>NC_066333.1:2973000-4220500 GCF_022539315.1 Serinus canaria
AAAAAGAGGAGCAACAGCGTGAGGGTGCCAGGAGGAGGTGGGAGAAGCTGGGAGAGGGTGAGCAGCACACAGAGATGGAAAGAGTCAGGGCTGAGCAGCTCCATGGGTGTGGGTGATGAGGTTCATGAGGTGATTTAGGAGCCACCCTAAGAAAAACCTGCCAAAAACAGAGCCAGACACAGCTTTTGTGCCCACCACCTGTGCTAGAGCTGCTGCAGGGAAGAGGAAGACTCATCCCTGCTCCCTACCAGGCCATGCAGACACTTGGATGCACTCCTGGGCTGTGAGCCCCTTCCTCCTGACACACCAAAGCTCCTGGAGGAGAGCTCTGCTTGCAGCTTACCCCGTGGAGAAACAGGAGGAAAACAAAACACCCACATCTGAAAGGCTCCAGTGATTCTGTTCACTGCAGACTGTGCCAGTGGAAAGAACCCAGCCACCAGCACCATGGGAAGCTGCTCCAGCTCTCCATCCTGGAGCTGCTCCAGGGTGGATGGGGCTGTGGGATATGTGTATGAGGCAGAGGGATGGGCACCATGCATTCAGCCTCCTCCTCCTCCTCCTCCTCTCCAGTTCTGGAGAGGTCATTTGGGCTGCATGTTTCCTGTAGAAGTCCTCTCCACTTCTCAGGGCTGGCAGAGTTGCACTGGGAGCTGTGGGGAAGCTGCTGTGGGGCTCAGCTCTCCCTGCCAGCCAGGAGAGGAGGCAAACCCAGCACCTGGATCCAGGAGAGAGGCAGCTGCAGGGCATTTACCCTTCTGGGTGCTATCCCAGCCTGTTTCCACGGCAAAAGGAGAGGCAGGGAGCGCGCTATCAGCACCATCAGCCATGGCTGCCGCTCGCTCCTTGGGCCCTGTTATTTGTATTGCATTTCCTGTTATTTCACAGAGTGACACGGGATTCCCGGCTGAATCACAGGGTTCGTGACCTTCGCAGATCCTCGGCTGCTGGGGACACTGTGGGTGGCTGCTATAATTAGTGACTAATTTGGTGAATTCAGCAGCACAGGCCTCACATCAGCCTGGCACACCCGGTGCCACCAGCAGGCCTCAGTGGCAAGTTGGTCACAATTCCCCTCGGGTGTCCCTGGTTTGCTGCACAGCTGTGAAAACAAGGATGGGAAGGTGCTCTAGGACCCATGTGCAGGCCCACAACAAACATCCCAAACTCTATCCCCATCCCACGGAGCTGTCCTGCCCCAAGACACAGCATGCAGTGATGATGGTCTCCACATCATCCATGTTCACAGCAAAAAAACAGCCCCTGGAGCCCCGTGATGGAGAAACCCCAGTGCCTGGAACAGCAGGCAAAAAGGGGATGTTGAGATGAAGGCCAAAAAATGGAGTTTGATGGAGGCTGTGGAAGGATTGGGGTTTGTTTGATGTTTTCAGCATCACACCAGTGGGAGATGTTCTGGGAGCTCAGCACTGGGGCCTGAGCTCGTCCCAGGGTGGTTAATGAAGGTGACCCAAACTGGGAGCAGCAAAGAAGAGATTTGGAGAATTCTGGTGAAATGTCTCAGCATGAAGGCAATTCCAGGCTGGCCAAGCTAGATGAAAGCTCTGCTCTTAGCCTTCTTCTGGTACTGGTGAGGAGCCAAGATAAGACCAGGTGGGACATTCTCAGAAGCTTTAAAGGGACCCACATTTAAATAAAGCAGAGCAGTCTCCTCCACCCATACCCTCCACCCCCTCTCTGGAGCTACCTGGGACCATTGGTGCCTTCCACATAACCCAACACAGTGTGGGGTCTTCTGGGCAGGATTCAGCATCTCCCCATCCTGACCATGCCACTACAAGGCCAGTTTTCCCAGAAGAAGTTTTGGCCCAGCAGTTTATCCTCCCATCAGCAGCACAAAGCTGCACAGATGGAGGATTTCAAGGGGAAATTATTTAGATAAGAGATTATCAGGTATACCTCGATGTCAGCTGAGCTTATGGGCTTAATGCAGAATGATGAATCACCCATCCAAACACATATTATTTTCCCTGGAGGCATTGTCCTGTGAAATTTATTTCCCACTGAAGGGCCTTGTAAATCATTTGTAGCAAATAAACCACAGTATTTCCAACCCTACATGTTCTAAAATCTGGACTCTTGTCTGAAGACTGGCACAAAAGCCGTGAGTTCTTTCCCTTCTACCAGTTTCAGGAGTTGGACCTCTCTGCTTTCTCACCTTTTCCTGCTCTCTCACCCATTTTTCAAGCTTCCCTCTCCACTCCCCACTCCTGGCTGTGTGTTGTTATTCATTTCCCTGTCCTTGTGCTGCTGGAAGACACAGTTTGTCCCAAAGCATTTGCAAACCCAGGCACTGAATCACTCCCACCGCCAGAACCAGAACCAGCACAGAGCTGCTGGTGGGATTTGGGAGGCAGGGATCTCCCCTGATGAATAGCAGTCCACAGAAGCACACACTCCATGGCAGCTCTCTGCTTTTTCAATCAGCTGTGGGTTTCCTGGGGTTAGCCAGGACAGGCTGTGCTGTCTCTTTGGCTCAAGCCATTTTTGAGGCTCTGTGGGTGATTCTGGCAATGATTCCATTCTCCATTCTCCATTCCAGGGAATGGATGCAGAGTATCCCAAGCATGGCTAAAGGATAACAGACAGTTTTCTTGCTGGGGGTCTTATCCATCCTCTGCCTTGGGACAGTCCTGACCCCCAGCTCCTCTCCCACTGCTCCATCTCACCCCAGCTTGATGCTCCTTTCTCTCCTCTCTTTCTGCCTCTTAGAGCTTCATTTGGAGCTGGACATTCATTGAGATGGACTTGATGACCTTGGGTGGGTCCCAAGGTCATCAAGTGTGGGTCCCCTTCCAGCTCAGGATAGTCTGATTCCATGATTCCTGGGCCCCCTTTCTTGGTGTCCTTTTCAGCCATCCTTCACAGCAGAGGTTATCTTCACTCCCACCTTGAAGACAGCCATGAACCTGCTGGCCAGAGATCAGCCTGGGCCTCCACCACTGCCCTCCAGTGCAGCAGATCCTTTGGCCACCTCCACAGCCAGCCCACACTTTTGGGGCATCAACATCCACCTCTCCTTGAGACAAGCTGGTGGAGGAGACCCTCTACAGCAACTCTCTCTGGAGCAATGGTTGTGACAGGAAATGTAATGGGAAATGGCTCACAGCAGGACCAGGGCTCCTTGCCACCAGCCCCAGGGCCTGAGGAGTTTTCTGAAATACTGGAGATCATGGGTGCTGCTACAGCAGATTTTCACCTTTCAGTGGACATTAGGAGGGAATAATTTGTGCCGAGCAAAGTCTGCAGCAGTTGCTGCCCCATATCTGATCATCTCCCACGATAGCAGCTCAGCCCTATCTGATCCAGCAGTTATTGAAAACTCAGCTGAGTGTGACTGGGATCATTTTTCAGGGTTTTCATGCTGCTCTTTAACCACGGTGAAAATTAAAGAGCCAACTATGGAATGGGAGAAAGCGCTGTACTTTCACTATGACACTTTCTGGTAATGAGATATTTATTAATGTTCATTTCTTCTGAAAGGAAACAAACCAAACCCAATCCCTTATCTCTCTCTCGGTGTTTAAGTTATGAGTAACACGGGAAGCTTTTAGGCCATGAGACAGCAAATACACCCTGCCTGGGAGCCTGTGGGTGTAGGAGATGCAGTGATAAAGCCAAGGTAGTTCAAATCACTCCCATTTACCTAGAGCTTTCTGCAGCTCTTGAAATGATGGAGGGATTGAAAGATGCTTTGTCTTTTTTATGAGAAAAGCAGCTGTGATTTAGCAGTTTAATCACTTTTGTCACAAAGAAATGCAAAACAAAGCCCATCACCAGGATAGATTTTTTTTTTCAAAGCTGTACTTTGTTTCCCATCGGTAAGGAATGATTTTAAATGCTAATGGTGGGCTGAGATAGACACCTAGGAAGCAAAATCATTGCTTATACAGCAGCCAGGCACAGATCAGCTCTCTGAAGATGCTGTCCCACTAAGGGCTTAGCAATGGTGATCATGGTCAAACTCTGCTGATTCTGGGCGCTCAGCAGGTTGTCACAAGCTGACCTGAGGGTGATTTGGAATTATCCACACAACCACGAGCTGCCTTAGCACTTTGCAGAGTTGGGCTCACAGGGTTTTGCCAATCTCAGGTGACATCTGAATGACCTTGCTGAACCTGCAGCTCCCAAGCCTGGCTGCTGCAGCTCCCCTGCACTCACACCTGGCACACAGGGCCTGAGCTCTGGCAG
Source organism: Serinus canaria (assembly GCF_022539315.1). Taxonomy (NCBI): domain Eukaryota; kingdom Metazoa; phylum Chordata; class Aves; order Passeriformes; family Fringillidae; genus Serinus; species Serinus canaria. The sequence continues at coordinate 2,977,210 of NC_066333.1, forward strand.
CCTCGGCTCCCTCCCACGCTCCGGACTTGCAAACTCCTCTCTGCTCCTCACACGGGCCCTGGGGTGTGAGGAGATGAGTTTCTTAAGAAGTAATTATTTCCTTTGTCATTATCATCACGCTCACATGATTTATTAGCAGGGATGGAAACTTTACAGAGCTTTGCCAAGCAGGGTCTCACCAAACCCTGCTCCCACCCCAACTGCAGCTCCCTGCACCAGGTGATTTCCCAGCTGCCCTGCCCCAGCTCCTCACAAGAATCACAGAATGGTTGGGTTGGAAGGAACCATCTTGTTCCAACCCCCTGCCATGGGCAGGGACACCTTTCACTATCCCAGGTTGCTCCCAGCCCTGTCCAACCTGGCCTTGGACACTTCCAGTGATAGGAAGTGGTTTGGGATCTTTGTGTTATACTTTCCTGTTTCCTCACTGTAGCCCAGCTCCCCCAGTACTTGGGAACGAGCCAAGGTGCATGCAGGGAATGCATTTCCCAGCCTTGCTGTAGATGGGAGATGCAAAACAACCCCTGACTTCCATTTGGGGTGTTTGCTAGATGAGATTTTTCCAAAGGTGTGTGATACAGCCAGATTTGGGGCACATTATCCCCACAGCAAAATGGCCATCTGTTCCCAGGCTCCAAACTCTTGCAAAGCCTTCCCAAAGAAAAGGCCACTTCATCATGAAGATTTTGTAATACATCTTATGTTTTACACCTTAAAAATGGTGGTCAAAGGATCCAAAGCTCACATGCTGCTGCCAACCTGGACAAGAGGATTTATACAAGATTTGGAAGCTTTGTTTCCTCAGGAACCATTTTTAAGCCTCATTTTTAATTCCCTATTTGCTGGTTTTGATGTATGACTGCATTTCCCAGTGTCAGGCTGCAGCAGTGCAGGAAAAGGTCTTGTTGTGCTGGAGAGCACCAGGGGTGATGGCTTCCCACTGCCAGAGGGCAGGGCTACATTGGATTTCAGGAAGAAATTCTTCCCTGTGAGGGTGCTGAGGCCCTGGCAGAGGGTGCCCAGAGAAGCTGAGCCCTGGATCCCTGGCAGTGCCCAAGGCCAGGCTGGACAGGGCTTGGAGCAACCTGGGACAGTGGAAGGTGTCCCTGCCAAGGCAGGGAGTGGAATCAGATGGGCTTTAATGTCCCTTCCAACCCAAACCATTCTGTGATTCTAAGACTCAAGACAAAGACTGAAAGGGAAAAAGTCTTCATGGACCTATGAAGAAGCCCTTCTCCTGGTTAAGCTGCAAGGGTTCCCCACCTGGACACTCACTGGGTAGGTCAACAGCCTCCACATCACTCAGGCAGAGGCACTGCATGGCTGTTCTTAGGGAGAAGGGCCTGCACCAGCATCCCAGCCAGGAGACACATGGTGTTCCACGTCCTGTTCTGGCTGCACATCCATCCCTGCCCATGAGGTGGGGAAAAATGCAGGCAGGAGCCAACAAATGAGCATTTGCCTTCCTTAGTTATACAGCTGGGGAGTGGTGAGTGGAGACTGGGAGACTCATTTCAGTGAGGGGTGGATGGGAATGAGCCTCCCAGGGGATGTGGGGAAACATCAGCTCCCAAGTGTGTCTGGAAGAGGAGCCAGCACAGGTGAGGAGGCAGGAGCCAGCCTGGCTGGGAAGGATGAGTCTTGCTTCTCATGAGAAACTTGAGCGAGGCAGGTTTCCGCCGCGGCGCAGCGGGAACGTGTTTGTACCCACAAGCAGCCTGCAGAGCGGGGTGGCTGCTCCTCACCCTCCCCAGGAGCACAGGCACCTCTGATCTTGGTGGCAGTGCTGGTGTTTCCCATCCCCACAGCAGTGACAGCAGTTGTGAGATGAGCTGGCCGCTCACCCCGCAGCACCCACTGCTCCTCTGCTGGCAGCACGGCTGCTTCTGGGGCAAACTGTGCCCTTCAGGTGACACCAGCAGAGCCCAAAAAGCCACAGCCGCAGCACCTGTGAGGTGATCAATCCCATGGGACGTGGCAGACCTCAGACTGGGCTGCTGGTGCTCCACATCCACCCACAGGCCCCGCAGCAGGCAGTGCAGGCAGCACAGGCACTCATGTCCATGATGCTCTGGTGCCATGCCAACGTTGTTCAAAATGTCAAGACAATCTGACTCCTGGAGGAGTCACTGATGTACCATGAACTTCCAAGCACCAGTGGCTCCCAGGAGTTTTGTTTGTTTCCTAAAAAACAAAACTCCTGGGAGTTGTTTGTTTTCCTGGGAGTTGTTTTGTTTCCTAAAAAACAAAACTCTTTGGATCCTTGGGAGGATCCAAGGGACTGGCATGAAGCTGTGTGATAAGGGTGGAGATCAGAGAAAGGCTCTTCCCCAGAGGGTGCTGGCACTGCCCAGGCTGCCCAGGGAATGGGCATGGCCCCGAGACTGCCAGAGCTCCAGAAGTATTTGGAGAGCACTGCCAGGGATGCCCAGGGGCTGTTGGGGTCCAGCTGGACTGGATGATCCTGGAGGTCCCTCCCAGCTTAAGATATTCCATAATTCTGTGATTCTGTCTCAGCCCAGGTGATGCCATCCAGTTAAAGATCTCAGCTGTCACTTAGAAAAATGAAGTTTGAAAAGATTTGGACCCTTTAAGTCTCTGAAACCAGGAGGAAAACAGGCAGAGCTCAAAAGTTTTAGAATCTTGTAGTTTTGCAGCCCATATCCTGATCACTTTGTCTTGCTGGGCCCTCAAACCTAACACAGGGATCATTTATCTTCTGCTGCACAGACTAGTGAGGACCTTTGCAGAGGACACTTGGAGCTTTCCATGACTGCAGGTTAAAAGATTTCTCCATAATCTGCAAAATAAATCTCTCAGAGTGTTTTTCATTGGATTTTTTTTTTCTATTTTCAGAGAGCAGAGGGAAGTTCCACAATTTCTGAAAGGTCGTATTTTCCCCTTTCAGCAGCTCTTTCAGCTGTATACATGTGCAAAAATTCAGAAAGTGTGTGCTGGTACAAGGTATTACCCACAAAATAGATTAAAACATAGATAAGCATCATCTGAATTTTAACTACATTTCACTTGATTCACTGTATTTTTGAGTAAATGATACATGAAGATGTTCTCCAAGGTGCCTTTAAAACACCCAAGCACAGTCCTCTAAACTTTTAACCCATTTCTATTGTTAACCTTCACTGAGTTGTGTTACACCACAAACAAAAACCCCAACAAAAAACCCTATCAAAAAACACAAACAAAAAACAAGAAAGTAGAAAAGACAGGAAATGAGCCCAAACAACCAGGTCTCAGAATGAGCAAAATTCAACTCAGATTTGGCAAGCATCCTATCAAACTTGGTCCCAAAGCTGCTGAGCATGGTTGTGGTAGGGTGGTACCTTGTTATTGTTATTTGCCTGTGTGTGCTCATCCAATTTACGAGAAATCACAGCTGAAAAGTTGAGATGCACAAGCCACAGCCCTGAGATGTTTGGCTTGGAAAGGCAGGTGTGACACAGGAATGGGGACTTGTGAGGCTACAGCTGATCAGTGATAAGTTATATACAAATTATAAATGCATTTTATCCTCAAAACGCTGTAGGAGAGATCAAAGAGAAGATCCTGTGGGACTATCCATGGCATCCTCTACACAGTCTGAGCTGCAGATGATGGTGCCATGGTTGGTGGCTAAGTCCCACTGCTGCTCTCTTCTTTGCACACCAGTAAAAAACCAAAAAGAGATGAGTTCAGGAGTTGGCTTTGTTCTGCTCCCGGGGTGGGCAGCAACCTTCAGGAGCTCTCCTGCCACACTGATCAACAGGAACCTGTTTTAGGGAGATCACTGCAGGGAGTTTTGCACTGCCAGCCCATCATTTCCCCATGTGGGAGCCTGTCCTTTGGAATCCACTGCCACCATGTCACCTCACTGCCTCAGAGTAAGGCACCACAGCTGCAGAGGTGACAGATGTTTCAAAACACACATTTTGTCTGGCATGAAAACGAGCCAGCACTCGCCTTCAAGGCTCTAAATAATATTAGCAGAGAAAAAAAAAATCATAGAAAGAAATATCATCTTCAAATAAGAGAGCAGGGAGCCCTCCAGCCCACTGACATTTGAGTGTTCAGACAGCAGCAGCAGAACTCCATGAAAACTGTTCTCTCATGACACAGACACTACTAGACCACTTACAAGTAAAGACACACAGATTTCCTCTAAAATTATTTTCAAGTTGGCAGCTGTATCAGCTGCAGCACTGTGGTCATTGCTGGGCTTGCAGCCAGCAGCAGAATGGGCTTTTCCCTGGGAGATTTTTTCTCTGGAAAAATCCCTTTGCTTGGGATTTTTCTCCTGGGAAGCTGAGGAGCCTCACAGAAAAGGAAAACAATTCTGATCTCATTTGCTTCTCCTGTGCTGTGCTCACATGTGGAATGTGTTTGGAGATTGTTCACCCACAGGTGATTGTTCCATTGCATTCTGCTGGGAGTTGTTTTCACTCTTTGGCCACTCAGGGCCAGGCTGTGTCAGGGCTCTGGAGAGAGTCACCAGTTTGCATTGTTATCTTTTTAGCATTCAGTAAGTATCCTTTCTGTATTCTTTAGTATAGTTTAGCATTCTTTAATATAATATAGTATCATGAAGTAATAAATTATCCTTCTGAGAACATGGAGTCAGATTCACCATTCCTGCCTTCGTTGGGACATTCCCTGCAAATACAACACAGTGTGGGGTCAGACACTCCTGCACACAGCCCTTGTCTGCAGCAGAGAAATAAACCCAGCCCTGCCCTTTACCAAGCAGCAGGAGATCCTTGCTCACTGACAATTTGCAGTGAATTTGTTTTACATGACCATAAAGCAAGGAGTAAAATGGCTCTGCCACCTGTGTTTCCAGAGAGCCAAGGGAATTTCTTCTCATTGCTTCTCTCCAGCTGTAAACTCAGCCCTCCTAACCAAACTCAGCCCTCCTAACCAAACTCAGCCCTTCCAACCAAACTCAGCCCTTCTAACCAAACTCAGCCCTCCTAACCAAACTCAGCCCTCCTAACCAAACTCAGCCCTTCTAACCAAACTCAGCCCTCCTAACCAAACTCAGCCCTCCTAACCAAACTCAGCCCTTCTAACCAAACTCAGCCCTTCCAACCAAACTCAGCCCTTCTAACCAAATTCAGCCCTTCCAACCAAACTCAGCCTTTCTAACCAAACTCAGCCCTTCTTATCAAACTCAGCCCTTCTATCCAAGCTCAGCCCTTCTATCCAAGCTCAGCCTTTCTATCCAAACTCAGCCCTTCTTGTGCTCATGTGAAAGGCGAGGGATTCTCCGCAACACAACAACCATTTTGAACTTCAAAGTCCAAATTCTGGCTGAGCTGGAGCACTAACCAAACTTCCCACCCCTTTCCCTCTACGGGTAACCCTTCTTGTCCATTTTTTTTCTTTGCAAGCCCACCAAGCAAATTATGCAGTAGGAAGTTGTGCAGACCCTCCTGACCATCACAGTGCAAGGAGCTGAGGGCAGACAGACCCTCACCTCTCCCCTGAGGACTTGTCCCTTGGCTGTGGGGACATGATGGATTTATGTCACAGAAATTCTGCCTGTCCCCTCTCTGCCTACAGGCACCACTCATCTGAACACCTCCAAATCTGCTGGGTTAAGAAACATCAAAGTGACATTCCCCATGGGATAATCCTATCTTGGATAAAGAAAATGAAGCCTCATTCATGCAAATGGGGCAGTTTTGGACTTTATTGATGTCAGGTAATGGGGGTGACACAAGTGCCCATATTAAAACCAAGACACACTGATGCTAACTCAGTTTTATTTATGTTTTCTCACTTGTCAAGACCCCAACAGCAAGCCAGATTTGAACAAAACACTCAAAATCTACACAGAGCCACAGTTCTTTGTGAATATAGAGAAAAAACTTCTGTATGACCCAGTTTGGGAGAGACCCAGAGCAGGAGCATGGCTTGAAATCACATCACCTAAAGGAAGGCCAGAAACCAGCCCATCACTTTGCTGTGTTTTCTGTCCAACTGTATTTTCCTCCTTTATTATGTTAGTCAGGTGCTAAACAAATAAAATCAATTCTGAACTTATAAAAAGCAATTGGAAATGTCTAGTCTTTTATAGTGAAATCTCAACTTAAGCAGCCCACAGCACTTGGAGAAAAATCAATCATCATTTCCATCCTGCTACGTGTGCTACTAAAATTAAGAATTGATGTTCTGCTGCAAAGGAAAATTATTTCAAGAGAACCACCTTAGCAACAGTGTTCAGTGTTCATAAACCTCCTGTTTACAGTTCTCATGGCAGACAAGCTCCTACATCCCACCATGAAATATAAATAATAACGAGGGATCCTGATTTACATACAGTTTCCATCTTAATGGGCAGAAAATTGCAAGCAGGGCAACAGCACCACTTATGGTTATATCAAGTAGTAAACATGTCCTCAGCCTAAAGAGGCCATAAACCAGTGTTAAACACCCCTGTAATTGCTGCCTCTCCCATATCCAAACCAAAGTTCAGGTGATTTTGCCAGCAGCCTTTCCATAAAGACAGAAAGCCTGAATGGGGCACCTGAAGCAGCACTGAACTCTGATGTAGCCTAAATATTTTAGCAACGTGCTCTGCCCATTTGGGAGCAGCAATCCCTGCATCTTTGATTTACTGCAGCCCAGACCATGTAACTTGTATGATATTATGTGCAAACCACACTAATATCTCCCAGAATGCTACAGTGAAAGCCATCCCTGCCTCCAAATAATCTCCAGGCCACCAGCTCTATTTATTAATGAGCACACAGGTGATTTCCATGCCATGGAAGCTGCTGTTTCTCCAACACCCAGGGGCTGTGCAGCAGCTTGGGCTGTGTGACACACTGAGCACAGTGCTGTCCCCTCCAGCCCCCCTGGCTTCCCATGGCCTGTCTGTTGTGGGGTTTGTGGTGGCCACAAACAGGAGGGGTTTGTAAGCAGCCTCTGGTTCTCAGGAGATGCCAGGGAGGAGACAGCCCCATCAGCCCTCAAATCCACCCACAAGGTGCTTGGCTGCCTAAAGAAACGCTAAGGAGGGTGATGACCACTGCACCAAACCCAGCTTTTAAAGTTTTTCCCAACTACTCTGATCCAGCTGCCTCTGCCAGCCCTTGGTTTCTTGCCCATCAGTCCCTGGATTCATTCCCACTTACACCATCCTCTGTTCACCCTCTCTTTTGGTGTTTAATTAGTGCAATTAGCACTTGGGATGTGTCCTCCCAAGCCCGACTCCTCTACGGAGAGCATTCCCACCTTCCCAGCTCTCCCCGATGCCAGGATGGGGACACTGCTCCTCCCTCCGATGCCAGGATGAGGACACTGCACGGCTCTGGCTCTGTCCAGTCCTGCTTTTCTCACATCTATTTCAAAAAGCTTGCAGTCAACTTTGTGATTTGAGTAACTGACTTTGATAGGGAAATGACTGATCCATATACAGCAAACAGCAGGGCTCTAGAACACTGTTAAATCTGAGTCTGGAAAATGAACTTTAATAAAAATCATTCCAGTAATGTATTGTGACAGCTTTTAGCGAAATCAGCTCCAATTGTTTGATTCTCCCAGGAATACAGCAAGAGTCTCCCACAGCCTTGAGCCATGGCATCAGCAAGCAGATACTTTTATGATAAATGGCCCCAGAAACCCAAATTACAGCTGCAGCAAATGAACAGCATGTTGAAAATTGCTCAGTGGCTTTTTGTCTGGGCTACCGTGCTGGTATCTGGGTGTGCACTGACACCTAGTGGGATGGCCCCAGGCTGGGAGCAGAGGGGTAAACTGGGTTATTTTCCTGAAAAAATATCAACAGTCAGCACCTCTTGATACCTCGGGCTTTAAGTTTTTCTGTTCTGTTTTGGTGTGCAGCTTTTAGCTTTGTCTTAAGTGTTACCGGGATCTTTTCACAGGGTGGTGAAGACAATCCTATAGGAATGGGATGGGAATAAACTGGTACCTTAGGTTTTAAGTTTTTCTGTTCTGTTTTGGTGTGCAGCTTTTAGCTTTATCTTAATGCTACTGGGATCTTTTCACAAAACAATCCTACCCTAGCTAGAGACTCAAGAACAGTCTCTTCAAACTTCAGGGCCAAAGCATCAAAAAAAAAGCATCAACCAAGGCAGATCCTGCTGCATCACACAATCCTAGTCAGGAGCTGGGTTTGAATTTTGGGCAGAAACAGCGTGAGGAAGGTTCGTCAGGAGATGCTTACAGGTCAGCAGTGCCCCAGCTGCCTCACACGCATCCCGGCCATTTCCAGCCCAGCTCCCGACAGGAACCGCACAGCAAGGGTGCCAGGCACCACTGGGACCAGCCCCTTCCAGGTGCCACCACCTCATTTCTATGGGAGCATCACAGCGCTCGTTATCTTTATTTTGGGGCTGGACAGCAGCACCTAAAGCGCTGCCCTGCCCTACCCGCTCAGCTCCTTCCTGCCAGCACAACAGCGAGTTCCAGCCTTCAGAGAGGTACCGCAGGAACCTCCCGGTTCTCTGCGAGCAGTCGTAGTGATAATTCCCGCAGAGAGGGCCCGACAGCCCGGCCGAGGCGGCACCGACACCCCAAAATGCACCAGAGTATCCCCGCTGCCTCCGCACGCCCCGCCCCGGATGCGGCCCCGCCGCGCCGAGCGCTTCCGCCGCCGCGTGCGCCGAGCGCTCTCCGCTCCCATTGGCTGGAGGGGGCGGCGGGGCGGGGCCGGAGACGCGAAGACCTCCTCCATTGGCTGGAAAGATGGGTGGCGGGGCCGGGAGAAGTGAAGGTCGCTCCCATTGGCTGAAGAGGGAGGAGGGGCGGGGCCAGGACTGAGGTGGCCGTGGGGGCGCTCGGAAGGGAACGAGTCCCGGTGAGGGGCTCGGTGAGGGACGCGGCCCCCGGTGAGGGACGCGGCCATGCGGGGCCCGGGCGCTGCTATGCGGCGTTTCCTCGGCCCGCTGCTGTGCCTGCTGGCGCTGCGGCTCCCGGCGAGCAGCGGCGCGGCCGCCCGCGGGCTGGACGTGGCTTCCTACAGGTGAGTATGGAGCGGGCGGTGCGGGGCCCAGCCGGGCCGGGGCTGAGCTCGCCTGCTTGTGCTGCAGGGAGCGGGTGCGGGCCATGTTCTACCACGCCTACGAGCACTACCTGGAGAGCGCCTTCCCTTACGACGAGCTGCGACCGCTGACGTGCGATGGGCAGGACACCTGGGGCAGGTAAGGGCTGGTCCCGGGGCTGGGTGGGGATGGGCTGTCCCCTCCGCCGGGTCTCATCTCGCTTCTCCTCTCCGCAGTTTCTCCCTGACCCTGATCGATGCTCTGGACACGCTGCTGGTGAGTAGGAGCCAGCCCTGAGTGCCCACAGCCTGCTCAAGGCCTCTGTGGGCCACCTGTACACCTGGATTTTATGTGGTGGTGCCAAAAGTCAGTTATTCATTGACCTGAGGACTTTCCATTTCCCTTTGCATCACCCCTGGGAGGGGTGGCAGAGCACCCCTTTCCTGACTCCTTTACCCTCCGGAGTAAAGATCTAAAGTGTGGGGAAAAAAGCTTTTGGAAACAAGATGAAACTTGAGTCAACAAAATAGTAAAACTAGCTAAAATCAGCCCCAAATATTGAGCAGCTCTTTGTTCTTTCATGAACTCTAAACCTGAGTCTCTGTTTCCCTGCAGATCTTGGGAAATGTTTCTGAGTTCCAGCGAGTTGTCAACGTGCTGCAGGAGGGGGTGGACTTTGATATCGATGTCAATGCATCTGTCTTTGAAACAAACATTCGAGGTGAGGTGGGGTTTTCTGGGGGGGGGGTCTGTGTTGGGTTTCCTTCCTGTACAAATCTCAGAGGAGGTGTTCAGAGGGAATTTGGGATGCAGAGGAAGAGACCCCATAAACAGAGAGAAAAACCCTAAACAAACGTCACTTCCTTTTAGTCTTTGCGCATCCCTTTTTACTTCCTGTCTCAACAAGCAGAAGTAGATGTGGCACTTTCAGTATTCTGGTGTGAGGTTTTCAGCTTTGGAATAATATATGTCTTTTACGGCAGGTATACAGATTTTATGCTGCTGTCTTTTGAGTGCTGTTTTGGAGTAAAGATTATCAATCTCTGGCATTATTTTTTTTTTCTTCAAAATTACAAAGGCTTCTGGAGACTTGCACCTTGAATGCCTGACTGCTTCAGTGCCATCTAGCTAAATAACACTGTGTTTTTAAAAACTGTTAGTTATACTTTTGTTGGTTGTCCTGCCAAATATTGCCAATTTTTGCAGCAGTGTAATTTCTGCAAAAAACTTGTTGTTATGTGACCATAGACAAGCCTGTGAAATAACTAATACTAGCTAATGTAGCTGTATTAGCTGTATAATTAATAGCTAAATATAGCTAATAATTCATAGCTGCTGTCACATGGAAATTTTGGCCTCTTCTTAGAAAAAACAAATATATCATAGAGTCTGAGAGTGATTTGGGTGGAAAGGACCTTAAAGATCATCCATTCCACCTCCTGCCATGGGCAGGGACACCTTCCACCATCCCAGGTTGCTCCAAGCCCTGTCCAGCCTGGCCTTGGGCACTTCCAGGGATCCAGGGGCAGCCACAGCTGCTCTGGGCACCCTGTGCCAGGGCCTGCCCACCCTTACAGGGAACAATTCCTTCTCAATATCCCATCCATCCCTGCTCTCTGGCAGTTTAAAGCCATTTACCCTTGTCCTGTCACTCCACACATTTCTGCTGCCCTGCAAACAAGCAGCAAGAACCAAATCACTCTTCTCTTCTCTAAAGTCATTCTTCCCTATATGGTGTAATGGATTCTGCTGTGTCCTTGCAGTGGTGGGAGGGCTCCTCTCTGCTCACCTGCTCTCCAGGAAGGCTGGGGTTGATGTGGAAGCAGGCTGGCCGTGCTCAGGACCTCTCCTGAGGATGGCTGAGGAAGCAGCTCGCAAACTGCTGCCAGGTGAGCCCCTGTCTGCTGTGTGTCACTGTGCTGGGGATCAGGAGCTGCCTGCTGCCTGTGGTGGGAGATGCACTGCTGGATGAGCCAGCTCAAAAACCAGCCCTGTGGTCCCTGAGCTCCAAGCTCAGTGCTCCAGGTTTAATTTGTAATGTATGTGTGCATGCAAAGTGCTGTGTGTAGTTAACACATCAGTGTGCTTGTTGCTTGTTGAGGGGAAATATATTTAATATAAATAATAAATAAAGGCTGGGACAAGACAAGAAGATGCTGCCTCATGTGCTCCTTGTGGGCTGCAGCTGGGCTGTGTGCCCTCGTGGCATGGCACTGTTCCCTGGTGTACACCCACGGGGTGATCACAGCCTCACTGTTTGCACTTTGCTGGCCAGTGTGTTCAGTGACCACCTTGCTTGTGCTGTGAAACAATGTGGGGATGCAATCTGCTGCTCTGGCAAGGTGGAAGAGATGCCCAGGACCTTCCCAGGACTGTGTGTACTGTGGTGTTGTGAGGTCCCCAGGATGAGGTGAGAGATGAGAATTTGACTCCATATTCTCAGAAGACTGATTTATTATTTTATGATATGATATTGTACTAAAATGAATTATATACTAAAGAAAGAGAAAGGATGCATCAGAAGGTTAAACAAAAATGATCATGAAAGCTCGTGACTGACTCCTCAGTCTGACACAGCTGATGGTGATTGGTCATTAATTAAAAACAATTCACATGGAACCAAAGATGCACCTGTTGGTAAATGATCTCCAGACCACATTCCCCAAAAATCCGATAATTCTAGTTTTCATTCTTTTCTGAGGCTTCTCAGGAGAAGAAATCCCAGTGAAGGGATTTTTTAGAAAATATCATGGTGACAGTGCATACCTTGGCATACTCTCTCTGGCCCTTCCAGGATCACACTCAAGTTCTCACTTTGTTCTCTGCAGTTACTGCAGCCCCCCTTCCTCCCCATGTGCAGTGGGATGTGAGGCACATGTTTGCTTGAGAGTTTATTAAACACAGCACAGAGCACTTCTGTGACCCCAAAATCCTGTGTTTCAGCTTTCCAGACCCCAACTGGGATGCCCTATGGCACAGTGAACCTGCTGCATGGAGTAAACCCTGGGGAGACCCCAGTCACCTGTACTGCTGGAATTGGCACCTTTATAGTGGAGTTTGCCACCTTAAGCCACCTCACGGGTGACCCAGTGTTCGAGGACGTTGCCAGGAAGGCTTTGAAGGCACTGTGGAAAAATCGCTCGGATATTGGGCTGGTGAGTGAGCCATGGACTTGGGATGTGCTGGGCTGCCTTTTCTGTAGCTTTGTGGATGCAATTCTAGGCATTAAAAAGCATCAACAGAGAGGAGATAGAGTTGGATAAATAACCACAGTGCTCCTAATTGGGCTGAAGGCTTGTGTTTGCCATTGTTGCTGAACACCTGCAGCATTCACATCCCTGCTTTACTGCAGCAGCCCAACATTATCCCATTGTTCTGGCCCACACCAGATGTGGCTGGGAGACAAATGCCTCCTGCTGGGTGCTGCAGCTCTTGTGACAGCAGCTGGAGCAGATTAAATGGAAGGTCTGTCTGAATCCTGGTAGGACAAAGACCTAGGGAAGAGAACAAGAGTAAAGTGCACTGAGATATTACCAGCCTGTACAGCTCTGGGGTTCAGAGCTGGGAGTATTATCTCTGTGTTCACTGTCTCCTGCTCTTTTCTATTGCTGCTTTTTGAACCTCTCTTAAGTGTTGGTGTTGCATATGTGAACTACAACAGATTTATTTATACCCTGTGTTCATTGCCGCAAATTATCCACAGGCTGTATGAAGAAATGTTTCCCTTTGTTTGCTTTGGGATTTGTCTGTTTTTGATTTATACCCCAAATCCTTGATCATTGCTGGCTTTTTTCATGTTTGTTAAGAAAGACATTTATATAATTCTATATAATTGCTAAGAAAGATATGTATATAATTCTCCATCAGCTGGGTTTGTTCACAGGCTGAAGAGTGCCAGTATATATTTAAATTTTAACATGACAGCTCTTGTGCCTATGACGTTTTTGACCTCTGTCTCTGTATCTGCACCTCTCTATCCTTCTCTACTCATTTGTAAGATCAGAATTAGGACCAGACATTTCATGTTGAAATTGTGCATTTTTACAGTAGCATTATAATGTGTTGTTTTGGCTAGTGAAGCATTGATATTGGAAGCATAAAATGTTTATTAGGTATATAAAATACATTATCAGCATGAAAATTGTATTTTCTACAGTTTGCACATAAGCATAACAGTTGTATTTCCTACAGTTTGTATTTCTGTGATGCTGATAAATGTGTCCTGTCATGGAGAAAATGCTGGTTGGAATGGACATTGTATATCTGAAACTGATGGTCTGAAAAGAGGATCAGAATTTCTTGTGTCACTTTTAGCCCCTCTCTCCTTGTCCTTCACCCCTTCCAGGTGGGGAACCACATTGATGTGATCACTGCCAAGTGGGTGGCCCAGGATGCTGGGATTGGGGCAGGGGTGGACTCCTACTTTGAGTACCTGGTTAAAGGAGCCATCCTCCTGCAGGACAAGGAGCTGATGTCCATGTTTTTAGGTGAGTCTGTGTTTTCTGTGGGAAGGGGCCCAGCACCTGTGGCAGGAGGAGATGAAGGATCTAATGGGGCACATTCAAGACTGTTCTGAAGGCATTGCTGTAATTCTTTTGAACAGTCTATGATAACAGTTACCGGAGTGAGCACCCTGAGAAGTCACTGAACAAGGCTCAAGTGGAAAAGGGGCTTCTCTCATTCTTAAAAATAAGCTTTTTTTTTTTTTTTCCTTTTTGTTATAGATGGCTTACCTACCCATCTGTTTTTTTACAGAATATAACAAAGCTATCAAGAATTACACCAAATTTGATGACTGGTACCTGTGGGTTCAGATGTACAAAGGAACAGTGTCCATGCCTGTGTTCCAGTCCCTGGAGGCCTATTGGCCAGGCCTGCAGGTAAGAGCAGCATACCAGCAGCATCTGGTGATTCTGTTCATCTGTCAGGGGCTGGTCTTCAAGAAAAAATTTACAGATCTAACCCTCATTTGTGCAGGTTTAAAAGTTTGGTTTGTTCTCTGGTGAAATCTGCAATGGCCTGAGCCTACAGAAGGTGATGTTGAAGATGTTGATTTTATCTACAGTCTCCTATTCAGCATGATGGGAGGGCACTTCTGTGGTAAACTCCACTGACAGTGGTCCTATAATCCAAATGGGAATGTGAGAAAAAAGAAACTCTTTTTCTGTCATCCCACAAATGTTTCATTTGTGTGAATATTTTCCCATTAAGAGCTTTGCTTTCTCATCAATCTTCTTGTTTGGCCTGAGACTTTGTTTCCCTAAGAGATTGGATGCTGTGATTGACTGAAGAAACACAGCCTTCTTTAAAAAAAATCAGTCTTCATATTATTTCAGCTGTGGGAATGTGATCCACCAGATAAGCAGCATTTTCAGTCTTACCTGTTCTTAAGGCATCATGCCCAGTATCAGTTCCCCCACTCAGACCTCCTGAATAGCCATTTCTGTCTCTGGGTATTCTAGCCTAGAGCAGTGCTATTGCATAATTCCTGTGCTGGTTTTTTCACTCCCATGTTTCTTTGCTGTTTCCTGTCTCCAGAGCCTCATTGGGGATGTGGATAATGCCATGCGCACCTTCCTCAACTATTACACGGTCTGGAAGCAGTTTGGGGGCCTGCCTGAGTTCTACAACATTCCCCAAGGATACACAGTGGACAAGAGGGAAGGATATCCACTCAGGCCTGGTAAAAAAACTGAAATTAAAAGGGACATGAACTCCTGCTTTAGCTGTGGTTGGGAGATCAAATGTTAGCAACACCACAGTTTCATCCCCAGTTTTGTTCTGGCTCAATTCCTGCCAGGATTTGAGCTGGGATTTCCAGAGTTAAAGCTGCACATTTTGTTTTCCCCCACTCACAAAGACAGGAAGGAAGCAGGAAGCAAACCATAGTGTTACTGTAGAAAGGTGGCCTGGTAATGAATTTTGTTCACAGTGTGGGATTTGACATGTTTAAGTGTTAGATTGTCTGGCACGGGGTACTTCAGTCATGTGAAATGTTAAAGGGATTGCTTGTGTTCTTTAAATTTAGGAAGGGAAAGTGAGTGTGAATAAGCTGTTCCAGTTCTGCATCTAGGAGGGATTCTATGTTGTCTGTGATACTGTAAGGAAATATCTCTCTTTTTTTCTTATTTTTTACAACTCTGACCAAAAAAAAAAAATTAACCTGATTAGTGGGTCCATAAATGTAAGTGAGAATAATTAAAATTCTTTTGGTCTGAGTGTTCAGGTGACATCCACATTGGACAAATCCACCAAAAATACCCATCTTCCCTAACCATCAAAGGTGTTTAAGTATAAAGACCTGTTCCTTTAGTAAGCAAATACAGATGGTGCTTACATTGTCTGTATAGAGTATTTCCATTCTATTCTTTAAAAACTCTGTTTTGAGGATTGAATTTCTTGTTTGTAATCCTTTCCAGAAGCATTTTTTTTTAACTTTGACAACTGAGTATTAATCTTTTTGTCTCCTGCATTTCTCCCACTCGCTGAATGTGGGAGGGAGCATTAGTCACTCTTACCTGAGCTGCTGCAAGCTGCTTAGAGGGAATTTCTTTGTAGCACATCCTTAGGAAAAGGAAGATCTGTGCTTGGAGCCAGGCAAGCCAGGCTGTTCACCTGATCATGCTGAAGTATTTTAAATTAGTTCAAGGAATAGCTCATCTTTGTGTGAATGGTTTGATAATTGTTGTGCTGGCAATGTTTGGGTGTTTTGCAGAGCTGATTGAGAGCGCGATGTATCTGTACCGTGCCACGAGAGACCCCACACTGCTGGAGCTGGGGAGAGATGCTGTGGAGTCCATAGAGAAAATCAGCAAGGTGGACTGTGGCTTTGCAACTGTGAGTGCTAAATCATCTGCCGTGGCACCTGAAGGGCTGCTAAAAATCAGCTTTCAGAAGGTGTTCTCATGATTGATGTTTTGTCATTGATTCAAGCAATCATTTTGGGCAAAACATGACTTTTTTTTCTACAAACCCCTTGTATTTCTCTCTGAAGCTGCTCTGGTAATTGCTGGTCATGTTTCTGGTTGTAACTTCCTCACAGTGGGCCAAATTCTATCTTGGGCTGTTGCCCCAGAGCCCAAAATATGGGAAAGCACCAGAAGCTTCTCCTGCATTTCTAGTAGGTGTTGCAGCTGAGCAGGAGGAGTCTTGTGCAGGCTCCTCCTGTCAGGTGTGTGATTCTGCTTTCCCATTTTGTCTTGAAAATCTGGTCAAACACATGAGAAGTACAGTGAGTGATTTCTATGAAGTTATTTAATAGAGGATTTCAAACATGCTATCAAGCTCCATAAAACTCCTTAAAATATTGGGAGTAAGTAGGTAAAAGCCTTATGGGTTTGTTTTTTTTTTTTTTCTTCATTGGGGAAATGATGGGAATCTCTTCTCCTTGCCTAGACAGAACTGAGGGTGAGTTTAAATGTCAGGTAGAAATTGTTCCCTGTGAGGGTGCTGAGGCCCTGGCACAGCATGCCCAGAGCAGCTGTGGCTGTCCCTGGATCCCTGGAAGTGTCCAAGGCCAGGCTGGATGGGGCTTGGAGCAATGTGGGCTAGTGGAAGATGTCCCTGCCCATGGCAGGGGATGGAATGGGATGAGCTTTAAGGTCTTTTCCAACCCAGGCCATTCTGTGATAAGATACAGGGTGAGTTGGTGTCATACTGTGCTGTTTAACTGAAATTAATTCCAAGTTGTTTTTATTTTTCTCCCTAAATTCATAACTTACTGAATTCAATGTAACTGTAACCCACTCTGTTCTCTTGTAGATCAAAGACCTGAGGGACCACAGGCTGGATAACCGCATGGAATCCTTCTTCTTGGCTGAAACCATCAAATACCTGTACCTGCTGTTTGACCCAGACAACTTCATCCACAATGATGGCTCAGACTTCGATGTGGTGGTCACACCCTACGGGGAGTGTGTCCTGAATGCTGGAGGGTACATCTTCAACACTGAGGCTCATCCCATCGACCCTGCTGCCCTGCACTGCTGTAGCAAGCGCAAAGAAGAGCAGTGGGAGGTGGAAGACTTGATGAGGGAATTCTACTCACGAAAGAAAACCAAGAAATTAACTTTAAAAAGAGCTGCTGATCATGGTGAAGGGGAAAAAGCAAAAGACTCCCAAGATGCCTCTTCAGAGAAACCCGGAGAGAAGAGAAACTCTAAGAAAAGCTCACACTCCCTCCTGAGCTGCCCCAGTCAATCTTTCAACTCCAAGCTTGCAGTACTGGGACAGGTCTTCCTAGATAACACCTGATCTTCTTTGCATCATCAGTTTAAATTATTGAAATCGTTTCAGATTCTGGGAATGTATTTTTATAGTTTCGTAATGGAAAGTGTGGTACCTCACAATGTGAATTCTATTATGAAGTGAAACAACTTCCCATTAAATTCTGCTACTGCTCCTTTCTAAGCCATACCTCAGATACCAGCTGTTAATGCTGTCGAGCTGCTGATCTCAAAGCAGTTGGTTGCCTGAATATCAAACAGGTGTCCAGAAAAAGAAAGGTCTACATGTTAAATGTACCTTTTTTATTGCATTTTGTGAGTTTTGCAGGCTTAAAGAAAGATACTAGCATAGTTTGTTCTATAAAAAGGAGCCTGAGTTTCTTGTCTTAAGGGGAAAAACAGGAATTACTGTAGCTTCACTACAACTCTGTGTGCTCCATCTTTTATTTCTGGCCACCTTATAGACATGTAGTTCATATTGAAAAATTTCTGCTCAGTGGAGTAAACCTATTTATTTTGAGTTGAAGGCTCAGATTTGTTGCTCTGGCAGTTCTGTTGGGCAAGAAGGATGGTATGGGGGGAGAGGAGCACTTGGATCATGGGAAAGTGTTCAGTCCCTCTGTTTCAGATGAGTGTGGGTCAGTACCTCCTGCCTGAAAACCACTTTATTAATGTCCAGGTAATGTCTGGACAAAAGACTGAGCTGGAGGGTGGACTAGGAAATGTTTGGTTGATTCCACAGTGTAGCTAGCTTATCTCTTATTTCCCCATTTCCTTCCTCTTTCTAACTTCCCTTTGTTCCCCCTGTATTTCACTGCACCTCAGGCAGTGCAGCCATCCCAGAGTGCCCCAGCTGAGCTGAACAGGAGCCATGCACAGGGCTTGGGTGGAAGGGGGCTGAGCCCAGGCTGAAACTGCAGCTGTGCCTTGGTGCAGCAGGCAGCTGAACAGATGTTCATGAACCTCTCAGGGTTCAGCTGACTGGCACATCCAAACCTTTAAATACATTATGGGTGTCTTTGCAACAGCTGTGTGCAGTGACCAGGAAAAGAGGAATCAGTGTGACCAGGAGATTTTCTTTCTAAAGGAAAAAGCAAAAGCAGGGCAGAAAAGTGATGGAGTTTCTTCGAGCCTGCTGGAAAGTGAGGAGTCTGGAGCAAGCTACAATTATTTGAGTGGGCTAGAGGTACAGGAGAAATAAATCCCTGTGAGCAGGGAAATACTTAAATACAGCTGGAGCAGTGCCCACTCTGTGCTGCTGTGTGGTTGCCTTGAGAAAGTAATTTTTGTTGTTGTTTTGACCTGTACTAATGGTGTAAAGTTAAATAAAATTTGCATTTTATCCTTTGGGGTAGAAATCCTGTTGCAGTTGTGAATGAGTTATGGTAAGAGACACTTGCAGTGCTGGACAGGCATATGGAAAGGACTGGTAAGCTACAGAGCTTTTGGTTGTGTCCTTCTTTCCCATGGCAGCTGGGACAGTGCAGGAATTCTGCATTGACACAGCCTTTGCAGCCCTTCTGAGACAGGAGCACCCAAAACCAGGCATTGTTGGACAATGATGAAGCTCTTGGTAGTGGCTCCTTGTTGTCACCATCAGTTATCTTTTTATTTTCCACCTGTTCACATCTCACACGCTCTTCATTGTTTAATCTGCAGAAAACAAACCCCAGGCCTTCTCCCACAGCTTTGCTCAGTGCTGGGTGAGGTCCTGAAACCCAGCATTGTCCCAGCTGTGAGGTGGAGGAAAATAATGGGACAGGGCAGATCTGCAACTCATTAGATCCCTCCTGACCAGGGCATTTTGGTACCCTCATCCAGGAGCTTCCAGCAGAACCAAGCAGCTGTAGGCTGGGGAGATGAGATTGTTCCTCAGCAGGGTTGGAGCTGGGAGAACTCATCTGTACATGGCTACTGTGGGTGATTAGATGGATCTTCATTAGATTCCCAGATTTGTCTGAGCAGGAAGGCACCCAGACGGATGATCGACTCCAGCTCCAAGTCAGTGGCCCAGACAGGAACTGAAACTTTGGTATTATGACCAACTGAGCTAATCTCGGATTACTGTTGTGGGCTGGGTGACTCAGAACAACACAGAACAGCCTCAGCTGTTCCTTGTTCCAGTGTTGTTCCATCTCTCAAAGCCTTTATTTTAACAAAAACGATCTGTGATCTGAGTCCTCGGTGAGCTTTTCCTCAAACAGAAAACGGTGTCGTTGGCCCTTGCTGAGGGAAATAAAAGTATATTAGAGGACATGAAGGCATCGGGATGGAAAAGGGGCGGCAGGCAGAGCCGGGGGAGCAGCAGCGGGCAGAGGCCGCGGCTCCCCTCGCTCCCTCCCACACAGCAGGCGCCCCTTCCGGCCGCCATGTTGGCGCGTCCCGCGGCTGCGCACTCGGCGGAGCGGGCCGAGGGGAGGGCTCGCTGTTTGTGTCCCCAGCGCGGAGGCCATGGCGGCCGTGGCGGGGGCCGGCACAGTGCCCGGCTCCGGCTCCGGAGGGGCCCGCGCCGCGACCACCAACATCTTGGCACAGCTGCGGCACGGGCAGCTCAGCGGCCGCGGGCTGACCCGCGGGGCGCAGGTAACGCGCTGCGGGCCGCCCGTGGGACCGGGGCCGGGCGGGCGAAGCGGGGAGGCCGCGGGGCCTGGGGGCCCGTGGGGTTTGGGGCCGGGGGTGCAGCGCCTCCTGCCCGGGCCTGTGGCGGAGCTGCGCGGCCGGGGAGAGCCCGGCTGGCCTGGCGGGGCCTGCTCGGGGAGAACGGCCGCTGCCAGGCCGGGCTGGGCGCTCCGGAGGTGCTCGGGCTTTGCCCCTCACACACACGAGGGTGCCCCGGTGCCTTCGGGCTCCGTGCGCCGCCTCGCCGGCCTCAGCCGGGCCCGGGGAGCCCCGAGGAGCAGCACAGGCGTTTGCCCAGCCGTTCTCCGCCTCTTCGGTCGGTGTGGCCTTCCCTGCAAAGAAAGGAAGCTCTGCCTGGGACTGTAACAATGCAGCATCGAAATTTAAACGTATTTCCTGGACAAAGGCAGCCTCGTGGTATTAGGGCTTAGGAGACATTTTAGCTCTCCAACGCAGGTGGTTTTCTGAGAAACTGCTCCAGGTCTGTTTCTTATTTGTCATCTTTCCCAGTTGATGATGCTGGGAAATACCAAGGAATGAAATCAGTTCCTTACCCCGGGCCTGTGCCTGTCGTGTGCTGATACTGGCTTTTTTGGAAAAGCTGCTCAAGGATAATAGACTATTAATTTATTTTTACAGAGAATAATTGGCATTTTTCTTGCAGGTTAAATGCAAAATGGTGCAAAGACTTGGAAAGTGAAATGTGAGATACAGAACTTGCATTCAGGTGCTGATTTATTGAGCTGAAGTATCTTAAGAGAGGTCAGATGGAATAAAAAATGGCATTTCTCTAATTTAGTAGTGCAGACAGCATTTTTCTTGATAAACAAGGATTCTGAGCAATTATTAAGAGAAGATTTATTTGATGCCTTTTTGGGACTACCTAAAAACAGAGGCCAGACAGAATTAAGGGAATAAAAAGCAAATATATTTATTGAAGGGCCTTGAGGTGCATTTCAGGCAGACAAAGCCCCCCAGGTCCACCCAAAAAATGGATCACAGGTCACAGGTTTCACACTTTTATAAGTTTGGTCCATTTGCATATTGGGGGTTCATCTTCCAATTACAGCTTCAGGTAGTGAAGGCATTTACCCCAAGTTTGCTCCCCCAGCTCACTTTTGTTCCCATCTCTGGCCCTGAGGCAGTGAGGTGTCCTTGACTGCCAGGCTTGGAGAGGAATTGTTGTGTCTGCCCAAACTGGGAAAGCAGCAGCTCACACTGTGTGTGGGGTTTAGAGCTATGCACTAAAGAACTGCAGGTTTATAAATATATAAAAAATGGAAAAGCTCAAATCCTAAGGCATCATGTTCATCATGAATGCCTGTGCCTCATTCTGTAGCAGAGAGGTAAAGAGCAGGTATTTTTTTACTGCTATTTTTTCTTTATTTTGCTGCTTCCTCAGGTGCTAGTTTGGTTAACCCTTAAGAAGAGCCAGTAATTTGCATCAATACAAACCTGTATTGACTCTCCTTGTGATTGTTTTAGGAGTGGACAAACTTTGTCTCACTGCCTTACCTGTCCACCTCTGCATTCTTTCTTTCATGCACTTCCTCCGCCACTGCAATTTCAGTCAGGAAAACCTGGACCAACCTTATGCACCTCTTTTGTCTGTGGGATGGTGCTTTAGTTTGCTTGAAAAATGCAGTGCTACTGTTTTCAGCTTTTATAGCAATCAAGGAAACCCCTGCTGGTTGCATCCTCCTTATAATGCCCAAAATTGAGGTGGGGCTTTTGTTTTCTGGGGTTTGGTTTGGTTTTGCTTGAAAAATTTTGGCATCCTTTTGCTGCCCTGAGAGTTAAAGCTTGGACACATAGAGCTCCCACACTTCATAAGTGCTATAGGAGGGTGTTTTAAATCATTTTGTGTAAGAGCATGGAGTGACAGGACAAGGGTAAATGGCTTCCCACTGCCAGAGGGCAGGGTTAGATGGGATATTGGGAAGAAATCCTTCCCTGTGAGGGTGCTGAGGCTCTGGCACAGGGTGCCTGAGAAACTGTGGCTGCCCCTGGATCCCTGGAAGTGTCCCAGGCCAGGTTGGACAGGGCTTGGAGCAGCCTGGGACAGTGGAAGGTGTCCCTGTCCATGGCAGAGGGGGTTGGCACTGGATGAGCTTTAAGGTCCCTCCCAACCCAAACCATTCTGTGATTCACTTAAGCTCAGGCAGGGGGAATAACAACTCCCTGAATGATTTTGAACTTTATGAATTCCACGTCTCTTTACTTTTACCTTGAATCAGTTTTTTGTTTGTAGATTATCTAAATATAAAACACTTTGATGTGACTTTCAGAGAAGCACAAGATAGTTTTGGCTGCTTTCTTTTTTTTTTTTTTTTAAGGTCTATTTCTTATCAAAACATTCACAGTTTTCCTGCAGTTGACTCCTCAGTGGCAGTGTGGGAGCCCTTGCTTACATTTCTCAACTGATTTGTTCCTGCAGAGCCTGAGAGCAGGTCAGGTTGCTGTGTTGGGGTGTAGAGCAAGTCATGAGAGTGTCCTTGAAGCACTTCCTAGCTGTGTTTTGGAAGGAAGTTTTGGGTCATGTGCTGCCTGGAGTGCACTGCTGGTGTCCTGTACGGAGGGGAAGCCCTTCTCAAGATGTTAATTCAGGGAAACTGGGGAGCACAGTTCTGTGCCGGGGTGCCTGCCATGGGCAGCAGTGGCATTTAGCCCTGAACAAAGCTTTGTGTGCTATTCTTAGGTGATCTCAAGATCCATTTTTGCATGAGGAAAGTAGAGGCTTAGCTGTGAGCTGGGAAGGATCACTGTTGAGGCCTCCATCTAAAAGTTCATTGCTCTGATCTTACAGGGACATAGAAGCATTTTTGACAGCAGCAGCCCCCTGAATATCTGGCAGTTTTGAGGTCAGCTGAGGCTCTGAAATCTGGATCCCTGCGTGTTCCTGCTGTGCTCACCTACCCAGAGCCCTTGGCTTCCTTGCCAGTTGGTGTCTTGCTTTATTATTAGTAATAAATTATTCAGAGAAGGGCAGCAGAGCTGGAGAATCATATGAGGCGTGGCTGAGGGAGCTGGGAAAGGGGCTCAGCCTGGAGAAAAGGAGGCTCAGAGGGAGCTTCTGGCTCTGGACAACTCCTGACAGGAAGGTGCAGCCAGGTGAGGGTTGGGCTCTGCTCCAGGGAACAGGGACGGGAGGAGAGGGAACGGCCTCAGGATGGGCCAGGGGAGGTTCAGCTTGAACAACAGGAGGAATTTTTTCCTGGAAAAGGATGGTTCAGGTATTGTCAGTGCCTACCCAGGGAGATAGTGAAGTCCCCATCCCTGAAGATTCAAAGAAACAATGCGACATGGCACTCTGGGCTGGGTGTTAGGGTGGAGATCAGTCACAGGTTGGACTCTTGGTCTTGGAGGTCTTTTCCAATGTAAATGATTCTGTGAAAAGAAGTTGATTAGCTAAAGCAGATTTCACTAGATACTGCCATTATTTGTTCTTATATTCATTTTATCCATATTGCTGGCATCAGCTGCTGCCCTGCACACAAGCTTCAGTGTTGGTATCAGATTGCATAACCTTGGATCAGGACTTGCCCTGCCCTGAGCACACAGCCAGTGCAAGGGGCTTTGCAGGTGCTGGTGAACCAGTGGCAGAAGAGCTTTCCAGAAGTGACACGTTTCTGAGAAGGAGGAATATTGGTTGTGAGGGGCCTGGTGTGTTGTCCTTCTTGGGGCACAGCTGTGCCATGGATCACAGGCTCTGGGACAAGTTTGTGCTGCTGTTCCTTGAAAGCCAAGAACACTCTGGCTCAGCTGATCAAGCTCAAATCTGCTTAGCAAGAAGGTTGCACACTTCATCTGCTGCAAGGCAGCTGTGAACAGCATGGATATGGCATCAAACCAGAAGGTATTTAGGTGCAGCTCTGGGATTCCTTGTGGACAGAGCAGTGTAATAATGGACTAACCAGGGATTTGTTGGCAAACTAATGTGCTCTTGCTGCAGTCCCAAGAGCTTGGTGTCAGCACTGCTCTCACCCTCATAGGATTGCCAGGGCTTAGCTGAAACAATCAGAATGGAAAAAAATAGTCCATTTTTCCAGCTGTGTTTCATGCTTTGCTGTCCTTAGGAGCAGACACTTCCCTTAGCTGGATAGTCCCTATCCACTCAAAAAAAAACTCTGTGGAAGGAAACCATTTTCTCCCTCAGACCTCCAGATTTCACCTCCTGCCATTGCAGGTTATCAGCATGAGTAGCTTCCTAACCCTGAGAAAAGATTTTGGTTTTGAGTCAGTTTTTTGTTTCCTCCTTACAAGAGCACCAACAAAACAAGATTCACGTGAATATAATCCACTTGAGTAGCTCTAATTGTGTGGGTGTTAGCAGGCTTAGGCCTCTTCAGGGGAAGACAGTGAGGGAGTGTTGGAAAGCCTGGACGTACTTTTGTTATGTAAGAGGACCAGAGCTCTGTCATGCACTAGAAATGCTCAAAAAGTGTCTGTGTTGGTGTCTGATTTTTTTGTGTGGCTGAAGATGAGTGAGAAGAAAAATGTACATGTGATGCTTCTTATCCCTCTGCTTTTACTTAGCCCTACAGATTTTTTCTTTCAAAATGAAATAAAGAAGAAACTTAGGAAATTCCAAGGAAAAGTAGTAACTGAGAAGTTAATATAATTTTAATATAATTATAGATATTAATTGATGTACTTTTCTCTGAGAGTAAGGTCAGCAAAGCAAATATTAGTAGCTCTGTTCTGATCTGGTAGTCCTGTAGTGGGTTTGGAGAGCTGCTGGTGTTAAAGGTCTGTGTTGGAATTGTCCTGCTCTGGGAAGTGCTGTGGGGATTGGAGATTCAGGAGACCTGTTCCTTGTCTTGGTAGACCAGCTCTTCCTCCAGTTCTGGTGAGCAGAGCTGTAGTCAGGGAGCTGTGGGAATGGTTAGGCCTGGCTGGAAGCTCTGGCATGTTTTATCCTAGGACAGTGTGTCCCTGGGTTCATGCCTGGCTTTTGGGTTGGCAGGAGAAGGGATGGGGGGCCCCATGCAGGGCTGGGGAGGATGGAGAAACAGGGAATCTAAGGGAATCTTGATCTGCACTTGAAGAATCAAGGAGCTGGAGAGAGGCTGGACATAAGTGCTCTTCCGTGGACTGCTCCCAGCAGAGTTCCCTTTCAGGATTAGTATCTGTTGGACTCTGCCCTGTGTTTGATCAGTGCTCAGCTGTGACTGGCCACAATGTGTTCTGCCCTGGAGCTGCAGGGCTGCAGTGCTCAGCTTCTCCCTTGGAATGCTTTCCAGAATTGCTCCATGGGCCAGCAGCTGTGTTCCTGCAAAGCTGTTGTGTTAAAACCAAAACTTGCTGGGTCATTTGCCTTGGTTACAGGCTTTTGTGGGAAAAGTTGTGTGAGGAAGGAGACAGCTTAGGCAGGCTGATGGATGGCTGTTAGCAACTGGAAAGGAAAATGCAATACAGAGCTGGAATTGTGGGGCACTCCTCAAAATCCTGAATAATCATTCTCCTGGCAGTCTGTCAGAGATGACTTCCTAAGTTATTACTGTTCAGAGGAAAATTAAGCATTTAATTGCACAAATTTTAGTTTCCTGTTTTTTTTTTTTAAAGGTACAGCTTTAAAGGCTTGAAAGAAAGGATTTGCAAATGCTTCAATTTATTAAGAATGCATAGAGACCATGTGCTTGCATCTCTTTGTCGAGTTCCATAATCTTGTGTCTGTTTCCTTTTAAACTTTCAAGACATTTAACTATATACTTCAGAAGTAGTCATGGAAAATCCCAAGAATGGAAATTCTGCTTTTTTTAAAAGCACTTCCAGTGTTAATGTATGGTTGCAATGAGAAATTGAATTAAAAAAACCTTGTAAGCGATGTGTCATAGCTGTGAAGTCTGTCACAGCAGGATCCCTTCAGTGCTGTGAAGGATGCCTGGACACCTGAGTCACTGGTTTTGCTTTCTGGAAGATGACAGCAAACACCCTCCTGTAGCGAGCACTCAGCAAGACAGTGTAATGTTTGAAGGGTAAAATGTGAAATAGAGACACAATTTTATCAGGAGGCTGTTTGCCCTGCCCTGGAGAGGAAAGGGAGGATTAGCTCCTGGTATTTCTGCTGCTGTCATCACTGCTGGTGGTCAGCAGTTTTGGGAAGACAGAGAGAGGTGTCACTGACCACAGCTCAGCACAGGGGGGGGTGGAGGCAAGCTTAGGAAAATCAGAGGTTTGCTTTGTAGGGCAAGGAGAATTATCACAGTATGGGAACAGAGGTGGGAAGGAAAATCCTCTCTAGAAGGGGAAGGACTTGGGATCAACTTTAGCTCCAAGAGATCTCAGGGCAGTAAGAAATGTTTTGGCAAAGCTGAGCACTTGCCAGGGCATGGACACAGAGCAGTGGGGAAGAGCTGTTCCTGTACCTGGAGGATGAGCAAAGTGGAGGGGACAAGTAAAAGGGGGACTAGACTGGTCAAGGGATAGATTTAGGCAAATATTAATGTATAACTTCATGAAGATGCAGGTATTATTCATAATTATTTTTTTATTATCATGCAAATCAATGCCATTAGGGGAGGTTTAGGCTGGACATTAGGAAAAGGTTCTTCCCCAGAGGGTGCCCAGGGCCCTAAGGCTGCCAGAGCTCCTGGAGTGTTGGGACAGCACTGCCAGGGATGCCCAGGGTGGGGTTGTTGGGGTGTCTGTGCAGGGCTGGGGCTGGGCTTGACAGTCCTTGTGTGATCCCTTCCAAGATGGGGTGTTCTGTGCTTCTTATTCTTAACATTTTTGAAAGGAGTAGGATTAGAAAGAAATTTAAACTAAATACTTACAGTTGGGTGCAGTATCTTTTTTCAGCCCTTTGTATACTGCCAAGGAAAATGATGCACAGAAGTTACTTAAACTGTGTAGTTGGAAAGTGTTCCTATGGTAGTTATCAGTCTTTGGAGTAATCTCCTGGGAAATCCTGAGCTCCAGTTCCTTAGGAGTCTTTAAAGAGAAAAACCATTCAGTCTGTTCTACCTTGCAGGCACAGGTGGGCTGGTGACACATTTTTTTATCTCTGAATTTAAATCCTCTCCAAAGTCTCTGACTGCCATTCCAGCAGATGCCATGGCTTCATGGCACGGCTGGAGCAGGGGGATGTGGATGGTCCTGGTGAGGTGGTGATCACCTGGCTGGGGAGCAGCATTCAGGAAACCACAGGGTTGTACAGACAGCTTTGGACCGGGAGACAGCTTGGGAGCTCTGGATGAGCTGGTGTGTGCCACTGTGTTTTCAGGGATCAGCCTGGAACAGAACCTCTCTGGAGAGCCCCAGTGTGCTGTCCTTGGGTTTCTCTGTGAGCCAGAACTGGGATGTGTGCAGCAATCTGGGAAGTGACTCTGTGCAGTCCTGGTGCTTGTACCAGTTTGGTTTGCTGTACCTGGCTCTTACAGAAGTTTGTATGCTGCTGCTCTTGTTTTCCCAGAAGTGATCCTTATTCTCTTGTGTCCTAACACCAGTAAGGCATGACAATTCCAAACCTGGCTGCCAGGACTTGGGGAGATCCTGGCTTTTTGTGGATACCTCTTCCATGTGGGCTGCTAAGACTCTACTTCTTACTAGATGATACCTAATTTCTCAAGTTTTGTTGCAAGATTTCAGGTATTTTTTCCAGAGCTTTCAGTGAATGAAGAAAGTCAGTGTTGGATTGCACTTTATGTGCTTAAAATGAGACCAAAAAATTCCACAGAGGAAAGGAGCCCCAAAAGACCCAGTGCTGATTTTGATGACTTATTCGGTAGAATTTCCCAAAAAAGAAAACCATTTTTGCTTTTAAATGAAAAGCATTGACTAGCTGCTGTTATGGAAAACAGGAGATGCAGTTTTTAACCAAAATGGCTGTGAAGAAAGACAGCTCCACAAAGTCTGATTGAATTTTATTCCTTTCCCAGAATCCAAAAGTCTTTACATTGGCAAATACCACCCGGCCACAATGGAAATATCCAGAGCCAGGGTAGCCTCAAATACAGAGCAGGGACCACAAGCCAGAGCTTGCAGTGAAACCAAAGATGTGTTAAATCAAGAGAAAAAAAAACCTTTTTTAAATTTTTTTTTTCTTTTGAAAGCAGATAAAAGATGATGAGAGCAAGGAAACATTTGCTTCACTCTTTCAAAAGTTCAGTTCTGAGAGTTTCCTGTGGCTGCCTCTCAGAGCCTGGGGCAGGGAGAGGAAGCCCTGCTAGTACAGAAATGGGAGTGGAGATGGCTCAGATGGATCCTGCCCCAAACCAAGAAGCATACATGTGATTAACAGTGTGGTGTTAAACCCAGCACAAGATTTTAATGTTAATTAAAGGCTTTTGGCCTTTCCTGAGAGCATTTAAGTGCTGAATTCTGTTCTGTGCTGCTGGAACCTGTGATGGCAGACTGTGCGCGTCATCCCTGCCTCTGGTATCTTCCACATCAGCTGGAGCTGGAGAGTTGGACTCTTTCCCTGGCATTTTGCTGTGTGTTCTGTGCACTTTGCCCAGCAATTAATCCTGTTCCTCCCACTGCCTGTGGGTTTGTCCTCCTACCACACCTGGGTTGGAGCAGTGGTAGAGCTCCTTTGGCTCATTCTGTGCTTGGTTTCTCAAGGGGAAATGGAATCTGTGACTTCCAAGGAGCTGACCCAGAGCCCAGATGATGAGAAGTGATTTTGGTTTTCTGGTTTGGTCCTCTGCTATTTCTGCTGCTCAGAAAGAAATTGTGTCATTCTCCAGCAGTGTTGGTTGATTCCTCTGATTCAGAAAGCAGGGAAAAGTTAAAAACTGGAGAGAATTTTATGTCCCAGGTGTGCTCACGCTGCTTCAATCACTGCTTGTAGCAAGAAAACCTGGTACTTAAAGACCCTTGAAGTTCTTATTTATTTGAAGTTTCTATTTACCTAAAAACTGAGGCATTTCATCAGGAAAAGAATCCTCAGTACTTGGGAATCTTGCAAAGAGGGTGAGGACCCACATTAGCTGCATTGCCCGGCTGAGTTCTCAGCTTGAATCAGTTTTCTGGTCTTCCTGTATAACCAGAGAGCAAAGGGTTAAATTCTGCCAGGAGTTGGAGTATATTTGCATATAATTGTCTAATCAGGAATTGAATGGCCCTTTGGAATTGTGCACTGAGCTGTGTCTGAGAACCATGTCTTGGCTGAAAGAATAAGAAGGGAGATTTAAGCAGCTGGGAGGGAAATGTCACTTAACCACAGAAAGGTGCAGAATGAGAGCAGCTTAGGGCTTTAGGCCTGGGAGTAAGAGCCAACCCCCAAATCTGTCAGGGGAGGCTCAGGCTGAAGATCAGGAAAGGTTCTTCCCCAGAGGGTGCTGGCACTGCCCAGGCTGCCCAGGGAATGGGCACAGCCCCGAGGCTGCCAGAGCTCCAGGAGCGTTGGGACAGCACTGCCAGGGATGCCCAGGGTGGGGCTGTTGGGGGGTCTGGGCAGGGCTGGGGCTGGGCTGGGTGATCCTGGGGGTCCCTCCCAGCCCAGGACATTCTGTTTTCTAAGGTTTGCCTTGAGGTGCTGACCAGAGGATTGGGGTTTTCTTTATTTAGTTGTTTTTATTTGGAGGGCACATTAAACATTTGTAAACCCAGGCAAAAATCCTGCTGGAATTGTTTTCTGCTTTACCTTGTCCTGTGTACAAGGACAAGTCCCTGTGTTGGGGTTGGTGTAGGCACCTCTCAAGAATCAGAGAGGAAAGGAGTTAAAGTTTGGTCAGCATTGACTGGATGGTGGATTTTAGTTGAATTTCCTAAGTTCCTCCTTGACAGATCTCCTATCATTAACCTGGAAGTATTCAGACTTCAAAGCATCTTTTGTGGATTTTAAGCAGAGTATTTTAGTCTTGTGCTGCTACTTTTTTTTTTTTTTTTTAAGATGTTAAACACAGTGATGAATATTAAGTTTTTGGTTTTTTTTTTTACTTTACATTGAAGAAAGTTTGGACAGCTGTAGTAGCAAATGCCAAGTGTTCTTTTTTGTGGTTGGAGCCTGTTTCTCAGGATAATGCCAGCATTGTTCTGCTGATTTAGTTGGTGATCTCCATTTACAGCCAGCCCAAGACTACAAGGGGAATTTTCTCTCTTTGATATGTTCCTGCTTGTAAACCTTTGTGGTTTGGGTCATTGCTGTGACCAATGACTTCAGGGACTTGGCTGAGGAAATACTCCTTTCTAGCTGAATGCATCAAGTAATGAAGCCTTCCCATCCTCAGCATTCTACACCTCAGACCAGTGTAATTTGAGATGGTGTCAGGGCACCCATTTCCTCCTTCACTGACCTGTCAATTGGGGCTCTGCTAATGGAATTGTTTAGAGACTAATGTGTTGCCATTTTAAAACACACAATCAATATAAAAATACAGAATGAGATTCTGTACTCTAAATGATATCTGCTTTAAGCTCTGTGCTGCTTAAGATACTTTGCATCTGTAACATTCTGCAGCTACCTGTCCTGGATAAATTGCTGCGTGGAAAGAGGTACTGGATTTTGTGAGCTCTTTTTCCAGGAAGGTGATAAGTTATTTTCCTGGTTATGAAGCTTTGGACACATGGGAATCACGTTCTTCCTCCATTGCAGATCACAGAGGCCTTGTTGAAGGAGAGAGATAAACAGGCAAAATGGAATGGGATCCCCTTGCTGTTGCAGAAGCTGTATGAGCACAGCCACCCAAACAGCGACTTCTCCCAGTGCCAAAGCATCCTAAAGGTACTGCCTGCACCCTTCTTCCTAAATCCTGAGATAGTTTTGTTGTGGTTTTCTTTTAAGTCTTCTGTGATCATACTGTATTAATTTCTTAAACTGTCTGCATGATGGTATCTGTCAGAAATTGGCTGTAAGTAAGAGCTGGGGGTGCAGGTGATGATTAGTCAGTGAGATCACACAGATAGTGGAAGATAATTGTGTTTATAGTGATGAACAGTTTTCTTTTTGTACCATCTCTTTATTTTTCTCCTCCCTGCAGGAAATTTCTCCACTTCTCTCGATGGAAGCCATGGTTTATGTCACAGAAGACAGAAAAGCTGCTCAAGAGTCCAGTTTCCCAAACACATACACGTTTGATTTGTTTGGAGGAGTCGATGTAAGTGTGTTTTTTCAGTATCAAAAGATCTGCATGATAATCATCCCACTGAAAAATCTCTTCAGTGAGGTCTCTGCAGCTTCTAGATGCAAGTTACAGAATGACTTCACCAATATAATGTCAAGCATTAGAATTGTGCCACTTTCTGTTAATCAGAATAGGAAAAGGGTGTATTTTTCAAGGTATTACATGCAAAGTGAGGTGTTTTGTTCTTGTATGATACAGAATACATGGCTGTTTCTTTAGTCAGTCTTTTTTTACCTTAAAAAAGATTAGACCTTTAGTTCTGAATGAAGACAGTTTCAAATGATTCCTGGTTGTGAGATAAAATAACACAATTGGCATTGGAGCAGTGAGAATTTCACTTAACACTGGAGGATCTGTGGCAGTTTAAGCACACCAGGGCTCTGTCTTAACCAGGTTGTGTGTGTTCATTGCTTCATCTCTGGCAAAGTTTTCAAGCAGAATTGGAAGGTTTCTGTGGACATTCTGGCAACTGAGCATTTTGTTTATTTGCTTTAATTCTACATTGCACTAATACCCATTTGCTCCCTTTTATGGTGCAAATGGGTATTAGTGGCTTGGCTTGGCTTTCAATAGAAATGTATTATTTGTATTTTCCAGTGAACTAATTGATGCTCTCTTTTTATTTAGTTAAACTAAACAGATTTTACTATTTATTTTTTGTCACATTTATTTTTTTTGTTATTTTGTCTTTGTAACAGAAATAACATTTCTGTTATTTTATTTTTTGCACAAGTAAAAGCTTGCTTTTACTTAAAGCTGCTGTTTATGTTTTGAAATGAGCACTGGTTTAGTTGCTGCTGTCTGTTGAGAGCAAAAGCTTTTAGCTACCCAAGCAAATTAGAGCAGTATGAAAATGTTTTAAATTTCCCTTGTTTTTAAGGGGAAATAGTGGTACTTCTGTATAAATGATTTTAACATAATGCACAGAATCTCTGTGTGTTGGGGACAAGGTTTTGGTTTGGTTGGCTGGGGCTTGGTTGACATCTCCCTTGGGCTGGAGATGGTAAATATCAGTTCCACTGTAATTACCTGGTGCTGTGGTCAGAGATTTGGCTGCTAGAGGTGGGTTTAATGTGATTAAAGGCAATGATGGAAGCCAGTGCTGTGTGTTTTCAAAAATCCTGCTCTAGGATTTGAAAGGGAAGAAGTTTGATCTGCTGGTGCTGTGTGTGCCACCTGCTGATTTATGTTGCAATATTTTGAGCTGTGGAACATGAGTAACTTTGAAGGACACGCAGGGCTACAATGTGTGAGTTAAAATATTTTAGGATTCTGACAGCCTTTACATTGAGGAAGAACAAAACCATATCAGTGGCTCCTCCCTTTATATGAATCCATGTAAAATAAAGACCTGGGTGGAAATACACAAACCTCATGGATTTTATAACTGAATGTAACCCCATCCCAAGAAACACAATCTCATCATTCCCTTTCTGCTCCTTCTGCCTCTGGTGCGAGGCAGAAAACCCAAGATTTAAAGCATAAACCTCAAATTTTGAGATGTGCATTCTCCTAAAACACAAGCCATTAACATGAGATCTGTATTACTGCAGTCATTTTTCTCTGCCCTGTTAATGCTACAGCTACTACTACAAATGTTGCTAAAAATGTATGTTCCTCTTAAAAGCTGCCAATTTATTTATTTGTTGGTGCTTTTAATGTAGCCTCCAGTGATGTCAAGGTGGTTTCCTCTGTGTCTGGATCAATAGTTCATTAAAAGAAGATGGGACAAACAGATCAAGTTGTAAACTCTGAAATATCTTGTGAGTTGGCACTGGTATTTAATAAAGTGCTGTTTTTTCAAATGTTGTAAGCCAAAGTAGTGGTACAGACTAGAGCAACTGAAGATCAGTTCTACATCAGTCAGAACCACAGCCTTTGGAAAGCTGATTGTTACATTCCTTAAATAGAAATATTAATGTAAATATACCTACAGGGTCCTGTACACAAGCAGTGGCTTTTTGGTGCTGAGATAAAATCTGGAGCTGCTAAATTCTGTCTGGACCTGAAATGTTTTTGAAGCCCAGAAAGATCTAGGGAAAGCCTTTGCAAAATTTGCATCTCTTTGCAGATTATTGCTAAAGATTCCTTATTTTAAGAGATGTGTGATCACCATCCTTGATGTTATCTGGAGGCATGTGAAATTAATTCCTTGCAAGCTCAAATTCTTTAAAACTTGCCAGTGGGAGATTATTTTGTATAGCTCTTACTGTTTCTTCTGGGTAAATGCAAGTATAATTTGTCAATATGATTTTGACACCAGTGGGGGTTTGATTGTAGAGCCTTCATTATTCATCTCTGTGACTTCAGCAGAAACAGGTTTGGGTTTGTCATTGGTGAATTAATTGGTTAGTTGTATCTCAGTGATCATTCCCTTAATTCCTTATCTTATTTTTATAGCTTTTAGTAGAAATTCTCATGAGACCAACTCTTATTACACAGAAAAAGAAGCAGAAAAGTAAGTAAATAGGTGGTTTATCTCTTTCTTTTCCCCAATTTTGCCTGGTGTTCCTGCTTCAGACAGAAATTGTTCTATTTTTCTGTTATTCTCTTTCCATCCCAGCAATTTCCTGTTGATTCATTTAGGAGTGAATCACTGTTTCTTTGTTCTCCCTGGTACTGATTTGTGCTGGGATTTGGGAGAGTCACCTGTTTCTGGCTCAGTTCCAGAGCTTCATGCACTCAGCACAACACACTTGATTCAAAGCACTAAATTTGCAATCACTGGAAACTCTTCTTGTTCCTGTGGCTACAGCTACAGTGAAAAATTATTAATAATAAGCCACAAAACATGGTTTATGTAATGGGAGCTGCAGAGATTGTAAGATGAGTAGCTCAGGAAAACAGCATGCTTTGTTACATGACTGCTCATTTCCACATTGCTGTAAGGACAGGGGGTGCAGTGACTTCAGCTCAGCTTTCCTGCTGGAGCAGCTTGGCTGCAGTGTTTTATTTCCCCTGTTTGGGATTCTGCTGGTTCCCTGAGCCCTGCTGAGAGAAGGGAATGTCATGGTGCACCCTGTGCCTGCTAGCCAGGGAACTTCAAAGGTGAAGTGACTTCAGCTGGAGCTTTAGGCAGTTGAAGGTCTGTACTGAAAACATATTTTAAATATTGAAATGCTGTGGCAAAGCAGATTGGAAGTTTTTCTATGAAGTCCAGGTGCTGAAAAAGCAAGCATGAGTTTCCAGTGGAGAAAACTGCATGAACTGACATTTTTTCCCCATACAAAAATAATTTAACATGTGCACAGGTTGGGTGTAGAGTGTTTCTTGTGGCTTCTATGCCATAAGGCATTTGCATGTGTGCTCTGAGCTGGCAGCCTGAAGTTGTCACCCATCCCAGAGCTCTCCATGTCCCTCCCGTGCCGGGGTGTTCCTTGGCAGGGAATGGCTGCTGACTGTCTGCTCTCTCCTTTGCAGTAAGTGATGACCTCATCAAGGACTGTTTAAGCATACTGTACAACACCTGCATATGTGTAAGTCCAACTCTTCTGGGCATTTTTTACATGTGCTACTTCCTAAGACAATAAACAGACTCTTTTAAGTGTAATTTAAACTTCCTCTGAAGCTTTACAGTAAAATTCCTTCAGTTAAATACAGCATCACTCTGTATTTTGATGTGTTGCTCAAATAATTTGTTTTCTGACCTGTATTGTCAAGCTTAGTTCCCTTGTTTGGATCTTTCTGTCTCTGTGTTTCCATAGGAAAGCTGTGCCAGCCTTTGTTAATGTTGCAGCTTAAAATCTGAAGCTGGGCATGGGTGCCTGTTAAGCCCAGCTACAGCTGCTCTTGTTCAGAATTGGGGCTGGCAAAGGGTTTTGAATTTGATCCTGCAGCTCCATGTGCTGGATTTTAGTTCAGTCCATTCCAGTCGTGGCAGATCAGTGCAAAGGAAGGTGCTGGGTTAAAGGCCTCTGGAAATATCTTGTCATTAAATCCTGAAGCTAAAAGCAAAGGCCTCAGATTATGCATGCAGGGAACATCCTCAGGATTGTTTACTTCATCACACACCTCATTATGCCAGAGCCTAGGGAACATTGTTTAACAAAAATTGAAAAAAGAGCCAGTTAGTGGCTTGGAGCTCTTCCAAAAACATCAGTCTAATCTCCAGAGTTTGAGTCTTACTAGATCATGTCTCACTGATAAGGATCTGTGTACACATGGGACAGGGGAGAGAGGGAACACTTTTTTCCTTGGCTTGGATGATTTATTTTTTTAACTGCAGGTAATGCAGCTTTTGCAAACTGGAAATAGCATGATAAGCTAAAAAGTAAGTTTGTAATTTCTAGACTAGCTGCTCTGTTTTAATTCACTTTGGTGTTACTGAAGGGATTGAGGACAAGTGTCCAGGATCACAGAAATGGTCTGGGGCAATATTAGCTGTTTTTTATCTGTAAATATCGGGGAACTATCTTTGCCAGTCTGCTTCTGTGAGCACTGGGAATGTGTCTCATGGATAAGACACAGCTTTGCAAGCAGTGAGGATGTAGCTGTGAGTTCCAGGAAAGCCTGGGTGTGCTCTCAGCAGAGCTCAGAGCATGAAAAGCAGCCTTAAACTCTTAAACTTGGGTTTCCATGCCTCAGTCTGACTTTTGGGGTTCATCACCCCATTCTTTTAGGCCAGTGCTCGATCCGGATTGCTCAGACAGCATTGCTGAGGGTTTAGGAGCTGCTGTGTGTGCACACCATGGCATGGAGCTGGTCACAGTTTGTATGCAAAGCAGAGCCCAGCCCCTGTGGTGTGTGCCCAGGCAGGCAGGGTTGGCTTCAGATTCAGAGGAAACAGCTGCCTTGAGGTGAAGCCTCTTGTCCCGGCGTTGTTGCCAGCGCCACGTTGACTCCAAACGAGGACTGGAGATGGTTTGGGTTGCCACAAACACATTCCCTGGTTTCAGAAGCAGCTGGCTCAGCACCACATCATCTCTAGGGCTGTGCTGCCTGTGCTGTGCCATGTGGCTGTTAGGGGTGGGCTCTCACTGGCCCTCTGTGTGCTCGTTTCCAGACGGAAGGAGTCACAAGGCGGCTGGCAGAGAGAAATGACTTTGTGTTGTTCCTGTTTACACTGATGACAAACAAAAAGACATTCCTACAAACTGCAACGCTCATTGAAGATATCCTGGGAGTTAAAAAGGTTAGTTACTGCTTTCTTAATGTCATTTGTATGGCTTTTCAGCCCAGTGGAGGAGAGAGAGCTGTTTCTCTGAAGAGTTGCCAAGGACAGTCCTCAAAGCTGCCATTCTCACTTCTTGTAGCTTATTTGAAACCTGCCTGTTCACAGTGGTAATTAACTTCAGTCACTTCTCATAAAGAAGCCAAACTATACCTGTGGTGTCATACTTGTAGTGCTTTTACCCAATTCAGAAAATGGTGGCAGCTGTGTCCCCGTGGTCTGAGTCATTAAAGAATAACCCATATTACAAACAAAGAAAATGAACCTCATGTAAATGCAGTTTTCATCCTTGCCTGCTGATTGTATTTGACATACTTCACTTGTCTTCCTCACATCTGGGAGGTGTTCCTGGGTGTTTGTCTGGCTGAGAAGTTGTAGGTTGGGGACACAGGGCACTTAAATCTTCTGCACAAACCTGGTTATTGAACTTATTTACCAGTATCAATTACAGCTCAGTGCCCTGATGTGATGCAGGTAAAATACTCGAGGTGTAACCTTGGGAAAACCTTGATTGGAAAGAATCTGTGTACATTTTGTGGAGAAGGCCAGGAGTCTGTAACCTAATACTTTACTATTCAGAGTAAGATTTAGGTTGATGTACTTCCTGAAATAAGAAACAAGCTTAGTTTATCTGAACAATTTTTTTTTTGTTTGAAAGCTGCTTTCAACATTTTTTTATTAAAAAGAACTTCTGATGTACAGACTGAGAAATAATTTAGAAGTTCTTATCTGAGTTTCAAAGAAAAGACAGGATTGGAAAACAAAATTGAAACTTCTAATACCTAAACATAATTAATGTATTAAATCAGGTTGTGGTTTTGTGGGTTTTTTAATTAAAAAAGGCC
Organism: Serinus canaria; assembly: GCF_022539315.1. Classification (NCBI taxonomy): domain Eukaryota; kingdom Metazoa; phylum Chordata; class Aves; order Passeriformes; family Fringillidae; genus Serinus; species Serinus canaria. The sequence continues at coordinate 3,014,140 of NC_066333.1, forward strand.
CCCACAATTTTTGTAAATATAAAAATAGTATTTAAAATATGGATATTTGTACTTTTGGAATTGCTAAGCCTGACAGCTGTTGTAAATCCCAGCTGCTTTCAGACTACTAACACTGGAATAACCCAGAGAGCTCCCCAGGGAGGATCTGCCTGTGTTCTCTTACTGACCATCCCATGTGACTGAGCTGCTGTTGCCTCCTCCAGGAAATGATCCAGCTGGATGATATTCCCAACCTGGCCAGCCTGGTGTCCAGCTTTGACCAGCAGCAGCTGGCCAACTTCTGCAGGATCCTGGCTGTCACCATCTCGGAGCTTGACACAGGCAGTGATGACAAGCACACACTTCTGGCCAAAAATGCCCAGCAGAAAAAAAACTTGGGCCCTTCCCGAGCTGAAATTAATCAAGGTAATTGTTGTGTTGTGAACAAATCAGAATAATCTCAGCAACGTATAAAATTTTCCTCTTCTCAATGTCACAGAGTGTTGTTTCTGAAAGATAATGAAAGTGTTGTGTCTTACAAAGCATTTTTCTTGATTCACTTCCCTCAGATTGTTTCCTGAAAGTCATGTTTCCTGTTAGCGAAACTTGGTAGCTTTTGGGTTTCATGTGGTGTTGCTAATTAGGTGGGTTAATTTCTGTCATTTCAGCACCTCTGAGTCGCTTAAAATAATTGGATTTGTTTTCCGTGCCTTAGCCACATCCATGAACTCCCCATTAGAAGCTCTCAATAATTCTGTCTCCTCCATAAAATATGAATTCCTGAACTAAAGCTACCTGCAGTGTGGTTGCTGTTGGAGCTGTTCCTTCTCTGATTTTATCTGATGTTGTCCTGAACAGGATGTCTTGTCTTTATCAAAAAGAGAAGGGTTTTTAATATTAATTGTGTTGCCCAGTGTTACCAAACCAGCCTTGGAAATCTGTGGGGCTGATCTCAGCCTTAACTTTGGGCACAGTGCAGCTTTCCTTGTTGTGTTGAGTACTTCATCAGGTGCAGAAGTCTTGCCTAGAAGGATGAGTGGGAATTGAACAAGTTAAAGTACTATCAGATGTAGAATCTGCTGTTTTCAGCTCTTGCTTTGCTGAAAAAGCTTTTGGGCATCTGAAGCAGATATTTGCATAGGTCCATGCCAAGCAAATATTTAGCTAATCATTTTTTATGGGCACAATCAGAGACTGATTCTAAGGCTGTACAGTATATTCTATTTTAAAAACTTCATTAGGGAGCTTATTCTTTCAGAGATGCAACTCTTTCCTGTAATGTTCATGGCCAAATTATTTGTCCTTTTCTCTTTGCCCCCACTAGTGAGAAGTAAAGCTTTAGCCATGTATCTTTAATAAACAGGTCCTGTAATTAAGTTGTTCTTGAAGGCAAAATGCACCTCCCCAAACATTTTGCAGAGCAGTGACTTATGTCCTGGCACTGCTCTTCCTGAGGTTGCAGCTTCACAGTTAAAACACTCACATCTGGGGCTGCTGTGGTGTGTTATCCACCTGTTTTGCTCCATGAGGAGCTAATTCAGGAACCTTCTACTTGAAAAGCTGTCAAGATTTTCTCCCCACTGCTGCAGGGAGCCAGTTCAGTCACTACAGACCAGCACCACAGCAGGGAAAATGAAGGAGGAAAGGGGAGGTGGAGCTACCCCTTTCCAAAGGCTGCTGCTTTATTTCTGCCAGCTTAGTTTTCAACCAGATCAGTTCCTTGATAGGACTGGAGAGCACCCCTGAATTGTTGCTGGGGTATGGATGCTCTTTTCCAGTCCTTAACAGAAGAGTGTGCTGAGTTCTTCCATCTTCAGATCTTTTTAACCAGATCTTTTTAACCATACACTTCTGTATTCCTAAAGTAGATGTGCTGGTACTTGTGGTGATCTTATATGGAATAAAATTCTTTCTTTTATTTTTTTCAGCTACACTTCTGAATATTCCAGGCTTCATCGAGCGGTTGTGCAAACTGGCCACAAGGAAGGTGTCTGAAACAACAGGGACTTCCAGCTTCCTGCAGGAGCTGGAGGAGTGGTACACCTGGCTGGACAATGCCCTGGTGCTGGATGCACTGATGAGAGTGGCAAATGAAGAGGCAGAGCAGAGCAGTACAGGTACCTGGCTTGCATCCCTCCACCCAGCAGCAGCTGAGGCGTGTCTTAACCTTACTCAGGGTTTGCCACGTGTTGCTTTTCCTGTCATCTGCTCCTGATTCCACTTCCCTTCCATGGAGGACTCACATATCAACTTTTAGGTCTGGCTGCTGTTTTGTTCTCATGTAGCACTGATTTTTTTACTGAATTAGAATTAGCCAAAGGAGAGGCCCTCCAGCAATGTGTGCCCTTTGCATGCCTAGCTAACAGTGAAGGGCTGTGCATCCTCAGCCCTAATCTCCTCTGGAGTGATTAAAATAACCCTCCTGAGCTAAGTGGCTTCACCAGCATTTTACTCTAAAACTTTGGGTTCAAATGCTTCATACCAAACAAGTGCCCCCTTCTTTAAAAAGAAAAAGTAGTTCCAGCTAAATTAAATAAGTTAATTGGAAAAAAAATAATTGTTCCAATGGAAGTCTTAAGACAACCTTAGGAAAATGCTTTGGAGCATGTGTGTGGTTTTGATATGACAAAATGCAATGTTTGTCTGGTAGAACTCAAAGTACTTCATATTCCTGTTTCTTAGCAGGGTAATTCTCTCTAAGGTTATGAACTTTATTTAACTAAGAAGAATACTGGTACTGAGGTATAAAATTAAAATAGATTAAATAGTAAGTGCTTCTAATAATCTCCCTCTACTTTTACTACCTTTCTGCCATGTTCTGGTGCAGTAGTCTATTAATTCATTTAGGTGAGCCTACTTACTTTAAGGAGATGCTGCCATTTAGTTTGTTATGGAAAAATAATTTAAAAATATTATTTTATCTCCTCTAAATTTTCAGCTATATCTTTTCTCTAGCATGCAATTTAAATTGGATTTTTGCTGTACATTACTATTTTTAGTTAAGAAGAAAATTCCAGCAGATGTGTGCTGCTCCTGCATCTGCAGTGTTCAGTGTAAAAATAACAACTGTAACAAACCCTTTCCTGCTGAAGCTGCCCCAGTCTCACATCTTTGCCATCTTTTTCAGAGTCTTCTGATGAGAGTGGACTGGCCAACACCTCCACAAGGACACAGCTGCCCCAGTCCATGAAGATCATGCACGAGATCATGTACAAGCTGGAGGTGCTGTATGTTCTCTGTGTGCTGCTCATGGGCAGGCAGAGGAATCAGGTGAGCCCCAGTGGATGCCCACACTCATAGTTGGTGTCTCTCTAAAGCTGAGTGCTCATGAGTGAGGCCATGGGCACAGAAATGCCAGGGCAAAGCTCAAGGTACAAAGCTGGCAGTCCATCCTGGCAGCCCTGCCAGAAACCAGGCAGCATTTCACTGGGAACAGCTGGGGCAGGGCTGCTCACACACTGCTCTGGTGCAGGAGGGATACAGGAGGATGCAGCAAGTGTGTGGGTACCTGTATGATGCAGGAGCTGCAGTCAGGTGTTCTCCCCCCTCCTGGTGCCCAGTTTGGATGGAGTCTCTTCAGGCCTTGCCCTTCTTTGGCTGCTTTCACTTTTGGAAATGCTCTGGATGATTTTTGTAGCCTATTGCCATGACTTGGCAAAGTGCTAAACTCCCAGCACTTCAGTGCTGTCTGCACTGGTCACTGCCTGCAAATTCCACCCATCTGTTCCTTTGCCTTTCTTCCTTTTAAAATGAAAAAAAAAAAAAAATTGTTCCCTGCCTCACACACGCTTATGAAGAACCAGTCACTGCAGCTTGGCTGTGGTTTAATTTAAATGGGTCAAAAGAAGGATGTGAAGGGAAAAACAAAGCAATCCTTGGTGAGGTTTTGACAGGTTTCCAGCTTTGGCAGTCTGCTCAGCTCAGCAGAGCTTGGCATAGTGAGGGCATTCAAATGTCCTGGACACTGGGGGGGCCAAGCTGGTGTGGGTTATTGAAAGGCTGTTAAGTTAGGCAGGAGAGGCTGTGTTGTGGGCAAGGGGTTGGGGCACATTTATCTGGAGTATTTTGTTCTCTGGTAGTAACCTCCCAAGCAGTCAGTCAAAAAAACCCTCCAGGGCAATCTCCTAAATCTCTTAATCTGAATACAGGTGCAGTTGTAGCTCAGTCCCAAACATAACTCACCTGTTCTTCCCTCCAAACCTACAGCAGAGCTTCAGGGCCTGCCACCCCTGGAAGTGTTCAAGTCTGGGGCTTGGAGCAGCCTAGTCTGGTGGAAGGTGTCCCTGCCCATGGCAGGGCTTTAACATCCCTTCCATCCCAAGCCATCCTGGGATTTTGTGATTCTAAGCAGACACCTGGCATTAAAAGAAGCAGATTCTGCGTAAGAGGAAGCAGAGAGAACTAGTAATTCTTGCAGAAACCACAGTCACTACAATAAACAACTCCTAATCATGTTGTCATTCCTTTTAGGAGTGCTCTTTCTGTTAGACATGAAATAAAATGTAAACAAAGCCCAAAACATAACTGAAACTAGCAGAACATGGATCTGTTAGAAGGATTTTTTCTTTTCTCTTGTATCAAGGCAGATAATTCATTCCTGCCTGAGCTCCCCACAAGAATGCAGGTTTATAGATTCTGCAGAAACTGCTTGCAGCCTGCACTCATCCTGCTGGAGGGAGGCAGCTGGAGGTGCTGGATTCCTTCCCTCCCTGGGTCATTTCTGATGTGTTCCTGTCAAATGTGACAAGGCAAAAAATCTGCTGCTGAAGATGAATTTACGTTTAAATTTCCTGGGAACACAACTCTTATCCTTCATCTGATATTTCTGTTCCCATACAGATGGGAAAACTAAGGATAAAAGTGGCCTGCAGTTCACTTCTTCCCAGGACTGGAGTTGAATTCTTGAAGGATTTAAGTTACTGCATTCCCAAACACTTCTTGTCCAGAGCCAGGGGGGGTTTTTTGTTTGTTTGTTTAGGGTTTTGTTTTGGTTGTTTTGTTTGTTTTTGGGAGAGTTGGTTGGGGGCAGGATTTGTCCTTTATTTTGTTTTGCTTTGTTTTTTTTGTTTTGTTTTGTTTTGATTTGTGAAATCCTCTGCCTTTAAAACACGTGCTACATCCTTCATTCCTTAATGTGCATAAGACTTGTGTGGCAGATGTGGATCCCCTGCCCTTCCTGAGAGCCAGCACAGGAAGGACTGGAGCTGAGCTGTTCTCCATGGAAGCTCTGGAATGCAGGCACAGCAGTGTCCAACAGCACCCTCAGACAAGCATTTCAGCTGCTTTTTGGTCTCTTTTCTGGGAAGGAATAAAAGCACAGGATTTGTGGTACCAGTCTGAGCAGCCAAAGGACCTGCTGGTTTTAGATTGGATTCATTTTGCATAGAATTATATTAAGGGCATCAGAAACCTGCTTCAGTTTGCTGTAATAATTGACATAATGGTCTGGCATTTGCTTGAAGCAAGGTGCAGCCTCCCAACTCAACCTGTCCCCAAGTGAATCTGAATGTTTGGTTTAAACTTGATTGTTGGCTAATTTGCATAAATTGATAACTGTGGTAGCAGTGACTTGGCTCCTCCTGTTGCCATGTTGGGGATGATCTCACCTTTGGGAATAAGTGGTGTTTCTCTGCAGATCTGGGCCTTTGCTGCCTTCTCATTATGGTCACACCCTAAATTACTCTCCTTATATATTTTTCTAGGCTGTCCTGCATGTCTGTGTTGTGGTGAAGAGCATCAGCTGATTTCCTTGCTCCTGCTGTAGGGAGCCACACTGCACACACAGAGACTCGGCTTAGCAGAGACAGTTTTAGTGTTGAGAAAGAGCAGAGCAATTCCTGTGAAACTGAACAGCAGCAGGAAAAAGCCAAAGTAGCTTGAAAGTTGAATATAGAGCAGGGATTGTCTTGGCATCCTCAGGCAGAGCAATTGTAATGAGTTTGGGCTCTGGGAGAGTGATGCAGAGGCAGTGACAGGACTGAAGAGCTTGGTCAGGTGAGCATTCAGAGATGAGCAGACTAAACTGCCCAGATTTGAAATCTGAATCATTTGGAAAGGAGCAGATTGAGGAGTTAAAACTGAGTGTAGAGAGCTGTTCCTTTAGTGAGGGTTGAGGCTCTTGCAGGCAGCTCAGGCTCTTGGCTCCCTCCCGTTGTACCTGTGCCATGGAGGGACAGGGGCACTACAGGGAACACTTTGTTCAGAGAGATTCCTCAGAGCTGCTTCTGGGACTCATCCAAAGTGTTCAAGAGTGTTTCAAAGTAATGAAGCACCAGAGGACTCCAGGCTCAGCAGTCAGGGCAGTGTGGGTGGGTGGGAAGGGGCTGGATGCTCCTCAGGTGTGTATTTGAGGTGTCCAGCAACAGCAATGTGATTTCCATAAAAGTGGGACAGCTGGGGGCTACAGCCAAGAAGAGTGCAAAAAGCCATTAGCTGTGCTCCAAACTAGAACCAAACTGTCTAAAACAGCATCAGCTTCCGATATTTTGATTCATTCAGATGTTTGAGTAAATAGAACAAAGTAGATTGATCTGCTTGAAGTGCTGCTGGTTACAGTTCTGGATATTGGGACAACCTGGAGTATTTTTAAGTGATTTTGTTTGTTAATTTTAAGGAACATGTCCATTACTTGGGCACTTAATTTTTGCAGAATGTTGTACATTCCAGTCATGTGGTTTTCATTTGTAGCCACCTCTCAAGGAATAATGGTTCTACTAGGCCTACATCTAATAAGAATCCCAATTTCTATTTCCCTTAGTCTTTATCTTCTAAATTCATTACATCAAAAGTATCCCAGCTTAGACTGAAGGTATTAAACAGCTGTTCACACCAAAATTACTAGCTTTTTTTATGTGAATAAAAAATTATGTACCAGGCAGACTGATAAATGAGCAATTTGACTTTTTTTTTTCTCTAAAAGTTCAGCTTCTCTTTAACCTGAAGGAGCAGTGTGGTGTGGTTGTGTTACTGCTGGTCTCTGCTCAGGTGTTTTGGTGAACAAAACCAATATTGGTGGGGTTTTTTGCCATCAGAGGCCTGCCTGAGCTGCAGCTGTGTGTCTGCAAAGGGAAAGGACACTCAGGGGATTGAGTGGCTGCAGAATATCCCCAGCTCAGCTGTTTGTTGTAAGATGTATTTTCAGTGTGCTGGAAGTGATGTCCTGATGCCCAAAGCTGCTTCCAGAGACACGGTGGTTAATTGAAGTGCTGATGAGGAGCTTTATCCCAAAATAAATGTTTGGTTTAAACTTTGTGTTCTATCCAGTGTGGATGTTTTCTATCCACATCCACAAATGGAAGCTACTGCACTGTGGTTAACACAAACACTTGCTGTTTGAGACAAGAATTCACATCCTTTTGTCAGAGGATGACATCACTGTGCCCATCTGTTTGCAGACTGCATTAAATCTGTGTTTAGGCTGGAGCAGACATGTTTGTACCTCTCTTGTTCCCCAGGTTCATAAAATGATAGCAGAGTTCAGACTCATTCCTGGCCTCAATAACCTGTTTGACAAACTCATCTGGAGGAAGCACTCAGCCTCAGCCCTGGTTCTGCATGGACACAACCAGAACTGTGATTGCAGCCCGGTGAGCAACCTCTGCAGTTCTGGAGTGGATTTTCATCCTGGCACACAATTCTGAGGAGCTGTGCTGAGTATCTGGGTGTTTGTATAAGCAGTGACTGGAGATGCTGTAGCAATCAGATTTTGGGGGATCATTGATTTCACTGAAGTCCATCCTTGGCTCATGTTAGCAATGCAGTAGGGCCAGCTTAGCCTCTTCCCTCTCTCTTGGTTTGTTTGTTCATTTGAAGGAACATGTCCATTTTGGGAACTGAGAAAGGAGTAAATTCTGGGCCCTGGAGGCCAGAGGTAGAAGACAACCAAAATTCAAAGAAATGATACCTATGAGAGGCACAGAAAAAAGGTACAAATTGTGCCACAGTCAGGTTTAGGGGGTTGGGTTTTGTGTTGGACTCTTTTTTGATTTTTTTCTTTCCAAAACTAGACATTCTGAATTAGTCAGTACAATTCTAAGCTTTTTTGCCTTTGCAGTGAGAAGGAATGCACCTGTTAGGTGCATAGGCTTGGAGGCAGTCTCCACTTCTATTTTGGGAAGTGCAGCTTCTCCATTTGTGCAAGTCACTTGCTCTGCTGTCCAAAGGGGTTTGATTTGGAAAGGTTTCCACTTCAGCTGTTTCATGCCTGCTTGGTAATTGATGATAGCCAAAAATACTAAAGCAGTGACTTTTTTTTTTACCTTTCTTGTTTCCTTTTAGGACATTACTTTAAAGATACAATTCTTGAGGCTTCTTCAGAGCTTCAGTGACCACCATGAGTGAGTATGAGAAGCTGTGGTGGGTTGTGGCTTGGTGCTGTTTGCCTGGCTGTGGCTCCAGGTGTCCTGGGCACAGGGCAGGCTCCTTGTGAAGGGAATATTGTAGTGTCCCTAAACTTCATGTTCCTTTCAGCTCTTGCTGTAATAACAGCCTGAGAATTTGCTCTGACGTGGGCATGTCTGAATATGTCTGGTGTGGTTAAACCTAGCCCATTTTGTCTTGTGTTGAGATGGGCTGAAACATGTACAGGATGAGTTAACATTTTCTGGCTGAAGCAATAAGGAGGCAGCTTTCTTCTTTTTTGCCTTCTACTGAGAGCTGACAGTGAGCCATGGAAATACAAAGAAATCTCCTGTCTGCCTTGAAAATAAATCCTTAGGAAAACTTGGGTGTGCTGGAATAATTGGAGGGGTGGTGCAGTTTGCTTGGGGCTATTTAATATTTAATGCTGTGCTGCTGGTACAAAGATGTTTGAGACTTGTGGAATTGCATTCTGCATTCCATCAGTGTTGCTCTCATTCAGTCCTTGGAGATGGTGTCCACTTCCTTACAAACTCCTGTGTTAGAGGCATGTTGCACTTTAGGTGCTGCTCATTCCTGGAGCCAGGCTGGTATTTTTGTGCAGGATTTTAGTCCTGTTGGATAGATTTCAAATATCAGCCTTTTTGATTGTGGAATATTAGAGAATGCAGAGCTGCTGGACATAGACAGGGAGGGAATGCTGACCTATTGTAAATCCTTCATGCAAGACAATGCATTGTTTGCCTGGGAATCACTCCAGGTTTTCCAATAAAATCTCTTACAGGTGATGTTACTCCTTAAGTGGCTGCTACAAAGATCTCAGGCTTGTTTGAGCAGCAAACAGCTCCCAGCTGTAGCACTGGAGCAAGTGGAATGTGTGGAATCTCTTGGGGGGTTTAAATAATTACATGAACTTTCTATGAAATCACAGATAAGCTGAGTTAACTGAGGACAAGATGAGAGCAAAGTACTTGTATGCTGATGTTCATTCAGTGAAATTGTGTCCAAACCAGACTTGCAGAGCTGTGTATTGCAGGGAGAGAGGGGCTCTGTTCTCATTGTTCAGTCCACATCAAAAGAAGCTTTACACAAGAGCCTCAATGAGCACTAACCTGAGGAGAGTGTTGGAAACAAGAAGGAACCTCACACTCATTACTGCATCCTCTGCCCCCTGAGCTTTCCTGAAAAGGAATCTTTGCTCTCTGATTTTGAACACTTGGAAGCAGAAAGACTCTCAGGGAGCACACTGCTTTTGGGAAAGGGAGCCCCTGCTCTACATTTCTGCTCTGTCATATTTATTCTGCAGTTAGTTCGCTTCACAGACAAAATAATTTATTTTCATTATGAAAAGTTCAGTATTTGATAAAGAATTTACGTACATTCCTGGGATCTATATCCATTTTTATTTGGATCTTTACTTTTCATGACGTTTTAAAATATTTTCAGGGTAAAGTTTGTTCAGATAATAAAATACCAGGATGACTGAGTCTTTTTTTGCAAATTCTGCTTTCTTACTTACAGAGAGATTAATTACTTAAAAAGAACAATCACTGTAGGGTGGATAAAACTTCACAAAGCTGTGAAAAAGTTAGCTATTTCATACTAATTTTGGTCTGAAATTCAGCAAAATGTTGCTTAGATTTTTTTTAACAAAATTATCCTTATCCTGAAGAAATTATTTACAAACCATAAGATCCCAAACAAGTCAGCAAAGAACCATCATCTCAAAGCTGGTCAGTGTTGGAAGTGGCATTTGTAAATTTTGGAGGAGGTTTTCCCAAGCTGCAGCTGGCCTGGTACAGGGAGCAGAGTGGGAATGCTGTGAAGAGCAGCCAGGAGAAAGCAGCTTGCCCAGTCCTGCAGCCCTTGTAGTCCTGTGCCTCTGCTTTTCATGAAATTGCATTTTTGCCTCTTGGATTCATCCTGCTTTTCCCCCACTGTCTTGCTTTAGGAACAAGTATCTCCTTTTGAACAGCCAGGAGCTGAATGAGCTGAGTGCAATCTCCCATAAAGCCAACATCCCTGAAGTGGATGCAGTGGTCAACACTGACAGGTGAGAGGGGACTGAGGGTGTTGGTCACAATTTAAGAGTTGGGGAAGCACTTCCAGTGTAAGTTTGACATCAGCTGTTCTGTTTGACCTCTGTCTGTCCACCACACTTTCATTTCAGTGACTCCTTTCAGTGGGAGGTGTCCAGGCTTGTCTGATGTTGATGGTCATTAGCAAATCTCAAGTGTGCTTGTGTTCAGATTGAGGTGCTTTAAAAACAAAAGCAACTTTAAAATCCCTAAAAAAAGGGGGGTTGAGTTCATGGCTCAGACTTCACTGTGAAATGCTGGGTCTGCCTGTCTGGCTTTCCTCAGGTTGGGCATTGCAGACAGACCTGGAAAGTAAATTCAAATCATTTAATTGCTCTTGCTGTAAAATGTTAGTTCTGGCATTCAGGAGCAGTGTGTGCACACATAAATGTCCATTTCCAGGCTGCACGAACACATCCAAGTGTCTACTCAGTATTTCAGGAGCAGCTAATAACCAGAATAAGCTAAATTAGATTAACATGTTAAACCACTTACAGAATCTCTTCTGTTGCATTTGAGTATCTGTTAGATGGACTGTTTTGATCTAATAATCTCTTTAATACATGATTCTGGTGTATAAAGCTCAGCAGATGGAAGGTTGTTTGCAGAATTTATTTTGTCAGAGTACTCCCTGAGTATCAGCAGGGACTTGGTCTGCACAGAGCAGATTTACCTCACTGCAAAAGGGAATCTCTAAGAGGATTTCTAGATTACAGTTATTATCATAATACTGTGTCTAATTGGGAAGAACTTATTTTTCACCCTTAGCATTTAGTTTTCATGTTGCTTTTCTTGATACATGAGATCAAGGCATTACTTCTGGATGAATTTAATGCAGCTGGATGCTCCACTGAAAGTGCTGTTTAATACAAGCAAAATTGCAGTTGTACAGCCTCTATGTACAGCCTAATGTAGCACACAGCTTTCCATGCTCTGCTCTGCCTCCTACATGGAATTTAGATTTTCCTTTACATTTTTTGAGGGGGGGGGAAAGGAATTTCTTTCATTCCTAAGCTCAAGTGTAGTGTTTTTTTTTTTTTATTCACACAGGGTGTGAATTGATATTTCTGAAATTATTAACATTTGGAGAGAGAGTTTTTCTTTTGGACTTATTTGGAAGTCGCGTTGCAGGCATTGCAGATATTTACCAAGGGCAATGAGAACTCCTCTGCTGGTAGAACTAGCCCAGTATTTGTACTGTGTACTTCAATACTGCTCAGTGCTTGCCCAGCCCATCCACTCAGCTGTCATTTCTCACCTGCTGCAGGAGCCTTGTCTGTGATGGGAAGAGAGGTTTGTTGACCAGACTGCTTCAGGTCATGAAGAAGGAGCCAGCAGAATCCTCCTTCAGGTGGGTTCACTTTGCCTCTTATGAGCTGTTTGAGACCCCTGGGGTGTAGCCTTGGTTTTGTCCAGCTTAGAGCAGCTGAGAATGTTGGAGAATAGGCTGTGGAAATGTCTGGCTTTGTTGTGCTGTGGTGGCAGTGCAGGTGTGAAGAAATCACAGCCAGTGATTTTCTGCAGGATCAACAGGTGTGATTCTAGCTTTAGAGTGGAATGAAATAGATCAGGAAACTGGATTTAAATTGCAGTTGTGATCAAGTACTTCCCTTGCCCCAAAACTAACACCTCCTTTCTTCTCTTTCTCAGGTTTTGGCAAGCAAGGGCAGTTGAAAGTTTCCTGCGAGGCACCACCTCCTATGCAGACCAGATGTTCCTCCTCAAGAGAGGGCTCCTGGAGGTAAGTTTAGGTCAGGCATCCTCCATAGCAGTCAAGAAGGATTTATCTGCAGTGAACCAAAAGTGGATAAAAATGTAGTGTTAAATATTATGCTGGGTTTAAAACTCAGTGGGGAAATGAAGGCCACTCAAGCTGCCCCCTTGCAGTGGTGGGGAATAAACACTCAGGGAGATAAGTCAGGATCACAGTTTACTGGAGAAATCACAGTAGATGCAACAATAATAATAAATAAAAAAAGTGTCCCTTATTCCTGTGTAACTGTGACAAATACTGGGAACACTTAAAAAAATACCTGTGAATTCTGCTTGTGGCAGCCAGATGTGACCATTTGTATAACCTGCATCCCTGGGAGCTCCTTTTAACAGGAGACTCATCTGAATTGTTGTCTTTAGTTGGTGTTGTGGCATTCAGTCACCCAAGAATTTGCAGATAAATGCTTTCCATACTGATTAAATCACAGTCTGTGCTGTGCTGCTGGCTTGGACTAAGCTGGGGCAATAACATGTTTTTCTCCCCTGCCAGCATATTCTCTACTGCATTGTTGATAGTGAGTGCAAGTCACGGGATGTGCTTCAGAGTTACTTTGACCTTCTGGGAGAGCTGATGAAATTCAATATTGATGCATTCAAGAGGTTCAACAAATACATCAACACAGATGAGAAGGTAAATATTTGTAAGATCTGCCCCCTTTGGCTCAAATTACACCCTTTTATAACCATACATAGCACTAAAACTCTGATTCATTTGGGTTTGGTGGGGTTTCAGAGCTTGAGGCACAATAAACATGAAGGGGTGAATTGCCAAAGTCCCTCTGTTCTCAGCAGTGCTCCAGCTGTCCTGAGACAGAGAGTGCTGAGCTCACAGCAAACACTGCCCTGTTCCATGATCAGGCAGGCCTAAGGTCAGGCTCAAGGGTAGCAGAACATTTCCTGTGCAGTTGCCAGATTTGAGGTTAAGTAATAGTTGTGGACATTGAGACAGCTCCAAAAAATCTCTTACTGGAGCTTGCAGTGGGAATGCCTTCATGAATAATGCTTAAAATACTTGATACTACAGACAGTAGACAGTAGATATTTGGTATTATTTGAACTTAGAGACATTTTTAAAAGCCATGGCTTGTGTAATTAACTATAAAATTGAGCTGCACATCAATGAACAGCTCTATACAAAGTGACTGCATGCTCTTGAGCACTTTGGACATTTAATATCAGGTTCTGAATGGCCTTACACTATTGCTTTTGTTGCTGTAATTTTTATCTCTGCTGTTAGGTCTGGTAGACCTTGGAAAATGGTTGTATAAATGTATTTAAAAGAAAGCTGTATTTATTCTGGGGGTTTTTCTCTAGTAAATGAACTCAGACATTCTAGAGAATGTCTTTATATTTCCTCTGTGCTTCCTGTTTATTGATCTCTGACTGGGTTTAGCTCTCATTCTATGTGACTCCCTCACTGTATTCCTCCCTAGTGCTGTCTGCTTGTACAAAATCAGTGTAGGAAAACATGGAGCTGCAGGAATTCCCCATTTCAAAGCAATTAGTGTATGAAATCTCACTTTCATTGGAGTGACATAGCTTCAAACGAGATTTTAGGGATACCAGGATGGTATTTTTCATTCCATAGTGGTTTTAAGTGATCCCTTTGTCAGCCCTCAGTGCCAGTGTTGCCTTGGGTGGGGCAAGGCAGGGCTGGGAGGAATGTCTCCTCTTACCTTGCTAGAGATAACAAAAAGGTAATGACCCTGAGTATAAATATATTTAAATCTTTGAAATTCAACACTAAAAAGTGTTTCTGTTCAGTTCCAGATATTTTTAAATCAGATCAACAGCTCTCTGGTGGACTCAAACATGCTGGTTCGCTGCATCACGCTGTCCCTGGACCGCTTTGAGAATCAGTCTGATGCTAAAGGTGAGCAGGAAGCAGTGGGGTGGGACTGGGGGGTGTTCAGTGCTGGTAATGGTTAATTTAAATCCGGGCTTTGACACTTTGGACAAGGAAATGCCACATGGAAACTTTGAGCACCAGTTCTTACTGTCCTGGTGCTTGGGTCAGTGTGTCTGAGCCTCCAGCACCTGGATATAGGAGTGTGCCTCCTGTTGACAGAGTGACAAAACTCTCCTTTGTCCCCTCAGAAAAGACATAAGCCTAGAAGTTACTCTTCTCAATAAGGTGAAAAAGCCACCTCATAGGCCTGGGGGTCTTCACCTCAAACTTAAGGATAGCTAATTGGACAGGAGCCAAGAAGTCCCACCTGGGCAATTGACTAGAAAAAGAAGTGAACAAAAAAACTAATGGCTTTTGTAATGTGTTTTACCAGGAGCAAAGATCTCCTGCACCTAGCTCAGTTTTTCTCTGTTTGTTATTTTGCCTTTTATTAAACCTCTTTGTTTCCAACACTGCAACAGAAGCCATCCTGCTAATTTTTATGCTTCCAAAGGTAGCTGAGCTACCTTGGGTTTGTTATAGACCTCCCAGAGCTTATCAGACCTGGCTCAAAGAAGCTTCTCTAACACCTGGTGATTGTGTTTCTCCTCTTCCTGCAGTTGCAGAGGTCCTGTCCGAGTGCCGCCTCTTGTCCTACATGTCCCAGATGTCCATGAGAATGTCCTTCCTCTTCCGTCTCATCAATATTATCCATGTACAGACACTTACACAGGTAAAGAGCTGCCAGGGCCCTTGCACTTGCTTTGCTGGGAGCAGGGCTGAGCCTCCTTTCCCTGGAGGGCACCCAGGGAAAGGAAGCTCCTTGCTGTGTGCAGGAGCACTTCCACTGTGTGCTTTCCACAGGCTTGTTTTATAGGAACATGTATACAACAGCTATCTTGGCATTTAGGTTTTTTGCTGTGTCATTTTTACTTCCAGGAAAATGTCAGTTGTTTGAACACAAGTTTAGTTATCCTAATGCTGGCCCGAAGGAAAGAAAAGCTCCCTTTTTATCTGCGCACCTTGCAACAGATGGAGTACACAGAAAAATACCCTGGCTTCATCCTGAACAACTTCCACAGTCTGCTGCGATTCTGGCAGCAGCATTACCTCAACAAGGACAAAGACAGCACCTGCTTAGAAAATGTATGTGACCCTCTTAGCATGGCAACACCTGTCTGCCAGTCCCCTGGCAAAAATGGGAGGTTGGGAAGGGAAAGAAGGGAGGAAGTTCTGCCGCAAGGCAGGTGCTGGGCTTCCCTGGAAACAGAGCCTGAAGTCTTGGCTCTGGCACACAGAAGTGAGACTTGCTAGTGCTGAGTGGGGTGGAGAGGCAGGACTGGCAGGATGGCCAGGGAGGGAGAGGCAAGACAGAATGCAGTTCCCAGAGTAGTTAGCACCTTAGCCAAACTGTTCCCTCTTCCTGGTTTTGCAAACAGTGTAGGGAGAATATCTGATGTAGGTGCTGGAAGCCAAGGGAGCAGCCTGCAGGCTTCTGTGCCAGAGCTGGTTTGTCCTGGGTCACTGGTGGGTAGAAATAACCAACTATCCAGTTATGTGGGGGACATGTGGTCTGGTATTGGGCTGCTGGCCCAAAAGCCTTTTGGCTTTTTTTTTCTCTTTAGGTGGGAATAGTGCAGGAGGGGTGTGAGCAGGGAGTGTGTTGGTTTTTGTGCTCTCAGGAACAGGAGCTAATTCCAGCATTGGCTTATCTCTGGCACCACAGGGTCCCAGTTTGTGTTTGCACTGGACAGCAGAGGAGAAGTTTGGATTATGGGTCTACTGGCCCAGGCAGGCTGGGGTCACCCTGTGCTGCTCTTAGCAGCTGCCAGAGGCACTGGGAGTCCTTGTCTGCATCTGGAGAGTGTAGAGGGTGTAGTTGTTCAACACCCAGCCCTTCTGCTGGGCCTCAGGGAGGGAGGGCAGAGTGGGGAATCCAAAGTGTTGGTTGCACTGTGGGGCTGGGCAGCTCAGGCTGAACAGGAAGTGATTTTCAGCTTGGGGAGGTGTTCCCTGCTGTGGCCTCCAGTGACCCCCCTGTTGTCTGTGCCCACAGAGCTCCTGTATTAGTTTTACCTACTGGAAAGAGACTGTTTCGATACTGCTCAGTCCGGACCGGACGTCCCCCTGTGCCATAGTCAGCTACATCGACGAGGCGTACATGGACATTGACAGAGACTTCTCCGAGGAGTAATTCCCACCTCCAGCTTCTGATGGGCAGCTTGGAGGGTCCCTCGCAGCCCGGGGATTTTCAGGGATACGCTGTGTAGTGTGTGTGTGCAGCTCGGAGCTGCGGAGCGTCGTCCCACCCCCACCCCTGCCGGCCCCCAGCTCTGACCTCTGAGACTCGGACAGCTCTCTGGGCAACACATTCAGGGATGTATCTTCCAGTTGTTCTGGGATAAAAATAATCACCTGCACAAACCAGCCTGTATTATTTTTTTTCCTCTCTTCCAGTCCGGTGGGGCTGGCAGAAGGGGTTCTGCTGATGTGAGGGTTCTCTTCTCTGTATGTGCTGGTTGAGGTGTGGCTCTCTCAGGGCTGCCAGGACGAGCAAGTGGAAAAGCACAGCAATTGCCCTCCAAGTGTGAGGTCCATGGAGCCCATCTGAGCAGGACCCCACCACCAGCCACGTGCAAAGCCACCACGAGGACTCCCTGCAGGTGTTAACTCTTCCACCGGGCTTTGGAATCAGGGCTTTGGGGTTGGTTAGAGCATGAGTGTGTGTGCGTGTGTGTGCTTTGAATTCCTGAGAGCCCCAGCTCCAGTCACCTCTTTACCATCGCCTTTTGGATCATTTGGTACTAAATCTATCTGTGCATTAGGAGAGAACCTCTGCTCCTGCTGTCCTTCCTGCAGATCCTTCCCATCCGGAGGCGTTTCCAGTGCTGGAGAACAGAGACATTTCAGCAGTGGTGGAATTGCAACAGGGGTTGGCTTTTTCATGGAGCACTAGCATTAAAATGTACTAATTTTTTAAACTTGCGGCTTGTCCCTTCTTGGGTAACTAATCTGGTTTTAAAATCCTTTTCAGGACCATTGCTCTTGATGTTAACCTGCTATGCCTGGAAGTCTTATGTCAGTCTCTGCTTACAGCCCTTAATATCAACACACACATTAATCTTGAAAGTGCAATATTTACTGGAGATGTCCATTTTTTCCTGGATCTGTTTTAATCAGAATGTGTTAAATGCTGGGAATAAACACTCCTGGTTGAAAGTAACTTTGTAGGATATGTTGGGAAGGGGGAATGGGGTTTTGGCAGTCTTGATTGCCAAACCTGCATGTGCCCTGCCTGCTCACCAACACCATGTTGCTCCAACACATTCCAATACCCAGGAATGAGATACACTACACTTAAGCCACTGCATTTAAGTCAGAAACATGTCTTACAGCCACAGCTAAAAGAAATCAGTTTTGAAACACACCATCTGAATTTTTTTAACATTTTCTAATTTATTTGACAAGATGACTTTGGCTCTGTCCAGGCTCCAGAGGGGCGAGGATGTCCCAGAGCTGCAGCCTTTTGTCTCGTTGCCCACAGCATGAAACCCACCCTGAGGCTCCGTGTGCTGGGGCTGGAGGAGTGAAGGAGGCTCCAGCCCCAGGAGTAGGACTTGTCTCTGAGCATCCTCCTTCTCCTTTCTCTTCTCCCACACCTCAGTATCCTGCTGTGGGCTCCCAGGGTGGTCAGACCTGCTGAGCTTGTGCATAAAGCTGGAGCCTTGCAGGAGCTCCTGGGGATCCTGGTGTCCCTCCCTGGGAGCTGCACCCTGCTCTGGTGAGGGTAGCCTGGGGAGCTTCTTGCTGTGGCAGCTTCACCTCTGTTCCTCACCAGGTCACTCCCACCCTGCCCCTCCTTCCCCTCAGCTCATTTCTTTCTCATCTGTACTTTTTTTTGTTCTTGGGTATTAGTGTTTTTGGTGTATCTTTGCTTCTTCTTAACTGTAATAGATGTACACTTAAAATAAATGCTTCAAATTAAAAGGCTTTTAAGTTAAGGGATGCCTTTTCCACAGTGTAGTTAATTGGTGCATCCACTGATTGCTGCTGTAACCCTGCAGTCTTGCTCTCTTCTGTGTTTTAAAGACAGTTTGGGGCCCAGCTGCCTCTGGCCTTGCCCATGGGCCTGGGGGAAGCTGAGTCCACACCACCTCTGGGGGTCCTCCCAGGCCTGGGAGCACAGGCTGGGCTTTGCTTTTGGGCTGGCTGGGCAGAGAAGGGCACAGGGAAGAAAGCTCTGGCAGTTCCTCCAGGGGTGGAGCATGCTGGGCTCCAGGGAAAAGGCTCTGCCCCAGTGCACAGAGGGTCACAGGCAAATCCCAAATGGGGCCTGTGGGATGTCTGTCCATGCCAGATGCCGCAACAGTCTCATGGTGAGAGGGACCAGACCCATGGAGGTGCCAACGGGCTCTGGGCTGGGCTGGGAGGGAGGTGGGACCCCTGGCACTAACAAATACCTCTGGAAGTGTGCACTGTCCTCGTGGAGTGCTGAGGTTCGTGCTGCCCTGATTAATGCCGATTTGCTAACTGCAAATAAACATATTAAATGGAAACTATTAAAGAAATCTATTTTAAAGAAATGAGTGGAGGTGTCTTTCTTTCCAGTGCCTTTGCCAAAGCCATAACCCCCTCCAGGGCTGTATTAGGGGGCTTTATTTTCTCAGGAGTAGTGGCTGAGGTCTGTCGTGCCTCGTGCCTCAGCTCTGGTCCCCTGCAGTTAGAGCTGTGTTCTGGTGGGGAGGTATGAGGAGAGGGCTCAAAACCCAAGCCAGGACCATAGAGCTGGGAGAGAGAACGGAGCTTCTCTCCTGCCTGTGTCTCCCTGTGAGGATGCTCCCCAAGACCCCAGGGGCAGAGGCCAAGGCCCTGCTTCCCCTGTGCCACACAACAGAGCCAGTTCTGGCAGATCTACATTTATTCATGCAGTGCAAAGCTGACAGTGACTGTTGCAGCCACTTGCTCCAACCTACAGCAGCAGCTGGGACAGGGCAGGGCAGGGCAGCCAGGCTCCTAATGCTGGAAAAAATCCCCAAAGGGCTTTGGTGAGAGGAGGGATACAGAGGCTTGGAGCACTCTGCCACCCTTCAGCCCCAGCATCAGCGGGAGGTGAGGCAGCAGTGCCACAGCAGGGTGTGACTGTGCCTGTGGTCACTCCCCTGGCTCCAGGGCTGGCAGGAGCCGTGCCCAGCTCCCCACGCTCCCACCCAGGGGTGCCCACCTTGGAGATGACCACGTCCCTGCTGCGGGCACGCAGTTTGTTGACCTGGCTCTCGGCGATGTCAGCGCGCTCCTCGGCATCGTCCAGCTCGTGCTGCACCTTGCGGTACTTCACCAGGTTGGAGTTGGCCTGCTGCTCCTGGGGAGGGAGAGAGGAGGACAGGGTGCATGGGACACAGGGGACAGCTCCAAGCTCCCCACATGGCTGTCGTAGCCCCTGGCAGCCGTGGAGGCAGTCCCAGGGAGGAACAGCCCTGTCCCCTGTCCCAGGGCAGTGACGGGCACTTACTGCCTCCTCAAACTGGCGCTTGTAGCTCTTGACCTTGCTCTGCAGCTTGTCAATCAGGTCCTGCATCCGAGCCAGGTTCTTCCGGTCTTCCTCAGCCTGCAAGTGCCCCAGCGCCCTCAGCCAGACCCCAGCAGCCCCTCACCTCCACCTTTATCAGAGTCCCATTGGTGCCAGGTCACAAACACAGCACCAACCTGCCCCACCAACCCAGCCCGGTGTCACAGCACCTGTCCCTTAGTCCCCCCTTGTGTCCCAGGAGGTGCTGGGAAATGGGCAGAAGGACCCAGAGCAGGGAGAGGATGTTGTGACAGGGAGAAGCTTGTGCAGCTGTTGTCATTGCCCACACAGAGCCCAGAAGCCCAGGCTGGGCTGGGCTTTGTGGATGGGTTCTGGGGTAACGAGGCCAAGAAAAGAGAGGTGTGCTAGGTACTGCTGGACCAGGGCTGGATCTGTGTCCAGAGCTGCTGTACCTGGTAGCTCAGTTCCTTGATCCTGCGCTCATACTTGCGAATGCCCTTCTGGGCCTCTGCCATCTTCTTCTGCTCCCCATCCAGCTCTCCCTCCAGCTCCCGCACCTGCAGGGGGCACAGACTGGCTCAGCACTTGGCTCCCATGCTCCAGCACCAGCCCAGCAAAAGCCAAGCCACTTTCCCAGATCAGAGAAGTCACAGTGGAGGCTAAAGCCATCCTGAGCAGGGCCCAGCCTGCCATGGCCTTGGGAGCTGTCCCCTGGTCCCCCAGAGGCACCACCAGTCCTCAGAGGGATGGGGCAGAGTCTGGTGCCACAGGGACTGGGGCAGCCCCAGGAGTCGGCTCCTGAAGAACACAGCCAGGGATCTGCCCCAACTGTCTCACCCTGGCCTCCAGCTTCTGGATCTGCTTCTTGCCCCCCTTGAGAGCAATCTGCTCTGCCTCGTCCAGGCGCATCTGCAGGTCCTTGATGGTCTGCTCCATGTTCTTCTTCATGCGCTCCAGGTGTGCGCTCGTGTCCTGCTCCTTCTTCAGCTCCTCTGCCATCATGGCAGCCTGCAAGGCCAGGAGCAGGGGAACATCACCTCAAGGCCAGGCAGCCCTGCCAGACCAGGGCTCAGTGGAGATGTGAGACCCACACAGCAGTCCCCACCACTCTCTTACATCCATGATGGCCTTCTTTGCCTTCTCCTCGGCGTTGCGACACTCCTGCACCGCATCCTCCACCTCGCTGCTCAGCTGGGAGACATCTGCCTCCAGCTTCTTCTTCTGGTTGATCAGACCCATGTTCTGCACACAGAGCAGGTTCAGTGTGACCAGAACTGGTCACTCACCACAGCTGAACAGACTCCTGGCTCTCCCACCAGTGCAGACACGGGACTTGGCAGTGCCTCACCTGGGAGTGGAGCAGGGTGACCCTCTCGGTGGTCTCCAGCAGCTCCTGCTCTGCCAGCTTCCTGCTCCTCTCGGCCTGCTCCAGCGCCGCCCGCAGCTCCTCCACCTCTGCCAGCAGCAGGTTGCTGCGGCGCTCCAGGGCAC
The DNA here is from genome assembly GCF_022539315.1 of Serinus canaria. Lineage (NCBI taxonomy): Eukaryota > Metazoa > Chordata > Aves > Passeriformes > Fringillidae > Serinus > Serinus canaria. Next base: position 3,035,234 of record NC_066333.1, read on the forward strand.
CCACCTGCTCCTTCAGGTCATCGTTGTGGCGCTGGGTGTCATCCAGCTCGATCTGCAGGTCCTGTGGGGCAGCGTGGGCTCAGTGGGGACAGCCAGGAGCCAGGCTGGCAGCAGGGACGGCACCGAGTCTGTCCCAACCTTGATCTGGGCCTGGAGCTGGCGGCCCAGCTTCTGGAACTCGGCAGCCTGGCGGTTGGCGTGGTTCAGCTGGATCTCCATCTCGTTCAGGTCCCCCTCCATCTTCTTCCTCAGCCGCACGGCCTCGTTCTTGGCCCGGGCCTCTGCGTCCAGCGAGGCCTGCATGGAGTCCATGGCGCGCTGGTGGTTGCGCCTGCAGGAGAGGCCACGCATCAGCCACGTCCCCTGGGGACACCCAGCCCTGCCAGGTCACAGTGCCAGCTCTGCCCCTGCAGCCACATCCCAGCCTGCCCCCTCACCCCACACACCTCAGGTTCTCAAACTCCTCGTCCTTCTCTGCCAGCTTCCTGTCCATCTCAGCCTTGATCTGGTTCAGCTCCAGCTGGATGCGCAGGGTCTTGCTCTCCTCGTGCTCCAGGGCTCCCTAGAGACAGCTCAGCCATGGGAAGGTGGTTCCTGGGAAGGGGGCTCCCCCTGGCCACCCACCACCCCCGGCTTTGTCCCCCAGCCCATTGCTATGGGGGGCAGAGCAGGTGGAGCCACACCAATGTTGGCAGGTGTGGGACCCCAATGAATGGGATTCCCAGGGGTCACAGCCTGGCTCAGGACTGTCTCCCCATACAACCAGAGCTGCAGGGTGGGCCAGTGACTCCTGGGGGCAGCAGGAACATATAAGAAACAAGGACTCACCTCAGCCTCCTCCAGAGCTGCCTGGATATCACTCTTCTCGTTTTCCAGCACTTTCTTCACCTTCTCCAGCTCATGGATGGTTTTGCCTCCCAGACTGATCTGGTCAGTCAAATCAGCAATTTCCTCTGCCAGGGACAGAAGGAGTTGGGTCAGGAAGGAGTTTGTGGAACCAGCACTATGCAAGTGATGTCCCCATCCCACAGCCCAGGCTCAGCTGGTGTCCCTCAGACCCTCAAAGAGCAGCCAAGGCTGTGCTTGGGGACATTTCTGCAGTCTGGGAGAGAGCATAGAAGAGACATTAAGGACCTGGGGAGACCTGTTTTTCCAACAGCAACACGCCCAAGGCAGCATCATGGCACTTGGCAGCGCCATTTGGGAACAGGGGCCATCTGAGGACAGGAGCCAAGTGTCCCTTCCAGTCCTCCCACAGTGTGCCCAGCACGGGGGCAGGACACACGCTGGCATCCCTGCAGGGCTGCTGCATCCCTGCAGTGGATGGGCTGGGCAGCAAGACCTCTCCTGGCCAACAAGGAATCCAATCCCACATGTCTGAGGACAAGGCAGGAGCAGGCGCCTGGGCAGAGCCCCAGGGGAGTGCGTGAGCCCAGTCCTACCCTGCAGGTTCTTGTTCTCCCTCCTAAGGGTCTCCAGGTTGTCCAGGGACTCCTCGTAGGCGTTCTTGAGTTTGAAGAGCTCCGTGCTCAGGCTGCGTGACTCCTTCTGCGACGCCTCCAGCTCCACCTGGCTCTCCTCGTGCTTCTGCCTCCACTCTGCCAGGACCCTGTCGAAGTTGCGCTGCTTCTTGTCCAGGGCGGCGCAGGCCGAGTTGGCGCGCTCCAGCTCCACCGAGAGGTCCTCGATCTCGGTCTGCAGGCGGTGCTTGGTCTTCTCCAGCGAGGAGCACTTGGCATGGGCGGCCTCCATGGCCTCCTCTGCCTCCTGCAGCCGGGTGGCCAGCTTCTTCCTGCCCGTGGCACCGGGGTCATGGAGCGCTCCCTGCCCCGCTGCCACCCAGCCCCAACAGACCCTGACCCAGAGAGGGGTCGCCACATTTCTCCTCTCGGAGAAATGCAAGGCACAACTTCCCAAAGAAATTCTGAGATTCATATTCTCTGAACCTCAGGGAGAAGAAAAACAATTCTTATCTCATTTGCTCCGCCTGTGTTGTTCACAAGGAGAATGAATTGTGAAAGATTGTTTACCTGAGGAGAATTAGTAATTAGATTCTAGTGTAAGTGTTTTAATTCACTGACCAATTAAATCCATGTGTGTCACTGTCATATTTTCTGAAAAATCCCTTCACCAGGATTTCTTCTCTTGGGAAGATGAGAAGCCTCAGCTTCTCCATGTTTTGCTCCTCTGGAATGTGGTCGGGAGATTGTTTATCCAAACATGTGAATTGTTTTAATTTAATGACCAGTTGTGGTCCAGCTGTGTCAAGGCTCTGGAGAGTGATGAGTTTTTATTATTCATTCTTGTTAAGCCTTCTGATGTACCCTTTCTCTTTCTTTAGTATAGTTTCAGTATAGCATTCTATAATCTAATCTAATATAATATAATAATAAATCAGCCTTCTGAGAACATGGAGTCAGATTCTCATCTCTCACCTCATCCTGGTGACCTCACTAACACCACACATGTGTGTGTGTGTGTTGGGAGTGACAGCTGACACTCACAAGATGCTGTGCAGTAAAATAGATTTGAATACTCAGCAGATTCAGTTTAGATGTGATGTAATGTAATACAGAATAATATAGTATAATAAAGTAATAAATTAACTTTCTAAAGACATAGAGTCAAATGCATAATTTTCTCTTCCTTCATTGGGGGTGCCCTAGTTTTACAATAGGCAGGAGAGTGCTGTGTCACCTCAGGTCTGGGAGAGCCCCACTGCTGAACAGAAAGCTGCCACCTACGAGGACCTAACTTGTGCCATGGGACTTACTTGGCTTCCTCCAGCTCCTCAGTCCTCTGGATGGCATCAGTCTCATACTTGGTTCTCCACTGGGCCACCTCAGCATTGGCTTTGGACAAGTTCCTCTGGAGCTCGCTCTTGGCCTCCACCTCCTCCTCGTACTGCTCCCGCAGCAGGTCACAGTCGTGCCGGGAGGCTTGCAGGGCATGGGCCAAGGCATTCTTGCCCTGAGGAAGAGAGAGCAGCAGCTGGCTTCAGGCTCCAGGACACTGGCCATGGCACCAGGAGCAGCAGCAGGGAACTTCTGTTCTTCCCAGGTGAAGAGCTGCCCTGTGTGCAGGGTATGTCCCACCTCCCCAGCCCAAGGGGCACTGCCACAGTGTCACTCAGAGAGCAGCCATGCCCTGAAACCTCACCTTGGTCTCTTCCTCCAGCTGCCTCTTGAGTTCCTCAATGCTCTGTGTGAAGGAGACCTTGCCACGGCTCAGCTGGTTGATGAAGGACTCCTTCTCCTCCAGCAGCCGGCTAAGCTCCCCTGGGTTCAAACACAGCCAAAACAGCTATTTTAGGGCTGTAGGGCTGCAATCTGAACTAGCCCACACTCCCCCAGAGCCTGTGGCCTCCAGCTGTCCCCACACTGGGGCAAGCTGGGCAGAGGTGCAACCAGTTAAAGGCAAAGGATGCCAGCGAGGAATCCCTCCTGAGGCACACTCCATGGGACAAGGAGGAGGAGGACAGCCTGCCTGGCCGAGCCCCACTCCCCCTCCTGGCCCAGCCCCACTGCCCCACTCCCCCTCCTGGCCCAGCCCCCCTCGCCCGCCTGGCCGAGCCCCACTCCCCCGCCTGGCCCAGCCCCACTCCCTCTCCTGGCCGAGCCCCATTCCCCCGCCTGGCCGAGCCCCACTCCCCCGCCTGGCCCAGCCCCACTCCCCCTCCTGGCCGAGCCCCACTCCCCCTCCTGGCCGAGCCCCATTCCCCCTCCTGGCCGAGCCCCACTCCTCTCCTGGCCCAGCCCCCTCCCCGCTGGCCCAGCCCCACTCCCCCCTGGCCGAGCCCCATTCCCCGCTGGCCGAGCCCCACTCCCCCGCCTGGCCGAGCCCCACTCCCCCTCCTGGCCGAGCCCCACTCGCCCTCCTGGCCCAGCCCCACTCCCTCTCCTGGCCCAGCCCCACTCCCTCTCCTGGCCGAGCCCCACTCCCCCTCCTGGCCGAGCCCCACACCCCCTCCTGGCCGAGCCCCACTCCCTCTCCTGGCCGAGCCCCACTCCCCCTCCTGGCCGAGCCCCACTCCCTCTCCTGGCCGAGCCCCACTCCCCCGCCTGGCCGAGCCCCACTCACACCCAGTGCCAGAGCACCCTGAGGCAGCCGGGTGCCCTGCTCTGTGCCCACGCACCGTTCTCGGTCTGCAGCCGGCCCCGCTGGGCGTTCACGTCCGTCAGCTGCCGCTGCAGCTCGTCCACTCTGGCCTTGGCCTCGCTCAGCTGGTCCTCGTAGGTGCGGCACAGCTTCTCAGCGTTGGCCTGCAGGCACCAAGCACAGCCTGGCTGAGCTCAGCTCTGCACACAGCACTGTCTCCCACCCTGGGATGCCCTGCCCTGCCAGGAGGATCCTAAGGGCACACGAGGCAGAGAGCAGAGCCAGAGCCCACTGCCAAGCTAACAGTGGCTCTCTGCAGTCAAGCTTCACAGGAAATGTCTTCCCAGAGCCTCCAGACTTGACTAGGACAAGTAAAGCATCCTGCAGTGATACAGGGACAAAGAGGGACTTGGCCATGGCAAAGAGACACCACCCTATGGTCATGGCTGTGCTGCTCACACTGCACCCAGTTGCACTGATGTCCATAGGAGAGATCAACCAGCCCCGTGGAGAACCAGGACTGTGAAAAATGTGTATTTTGACTGGTTTTTTGCAAATATTAAAATTTATATTATATGTGTTATGTTAGAAAGTTATGCTGTGTTAATTTTCTTAAGTAGTGTGTTAAATCTAGTTTTAGCTTATAACATAAGGTTAAAATAGAAACTATGCTATGTAAGATACTTTTTTAAAAAGAGGACTTGCACTGAGATAGCAGCCACAGGACACCTAAATGTTTCAGAGAAAGAGAATTTATTGCCCCATTATCAGAAGAAAAGAACTTCTTCCTGCCTTGCTCAACCGAGTTAGGATTCAGAGGCAGAAGCTGACACTGCCCAGACAGAATCCTGTGTTTGAATGGAATTTATGCATCATGGATGAGGTGTATGAATATGCAACAGGCTGTTGCTTTTAAGGGTTAATCCTCTGTTAACAAAGTGGGTCCTTTTTCGGGCTTATTTTGCCCAGAAAGAGGTACCAGAACAGTCCAGAACTCTTTGTTTCTATTGTCTTGTATTGTCCTAATCCAAATTGTCCAAAATTTTTATTACTCTAATTACATTGCTATTTTTATAACCATTTTATTACGATTAAACTTGTAAAACTTTAAAACCACGTGACTGGCGTTTTTCACAAGGACACCCACCTTGCTCTTGGTGATGTACTCAACGTTGGAGGAGAGGTCATCGATCTCCATCTTCATCTCGCTCTTCTCCTTCTCCAGTTTCTGCTTGACGCGCTGCAGGCCGTCGATGCGCTCGCCCAGCTCGGCCGCGCTGTCCGCGTGCTTCTTCCGCAGCGCGGCCGCCGTGGCCTCGTGCTGCAGCGTGGCCTCCTCCAGGTCCCGCCGCAGCTTCAGGAACTCGGCCTCCCTCTTCTTGCTGAGCTCCAGCTGCGTGGCCGTGCTGCCTCCTGCCTCCTCCAGCCGCTCGCTCAGCTCCTCCAGCTCCCGCTGCGCCTCCGCCCGCTGCTTCTCCACCTTGGCCCTGGCGGCTCGCTCGGCCTCCAGCTCCTCCTCCAGCTCCTCCACGCGTGCCTGCACACACAGAAAAGGGCAGGTGCTCCAAGCTCTGGACTATTGTAAATCAATGGCGGCTCCAATGAAGGGCAGAGAGAATGATGCATCTATCATCAGAAGGCTAATGAATTACTAATGAATTACTTTATTATACCATACTATGTACATTTCATCTGAACTGAATCTGCCATGCACTCCCTCTTGCTCACAGCTGCTCAGCACTGCACTCATCTCTGATTCTCTCCTGACTGTCCCACACATACACACTCATTGGCCCTGACAGGCCAAGGGAACAAAACATGCTCACTCTGGCTAGACAATCTCCATATTGCATTTAGCACAACACAGGCACAGCAAGCAAGATAAGAACTGTGTTTTCCTTCTTCTCAGCTTGTCTCACAGCTTCTCTCTGTTCAGAGGGCATGTGAACACCACACTGGGTGAAGCTCCAGCATTGATATGTGGTCTCCTCGAGCCAGATCTTGTAAGCTCTTGGAGATTTATATTACACCCAAGATAGCTCAGCTACCTTAGAAGGCATAAAATCAGCAGGATGTGTTCTGTGGCAGTGTTGGAAACAGAAAAGTTTTAATAAAAGGCAAAATAACAAAGCTCTTTACAGAGAAAAACCGAGCCAGGTGCAAGAGGTTCTTGCTCCTGGTAAAACACCTCACAAAAGTGATTAGTTTCTTTGTTCTCTTCCTTTTCTAGTAAATTGCTTAGGTGAGACTTTTTGGCTCCTGTTCAATTAGCTATCCTTAAATTTGAGGTGAAGTCTCCCAGGCCCCATGAGGTGGCTTTTTACCCAATTGTGGAGAGAAACTTGTGGGCTTTTTTCCTTTTTTAGGAGACAAAGGAGAGTTTTGTCACTCCACATTCCTCTACAGCTCTCCACAGTGGAGCAGCATGATGGGAGGCAAAAAGCCACCAGTCTTGGGCTGTTTTGGGAGGCAGGTGCTCCTTGGTAGCATGTTTGGCACTCCTGCTCTGCTCTGTCCCTGCCTTTAGGACCCAGCTGGCATTAGCTTCTTTTCATGGGAACTTTCATGACTGTGGGGACCTGTCTCTGATAGGAAGAAGCCCAGTGACCTAGATTCGGATTTTCAGAGTTTCATTATTGGATTAAAGGTTTTATTTCGGACAGAGAACTACGTCCTGGAAGCTGCTCCTCAGGCTGGTGATAGTGTTCACCTCAGTAGCTTGTTCTTTAACTTTCAACCCACCACATTTTGGCAGAGGGCTTGGCTCCTGCTACCCATGCCAGCTCTTTCCAGGGAGATGCCCCTGTGCTCAGAGAGGGACTGGCTCATGCAGATTCCCCTACACATCACATCTGATGGAAATTTTGGACTCCCGGGATGTAAGAACAGTTCTTCTCACCATACCTGGACCTCCTTGATCTTCTTCTGCAGCTGGGCCTCCATCACTTGCCCATCTTCAATCCTTGAGTTCAGCTGACTCATCTCAAAGTCTTTCCTGCACAGACAGAAGACAGAGCCTCTGATCAGACAAACACTGTCCTGACATGTCCTTCTGGCTCTGAAGTATCCCTGCACTCTTACACCCAGGGCAGAGGATGAACAAACCCACAATGGAAAGGGACTGCAGGGATAAGCAGCAGCTCCTGGAAGGGTTCAAGTAGCCAAACTGGCAGACGGCTGGCTCTGAGGGTTTCTCTCTGAGGTCCCAAGGTGTTCTCCAGTTCCCCAGTGAGAATGGGACGTGACTGAAGTCTGTACTTGCAGCTGAGGCCCAGCAGTGTGTTGGATCCTGCCAGGCAGGTCCCTCCTCTCCAGCCCCATGGACAAAGGAAGGTCTGTGAGCCCTGGTCTATGAGCCTATCACAAGCTCCTCAGCCTCTCTGCAAAGTGCCCAGGAAAACCAAGCCCTCACTGTGCCTGAACTGGTCCCACAGCAGTGCCCACAGCCCAGCCACCCCTGCAGAGACCACACATCTGCTGGATGTAGGGGAGCAGAGCAAGCCCAGAGCCCAGGCACGTGTCACACACTCACTTCTTGAGCTTCTCATCCAGCTGCTGTTTGTCATTCTCCAGATCCATTACAGACTCTTGTGACAGCTTCAGGTCTCCTTCAAGCTTCCTCTTTGCTCTCTCCAGATCCATGCGGACCTTCTTTTCTTGCTCAAGAGAGCTTTCCAGCTGGAGAACCAAGGGAGGTGGGGTAGGGAGGGAAAGGACCTTCTGTAGCCCCACCCTCACCCATGTCCACTGCTGTGGGAACTTCACCAATCCCCCAGGGGTCAATGGTGTTTCCCAGCTGGTCTCCAGTCCCACTTCCTCAGCCCAGGACTGCTCTCCATGAGATGCTCTACACCACCTCTTGTTTTGGGGGTAGTTTGTCAGTGGGATTATTCATCAACTGGCCATATTAAAGGGGGCTCTGGTAACATCCCACACTCCAGATCCCACTCACGGACAGCCTTTGGGCTCTCCTGGAGATGTGACTCAAACCTCTCTTGCTTTATTCTCACTGGCCTGTGACTCACATCATCCACTTGCTGTTCCAGTTTGACCTTGGCTTTGGTCAGGGTGTTGACCTTGTCTTCCTCAGCCTGCAGGTCATCCAGGGCCTGCTGATGGGCCTCCTGCAGGGCTTTCTTCTCCTTTGTCAGCTTGGCAATGATCTCATCCAGACCAGCCATCTCCTCAATCAGGTTTTTAACCTGCATCAGCAAGGACAAAAGTAGAGAGCATCTCAGAGGGAGGTGCAAAGTTACTCCAGCAGCCTGACCCTTGCAAGGCAGGAGTCCATCCACGGGCAACAGCAGCTCTGCTCCCCACCAGTAGCCAGCCCCTGTCCCTTGGCCAGGCTGGCCCCACCAGGTGGGTTTTCCATGCCTCGGATCACTTGCCACAGCACAGAACCATTTGCCCACAGCCCTCTGGGCAATGAGGCAGGACACAGAGGGTTTTCCCCTCTCACACTCCCCTTTTCCCTCTGCCCTGCCCCAGTTTCCCCACACCAGCAGCCTTATCCCAGATGTTTCTCTGGGGTCCCCACAGGCACTGAGGCTGGACCCTGCAGGCAGCTTGGTTACCTTGTTCTCCGTGGCGTGTTTCTCCTTCTCCACCTTGGCCAGTGTGATCTCCAGGTCATCAATGTCCTTCTTCAGCTCTGCACACTCATCCTCCAGCTTGCGTTTCTTGGCAGTGAGCTCCGAGCTCATCTCCTCCTCATCCTCCACACGCTCCAGCAGCTCCTTCACCTTGGCCTCCAGCTGGATCTTGGACTTGATGAGCAGGTCACAGCGCTCCTCTGCATCTGCCAGGTTGTCTTGCTCCTGGGAGAGGCACAGGAGAGCAGTGCTCACCCTCTGCCCCAGGACTCTGCTCTCAGCCCTGCTGTCCTGGCCTTCTCCTTGTGGAAGGGGCAGAGCAAGCCCGAGGTGCTCAGGTGTACAAAAAATACAGCTCCAGTCCCTGCCTGTCAGCAAGGTTCAACCACTCACACTAACCAGGGCCAAAGAGCAGCTCAATCTTTCCAGAGGAAGGACATGGTGGGATGAAAATCAGCATAAAATTTGGCAAGCAAACATTGCCATCCCCTCCCACTCCCCTGTGAGGAGAGCACCCTTCCTACAGCCAGGGGATCAAAAATTCCTTTGACAGCCCCAGGATGTGATGGTACATCAGGTACCACCACAGTCCTAGGTTATGTTCCAGACAGATTGTGGCAATGAGGGAGCTTCAGAACTGCAAGAGGCTGAAGGGGGGTTCTAGAATATTCTGCTCCTTCTTCTACCCATGGATCCTGCACTGTCCTAACACCCCCAGAAACAGGGTGAGGCACTCACTGCCTGCAGCTGGAGAGCCAGGTCATTCTTCTCCTGGATCATGGAGACTTGCTTCTCTTCCAGCTCCTTCCTCTTAGCCTCAGACTTCTCCAGAGCCTCCTTCAGCTTCTGGAATTCTTCCTTCAGGTTGGACATCTCCTTCTCAGTCTGAGCAGACTTGAGTAAAGGCTTGATCTTGAAGAACAGCTTCATCCAGGACCAGTTCTTGACAGCGTTGAAGGCACGGATGTTCCACTGGATGGTGTAGAGGGCTTCCCTGGGGAATACAAGCACAGCATCCTCAGGGGTGGACATTCCCCATGTCCCATCCTGGCTTTTGGAGGCCTGGATACGGCTCCATTCTCCACCAGCTGGACAAACAGCAGAATGGTGAATGAATGGGACACTGTCTGCACACTCTACTGGCCCTGCAGGGATGGGTGGGGTGGCCTGGATCTCAGCTCTCCTCACTCTGCCTCCCTCTGAATCTTCCAGTGCAAACCAGAGGCTCCCCACACCTAGATCCTTCCTACCAGGGCCATGCCAGACCTCTTCCAGGTTTGTCTCCATCCCTCAGGACCAATCACTGCCAGACACAGGCAAACCCCACAGATCAAACCCACAGACCCATGCAGAAGAGACAAGGAGACACAAAGTTCTGCCTTTTGCCCCCCACCTACCTCCTGCTGATGATCTTCTGATACTCCACACGCATGAGGTACCCACGGATCCTGGCCTGGAGCATTGTCAGGACCTTGGCCAGACGTTCATCTCGCATCTCCTCCAGCAAGCCCAGCAAACCAGCCTTGAAAAACACCTGTGGGCAAGAGAGTGGAGTCACCAACAGAAGGACAGAGGGCTCAGGGGTAACACAGCCTGCCAGGGAAACATGGAGGTGCCCCCACACATGGCACGGGGAACCAGACCTGCCCTGAGCACATCATGCTCCCCAGCAGGGACAAGATGATGTTTGGGTGGGACGAGGTCAGGCAGCAGTGACCTGCTCAGAGCTGCTCTTTCTCTTCCCACCCTGCACCTTCCTCTGCCCTCCTGAGTCCCTTCAAGGGCCACACAGACCCTGCAGAGTGCAGGGCTACAGCAGGGCTGTGGCCAGGCACAGACAGGCATGGAGAGTAACAGGAGGGGAAATTTCTCCCTGCCAAGGATCTCTCACCTTGGTGTGACCAAACTTGTACTGTGCACGGTCCAGTTCCAGGGAGCTCAGCAGCTTCTCTGTGGCCTTCCTGCTGTCCACAAACTTGTCTTCTGGAATGGCTGCTGGATTGAGGATGCGGTAGCTGGGGAGCAAAGCAGAGGGAGGCCATGCAAGAGGACTGCAGCACCAGCATCACCCCAGAGCCCCAGGCATGCCAGTACCCACTGGAGCCACGGGGCTGCACCACAGGCTGGAGCTGAGTGTGAACCAGCTGCTCCAGGGCACAGGATTGCAGGCACCAGGGAACCCTGGCAGAATTTAGTCCCTGAATATCAGGGAGACTGTGCCAGGAGGCCACTGCCCTCACTAGGCAGCATGGATGGGACCTAAGGTGAGAACCCTGAGGATCCATCCCAAGGGCAGAGAGAAATCTAAGCCAGGATCAGAGAAGCCTGAGCCTGTGGAAGCCATGGGACACAGAGAGAGAAATAGCAAATGTTTCTCACAGTGGCTTGTGAGAATTTTTAGGAAGTTGTAAAGATGTGATAACTTGTTAAGTAAAAAATCTGCAGGTGGTGTTTTTCTACTTTGTCTGTCTGTTCTTCTCAAAAACAGTGTGTGAAGATGTTTTTATTAGTTAGCCAATCAAATAGAATCTATTGTATCACTCTATAAAAACCATGCCATTCTCTTGAATGAAACCTTCTTTGCTCTTTCTACAATACTACCTCCTGCCTGTTCCTGTGTCATCATAAAAACTGTGTGGTTCTCTTGAATAAAGCCTTCTTTGCTCCTGCCTGTTCCTATGTTGTTCTCAGCACAAGAGTGACATGAGCCTTACTACCAGCACCTCAAACACCCAGACCCCATCCCAAACCCTCCATGCCTGGCACCCCAGAGCCAGCAGAGCTATCCCAAACTGGGCAGGCACTGGGGGCATGTGGGGGGTCAGAGCAGCTCTGCACAAGCTGTGGAGCAGGTCAGAGCCAGGACAAGTCTGTCTGCCCTCGAAGCAGTGCTGGGTGAGGAAGAAGAGGGTGTTACCGCTGCTTGAAGTCTGCGTAGAGGATCCTGTTGGGGAAGCCCTTGCGGCAGATGCGGATCCCTTCCAGGACTCCATTACAGCGCAGCTGGTGCAGCACCAGGAAGGAATCCATGGCTCCTGTGGGGCAGGACACACACAGAGCATGTGCTCAGCCCAAGAAGACTGAGAAAATAGAGCTGCAGCCCGAGTCTGAACCCTGGGAACATCCTGTGGTTTGAACACGGGTGTTAGCCTGTCCTGCAGGTGTGTGCTGGGCACCAGTGCTGCAGACTGGGCCTTGGATGGTGGAACTCAGCCTGGAAGACTCATCCATGCCTGCTATGCATCCCATTCTGGGTGTACATCCATGCCAAGTGCCAGGCTGCACACCCAAAATGGGAGCCAGGCAAAGCTCATTCTCCCCAGCAGAGGAGATTGATCTGGGTTACAAGAGTTTCAGCACTAAGATGGGGTCAGGGCTCAGTGGCAGCATGAAAAGGATTGGGGAGAGCTGGATGCAAGAATGCCTGCCAGTTCCCAGATGTGGCTGTCCCCAGGGCACTGCCTGAGCTGTCCCATACCTGGGGTCTTTGTCTCGTTGGGGATGATGCAGCGCACGAAGTGGGGCTGGGTGGAGCGCAGGTTGGTCATCAGCTTGTTGAGATTCTCCTGCAGGGCAGACACAGGCTGAGGGGACAGCTCTGCTTCCCTGCAATGCTTCTCTGTCTCTCCAGCTCCTTTCCCCCACAGGCAGGGAGGGAGCAGACCCTGAGAGCCCCTTATGGCAGGAGAAAGGGAATTTCCTCCTGCTATCCTAGAAGGGGACATCCCCACCTGGGACAGGTTCAGTGCCTCCTGCCAGGGTGGGAGACTGTCCCCATGGCAGAGGAGGCTGGGCTGGCACACAGGCCAAATGGCACTGTCTGGTTTTGCTGTGCTACAGAAGATTGCTGTGCCAGATGCTTCCCAAGTGTTTGTAGGTAAAGTTTTGCTGCAGAGGAGAGCCAGAGACACGGGACTGAGCATATTCCTGGTACAGAGCTCTGTGCTCAGCACCCTGCAGGTCCAGTGCTGTGCACACCCTGGCTGCAGACAGAGAATGGTGGGATTTCCCTGCACCTCCACAGTGCTTCACTCCTTTTTTTGGCCATGACAGAGGGCCTGCTGAGCCAGACTGCACCTTCTTTTCTCTCCAAGGCAACTCTACCCTGGATCTTTCCAGCTGCCTTCCCCTGCTTGTACAGGCTCAGCCTGTCCAGGACCAGCTCAGGGTAGAGAACACCTTCCCACATTACCATGGGGCAACTCCTCACCACAGACACCTTTCCCCAAGGCCTGTGACTTGTCCAGAAGGAAGAAAGTCACACTTTTCCCTCAACAGGGGCTCTGCCACAGAGCTGCCTTCTGCAAGCACCTTGGCAAAGAATCACAGAATATCCTCAGTTGGAAGGAACACACAGGGATTACCCAGTCCAGCTCCTGGCCCTGCACAGACACCCCAACAACCCCACCCTATGCCTGGAGTGTTGTCCAAACTCCTGGAGCTCAGGCAGCCTCAGGGCTGTGACCTTTGCCCTGTCACCACAAGGCTGTGTGGCAGGACACACCCCTCTGTGCTGCTCTGGTTGAGCTCTGGGCTGGACAAGTAACTGCAGTGGTGAGCATGGGATGGAGCTGTGTGACAGCCTGAGCTGTCAAATGGGCCAGGTCACCCCCAGCACAGGGAGCTGCCTGCTCAGAGACCTGCAAGATCCTCCTCCATTGTCTTCTGTCCTTCCAGCTGACAGCAACGAGGAGAGAAGTAGCACAGACTTAAAGTGATGTTCATGGAATTAATTATCTAAACATCACTACAAGTCTTAACTGCCGCTCTCTCAGAGGTGGAGGAGCTGCTGCAAGCATCACGAGGGCAGGAGCAGCACGAGCCCAGCTCCAGGGGAAGGGAGCTCTGCCAGCCTGGAGCCTCCTGTCCTGCCCTGGGAGCACGGGGACAGGGCTGGGACTCTGCCAGGCACAGCCCCCTTGGCCAGGGATCAGAGGGAGTTGGGGGCTTTGGTCTGTGGTGGTCCCTCTGGAGCTCTGGTGGTCCTTCAGGCCCCAGGAAATGCAAGAAATCAAGTCTTGGCAGGGAAGTGGGACTGCCAGTGGGACCCTCAGCACGTTTCCCTCATGGCCCTGGATGAGGGGCTGGCTCTCACCTTGTGCAGCTGTGACACTGTTTGGAAGGAAGCTGCCTTCTTACGTTTCTCCTTGGTCCCTGGCTTGTGAGGTTCCTCTGTTGGGTTGAAATATTGATTACTTACATCAGCAAAACATCTGCCTGCCTTGAAAGCATCCCCAAACACCCCTAAAATTCCCATAACCCTTGGTGTCTCTAAAGCAGAGGTGGTTGTGCCCTGCTGCAAAACAAAGGCACTGACCACCACAAACACCCAGCAGCCATCTCCCACAGCACCCAGCTCTGGGTGTTGTTCCTCAGCTCCTTCGTAGCAAGACACCCCTTCACACTCCCAAAGTCATAGGGCCACCACAACAACCCTACAACCAGAACCCACCTACTCAGGCCAGGAAAGATTTTAGGGATCAGTGTGGGTTTTCCCTTTGCCTGGGCTGCCAGGGACAGGGATGCTGCACCAACAGCTGGGCATGGAGGAGAGGAGAGGGAGAGGGAGAGGGAGAGGGAGAGGGAGAGGGAGAGGGAGAGGGAGAGGGAGAGGGAGAGGGAGAGGGAGAGGGAGAGGGAGGGGAGAGGGATGAGGGAGAGGGAGAGGGCGAGGGAGAGGGCTAGGCGAGGGAGAGGGAGAGGGAGAGGGAGAGGGAGAGGGAGAGGTAAAAAACAGGGTGAGGGGGTTCCTCACCTGAAGCAGAGCCCACATAGTTCTCATAGAGGGAGGCCAGGAGCTTGTTCTGGGATTTCTGGAAGACGGACACCACAGTCTCGTTCAGGGGGTCCTTGTTCTTGTCCAGCCACCCCACGATGTTGTATGGCACCTGTCCCAGGACAAGGAAGGTCAGGCCAGCCCTGTCCCTGCCCAGGGGAAGGTGTGGGGGCGGGGAGGAGCTGCCAGGGACGTACCACACCAGCGTAGTGCACCACCTCAAAGTGCGCCTCGTACTTGCGCTTCTTGTCCGGCCGCGGCTTCTGGAAGTTGGGAGACTTCCCGATGTGGTTGTCGTAGAGCTTGGACTTGAAGGTCATGTCAGAGGCTTTGGGGAACATGCACTCCTCTTCCAGGATGGACAGGATTCCCATGGGCTGCAGAGAGTGAGAGGATAAAGAGGACTGAGCTCGGTGTTGCCACATCCCATCCCAAAACAGGGATGCTCTGTGCCACTGAGCATGGGCTTGACCTGGGAGATCCCATCCTAGTCCAGGTGCAAGACACTGGCCAGAGGGCCAAGCTGTCACTGGCACAATTCCAGGCTGCACCTGACCTCCATGTGGGACTGGCCAGGCCTGCAAGACATGGGAGTTTGCCCTGGTCCAACAGATTATTGAGAAGGAGGGATCCTCTCCAGGATTGCTCCTTTTCAATAAAAAAAAAAAAAAACAAACCAGTGTTTCCTTCATGCAATGGTGGAAATATTTTCTACAAGCTGCTCTGAATCAGTGAATGCTCAAGAGGCACTGATGAGCTGCAAGTGAGTAGGAAAAAAGGGGAAGAGAGTATTGTCCTCTGGAAGAAAAGGTTGCACCAGGTTTTGTGGCTCCTCAGTGGGTAGAAACAGAATTTCCATGTTTTCATAAAGTCAAGATTTGTGTGGAAAAGGTCTCAAGGGGCTGGAGGCTCTGAGCTGTAAGTGTGGGGGAAAAAAAGTTGGGCATTTGCCACTGACCAGGGAGGGAATAATTTAATTTTGGTAGGAGAGCACCTCTCTGTTGCAGCCTTTGCAAACAAACCATCCCCCAGCAGTACCATTTCTGTGCCCTGCCTCACACTCTACCTTCTCAATCAGGTCAATGCAGGCCTGCAGGTCCAGGCCAAAGTCAATGAAGACCCATTCAATGCCTTCCTTCTTGTATTCCTCCTGCTCCAGGACAAACATGTGGTGGTTGAAGAACTGTTGCAGTTTCTCATTGGTGAAGTTGATGCACAGCTGCTCGAAGCTGTTGAACTGCAAGAACAAAAGAGATCTGAGTCAGAAGGAGGAGCTCCAGAAGGGAAGGTGTCACCCTGATTTTTTAAGATTTTCTAAGCCTTCTGATGTTTATATTCTTGAAAAGAACCTTCTCACACACTTTATGTAAATAACTTATTGGTTTGCTTTCTTTTATGGAGGAGGAGACATTTGATGGACTGTTGGTTTGTCCAGTGTCATTGGAGAGGTGGCACTGTCACCCTCCAATCCACTGTCACTTCTGGAAATCTATAAATGCTGGAGTCAGAAATTAAAAGTGCTCTTTTTACCTTGGGAGAGCTGCATGTGCACATCGTGTTATTTCGTGTCCTGTAGTGACAGAAGGGATTCACTCTTGTGCTTTGCCTGGGTGTGAAGGGTGATCCCTGCCAGGCCCAGCTGTGTGGCTGCCACAGCAGGTAGCCAGCAATCACCAGAGATGTGCCCACAGCAGTGTTAAATCATTCTTTGAGAGCTGCCTGCTTGTTCCAGATACATCAATCCAGACAAGAGCCCCTTTTCTCATCAAGGCCAGCACCTTCTTAGAGGAGCTAGAGCTCAAACCCCAGGGGACTGAGCTGCCCTTACAACACTCCCTGAACCCACTGCAGGGGCCTGCAGAACTCACATCAAAGATCTCAAAGCCTGCAATGTCCAGCACCCCGATGAAGAACTGCCTGGCCAGCTTGGTGTCCAGGGTCTTGTTGATGCGGGTCACCAGCCACTTGAACATGCGGTCGTAGGTGGCTTTAGCCAGGGCTCCCACAGCATACAACACCTGCCAAGGCAAAGCCCAGAGCACACAGTGAGCTTCTCCCTGCTCCTGCAGGAGCCACAGGCTGACAGACAGCTCCTCCTGGCACACAAAGGATGGACAGACACATCCAAGGAGTTCGTGGTCACAGCACAAGATCTAAAATTCGTTTTGCATTCCTCACAAGTGTGTTCCTGCCTACCTGGCCTATCTTGCCTCCAGGGTCTTAGGATATAAATTCAGTTTAAAGTGACATTTTCAGAAGCTTTGTGCCTGGCCAGAGCCTACAGCCCACTTTGGATGGGACACCAGCTGCTGAGGTGCTCCTGAACTGTGCTCAAGGACTGGCTTGCACTATCCAGGCCAGGTCTGGGTTCCCAGCTGGGGTGTGGCTGGAATCTGACAAGACACATGTTTGGTCCATTTGAGTCTTCTACAAGATCAACTCAGATGAGTGTTTAGATATGCAGAGTTGTCTAGTTTTCAGGGCTGAACTCTTCACAGGAGTGTGACTGTCTCTGAAGCAGATCCACAGAACCTGGATCTGCTCTGGCTGGGATCTAACCCACGTTTCAAAGACACCATGCTGAAACTCCAGCCTTGGTTAATGTGCAAAGCTATCAGCCAGCTCTGCCACCCATTTCCCCTGCTATTAAAAGCTAAGAACTGTGGATTCTCCTTCTCCTGCTGCTCTGGAGTCTCCTCCTACACCCAAGAGTGAACTGAAGCACCAGTGGCAGCCCAATATGAGGAGGGGACACATGTCCTGCTGTCCTGTCACTCACCTGCTCCACGTTCTGACCTTTGGTCACGTACTCATTGCCCACTTTCACACGAGGATGGAGCAGCCCCTTGATGAGGTCAGCTGAGCTGATTCCCATGAGATAGGCAGCTTTGTCAGCACCTGGAAGGCAGCACAAAGGCATGAGGAGCCCTCAAGTAGGGTCTGGGAAGGGAAAAAGGGACCAAAATAAAAAATGACCTGCTCCTATGATGATCTGTGCTAACTACCCTGGTTTTTCCACCTCCTCCAGTGCCTGTTGTGATTTTCCATCTTGGATAGTCTATGATGCTTTAAACTTTGAACCTCCTGACTGAGAAGTTACTGTTTGGAGGCCTGCTGCACCTTATCAGGTTTCAGCCTTATTGATCTGGGATTCTCTATGCATTTCCAGTGGAGGTTTGAATTTCAACGCAGCAAATTTGAACTGACTAGAAGAGAGATGATTGTCTTTCATAAACTCCTGATAGCAGACTGTAGCTAGCAAATCACCTCAGCAGGGAAATCACTGCCATATCAAAACCTTCATGAATTACCAGGTAGCAGCTAAGCCTGTGTTACCACTCCTGAGGCACAGAAAACTTTTCCTTCATGAATGTTAACATGACAAAGACTGATCCAGGCAGTCATTTCTGCTGGATCCCTGCTGAAACCTTCCAAGGATGTGCCAGAGCTCCCCCTTCTCACCCTCCCATGTGCTGGAAAGTCACCCTCTCCCTTCAGGTTTGCTCAGCAGCCTGACTGTTCTTAGATCTGTGAATTGCATTGGATTTTGCTGAGCAACAAAGCAGGAAAAGTGCTAGACAGTGATTGTGTCCTGCTCTAACAGCTCTTTAGGAGGCTGTGAGCTGAGCAGGTCCTGCTCCCAGCCTGGCTGGAATGCTGTCCAGTGAAGGGCAGGAGGTGAAGAGGGGGAGAAGACTGCACAAGATGAAGCCCAGCAGGGCTGTGACACCCTGTGATGCTGCTGAGACAAGTCTGATGCAGATGAGACCACCTTGCTGAGAGACTGTCCCAAATATTCCTGCTCAAGGCCAAGCCCTCGATGCACCCCAGCAGGGCCTAAGTCAGCAAGGGATCAGGGGATCAGGGTCACTGACCTCCACAGGCCAGGCAGGGGGAGTTATCCCAGTCTGGAGCGTTGGGGAAGATGAAACAGGAAAGCCTTATAAATATGATTGTCTGGCAAAAGAGTTTGAGAATATGGAAACTGTAAGAGAGATTGAAATGAAAGCAGCTCTGAGATCCCTTAGTTCCTGAACACCTGGAAAACACTGGCATGGCCAGCTGAAGGCAATCTCCTTTTGATGGAACAACACCCTCTGCTTGCAGGCAGCTCCAAGGGTCAGAGCAGACCCTGATGGCTTGGCAGAAGGGGCCCAAAGAGGAGTTTTTAGGGTTTAAAATGTAACACAGTGTGGTGATGTAATGATTCTTACAGGCTGTATGTAAATGCTGTAGGATTTGTATCTTGTCCTAGATTGGTTGGTGAGAATTAGAATATTCAACACAGGAGAAGATTTATGGCATTGTAACGGGAACCTCACTCTCTCTTTTACTCTTTCTCATCCTCTTTACCTTGCTCTTGCTTCTCTCTCTTTCCCACTCTCTTTACTTCTCTCAGTCCTGCTCTGAGCTGTGGCTGGCAGCTCCCAGCAGGTCCCTGCCCCCAGGCCCTTTGCAATAAACCCCAAGTTCCTGAGCTGCCTTCAGAGATCTCTCATGTCCATCCATCCCCACAGTCCTACCCCTGCTGCTCCTACAGCCCAGCACAGAGCCCCACTCACTTTCAGTGCCATCAGCCTCTGCCTGCTCTTCCCGCTGCTTTTGCTTGAATTTCATGTTCCCAAAGTGCATGATGGCCCCCACGATTTTATAGGAGCCATATTTCTCATCGCTGCTGAAGCCCAGGATGTCCATGGCGTGCTGAGGAGACACAAAGCAGTCGAGATGGAACAAATTCACCACGCTGAGGTGAGGGCTGGCTCTTCTCCCACTGTCTCCTAAGGTACTCTCCCCTGTCCTGGGGCTGGGCAGGGTGCCCTCTCTGGTGGGCACCTAACCAAAGAATCCTACCCATGGGGTTTGAATGTGGCTCCAGCTTCCACAAGACCAATTTGAAAGCCAAAGGACTGGCCTGGCATCCACAAGGAGCAGGTTCTCCAAGCTTAGGGCTCAGGAGGAGACCTGACTGATCTCTACAGCTCCCTGACAGGAGGGGGCAGCCAGGTGAGGGCTGGGCTCTGCTCCCAGGGAACAGGGACAGGATGAGAGGGAACAACATCAAGCTGTGCCACAGGAGGTTCAGGTTGGACATCAGGAGGAATTTCCTCACAGGAAGAGTTGTTAGGCATTGGCAGGGGCTGTCCAGGGCACTGCTGGAGTCCCCATCCCTGGAAGTGTCCAAGGAAGGGCTGGACGTGGCACTCAGTGCTCTGGGCTGGGTGTCAGGGTGGGGATAAATCACAGGTTGGACTCTATGGTCTTGGGGATCTTTTCCAAATTTAATGATTCTGGGATCTTCCTTCCCATGGGCACTACGGGAAGTGCTCATGTGCCACAGGCCCTTCCTGATGTAGGGAATGACTCTCCCTTCCCTGCCTGGATGAGGCTGTTGGGGCAGAACAGAGTCACTCTGCCCCTTCCTGCAGGCTCACAACAATCACCAAGGATCCATAGGGAATTCCCAACTGATTCAAAGAGGGACACACAGGAAGCCAGGACACATCCCCAGAGCTGCCAGAGGAAGGCTGTGCCCTCCCCAGGCCCAGGGCTGTGCACATACATCTGTGGCCATGAGCTCCTCGCCATCATCCAGGTTGTCCACCGTTGTCACCCCCTGGGAGCAGAAGTGGTAGTCGTAGGGGTTGAGGGACAGCAGCAGCATATCTGCAGGGGGGTGACATGCAGAGGGTGAGGCCAGGCTGGCAGGGACATCCCTGGGCAGAGGGACAGCCCTGCACACAGATGGAGCAGGAAGGCACCCCCAGCCTCACCAGCTGGGGGAGGAACAGCCTCTTCCAGCACAGGCAGGTCCACACATGGGTCCACCTCTTCTGTTCTTGCCTCCTGCTTGCTATCTTGGGATATGGCCTGGCTGCAGACTGATTTAGAAGTGGCCACCATGCCCTTGTGACTCCAGATAAGATTACTGCTCCCTCAGACCTGCCTAATAAGGTGCTGTTCAGCACCAAGCTCAGGAGCCCTCAGCCAAGAGCTGACCACCCCAGGGGCTGTGCCAGCCATCCTTCTGTGTGGGGAAAGGCTTCCTGAGTGGGATGTGGCACCAGGAGGCTGCTCAGAGCTGCCCCAGCACAAACTCAGATCAGGTGGAGCTGTCCTGGGGATCTACAGCAGTGCCCAGAGAGAGCTGGGCAGCTGTGTTCAAGCTCACCTGGAACAGATCATCTCACTTGCTGAGGAGGCTGCAAAACACTTCCCTCTATCCCAAAATGAGTAAATGTGCAGCCTACACACGCTGAGGTCAGTGCTGTACCCACCACCCCACAAGGACTCTGTGCAAGGCAGCTTTGCAAAGCACATTCCCACCTTGCAGATAGACCCTGAGAGACCTCTGCTCCTACACAGTGGCAGAAAGGGCTTTAGTCTGGCTTCTCAGCCTGTCAGGATAATGGAGGCTGGGCTAGATGACCTCTTGAAATCCCTTCCACCCTGAATTCCACCAATCCCATGATCCTGCACAGCTAGCAAAGCACTCAAGGGCAAAACCTGCATGGTGAGCTGGGTCTGCTCGTTCCTGTGGACCCCAAAGCTGACAACAGAGCTCTCTGGGGCTGTTTTCAGGCCATCCTGCTCTAAGGGCTGTGCTGCAGCTTTGGCTGCCTTACCTTGCAGCTCTGGTTTCTTCCCAGACAGGATCTGGTAGAAGATGTGGTAGCTCCGTTCTTTGGGTTGCTGGAAAATCACTCTGGATTTTTCCAGAAGATCTAGAATGAAGTAGGGCAGAGGGGTCAGAGCAGGGCTTGTCCCTTCCCAGAGCTGAGCACAAATGGTGGGATGAATTCCCTCCCCAGGGCAGCTACTCACAGATGTCAATGTCTGCAGAGGCCAACTTCCCTGAGGGACCAAAGTGGATCCGGATGAACTTGCCCTGAAAACACCCACAGGAGGTAAGTGCTGGGCTTGTACAGCTCTGAAGAGTCCCTAGAAACTGAATCCATTTCCCACTTCTTGAGCTTCTGCTGATGCCAGCCAACTTCCTGGCCTCTATAACGGGGTGAAATTCTCTGCTTTGTAATGTGAAGAAGCTCAAAGAACATTGCCCAAGGGTTTAAATACCAGGCAGGCAGATAAACCCCTGTCCTCAGGTCTATTCTTACCACTGACCATTCAGTGACACGGAGCCTGCCTGCAGCCCCTGCTCCGTGCTGGGCTCAGGGTCTCCCCCAGCAGTGCCTCCCTCCCCTCCAGGCACAGCAGCTCTGCAGCCACAGCAGAGCCAGGCTGGGCTCAGCAAAAACGGAGCTGCTTCCTGGAAGGGACACACTTGTCTGTCCCAGAGCACTCCAGGCTATGCTCACTGTCCCTCTCAGCTTTGGTCCTGCCAGGGATGTCTCTCCAGCCACAGGCTGTGACACCAGGGCCATTCATGCTGGCCACCATTTGCTGCACTGAAAAAACAGAAAAACGTGGCTCTGGCAGTCCAGTGCCACTGGGAAGCAGATCCAGCTGCCTGCCACTGCCTGTGGCTCCCAGGGCACAAGGCCACAGTGCCACCCACTGTGCATGCAGCCCACCCCAGCAGCCACAGCTCCCTGCCCCACTGAGGCACTCACAAAACGCGAGGAGTTGTCGTTTCGTATGGTTTTGGCATTGCCAAAAGCCTCCATGGCTGGGTTAGCCTCGATGATTTGATCCTCGAGGGTGCCCTGGAGAACAAAACCAAAGGGTGTGTCACACAGCCAGAGGGGATCTGTCACCAAGAGCAGGGAGCAGTGCCAGGGGCTGCTTGCTGCACTCAGCTGTCTGTGGGACCTGCTGCTCCCAAGGAGATGTGCCCAGGCCATACATCTCTGTTCATCAGCACAGCTGAGGTTTGCAGCAGAGCCCTCTGTGGCCTTCTCCTCATCCAAACTGGAGCCCCAGGCTGCTGTCCCCTCTGCACACAGCAGTCATTGCCCCCTTTCTCAGGAGCTACACTATGCAAACCAAGAGCAAGCTTGTGTTGTCAAAACAGGTCAGGCATTTCCTCTTCCACAAACCAAAGTCTAGGGCAGCTCACATCAACAGCACATTGTAAAACAAGGTCCCTACACCAACAACATGCATTGCAGGGTCCATTGTGATGGAAATACACCACAAGTACCAGCTGGCATGATCTGCTGGGAATACTGGGGCTCTCCTGAGCAAGCCCTAAGATGAATCCTCTCCTAATCTTATTTTTCCATGTGTGTTTCTCTGTTCAAAGATAAAGAGACAGCCCCTGCCTAATGCAGGTAAAGCAGAAGGATTTGAGGAGAGAAGCAAGAAACTGCTCCAGTCTGCAGGAGACTGCTGCACCACATGGAGCATGGTGGAGTTTGACACCTGCTACAGTTTGGTGGCACAAACCCCCGCAGGACTTTTCATGAGAGCTTTGCCCATACTCTGACACATTCCAATCCACAGGGCTTCCCTTAGGTGGGGAACACCAGCTCTGGGCTCTGCCTACCCAGAGCCACTCTCTCTTTCCAATGCTGGAACCAAAACTGCTCCCGACCTCTGCAGCTCCAGGTGTGTGAAAGGCAAAGAAGACAGGGAGCAGCTGTGCATCACACAGTAACCAACACACCTGAGTGCTCCTTGAGCTCTTATCTCTAAATTCAGCCTGGCCTGGGCAGCCCCAAGACCCAGAGGTTCAGCCCCTGAGCTGTCTCACCCTGTTTGTGCCAGTGGTCACTCTGTGATGATAAACATCCCCAGGCAAGGGTGTGCACCAGCTAAGGGCTCAGAGAAACCAAGGATGTGTGACCGAGCCCTTGGGGTGTTGGGAGGCCCAGGGGCTGAATCTTTGCTGGGTTTCCTTGGAGCAAACACCTCAGAAATGTCCTCCAGGCAAGGACATCAGCTGCCTGCAGTGCTGGGCAGTGCCAGGGCTTGGCAGAGGGTGGCAAGTCTGGGCACCAGCAGGGCACTGGTGGGCAGCCAGAGCACAGGAGCAGCTCCTGCCCCTCAGCACCACCACCCCCAGCTGGGCTTTGAGGCTGAGGAGGATGTTCAGGGTGTGAAGGCTTCACCTTTGGAGGAGCCCACACCACTCCTAAGCAAACACTGGATAGAAATGAATGTTTCTATCCAGAGAAATTATCCCTTGGAGGAGAGGTGGGAGTCAGAAAGGCAGAAGGAGATGAAACAGCAAAGCTTCCAGCTGTAGGGAGAAGGCAGCTACAAAGCCAAGAGGAGAACTAAACAGTGCCCAGGTGCTGCTCCCAGACTTAAGGAGGAGGCCCCACACGTCACCCCATCACAGATCTGTGGTGCAGCAGAACTCTGTCCTCAGCATTAAAGAGCCCACAACACTTACCCCAGTTTTAGTGGCAAGAGCTGCCTAGAGAAAGGAGAGAAAATTGTCTTTAGAAATCCAGGAAAGGCAGGCAAGAACCACAAGAAGCATGGTCAGAAAAGCAGGGCATGACCATTTAGTGCCAAAAAAAAAAAAGTCCAAGAGAAAAAAATAACTTGGAGGATTAAACTTTTTAGGAGAGGCCAAAAAGTTGTTAAATAGATTAGCTCAAGAAAATAAAGAAATGCATCAAAAAGCAAGAACAGTTAAATTCAAACTTGAAGAAGAGGAAAGAAAATAATGCTGAAGTATTGCTTGTCTGATACCTAAAGCAGCCAGTTTGCTTCCTTGGAGGGAAAGCAGGCTGGAGCCTCAAAGTATCCAGAAGAAATAAGCAATTGCAAGGGCAACTCAAAAATAACCAGCACCAAAGAAAAGCAAGATCCAAAACAAAAACAAGAAAAGCACAAGGTAGAAAAGGGTCAAAATCAACAAAAGGAGGGGAAAAAAAGGAGAAAATGCTGAAAAGCAAGGCTTAAAAGAGACAAGGTGGGAAATGGAAGGTTTACTTCATCCCTTTAATGTTCCTTAAGAGGATCACTGGAGTGTTGAAAGAGGAAGAGAAGAGAAAGAGAACAACTAAAGCACCTCTTCCAGGCTGCACGGATTGAGTAGCCACATGAAAAAAAAAAAATCCATTTCCCCTTGAGCAGAATAATTTCAAGCCTTGCTTGTTCAAAAGTCAGGGAAAAGCCAAGCCCTGGGTGGATCAGACCAAAACGCAAAAAGTTGGGGAAGAAAAAGTAAGAAGAAAGGGGAAGGCGGGGGAAAAAATTAAAAAACAAAAAGAAAAAAAAGAAAGAAAGGAAGAAAGGAAGAAAACAACAAGAACTTGTTTGAAAAGAAAGTCTTACTAATTTCTTGCCCGGTGTGTCGCCCAAGGCTGCGACAATGGCAAAGTACTGAATGACCCGCTTGGTGTTTACAGTCTTACCAGCACCAGATTCTCCGCTTAGAGCAACAGAAATACACAGATAAGGGCATGAGGCAAAGAACAGGCACAACCATCCCAGCCAAGCAAAGCCTCGGAGGATGGCGAGGCCGCAGCTCTCCCTCACCCCCCAGCCCGCGGGGTACGTGCTTGTGTTCGGGGCTTGCCCTCGGAGCGACACCAGCTTCGGGCTGTCCGTGTGCCCCAGCAGGGCTCAGCTGCGGGCCCAGCCCTGCCCGGGGGCTGCAGCTGTCCGGGATCAGCCCGCTCCACCCGGGGGCTCGCAGCACGGCCGGCTTTGCTGGGGCACGGCGGGGATGGCAGCGGCACGGTGCCGGGCTGGAGGGTGCCCGCTGCCCGCTGCGGGGGGCTGAGCTCATCCCTATAGTTAGTGCTGCTGTGCCATTGTAATCCCAGAGCACAAAGAGCCGGGGGGAGCGGGCAGCGGGGCCGCCACCGGACACTCGCCAAGCATCTCTCCGCAGCCCCTGCCTTTCCTAATTAGGCCATGGCCGAGGCTAAAAATGTCCGTGGCTCCTGGCAGCGGCGAAGGGTCCTTTAGAGTCCTTTATATAGCCCTTATCTAGATGTCACTTGAAATCAACCTGGCCTCCACCCTCCCACATCACCCTTCTCCCCCGCCGCCGCCCCTCCGGCCAGCACCTCGCTCCGGCCTTGGCCTCCATCTCTGCTTTCCCCGGCTCCCCGGAGGGTGCCGGTGCTCGGGGCGCCCCGCGGCAGCTCCCGCAGCTGTCAGGGTGCGGGGGAGCCCGGCCCGCGCGGGGCTTTGTCACCTGGCACGGTGGCGGCGGGAAGGGTGACAGCTGCCGGCAGGGGAGGGGACACTGCCGGGGGGCTTGCTCTGGGCACAGGGTGCCCGTGCAGGGAGCGCAGCACGGGGGGTCTGCACTCACAGCGGGGCTGGGCAGGGCGAGGAGATGCACTTACGTGATGAGCATGGACTGGTTTTCACGGTCTGCAAGAGAAGGAGCCGGCGTTAGGGCAGCGCTGCCGGGTCCCAGGAGCCCGGGCTGCCCGGGCTGGGGTCCCCAGGGCAGGGCTTACTGCGGAGCATGTCGTTGTAGGCGTTGTCGGCGATGGAGTAGATGTGCGGCGGTGCCTCCGAGCGCCGCTTGCCCTTGTAGGCTGCCACCACGGGAGCCGTGTACACCGGCAGCCACTTGTAGGGGTTGATGGTGACACAAAAGAGCCCCGAGTAGGTCTGCAGAGGGAAAACGGGTAGATGAGGGATGGGCTGTCCCAGTGCCACCTGACCTCCCCACCCCATGGTGCCGTGGGCTTACATAGATCATCCAGTGGGAGTAGCGGCGCTTCAGGTTGTAGAGCACAGAGGCCTCGTTGAGGTGTGTCAGCATGGCCATGTCCTCAATCATGTCAAACTTGGGGGGGTTCATGGGCTGCACCTCGTCCTCCTTCACCACCCGTGTCTGTCAGAGGAGGGGGACACATCAGAGGAACCCCAGCCCTCACTGAGCACCCTCTGCCCCACAACCTGCCAGGTGGGAGGACACCCTGACAGTCCTGTGCTGGGGACAGCCTTGGTCCCTGTGCCTGTTATCATCCTGCCAGGGCTGCCCAGCATTCTGGGGTAACAAGCTCAGGGCAGCTCCAGCAGCTTCCAGCCACAAAGCCCAGCTGGGACAAGCACACCCAGCTTGCTCCCTCCTCAGAGAGTGAGGCTCTAGCTGAGCCTGACAGAGGGGTCCAAATTATTCCCCCAAAATATGCTTGACACCCCCATCTTGTGTTCTCCTTCCCAGTCTAAAAGCCCATGCCAGCACTGTCTTTTGCTCCAAAGGCATCCCTGGTTATTTGGGCAAACAGCTGAAGCCTGTACCCCATCACTTAAAACTGGATTTATTTAATCCCACGAGACCAAGCACGGGGAAAATATCATATTACGTATCTGGCCTGGATGGAGAAGCTGGATTTAGCAAATGGTCTTGTTAATAAAGACTAAATTAAATCTTTCTGAGGTTTATCTTTTTTATGGGTGAAGATGAAGCAGGTGGTGTTAAAAGGCACCAGGTGTTAAAAGCAGGAGGGTACACAGAAGGATAAGGGAGGGCTTTATGTCTCAAAACTTTCTCCTGGAAATGCTTATCCAGGGAAAGCTGATACAGTTTCTGATTTTGTAAATCCATGACAAATCATTAAAAAGACAGTTTCAAGAGGAAACAGCAAAAAAGTTCTGGAAATGTCTCTGTTCTCAGAATTGGAAGGTGTTCTAAATATCAGAAGAAACTTCTAAAATTTATAACTCCTCTATGACAAATTTTACTTTGGAGAGAGCAAATATCTTCACTTGCTTTCCAAAATTCAGAGACAAATATTTTCAAAACCTTGACACTTTCCAAAAACAATTACATATTTCTTTTTTCACATTTAGCAGGCACAAACTGTTCTTCTATACTTCAGTACTATTCTGACTAGAGAAGAACTAGAAATAATAAAGTCTATCATCTACTGCCTGGTGAGGTCCTTGTTCTTTTCCCCAGTTTCATACCAGTGTGTTCTGCAGGGAAGTTGCAGGGTCATGAGACTTCCACAGTGAAGAAAGGAACATTAATTAAGCTCATTTGCAGCTAATTGCACTGGATGTTATCTTGACAAATACCAGCTGGTCCTTGTTTGCTTTGCCGCAGAAAGCTGGCGCCTCTCTGCCCGTCTTAGCCTGTCCTCCTAACAGCTCACCCCACTGCAGATCTGGGCTAAAAGGAGCAGGAATTGGCCAGCTGGCCCCTTACCTGTTCTTTCAGGCTCCGGTTTGAACCGGGCACTGGTTCAGCATCTCAAAGGGCTGTGCTGGGGGTGCTCCCCCATCCAGGAGCTGTGCTGGGCCAGCCCCACCGTGCCCTCGGTGTGTCCTGCAGGACACCCACAGGGCTGTGACAGCAACCCCTCGGTGGGAGATGCTGAACTGGTGCCACTCCTGGCAAGGAACTGGCCTACGTGTGCTGACACTGCCGTGTGTGTCCCCCCGGGGCACGGCTGATCAGGGTTATCAGCAAGAGCTCATGGCTTCAGACGTGATCCTGTCACACGTATCCCCCTCCACACACACTTGCTCTCCCTTGGAAAAGGAAAGGTATTTGCTTACTTCCTTATCTTTGGTTTCCACAGTGACTTTGCCACCAGAGCTTTCTTTTATTTCCACTTCGATATAGGCTTCTTTCTCATCTGGGATCCAAGCTCGCTTCTTTCCTGGAGGAGACATGGGGAAGGGAAAGGAAAGGACTTAATACAGGTTGAAATTTAGGACAGCACGTGAAATTGTCAACTGAAAGCCACATAAATGCAGTTTGATAATGTGGAAGGACAGGGATTATTCCTTCCTATGTTCTTGGTCATAGCAGCTGGGATTTCTTTGCCTTCTTCATGTTCGGCAGCATTTTACTTTGACGGGGTCAGCTTCTAGCCTGACAGAAATCTGCTGTTTCATGAGTGCCTGCACTCAGACTGTCATGAGAAGAGGACAGCAAAACTCTTCTGCCAAATGCAAGGAGCAAGTTGGGCCCTGGATCCTGAGCGTGGCAAGCCATGGAAGAGCAGGGATGATGGGACAGAGAGGACACCTCCAAAATGAAAGAGCTGCAGAAAGCTTTGACACCAGTCCCTCAGCCCTTCTATCCCTCAGGGCCAGGGGAGATGAAGGATCACCTCCACCCACACCACAGCAAACCAAGGGAAAGTCAAAATCCTGCTTATCTCATTTGTGAGATCTTCCTTCCCTCCAGGGTGCTGGGGGAAGGAATTCTGCAGTGCCTGTGATGCCTTGAGGAACAGCACAGAGAGAGGAGCAGGGAGGACTCCTGAGAGAGCCACAGCAGAGGGGCAGGCTGGGGGACACACCCGGGCTGTGCTCAGCTCGGGGACACACCCGGGCTGTGCCGGCCTCGGGGACACACCTGGGCTGTGCCGGCCTCGGGGACACACCTGGGCTGTGCTGGGCTCGGGGACACACCTGGGCTGGTCTTGGGAACACACCCGGGCTGTGCTGGGCTCGGGGACACACCCGGGCTGTGCTGGGCAGCCCGGGGCTCTCTCTTACCGTCGAACGGGATGGTCTGAAGTTTCAGCTGCTCCGTGTAGCTTTTCCGGAGGTACGGAGCAGCCTCCCCAAACTCGCTCATATCCAGCAGAGACATCTTGTCCATCTGAGGGAGATTTGGCAGCAGCAAAGGAAGAGTGAAAGACACCTGAGCACTGAAAGGAGGGAAGGACAAGGGGTCGGTTCATGGGGACAGTGCCCACTGCTGGGTTGAGAACCACAAGTGACACGGTCACCAAACAAGCTTTTGATTTTAGGGAATGAGAGAAGACAGCAACAACAATGCTAGCTGATAAAAATTATATTAATGAGACAATTACTGATACTTTCCCTTCTGATGCAGTCATCCCCCCACTGGAGGTCCCAGCTGTGTGAGCCAGAATCACTTTGGTGTCAAAATCCACATTCCCACTTTAGGTGAGATTGTCAATAACAGCCCTTTCCTTGATAAGCTCAGCTAAAACCCATCCCAGCTCTACAGACCCGCTGGAGCCCTGGTGCCCTGCACAGAGACCCAGGGCTGTTCTTCTGAGCGATACTGCAGCAGGATAAAAGCAAGGCTGGGTGTATTATCCCTGGGAAGACCCTTCTAGAAGGCTGCTGTGGCAGCTGCTTGGAAAAGCACTTTTATGACTGTGCTTCTTAATATCCATCTAATGCAGTGCCACCCTGCAGAGCTGTGCAACGCCGCAGCCATCACGGATGGAGCCACAGCTTGGCAAAACACACACTCCTCAGCAAAAATGCTCATGATCCAGGTCTGTCCCACCCTCCCCTGTGCCAGCAGAGCCAGCCCCTGTCCTCTGGGCTCAGCCACCCTGCAGGGGTGAAGCGGGTTAGTACGGGGGACACGCGTGCACACAGACATGCTCTGTATTACTGACCTTGGTGCTAGGACTGAGTGGCTCTGTGCATGCTGCAAAGCCCCTTTTTATTGTGTCTGTCAAGGTCAGAGTGGGAAAAGATATGTCAGAAATTCCCATGTGTCATGTCCACACAGCTCCATTGGTGCTGCTGTCCCACTGCCCGGACAGACACAAAAGGCAAACTTCACTTTTATCTCTCTGCAAATGCAGCCTGGTTATTTTTATTCCTGTATTGTCAGGCGAGTACAAAGGCAGAGTGAGAGACTGCAGCTTGGGAAGGCAGCACAGCTCTCCCAGCCTGCTCTGCCTGTTCCAGTGGGGAGCTGGGGAATGAGAGCTCTGCCAGTTCCTCCTGCACCTGAGCACTCAATCCCATTGCTTCTGCCTCCCACCATGCCAGGAGAGCTGCTGCTTGGTGGGATGTGTGTGCCTGCTGCCTTTTCCAGATGGAACAGCCCAACTTCTCACTCAGCTCTGGTTTAGCTTCTCCCAGACAGACTGTCCACAAGGGGAAGGACCCTGGGGCTTGATCCTCCAGGTTCTGCTCCCTGAACTCCTCACCTTGCCATGGGAGCTGGTTTTGTGGCTAGGCCAAGTTCATAACCTCTCAACAGAGAGGTTGCTGGGTTTCCTGCACACCCTTTTACCCAGACAGAGCCCAAAGGTGCTGTGTACAGCACGGTGATCACAGCCTGGAG
This sequence comes from Serinus canaria, assembly GCF_022539315.1. Classification (NCBI taxonomy): domain Eukaryota; kingdom Metazoa; phylum Chordata; class Aves; order Passeriformes; family Fringillidae; genus Serinus; species Serinus canaria. The sequence continues at coordinate 3,065,607 of NC_066333.1, forward strand.
CACCCCTCCATCCTGGCAGCACCACCATGGGCTGCCCAAGATGGGAACAGGACACCCTGGGGCTGTGCCAGCTCAAGGAAAAGCCATTCAGCTGCTGGCATCCAAAGTGCACTGAGGTTTCTACCCTGGAGAACCAGGGCCTGTAGCTGCAGGGTTTGATATTCCCCATTCAGCACCTCTCACACCCCAGAGTAACTTAGGGCTGCTGCAGCCTCCTGACAGTGGGGGAAACTGAGGCAGGGAGTGGTTAAGGATCAGCTGTGCAGTGCTGTGTCCAAGCTGGATGTGGCACAGGCTCTGTCACAGCCAGAATAGCAGCACCAGAGGCTGCTTTGGGCATGTGGCTTCAGCCTGGGCACACAGCCGAGGCTGCAGAGAGATTTTTGCAGCCCCAGCACCTGCCCTGAATGCAAGCCCCAGCCATAGTCAGTCTTTCCATCCAGCACACAGGTTTGCTGCTACACCCCCCCAGTCTGAGTTCCCCATGCCATCCTCTCTGCACCCCCAACAGAAAGATCCCTGCCCTCCCACCCTGCTTTGGAGAGATGTCTGAGAGATTCCTGGGGTGGAGGAATGTGGGAAATAGTAAAGGTAAGATTTTCAGAAAGCTGGAAAAGCAGGCTTTAGAAACAGAAAGAACAGAGAATCAGCTAGAGCTGTATAGTCTGCAGGTAGAAAAAGTTACAATAGTATAGCAAGTAAGGACATGAAACAACAGTTTGAGAAAACCTCCAAACACAGAGGAGGATTGCAGAGCCATGCCCTGTGGGCTGAGCCCCAGAGGGAGGATGGCTGGGCTCAGGTATGGGTTGATGCTGCCTTCTCTGGCAGTAATGTCAGTGCTTTGCACAGTGCCAGACTCCCCCAAGAACTGAAATGCTCCCATGGAGGGGAATAATGCTCCCATGGAGGGGAATGTGTAGCATGAGCAAGGATATGGGGTACATCAGGATAAAATGGGGTGCAGGGCCCCATCCCCATGTCCCAAGTGGGTACTCCTCAGCAGGTTAGTGTTCAGGAGTGCAGGTCCTCATCTGGATTTATGAGCAGCTGGTGCAGAGCTGGACTCCACCAATGCATCTGCTGCCATCCCCCAAGTGAGACCATGGGGACACCAGTCCTGAGGTCCCTCTTGACCATGGCATGCTCAGTCTTGCCAAGATGGCAGAGTTCCAGCAAGCTGAAGAGCCACAGGCTCTGGAGGACCACAGAGCCCTCTGAGGTTACCCTGGTGGTCTTCTGCCTCTCTGTCCTGGGCTCAGAGTCAGGTTTCCACCCACTCCCTGGAGGGACCCAAGGCTTTGGTGGGTCCTGTGCCAAGTACCTTTGCCACAAGCGCCCTGGCAGTGGGATGAGCCCTTGGCCCAGCCCCACCAGCTGGCCCAGCCTCACACATTCTTCTCAGGGCATGTACTCGCCCCACACTCTGCTCACCCCCTCCTCTGCCTTATCTTTAAAGCGATTTTATTTTCGGAGATTCCTCCTGCAGTTCCTTCTGTTCACCCTGGTTCCTCTCCCTCTTTGAAGAGGTTCCAGCAGGGTCCATCAAAGGCCAAGCAGATCTGTAGAAGAGGAAATGTGAATTGGTCACTCCAGCAGCTGCTGAAGGGTTCTTCTGCCAGGTTTGGGTGGTTTTGGCACTGGTGTTTGTGATGTGGTTTTACTGGATGCTGGGAAGCTCATCCCTGTATGGCTGGCAAGGCCTGAGCTGTGCCCTGCTCAGGCAGGTGGGACAGGGCAGTAGGATCCTATGGACCTCCCACAGAATCCCATGAGCACAACAAGGAGCTCATGGCTTCAGCCTGAGCAGAGGGGAGTTTTCTCTAGGTGGCTCTAGCCAAGAGTGAACAGAGTGCCCAAATGACTCCCCAGCCCTGCATGTCCACCCTCAGCAGTGAGATCATCTCCCCTGACCACTGAGACACCTCTGCTCTTCCCCTGGGCTCTGTGCTTGGTGTTGGTGCCCCATGATAAAATGGAAAAGGAGGGGGCTCCTCAGCCAAGCCCCTGAGGGCTGGACAAGCCTCTCGCCATGGGACAGGGCACCACCAGCACCAGGCAGCAGAGCTGCCCCTTCAGTGAACGTTTTGGGGTCAGACCAGCTCCTACCCAGCCCTAGAGAGCCTGAAGGGTGCCAGGGGCTCAGCCACCCTCTCCAGAGAAATCCCCTGGCTGCTCCCTGACCCTCAGGAGGAATGTTTCCCATTAGCAGGCTCTGATAAGTGGCAGGAAGGAGAATTACTCTCCGTGTCGGGCAGCTCACTAGAGGTTTCCACACTTAACATATCCCCACTATCAGCTCCCTGAAATGCACTGGAGGGGGGTGCAAAGGCAGCTGATTAGATAAAGACAATCTGCAGAGGGGCTATTTCAGGCATATTTCCATGGAGTGGGAATGTCTGCTTACACTGAGGCAGGAGGTGACAGGCCAGTGCTGCCAGACTGCTCACATCCCTCCAGCTCAGCCTGCCCGTGCAAGGCCCCTGCCAAGGCAAAGCCCTGAGCCCCCCCAGCCCTGTCCCACCAGGGTGACAGAGACAGCAGCCACCAGCCCAGCACAGCCCCCTCAAAGTGAGCAGGAGATGGGGGCAGCAGCAATGCATCCCAAAGATAAGGGGCTCCTGTGGGGTTTAGGATGGGGTTAGCACTGGATCCCCCCATCTCACAGCTTTTCCCACAATAGTGCTGCCTGGATGTCCCTCCCTGGGGACAATGCTGGACCCATCCTTTGGCTGGCAGTGCTGCTCTCTAGCCCTCCATGAACACACACACAAAGCTGCTGCTGCCATGAGCACCCTCCTGCAGTGGCTCCCACCTTGCCCTGGGCAGCACAGGCATGTTGGTGGCTGATCTTCCACAGAGGGAGCCTCCAAAATGAATATCAGGAATGAGAAAATACCTGGAAGAGACATGGCATGAGAAATTATTGCATAGAGTTAGCAAGCAAGGTAACATAGGCATGGAGAGAGTGAGGCCTGGAGACTGGGAAAATTGGAAGGGTTTTGTTTGTTGGCCTTGAATTCTCCAGCTTTGAGGTTCTGGGGATTTTCTTCTGGGGATTGCCATGATAAGGCATCTTGTAGGAATGAAGATTGTACTGAACACTGCAAAATTACAGTAATGTGTGAGCCTCCAGTGAGGTTTTGGCAATGCACTTCAAAACAATGAGAGTAAAGAGAATCTTGCCCTGTTCATCTGAATACTTAATAGCACCTTAATTGCAGCTGGCCTGCTAGGACAGACCCTGGAACACAGCAGCCTTTGGAAATCATGACCAGCAGCTGCCTTGGAAGCTGAAAAGGAGGGGCAGAGGCTGATCAGAACCAGAGCTGAGCTGCAGTTCTGACACTGTGGGCATGGTCTGGCCCTGCAGTGCCCCAGCTGCTCTGGTTTTGCACCAGTTTTCACCTGCTGTGAGATCTGGAGCAGATTTGGGAGATTTTTGGAGGAGGTTGGGTGGGTGTTGTCCTGCACATACAGACCAAGCCCACACAACCAGTTCCTGGGGCAATCCCATTCCAGCCGCCTGCTATTTCCATCCCTCTTGCACCTTCTCCCTCTCTCCATGGGAAGCCTCCCCACTACTCTGGGTCATCAACCCTCACACAAGATTGAGCTCAGTCCATCTCATGGCAGGGGACAATTGTTCAAAGTGGAGTGGCAACAGGTGTGGGAACTCCTTATGGGATCTGCTCAGCTTGGACCTTTCTCAAGACCCAGGAGGGAGGAATATTCCTGCATGTCCTCACATCACGACAGAACTTCTCACCTCACTATGGCCCATCAGCCAAGATGGGCTTTTCTGTGTCAAAACTGCAAATGTCTGGTTCCAGGTATCCAGTCTCTAGTCTGGACTGCAGACAGCAGCTTTCCCTATGAACCATCCCCTGTCCCTAAAAAAGGCTCTGTCCTAAGACTTTTGGGCTCTGGGTTTTCCTGAGCACCCCAGCACAGCAGCCGAGCTGGACACAAACACACAGAGTCTGTGCTCCCACCCTCTTGGTGGCTGGTAAGTGAAATAACCCTGCCTAAAAGTCTCTAAGTCCCTCCTGAGGGGCAGTGAGGGGACAAGCTCTGATTTCTGCTCTCTGACCAGGAACAGGACCCAGGGAACAGCTGGAGCTGTGCCAGAGGAGGGTCAGGCTGGAGATCAGGGAAAGGTTTTCCCCCAGAGGGTGCTGGCACTGCCCAGGCTGCCCAGGGAATGGGCACAGCCCCGAGGCTGCCAGGGATGCCCAGGGTGGGGTTGTTGGGGTGTCTGGGCAGGGCTGGGGCTGGGCTTTGATGAACCCAGGGTGTCCCTTCCAACTCAGAATATTATAAAAGTTCCCCAAGGCAGTAAGGGCTGGTGTTGGTGGGGATCTGGGCCCAGAACCAGCTGCTGGGTCCCTGCCCTGGGGCTGCTCCCTGCTGGCAGAAGGGGATCCTCACCCGTGGCTTGTCCCCACCCTGGTGCTGTGGAGGCTTGGGCACAGCTCAGGGGAGCAAAGATGCAGCCTGGCACAGCAGGTCTGTTTGCCAGCCCTGGTCCTGCTGCCCCTCTGGCAGCCAGGCTCAGGCTATTTATACCTCACCCACAACCACTTCACGGCACAGAAGGGTCTGGTGGAAAAGCCAAGGAAGTGAAATTACTTTGGGGAAGAAATGACACTACCCACTTATAAATAAACCCGGGTTTCATTGATCTTTTAGATGCTCCCTTGGCAGAGAGTCCAATGTCACCGCTCCAGCAATGCAGACAATACTCAGGCATTGTTTTATTCTCAGTTACAGGGAAAGGGACAGCACCAGCTGCCGTTCTATCTTTAGCCCATGAGAGCACCCTTCAATTGTTCTGCACTTCAAACAATAGCCCCATGTGGGGGAGAGGAGGATTGCTGGCTTTACCACAGCGTTTTGCATCGAAATACAGCCTTAGAGACACCAGATTTCTGTCACACCCTGGCTGAAGCCGGCGCTTATACTGCAGGGAAGCCAGGGTTCCAGAGTGTTTCGTTTTTCTAGTGGATGATGGGCCAACAAGAAGTTTGGCTCCCCGAGGAGATCTTTGAACTCTCTTCCATGAAAATAGCCCTATTGTTCTGCCTTTAGGGTCTGGTGCTGGGCATCACATCATCTCCTCCTGCTGTGCCTTTGGGGTTGCTCTATTGCAAGCACTGGTTTTTGCACTGATGTCCAAATATCTGATGTAAAACAGAGCTGCCCAAAACCTCACACTGGGCTAAATTGGTTTCTCTGCAGCTGGTAATGCAAAGGAGAACCCCAAGGGGCTTTGGAGTTTTTCTCCTCATTACAGGGTACCAGGGAAGCAAGTGTGCGAGGGATGAGCAGCTCCTTGGAGGCGTGGAGGGGCAGCCAGCGCCCAGCTCTGCACCCACCGGCAGCTGCAGGGTATCAAATGCCCCTGCAAAGCTCGACACTGCTGTGGGCAAGCGAGCTGCTGCCTCTCTGGCAGCTCTGCCGGTGCCCTCGGGCACGGCCGGGGGAGCTGGGATGTGCCGTGGGCATCGCGGGCCGGGATGTACCTGCTGCAGAGCTGCCACTGTGGTGTCAGGCTCGGCTGAGGGAGGACAGCAGGGTCATGGCACAGCTATTCATTGCCCCCACCCCGCTGTGGCCGAGGCTGTCTCGAGTTTCAATTGTCTGAGCGCAGGGCAGCCTTTGAAAGGGGATGCGACAGCCCAAAGCCACAAAGCCCATCTTTGAAGGCTCTTTAACAGGGAGAGGAGAGGTTTACAAATATAAAATGCTTTTCTTTAAACTTTGCGGGACTCTATTTTTAGCAAATAAAGATAATGGCCCAGTTGCTGTTGCTCATCTTTTGTTGCATGGAACATGCCAAATACTTACCATGTCTGCCATATTTTTTTATGATTCAACCCCCTCTAAGCTGCATTTCAGCTCTCTGACCCTGTAGCAGAGATTATGAGCAATCTGCATGTACAAATCTTCCCGGGCTACTGGATTACTCTGAAAAAAATCTCATTCTCCAGAGTCAATTGGGAAAACAAGACAGAAAATGCAACTCACAGCTCTTTATAAAATACTTCTCCTATTCTGAGCAGGGTACATTAACTCCAGGAACTCCCAAGAAAAGGGCAGACCTTTTTCCCCAGCTTTTTGCAATGAATTGGGACTATTTTTGCAATGTTTTGCTTAGACACTGAAGCTTTTTATGCCGTTTCTCAGAGCAAACCTCAGGTAGGGGAGACACAGGACCCTGAAGTGAGGATTGAGAAGGAAAATGCTTCTGTTTGAGAAAAATTTGTATTTCTGCACCCTTATTAAAATTTGTTCCTCATGTCTGGTGGTGTCTGAGCTGGATCCTGGCCCAGGGCAGTTTTCCAGTGAGATAAAACTGGGTTACCAGCTGCCAGATTCACAGCCTGGATCTGTATTAAGGTGTGAATCCACAGTTACTGATGGATGGGGCAGCAGAGAGGAAAGAGTAGGATTCTGTGCCCAGAAAACAAATAGGGTGGGTGTTTATAGAATCACACAATGGTTTGGATTGGGAGGGACCCTAAAGTTCACCTCATTCCATATCCCTGTCACTTCCATATCCATGCCCATGTCCCTTCCACTAGACCAGTTTGCTCCAAGCTCTGTCCCATCTGGCCGGGGACACTTCCAGGGATGGGGCACTCTGTGCCAGGGCTTGCCCACCCTCACAGAGTAGAATTTCTTCCCAATATCCCATCCAACTCTGCCCTCTAGCAGTGGGAAGCCCATTCCTCTGGTTTTGTCACTCCATCCCTTGCCCAAAGTCCTTCTCCAGCACTCTTGGAGACCCTTTAGGCACAGGAAGGGGCTCTGAGGTCTCCCCAGAGCCTTCTCCTCTCCTCTCATACCCCCAGCTCTCCCAGCCTGGCTCCAGAGCAAAGGGGTTCCTGCCCTTGGAGCATCTTCATGGCTCTGCTCCAACCTCCCAGGAGAGTTGTAACTACAGAGCTTCATCTTGCTGACAGATCCCAAAGAACTGAGCTAAAAGGCTCAAAATGACCTGGACAGCTCCTGGCACAGGTAGCAGGATAAAGAGCCAGTCAAGTCCCAGCCTGTCCAACAGTGATGAACTCTCTGTGGAGGGTGACCAAAGGCAAATGTAACAACAGGCACTGTCCAGCTTGCTGGAGGCACATCCCAGGGTCAGGGCTGCCTTCTCATTCTCCTCTTAGTGCATTCCACTTCAAAGTGCCATCCTGAGATTTTCCCTCGCTGCCCCAGGGTGTTGTCCTCAACCCATCCACAGCCTCTGTGCAGGTTAGGTGGGTCAGGAACCCTCCTGTATAAGACAGGTTTAGGGCAAAGGGCTTTTGGTGGGGCTTAGCACCGGTGCTGTGGGGCTTGGCACTGGTGCAGTGACAGACTTGGTGCTGCTTTTGCTGCTGCCTAACAGCTGTCTTAGGCCAGCTGGTACACTGATGCAAAGGTTAAAGTCACTGGCTCAAGGTCACCAGCAAGTCAGTGGTCAAGTGAGGAAAGGACTCATAGGCAGGCAAATGACACAACCTATAGCTCTGGGACAGGGTCACCCAGGGGATGGGGAGGTTTCCATCCTGGGAGATCCTCAAGGTGTGGTTAATAAAGCCATGGCTGCCCAGTTCTTGTTCTACAGATGCTCCCACTGGAGCAGGAGGTTGGATTAGAGACCAGACACCTCCCTAACAGCAGGAAATGTCTGAGCTAATCCCTGCTGGTAGAGAAGACAATAAAAAAAAAAAAAGTACCCAATGGCAGCACTCTAGAGTCAATTAAATAATCTGAAATCTCTCAGTTTTGTAACTGCAGGATCTGAGCATCATATGTGAATTTACTCATCCCACTCCCAAAGGTGCACTGGTAAAAGCTGAAGTCCAAAGATGCAGATGTCAGGCTGGTTCTGTTGGCTACACTCAAGCATTACACATGCATCTCTTCACCAGCCATCAATGGTTTCAAACATTTGTAACACAATTCCAAAGGCTGTCAGGAACTGAGCAAAGTCAATGAGGGTCCTGTTTTACTCTCTCTCTCACAGTGGGGCGCAGGGTATTTGTAAACTCTTACTAAGGAAACTGCAAACCCTGTGGAAGCTGCGGGCCGAGTGCCCCGGAGGGGTGGGAGCGGAGCAGCGGCAGCAGCAGGGTTTGGTGCTGGCTCAGCCGGAGGTGCGGGGCCGGATCGGCTGCGGGTCCGCAGGCGGAGCGGGCAGGACGGGCCGGGGCAGGGGCCGTGGAGCGGAGCAGCCAAGGCAGGAGGGCTCCGGGTGCGCGGCCCGGGCTCTGCTCCCTGCGGCGAGGGCTGAGCGGGGCTGCAGGGAGGGCAGCGGCAGCGCAGTGGGCGGGCAGGGCTGGCAGGGCTGGCAGGGCTGCGGCAGCCGCGGAGCCTCCAGCGGGGCCGGCCGACCCCCGGGGATCCCCCGGAACGTCCAGCGGGACTGGCAGAGCCCTCGGCGATCCCCCGGAGCCTCCAGCGTGACGGGCCGAGCCCCCGGGGCTGCCCCGGAGCCTCCAGCGCCGGCCAGGCCGAGATCCCGGAGCTGCCCCCGGTGCTGCCGGCCCCCTGCTCCGAGCAGGGGCTGCCGGGGAGCTCCTGCCTGCCCCGGGGGTGCTCGGGGAGCGCCCGGGTGAAGCTGCCTGGCAAGGGGCCGAGTTCGGGCACTGCTGGGCCCCGGGCTCGTTGCGGAGCGGCCTCGGCTGCTGTGGGAGCCCGCAGCCCTGCCCTGCCCCAGCGCACCCGCCGGGGCTCGGTGCCAGCACCCAGCGCTCCCACAGCGACCCTGCGGCCACCGCGGGCACCGGCTCCCGCGGGGCCCAGAGCCCCCGGCCCCGGCCCAGCACAGATAGCGCTGGCCCCTCCAGGCCTCACCCGAGTGGGGCACAGGGGCCAGGGGCCGCTGCGGGCAGGGCAAGGATCCTCTCGCTTGGCTTTTTTCTCTTGAACAATCCGGGCATAAAGCTGGTGGGGAAGCAAAGGCCGGAGCCTTTGGGGGCTTCAAGCCTTTAACACTGGCCCCTGCAGCTGCAAAAGCTTCTCCCCAGATCCTGGCTCCAGCAAGGGTCATGGCCTTCAGAGTGTGAACGTGGATTTTGTATCTCTGTGGCCTCATGCTAGCTCAGTCCAGGAGTTCCTGTGCCTCCAGCAGGAACGGTGGCCAAATGTTTCCTGCCTTCTTTGGTGGCATCGCTGCAGGGGCTGCTGCTGTCAGAGCCCCCTCTCTGCTGGTGACAGCTTTGCTCTTGGGAACACTGCTCTCCAGCAGTCCCAGAACACGAGCAGTGCCCAGTTCCAGGAGCAGCATCAGTGGGACTGATGCGCAGGGACCCCCAACCCCTGGGTACCCAGCACCCCCAGGGACCTCCAGCCCCAGGAACCCAGAGAAAGTGGGAACCACAACTCTGAAAACGCTGTTTGTGCACCAAACAAATGCAAAGAGAGCTGTGACAAACAAGGACAATGTATTTACAGAAGAGCAGTAAAACCAATAAACTTATTTACATTATAAGAATCATTAAAACAACATTCTACATAACATATTTACAGATGGGTTTAAGAAATACAAAATGTATTGACATAAGGCCCAATGAAATAACAACCTTTGAAACATATTTACAGAAGGCTCTATGAAATAATAGTATTCATAACATATTTACAGGAAACTATCAAAGAACAGCCTATAAAACATATGTACAAAACAAAGACTTCCACAGCCAGCATCTCTGTCAGTTCTGGAAGAGAGGAAAGCAGCACGAGGCCATTCCAGCCTGGCCCTGAGGGCTGTTCCCTGTGTCCCCAGGCTGGCACACGCTGGCACAGTGGGACTCTGCTGCCAGCACTGAGCCCAGCTGGGCTGGGAGGCGGGCCCCAGGCACTGGGACGGGGCTGGTGTGGCCCAAAGCAAGCACAGGGCAGGCCGGGTGGTGTTTGTGCCACCACAAGCCAGAGCCCCCTGGGCACCGTGTCCCTGAGCAGGGCCACCCAGCCCAGCCCCAGCCTGGCAGCAGGGGACTCACCCTGCCTGTGGGCAGGGCATGGCCAGCACCTGCCTGTGCTGCTGCTGGGCTCCATCTTCATCCCAGGACCATGGGCTCCTCCTCATCTTCCTCATCGACCTCCATGTCCTCCATTTCTTCCTCCATATCAACCTCGAGCTCCTAAACAAACTCTTCAACATCCACCTCTCTAATTTCTTCATTATCTACCACCCTATCTATTTCCATCTCTTCTTCTTCATCTGTCAGGCTGCAGCAGGAAGCCAAACCTCACAGTGGGGTCTCTGTTCCACACCAGCACCACTTTGCTCCAGTCTGCCCAGGCAGTCGGGGGGTGCCCCCCTCCCTGGAATGGCACTGCACCTTCACTGGGAGAGGAGTGCACATCCTGCTGGGATTGGTGCTTCAGTCCAGACAGCAGGGAAAATCCAGACAGCAGGAACAGCTCAGAACTGATGGGCGTATCAGGGAGCAGGTGACAAGTGACCACTGGTAGCAGGTGAAGGGTGCTGTGCTCATTTCCAGCTCCTGGCTGGCAGTGCCAGCTGGAACACTCTGGATGCTGTGGAATCACCAGAATTCCAGGGCTGCTCCACACTGGTGGACAGTGATTGTAAAATGATCAAATCCTTGAATGATTACACTTGGAAGGACCCTAAAGATCATCTCATTCCAACCTGAGCAACCTCCCACCAGCTCAGGTTGCTCAGGGCCTATGGAACCTGGCCTTGAATGTTCCCAGGGATGGGGCATCCACAGCCTCTCTGCACAGCCTGTGCCAGGGCCCAACACCCTCACAGCAAACAATTTCCTCCCATCATCAAATCTAAACCTACTCTCCTTCAGTTTCATCCCTTTCCCCATTGTCCTGTCACTGCAGTTCCTAAGGAAGAGTCGCTCTCCCCTTCCCTGTAGCCCCTTCACTCACTGGGAAGGTGCTGGGAGGTCTCTACACAACCTTCTCTTCTCTAGCCTCAACAGCCCCAACTTTCTCAGCCTTTCCCTGTTGGGAAGTTCCCCTCAGGAACTTCATGGCCTCCTCTGGAGCTCCAACAGTTCCATGTCCTTCTCCCATGGGAGCCCCAGAGCTGCAGGCAGCCCCACAGGTGGGCTGTGCTGAGAGCAGGGCAGAGAGGCAGGGTCCCCTCGCTGCCCACGTGTGGGGTGAACCTGGCACACGGGGGGCTCTGGCTGCCAGGGCACAGGGCTGGCTCCTGTTGGGATGCAGATGTGAGGCTGGTGTGATGCTCATGTGCTGCTTTGGCTGCACATGAGCATCACACCCCATCTCCTCATCAGCCGTCCATGGCTTCAAATGCTCCTAGCACAGGTCACAAACCAACTCCAGCCCTGCTACTTTGGCTGGAGCCTCACAGTTCTGTCCTAAATGAGCTGTGAAAATGCCCAAGCCATTCTGTTATTTCAGTGGATGCACAAATGTTTGCCTTGTGATGACAACAAATCTTGTTTCTTTTTACACTGTTGGAGGTATGAACACAAAGTTGTTCCATTTCATTACACTTATTCAGAGGGCAGACAAAGTTAGGACTGACAGTTCCTTTGCACATTGAAATAAAAAAAGTAGAAAGGACCTGTTCAGGTTTGATTTATTTAGATCTAAATTCTGCTTGTTCCTAATAGAAAATTAACGCTCTCGATTTCCCACACGGTCATTTCAAGCCCTGTTGCTGGGAAATGAATGTCCTGTAAGTACATGAAAGGGTTCTGAGACCTGCTCTTTCCCAGGTGTCCCCAGGTGAAGAGGCCCAGAAGATCCCCAGCCTTGGCTCTGTGTGACATGAGGGCAGAGAGCACAAACCCACAGTCACAGGGCCAGAAAAACCTCAGCTTGCACCCAGAACACTGCTGAGAACCTGGGAGCACCTCCCTGCCGCGGCACAGGGCCGGGACATGCCCTGGGGACACCGGGAGCACGGGACAGCTCCATGGGAACTACAGGGGCCATAAGCCCTGGGGCTGCACCTCGAACCCTCGGCCAGCCCTTCCCAGGCCCTGCCGGGGCAGCGCAGCAGAGGCCCCTGGGTGAGGAACAGGGCAAGAAACGGAAATCATAACGATATTCCAAATTCCTTTCCCTTCCTCAGGCGGGTCTGCAGTTGCCCTGTCCTGCCCTGCCTGCCCAGGGTGATTCAGCTCCCATGAGGGCAGCAATGGCGGTGAAGGTGTTCCTATGGATTTACAGGACCGCTGATGTTGGAAAGGGCCTCTACGAACACTGCGCCAACCCCTTCCATGGCTCTGGGCTCCCAGCAGCTCTGGTCCCGAGCAGCCCCTGCACGCAGCGGGCGGATTTCACGAGCTGCAGCTCCAGACGCGGTCGAGCAGCCGCAGCGACGTTATCGCCCTCAGGCTGTCGTGATATGACGTCACACCGCCGTGACACAGCCCGGCGCGTGCGCGCTGCGCGCTCCCGACGCGGCTCCTCCTCCTCCTCCCGCCCCCGCTGTGCGGCATCGCACACGAGAGGCGCTTTCCCCATGCTGATTGGTTTATTGAGGTGCCAATCTGCATGAGGGGCGGAGTGAGGGGCGCGGCCCGTCCAATCACGGGGCGATCCGCAGCGCCCGCACCGAGCGGCCGGAGCAGGTCCGGGTCCGGGCGGTGGAACCGGGTGCGCCGGGGCGGACCGGGGGTCAGTGAGAGGCTGGGACAGACGGCGGGCTCGGGGGTCAGGGAACAGCGATGTGCCGAGGGCTGGGGCTTAGGAAGCGGGGAGCGGGAACCAGGAAGGGGCCGGGAGTCGCGGGCCAGAACGGGGCGCACTGACGGTCTGGGGACAGGGGGCCGGCGAGGCGACAGGGAGCGGGGACAACCAGGGGCCGGGGACAGCTGGGGCTCAGGACACAGGGGCTGGGGACAGTCAGGGGCTCAGGGCACAGGGGCCAGCGCTCAGAGAACGGGGGCTGGGGACAGCTTGGGGCCGGGCTCAGGGCGCAGGGGCTGGGGACAGGGAGCGGGGACAGCCGGGGCTCAGGGCACAGGGCCGGGGACAGCCGGAGCCGGCTCAGGCTGCGGGGCGGGCGCTGACGCTGTGCTGTGCCCGCAGCGCTGCCATGGCCGCGGCCTGGCAGGAAGTGGTGCGGGACGCGGCGGCCGTGCGGGAGGCGGCGGCGGTGGCGGTGGACGCGGCGCTGCTGGCGGGGGTGCTGATGCGGACCGGGGAGCAGCCCAACGCCTCAGATGTGAGTGCTCAGCCCGGGGAGGAGCTGCTACCGTGCCGGGGGTCCCTGAGCTCTTGGCAAGGATCCGCTCTCCAAGGGACAGCCTTTGCTGGGGTGCAGCTCACAGCCCATCCCGATGATGAGCACAGCTCCCCGAGGGACAGCCCTGCCATACAGATTTCCTTTTCCAAGGAGGCAGATAGATCTGGGAAGGCTTAGGAAGTTGCCTCTTGTGGTGCTGGGAATTATTCCCTTTCCCAGCCTCTCACCACCCATATGAACCTTTGAACCAGAGGAGACTCTCACGGAGGGGCCTCTTTTGGCATGTTCCCAGCTACAGTCAGCCTTTGTCCCATAACTGGGGTGAGGTGACAGGGCTGGAGATGGCTGATGTCAGCCTTTGTCCCATAACTGGGGTGAGGTGACATGGCTGGAGATGGCTGATGTGTTGGATTTACCTGACAGATGGCTGGGGTGGGAGGGCTCAGCCTGTTGGAGCAGAATGCCATGAGGAGTCTCAGAGGAAGAAGTGCCCCTGTGCAGGAGGGCTGGGGCACCATTGGGGAAGGGTCCCTGAGGAGCCTGGGGGCAAGCAGACAGCTGGCAGGGGTACAAGGAGGGAGGTGTTCACCAAAGCACTCCTCCTTGATGTCAGATCAGGGCTCTGAGTGATGTCAGAGGGTGAGAGGAAGAGGGAGCCTGGGAGGAGAGGCCAAACACACTGCTAGTGTCCCTTGTTTCATGTGAAAATCCGGGTGAATTGGAAACTTCTCTGTGCTGTAATATATGGACTTTCAGTATGACCCCATGCCTGAGATATGGGATGAGCCAGGGCTCTGGAGCAGGGATCAAACGAAGTAAGAACCAGACAGCTAGAACCCTGGACTGGCAAATGAACTTTTTCTCTGCCCCTGAGCAGTTCTGGAGGCAGTGCTGTCCAGTTCAGGGGGAGGCAGTCAGCCCAGCCCAGGTGCTGCAGCAGCAGCGCCCTGCGGGTGGTTCATAAAGCAGAACTCTCAGAAGTGAGGAATCAGCAGGGTTGAGGCCATCCATGTGTCTGCCCTGCAGGGCTGGGGGTGCCTTCAGACAAGCAGAGCAAGCACCTCCTTAGCTCCTCTTCAGCTGCCCAGACCTGACTGCTGTGCTGCATCCCTGCCTGCAGGTGGTGAATTATGCCCCCTTCACGCTGCTCCCATCTGCAGTGCCACGGGCCTTGTTTGAACAAGCCTATGCTGTCCAGCAGGATTTTAACCTCCTGGTGGATGCTGTCAGTCAAAACAAAGAATTCCTGGAGCAAACTCTGGCCAGGTAAGGTTTCTGTGTGTTGCATTTTAATGAAATATTTTAAATGTAAAGCCTTTATCACCCTTTTGGCATCCTTACCTTTCTGAGGTCTTGTTGGGCCCCAGAAAATGGGACATCTGGCCAAGACCTGATTCCCTATCTGTCATCTTCAACTTTGCCACTTTTTCAGGCTTGTGAATCCATACTTGTGAGCTTTTTAGCCCCTGGGCCTTAAATGCAATCACTGGAGTCTTTGACTCCTGGATTTAGGAGTCTCTTTTAGTCTTGTTCTGCATCTGCCTGTATCTGTTCAGTAACCACCAGCTCTGCTGCAGCAGTGATGAAAAGGAGGTGTCTGTTCTGTTTCCACACCCTCCATCAGTCACCCCCATGCCTTCTTTCCCAGCCACAAGCTCTGGCTCCTGGCTTCTGCTGAGTTGATCTGTTGCTGTTGCCCTGGGCTGGAGTGATCATCCCTGACTTTGTCACTCGTAATTGTGGGGCTGATGCTTCCACAAATCCCTCTTCCCGCTGCCTGTGCATGTTCTGCTGCCTCTGGCACTGGGACAGAGCAGAGGAGGCTGTTTTCCAGCATCCTTTTGTTCTGTTAAATCCTCACCCTTTGGAGCTGTTTCAGAGCTGGCTGCAGTCAGAGCTTGTGGGGACATGTTTGTACCTGTGGTTAAAGAATGCAGTACCTGGGGCTTGTGTGTGCTCAGGTGCCTGCCCTGTGCCAGGACAGCTCCCTGGAGGTGCTGCTCAGGATTTGGGGCCCTGAGGAAAAGCCAGATCTGCTCCAGCAGGGACACAGTGTGTGGGGTTTGGAGCCTGACAGGACAGGGAGATGGGATGAAGCTTGGGAAACCTCTCTGCACTGTGTTTGCAGGCCCAGAGAGACCTGTGGTTTCTGCCTGAACCTGCAGAATTCTGCTGCATTTCTTTGCCTTTGCTTGTCCCATCTCTGCCCTGCCCTGCCCTGCCCTGCCCTGCCAGTGAGTCACCTCTACACAGGAGGGCCTTTTGTGGAGAGGCTGTGCTTGGCAAGCTGGGTTTGTGTTGTGGTTTTGCACTGAGCATTCATGGGGAGGTGTTTCACAGTGCTCCAGCACTTGGTTGAGCCCCAGTTCAAACCCAAGAGATCCTCAGAGGACATGGTACTGCTCTTTGTGCTGGAGAATGCCCCTGCCAAGGGCTTTTTCTGCAGAATTAATTTTCTTGTTCCTCTGTGGCAGCAGCTGGGGGCTGACATGGTCTGTGTTTCTCTCCAGCACCATCAAGGTAGATGACTTCACAGCTCGACTCTTCAGAATCTACATGCAGGTTTTGGAGGAAGGCTTGGCTCAGGTACCTTGGCAGGGGATCCCAGTGGTCTGTGCCCCTTGGCATTGTGGTGGGGATGCCTGGGCTCTGGCTGCAAGCTTTGGCACTGTGGACTCTTTGCTGTGCCAGGCTGGTCACTCCCTGCCCTGCAATGTCTTGTTACAAATGGTGAGCTCAGGACTTTGCCCTGTTGAGCAGCTGAGCTCTTTGGTTGGTGCTGCTGGAAACAGCCTGGCCTGGAGAGGGAGGAGTTCATGGGGTTTGTCTTTGTCCTCTGGGAGCCTCAGAGTGTGCAGGGACATGTGTCCTGTTGGGACCTGCACTGGCCAGGCCATCCCTGCCGAAGCTCCTTTACTTTCAGGGTTGGGAGCTCTTCTGGAGCTCTGAGAGGGCTGTGGGAAAGGAGCAGAGCACCCAGGTGTGTGACCTGCATGGTTTGTATCAAACTGAGGGTGACAGGACAAAAGGGAATGGCTTCAACCAGACACTGAATAGGTTTAGATGAGATATTAGGAAATTTACTGCGCAGGTGTTAAACTGCTGGCACAGGTTGCCCACAGAAGCTGTGGCTGTCCCATCCCTGAAAATATTCAAGTCCAGGTTGGACAGGGCTTGGAGCAACTTGGTCTAGTGGAAGGTGTCCCTGCCAGCTGCAGGGGCTGTGATGAGGTGGTCTTTAAAGTTCCTTCCAACCCAACCCATTCTGGGATTCTCTGACCGGGTCTGCCCTGGGAGGATTTTGAAGCAAGGTCATAAAAGGATTTGCAGTTAAAGGCAACAGGAGATCCCAGCTCCCCTCCCTGTGTTCCAGACTGTGGTTTTGGGCATCAACCGCTCGGATTACATGTTTGACTGTGGGCTGGATGGTACAGCAGCTCTGAGGCAGATAGAGATAAACACCATTGCTGCCAGCTTCGGGGGGCTCACCTCCCGCACTGCCGACGTCCACAGGTAAGGAGCGCCTCCCACTGTAGCAGCTGCACTGCATGGCTCCTGTGCTCTCCAGGCTGCTCCCTTGCTCCAGCTGGGCATGGACATGGCATTTACAGCATTTGTGTTCCACAGGTTGGTGTTGAAAGTGCTGGGAAAGAGTGAGGAGGCATCACAGCTGCTGCCCAACAACCCAGCGAAGGGGCTGGCCTTGGGCATTGCCAAAGCCTGGGAGCTCTATGGGTCACAAAGGTAAGGAGCAGTGCAGGGAACCTGAATCACAGAGATGGAAAGCTGTCCAGTTCAGGTGGAGTGATCTCAAAGGGTGAGAGGAAGAGGGAGCCTGGGAGGACATGCCAAACACACCATCAGTGTCCCTTGTTTTATGTAAAAATCCAGGAAAGCTGGTGATCCAGTTAGGAGCATGTGGAGTGTTTATGGGTTTAATGATGTCCTTGGTATCTCTTCCAGGGCAGTGGTGATGTTTCTGGTGGAGGAAGTCCAGAGGAATATTTTTGATCAGCGTTGTGTAGAAAATGAGCTTTGGAACAGGTAAAGTTTGAATTTTCCTGGAATGGGAAAGAAAGGAGGTTGTGATTCAGTTTCTGGTATGAAAAGCTGAGCAAACAGCTGGAAGATCATAGGAAGCATAGGATTGGTTCCTAAACAGGGAGTTTTTTGGGATTTGTAGGATTTCTCTGGCTCCATAGCACAAAGCCTGAGGCTATCTGTGAAGGAACCTACAGATCCACAAATTCCACCCATGCTCTGCAGCTCAGGTAGCTGTGCCCAGCCTGGTGACTCTGGCCCTCCTCTTGCAGGAATATCCGTGTGGTGAGGAAGCGGTTCCAGGATGTGTTTGAGCAGGGCTCCCTGGATGCCAGCAGGAGGCTGTATATGTGAGTATGAGCCAAGGTGCGCACTCCTGCCCGCTCCTGGGCACAGGGGGCTGCCAGTGGGAGCCTGCAGCCAAGGCTGCCTGGAAGAAGTGACTGAGGAAGCAGTTCTCTTCCATGCTCCTGCCTGCTGCTTCCTCTTGGAGCTGAGATGGCTTTGTGCTCACAGTGGTGAGATTTTGCAGACACACATCAGTGCCTCACAGCTGCAGTCATAATCTCCCTCCTTCAGGCTTCATTGCTCTGGGGTATCTTTACCTCCTCCACAAAGGTCTGCTCTGAGCAGCCCTGGCTGTTTGAGAGGCTTCCACAGAGCCATTTCCTGTGTACTGTTCACGTGCTGCTCTGCCAGTGGGAGCTGGGCTGGGTTGTTAGTGCAGGAGGAGGAAGCATTCCATGTCCTTTGGGGATGTCTGGGGTTTGAACTCTGTGTCTTGCCCACACCCTGTGGAGACCAGGATGGGAGGATCACAGACTCCCAGCTGGTCCCAAGTGTGACGTTTGTCCTATTTCCAGATAATGTGCTGAGAGCTGTAAGAACCTAAGGGAAGGGACTCCTATGAGCTGGAGTATGAACCTAAGAAAATACATGGTTTTGAGACAGTAATTTTTCTGTAGTGAGGCTGATTTTTTGACCTTTGAGGCCTGTGCTGTGTTTAATTAATGAATGCATTGTCATGGCTGGTAGTTGAAGGGAAAGTGTATCCCTTGTTCTTCCTCCTGGGCATCCTCCCCTGTCACTGTTGGATGCCTCCTGTCTGCCTGCCAGCAGCTCCCAGACCAAGTGCACAGTTTTGGGGCCAAAGCCCACAGAAGAGGAACTTTGTTCCTTCCAGCTTCAACAATCACGGAGCTGTTAAGGTTGGAAAAGACTCTGAGAGGGAGTTCAACTTGTAACCCAGCACCACTGAACATGTCCCTAAGTGCCACAACCTCACATCTTCAGGTCCCTCCACTGCCCTGAGCTACCTGTCCTAGTCCTTGACCACATTTTCAGTGAAGAGATTTTCCCTAATCTCCAGTCTAAACCTCCTGTGAGGCAACTTGAGGACATTTCCTCTTGTCCTGTCCCTGTTCCCTGGGAGCAGAGCCCGATCCCCCCCAGCTGTCCCCTCCTGTCAGGAGTTGTGCAGAGCCACAAGGTCCCCCCTGAGCCTCCTTTTCTCCAGCCTGAGTCCCCCAGGCCACGATGAGGTTAAAAGCTGTTAAAAATGAGGTGCTTACCTCTCTGCAGAGCTGGGTGCCAGAATTATTGAGCCTTTGGTTGGAGCAGAGGCTGGGTGTCAGCTCCCTGTGCCTTGGGACAGGCTGAGCTGTGGTTCAGTGGAGAGGAGCTTGCAGTGTTTAGCTTGCTGTGGCAGAGCCAGGCAGGAGCAGGAAGGCTGGAGGCCAAGGAGAAGGGGCAAGGGCTGTGATCCCCCCTTGGTGCTGGGATGGGGCAGGCCTGGCCTGGCTCTGTGAGCACTTCTGGTTTCCATTCCAGGGACGGCCAGGAGGTTGCAGTGGTGTATTACAGAGAGGGCTACATGCCCCAGATCTACAATGAGCAGGTCAGTACCCACCCCCCTGCCCCAGAAACCACCAGCTGGGCACTGCCCAGGGAGCTCCAAATGATTCCAGGGGCAGCTACCCTGTATGGGGCGGGGTCAGTCCAGACTAGTATGGCTGAGAGTATTTGGAGGCTGTGACTCCAGAGAGCAGGTGGATGACCTTGCAGTAAGAAAAATGGGTGGCTTTCTTCTCCAGGGGGTGATCCCTTAGCACAGCACTGAATTGTTTCTGTACAATAGGGGTTAACAGGTACAAGCACCTGATTAAAGGTTTCAGACTTGGTCTACAGATCACTCTCTGCTCTCCTAGCATGATCAGGCTGCAGGTAATAATAGCACAGAGCAGATCTCGCTGATGTCTCCAGGTGGCAGCACTGGACAAGCTGGGGAAGGTGCACACAGTGGAATAATTTAACTGTGCCACCCAGAGGTGGTGAGAAATTCATGCCTGCTTTTCTTTGGAGTGCTGCTCCCACCCCCTGTCCCTGCCAGCAGGCAGGAGGGAGGAGACAAACCATATGTCGATATCTGCACAGAAAAGAGCAGAGCAAACCTTTGGTGTGTTGTTTTCCCTCCCGGCATGGTTGCTCCTGCGCTGCCTCAGAACTGGGAGGCGCGGCTGCTGCTGGAGCGCTCCCGGGCAGTGAAGTGCCCTGACATTGCCACGCAGCTGGCAGGCACCAAGAAGGTGCAGCAGGAGCTCAGCAGGCCAGGGACGCTGGAGAAGCTGCTGCCAGGCCACCCTGAGGCCATCGCCCGGATTAGAGCCACCTTTGCAGGACTCTACTCCCTGGATGAGGTGAGTGGGAGCGGGGCTGGAGCAGGAAGGGATGTGCACTCCTGTGCTCTTGGCAAAGCCCTCTCTTCTTCTCAAGCAGTGGTCCTTGGGGAATTTGTTGGATCCCTCTGAGTCCCAGCTGCGCCCTGGTGTTTTGTTGTTCACAGAATCATTTAGGTTGGAAAAGCCCCCCAAGAGCACAGAGTCCAACCTTTGACCAAACACCTCATTATCAACTCCAAACACCACAAACTCCAAACACCACACTATCAACTAGATCATGGCAGTGAGTGCCATGTCCCATCATTCCCTGAACACCTGCAGGGGTGGTGACTCCATCCAGCTCAGTCCAGTGTGAAATCACCCTGTCCATGAAGAAATGATTCCTGGTGTCCACCTGTTTCCATCCTTTCCTGCCAGGGTGAAGAGGGGGACAGAATAGCTGCCACAGCCATCGCTGACCCCGACCGCTTCGTGCTGAAGCCTCAGCGTGAAGGTGGAGGTATGAGCTGGGCTCTGGAGGTGTGGGCTGGGCTGGGCTCCTGGGGGTTTCCATTGTGGTTTGTGCTGTATTTGGGACAGGCAGGAGCTCTGTGCCAGCTCCTGGTCTTGTGCTGAGGGATAAAGGGTGGTTTGTGGCTGCTCATAGCCTTGGGGACTAGTCCTGCCACTAAGGCAATGCTGCTCCTGGAGGAGCTCCCAAGGCCCTGGTGCTGGGTGTGGGGAGCCCAGGCAGCACCTGGGGAGACAAAGGCTGGGTTATTTGGGCTGCCAGGGCCACAGAGCTGGGGCCAGGGGCTTCTGCTGTCCTGGAAGGGCTTGATGTGCTGGTTTTGTTTGCCAGGGAACAACCTCTATGGTGAAGAGCTCAGGGAGGTTCTGGAGAAGATCAAAGACAGCCCTGAGAGAACCTCCTACATCTTGATGGATAAGATCAAACCCCAGCCAGCACTGAATTACCTGCTGAGGGCTCACAGTCCCCTCCAAGCATCCAAGTGCATCTCCGAGCTTGGGATCTTTGGTGTCTATGTCAGGTGAGCAATGTGCTTGTGTTCCAGGGCAGTTCCCTGCTCCTGATGTGGAGCAGGAGCATTTTGCCCTCTGTCCAGCCCAAGCACAATCACAGGACAGATGTCTGGGGACGTGCAGGTGCAGGGGACAGATGTGACCACTCAGTCTGTGCCCCTGGGAGCAGCTCTGAGCACGTGTGCACATGCTGAGCTGCTGCTCTGAACCTGCTGCCAAACGAGCTGTTGGGGCTGGTACTGGCAGTTACTGGTGCAGTGGGATCCTGGGCTCGATGTGTCTCTTCCCTGATTTCTGGGAGCACTTCTTGGGTTCTGACTGCAGCCCCATGTGTGGCTTTTCTGGTGATCTCTGAAATACCTGAAGGCCTAATGCCTGTTTTAAACCCTCAAAACCCACATTTGGGAACAAAGGTGCTCTGGCAGCGTTCAGTCGCTGGCACTGCCCATTTGCAGAAGGGCCAGTGCAGCCACCACTGCAGGGCCCTCACGTTAGCCCTGGGGCTCTGCTCTGCCCTGTGTGCTGACAGGGAAGGTGCATCCTGCTGCCCCAGAGAACTGCCAGGAGCTGTGTGCTCTGCAGGGGCTCAGTGTCCCTCTCTTTGCAGGCAGGGCCAGGAGCTGGTGCTGAACCAGGCCCCCGGGCACCTGCTGCGCACCAAGGCCATCGAGCACGCGGACGGCGGCGTGGCAGCTGGGGTGGCCGTGCTGGACACGCCATACCTGGTGTGAGGAGCCACAGCCCACCCTCCTTCTCTGCTGCCTCAAGAGCTGATCTGCCCCAGGGATTTTTCCTGAGGGTGCTTGCCACAGTCTGACTGCTGGAGGCTGTGAGGAGGGACTGTGTGATGCAGCTGCTCAGCCCCAGCTTCTTCTGGTGATTCCCCCTCCAGGAAGGATTCCCTTGCTCTGCCTGCTCAGGGGGCCCTGCCCTGGGCACAGCCCAGTTGTGACTCCCAGGACTGCAGGGTTCTGGATGTTTGTTCCCTTGGGGCCTGGCCTGGGGGCAGGGGGATGCCGAGCAAAGGGTCAAGGTGCCACTACAGGCCTTTGTGCTGCTCCCACTTCTGAGCTCCTTATGCTGCATGGTTTCTGGAGACATACACAGACTAAGGAATGAGAGGGGAAAGGTGGATGGGCAAGTTATCAGCCTTTATCTTCATCCAGTGCCTCAGTGCTCTCCGGCTTAGAGAGCTCAGCTCCACTTCCCATGGCCCCTCCAGCCCTCTTTCCCCTGCTGCTGTCCTGATTTCTGTTTTCCTCTGTGCCTGAGGATCCTCAGGGTTCCTGCACCAGGCACAGCTGCCCTGGGTAATTTGTCCAAGGGCCTCTTGCTTTTGCTTTGACCAACTCCTGTTTTCTTGGACTGGGTGCCTCTGCCACACGGGGCAGGCTCCCGCTGCCTCCTGCAGACCTGTCCAACAGATCTCCACAGGCTGGTGTAAGAATCCCTCAGAGATGGAGGCAGCTCCTAAGGTAGCAGAGAATTGGAGCCTTGTGTGTGTTGATATATCCCAAAGCACTCTGGATTTGGGCCAGTGCATCCCACTGCAAATCAAACCCTGAGCATCTTCCTGCCAGGAAGCCCCAGCCTTGGCAGTGCTCCTGCTAAGACTGGGAGCTCTGTGGTGAGGAAGCAAAGGAATTGGAGGGGAGGCTGGGCAGCACAGCCCCAGCTCCCAGCACCTTACTCTGGGACCAGCACCAGCAAAGGGGGAGACATGCCTCCCTCCAGGTTTTATGGATCAGTGGGAACAGCACAGCAGTGGAGGAGTGTGGGCTCTCCTTCTCAAGGTCTTCTGCCT
This sequence comes from Serinus canaria, assembly GCF_022539315.1. NCBI lineage: Eukaryota > Metazoa > Chordata > Aves > Passeriformes > Fringillidae > Serinus > Serinus canaria. The sequence continues at coordinate 3,088,348 of NC_066333.1, forward strand.
CTTCCTCCAGCCCCTTCTCCTCCTCAGCCCTGAAAGCTGCACCTTTCTGGCAGGGAAGAGCCCAGGCAGCCTCAGCCCAGCCCTGTCAGTTACACAGAACCAGCACAGAGGCAGAATTCCTGCAGAATGGGATGTGCTGAGTGGCAGAACCAGCACAAAAGCAGAATTCCTGCAGAGTGGATGTGCTGAGTGACAGAAGCAGCACAAAGGCAGAATTCCTGCAGCCTGGGTGTGCTGAGTGCCAGCCCTGCTGGCTCTTTGCTGCTGTGGCATCAATCACCAATCAGTCACCTGGGAAACTGCTCCATTCTCCAGGTGTGACTGAAACTGGGCTTCCTGGGTGTTTTGTTGGGGGATTGATTACCCCAAGCCAGAGATTAAAAGGAATGTGCAATCTGACTGCTGTTTGTGCCACATTTGTCCAAGCCCAGGAGCACACTTGGCCGGGTATGCAAAGATCCAGGGCTGTGCCTGGAAGGGGAGCAGGCCTGGGGTGGAGGTGAGGCAGGCCTGAGCTGTGCTGACAGCCCTGAGCCTCCTCACCCAGCTCCCTGGAACCAAGGCTGCATGAGGGGGTTGGTGACATGTGGGTGTCACTGTCTTGTGACTAGCTAGCTTTCCATGAGCCTTGGAGCAGCACTGGCTGGAGACCAGGGAGAAACTGAGGCACAGGGTGCAGCCCTGGAGCCTGCACAGCCAGCCACAGTAAATCCCAGTCCATGGAAAAACATCATGCTGGCAGGAACCTACCCCTCCCCATCCCAAAAGCCAGTCCTGGTTTCTGGCATGGCCACTCCAGCTGCACTGAGCACCCTGACTCAGCACACAAGCACCTACCACCCACACACACTCCAAGCCTGTTTCCATTTTGTTTTCTTGAATTTTATTCCATTTTGCATTAAATTCTCGCTGTTTTCCAGCCAAAATTACATAGCTGACAAAGAATAACAGGAGGAACGATGACATAGGAATCCTTGTCACCAAGGTGGCACAATCCAGTGGTACGGAGCTGTGGGGGCACATGGGACACAGGCAGGCACCAAGGTTACAGGTGACACAGGTGCTGTGCCAGTGAGAGCAGCAGGTAACAAGTGAGATTTGGGACTTGGCCAACAGCCCAGCAGAGCACCCCAACACCTGTCCTGAGCAGCCTGACCCAGAGGCAGCTGCTCCTCCTTTCCAGCCACAAGTCTGCTCAGGTTGCAGGTAATCCCTGGCCACTGGCACTCCCCAAAACAGCTGTTGCAGCAAGTTTTAAAGCCCAGTTCTCCTTTGGTTTAAGTGCAAAATCGAAGAGTTCACATGCAGGTTTCACAGAGACATTGCAAAGGAGGTATGAGCCCCAGCTCAGCCCTGGCTGGAGTTGAAGGTCCTTCACTGGAGGAAGGATGGCTTTGGCAGGACCCTGGTGGTGGTCAAGGCTCTTGGGGAAATGGTTTGTGGGCCTTTAGCTCTCATCATCCTTAAGTCTTGTCAGATTTAAGCAAACACTCACTTTAAACATCTCCCACCATTTTTTCTGATGAGGAAATGAGGAGAACTCCCACAACCCTGCCTGCCTTGGTTTCTCTGCTGTAGCAGTGCTCATGGTGCCATGGGAAAGGTGCCTGGCTTTATTTCCTCTCCATCCTTTGGTGTAACAGCTCCCAATCCTCCCCAGGACACAAGAGGAGCATCCAGCTGCTCCAGCTCTGCTTCAGCTGTGAGCTGGTGCAGCAGGGCTGGAGGAACCAGGGCTCCACAGAAATGTCACACCAAGGCTTTTCCCTTCCTGGCTCCCTGTGGTGTCCATGGCCAGTGAAGGACGCAGGACTGGGGACAATGCACCAGCTGGCACAACACAGTAAGGAAGCAGCAGATCCTGGTATCAGATTGCCCCAAAAAACCTGTGTGAAGCCCAGAGCTCCCTGGAGCCTTGTCCTGCTCCCCTGCATGCTCCAGGAAGCTGTGCTAGCAGCAGGCCAGTGGATGCAGGGTGAGCACAGCTGTGCAGTGATGATGTGGCTGCAGCACTCCAAGCACAAAAGGAAGCTCAGCTGCTCTGTGGCCAGGCCTGCATTGAGTAACTCCTGCATCACTTCCCCTCCAACCCCCAAAGCTCCTTCCCACTGTGCACAAGGTGCCAGGGCCCCTCCAGACATAAAGTAAATTAACACCCTCTCCCCCAACCCCCCAAATTAAATTAAAATCAAGAACGAGGTGCTGAAAAGGGATGAGGATGAGTCCCTCTGAGCACCAGGCTGACCCTCAGATGTGTGACATCCATCTGGAACATGACAGACACCTCATCCAGGGCATGGACACGGCCTCTCCAGAGCCAGACTCTCCTCATTCCTACCATTGGTACATTCAATTCAACAGGTGAAAGTTTCCTTCCCGGGCAGGCAGCGGCTGTTGGAGGGACCTGCTCATCAGGTGCCACTGCCACTGTTCTGCTCAGCAGGGACAGGTCCTGCTGCTACTGCTTAGTGTCACATCTGCTGTTGAAAAGTTGTGTGATGATGCCCGGGTCTGCCAAGGTGGAGATGTCCCCCAGATCTTGGTCATTTTTGGCAATCTTCCTCAATATCCGTCTGGTGATCTTTCCTGTAATGACAGCCGAGAAAGGAAAGCAGGAGTCAGAATCCCAGGATGGTCTGGGATGGAAAGGGACCTTAAAGATCATTTCTTTCCAAACCCCTGCTATGGGCAGGAACAGCTTCCACTATACCAGGTTCCACTATCCACAAGCCCCATCCAGCCTGGCCTTGGACACTTCCAGGGATCCAAGGGCCTCCCTACCCTCACAGGGTACAATTCCTTCCTTATGTCTATTTAATCTACACCTGCCTTCCATCACCCCTTGTCCTTCATTATCTGTCCATATAAAAAGTCCCTCTCTCCAGGAGTCAGGATCTCTTCAGTATCCTTAGCAGAAGGGGGAAATACCAGACCTGCTCATCCTGCTTACCCTGAGCTTGTACCTCCCCTAATCTGAGCAGCCCTGGACAAGCAGAGCAGGGCTACTCAAATTCCACTGGCAGGAACTGTCCAGTCCTCCCCAGCACCAGCCCTGGAACTCACCTGAGCGGGTTTTGGGCAGGCTGGGGGCATACTGGATGTAATCAGGTGTTGCTATGGGCCCAATTTTTTCTCTGACTGAAAAAAAAAAAAAAAAAAAAAAAAAGAGATTTTCATTGCAGGGATGAGGAGAAGCCACACATCCTTTCCATGACAGAAGAACAAAGGTTAAGACACAGAGCCCAGCTCCTGGGACACCTGGCAGGGCAGTGCCTGGGGCTGTTGCACCTGAGCCTCCACACAGTAGGAGGGGACAAGAAGACCTGCAATGCCAACAGGGCCAGAAGCACATCTCCCCAGCAGTGAGAGTACTCATTTTTTCACTCCCTCCATCTTTCAGAGACCTCCCTAACAGCTACAACCAACACCAAGACCACTTTGATAGAGCAAGGATTGATTCAAATTCACTCTTGGGTTCCTCCATAGAAGAAGCTGCCATGAGTCTGTTTGGTGTATTCAATGCTGCAGTTTGCAGTGAAACAGCTCCTTGAGAGCAGAGCACAAACACCCAGAGCACCTCCCTAAAGAAACATCATGATCCTCTCAGGATGTCCCAGTCTGACAGGGGTAGAGAGCCCTGCTGCAAACAAAAGCCTGCTGAGCACCCCAGTCCCTCACAGGGCTGCCAGCTCCCACAAGGCAGAGATGGCATCACATGAGCAGCCAAAGGCTGGGAGAACTAATTTTAGTCTTTGTCAGCCTGCTCTGTCATCAAGAGGCACCTTGTGGCACTTGTCCACACTGCATTCCCCACACCACAGGCAGGCACCCAAGCCCTTAACCCCTCCAGCACCTGTCCTCCCCTGCCTGCTCCCCAATATTTGGCTGTTGCTACCTTGTTTTTTGAGCTCATCTTCGAGGCTCTTGGTGAACTCGTAGCCCTCTCTCAGGGTCACAAAGCAGTAGAGGCACTCGCCCTTCAGGGGGTGGGGGTGGCTGACCACAGCGGCCTCGGCCACCGCTGGGTGCTCCACCAGGGCTGACTCCACCTCTGCTGTGCTCAGCAAGTGGCCTGCAAACAAGGGGGAGACAAAGCTCTACAGACCTGCAGGAACAGTCCTGAGGCTGTAAAAGGCCCTGAACTGCAGATCTGAGAGCATCAGTTTGATGTGCTTAGGAAAGGACAACAGTTGGAGAGTGAAACTTGTTTCCACAGTGCTCTGGAAGCTGCCAGGTGTCACTCACCGGCAGAAGCCATCTCCCTTGGCTGTTCCCCCTCCCACCTTCAGGCTTCTTTCTGGAACAGATCATGAACAGTTCACAGTGATGCTTTTCCAAGGCACAGGCTGAGGAGGAGCTGGATTGGGCAAGAGGAGACCTGCCCACATGGTCAGCCAGAAGGTGCTGAGGAAGAGGCTCCAGCTGTGGGGAGGGGCAGGGACACTCCACGTCTTGGGGCAGGGGAACAACTCAGTCCTGCACACCTCTGCTCCTGTACCTGTGCTCTGACCTTCCACCCCAGCACTGTAGTCACAGCCACAGCAAAGTGGTCAACTCCCAGAATGATCAGCTGATGGAGAATCAGGCACTGCTGGTCAGGTGAAAGGATCTAATTTGATCCAGGGACAAGTAAAGCAGCACCTCAGAGCCAGCAGGACATGGAGGGTACAGGCTCCAGGAAAGGAGGGAGGGAGCTATTACATAGAGTACATGGAAAATGATGGGCTGAGAAGCAGCTGAATCTCAAAGACTCAGTCAAGATAGGTGAGACAATCTTCAGAGCTCTGAGCAGCCTGATCCAGCCTTGAGGTGAGCCCTCCATGGAGCAGCAGGTTGGATTAGCAACCCCATGGTCCTGCCCAAACTCTGTGAATTCCCTGTGGCCCTAAATCCTTCAGCAGAGGTCCCCTGGCTGGTTACAGAAGGTTCCTTCCCTCCAAGGCTTTGTCTCCAGGGAAAATGGTGTAGAAAGTCACCAAGTCACAGTCTTGAATGTCCCTGAAATAACCCTGACCCAGAAACTGGATCCACCTTGAGGACAAGTTGCTGAGCAGAACCACAGGTGCAGAACCATCCCCATAAAGCAGGTGGCTTTTGAAATGGATGTAGAAGTGTCACAAAGCACATTGGTCCCCACTGAAGACAAAACTCCTTCTTACCAGAAACATTCAACATGTCATCAATTCGCCCTGTGATCCAGTAATAACCATCTTTATCTCTTCTGCAACCTAAAAATAGCCGGAAATGAGTGTGAGACAGCAGTGCCAGCCCTCAGAGCAACTGATAAGGGATTCTGCAGGCAGCACAGGGCAAGATTTGCACTGCTGTCCCCAGGCCCCCAGCAGCCTGGAGCCCCTTACCATCTCCTGTCACGTAGTACCCAGGGAACTTCTGGAAGTAAACGGTTTCAAACTGCTGGTGCTTTCCGTAGAGCGTGCGCATGATCCCTGGCCAGGGCTGCTTAAACACCTGGGGGTGAGACACACACAGCTGGGGCACCCAGAGCCAGAGCCACAACTCTGGTTTGCACCACAGGGAGAGAGATGTCAGAGACAGCCATGAGCAGCACTCAGACATTGCTGCCAGTGCTGATCCACTGGGAAAGTCCCACCAGCTTTGGCCAGGGGGAAGGAGGTTGGCTGAGCAGTTGTTCCCATCCTCCTGCTTTGCCCACATGTGCAAGTGCATTTAGTGATCAGCTGTAAAAGCTCCCATAGTTATGGCCTTGGAGGGAGTTCCCACCACCCAAGGGTGTGTGGACCAGAGTTAGTGGAGGTAGAATCACAAATTTTTTAAAGTTGGAAACCATGTCCTCAAGTGCCAGCCTCCACACATTTTTTGAATACTTCCAGGGATGGTGACTTTACTCCTTCCCTGGCCAAAAGATGTGGGTATTCTACCAGGAATGTCCCAGAGCTCTCAGGGAATGGACAAAGGGAGGCTGGGGAAGATCAGCCCTTCCTTACCAGGTAACCTTCTGCTTCTCCTTCCAGCTCTTCCCCCGACTCGCTCAGGATAGCAGGGACCACACCAAAAAAGGGGAATGTCTGCCATGAGGACCAGGGAGAAAGGAGAGAGGAAGGTGAATCCCTGCATTAGATCCCATTAAACAGAGGGAGTGAGAGGCAGGGAAAGGGCAGCTTTGGAGAGCTGTGGTACACAGGGCCCATGAGTATGGCTGAACAGGCCTGGGATTTTGGGAGGTGGTCACCCACGCATGTGCACCACTGTCCCCCCACCTCCTGGCAGGCTGCAACCACCCAGCCATGGCACAGACAGGGCCCTGCTGAGGCTCCTGGGGAGAAGAACACAAGTACTCACGGCAGAGCCTGGCTTCATGGGGGTGGCAGCAGGAAGGGGTGTCAGCATGTGGCCTCCCTGCAAAGAGAGACACAACCCAGTGAGTTTGGGCCATGCCAGCCCACTCCACAGCTGTGCCCTCAGCTCTGGGAACAGCACATCCCAGTCAGGGCTACTCAGGGCAGGTGTAGAGATGGGCCCTGGGAAGGATATGGCAGTGGATGGGGAATCTGGGCACAGATTTGGAGCTGCTGGGGGAGACAGAGGGGCAGGAGAGCAGTGTCCAGAGCAGAGTTAGGAAGAGACCCTTTGGAGAGGAAGGTTTCTCCTTTTGGAGCCTGTTTGACTTGCAGAATAGGAAGATAAGGAGCACAGTAGAGTCTCCTGGGCAGGCCAAACAAACAGACCCCACAGACCCCAAACCCCACTATGGGAAACCTGCAAGGAGACTCTGCAGGCAGCACAAGGGACAGAGAGGTGCCAGGGACACCCAGCAAGGACTCACCGTCTCTGTCTGCCAGAAGGTGTCCACAATGGGACACCTCTCCTCTCCCACCACACGGTAGTACCACAGCCAGGCCTCAGGGTTGATGGGCTCACCCACGGTCCCCAGCACCTTCAGGGACTTCCTGCTGTGCCTGCAGAGAGGAGGGGGCTGGCAGGGGCTCAGCAGGCTATGAAGCTGCTGCACAGCTGAGCCTGTAGGAACCCCTGGGCTACCCAAAATTACTTTCCAGGTACAGGTCAGAGATTTCTCAACACTCTTCCACAGGAGAAGAGAGGAGACCTGGGTCATTCTGGCATCTCCCAGTCAACCCTCCTGTGCAAAGCCAACATCCTCCTTCCCCTGGGACTGGCACTCACTTTTTGACAGGCTCCTCGCCGTACTTCATCAGCAGCCGGATGGCCGTGGGTGCTGTGTAGAACTTGGTCACCTTGTACTTGTCAACGATGCTCCACATCCTGCCAACATCTGGGTAGGTGGGGACACCTTCAAACTGAGCAGGAGAGAGAACAGTGACGCAGCTGTTCCCCACTGCCCCTCACCTGCAGCAGCTGCCCAAGAAGGAGGAATCAACAGCAGCTGGACCCCAGCATGTCCTTATAAGGGTACACAGTGAAACCAGCCCGGGTCAAGGACCCCCTCACTGGGCAGATGTCATCCCCCCTCATCCTGGCAGATGTCCCCTGACACCCCCTTGCAGCACAGGCACTTGGGTGGCCACCACAGTGACACAGTCTCACCAGCCCAACTGACCCTGCCCAGGTGGCAAATGGCAAGAGGTCCAAACACTGTGACAGAATCACAACCCAAAGTACCAAGAACTCCCAAAAGGCCTCCCCCAACATAACAGTGATTTTTTCTGCTTGCATTTCCCTGGGGATTCTCGGGCACAGGTCTCTGGCTCCCTGATCTGTTACACTGCCAAGAGAGATACAGGCACAGGAGTTAAACAACAAGTTGTCACATCAGCATCAGCAGGGAAATCATCACTCCCTGAGTGAGTTTTTGCATTAAGGCAGAGCAGCCCAGGCTCCACTGGTACACAAGGCTTGTACTTTTATGGGAAAGAAACAGGGGAGCATTTGAAAAAATTTTGTAGCTTGAAAAACTACAAAAATTTTTGTAGTTTGAAAAAGCCACACACAAACTACTCCTCCAAGAAGTCATCATGCCCACCCTGGAGAGCATCAAGCTGCCTCACAGAGCCTTGCAAACCATCACAGAGCAATGCAGGGTGCAGCTCAGCACCACCATCTCCCTTTTCTTGGAGTGAAAGCCCCCACTGGCACAGAGCACTCACCAACACACTGGTGGCCCCGTTGGCCAGGGGGCCGTAGGTGAGGTAGGAATGGCCCGTTATCCATCCGATGTCAGCCGTGCACCAGTACACATCCTCAGGTTGGTAATCAAACACGTATTTAAAGGAGGTGGCAGCAAAAATCATGTACCCACCCACGGTGTGCAGCACACCCTGTGAGGAGAAGGCACAGGAATGGCAGGGTGAGCTCCCACCATCATCCTCACCCTGCCAGGCCCAGCTGAGCATCACTGAGCTCCAACAGCAGCTGAGCAGGAATGACCAGCACAGCCCTTTTCAAAATTTCTGTGGCTCCTCTTCCTGCTGGGGTCTCCCAGCTCCCCCCCTCACCAGTTCCCTCAGCTGAGGGGTTCCCAGGGCTCAGCCTGCCCCGTGCAGGGAGCTGAGAGCACACCTTGGGTTTTCCAGTGGAGCCGCTCGTGTAGAGGATGAAGAGCTCGTCCTCGGCGTCACACCACTCGGGCTCACACTCTGTGCTGGCACCACACATCAGCTCATGCCACCACGTGTCCATGGCTGGGTTCCAGGGGGCCTGAGGAAAGCACAAGATTGGGAACAGGCTTGTCCAAAAACAAGAGAGGGGGGATAAGGAGCACAGCTCAAACCTTGCCCCTGTCACAGGCCATCAAGGGGGATGTTCACAGCACAGCCTGCTGCAAACCATGCACCAGAACTGCAGCTCCCACTCCCAAAGCTCCTTTTCACAGCCCACAGCCACAAGGAAAACCTTCAAACACAGTCTGGCTGCAAGACCCTGTCTGAAGCAGTGTCCAGACCACAGGTAATGGTGATGAATCCCCGCGGGTGGCAGCAGCAGCCAGGAGAGGCTGGCAGCAGCTGCTCTGGGCTGTTCCCACAGCCAGGCTCCTCCTGCCCTGTGGGGCTGCCCTGAGCTGCAGTCCCACAGCCAAGCAGCAAGCACAGCCACCTGTCCCACAGCCTCCTGTCCCACACACCTTGTGGGGACCCTGATGGCAGCATGGCCCAAGTTGAACAGCAGCACTGTGGGCTCACACTGCTTGGCCCTGCAGGCCCCCAAAAATATCTGTTCTCTGGGTTTTTACTAATAACTACCCAGCTAAGAAGTGACTGCACCAATGCAGAACCATCCAGCACTGGCTGACTGAAGATGCCAGAGCTGTGACAGAGCCACCAAGCCTGTGGCTGATGGGCAGAGGGCACCCTGAGGGTTGTTCTGCCTGTCCACCTCTCCAGGGTGGTGGCACAGTACAGGGCAAGACTTAACTTCCCTTGACCTTCTCCCCTTTCCTCAGAGAAGCCTGGGGGAAGCTGGGCAGGGAACATGCCCCAGCCTCAGCTCAGACCTCCACTTCTCACATCTCTGTGAGGGCAGGACCTGAGCCAGAGCCCTGCTGGGCTCATTTCCTCTTCATGAAGCCAGGCTCACCACAGCTCCCTGAACTGGGGTGCACAGAGAGCAGCCCCATGGTGACACTCTGCAGCCTAAAGACATTCATGAGACATCTGGAGGCACTGGGACCCCAGAGTTCCCACACACGTGGGCAGGGGACACCAGCTGCTTGACAGCTTGGCACAACTGAGCCCACTAGGAAAGCTGTCATGGACCCTCAGGGCTCCTGGTTTTACCTGGCAAAGCAGTTTCCACAATTCTGTTCCACCAGCAAGCTCCCAGCAAGGCACCAAGTAAAAAAGCCCAAGGCTATCCAGCAGTTTTCTCTTGCATCCCTCCTTGAAGGATCCCTGATTTAGCACCCAGACTCAGTGCCCCAGGGAGGAGGTCAGACCATGGCACTGTGTGCCTGTGCCTGCCTGCTGGGGGTCACAGCCACAGCTCCTTGGATGAGGCAGGCAGAGTCCACGTGCTGGGTCTGGAGATCCAGGTTTGCTGCCTGTGGCCAGGAAGCTGCAGGTGCCCCCAGGCAGCCTCCTCACCAAGGGAAGGGCATTGTGAGAACTGCTTCTGAAAGGCAGAGAGCCAAACCCTGGCCTGGATGCTGACATCCCAGTGGCTCTGCACTGCCAGGGCAGCACCCTGTGCCCAGGGGTCACCCATGTGGCTCTGTTTCTGGAAGCACTGGTGGCACTGCACTCACCCCCAGGCCGTGGGCGGCTCTGCCAAGCTGGGTGGGGTCTGACACTGACATGCAGCTGCTGGCACCACGGTTAGGGGGCACATGTGGCTGGGCAGCCAGAGCAGTTAAGGGAGGTGGGGAGCTGCATGGGAAGCAGAAGGGAGGTGCCAAAAAGAGGAAGGCAGTGCTGTGTGTAAATACCTTGGGATGGAGTCTCTGTGAGCTTTCAGTCTTTTTTTCCTGTTAAAAATCCATAAAGAGGGTGTGAAATCTGGGAAGGGGAGGATCAACACACACCTTTGCAGGCAGGGAGCAGGAAGCCCACACGCCTGGATGCTGGAAATAACCCTGGAAGGCTGGAAAATGCCCAGATCCAAGGCCAGGCCAGGAGATGCCGTCTGGGCAGAAGCCTGCCCATTTCCATCACCTTCCCAGGGTACCAGCTGCCCCCAGGGCAGGTCCCCAAGGCCACCCCCTGCACATGGCTGGCTGGGAACAGAGGCACAGAGCCAGCACACAGCTCACAGACCATCCAATAGCCTCACACAAGCCAATGGCACAGTAACAATGCATCCATGAGAGAAAGAATCCTTAATAAAGTATGGAAAAAAGTAAAGAGAGCCAAAGGGTAAGAGACACCCTCCAGCCTCCCCCCAGGATGTTCTGCACAAAACCTCACCTCACCTACTGGAACCAGCACAGGGACAGGCTGCCCTGCAATCACCCTGCCAGGGAAACCTCACACAGAAAGGCTGGTCTGCTCCAGTTTTCCCATTCTCTCACGAGAGAAAGGACAGAGCAGGCCAAGGAACATGGCCAGCCTGTCAAACAAAGAGCAACACCCCAATAAAATTAACACAGCTGAACGAGGGAAAATAACTCAAAGGTAGAGAATCTACTGGACTTCTTGTTCCAGGGATGTGCACAGACCACTCCTCCTAAAAACGGAGTCTAAAGCTCAAATGCTCCCCAAACACAACCCATTTCTGAGCCAGCAGCAGCCTGGGGACAACTCAGTGCAAATAATCATCCAGCACAGAAGACAACGTGGCAATATTTGGAGCTGTGGGGTAGCTGAAAGTAACCTTTGGAGCAGGTAAGGGCTGGGCACAGCAGGGCTGCTCAGCAGCCTCAGGAGCTCAGCAGGCAGCCACAGCTCCAGGACACCTTTTCCTCCTTCCACCCCTGTCTCACCACATGCCTCTGGCCCACACCCTTTCATCTCTAGCTGCAAAGAAAAGTCCCAGCCTGAGAGCTGACAGAATCCCTGTAGCAGCTGCACAGACCCTGCACTGCTCTCAGCAGAGGATTGCTGCCCTGAGCTCACGCCATGAGCACAAATCTCCTGGCTGTCCTCTCCTGCTGCCACTGTCACAGCTACAGTGCAGCACAGCATAGGTCTCTGCACACAAGGGGAGAGAGACAAATGGTTAGGAAGGAAAAGCCTCGTACTAGGCAGAGGAATATGGCCATCTTGTCCCTAGTGGCTTTGGAAGATGCACCCAGGGGTCCTGTGGGCTGGCAGCTTGTGAGGGTGTTAAAGGAAACAGCAGGGAGAGGATCTTGGTAAGGAATAGGACCCATTTTTTCAAACCAATCACACGGCAAGATCAGCAAGGAGGGGTGAAAACAGGAATAGGAGTGTCCAGGGAATCACTGAGGTGGTTTTGCACTGATCAATTTGCTGGTCTCTGGCCCGGGGTAATAAAACCCCCCCCTCTCATCCCACCAGGAACACACCTGCACCTCCTGGCACAGCCTTTTCAGAGGAGGAGACTTGCTGCAGGTCCCGTCCACTGCTATCTCTTCCCTGCCCAGGTGCTTCACCACGATGCACTTTTTCAAAGAGGATCCCCTGTAAAAGGAAGGAGCTATCACACTGGGCTGCTCAGAGGCTGAGCCAGTCCCTCCTGGGATTCACAGGCAGCACTGGAGGCAGGGCAGGGGCCTGGAGCTCCTTTTGTTGAGCTGGAGCATTTGCTGCCATGCCTACTCCAGGCATTTCCAATGACACCAGCCACAGGAACAGCTCAGAGAGCAAAAACAGTCTGTGCACAGCTTACTGGGGATTTATCAGGTGTGATTCCTGGGAGGAAGTGGGGGTCCCACAAGTCTCTCTCCCAGGACACTGCTGTGGAGATTCCTTATAAATCCCAAATTTGCCTGCCTGTGCCCAAGAAGAAGCGCTCCTACCAGGACAGGTTAGTGGCTGCTCCAACCCCTAGGCATGACTGAGTGTCTCAGAGAGAGGAAAGGCTTCCAAAGCCTGATTATACATCAAGGAAAGGTGTAGGTGTTTGCCCCCTTCTGAGGGAAAAGACAGCCTACAAAACACTGACAGAATTATCTTATTTATTTCCCTTCAACCCTGTTCAGGGTATCAACACAGTCTCCATCAGTTAATTCCCACCTTCAGGATCACTTCTGTCCTCCCAGGTACCTATTTTTACAGACATAAAGACTTATGTTTTCTTAAAGAGTTTGAATTTCTAACGTGCAGACTATCTGCCCTGAATTTCCATGTTTGATCTAACACACAAACCCACGTTCAGTCTCACACAAGCTACACAGATGCTGTGTCTGTAAGCTTGGCAAAGTCATTTCAGCAGGATTATTTCCCTTTCTGTAACATCTGATGACTGTTTGTGTCAGACCTGCTGCAGAGTCTGCCCACCTATGACAACTCCCACTTGTGCAAGAGCAGATTCTGGCAGCAATGCCCTTTTCTAGAAGGGAATCCAAACTTACTTGTCTATACATTTCTGGATGGCTTCATCTGCAATCTGCTTCAAGTTGACCAGTTTGTCCCCTCGATAAAAAGCATCTGAAAAACAATGAGGGAAACATCAGAAGGGTTTCCCAGCCAAGGCAGCCTGGGACAGCTGGAGCAACAAGCAGTTTCAGGAGGGTAGAGCAGACTCATGCACTGGAGTGAGAGGAAACAGACAAACAGCTGAGGGGAAAGCTCTCCTAATGCATCCTTTTAGCCCAGAGAAACAGATGCCTAAAGACACTGTGGAATTCCTTCTCTGGGAGAGGTCCCAGTTTGACCTGGCAAATCTCTTGGGAATATTCTGTGGGAAATAATCCAATGCATCCAGAACACAGACTGCAGTTTAGTGGGTCCTTTCCATGCCATGGGAATTAATAAAAACACTATTTCTTGCACTTTTGGCAAAAACAGCTGGGGAAATGCAGTGGGCTTACATGCAACTACTGCCACACTTGATCTTTTGCTTTACAAGGCCAGGAGCTGCAGCAGAAATGTTCTTAAAACTGGGAAAGGTTGGGAATTCCTACATTAGGCCTCCCTCATGATACATCCTGCAAACATCTGGCTGATTTTCAGGAGAAACATGGATGAGAAGTGTTTGGAAACATTCTATTAGCAGCTGGTGACATCAAGCTTTACAGGACAAACTGAGGGGCTGCTCAGAGGCTTCACCACCTGCTTTCTAGTGGGAAGCACCATTTGGGCACAGCACAGCCCTGCATCCACTTTGGGAGGCTCAGCTGAGGCACTGGCTTTCTCTCTTCCAGTTCCATGCTTTTAAAATAAAGACCTTTCAGCCAGGCAACAGGAAGAGAGCTGGTCAGATGTGTGTTTTACCTGCCGTGATGAGGAGAGAGCAACCGCAGTCAAGGATCCGCTCGCAGAGGGAGTCTGCAGAGAAACCTGCAAACTGTCAGAGAGCACACAGCAGAGTCAGCAAGGACACACAGAAACCCAGCCCACACCCCTCAGCTGCTGGGCTGTTACCCAAGGCAAATGATACACCACCAGGCACTGATGGAGAGAGCTAAAGGAGTTCATTGCACAGTCAATGCAGGCAAACAGCAGCATCGTAATTGAGCTTCCGTCCATCTCATGGTCAGCACTCATCTTTCCAGCTCCTCTCCCTAAACCAAGAGCTGCTCCCCTCAGAGCTCAGCACCAAGAGCAGCACAAAGAGCTTGTTCCTACCACAACAGAGTGCAGAGCTCCAATCCTGGCACAGGCAAGCATGGCTACAACCAGCTCCAGAATCATTGGCAGGTAGATGGAAACCCGGTCTCCTTTCTTCACCCCTGTGGAAGGAAAGTGAACATGGCATTTGTCAAAATGAACACGTTACAGGGCAAAAGAACAGGATATAGAAATAAACCAATTCTTTAATTTCCACATTTATATGTACACAATAAAGCTTCAGCTGCAATTATAGCTGAAGCAGCCATGGGTTCTGCCTTTCAAGCACTATGGCTCTTGAGAGACGATGACAATCCATGTTCTCATCTGCCTCCCTGAAGGGAGCAGGAAAGTAACCAGAGCCTGCTGCTTGTTGGAAAACCCCAGAGCATCATTAAGCACCGATTTCTTCCTTGTACAGCTGATGTGACCAGCACTGATCAGTTTTCACAGACAGAGACAGGAATGAATCTGTGCATTGCAGAACAAATTGAGAATTACTCAACAGACTGGCAGCCACACAAGCAGTGACCCCAATCTCCAAACCCTTGGCCAAATGCCTCCCCTGTATCCAGTGCTCTGCTGCCCCAGCTGTGTACCTTGGCTGCGGAGGACATTGGCAAACTGGCAGACTCTGTGCAGCAGCTCACGGTAGGTGATCTTCGTGGAATCCCCAGGTTCATTCCCTTCCCTGGAAAAGCAAGATAATCTTTGTTACTGTGCAGCAGTACAAGGTAAGAGTGACACTGAAAACTGCTCTGGCCAACAAATATGTCCTCACCTGCCCTTCTGAGCATAGAGTAACCAAACTCCAGAAATCCAATCCTGGACTAAAGCTCTCTAATAGTAGGAAAATCAAGTCCAAAGTGCCCAGCCCTGAGTAGATCACTACTGAAAGCAATTGAATGTGTGAAATGGAAACACTGGCACTTTCAGAGAGGCAGGAAGAGTCCAAAGCTCAACAAAAAACAAAGCTAAGAGCGACAGGCTCACTCTGGGAGTGCACTCTGGGATTTATGGCATGGCTCCCTCTCTCCTGGGTGCTCACGCCTGCAGATATCCTGGTATGAAACACAGCCCAGGGTGCAGCAACAGCCAGCCCCCAAATACCTGACATCTGATGGGCTGCAATGGGATGCCAAGGCCTGTCTTGTTTTCCAAGGTCATGTATAAATACACCCATGTATGTTTGTCCACTGTCATGACTTATTTTCCCTGTGCTCCTCCGTGAACCACCTCCAAGCTCCTGCAGCCCAGGCTCTGATGGGAAGGAGAGCCAAGGGACAGGAATGTCACATCCTCAGGGACTTGCTACTGAAGTAGAAACCAGCTAATTTTAATGTGACTCAACACTTTAGCCATGCAAATCAGGTGGCACTCCTAAAGTATCAGGAGATTCATAAAGAATTTGACATGACTTCACAGTGGAGAAACAGCTGTCTCCTATGTTCTGGAAAGACACAGACACTTTTGCAGGTCTCTCCAAGGCAGCCAGCACAGAAACTCCAATGATCCTAGATGAATAGGGATATCACATCACTCTCAGCTGCCAGTGCTTCTGGAAAAGTGTCCCCTTAGTGTGTGCAGCCAAATGAAAAGCACCACTAGTGCTGGGGAGAGGCCAGGAAGCACCTCCATGCCATGTGCTCCCTCAGGATTGCAGCCAGGCTCTGCCTAGCTCTGAAACAGAAACTTCACCTCTTCAACAGGTCAAACAGAGCACTCCAAAATTAAGTATGGAATCCTAGCAAAAACCAACCACTTCCCCCAGCAACACAAACAGCAGGAAGGCTTCTGGGATGCAGAAATGCATTCAACAATACCCTACTTTCCCAAGTAATGCTGTAAATCATGTCATTCACAACAGTGACCACATGCTCCAATGGCAGACATGGCCCTGGTGGAGAAACCACAAGAGCTGGGAGAGCCTCACTGGTACAAACTCTTCTCCTGCCCCACGTAGAACAGGGGTTCCAAAACTGGTGGCTACACCTGGATCATCATTTGTGCATCTGCTGATAACATACCTACCTTATCCTTCTTGATACCCAGTTACACTCCTGGCTTCCACAGTGCTCTGCAGTAATTGGGACCACAGATACCTGCACTGACACAGGGCAGGGAATCTTCCCACCACTGGCTGCTGGAAGGGTGATTTCCTGCTTGATGTTTTATGCAAGTCTGGCCCCTTCTAAGAGCAAAGGGGAAAGACACAAGAATACAAAGCTAAAGCAAAGTGTGGGAATGTGAACCAGTGTCCAAGGCAGGTAGCTCAGCCTTGATATCCCAGCATCCTCCTCTCTTTTTCCCATCACAGCCAGAAGCATCACTTTGAGCTAAATGACATGTGAAACTATTAGTCAAGGTCCTTAGAGCAGGACTCTCAGCTAGGAAAGTGAAACTAGGAAATCAATTTCCTTTTTCATTCTGTTACTTGAGGTCAAAGATGCAAGAGCTGATTCCAGTGCTGGGCTGAGCAGCTGTAACTGATCTGGCTCACAGGAGCAGCATCTGCTTCTGCTGTGTCTGGCTGTACATTGAGTGCCTTCCCTCACCATCCAGGTTTTCCTTTGTGCACCTACATCAAGGCTGGTGCTGTGCAAACCTGCTTGTGTCCAGATGTACAGGATCACTGTGTGTGCAGCTCTCCCCTCAGCCACGAGCCTTGCTATGGAATAGCTCTTAAAAGGCAATTATAATGCTTCCAAATGCAAGCTGGAGCATCCTAGTCTACTAATCCCACACGTGAAGGTCACTGGGGTCTGCTGGGCACTACAGGCAGGCCCTGTGCAAGCCAGCCCGCAGCTCAACAAACAGGGCAGGGAGGAAGGATGTCCCTTTGTCCATGCTCTGGCCCAGCAAAGGATCTAATTACAGCCTTTACTAAGAGAGGAGCACATTAGGAGGAAAGACTAGCACAGGCTGCCCAGGGCCCTTTGTGCTATTTGGGGGCTGAGCACCCAAGGGGAGAGGCAGCCAAGCTGTGGGTTCTTGGGGGAGCAGCCCTGCACACAGTGCCCATGAGGGACACAGAGCTGCCTTGAGCCACCCAGCACGAGGCACTGCTGGGACATTCCTGCCCTCCCTGCACAAGAGAGGCACATCTCAAACACGCCAGGTCCTCCTCCTTGGCAGGATTTTGGAGGGACAGACATTCAGGCCAAGGAATGTACCCAGGCTCGTCCTTAAGGCCAGAACTAAGGCCTCTTGCATAAGGCACTGCAGGAAAAGCACAGAGCAGAGTCAAAGAGAAGTTAAAACTTTTACAAGGATTTTCAGGGGTTTTTCAGAGTCCTTTCCATCCATTTGCGTGACTGCAAAACAGCTCCCCTACCACCAGCAGGGCAAACCTCAGGCTTCAGATTTTAAGAAGATCTTTTGTTCAATGGGAAACAAATAATGTCCTTGTTTCTACAGGACAAGATGCCTCCTTTCAATGCATCTCCAGCCAAGGCCTCGAGCAGTCTCCCAAGAGCAGGCAATTGCTTTACATTTCCATGCCTCTGAAAATAGTCTGGAGTGCCCACAGCTGTATTCAGTGGGCTACAGCAGCACTCAGACTGCTCAGGAGTCTGTTCTGGCATAAAAGCCCAGTGAATGTTGGATTTTAGACAGGGCATTTAAAGGAATGCCCACTTGCATGCTATTGAGTACTCTCTGCATCAAAACCAAGCCTGTAAACTCATGGCATCCAACCTGTGCCAGCAGCACGTTCCCAACAATGCCCTTCTGACATAAGCAAGGGCTGTCAGCCCTGAGTGTCTCACATGGGATCTCTTGTCCAAATTCAACTGAAAAAGAGATAAAACTGCAAAAAAACCCCTCACTCTTCTGAAAACAGTGCCGCAGAACTCACCTCCACAGTTTTAACCCCACCAATCCAACACTTCGCAAATACATATTTTTTTAAGATCTATTGGTGAAAATAGGTGGCAGCAGCGCTGCTGGGATTGTTCATGTGCAATCTGGGCTCTAACAGCAAGGCTTCTGCTAAAAGGAAAATCCAATTCTCAGCTCCTCAAACATCCCAGATACATCATAAGATGAAATACATGGTGAAGCATAGTGAGTCTGACATTTTTTTATCTTCAAACCAAGTCCTACATTTAGCAACTGTAATCCAAAATTTTACAGCATCATCTGGCTCATGGCAGGAATGCGTTTGAGATTTTTAGCACTTGAGAAGCCTGTGTTTTACATATTGCATGTTGTGTGAATTCTCAGCTGGAAAAAGACAAGTTTGGCCATATGGAATACATAAGGAAGAAATTCTTCCCTGTGACAGTGGGGAGGCCCTGGCACAGGGTGCCCAGAGAAGCTGCGGCTGCCCCTGGATCCCTGGAAGTGTCCCAGACCAGGCTGGAGAGGGTTTGGAGCAACCTGGGATGGTGGAAGGTGTCCCTGCCCATGGCAAGGAGTAGAACTAGATGACCTCTAAGGTCCCTTCCAACCCAACCCATTCTAATTCTAAGATCTCCACTGAACCAGCTGCTGACTCAGTAAATGCAAGTTCTTCAACTAAATACACAGATGCATAACTGGAGACCCTCGGAGGCAGGTCTTCTCCTAGAAATTGTGATTTGTTAAAGAAGTCAGGTTTCCTGCAAATAGGAGAGTTTTGTATCTGCCTGCAGCCAATCCTTGCCAGGGCCAGACACCCCAAGGGCATCGGGAACCACCACCACTGCGGTGTGAAGGATGGCAGTGCCCAGCCCTGCTCAAAACAGATCCTTGTCAACATATGAAAGGCAGCCCAGGCTCTGCAGAGCTCTCACCCTCCTACTCCCTTCTGCCAGCAGTTAAAACAAGGAGCTGCCCACTTTAGAGCAGACACTGTGACACACAGAAAGCCCCATGGCACACCCTGCCAACATCCGAGCAGGGAACAACTGCATGGAGAAGTCACATGGGCAGGGGAGGAAGAAAACACCAGGTGGGAAAGCTGAACACTTGTCACCTCTGTGGCATTCCACACTTACAGGGGGCTCACAGACTGCCTGTTCAGCTGGGAGTTTGACCTTGGAGGTACAGAGCCATAGAACTGTTTCACCTGATGCCCAGGTAGTAAATCAAGGTTAAGCTTCCCTGTTAGAGCCACCACGCAGGTGAGCAAGTGATTTACTGCTATACACCCACAGTGTGGTAGGGAAGGTGGTTTGTAGGAGCAGGCAAGGTGGTCTGTAGGAGCAGGCAAGCATTTCTGCAGAGCCTCAGTAGCTCAAGCACTGACCCTGTGGAGCAGTCAGGGATGTGGAGCAGCCGTTGGGAGAGGGACGCTGTGCCCAGATGCTCTTCTCCTAGATATTTGCACCAAAGCCAGCTAAGAAGTTACTGTGCTCTGCCAAGCACCTCAGCTGACTACAGGACTTTCCCAAGCATGGTCTGCTTCACCCACCCATCACCTAACCAAGTGAGCTGAGCCCATCTCAGCTGTAGGGTGACAAACACAAGGGAGGCAGAGGAACTCAATAGCCATGGGGACACACACTTCCCAGAGCAAACGGACCCAAACAGACCAAGCAAAGCTGACCTGGAAATGAATCACCAACACTGCTTGGTTCTTCTCTTTCACCACATTTCTAAAGAAAAGTTATTATGCAAACAAGTAATGCAAATAAGATGACTACGACTCCCTAGGCAAAGCTGCCCTGGCATTGGCACAGAGCAGCAGGAACCACAGGTTGCATCAGTGACAGTTACAGTTTTCAAAGGAATTGAGGATGATAATTGTGGTTTATAAGGGCTATAATACCACAGAGAAGGTGAGGTACAGGAGAAAAGGAGGAAATGAAGCCAAGCAAGTGAAGTGTTCGAAATTTTCAAGATCTGCCAGACCATCTGCAGATCCATACAGTCAGAAACAGAAAATCTCCGACCAAACCAACCTAAGGACAAAGGCAAAGCCTTTCCTGGAAATGCTCCCACTGAGGACCAAAGTGGCTGCAGATCATTTAAGTTTCTCCTCTAAGCTCCTGTGAACACATCACTCACTCCCTTTTTGCAATCAACAATGGCTTTAAACTGAAAGAGAATAGGGTTAGATTGGATATCAGGAAGAAATTCTTCCCTGTGAGGGTGCTGAGGCCCCAGCTCAGGGTGCCCAGAGAAGCTGTGGCTGCCCCATTCCTCGCAGTGTCCATGTCCAAGGCCAGGCTGGATGGGGCTTGGAGCACCCTGAGATAGTGGAACCTGTCCCTGTCCAGGGCAGGGGGTGGAACAAGATGAGCTTAAAGGTCTCTTCCAACCCAAACCATTCTGTGATTGAGTAAAAGCAGTAATCCAAAGTTACCAAGCACAGGTGGGGGGCACCTGAAAGGTAAATTTCCAGAGCACAGCAAACCATCTCAAAGCTACCAGGTCTCATTTTCTGACTGGCAGAGATGTGATGGCAGCCCACAAAACAATTTTTCATAATGCAGGACAAACGTTCTGCATTTTACCAACTGGAAAACATCCTTAAGAAAACATTGATTCCCAGTTTGGAAAAGGTGTTGTAAGAAGGAATGAAGCCATTATCAAATGATGCCATGTCACAGGAACAGTTTGCACAGTGGGGAACCACAGAGAGACTCAATGATCTCAAAGGTCTTTTCCAATGTAGTTAATTGTGTAATTCTGTGACTCCAGCAGAGCAGAGATGGGGACTGAGGGAATGTCTCCCCTAGAACATCTCTGTTGCCATCTAAACTAAAACATGCTCAGAGCCTAAAATCCCTTCTAAACATGGAACCAACTGCAGCATGAGAGATCTCCAGCCCCTGCTTCCCCAGCAGCCTGTCCCAAGAGCAGGGTACAGGGTAAAGGAAGGAATTTTCCTGCTGTGGCGACAGCTCTTCATGTGCAAGGTCACCAGGAGTGGCCAGGAGGCTCTTGGGCTTCCTGATCCGTTCCACATCCAGAATTAGAGCAGCCAAAATGCCAGGCAGAGCTGGGCCAGCCAGGCTCCTGCCATGTGGGGAATGTGCTCACGTGTGAGCCGCATGGGCAGCGAGAGCTCCCGGCGTGCTTGGCCACCGTGGTGTCAGCTGCTCACACACCTCCTGCCACAGCTGTTCCTAGGACAGCCCCAAAAACTGCTGCATGAAAAGGGTCTGCCTGGACACATCTTGGTTTCTCAGGAACAACAGCAGGCAAAACTGAAAAAAAAAAAAAAAGGATTTCTTCCTATGCCGCAGCCTTGCTTATGCCATTTGAGAGAGGAATGGCACTTGAGGAAAGACAACCTTTTAAATCTGTTTTTGGGAAAATAAATTACATTGCAACATGAAGTTTGGGGAGAGCAGCTGTGCAAGATAATCAGAAAAAGGCACCCTTTCATCAGAAAAAATTCTGGTATTTGCATGGATTTTTTCAATATGGAAATGCTCTTAACTGCACAAACAGATGGGTCTGCAGCAGGTCTGTAAAACACCTCCATGAGAATATTTCATAATAACGGGGCAGACTGCCCAGCCCTGCCCATGCTTAACGTCACCATCTCCCATTGCAGTAATGCAGAATTCCCAAAGGAGTTCTGGGAAGCCTGAGATTTCTTGAGCAGCAAGTTTACCAGAAAGCTCAACCCCACCATCACCACGTTTAAATCCTCTTGCATCACAACAGGGATCAAGAAAGAAGAAGTTGCGTAATGACAGAGCTCAGCTTGGGAGGAGCTGGTGAAAACGTTTTCCCAGTGTGTTCAGAAATATTCGGCAGCACTGAGAGAACATTGTTGAGAAAACCTGGGGACAGAAAGCCCAGAAAAAAGAAGAATCTTACCAGTATAATGCCATCACTTCCTAAATCCACACAGTTGACTCGGTCCACTGTATTAGAACCATCCATCAGTTTTCCCCTCCAGTCTCCCCCATACACTTAGGTAGGGCCTAACAAAGCTCTGCTCTCAAATCCGTCTCTGAGCCAAACCATCCCAACTTAAAGCTGATGATGTATCCAGCATGAGCAGGCTCCTGTTGGTGTTAAGAAACCCAAACCAGCTGTGTCAAAGCAGGAGCCCTGTGCTCTGTAGGGAACAAAGTTCTGTGTTTAGCCCCAAGCCCAGCCCCACCAGCCCAACTGACTCCAAAACAGGCACAGTGTATTTTACAGAACAGACAAAATGAAGCTTATTTCCATAGGGATACTAGGCCATCATTTGCTCTTTGATCAAGGAATCAATCCTTTACACACCTTTAAAAACAGCTATATGGACACACAGCCTACAAAGCAAACCCCCAACACCCTGCATAGCTGTCACTGTCCCATAGGAAAATCATATCCATCCTTCTGTTCTTCCTTCTCATTAAATACATTCCCAGCTGCTCTTTGTATCTGCAGCCTTTCAGAAGCTGAACAAATACCAGATGCATCTAAAGAAATAATATTTATCTTGTGCAGCCCAGCCACTGTTCACTCTGCCATACCCTCAGTGATCCTACATTACAGAGCCCAGCTGGAGGTGGACACTGCTCCAAAACCACTCTATTTATGAACCTGCCAAAATTCCCTCCAGTTATCCCACTCATGCCAGGCTATGCCCTAAAATCTACTTCAAGCCCCTTTCTTTAGGCAGTGGCATGCTCAGACATCTCTAAAGGAATCAACACCTCCCAGTGCTGCTGGTTCATCAGCCAACATGGGCAAGTGAACTCAGTGCCATGGGATTTGTACACTCTGGGCTCACACCTGAGAGGCAGAACACCCCGGAGGAGGGTTTTGGGGAAGGCAGGATCAACAGCAGCTAGGAAATCCCTCTTCAAGGGAAATGTACTCTCACCCTGACTCATTTGACAAGATAAGTCATTTTACAAGTCATACAGACCACATGTAAATACCCTGGTGATGGTGTCAACAGCCACTTTGTGCTGATGGGCTCAGCAAGGAGAATTTGCTCTCTGTGGCTTCATGATTCTCCTACTTGCTTGATACTGAGTAACCACCAAGTCAAGAGTAAAAGCATTAACTCTTACTTTCTGAAGTACTTTAAAACACAAGAAGACAACCAGTGGGGAAAAACAACAGCTTTTTGCCTATTTTATTTAGGGGAGAGGTTTATTCAAGCAAATTTTAATTACTTTTTTAAAAACAAAAGAATCATATAGCGTTGCAACAGAGGTCATGTGCAAGACCGACCCAGCACATCAGAGTTTGGCTGCCCTTAGCCAGCATTTGCAACCCTACCAGCCAAAACCACTGAATGCTGCAGAAGGATGTGTGAGTTTGACACGAGAGGAAACATTTTAAATGTCTACCATCAGTTGGGTTTTCAAGGGAGCATGGACTATTTTTACCAGTCTAGTGGGAGTAGGGCTGATATTCAGTACAAAACAGCTGATTGCTTGTTTAAACAATTTACAGTTGGGCTGTTGAACAGACCCTTGATGAAGCTTCTGTAAGTAAAATAATCAACAAGCTGCCTGCCACTGGGAAATGCCCCATTTTGGAAAATAGATGCATCCCTGGTGGGAACATTCTGCCAAATTTTGAAGAGCTTCTAGAAACACAAAAAGCCAGGCAAGGGAATTTTAATAGAGGTTCAAACAATATCCATGAAGGACATGGTAGGAAATTAAGCTTTTAATCAGATTTTTGGTGGACATTTCAATTTCATGCATCATAAACCTCCAGAGGTGGAGGCCAGGTATCACTTGCTGGAATGTCGTTTAGGGAACATCTCTTAGAAGATGGTCAGTGGCAACAGGAATGGAAAACATACTTTACTATCACTGAATGAATCATCAAATGAATGGTCTGGGTTGGAAGAGACCTTAAAGACAATCTGGTTCCATGGGCATGGACACCTTCCACTAGACCAGGTTGCTACAACTCTGTCCAACCTGGCCTTGACCCCAGGAATGGGACAGACAGAGTTTCTCTGGGCACTATCAGGCAGCCAGGTGTGACAAAGCAAACAGGAAGACCCTCAACTTCCTTGAGGGATTCCCCTGAAGAAGGAAGGTGACACCTATGAAAATGTATTAATGGCAAACTGCCAGAGCTCACAATTTCCTACCGCACCTCATTTCGACATTTCCAAGTGATGTGCAGAAATGCAAACAGAGAACTGAAACCTACTACAAGAGGGGGAGGTGAGAGCTCTTGTGAAACCACTGCCCACTGACACTTCAGCCCAGGAACTTCAGGCACAGAGTCCCCCAGGCACAGCAAGTGCAGCAACCAGAAAAAATGCCACACTTTGAACGAGCACCCACTCACACCTCTTTTGGCAAAGCCTGAGCATTTTGTCCCCTACTTGGAGCAAGTCTCACCCACGTGTAGCTGGAGTCCTTGTCCACTGCTGCTCCATTCAGGGTGCCAAGGGAGAACACACAAGCCATTCACACAGCTAAAATAATCAGGTTTTCTAGTCCAATGAGCAAACTGAAGGCTCTGATCTTCCGTGTCCTGAATCCATATACAAGTTTACCATCCTCTCTGTCCATGAACTCCATTTATCCACCGCAAGTTTCAAATCTCCAGCCAATTTTTGCAATATGCCATCCCAGCACAACCACAGTGCCCCTCCCTAAAGCAACCAAGCATTTTTAAAACACATCCAGTTGTTTGTAACAGCTGCCAGCAGAACAAGACAAAAGTCTCATGGACATGAGAAAATCCAGGTGCCATTGCCTGTGCACACCCACCTCTCATACTGTCCCAAGGTGGTTATTGTAACATCCACACCCCCAGAACCATGCAGAAAGGCAGCACTGCACAGGGTATAAACCAATATTTTCAGGTAGGGCTCTAGATTCAGCATGAATTATTAAATCCCTCATGCTGAATCTAGAGAGCTGTCAGAACAATGAGGAGGATGAGGAAAAAGTACTAAATAAGAACATAAAACCTGCTGTCATTTACACAGCAGTATTGCACTTGTGCTCACAGCAGCTCAGTCAAGAGCTTCTCAGACTAAACTAAAGTACCATGTTGGGTCAGAACCATGGCTGATGTTTGGCCACCAGGTACAACAGCAGCAGGAGATGCTGTTTCTGGAGCACTTCAGCCTGGCCACCACCAGCAATTCTGTTTCAACACTGCCTTTGGTAGTCTTGCTGCTGACCCTGAAGAGTGTCCACTGAAAGTTAGGAAGCAAAGGGCAAGGCTAAAGCAGCTCCACAAAAACACTGTTCTTCCAGGCACTTGAATTCCTTTCTTGAACAATTTTTTGTGGGAAACCTCCTGAAGGTGGTCTGAAAAGAGCCATCTCTGTGTGCTCAGTGCCACCGGCCTCGTGCTTCAGCAGTCTGCCAGCAGCTCCACCACCTCTCCCAGCAACCCTGTTCCACTGCACCCCCAGGGATACAAGTCAGATTTACTGGTTCCCAGGACCCTCTCCATTGCCCTCTCTGGACAAAGAGGGACTGGCAACCTCCCAGCCCTTGGCACTGCAGCCTTTTGTAAATACCACCAGTATACCCTGGCCAGCAGCTCTGCAATTCCACATTCAAGTTCCTGCCCCTATCTGGGGCACATGCCATCTAATCCTGGGCACTTACGGACATCCCACTTGTTTATCTGGTCCAATACTTCCTGGATAATCCCTTGTATTTATATGGATGGATGCTGTATCCCTGCCAGAAGCAGCTACCAAAGGTTTCTGAGCAAAAGGCTGGAAAGAAACAGATCCAACAAAACTCAAATGAAAGCTGCTCCCCTGATTCAAGGCAGCAGAGCTGCTCTCCCAGGCAGGAGAAGTTAAAAAACCCTGGTCCTCACTGCTTTGCCATAGAGCAACCACCCAAGTGCTACCTGAGGGCCTTCTTTCTTAACAGATTTGATTTAACAGAGACGAAAAATCCCACTCTGTCTCCAGGAGCAGGACTGTGTGTTATTTGAGCTCAGTAAAAACTACTTCCAGAGAAAATCTTCAATAATGTGGAATGCCCTCTCATGGAGACACACGTCCAGGGGTGCTTTTGAATGGGCAAAACCACAGGAGACCACAGGCACTGGGTAATCAAGTGGTCACCAAGCTTTAATATCTGTCCCTTTCCTTCCTTGCACTGCAAAGCAGGACGAGAGCACTTGCCAGCTCCCTGTTCCTGCCCTGTCTGGCATCCTGGGATGGAAGAGGCTCTGCAAAGCAGGAATGGGGCTTGAGATATTCAAAACATCAAACTTATCACCCTTCCCTGCATCTCCCTGCAAATCAGCAAGTGTACCTGACAGGGATGAGTCAAGTTCTGCTTTCAAGTCAGTCCTTGCAATGGAAAAACAACTTCCAGTGACTCTGAGCATGCCAAATGCCTGAGCACCACAGTGCTCAATCTGCTGACTCACAGCATCCAGGAAAGCACACCCCACACATGCCTGAAGGAGGCAGTTTGCTGTTCTCAGATATTTATTTCATTCCTTTGGCACAACCACTCACCAGGGAACTACCTTGGAGATTTCACTAGTAATGAACAGAATGGAAGATGCAGCACGAGTACAACAGAAACACTTGGGACAGAAGAACCTCAAGATATGACAGGGGAAAATGGGTCTCAGCACACACACATAGAGCCCTTGGTTACAAGTTTTAGATCACAATCCCAGTGTTTTCCTGCCCCTCAGGCCAAACTGACAACCTCAAACCCTTAAGCAGGCATCACCATGCTGCCCTGGAGCAGCATCATCTTTGTATATCATCTGCACCCTACAGCTAGGAATTCAGAGCAGTTACATGAAATCAGTTAATTTTAAACCCATCATGACCTTGCTCCAAACAGCCCACAGCCAAAGTTAGAGACTCCATTCACCTATGGAGAAAGGTCAGGGAGCTACACCTGGGGAGAAGCTGTGAGTCCCTCCTGTCCCAGCCTGTACTTCATATATGAGTGTCCAAACACAATGGCTGCCTGCACTACCACACAGCACTAAGCACACTGCTCGGTGACTGCCCACAACTGTGAGAGGAAAAATTTCAAAGAAACCAGGAAAGCACATGACTTGGACATGCCTGAGGTACTACACCAGTCCCTGTTTTAACATCCCATGTTTCTATTGATGCTCCCCCCACCCCTACTCCTGCACTAGCCACGCAGCTCAGTCATCCCCACGATGCAGGGATATTCCCTTTTGGAGGGATGAGAAATGCTGTCTGAAACCTCCAGTTTTGTCACCCTCTCCCACACTGGTAGATTTCAAATCCAACCAGAAAAGAATTACACTTTCTGTGATGGAATCTACAACTATCACTGCTCTTGAAGAAGGTACAAGATTTAGAGCTTCATAAAACACTAATACATTCAATGTAATTTATTACCTATTTAAGGCACACATAATGTGCCTGATTTCCAGAAGCAGAGCATTGTACTGTTCAGCAGTGCTTCCAAAAGAATTAGTATCTACCAAAACCAGCACTCTATCCCTCTGCATACACAACAGGGAGATGACACAGATTGCTGGGGAGGCACCTCAGAAAGGACTGAGAGGGGCCACCCCTTTTCTCATGGAGAATACCCATCAGGAAAGGAGCTCTGCTGAGCCTGGGTAGTGCTGTGGGCATGAACCAAACCATGCACACAGCTGCAAATGTGGACCAGTAAAAGGAACATTCCCAGGTGTGAATTTTGTTCTTTTAACAAACTGTGATTTAGGGATCTGCTCTCATCACCAGAAGAGCATTGAAAGAGGCTGCATCACTGGAAGGGTAACAAGTCATCCAGGAAGTTGCCAAAGAATTGAATGGTCACTTTGACACAGGATGATCCAAAATCCTGGAGCCAGTGGGAGCAGCAGAGCCAACTGCAGCATGTAGAAGCCCTTGGAAAAGCTGGATGTTAACAGCCAGCATCCTCTGCCACAGCATCTGTGCATATGACAGATGTGTGAGGCTGGTTTGCATCTTTTATTTAATTTTTTTAAAACATGGTCTCATAGTTGCTTGGGTTTTTTTCTTCTAGAAAGTTTTATTGGAAGAAACCTCAAGGCTACAAGACCCTAAATCCATGATTACATTTTAAAGTCAAATCATATAAAGAAACCCAAATCAAACAAACCACACCTCCTAATTTTACATTTGCATGTCCTGTTTGTTCTAGGCCCAGAAGAGGAACCATAAGCACTTATTGTTTTGTTAAACAAAGTTCCAATAAGCTTTGGCAGCCTTTACTATCTTTATTGCTCCTTTCTAGATGTGTAATATCATATACCAATATAAATAAAAGCAGACGATGAATACACTCTCCCAGAGATGGCAGAAACCAGGAACACTGGCCAAGCCCCATCTCCCTTGGCTAGAGGGACTCTAAAAACAAAGCCCCACCTCCTGCCCCTGCCCCTGCAGTGCTAAACAGTGCTAACCTTAGTTTTATGTGTAACCTGTGCCTCTGTTTCTCAAACCAGTTACCCCAGCTGCAGTGCTGGTTAGCACTGCAGCTGGGGTAACTGGTTTGAGAAACAGAGGCACAGGTTACACATAAAACAGGCCTCAATCAAATACTTTCACACCCCAGGCTCTAATTAGAGAGTTTTGCAATGGGTGGTGGTTTTTTTTAATTCCCTCATGGTTATAATTTTACCTCTACAGGCTGCCCAGGCTGAAGTTTATATGAGATTATTAACAGACACTTCAGCACAGAACTAAGGGCTGTCCAAGTGACTTAGGATGTCTACAGCAGGAATGAAGGAATACTGTGCTCCTGCCCTAATTAACCATCCCTCACAAAGGCCTTAGCACTGCTGCAAGTCCCCTTAATGTCCCAGTAGCTGGTCCAGTCTGTTTCCCCTGCAAAGCCCATGAGAGTCACCACAGGTACCCACCTGCACAGCAACCACTGCTACTGACCTCAGCCTTTATACACCATTATGACATTTCACTTTTGAGAGCAGCACTTTATCAGAAGCATTTCCTGGAGCTTCTGTTCCTTTTTTTAGACCACATCAGCAATACTAAGCAGAGAAAGAGGAATCAGAAGCAGGGAAACCAGAAATATTTGTAACATTCACAAGAAGCCTGAGATATCCTAGTGAAGCAGGCAACAGGGAAAAATCCATGTTTCCTGCCACCTCAGGATGGCCATTTGGAACTACACAGTCCTAACAGCACCATGAGGACACCATGACAGCAAACACCA
The DNA here is from genome assembly GCF_022539315.1 of Serinus canaria. Lineage (NCBI taxonomy): Eukaryota > Metazoa > Chordata > Aves > Passeriformes > Fringillidae > Serinus > Serinus canaria. The sequence goes on from NC_066333.1 coordinate 3,117,512, forward strand.
CCTATGTACAAGTTCTGCAGCATTAGGCAATCCCATGTGCTGCTCTTTGTGCTGAAAACGCAATTCCATGTGGCTTGGGATTAGACCCTCTGAGTGGAGCCAATTTGGGCAGTCCTGGACTGCTGGTGGTGCAGGAACCTTTAGTGCAGCTTGGCCCTAACAAACCCAGAGAAGCTGCTTGCTCCTTCCCATCCAAGCAGGACTGGAGATAGCCACAGGCAGCAGTTCTGAGTTTTGTAAGGACATGTTGCTTCTCAGAGACACTCAGCAATGCCTCCAAACATAATTCAACTTTTCCCTAATCTCCTCCTCGCTGAAAGCAAAGACCATGGTCCTGTATCTTTTCAGAGCTCTCAGAGCTGGACAGTCAAACCCAAACCCTGGGATAAATTCAGCACCTATCCCATCCAGCAGGCTACACGCTTTCTTAGATGCAATCTAGTGGCTCAGGTGTTTAAAAATATAAAAACTTATTCACCTTTCAGAGGCCTTAATTTCTTTTTTGACCTTTCATAAACTGTGACAAGTATCAAGCATTTTAGGGAGCCAGGCTCATTAAAACACAAAATGTGAGAGGACAAGATGAGAGAAATTAATTACTGTTTTGTTTTGAAGAAAACCACGTGCTCAGAGAGGAGTAATTTTATGAGCTGCAACCCTCAGCCCTCTTTCCCAAGTCCTCAGTGCCACAGGTTTGTCACAGTGTGCTTCTTCCATTGCTCCCACCAGCATTCCTAGCTGACAGCTCCCCACTACAGTGGCTGGTCACCTGTGACAGAGCCACGCTAGGAAAGTTTGTCCCAAAACAGTCAAGGGAAACTCTCTGCTTAGGAGGAAGAGATTTTATTTTCTAGCACTGTGAGCAACAACTGACAGCCACCCACCATTTTCATATCCACCCCAAGCTTTTCTCAGCATCACAAATACCCCCACAAAGGCTGCCAGAATAACCAACAAGAAAAATGTTCATCAAGCCCAAATTAAAACTGTGAGCAGCTGCCTCACTGTCACACAAAGATTTACATGCATGAAGAACCCAGTCCCTCAACAAACCCCAGCACAGGGCCAGCACTGGCTGCCAAATGGCTTTGTTTGCTTTACACCTTTACCTGCAGGAGTTTACAAAGGAGTTTTCATTCAGAAGCTGCACTCATTTTACATCAGTCACCTACAGAATCTATTTAACTAGCAGGGAAGTAAACACTTTCCAGCGTTTCACCTGTGCCTTATCAATATGATTAACTACTAGGCAGTGTGAGTAATTCTTTCACTGAAGCAAAAGGGCTATGGATAGAAACTGCAGAAACTCTGTGAAGCCAATTTGACAGCCACAGCCAGAGCCACACTGGTATAACCATGCTCCTTTCAGCAGCAGGGTGGCTCCCCAGTCAACTTTACACCAGTTGACTAAGGGGGACCTTCAGCAGCACAATAAATCACTTAGACTATCTGATATTTTTATTGCAATGACAGTAAGATTTCTCCATCTGCTCTGCTGTGCTCAAGGGACTCACCATATCCCAATGAGTTACTGCATGCCTACTATGGGGTATATTTAATTGTGCTTCTGCCCTGTCACATACAGTCATAGCCAGGTTACATGAGCACAAGCTCAAGGGAAACAGCAAAATGCACAGGACAGCCAGGCACAGCTCTGTCTGAGGACAGCTGCCAGCTGAGCTAGTTCAGCAGGAGTGCATTACTTCTGGAGCTTGGACATCACGAGTGAAACCTACTTTGCATCAATATGAAAAGTAAGTTTTACATGGATTTTAACACTAGTAATTACTCTGGTAAAAAACCACAACCATACTTCAGATAAGGCTGAAAGTAACTTTTCTTCCCAAAGGTAGAGAAGCCAGCCTGTCTGAAAGCACATCACATTCAAGTGCAAGGAATCCACATTTAAACTATACCTGGTATTCGGAGAACCTTTCTGCCACGGGAGTGGAAACTCGCCAGCCCACAAAACATAAACACGGGAGATAATGGGGCTCATTAGCTTTTAGCTGTCGGATGTTGGCTGTTGTTCTATCCACATCTACTTCCTTCCCCAGGCAGTTGTGGCACCTGCCTCACTCCAGTCTGACCGCTCGGAGCTCTCAGCAGGTGCAGCTGCGGAGCCAGAGCTGGCAGTCAGGCGCTCCCCACTGCCATGCCGGGCACCTCAGTGCATCCCAGGAAGGGCAGAGAAGCTTCCCGGCACAGCTCTTCCCAAGGACACTGCAAGCAAACACGTGCTGAACCCATCTAAGGATTAGCCCCTCTCACGTTTTACGTTTTCATTCACCTCAGAAGAAATTGACATTGTTTGTACATTTTAGGGTGCTATTTACACATCCTCTCCACCACAATAAAAACAGAAACTCACCAGTAAAAAGCAACTTTGTCCCCAAGCTTCTTCTCATTGACATTTCTGTCCAGGAGGTTGTAGCAGATGTTGGTGGTCGCTCCTTTCATCCACTCGATGAAGATCTTCCCCTTGGTCACATCGAAGTTGTACTTCAGGAAGGGTCCCGTGTGCTGACGCTTCCAGAAGAACTCTTTAGCGATGTCCCCCCAAAATTCTGCAAAGGCAACGGGCACCGGAGCCCGTGAGCGGGAAACAGGGATGAGGGAACGGGGGGACACGAGGGGCACCCCCGAGCACCCCACACACGGGGGTTCGCGGAGGGCTCCCCGCGCTCCCCACAGCCCCCGGAGGGCCCGGGCAGCCGCCGCCCCGCCGCGCCGGCCCCGCTCACCGTGCGGCTCCTCCACGGAGCGCTGGTACAGCCGCTGGTAGTGGGGCAGCGAGGGGACGTGGGCTGCGGGCAGCAGCTCGGGCCGCGGCCGGTAGAGCCGGGCCTGCTCCCCCGGCAGCACCATGGCGAGGCACCGGGGCTGTGCGCGGGCGGGGGCCGCCCAGCCCCGCTCCGCCGCCGCGCCGAGCCGGGGGCGGGCACGGCGGGCACGGCCCGCCCTCACGGCGGAGCGGGGCGGCGGCCATATTCCTGAGCCTGTGCTGGTGTCACCATGACTCTGGTGTCTCGGTGTCCGTGCTGTCACCCTCCCAGCAGTGTCCTTGTGTCAGTGGTGTCCCTCTGTCAGCCGTGTTTGCCTTGTCCTGTCAGCGGTGTCCTCCTGTCAGCCGCGTCCTTTTTTCGGTACTGTCCCGTGTCAGTGGTGACACCCTGTCAGCCGTGTCCCCTGTGTTAGTGGTGTCCCCTGTGTCAGTGGTGACCCCCTATCAGCCAAGTCTCCCCACAGCTATGTACCCTGCCCACCGTGTCCCCTCTGTCACCAGTGTGTCCCTCTCCAGTGGTGTTCTGTCAGTCGTTGGCCTTCTGTCAGTGGTGTCCCCCTGTCGGCCAGGTGGGACATCCCCACGACCAGCGGTGGCCCTTGTCAGCAGTGACTCCTGTCAGTGGTGTCCCTGACAGCCACGTCCTGCTGTCAGTGGTGTCCTCTGTCAGTGGTGTCCCCCTAACAGCCATATCCCCAAGACCAGCGGTGTCCCCTGTCAGCGGTATCCCCCTGACAGCCATGTCCCACTGTCAGTAGTGACCCCTGTCAGCCCACAGCCCCCTGACAGCCATGTCCCGCTGTCAGTAGTGTCCCCTATCCGCCCACAGCCCCCTGACAGCCATGTCCCACTGTCAGTAGTGTCCCCTATCAGCCCACAGACCCCATCCTGCACCATCAGCCCTGTCCTCATTTAACAACCCTGCCCTGTCAGCCATTTCTCCCTCGCCAGCAGGAGTTGTGTCCCCTCTGTGCCAGTCCCTGCCGCTTTGCCAGGCAGAGGGATTGAGATCCACGAGATCCATGAGATCCTCCTTCACCAGCCCCAGCGCAGGCCAGCAGGTATGGCCATGCTCCATGCCTTGTCCCCATGCAGAAAACAACTTTCCTGTGGATCCACAACGTTCCACTTCTCCACCGAGTTGTGTGTGCACAGCGAGCTGTGGCAGTTCCCTGAGCACCTTCTACCTGCAAAAACTTTGTACAGATCTCCTGAGGTAGTGAGAAATTAAGCATTTTTTTTCATTGTTTTTCACCAAGAAGGCAGACAAATGCTGGAACAGGAGGCCAAAGTAGGAGCAGGGTCACAGTCCTTAGACACAGACAAAATTCAAGATAAGCCCCTGAGTAGCCATGCCCATTGGAGCAGGAGGCTGTAGCTGGGGTCCCCCAAGGACCAACGTGATTCCAAGAGTCTGGTCTCAGCAGGAGCTGCCTGTGGTTGTACCTCCTGCAGCAGATCACTTGTCATCCCAATCCTTAACATTCCCTGCATTGAGCCAAACTGCCCCAACAGCATTGCCTGCCTCTATGACATTGCCTGCCAAGAAGATATTTCTTAGGAAGGCTGCCAAAACCTCAAATTCCTTTTCTCCACTGGAGAACTCACCCCTTGGAGCAAAGCACTGCCATGCCCAGGCAGCCACCTGCCCTGGGAATTTTGTGCTGGTTTGGGCCAGGGCCAAGGAGCACTCAAAAGATTAAAGTGCAAAACTTAAGCTGGCACAGTGTCAGTGGGCAGGTACAGCCTACTCTAGTATCCCTGGGTTTTCCCAAGTGCTTTTGTGCACTCCCTGGGAGTGTTGCCCTGATCTAGACTGGAGAAGGCACAAGCCTGTGGACTGGTGAGCATTGTCTGCCACTCCAAGCAATGTTCTCATCAGCAAAGAGGCCAGAAACAGTTCTACAGACAAAAAAAGCAGCAGCACTGGTGTGTATTTTTCATTAAGGATGTTCTCTAGTTTTGAAGGGCTGTGCTGCAGCTCCCTGCTCGGGTGTCAGTTTGCTGCCTGCCCATGCTGCTTCAGGGCAAAGGTTCTTCTGTGACCCCATGTGGGAGGACACAGCTGGTTTACTCCGAGGTGAAACCCAGGAGTAGTTCAGGTGATACCTCACTCCATGGGCTGTGTCCTATGGGCAGTATCACTCCAGAGATATTCTCTACATGCCTCCAACATGAGCTCAGCAAGATTTACATCCCAAACCTGTCAGCCACCCTCACACCATGCTGTAGCCCATGCAACAAAATTTGCTCAACCATGTAATATAAAATCCCTGTCCTGGAAAGCTACAGTGTGGCCTCATATTATTGATTTCATTGTTTTTAACCATAAAAATAAAAATTAAAAAAAAAATCACAGGAACATCAGTGTGCAGGGTCTCAATCTCTGTCACATGGATGAAGGTGAAGTCTCCAGCACAAGTCCAATGCCCAGTTTTAGCCCATTCCTTTTTGGACTTTCAGCCTGGGATCAGCAGTTTCTGACCCCAGGCCTCTGTGGATAACCCAGTAAGGATACAGCCAAATCTTACAAGATATTTCCCTTGACCAGTCAGCAGTATCATTACCTCCAAGATCCCAATTACAAAAGGTGGGGTTTTTTTTAAGAAAAAGTCATTTTGGCTCTGCAGCTTGGGTCCTTAGACAGGGGTGTTTTTGAAGCTCCTCAGGAGCTATGGGAATTGCACTCCAGCACTCCCCTTGGATTGATGGTCTGGGAATGGCTCCATGATTTCTGGATACACTTGGCATATCATTTAACCCCAGCTGGAAACCACTCTGATCCTCTCCTGAGAAGTGGGACAAACCCTGCACCTCTAATGTCCTTCACTAGACACCTCAAGCTGATAATTTTCTGTTATGAGCTGCCAACCTTCAGTTCCAGCAGCCTGTGTCCCAGGGATTTTGCATTTACCAGCTGCTTTCTAACAAGCCCTCTGTCCCCTTAAGTGCCAGGAAAGGGGCTGTCCTTCACCCCACTGCTGGGAAAGGGCTTTGTTGCTCTCTTTGTCACAGAACAGTGTCCCAGAGCCAGTGAAGAGGTGCTTTGCAGATCTGGGAGGTGCACTCTGCTTCCCTTCTCATTGGCCTTTTGCTTTCAGTGATTTGGCCAGCTGAAATCCCCCACCAGCCTCAGTGACAGCATGATTTCCGTCCAGCAACTGTTGCCTGTGTGTGTAGGGCATTGTGAGCCATGAGGCTGGGGCAACACCATGTCCCACGAGCACCACAGCTGTCATTCATCCAACATTGTCCAGCTTGGGCTGCTGCAGCCAGGGAATTTTGTTATTGTGCTGCAGCTGTCCACAGCTGTGGCCCAGGAAGCTGCCTGATGGGGAGAGGGTGCATCTCCTCTCAGAAAGCACCTGCAAAGCAGAAAATTCCAAATAGCCTCCTATTGTTTTTCCCAGCTCTCTCATGTTCCAATAGTTCTCCAAGCAGCTGCATACAGGGTTGTGAACCACAGAGGTGGTACCATCAGTCAGACCCCCATGGCGCAGACACAGCCCTCCTCAGCTTTTCATTTCAGTGTCTCACAGCTGGAAAACCACAGAATCATGGAATGCTTTGGGTTGGAAGGGAAGTTGAACCTCATCTCATTCCAACCCCCTGCCGTGTGCAGGGACACCTTCTTTTAGGCCAGCTTGTTCCAGGCCCCGTCCAACCTGGCCTTGAACGCTTTGTGGATGTGCCCAGGCTTCCCTTGGTGATTTTACCGGATCTAGGAAAGGGCCTCCTGCTGTGTGACCATACTTTGCTGCTCCAGTTCCTCCACCTCAGGGCAGTTTGCATCCAGTTGGGCTCCTGCCCTGGGGGCTGGTGTGTGCTGGAGCTGGATGCTGCAGGATTTGCTCTGAGCTTGCCTCCCAGCTCTCCTAACTCACTAGGCAGTCCTGGAAAATCAGCTGCATGTTAGATTCTTTATTACCTTTTCCTGTAAAGGAATAAAAGTACTTAAAGTGTATATGTCAATGAAACTACTTAAAATGTATATGTTAATGTATATTAAGGTCTCTTGAAGAGACTCAAGAGGGTCAAAAAAATATACTGGTCAGGGTATGTGGTATCTTGCTCATACTCTGGAAACTTGGGATACTCTGGAAACAGCCTCTCTAGTGCAGCACCCACAGCAGCTTAGCAGCTGTGCTGGGACCCTTCACTGCATCTTCCCTGACATGAAAGATCTCAGTCCTGGAGATGCTGGGGGTGGGGGAAAGAAACTGGAAAGTGTGAACTGGTTTGTACACCTCAGACCTCCTCATCCTGGTGGGGTGAGCAGGAGGTTGCTGTGCAACCCACAGCAGTGGAGGAAGGAACCCAGAAAGTCACAGAGGAGTCTGAGCTACCCCAAGGCTCCAGTGTGATGGCTGAGCCTCATGGGCTCGTCTAGAGGAGGACAGCAAGCCACCTCCTCTCCCACTGCCTGTCCATTCCTCCCAGAGCATCTCCTGGGCAGGGCAGCCTGGACCAGGGCCTTGTGAGGCAGATTCAGCAGCTTGGTGTAACACCTGTCAGTGATGCTAATCAGAGAAGGCATCTTTTTATCATAGATCTTACTCTTGGTGAACTTATCACAACAAGTTTGTCCCTTGCATGGCCTGCCAGAGGTACTGGGAGTCTTTATCAGAATTTCCCAAAGTGGAAAGCGAAAGATTTCTTTAACCACAGGCAAGGGAAAAGAATCAAAGGGCAGAACAAAAGACCAAAGGATCTGGAAGGAATCACAAGTGACACCAGCAAAAACTCCTGGGACCTTCAGAGCAGGGGTGAGATGGAGTGGGAAGCACAGGAGATAGAGTGAGAGGATGTGACCAGGCTATGGATTTTCCTGCTGGGGCTTTCTGGGCTAATTTTCAGCACATGGCCAGGCTGTGCAGCCCTTCACTTGTACTGCATGAATCAGCACTCAGCAGCAGCAGGGTTAAACGCCGGGTTGTTCTGTCTCCCCACTGAGGACACTCCCCCTTGTCGCTGGCTGCAGAGGAAATTTTAATCAGCACCGTGATAAGAGCCCTTCAGTCCTGCTGGGAGTTATCAGCTCCTTTGTTTGTAAATGTAACTGCTCAATACCAATACACTTGGCTCTGGGTTCTGGCACTTTCCTGCTCTTCAGGCCTTTGGCTCAAGCTGCTCCCTCCCTCCAGCCGCCCCTTAATCAGGGTGTTAAAACAGCCCAGGTTGTGCTGAAAACAAGGATCAACCCTGAGCTGTTTCCTTTCTACCCCTGCTGTCACTGGGAGAGAGGGTTCTGAATTTGAGGTGGTTTTAAGCTTCAAGGAGAAGCTGATGAATATCAGAGCCTGGTAATTTAGCCCTCTGCCGAGTACAGACAATATATTCATAATCATTCTATATGGAGATGAGCTAGTAATGCAATCAGGCTTATAAATCAAACCCAGGAGACATGTTAGTGCTGTTTGCCTGAGCTTCTTGAGCAATCTATCCACATGAAAATGTCTGTCTGACTCTTAGTGGGGCCAATTAACTTATAAAGATGCTCTTTCCTCTCACAGTGGCTCATTTGTTTACTTGGGCTCTGCCAGCTGGTGCTATTTTCATTCTGGGAGAGGGTGCCTGGTCGGTAAGAGATTTGTTGGAAGCCTGGGCTGCAGAGGAAGGGAAACTGCCTCGGGAGAGGCAGTGCCTTCATCAGCAGCACAGCAAGGAAACTGGGGTTTAATAAACAGCTTCCCTGTGTGAGCTGTACCCAGGTTTCAGAGCGTCCTTTCACTGCCATAAACGTGGCTGCCTTCTTTTGTCCCTGTTATATTGAGCAGGGAGGGATAGGTGGAGCTCTGGTCATGCCCAGGGTGAGGCTGTGTGGACACAGGAGCACATCCCACACTCTGGCAGACTGGGAATCAGCCCCAGTGGGGCTGGGAGGGTGATGCCAGCACCCACCAAAGCAGCCCTGCTCTTGCTTGGCTTCCCTCTGGCTTGGCCACATCCCGTGCCACACCATGTGCTGGGAGCAGGATGGGATCTGCTTTGACTGAGCAGGATTTAAGGTGTGCTGGCAGCCAGGCAGAGCTGGGAGCAAAGGGACACAGCTGGAGTAGGGCCAGCACGGAGCTGAGGTCGGTGCTGACACCAGAGGGTGGTGTGGTCTCACGCTGGAAAGCCACCACTGGAGACACATCCCTGCTCTGGCACGTTTGTAAGGAGAGGACTTGGAGACAAGCTCACATTCATTTTTTCATAGAGATTTTTAATGTTTATTTTTTAACAGACTCGGTTTAAATTTTTGTTTTCTACAATAATTCAATGTAAAAATCCCAGTACAATATACAACAGTTTGAACATTTGGAATAAGAAATCCAGCTTGGGGAGACACGTAAGTTCAGCTAGTTCCTAATACAGGTAGCAAATTCCCTCCACCCTCCCCCAGATTTCCCAGCCAGGAAGGCATATAGGCAGGAATGCTTTACAAATGTTACACCCACCCTATAAAGACACTGGGTGCTGTGTCCCTGCAGTGGGACATCCCCTAGGAAAGGGCATCCTCCCCTCCATGAGATGGCTGGGAGCCTCCAGCATGGCAAGGCAGAGTCTTCAGGGAAGTGAGGCTGGCTGGCCCTTGTGCGTGAGTGACATGGGATGCTCTGAGAAGGCCCTGCGTGCAGATCCTGCAGGGTTTGGAGCTCCCTTGGAATGGAGAGGAGACCTGTCCTCCCCTAGGCAGCACTGCCAGCAGCCTGGTGCCCTACTGCAGCTGTAAGGCTGTTGGAAGGGGATGGCCCTGCAGGGCCCAGCCCAATGGGCAGAAAACAAGGATGATGAAAGATCCCTGGCTCTTGGGTCTGAGGGGACATCTCAGGGATCACTCACTGGCCTGGGAGCTGGCGGCTTTTTCAGGAAGCCTCTTTGGTTTGGTCCACGGTACTCAAGCAGCCTTGGAATAGTCCTGCTTAAACAGCCTGGAGTGGTCCTGCTCAAGTGACATGGGGTGGTCCTGCATGGGCAACATGGGAAGGTTCTGCTCCAGCTACATAGGATGATCCTGGCCAAGCAGCCTGGAGAGGTCCTGCTTGAGTAGTATGGGGTGCTGCTGATCAAGCAGGGCGGGACGGTCCTGCTCAATCAGCATGGGATGGTCCTGCTGGAACAGCATGGAATGGTCCTGCTCAATTAGCATGGGATGGTCCGGCTCAGGCAGCATGGGATGGCCCTGCTTGAGCATGGTGGGATGGTCCTTGTGGAGCATGGGATGGTCCTGCTGGAGCAGTGTGTGGTGGGTCTGCTTGAGCACCATGGAGCAGCTGCAAGTGGCAGGGATCATTCTTCATGTCCTACAGCATCCCAGGCAATGCATTCAAAGCCATTCCTGGCCTTTCTCACCCCTCTTGGAAATCCTTCACTGCTGGAAGTGATCCTGGGGGAATCTAGTCAAGCTGCATGTTCCGCATCAGTTATTGCTAATGTTAGACTGGGACATTGCTGACTTTATCTGGCTGAAACCTTTATCTGGTTACTGAAACCTTCCAAGGGCAGAGGTCATCCCCTTTTCCCCCATGACCAATTCCAACTGCACTAGCCCTAGGGAGAAGTGTTTTCTGATGTCAGGAAGGGTCCTTCCTGTGTGTATCAGGGGTGGCTGAGCTGGTAGTGGCTTTCCCGGGTTGGTAAGGAATGGGATATAAGGCAGGAGAAGTGGGAAGAGAAGCAGAAAATTGTAGCTGGAGTCAGATGTGCTGGGAGTAAAAGAGTGCAGAGAGGAATGGGAGAAGTCAGGCTGGGAGAAGATTGGAAGTCAGGACAGAGGTAAGAGATGAAGGAGAATGTAAGGCCAGAGAGGGAGCTGTGAGGTAAGGAAGGATGGCTGGAGGTCAGGGAGGGGTGGAGAGAGAAATCTGTGAGGTTGTGGACACTTAGAGGATAAAGAGGGATAGGAAGGTGGGGAAAAGTGGAGGAGCATAAGGAGAAACAGGGACACTGTGGGAGGCAGATGACAGAGGATGGTGAGATAGCCAGAGGCCATGTGTGAGAGGGACAGGGAAGAGGTGAAACTGCAGGAAAAAGTATGGGGAACAATCGGAAGTGAAGGGTCACAAGAAGAACTGAGGTGGAGGAAGAAGTTTTGAGATGGAGGGTGGAGGAGATGGAATATGGTGGAAGGGACAATGAATATGAAATGTAAGGTTGGGGAGGATGAAGAGACCAGACAGATAGAAGGAAGTGGACATTGAGGAAGGACAGGCAAATAGTGGGTGGTGTGGGGCATGGGGAAGGATGGAGGACAGTGGGAAGTGGAGGATGAAGAAGGTGGACAAAATCAAAGAGGAAAACAAAGAGAGATTAGATGGCAGGTGGTGGAGGAAAAGATGGAGGGGAGATGGAGAAGAGGAGGAGGGATGAGGAAATACTGGGAGATGGACCTGGATGACAGGAGGAACGAGAGACACTAAAGGGACAGAAGAAGACAAAGACTGGAGGGAGTGGAGGAAAATGAGGAAATGGGAAAAGGATAAGCACAAGGATTGGAAATGTGGAGGTGGAGAAGGTAAAATTGGGTGACATTAGCAGTTGAAAGGATGGTGAAAGAGTGGGAGGTGAGACTGGATTTTGGGATGGGGAAGTGAAAAAGGTTGAGAGAGGAGATAGGAATAGAGAAGAGGATGAAGAAAGATGTGGAGAAGAAGAGTGGATGAAGTTGGGGTGAAGGTGGGAGCTAATGGAGAATAAGCAGGGATAAACTGATGGTAAGTTGTAGAGGACAGTGGTGGGAGCTGAAAAAGATGGTGAGATGTTGACATGAATATGAAAGGAAAAGCTGGAGGCAAAGCAAGGCAAGGATGGATGAGACAGGGTGAAGGTGAAGAAGGAGAAAACACAAGAAGGTGCTGGTGAATGAAGGTATGGAACAGGATGTGGTGAATGAAGGAGCAGGTTAGAGGAATGCGATCAAAGTGTGGCAGGAAGACTGGAGGGTGGGATACGGAGGGCAGTGGAGGAGCACAGGAAGGAGGGGTGGGAGGTAGTGGGTGATGGAAGAGAACAAGGAGGGATAGGATGCAGAGTAGGACGCAGCAGCACAGGAGGGTGGGAGGGGACGTGGTGGGTAATGGAAGAGCACAGCATGGCGGGGAGGGATGGGACACATCCCACACTGGATGGACACTGGAAGGAGTGTGGAAGGAGGGATGGGATGTGAAGGGAGTGGGGAGAACAGGGAGGGATTGGAGGTGGTGAGTGACAGTGTAGCACAAGAAAGGACAGGACACAAAGGAGGATACAGGACAGGAAGGAGGGACAGGACATGGTGGCTGATGGATGAGCACAGAAAAGAAGGATGGGACCTGGTGGGTGATGGAGGAGGGTGGCAGGGAAGGATGGGACACAGTAGAAGACTGCAAGGAAGGAGGGATGAGTGAACAACAGAGGAGCAGTGGAAAAAGGGTTGGAACATAAAAGAAGATACACAGGAGGGATGGGGTATGGTGGGAACATGGGAAAGAAGAATTGGGTGTAGCATAAGAAGGAGGGCTGGGTTGGGTTAGAGTTGATGAAAGAGCACAATAAAGAGGGATGGAACAAGAGCAGGTATGAAGAGGATGGGACATGAAGGATGATGAAAGAGCAAAAGAAGGAGGGTGGGTTTTTGTGGGTGGTGGAGGACGTCAGGGTGGGACAGTTTCATGGAGCGAACCTTAGGGGAGGCTGGGACCAGCAGGTGATCAGGGAATCATTAAGGTTGGAAATGATCTCTGAGAGCATCGAGTCCAACTGAAGGGCAGGCACAAGGGCAGGGAGCCATGGGCAGCAGGGGAAGGGGGATGTGGGTGTGTGTGCAGGCTGGGGTGAGCTGCTGGGCAGGCTGGCATGGCACATGGCAGCTGTGACAACACCAGCATCACAGGGACAATGCAGAGCTGAGGGCAGCCTGGTGACAGTGCTGGCAGTGAGGACCCACGGGAGCTGACAAAGAGCTCTGCTGGTGTGGCACAGTTGGGGTCAGCACATGGGGATGGTGTCAGGGACAGACAGGTGGGTGAGGAGAGCATGGGACACCATGTGTGGCTGGGCAGCAGGCAGGATGGCAGGAACAGAGGCACAGGATCACGTCACCCCACACCTCCCTCTGCAGCAGCACTGCCCCAGACAGGACAGGCAGCACGGCCCCCCCACCACAGCACGGGAAGGCAGCACCAAGGGTGGGGGTGAGGGGTTGCAGGGCCTTTATTCATCACACAACAAGCAGGCATGAAACAGGGGTGCAGAATGGGGTGGGCAGAGAGCCTGTCATCAGAGCAGGAGGTGCCCTTCATGCGACCTTGGCATGGGCTGGTGAGAGGAAGCAGGAGGACAGGACAGGGGCAAACGGCTTTACCCAAAACACCTCAGGTTTCACCCCAGGCTGGGTACTGGCATGCGGACAGGGGCAGAATTCATGGAGGGGCTGAAGCAGAATCAGCCACCTCCACACCTTAAGCAAATTTTCCCCACAAATTCCTTGCCGGCCTCATCTCAGCCCCCCTGGGAAATGCCCAGCACCGCTATTTACAGAGTAAGACAGAACTGACCAATATTACAAATAATTAAAAGGCAGTTTTAAAAATGAGAAACCACATTCCAAAAAGTAGAGAGTCTTTTAAAAAAACCAAACCAAACCAAAACCCCAATTATCCATGAAAATGCTAAAAACCACCCCGAAAATATCTATGTACAGCAGGACATTGCCCGTGGCAGTGCTGGACCCAACTCCTCCGTGGCAGGCAGGGACACAGCCTGGCCCTGGCTGCTGGTGAGGGTGGGCAGCACCCAGCTGGGTGATGAGGGTCCCCCGGGGGCTGGCCGGGTGCTGCAGGAGCAAAAGGCCATGGGTAGTGGGCCTGCTGGGCCCTGGCTGATGCTGGTGTGTCCGGGGACACCGGCAGTGAGCGGCTGTCGCGGAGATGCTGACGGAGGCTGCAACGTGGCAGTGATGCAGCAGCTGCTGCGGGCAGTGAGCGGCCGGACAGGAGAGGGCAGCAGCCTCGGCAGCACCAGCAGTTCTTAAGAGAAACTGCGGGATGACAATGTGCAGAGGCCCTGGAAGCAGCGTACAGAGCTCCAGAGCAATGCACAGAGCCCTTGGAGTGATGTACAGAGCTCCTGGAGCAATGCACAGAGCCTGTGGAACAGTGTACGGAGCCCCTGAAGCACTGTATAGAGCCCCAGAGCAATGCAGAGCCCTCGGAGCAGTGGATGGAGACCCTGGAGCAATGCAGAGCCCAATGCAGAGCCCTTGGAGCCATGCACAGAGCCCCCAGAACAAGGCACACAGTCCCAGAGCATTGCGTTGAGCCCCAGGCACCTGCAGGCAGCTCCATCTGGGTGAATCCCTGCCTGGCCCCTGGCAGGCAGCTGGAAAATAGGTCAGGCAGCTGCCTCAGAAATCTCTGTTCTCTCCCGGAGCTGCACAGGGGCACCAAGGCTGCTCTGTGTGGAACTGGGTCGCAGTCCCCCAGCCCCAGGAGCTCTGCAGTGCTGTGGGGGCTGTGCTTGCTGCCCCCTGCCTCCCTGGGTAAGGCTTTTTCTGGTGGTGACAGAGGGATGAGTGGCGCAGACCACGGGCCACGCTGCAGCCTCCCAAACCACAATCTCTTAATCCAATTGGTGCCTCTCCAAAGTAGCTCATTTCGGTATTTTTAAAATGCACTTGGTTTTACATTGCAGGCTGTCCGGAGTTGGGCAGGGCCAGAAGTGGAGAAACAAAAAAAAAAAAAAAAAAAAAAAAAAAAGAGGAAAATAAAAAAAAAAAAGAAAAAGAGAAATATGTATATTCAGCACTTGCAGAAGAAATAACTACAAGTGGCCCCAAGCAGGGAGGTGGGTGCAAGGCAGGGGCACCACAACCCCTTGGGAGCAGGGGATGTGCACACACACACACAGAGGCACAGGCCACCTCTCCCCACGCTGTGCACCCAGCAATCCCAGCTCTGCAGCTGGAGGAGCCCGGGGACCACCCGGATCCCTCCCAGCAGCCAAGGGCCTCAGGAGCGCCCCAAGAGCAGAAGGGTGGCCGAGGAAGGCCCCCAGCCAGCCCAGCCCGGGTGACCACAGGGAGCCTCCCTCCTCCTTCCTGCCGGGGAAGCACACTCAGCCCGCGGCTGATGCAACCGCTCGGCAATCGGGCAATCGGCCCGGGATGCCGGCAGGATGCTGGAGCCCAGGCAGCGCCGGCAGCAGCCGGAGCCAGCACCCTCCATCTGCAGGGTGGGTGCAGCATCACCCCTCGGCCGGTGCTTCCCTACAGCGGCCCAGCCCTCCCTATCGATACCAGCAGCCTCCCCTGGCTGCTCTCCCTTTCTCAGCCCTCGGCATAGCAGGCTCTCAGCTGACACTCCCGGCGCGGTGGCACCGCCAGGAACCCCCGGTGCCGTCTCTGCGCAGGCAGGAGGTGATGCAGCCACCCTGCCAGGGTGTCCTCGCACCCCGGGGCTACCGGCAGCCTCTGGCTCCGCATCTGCTTCGTAAGCGTCCCCGGGGCCGAGGGGACGTTTAGGAGACAGATGAGCCCGCGCCGCCTCCGAGAGGGGCCCCCGCGGGCTCAGCGCGGGCGCTCTTCCGGCAGGACAGTGGATGGCAGGCACGCTGCGTCCCCCGGCCCCCCGTCCTCACTCACTCGAGGCCCCCGGCTTCTCCTCCGCCCTGGGGGGCTCCGTGGGGTGCAGTTTGCACTTGGAGGGGGAGTGGCGGACCGCGGAGCGGGACGGCCGGGCAAAGCAGGAGGTGAGGGACTGGGAGCTGCAGTCACACGCCGTGTCCTGCAAAGATAGACATGGCACAGCGGAGTTAGAGGGGTCAGGCACCCTGTCCCCCGCCATGGCGGGACACCCCGGGGGGCTCTGTGCCTCGTTACCTCGCTGGCTATAGCCGAGATGAGGTCAGGGTCCCGCAGGGCTGCGTCCTTACTGCCCTGGCCAGGGGACGAGGGCTTGGGGTCCTCGCAGCTGCCCTGCTTGAGGACCTTCTTGTTCAAGACACGGGACATGTTTTCGTGGTGGGTGGCGGGGCTGGGGTGCTCGGCTCTCTTGCTCTCCTCCCCAGTGGCCTCCTTCTTCTCCTGGGGGGCAGTGGGGCTCTGCGCCCGCCCGCAGACGTTCCTGAAGAACTCCTGCACGAGGCCATACTTGGGTGCTTCGGGCTTGGCCCGGCTGCTGTCAGCGCAGCCCGGCTTCCAGATGGACTCGGTGCTGCCCGCGTGCTCCACCACGCTGAACAGGCTGGACAGGCCATCGTTGATGTTGCTGAGGACGGGGCTGTCGCGGGTGGTGGTGGAGCGGGCCCAGGCAGAGCCATTCTGCTTGCTCTGGTGCAAGTTCCACAGGCTCCTGTCCTTGGAGGCGTCCAGCTTGGAGGAAGACCTCCTCTGGAGCTTTGGAGAGCCGTATTTTGGAGAGCAGCATGGCCGCTCGATCCTGGAGTGGACCTTATCCAGGGAGGAGGAGATCTGCTTGCTGCGCACGGACACGAGGGAGGAGCTGCGCGGGGACCAGCTCTTGCCATGCATGCCGGCACCACGAGGCAGGTCGGTCTGGAGGCCCACGCTCACCGTCTGGATGGTCTGTGTGCCCACGTGGGCCAGCCCCACTGTCTGGCTGGAGGTGCTTTTCACCTTCCTCTCGAGCGAGCTGGAGCGGATGGCCTGGCGCACGCAGTTGGTGATCTCCTTCATGTCGTCGCTCATGTTGCCGGAGATCTCCAGGTCGTGCAGCGAGGGGGGGAAGCGCGGCACCGGCGGCACCGCGCTCTCCCCTGCGCCACTGTCCAGCAGCTCCTGCTGCTGCTTGGAGAAGTTGCACAGCCACTGGCTGTAGGTGCCCTCGGCGCTGGCCGACTCCTCTGGCTCCTTGGGCTTGGCCATGGTGAACAAGAATCCAGGCTCGATCATGATCTTGCCCTCCTTGTTGTGCACCAGAGGCGCCTCCAGCCGCCGCACCACCGGCGGGCTGTAGTAGATGCGGATCCCTGTCTTGTCGGGTGCCGTGTAGCTCCTCTGGATTTGTTTCTGAGCTGGGTCGTGCCCGGAGAGGTTACTTGCTCGTGAGTAGTCCCAGGAGGAGATGCCCAGCTTCTCCTTGGCCAGGCTGTCAGGGGCAGGTTGTTCGATATTCACATATGTACAGTTGGAGGGAGGGAGGCTGGTGCTGTCCCGGATCCCGTTGGGCAGCATCTGGGTGGTTGAGGATGACTTTTTGCACCGGGCATGGTCACCCAGCCCTGGCACGGTCTTTCCAGAGAGGTAGGGAGAACAGTCGAGCAAGCTTTCAAACTCTGACATGGAGGAAACAGACTTGGTCCTGTGGGAGGAGAGAGAATAGGGATCAAAAGGGGGCAGGGCAGGGGATTGGGGAATACCTGAGGCACTCTGTTCCCACCCCAATGGGACCTTCCTGGGAACCCAGACCTGCTCCTCACAGGGAGCCCTTTGCTTCCAGGACTACCCTGGAACAGGGTTACATCTCCCTGTGACTCTCAGAGATGTCAAGCCCAGGGGGCCCCTCTATGTTCCAGGGACTATGGAGGCACCAGCACACTCACCTTTTGAGGTTGGTTCCCTTGGCTTCTGCTTCAGAGATTGTCTCCTTGTCTGTGATTTTCTCATTGAGAGCCTAGGAGGGCACAGGAGAAAGCTCCAGGATCAGCAAGCACAGGACCAGAGCAGAGATGGGTTGGAGCTCAGGGGCTGCATCCCTCCAGCACCACCAGCTTCCCCAAACACTGAGGCACAGCAGTCCCAGGACTGCATGGGACTTGCTGCAACCATATTTTCTGTTTAAAATCAGCTTTTTATAAAAAGAAGCTCTTGGGGGGTCAGCCATGCCCTTCATGCTCTTACTCTCCTGGTCCTCTCCCTTGCAGCCTCATTTGCTGTTTAAGAGGGTGTTAATTGGGGTTCACACATCCTCCCACCTAACCCTTAGCACAGACCTGGGCCCTAAGAGCATCCTGAGAGCACTACACCCTCTCTTATTTACCTCTTTCCAGTTGCTGCCGTGCTTCTCCATTTCAGAATGCTTCAATGCCCATGGATTGGATCCTTTCTGCAACTGGAAAATGTATCGGTCACTCAGCATGAGTTAAGGTGCAACATGACCCTCTCTGGGCAAGCAAAAGCATGAAACATTCTCAGGGCAAGCAGCAGAGGCTGGAGGACACGTGCAGGATGGGGGACATCATACCTGGTTGAGTTTGTTCTGCAGATCCTTTGCTTGCTGTTCTGCCTGCTGCTGCTCCTCCTTGAAGCGAGCCAGCAGCTCCACCTTCTCCTGGTTCCAGTTCTTCTCGCTGATCTGCAGCTGCTTGGTGAGGTCCATGACAGCGCTGTAGGACTCGGCCAGGAGATGCTGGTGCTCCTCACGCTCCCTCTTCAGTGCCACCTTCCAGTCTGGCAGTGCACGGTCTGCAATCCCTTTGCCTGCCTTTGACTCCAGCTGTGGGGACATGGTGGTGGCTGTGAGGGACCCAGGGCTCAAATGTGGTGCTGGACATCTCCAGAAAATGGGCAGGGCTGCGGGCATCTTGCTTGCTTGCCAGTTCCACTCCCATGCTGCCAGGCTGGGCAATAAGCACGTCCCCAAGGACGTGACACACACACACACAACATGGCTTGCTCATGGCATAGCCAAGCCATGGACAGCCCTGGCTTGCAGCCACATCATGCCAGCTGGCCAGCAGATGGTCACCTAGCAGGACACCGGCTGAATGTCCTGCTTGCCTGGCTGTCCTCCTGCCTGCAGGACATGGCTCCTGGAGAGGGGCACCATCACCTGCAGTGCTGCCTGAGCAGCCCCCAAGGATGCAGCACCACTGGGGTGCTGCCACCACAGCTGCTCTGCTCACTTTTGAGGAGATATGGGAACTGGGGACTCATGCTCTGCCAGGAGAAATCCTGCCTGGAAAGTCCTGGCACCTGTGCTGGGGAACAGAGCTGATGTACAGCCATGGGCTGCTGCAAGCACAGCGTGAGTGGAAACCTCTCAGTGCTGGGAGGACAGGGCTGAGGGACTGGTGGGGCTCATCCAACAGGCAGGAGCTTCCCCCAGTGCCCAGGCTGCCCTCCCTCCACCTCCTGCCTTCCCTGCAGCCGTGCATCCTTTTTGCAGCATCTGCAGGGATCCTGTGCTGTGACTCAGGGTGGAAGAGGTGGGCTCTGATGCTGCTCTCAGTTGCCTGTCCTCAGGAGGGCTGCTGAGCCCCTGTCCCATCCCACCCTCCCCAGACAGAGGAATAAAGAGCATCCTCTGCTGCTCCACCGTCAGATTTCCATGCCAGCCCTGTTGCCATGGAAACTCTCCTGCCTGAGTGGCTGCTAATTAAGATTCCCACAGTGCCACCCTGCTCCCAGCCCAGTGCTTGGCACAGGGCACAGGCAGGCCCCCAGCCCCCCAGCAGGCATGGGGGAGCTCTGCCACCCTACAGGGTGCCCGGGGCTCCCACCTGGGCGATGTGGCACTTGAGCTCAGCACGCTCCATCTCCCAGGCAGCCTTGGCCTTGGTGAACTGCTGCTGCAGCTCGCTGGCACCGCGCCGCTCCTCCCGCAGCTCCGTGCACAGCTCCTTCAGGGTCACCTTCATGTCTGCCAGAGTCTTGATGCACTCGTTGGGCTGCAGGAGAACAGGGGTGAGCACAGGCAGCAGGAGGGGACCCAACAGGGTGGGACTCTGTGGGACCTGTCCTCTCTGCATCCCAGCCCTGCAGGCTGCTGCCAGAGACAGGGGAAGCCACCAGGGCAGGAGACCATCCTCAGGGGTGATGTGCTGGGGAGGAGCATCCCCACCCAAGCATGCACCCCGAGAGGAGTCACCAGCCCAAGCCATACAGCCACAGCACGGGCTGATCCTACTCTGATCCACCCCCTGGGCTCGTGGGGACCCTGCTCACCGTGTTGGGGGTCCAGGTGTCCCCAGCACACATCTTGTTGTCCGCCTGTTGCTGCGGGGCTAGCTCCTCCTCTTCCAGCAGCAGGTACAGCTCCTTCATGCTGTTCACCTGTGGGTGACACCATGGCTGGGGTGATATGGGGACCCACAGGCCCTGGCCAGGGATGGGGGACACCCAAAGAGCCCTGGGCAGGACAGACAGGCATGAGGGACACAGCCAACAGTGTGGTCTCCCCTCCATGGCAGCCCACTATACCTCCAAAAAGTCCTCGCCCTCACTGTGCACCACCTTGCCCTGGCGCCAGCGCTTGAGGAACCACTTGAGCTTCATGAAGAGCAGGAGGAAGCTCTGCCTGAACTGCTGTGACTCCTGCACCAGCAGGTTCTTTTCCTGGCTCCAGAACTTCTGCTCCAGCCGCCTCTGCAGGTTGAGGCTCTGCAGCTCAAACTCCCGTCGCAGCAGTGCTTTCTGGTGGTCCTCCTTCAGCTGTGGAGAGATGAGTGGCTCCAGGACAGGCACTGGTGGCAGCCATGTGATGCCTCCCTCCCAGGGTCTGGGTTGAGCATGGTGCCAGCCCCATATCCCATCCGGGGGAGCTGCACACCACTCTGGGAACATGCTGGGGACAGCAGGGCTACGGGGGAAGCCCTGCACGGCTCCATGTGCAAGGAGCTCAGCCTTGAAAATGGGACATGCTGTGTGTGCTCCCGGCTGACACCCAGGTCCCGACGTGGGTCATAGGGCTGGGGCTGGAGGTGGCACTGCCATGGGTTGAGGACAGCTGTCTCCCAGGGGCAGAGGCTGTTCCTTACTCACCTGGCAGATCTTCTGTGAGAAGTTGTCCACCTCGTCCTTCCTCAGCTGCCTCTCCTGTGAGAGCTGCTCCTGCAGCCCCCGCAGGCTCTCGTTGGCCTCGGACAGCACCAGCTGCAGCTCCTTCATCTGCAACAGCCCCAGAAGGGGATGGGAAAGCTGGCCTGCACTTCCCCGTGTCCCTCCCTGACCAGGCTCTGCAACTTCCCTGGCCCCCAGCTCTCAAAAGCCTGTCCCACAGCCCTGTGGCTCAGGGGACATGGCTCCCAGGTTGTGTCATACCTCGGTGGCATAGGAGTCGTTCTCCTCAGCCCGGCAGGGTTTGTAGCTCCGGGCATGGGCAGGGTCCGTGTCCTTGGCGTGGGGGATGCGGAAAGGGTCGGCGTCCCTAAAATCAGGCTGCTGCATGCGTGGGCAAGTTAATGAGAACAAACCAAAAGAGCGGGAAGAAAAAAAAACCAGAAAACAAAACAATGGGTCTCTGAAACAGTAAAGAACTACAAGACAACAAAAAGGATGAGGAGGAGAAGGAGCTTCATCACCATGGCGGGAGACAATGTGGAAACCAAAAGGAAACACAGGATGAGGAGACACATGGCCTGGATTGTTTAGGGAAAGGGGAAAAAAGAGAGAAAGAGGGAAAAAATGTGCAAACACCAGTTACGGTGCCATGCAGTGACTGGGGGAGACTGGGACCTCGGGCTGGGGGGACCACATGCAGAACAATAGGACTCTGAACAAGCGAGTGTGCTCCAGAAAGGGGCTTGTGCCTGCAGCCCCAACCACCACTGACAACCCTGGTCCCTGGCACGAGCTGGGACCCCTGAGAACAGCGAGACAGCAGGGCAGGAGCTGCTCTGCACTCCTCCAAAGGTGTTCTCCCCTGGATGCAGATTTGCCCTGAAGCCTTTGCTCTCCAAATTACACTGCCTAGGTACTTCTGGGGACGGAGGATTCCTGCAAGTGGGATCTCTGCAATTGGGGCTGCTTTCAGAGGCTGCAGGCTGCTCTCCTCCCACTCAGCTCATCCCCAACAAGCAAAGAGCTTCTGAAACACAATGTTGGGCTAAGCCAGGGAGAGCAGCCAAAACATCAGCCCCTGCTAAGGTGGGATTGCACTTGAGAGCCCCTGGTCACGGGCAGGGCAGCCTTGGCACAACCAGCCTGTGCCAGGATGCCCACTGCCTCCTGCCCTGGGCACACTCTGTTGGAGCAGAGTCCTACCTTGTCCCCGGTGCCACTGGCATGCAGTGAGGTGTTAGTCTGGATTTTGCTCTGGAGAGGCAGGAGGGAGGTTACAGTGGGGATCAGGGTTTGCTCCATTAAAGCAGGAGGAAACGTGGTGGCAAATAAAGCGGCAGCTGCTGTGAGGGATGTGGGAAGAAGCCGTACCTGGAAGTCAGAGGCATGCTCTTTGGTGACATCATGGCTGCTGGGGCTGGAGAAGGGGAACAAGTCCGTGTGCTCCTTGAAGCCACCGGTGAGGTGGTCCACCTTCCTCACGAAGCAGCCCAGGTCCTGCTGGAGCACGCCCAGCCTCATCAACAGCACATTCATCAGCTTGGCATCGCTGGGGCTGTCACCACCGCTGCCCACTGCCTCGCCCAGCAGCACCCCTGCACACTCGTTGTCCAAGCAAGCCTTCAGCCCCGAGGTGAAGCCATTGGCATCCGAAATCAAGACATCGATCGCTTTACTGACCAGCGTCGCCTGGTCCCGGATGCCCAGCAAGGTCTCCAGGTCCTTGGGCTTGAGCAGTTTGGCAGGGCCATCGGGCACCTTCCCAGTGCCCAGCCCCCTGTCCTGCTCGTCGGCCTCGCTGCCACCCGTGCCATCCCTCCAGCCGGAGGTGGGGATGCACTGTGCAGAGTCGCCGGCCTCGGCGTCGGTCTCCAGCATGGGCCGGGTGCTCTGGCAGGAGGCCAGGTCGCAGCGCTGCAGGTTGGAGAGCAGCACCCTGTTCTCGTACTGCAGCTTCTTCACCTTGCCACTGAGCTCGCTGATCTGCACCTTGGCCGTGGCCAGCTCCTCCTGCGAGGGCTCACTGACCACCGAGCAGCTGTCCTCCGACAGCGTCACGTCCAGCTCGTGGTCCGACTTGTACTTGGTCAGCTCGTTCAGGAGCAGCTTGTTCTGGTCCTCCAGCTCCAGCAGCGAGCGCCTCAGCAGCTCGGCCTCCTCCTCCACGAACTGCAGGTGCCGCCGCAGCTCGGCCACCGTGTCCCCCGTGTCCCCGCAGCTGGAGACGCCCACCAGGAACCGCGCGTCCTGCCCCGGCAGCTCCCTGTCTCCCTGGCCCTTCATGTCGTCCATCTCCGCCCGCAGCCCGCGGTTTTCCACCTCCAGCTCCACTATCCTCCGGCTGAGGATGTTGGCTTCCTCCTCCACCAGCTTGAGGTGGACCTTCAGCTCGGCCTCCCGGGAGTGGGGAGAGTCAGCCAGCTCCTCCACGGAGAGGGAGCTGTCGAGGTCCCCGTACAGGGATCTGTACTTCAGCAGCTCCTCCTTCATGCCGTCGTTCTCCTTGGCCAGCTTGGTCAGCTTCTTGCACATCAGGGCTGACTCCTCCTTGGCAAAATGCAGCTGGCACTTCAGATCTGCGCTGTCCTCCTGGGGACCCAAAGGGGGTGGGTATTAGAAAGATGCTCCCAGGAACCATGGTGATTCCCAGAGAGCTCTGGGGACACGCCACCCTCCCATGCCAGTTGTCCCAGGGAAGCTGCTGGCTCTGCTCCTGAAGGAGGAAAAGCTTTGAGATCCATCCTGGAGACTTTCAGGGTTGAGCCTGGAGATGGGACAGGATGCCCTGGATGAGGAGACCTGTGGGTCTTGCCCCAAGAAGGATATTGAGCCACCACCAGGGATGTGTGGACCAAGTCCAGCCTGATCCACAACAGCGCAGAGAGGAAGGAAAAGATCTCAAGATTCCACAGGGTTTTTAAGGCTTCCTCCCTAAAACTGGCATTGAAATGCCCTCGTCAGGGCTCTGCTTCTCTTGCTCAGCCCCCCACTCTCATCCCAGGGCAGAGAAGCTGCTGAAAACCTCTCCAAGTCCCAACCCCCAGCCTTTCTGCCACCACCTTGCCAGGGCACTGAAAACCCAGGCAAAGCCTCAGCACCAGCTCACCAGTCCCTTCCCAAGCCCCTCTGCTTCTCAGGACCGTTTCTCCATGTGTTCTTTTTTTATTTAGCAGTTAGGATCTTGGCTGTTTGCCCAGACAGACCGTTTCTCTGCTCTGGGAGCTTTTTGGATGGAGGACCAGGATTTCCTGACGTCCAGCTCGCAGCTTCCCGTGCCCTGGGGTCACTTGAGTGCTCTGAGCTGTGGCATGGTCACTGCCAGGAGGGGACCTGCTGGGCTGTGACCCTCACCTCACTGCACCCACTGCAGCTGGGCAGTGCTGGAGGTGGCCAAGCCCTTTGGCTGGGTGGCTGCTGGCCCTGGTAGCCCTCTGCCTGGCTGAACTCACCCCCTTTCCCCTTTCCTTGGATGGAAAAAACAAGCTGTCCCCTTCCTTGGGTGCTCTGAACCCCCAGCCCCCCCAGACCCCCCCCATGCTCACCCCAAACCCCACAGCAGTATTTACTCTGCTGACTTCATGCTCTGCTCATAACAAGGCCAGGGGTGATGGAAAGGGGGTTCCCATGAGTTTGGGGTGCCATTTCATTCCCTAAATGTCCTGCAGTGACCACAGGAACCACCCTGCTGCACTTCCATGCTTGTGCACTGGGACACGACCTCACTAAGGCGCATTAAAGCTGTGCCCCCCTAATTAGGTGAGGAGATTAGGGGAGGGCTGGTGTGAGCAGGGCAGACATGACTTCAGTTCCTGTTTTTCCAGGGGGAAAAAAAAGCAGCAACCCAATGTGTCCCTCTATGTCATCAGCAGAGACACACACACGTCCCCAAGGCCACCTGGAGTGCTCCTGGGGTCTGGGGAGATCTCAGTGTTGAGTCTGTCCCCCCCAACTCCATTTTTGGGGAGTGCTGAAGCTCACTCAGCACAACCAGGCAGGAAAGAGGCCCAGGAAGCCACAGATGAGTCATCTGTGCCCACAGGGCCACCAGCCACAGCTGAGCAGGGACAGGGAGTCCATGGGGGCCACATGCAGGGGCATCTGCACCCACCTGGGGAAGCCCAGAGTTCCTGGAGCATTGCTCCCACCACAGAACTGGGGCCACCCTGACCCCAAGCTGAAGGGTCTTAGCTCCATGGGGAAGCAGAGGGGATTTGGGGTTGTTTCCTGCCCAGGAGGAGGCAGATGGGGGGCTTCAGCCTCAGGAAGGGGGTGATGGAGGAGCCCCCTCAACTCAGGGCAGAGCTGGCTGTAAGTGCTCTCTGGGGAAATGAGGGAAAGGATGCTGCGACCATCAGCTGGCCAGAAAGGGCTCTCAAGAATGGAGCTAAAGGAGGTGATAAATAAAGACTGGAAGGGAAAGTCTTTGAGGGCCTGGGGGTCTCTGTCCTGTGGCTGCACAGAAGGGCCTGTGCCAAGAAGGACACAGGTAACCCAAACCCCTTAGGATGCTCAGGGTTCCTGCTGGGAGACACTCAGCAGCGTGTCAGGAGTGTCTTTACATGGTCTGCCTCCATGTCCCAGCTTTGGGGGAGCAGATCTTTTCCCCAAAATAAACCCTTCAGGTCTTTTGCCTTTGAAAGAGGATTTTTCCTCTTGCCTTTCTATCCCTGCAACAGCAGCTCTGCCTCTCCAAGCCCTGGTAACAGCATTAGTGAGTCACACCAGCTCAGCTCAACAGCAAGTGACAGCTGAAATCCTGCTGCCACCGGCAAATCCCCTGTGAGGGCAGGAGTGGTGTGGCCTCCATCCATCCCCACAGGGACCCTCTGCTCCCCCAGGCACCCTCAGCTGCTGGCACTGGCAGGAGGGACACAAGCTGCAAGAGCCACGGGAGAAGAAGCAGCTTTGCAATGTAAAGCCAAACTCCTTCAGCTCCTTACACAGGGAAAGGGTTAAAGCCACTGCTGCTCCATTGATAAATGAGACAAGGGAGGAGTGAGAACAAAGAGGATGGCCCAGCACATCAATCCCTCCCTTATGCAGGGGCTCTGAGAGGCAGGAAAGCTCTGCAAAGCCCTGCAAGGAGGGGATGGCGCTGCCATGCCCGGATTTGCTCCTGGCCTGGGCTCAGTCCCCAGCTGGCACCATGAGCTGGGGTGTTGGTGGCTCACTGTGGCATGCCCGGGGTGCTCAGGTGCTGATACCTGCACTGATGGCTTCTTCTCAGTCTTGCCCAAGGAGCGAGACCCTCGCTTCTTCAGGGAATTCTGCAGGAAGAACAGAGAGTTATGACACACAGTGATGGCCCTGCACCCCAGCAGTGACAGACAGACAGACAGATTCAGTGTGGATGGACATTGGTGCTGACATTCCCAGACGCTCCTGGACCCCAGAACACCCGAGCCCTGGTGGGCTGAGGGAGGCCCTTTGCTTTGAGGGAGCTGGACTGGCAAGCATCACATCATGAGGTTTGGCCAGAAATTCCCCCTGCAGGCAAAGGAGCAGTGAAAAAGCAGGAGTGAGCAGGAAATGAGCCATGGAGAGTGGAGAGGCTGAGTCACTGTCCCTGTCAGGGCTGGATGGTGCAGGGAATCCAGCCCCCAGGCCAAGGGACAGCTCTCAGGACATTCCAGTGTGGGAGCAGCAGATGATGACATTCCCCATCACCTCCCCAAGCAAGGGATATGTCCTGGTCCCTCAGCAGCATGATGCTGACTCTGCTGTCAAGGTCACAAGGGGACACAAGG
This sequence comes from Serinus canaria, assembly GCF_022539315.1. Classification (NCBI taxonomy): domain Eukaryota; kingdom Metazoa; phylum Chordata; class Aves; order Passeriformes; family Fringillidae; genus Serinus; species Serinus canaria. The sequence goes on from NC_066333.1 coordinate 3,143,745, forward strand.
GACAATGTCCAGGCTAGTGAGGACAGCTGGGAGGTGGGGAAGGCAGACAGAGCAATAAGGCAGACCAAAAGCATGGTAAAAATGCAGGTACCCAGAGCAGAGCCAGTTATCTGGGGAAGGGAGCTGGGGCAAGACCCTCAAGAACATCCACAGAGCCTCTCATGAGTGCTGGCTGATCCATGCAGCTGCCCTGGACCTCTTTCCAAGCTGGTGCTGAGGCCCAGCAGCCAGAGAAAGCAGCTGTGAAATGTAAGCTGCTGCCTGTGCCAAGGTGCAGGGCTCCAGGCTTTCCTATTAAGGCCACGACCATCCCTGGAGCTGCTGGAGCTGCAGAGCCTCTCCCAGGGGCTGGTTGTGCCACATCACATCCTCACCCCCACCATGCTGCAGCTGGCAAAGGGCAGCACCAGCCCCAAAGAGCCCCAGGCACAGCACCCTGGGCACATGTGGCTGCCACTGCTCCACCCTGGGAGCAGCCTTGGGGTGGTCCTGTCTGAGGGTCCCCTCAAGGCCAAGTTTGGTGTGGCAGGCTTGGCATGGGGTACCCAGATTGATCCCACCTTTTGTGAGCCCTTTAGGAGACAGAAGAGGGGAAAATGCCTGTGCTTTTGGGAATGATCCCCAGACAATTATCCAATTATGGGAGAAACCTCTTGGAAGGGAGGAATAATCAGCCCCGAGGGGTGAGTGCAGCCCAGCACAGTCCCTGGCTCTGGCTGCTAACAAGCTCTGCCAGGTTCTGTGCCCTGCAGCAGCAGGGAGGAGGAGGGCTTTTAGCTCACTTTGTCTAATGTTTGCCTAATTAGCACTCTGCAATCAGCGAGTAACCCCAATGCCCTTGCTAGCCTGGGGATGTGCCATCCTGAGCTTGGGGACCATCTCTGAGCCTGTGCCAGCCAGCCATGTCCCCAGGGCTCAGGCAGCTGCAGGAGGGGCTGTATCCCACCCCACACCCTTCAGCCAGGGAAAGGCAGTGCCTGCCTCTCTGAGCTCCCCTTGCTAACCACAGAACCATTTTCCCTGCCTGTTTTCCAAGTGAGGGAGAGCTCCAGCCCAGCTCCCACTACTGCCATTTGTTATTCAGCCCATGCTCCTGGCTGCAGGGAAACCCATTTCACGGCTGTTAGCAGGGCTGTGCAAGACACCCCGTGTGGGGGATGCTGTCACCAGCACGGGCACGGCTGACAGGGGATGGCTACAGCTGGATCCTGCAGCTTCCCAGGAGCTGGGCTGGGCTTTAAGCAGGGATGGCCCCAGAGATCCCGAGCTGCTGTGTGCAGGAAGCACAGTGGGGGAAGTGAGAGCCTTCCCTTGGCTGTGCCTCCTCCCCCACACTGCCCTGATGGCTCAGCCAGAGATGCATCCTGAGGCTCCCCGGGGACCAAAGGCATCCCGGGCAGTAGGGAAGTGGGTTACAAGGGCTGCAGTGGATCTCAAGTCCATGCTGTCACCGGGATGCCTTTCCTGTCACCAAGGTTGACACAGATTCCAGCCAGAAGCTGGTTCCAAACAGAGCATGACATGGAGTGCCCTGGACCTGTGCATGTGGCTTCATTTGTGGCTGCCCAGGACACAGAGGGGACTGTGCACCCAGCCAGCTCCACAGCACCACTGGGACACTGCTGGGACCTGCAGGATGTGGTCAGGATGCAGCCAGCACCAGGCACTCTGCCAGGGACAGGGACCCCACACATCATTTGGAGTTTTGCCCAGATGGAATTGGGCACGGCCCAGGGGGCTGGGCTGAGCAAGTGGCCAGGGACATATAAAGTGTCCCCAGAGCAGTGGGGAAGTGCCATAGCTCCCCCCTGATGGGGCAGAGCCAGCCCGTGCCCGCAGGGTGGGATGGAGCACGCTGAGGGCAGGTGCTGCTCAGGTTTCACAAGCATCAGTTTGGGTTTCAGTGACTCAGGCAGGGCTGGGGGATCCCATGATCCAGGGCCAGGACACCTGCTGGGAGCAGAGCCTTGGGGATGCCTCCTGGTCCCCTCCCGTGTCCCACTCACCTCTCTGAGCTTGTCCATCTCGTTCTGCACCACCTGCTTGGCCAGCTCGGTCTCGATGAGCCGCTGGCGCAGCTCCTCGTTCTCCTCCTCCAGCCTGATCCTCTTCTTCTCCACCACCTCCAGCTCATTGTGGAGGCGCACAGAGACGTCCTTGGCCACCTGGGGACACAGCAGGGCTCTCACCAGACTGGGCCCAATGTGCAGGGGGCACCTACAGTACTCATGAGGAGATCCTGGCAGTTACTGAGACCCTCAGGGGTAGACACTGTGGGGGTGACCCCCTGACCCTTGTGTCTGTCCCCTCAATCGTGTGCTCTGACTGCTCTTGCTCCTTCACCAGCTGCAAGGCTGCCCTGCATACCCATTCCCTGGCCAAATCCTGCCTTCCCCAGCCCTAGCATGATGCTGGGAGACATAAATTACCTTTTTCCCACAGCACAAATCTGGAGAAGCCCCCAGAAGGCTGTAAGAGCTGGTAGGCAGCAGCAGAGCAGGCAGCCTGTCGCTGCAGGCAGCAGCTGTGCTGGCCAGGAGAAAGGCGAGCTGCTGCATCACGTTACAGAAAAACCAGCAGCTGCCCCAGGGTGAAGGGTGACTACATCCCCCCCAGAGCTCCCCCTCTCCAGATCCCTGCACGGGAGCAGTCCCCAGCATAAAGGGAGCTGAGTAAAACAAAACATTCACTCTTGCATTTGCAGGACAGCAAAACTTGTCCCAAATGCCAGTGCTCTCCTGCACAGCCTGGGACATCAGCACTGTGGAGGCAGCAGCAAGCCCTGCTGCAGGATCTCAGGCCATGGGGCTGGGCTCCTGTTCCCCCGAGGATGTGCTGTGCTTTCTTTCCCAGAAAGGGAGAAGCTGGAGGGGGTGTTTTTGGCAGCAGCCACCTAAGCTGGGGGGGAGCTGATGCTGATGGGTGGGACTGGGGCCCCAGCAGGGATGGGCAGCGAGGCAGGTTCACAGCACTTGTGGCATGTCTTGGCTCCAGGACTGGCTGTTTTCTGCTCAAAAAACAAAGTTAGTCCTCGAGCTGTTGCACATCCATCCCAAGCTGTCTCCAACTGCCACTGCATCCCCTCTTGGCAGCAGTCTCCTTGGTGAGAGCCCTCAGCAAACACTCACCAGGCTCCTCGAGGGCGAGGGCGAAGCAACATCACCCTGCAGAAATCCTCCTGTCCCCGCCCCAGCCCCGCATGCCACCATGCCTGGGGCTCTGCAAGGTTTTCCCGATGGCCGAGAGAAGCAGCACCCAAGCCTGCAGGGTCCTGGTCCCCACCCTCCCTCCCTGCACACGTGTGATGCTCCATCCTTCAGTGGTGGCCCCATCAGACCCCCACAGGAGCAGGATAAGGGAGTTCAGCCCCCAGGCATAGGGCTGGGCTGGGCTCCAGCCTGCTCACATATGGAACATTCTCAGGCAGTGCTGGCTCTCTCCACCACCAGGACCCCCTCAGACCACCTGTGAGCTGAAAGCACTGCTCCCCACTTCCCACATCAACACTGCTAGCAGGGAATTATAACACCTCCAACAAAACTGCACATCACAAACTGCACATCCTCACAGAGCTCCCTGCACCCCAACATCCCCTGCCACCTCCTGCCCACAACTCATCAAAACCCCCTGTGGGGGCTGTCTGGGTGGGGAGGTGCCCTCCCAGGCTGACCTTGACATCCTGCTCGAGGCTGTGGATGAGCTCGCCGTCCACCTGGCCGGTCTGTGCCACGCGCAGGCTGCGGCGCTCGGCCTTGCGCAGCCGGTACTGCAGGATGCGGCACGTCTTGCTGGCCTGGTCCAGCTGCTGCCTCAGCTCCTGCAGCTGGTACACATCCTCCTCCATGTAGACATCCCGCATCTCCAGCATCTCGGCGCGCAGCTCCTCGATCTCATCCTGCAGGGAGATGTTGGGTTAGACCCTGCAGCTTGCTGTGCTCTCTTTTCGCCTGTGACACCTCCCCACCATGGCTCTCCATTCTCCATCCATCCATCCATCCATCTATCCTCCACCCATCTATCCATCTATCATCCATCCCTCCATCCATCCATCCCTCCATCCATCCATCCATCCATCCATCCATCCATCCATCCATCCATCCATCCCTCCATCCATCCATCCATCCATCCATCCATCCATCCATCCATCCATCCATCCATCCATCCATCCATCCATCCATCCATCCACCCACCCCATGAGCCATTTTCACAGGACCCCAACCCCTTGGGCCAGGTCCAATCCATGCAGGAAAAGGCTCAGAGCCAGCTGGATGCTGTCACCCAGGGGTGAGCCAGTCACGCGGGGGGGAACAGCCAACAAAAGCGCCTGAGAGTCTTTGTGGTAAAAGAAAGAGGAAGGTGGGGGAGGGAGAGGAGCTGCAGGAGCAGCTCAGGCAGCAGCCACAGGGAGAAAAATTAGGTTATCTTTGGAAAAGATGTGTCAGGGAGGCAGGTGAGGGAAGGAGGGGATGGCAGGCGAGGACAGCTGTTAGGGGAGGCAACGTGGGGACATGAACCAGATGCCAGCAGTGCTGGGAACCAGAGGCTGTCCCTTGTTTTGCCACCAAGCAGCAGTCCTTGGGCTGGGTCCCCTGTTCCACCTCTTCCCAGTCTCATCAGCTCTCCCAGTGAGCTCCTCCAGCACAGCAGAGCCTCTGGCACAGAGCAATTGCATCACTGCCCCAGCAGGGCCAAGGGTGACATCCTGCTGGCACCAAAACTGACCCAGAGCCTCCTCTGGGGATGTGGCACGTGACTACTGTGGGGTCCCCAGTGCCACCTCCTTATCCAGAACCGGACTGTGGTCATTGGGGATGCTCAAGGACTGTCCCCTCTGGTCCCTGGGGACTGACCAAGCTCTGTCCACATCACCATGAACATGGTGCCAACCCAAATCCTCCAGGCAAACACTCCTCTCACCATACCAGCTGTTCTCAACCAGGCCCAGTGGTATCAGAGATCCCTCCTGGGAGGGATCAAGGATCTGCTTTCCTGCCAAACCCCCTGCCACTAAAGATCTTCTGACTTTGCAAATGCAACTGCCACTTGAGAGTGGTTCACACTGCCACTCTGCACCGTAGCATGGTCAGGGAGGGAACAAAAGGATGTGGCACAGGCACTGGGGATGCTCAGCCCTGATTCCCCTGGGCAGAGGGGACAGGGGACTGCCCCCTCATTGCTGTGACAGTGCCCTAGAGCCCGAGATGGCAGCTCTGTGCTGGCTCTGCCAGGTGCTGGCACAGTGGCTGCCACACTCACCCTGCCTGACAAAGCCCCAGCTGCAAGAACTCCCCGAAAGGAGAAGCCAAGCCTGAGGAAAGGGCCGGCAGCTGCAGGGACAAGTCACAGTCGATCACTGTTGGCTTTAAACACTTTGTAACAAAGAAGGAACCTCAATGAGACAATCCCGGATTATCTCCTGGCCTGGGCTGCCGGAGCCGGGTGGCACCACGGCCACCAGGGTCCTGTCACCCTCTGCTGCTCTGCTTCTCCACAGGGGGTCCTGAGAACAGATCTGCTTCTGTTCTGTCTCAGAACAGAAACAGCCCCAAGGCTCTGAGATGACCACAGGGGGTCCCGGGGACAGGCTGTTCCAGGGACAGCCAGAGACTGTCCTGTGAAGGGCCATCACTGCAGACATGTTTGAGAAAACCTCCTGGACGTGTCAGATGTGACACCCCACAGGGACAAACCAAATGTTCCTGCAAGGGCTGGGATGTACCATGGGGTGGCCAACTCGATGGGAACCCCTCACCAGCACTGCCTCGCAGCACCACAGTCCATCAGCAAAACCCCCTTAAACCAAACCAGCCTGGAGAGCTGGTTTCTGGCATGTATTCCTTGGAGCTTTTGTAGAAAAAAAGGCATTATGGATTGCAGGTGAGCAGGCGCACTGCAGCGGGTGGGGAACAGCCTTCCTTTCACCACCAACGAATCGTGGCTTGAATACAACTGCAGTCCTCCTTCAGTGCTGACCATTCCAGCTCCCACTTGCCATGTGGCTTTCCCAGGCAGCAGCTGAGCAGGGCAGGGAGCAGGGACCTTGGAAAAAACCCAACCACATCTTGCATTTGCTGGAAGAAAGCCTGGGCTTGTCCTGCTAAGAGCTCCTGCTTGTTTATGCTTTGGGTTGTAGCAACCGTTATTTTAGGGGGAGGCCGTGTCCAGAATGGGCAAAGCCTGGAAATACAGCCATGGAGTGGGGCTGGGGGGATTTGTAGCACTGGGGGCTGGGAAAGCAGTGCCTGCCTTTGCTCCAGTTGCAGGAATTCACCTGATAAATCCTCTGAGTGGATGCAGCAGGCATCCACAGCCTGCCCCAGTTTGTCCCACGGAGGCAAGCCATGCTGCTAAGCCACAGTAAAGGGATTAGGATTGGAGAGTGGAAAAATGCCAGGAAGAGAGTTTGGAGGACAGAGCTGATCTGCCAAGGCAGCACATGGGGTACACTGGGGTCCCCTCACAGCTTCAGGGGTCCATGATGGCCACGGAGCCTCACCCTTTGCACATTTTCTGGAGTTGATGCCCAACCCAGCAAAAAATCTGGATTAAGGTAAGAGCAGAACCAGGAGAAGGGAGGGACCCCACAGAAACATCCCAAATTCAGGGGTGGCATTGAGCACTGTAAGTGATGTTAAATGAAGTGTGACATGGTGACAGGTGGGCAACACTGAGGAGGAAATAAAATTATTTCTCTCCCCCACAAATGCCCCTGGGGACTGCCCTGCTGGGCCACTCACCCTGTAAACAACAGGGTGAACACCCCTATGTGGAGTCACAGACTCAGCACCCATGGGCTGCTCCCCTACTTGTCCTCCAGGATCACCCACCACTGCACCCTGCTCATCCCATCTCTGCAGCAGCAAAGATTTCACAGGGATTTTACACTAGAAATCTCCTGGCTCGGAAAAAAATGCTGGGAAGCTGCAGTCCAGAGAGACTCATTTGAATGCCCCAGGGATTGTGTGCAGAAGCAAACAGCCCATTTTGTGGCTGCAGGAGCCAGGTTATGCTCAGTGGAGGAGCTCAAGAGACAACCTACCTTCAACCTCCTCTGCACAAACCTCGGAGACACTGTCTCTCCCTGGGGAGATTATTAAGGAAACTAAGGAGCGGAAAGGTGGGATGCAAACTGCCTGTTTCCAGCTCAGGAAAAAGAAACCATGCATTTTTAGAGAAAGAGGAGGCAACAGCTGTGTCCACACATGCACTTGAAGGACATCAGCTCTTTCAGGAAGGGCTGAGCTTCAGGGTGATGACCCTGAGCAGTGACAGGGCAGGAGAGGGACCGGTGCAGTTACATGTCGCAGAAGCAGAATTAAACCCTCAGATCTCCTACCCAAGGGGAGTTACACATTGACTTTGGCTCCTGCAAGAATGCAGCAAGCTCTGAGGAGAGCAGGGGGCACACACTGTGCAACCCAGCAGGAGCAGCTATCTCCAAGAAGCAGAAAACAGCAAGGGACACAAAACAGGCTCAGCCACAGCTGGCTGTGCCTGGCTGGCTGTGGCAACCTTGGCAGGCACAGCCAAGCAGCAGCAGCCTGCCCGTGGGGGATGGGCAGCATTTTGGGAGGGCACACCCTCCATCTTCATCCCCAAACCTCAGCAGAGGAGGAGGAAGGGTGGGAGCAGCCTGGGTGTGTGGCAGAGGCGCCTTTGTGCGGAGCTGGGCTGCGCTGGCAGGGCTGTGCCTGCGGCTGGCCCCGTGCAAAGCCGGGGATTACCGTGCAGGAGAGCAACAAGCACGGCTTCCTCCCAGATTACAGCACAAAAGCAGCAGCTTTCAATTAACTCTGAGCAGGCAGCCCGACAGGCAGCACAGGGAATTATTCCTGAATTTGCTAGGGGGGGAAAAAAATTAAAACCAGAGGGGATTTTTAAAGGAAACTGCCCAGGGTGCTCAGGTATGTCCCCTGCCAGCAAGGGGAATGCAGGAAATGCAGAGCACCACAAGTCCATGGCGGGGTGCAATGGGTGGAAGGATGGGCAAGGCACACCCGTGTCACACACAGGGGTTTCTCTGGGTGCATTAACAGCAGCTCTGACAGCAAACACAGGCCATCCATGTCGTGCTGGAGCTCAGTGCAGCAGCCTGTCTGCTGGTCCCTGCCCCTGGCTGGCATGGCAGCTCCCCCTTGGTAATGGGAGCGAGGGAAAAATCAACATTTCTCAGCTTTACACCTGCCTCCATAAATTACCAGGCAAACAGCGGGGGGCTCTCTGCAGCCCATGCTGTGCAGCATCCGAAAAGGCAAGAGGCTGCAAAACCCCTTCCAGGGTGGCTGCTTGACACAGCTCTGGTCCCCAGCTCTGCAGGTGGTTACTGGGGCTCCCAGGCATGGTCCCTGCCCCTGTGACCAGGCAGGGTCTGGGAAGCAGCAGAGCAGGGACTCAGTGCCAACCAAGCTGCCCGGACACAGCCCCCAATAACCCTGTGGGGGCTCTCAAAGAGCCCTTGCTGCTGCCATGACTATCTTGGGGGAAACAAGGCACCCAACCACTCTAAATGTTCCTCCACAGGGCTGGGAAATGCATGTGAGCCCCAGGGGATGTGGGATGACTCAGGGCAGGGAGCAGGAGGGGGACAGGCAGCAGGAAAGGGCACTCAGCTCCCAGTGTTACACGGCTCTTGCCTAAACCCTTTCCCTCGGAGAGGAGAGGCTTTGCAGGCATCCCCTCCCCTTGCTCCAAACCCTCCCGTGCCCACTCTTTGTCTGCCTGTCCCTCTGCAGCTGCTGCCGTATCACATCTCACATTTTCCAGCCTGCTGAGCAGGGCTGGGAGCTGCTCTCCATCACACAGCTCAGCAACAGCGAGCTGGGGCAAGGACACCAAGCCACCTCCTCCCTCCCCAGGCTGCCAGCCTGCCTGTGAAAGCAGCCCTTTTTGGGGAAACACTCAGAATAACCCGTTCAGGGGGGTCACAGCAGGTGCACAGGCCTGAGAGCAGGGGCAAGAGGAGATCCCAGCACACCCAGAGAGGAAGGAGGAAAGCAGAGCCTTGCACAAATGTGGGGTGCAAAGAGAAATGGGTGAAGTGTGCTTAAACAAGTGGGTTTTATTATGGCAGCCGAGGGAGGATGGGACGTGAGCTGGCACTGCTGGAGCTCTGCTGGGAAGCTCCCAAGCCCAGCGTGCATCACACGGGCGTAGTAGCACCACACACGTCTGGCTCGTGCCAGAACGTCACCAAAGCCCTCCCGCCCCCAAAAATCCTCATCTCGCTCCAAATACACACTAGGCTTTAGCTGGTGCTGATGAATACGTGAAAAAAATATTCATCTGCAGCTTTTTGGGTGAGTCCTAGGAAATAATTCACCTGGGGTAAGTCTGATTCATCCACACTCGAGCTGCATGGCAAGATGGGCAATGCCAATCCCTTGGGTTAGGGCTTTATTTTTGTTTTAAGTCCTGAAATGCTTGCATTTTTAGCACAGATGGCACAAGCCAGCACTCTGCTGCAGCCCAGCCCAGTTTTCTGCTCCTTGCTGGAGAAACTAGGCAAATCTTCCAACATTTTTTGGAGCACAAGAGGTGTGTGCTCTGGGCTTCTGCCCAGCTGGAGCCAGGGTACCACCCCAGCCACCTCCTGCTCCAGAGTCAGGAGAAGTGAGCTACAACACAGAAACGTGGATATAAGCAGGATGCACACGTCAGGGAGGGGACACAAGTTCTGGCAAAGAAGGGACAATGCCACCAGCATCCCCATGGCCATTCCTGGTGCATGCCTCCAGCAGCTCTGCCCTCTCCCACTGTCCCTGGCCAGGGGATTTCAGCTGGCACCCCTCAGGGCAGGTAAATCACTCACACCCTGCTGGCCTGCAGCTTGCCAGGAAGGAGATCACGTGGGAATGGAGGAAGCAGGAATGGCAGCGCTCCTTCTTGGAAACTCAGGGGCCTCATCTGTATTTTTCCAGCCCCCAGTAAATCAAAGCCTTTAAGCTGTTGCTGCTAATTTTGGCAGGAGTTGGGACACCAGCCGTGCACTGGGGCTTTGCTAATGGACAAAGGGCCTGATTGAGCATCTTCCAGTGCATCACCCAATGCCCACCTCTGGGCTGGAATCCTGACACTTTCACAAACTTGGGCACCAGTTGAGGAGAGCTGGCCTGACTTCCAACCTGCAGCACACAAAGAGCAGCTGGGGAGCCTTGGTACCCAGTCCTGAGCTCACCAGCAGCTGACTGCCCAAACAGCTCACTCACAGTTCCACCCTGAAGGAGAGCAGAGGGCACACAATGCCTGCAGACACCCCAGGATGTGGCACCTGGTGGGTGCTGGTGCCCACCAGGCTGATGTGTGATGGCTCTGTGTCCCTGTCCCCTCACAGCATCTCTGCCCTGGCTCTACCATGCCCCTACGAGCTAGGCAGACCTGGAAAAAGGCCCCAGGGAGCACAGGAACCAGTGGGAAGAAGAGAGCTGGAAAATGTCCCCAGGGTCTGGCAGCAGCAGCAGGCAGAGAGAGCAGCAGGGAGCCATGCCCAACTGCCAGGCTATGCCCAGCTGCTCGGGGTCAGGTTATGCCATACTATGTCCCAGAATGCCCAACCAGGCTGGGCACATCCATGCCATGCTGAGCTGTGCCAGCCCAGGCTGTGCCAAGCCTTGCCATGCCAAGCTGGGTCCATGCTAGGCTTGGTTGTGCTGCACCCAATGTGCTGTGCCAGGGCAAGCCATGCCCAGCTGGGTCACGCCTGGCTAACCTGGCCCACGTTGTGCCAAAGGCTGCCCTGTGCCAAGCCATGCCATGGAACACTGAGCTGAGCAGTGCCACACCACGCTGGACCATGCCCAGCTGGGCCATGCTGTGCCAAGCTGAGCTCTGCCCTAAGTTCAGCATGGCCATGCCAGGCTTAGACAAGCCAGACCCTACATCCAGTCATGCTATGCTGTGCCAAGTCAAGCCCAGCCACTGCATGGCAGGCCAGCATTCCCTGGCTGTGCCATGTTCAGGGATGCCATGCTGGGCTGAGCCATGCCAAGCCTTACACCCAGCCATGCTGTGCTGTGCTGCCCATCTGAGCCAGGCCAGGCTGAGCCAGGCCAGCCTGAGCTGAGCTGTGCCCAGTGCCCAGCCATGCCCTGGGATGCTGAACTGCACCAGGCTGGACCTGAGGATGCTGTGCCACATGGAGCTAACCCTTGGGATGCAGTGCCACGCCATGTCATGCCATTCCCAGGGATGCTGTGTCATGCTGAACCATGCTGAGCCATACCATGCCATGCTGTGCCATGCCATTGCCATTGCCAGGGAAGCTGTGCCATGCTGCACTGGGCACGGGGATGCCATGCTGTGATAACCACGGATGCTCTGTTGTGCTTAGGGATGCTGCACCATGCTGACCCCTGCCCTGGGATTCCACACCATGCCTGCTAAGGCCAGGGATGCTGCACCATGCTGAGCCATGCCCTCAGATGCCCTGCAAAGCTCTGGGACGTTAAACCACGCTATAGCCAGGGATGCTGACCCTGACTGACCCGTGCCCTGGGATGCCATGCTGTACCACTACTGTCCAGCGATGCCACACCATACCGAGCCGTGACAGGGACGTCACTGCACACCGAGCCGTGACAGGGATGCCACACCGAGCCGTGCCCACCTTGAGATAGTCGTTCTCGGAGCGCAAGTCCTCCAGCTCGCGGAGCAGCCCGTCGGTGCCGGCGTCCAGCAGCTCCTCGGTGAGGTCGGAGAAGGCGAGCGAGGTGCTGAGCTGCAGGCGGCTGCTGGCCACAGAGGCGGCCGAGGGCTCCTCGGGCAGCGGCGACGCCTCTCCGGCCGAGGGCGGCGGCGGCGGGGCGCTGCCCGGGGACTCGCCATCGCTGCCGCTCAGCCCCAGCTCCAGCGACAGCAGCTTCGCCTCCTCCGAGGCGCTGCAGTCCGACACCTCCGAGCTGCTGTCGGTCAGCCCCGAGCCCGGCCCGGGCGCGGGCACCGAGCGGGGTCCCGACCCGCTCCTCCTCGCCCCGGGGGCCGCCGTCTCGGCTCCGTGCCGCCGGCCCTTGGGCCGCGCCGCGCCGCGCCCCGCCGGCCCCTTGCCGCCGGCCCGGGCCCCCGCCGGGCCCCGCTTGTCGGGCCGCCCGTCCTTGCCCCCGCCCGGCCGCCGCGGGTGCGGGTGCGGGTGCGCGCCGCTCGCCGCCAGCCGCGGGGCCGCGCCCGGGTGTCCCCCGCCGCCGCCGCGCCGGCTCTTGGCCAGCGACCAGCCGGGCACCTCCTTGGGGCGGGCGGGCGACGGCGCCCGCTGCGGCTTCTTCTTCCTCTCGGGGAGCGGCGGCGGCGGCGGCGCGGGGGGACCCGGCTCTGCCGGCGCGGCCTCCATCTCCCGCTGCGCTGCGCTGGGCTCGGCCCCGGCTGCGGCTGCGGCCCCGGCCCGGCCCCGGCCCCGGCTCCGCCCGCCGCCGCCGGGCGGGGACGAGCGCGGGCGGCGAACAAAAGGCGGCGGAGGGAGTGTGGGGGGAGGCGGGGGGCGGCCGTGCTGGCGGCAACAGCGACCCCTCCGCCCGCCCGGAGCCGCACCATCCCACCCTGCCACCGGAGCGCCGGCATCCCCGGTGGATGGGGGCATCCCCGGTGGATAGGGCATCCCCGGGGTGAGGGGTCCCCCGCGGATGTCTTCAGCAACGCGTGCTTTTTGGGGAGCCGTGACATGGCAGGGTGTCCCCAGCGGGTCCCTGCAGCATCCCTGGGGACAGGGTCCTCTCGTGTGTCCCCTGCAGAGCGGGTCGCTGGGGTACCCCCGCGCAGGAGGGTTACTCCGGTGCATTTCAGCTCCTGGGACACCCCCGAGGGTAAGTGTCCCTGAGGACAGGTCTGGGGAAGGAGGTCCCCAGGGTGTCCCTGTAAGCGCAGCTCCTCCGGGGCAGTCTCAGACGTGAAGGTCCCCAAGGGACACGGAGGGTGACTGTCCCCCGGGGCACCACTGTCAGTGCTGGGCATCCTCGGAGCTGGAAGTCCCCCATATGCCCCGTGGGTGGGAGCTCCCTGGGGCCCCTGAGCCACCTCCGCTCCCCGCCACGCTGCCCAGGGCCACTCCAGCTGCCTTCCGAGCAGCGGGAGCGCGCACAGTGCCTCTCCAGGGGGAAGCCTGGAGCAGCGAGCGCCTGTTCAAGTCTGCTCCCACCCACCCGCCGCGTCTGTCGTACGTTACCAGCCGGCCCCAAACCCACTGCGGAGCATCCAAAGGCTGAGTTTGAAAAATGCTCCTCGGCTCTATTTGTAAAATGCTCCTCTGTGCTTTCCCGCGTGGCCTCAGCACGGGAAGCGATGCTCTGCTGCATCACACAGAGCCTGGGACCCCCTCGCTGCTCAGATTCCGTTCCTAATGCTGGGCAGCACAGCCCCAAGGCAGCGCCTTCTTTTGCCCGGGGCAAACCCTAGCCTGGCAGAGGGGCAGAACCCGCTGCACATCTCGGTCTCAATCCGCCCAAAATAAACACACGTGGGGTTGATTAGGACGTTGCTCAATACCCCTCTCTGTTCAGCCCACAGCCCCCTCCCCAAACCCCTCTGGACACAGGCTGGGATTGCACTCCTGCTCTGCCCTGAGCCAGCTGTGCCTCCAGCACAGGAAAACCAGGATTGTACGACAAACCAGGACTGCAGCGATACCTTTTGTTGCAGGTATCACTCCCTGCGGCTGGTGGGGCTATAAATCGCTGTGTGCCTCTGGCCACGGTTTGCTGAGCCCCCTCCGTGGCTCCATGAATGCCAAGGTGGTGTCTCCAGCCTGTCAGCAGCTTGTGAGCATGACAGCGGGGGTGTGGCTGGAAAAAGGGACCCCAGGAAGATGAGAAGGGCTCTGTGTCCGAGCCCCACGCTGCAGCACAGCCACTGCACTGAGAAAGGAAGGTTCCTGGGCATCCTGCCCTTTCCAGGATGATTTGCAGCCACAGGTGCCGCTTTCCAGGCTCTGGCACGTTGCCTGGCACCACACCTTGCAGCAAAGCAGGCTGAGCAGTGCCAGGTCCTGCCCCACGGCGCAGGGCACGAGGGATGGAGGGCGGGTGGCACAGCTCTGCCCTTCTGTACGTGCCCGTCCCAGGGCTAGCGGCAGGGCTGCCCTCCCCAGCATCATTAGCAGCCCTGCCGTGACTCAGTGCTGCTGCATGACTGCACATGCCCCGAGCGGGACAGGCACTGACCGAGCAGTGCTGCGCTCATTAAGGATCATCATTAGTTCTGCTCCCGGCAGTGGCTAATTGCGTAACGCCAGGCACACGGTGGGCTGCCCTCGAGGAGCCACACAGCTGCAGGGCAGCGAGGGATGAGGGCAGCATGTCGGCAGCCTGGTCCTTGGGAACAGCCCCTGGTCCCTGGGAACAGCCCCCAGGATGTTTGGAACAGCCCCTGGTTCTTGGGAACAGCCCCCAGGATGCCATAAAGAGGGACAGGACATGCCTCAAACTCTGCTTGGGGCTGAGCACAGGGTAGAAAGGCTTTCCCAGAGAGCAGGCTACCTCAGGGAATTCCACCTCTGTTAGATCTCACCTCTCACAGCCCCCTTGCTGGAGCTGGGGACTCATCCTTGCCCTCCCAGCCAGGCCCTGGCTTGCCCCCCCTCCTGTCCAGGTGGTCTCAGATTGTTGTACCTCTGCTGGGTTTGTGTGGCCAGGTTTTGGTAGTGAGGGGAGGGCTACAGGGGTGGCTTCTGCTTCCCCCATGTCCAGCAGAGCCAATCCATGGTGGCCCCAAGATGGATGTGAACCCTGGCTGTAAATCTGGGCAGTGCAGCACCCCAAAGAGCACGTGAATCCCATCACAGCAAGATGTGCCTCTGTGGTACCTGTGCATCCCCACAGACTGGTTGTGTCTCACCCCCTCTGCAGAGCTGGCAACAGGCTTTGGAGGCAGCTGAGGGCTGAGCCCTGCTCTGGGGCTGCTGCCCAAGGGAATGGGGTTCAAAGGCAGGAGCAGGTTTGGGGTGGAAGTGGGAGGGATATGAACAGACCTCAGAACATCCCCTGGGGCTGGAGGCAGTGCAGGCAGCTTTAGAGCTGAGCCAAGCCAGGTGCCTGGCCCTGTGCTCACCACCACCCCCCTGGCACTGCCACAGAGCTGTGCTGGAAGGGACAGAGCCCTCAATGGCCAGAGCTGTGCCAGCTGATCTCATTGATGGTCTGTTGTAGTGGTTGGTCCTGAACTAGTTGTTCCCAGGAGAATTATTCAATAAATTTGAATTAAATGTGGGCAGGCAGCTTTCTGAAGCCTCTGAAAGGAAAGCAATGAGCTTAACCAGCCCCCTGGGCCCTCAGGAGGTCTGGCTGGCAGCCAGCTGGAGCCAGGATCCAGCACAGCCCTGAGCAGTGCAGAGGGAGAGGTCTCACCAGCTCTGTGCACTGCAGGTGGGGCTGGGCTGAGCAGGGTTCTCCTGCCCACCCAGCCCATCCTGAGGCTCACCAGGGCCTGGAAAGAGACACAGGAGAGGTGGCCAGAGGCAAAATCAGCCTGTGCTGGCTCCTGGCACAGGGACCAACCCTGCAGAGAGATCCCAGCTGTCACCTCCAGAGCCACCAATGTGGCACCATGTGTGTGCCCAAGGGCAGGAGCACCCCAGGGGCTCGGGGGGACATCTCAAACCTCTGTCCCCAGTGCAAAGGGCAGGGCCCAGGGGAGAAGCAGGAACCAGCAGCAGGTGTTGACACCTGAGCACCCTTCTGGACCAGGCTCTGGGCTCTGCACACTCCCTGCTCCTTCTCTGGCTCCTAGAGGCAGTGCTGGCTTCTCTCCAGCCCTCTGATGAGGCTGCCAGGTGCATCACAGGTTAGGGTGCTCAGCCCTGTAGCAAAGTGCAGCAAGGCCTGAGGAGGGGCAGGGGGCAGGGCCTGAGCCCTCAGTCCCCAAGGTGCAGATGGACCCAGTGAACCTGGCCCAAGCTGTGGTGAGCAAAGCCAAACCCCCCTCCCTTAAGCTGAGGATTCCACAGTTTCTTAGGGAAAAAAAGCTGTAGAAATGGTTGTCATGCTCAGGCAACATTCAGCACCCCCCTTGTTCAAACAGCATTTGCACCTGCTCTCCAGCACTTTATACAGACACTCACACACTGTTTGAATGACAAATATCCCAAGTGTATTATTTTTAAACACCTACATGCATTGTTTGCTGTTTACTGTGCTCCCCCCTCCCCAGTGCTGCTTCCACTGAGGGGATTTTGCTGCCAGGGAGGGTCCTGAGTAGGGACACGAAGCCAAGCACCCCAGGGGACTCTGTGTGGCCTGCCATGCCTTGCTCACACCTGGAGGAATCACTTTGCTTTCCAGCTGTGGCACATCTGCTTGCAGAGCTGCTAAACATGATGTTGCATCAGGATGGTCTCAGCAACCATAGCAACGGGGCTGCCTTGGATTTCCACCTTCCCCAGCAGAAATGATGCTGATTTCTCCCAAATTCACTGCTGTCTGAGAGACACCAGCAAAAACCTCTGGCCAGGCAGGAGAGAGGAGTTCTGGGAAGGTTCCCAGCTTGAGGCTCTGCTGTCCCCTCTCAGGTGAGGACTCTGGTGCAGTGAGCAGCTCCAGAGGCTCCAGCCAATCCCACCTGCACCAGCTGGACCCTCCACAGAACCTGAACTGCATCTCAAATCCTGACTCCAGCATCAGCAGGGTGGGGAGCACTGCTTCTCTGCCCTACAGCTTGCATTCCACGGGAGGGAGCACCAGACACACAACACCTCTGGGCTCAGCAGCAGCCTGTGGAGAGCCAGCCATGCCAACCCAGTGCTGCAGAGCAGAGCATGAGGGCAATGCCCTCTGAAATGGCTGCTGGCCTTTGGAGATGGAGGTCCTGGGCCCAAGAATGGTCACAGGGATGTAGGGAGTCAGAACTGCCCTCCCAAATGCTGAGGCCACCCTGGGATAAGGGCAGCACCCAGTCTCTATGGCACAGCACAAGCTTCTCCTTGGCTGGCAGTGAAGGATTAAAAACCTGCAGGTGTAGGGAAAGACCCAAACATGAGAGACTCTGGTCTCTCCTTCCCTGGCTTTGAGCTCACCCACTCCTGGGCCAGCCAGGATCAGCACCCACTGCTCTGCCACCAGCCTCTCCCTGAGCCAACCCCACCTCCCAGCTCACGCTCTCCTTCATCACAGCTTCCCCACCCAGCACTCAGAGCAAGTCCCAGATCTCCACTGAGCCCCTCAGCCTACTCTGCCCTCCCCCCTGGGCTGTTTTGCTGCTGCTCAGTGCTCCTGGGACCTGCTTTGGGAAGAAAGGAGGGAGCTCTAACTTTTGGGGTAGAAGACCACCACGCTGAGCTCCATCCTCCCCTCCCCTTGCCCAGCTCTGCTCTCCCCCACCATGGGCAATGTGGCTCTGCAGGGACAGCAGAGCAGGACCCTCGGGCTGGCTGTCCCCAACACCAGTGTGGCAGGGTGGGGATGTTCCTGAGCAGAATCCTGCTCCAGGAATGCAGCACAGCCCTCAGCACATCCCACTCGTGCGGGACCAGGGAGGTGCCACACTTGCAGGACTTTGGCAGGGCAGCCCGGCTCTCCCGGGCTGGAGGTGATGGCTCTCCCAGGCTGGAGGTGATGGTTCTCCCAGGCTGGAGGTGATGGCTCTCCCAGGCTGGAGGTGATGGCTCTCCCAGGCTGGAGGTGATGGCTCTCCCAGGCTGGAGGTGATGGTTCTCCCAGGCTGGAGGTGATGGCTCTCCCAGGCTGGAGGTGATGGCTCTCCCGGGCTGGAAGTGGCGGCTCTCCCAGGCTGGAGGTGATGGCTCTCCCGGGCTGGAGGTGATGGCTCTCCCGGGCTGGAAGTGGCTGCCGTGGTCCGGGAATGGCTGTGGGAATTTAGAGCAGCAGAATGGCCCTAGAAATGCTGAGAGCTCCCCCAGCTCAGCTTTCAGGGGCTGCTGTTTGGGACAGGGACAATGTCAACGTGCCAAGTGGGTCCTGTCACCCGTGAGTCTTCTCGTGACCCAAAAGCCCAAAGCAAACCGAGGCCTTTAACAACGGTGTTGTGCAAAAAAACCCCAAATTTGCTTTTTTTGCCCCGTTTCTGCTGGGCGGGAGCTGCGGGGCTGCGTCGCCACCTGGTGGCCACAGGGAGTAGCGCAGCCGCCTTTGCGAGCTGTTGGAAATGGGGAAAAAGATGGAAAAAAAGGGAAAAAAAGGTGAAAACAGTTTTGAACACTCTGCAGACACAGCAGCGTTGTAGAAGTACGGTTATAAATCGTGGACCATATGAATGCTATTATGTTTGACTTTATACGTAAAAGTGATACAAAGTTCCTTGAGTTTATATCCTGTGCTTAATTTGAATTTTGTATCCCTGTGCTGGATACCTTCAGTGTTTTTGTGCCTTTTCCTTGGAAGTCACAGCTGTGCTCCAGCCCTGCCCAGAGCAGTCCAACCTGTTTTAGGCACTACCAGCAACATTTTAGCAGGGCAAAAATCCTTCCCTTGGCTCCCACCACGCTGGTGGGTTTGTGTTAGAAATATTAACGCTGCAAAGATTGGGCTCATAGTGAAAGGATACAAATTATTATTATTTTTTTTTCTGGATACCCAATAGAACATTTTAACAACATTAGAAATGTAAAATCCAGTCACAGCTCACAGCACAGGTGTCCATCTCCCCTACAGCCACCAGAGACACCTGAGCATGTTCAGCCAGAGGTCCACACTAGGGAGAGAGGAAGGACAGCAGCTAAACCAAAAGCTTGAGAACACATAAAGGAAAACCTAAATAAACGCTTTCCTGTTGTTAACCTGGCCACTGAGGAATTACAACCTCCTGCTATGTGAGAATTTTCAAGGCTGGACACTTTCATTGATGCACTGACCCCAAACTGGCTTTTGAGAAGGCTCCAGTAAGCATAACAAGCTTTTTAAAAAATGTATCTGTCAGAAATGAAAGAACTAAGCAATCAAAGCCTGAAGTTTTAGCAATATTCTGAAGTCACTGCAGTATTCTGCAGCTACAGCAGTGCCCAGGAGCTCTGACCCCAGTGCCAGCCCAGCTACACTTGCACTCACCCTTCAGAGAAAGCTTTGTAATCAGGAACCCAGGGCAGGACTTGAGCAGTGATAAGGAAGAGAGCTCCTGAAACCATCAGGAGCTGTTCCGAGGAGAGGTCTCCTAAGAAAAGCAAGAACTGTGCTTTGTAGCTTTAAATACAAACTGTCAACATTTACTAATTGGATAGAGATAACAAGTGATCACAGAGGAGAAGGAAACAAGCCACTCATATTGAATCTCTGTTGTGATTCCCGCAGTTATTTGGCTTTCTCTGCCAGCTGCACTGACCATTATGGGGGCTCAACTCATCCAAGCTGGGTCTCTGCTTAACCAGCTACCCCTGGAGAGCCTGACCTCCCCAAGAGCCCCTCCTGGGACCCCACTCCCACCCTCCACACGTCCTTCTGGAGTTGTATTCAAGTGCCAACACCGGCTCCTCCTCAGTCCTTGCCCGTGGCCTTTCTGGGCTGGTTTCTCTCTCCTGACTGCTCAGGGGTGATGCCATCAGGGAATTCCTCTGCAGCCTTTATCTACCTGGGCTGGTTTCCAGCAGGCAGGGAGTGTTGCAATGGCTTGGCTGTTTGCTAACTGGTTTGTGAACAGCCACATTTACACACAAAGGAATCGTTTGCAGCTGCCAAGGGCAGTTTCCAGCCCTGACCCAGCTGTGGGCCAGTGCTATTCCAGTGGGAAGCCCTAGGGAAGAGCTGTGTTGTAAGGAGCATTTCCCTACTAGGAGATAGGGGAAAATTCCTGTGTTTGCTGTGCTGCTTCTCCCTGTTTGCTGTGTCCATCCCTGGGCAGCTCATCCTGGAGCTCATTTGGATGACCAGAGATCTTGCTCAGCCTGGCTTTCTTCTTGGGAAAATCTGGGTGCAAACTGGAAGGGCTCAGAAGAAGCAGTGAATGGTTCTCACACATGGTGGGTGAAGCTCTTTGTGCTGATCAGGCTCAGAAAAGAAACTTTCTGTCACCTTGTGGGAAGGGAAAAGGGCTGGGACTGAGGGCTGGGCCAGCAGCTTCTGAGGTATTTTTGGGGTCCCCCATTGTTGGGAGGAAATGATCAATCTGACTCCATGTTCTCAGTGGGCTAATTTATTATTTTATGATTATATTATATTAAAGAATGCTATACTAAATGATACTAAAGAATAGAGACAGGATACAGACAGAAGGCAAAAAGATAATAAGAGAAACTTGTGACTCTCCAGAGTCCTGACACAGCCTGACCATGATTGTTTATCCATAATGTGAATTATTTTATCTTAATGACCAATCTCCAACCATCTTCCAAAGCAGCAAAACACAGGAGAAGCAATTGAGGTAAGAATTGTTTTCCTTTTCTCTGAGGCTTCTCAGCTTCCCAGGAGAGAAATCCTGGGTGAAGGGATTTTTCAGAAAATATGACAGTGACAAACTTCCTGCAGGGAAGAGGAGTGAGGGTGTCCATGTGTGAGGGAAGAGACTGGCTGGATGTGAAAAGGAAGCCAGAAAAGTTTAAATGAGTTGTAAACTAAAAAATGGCAAGGAGATCTCTTCAAGAGGGGAGGCCTTGCACTGCTCCATTCCCTGTGCCCTGGATGTACCATGTCCTCCTCACCTTTCACATCTGTTTCATGTGTTGTCTGAAGAGTGTTTCCAATTAGCAGAGCTCAGACAGCAAAATCCAGAGGAGAGCCAGTGCAGAGACCAACCCCTCAGAGTTCAAGGGGATTTAGTCCAACCAAAAATGAATGGCACACTTAGAAAATTCTCCTGAATTCAAGTTTTGATCAGTCTGTGCCCCAAAGTGCTTGCATTTGGAGTATGAGGAAGGCTCTGTCTTTGGCAAATTGAGTTGTGACCTCTGTAGCAGCTGGGTCCTGCTACCCTGTAGGAGCATACTGGAAATGTGGCTGCAGCTCTTTGGCCTGTGCTCTCAGCTCCTCTCAGGCAAGCTCAGCAGCTTTGTGCCAGGTCCCTGGTAACCAGGAGAGCTGGGATTTCTTGGGATGAGTGCCTCTTCAGAAATAAAACTCACACAGGCTTCGCTTTTACTTGAGAGCTTGAGCAAAATGGGATTTTTACAAGTTTTATTCACTGTAGGGCCTTCAGACCATGTGGTACCAGCAAAGCCAAGGCAACTTTTAAGCAGTGGGGCAGATCCATGTGGAATAAGAAGCAGGTAGTTAATGTAAGGTAGATTCTTAGTATAAGGGATAAGAATTCTCAGATAAGGTAGAAGAATAAGGTAGATTCTCATTTTTTTTACACCTCAACCCCTGGGTTGCCTGTCTGAGCTCTGTTACTCCACCCTGTCCCCTGTCCTGTGCAGTGTGGGGAAGGCCACCTTGGTGCTGGTGACAGGGGACAGTCCAAGGGAAGGTGCCTGCAGTGCTGTCTGCCCTGAAGGTGGCAAATGAAGCCCCTGTAATGAGCTGGCCAGGGCTCAAGGGCACAGCCACCACCCCCAGATGGGCTTGGAATTGTTTGGCTTTGGGCAGCAGCCCTAATTACTGCTCATTAATGGAAAACCCTTTTCAGTTTAATTGCTGAGAGTTTGTGCTGTCATATAGAGGGTTTGGTCTCTGATCCCTGCTCCAAGCAGCTCCTGCAGTCTAGGGAGGATCTTCAGCCTCCATCTGGTCACAGCAGACTTTGAAATGTGACTGAAGCTTTTCCATGTTGGGCTTTAATTCCCAAAGATCTGGATGCCAACAGAAATCCTTTCCATCTTTGCCTCTTAGACACTTCTCCAAAAAACAAAGCATCAGCCAAGCTTGATTTCAGTGAGTTTGAGGGGTGGAAGCACTGGGGAGCTGATGGGCTGGTGCTGTGATAAATAAATGAGTTAATAAGTGTTGGAGAAAGCCCATGGGAGTGGACCCTTGGAATGTTTTGGGAGGTTTCAGCTTGCAGCTGACTCCCTGTGCAGGCAGGTCAGCCTTTCCTGGGTGGAGAGAGCACAAAATTCTCACAGCTGAGACAAAAATCTGTGCAAAATATGAACTAAACAAACTTCCCTGCGTGGGCTGATTCCTTCAGGGCTTGGAGGAAGCTGTGGGGTGAACCGTGGGCTCTGCCCTGCTGAGTGGACTCAGAACTCACAGAATTCACAGAATCACTGGGTTGGAAGAGACCTCCAAGATCATCGAGTCCAACCCAGCCCCAAGCCCTCAACTCACCCCTGGCACCCAGTGCCACATCCAGGCTTTGTTAAACACCCCCAGGGATGGGGACTCCACCACCTCCCTGGGCAGCCATTCCACAACTTTATCACTCTTTCTGGAAAGAACTTTTTCCCAATCTCCAGCCTGTATTTCCCCTGGTGCAGCCTGAGGCTGTGAGCTCTGGTTGTGTCAGTGCTGCTGCAGACAGAGCCCAGCCCCAGCTGAGCACAGGCACCTTTCAGGAGCTGTGAGAGGGATGGGGGCAGCCCTGAGTCTCCTTTTCTCCAGGCTGAGCACCCCCAGCTCCCTCAGGGGTTCCTCACAGGGTTTGTGCTCCCAGCCCCTCTCCAGCCTCGTTGTCTCCTCAAACATCTCAACGTCCTGAGCCTTGCAGAGCAAAAAGCATCTGGTGCAGAAGGGGAGGGATAGAGAAATCACTGCAGAATCCTCTGTCTGCTGGCTCCCTCCTCAGCCAGGGCTGAAGGGGCAGACAGAGCTGTTGGCTCTGCTCCCTGGGCTCAGGGTGCACGGTGCTTTCCCCAGCAGCAGCTCACTCACTCTCTCTCTTTGCAAAAATAAACCATTGTGGAGGTTGGCTCAGCAGGACACCTGGGAGCTTCCTGGCTGCCTGACACACCACATCTCCCTGTGCTGGTATAAATGGAGAAAATCAATAACCCTCTGGAGGAACTGGGAGCTCCTACGGCTCCAAGCTGGAGGTTGAACTCTACTTTTGGGTATGGAGGTGGGAGGTGCAGCCAAACATCTGGGGCTTCTGCCTTTGTGTGTAGGCTGCTGCTCCCAAAGGGATCCCAGAGCTGGGGGATGTGGGGGAAAGAGGCATTAGCTGCTAATTTGATGTGCTTTATGTCAAATGTTTGCAGCAGAGAACAGCTGTTTGCTACTCCCACTGTTCTCACTGCAGCTAAGAAGGGTGAGAGTTTCTGAACAGGGTGATAATTTTATTAAAGATGCAGCAGAAGATGTTTTTTATGGGATATCTGTGGCCCATCAGGGAAAGCAATGCTGTTGAAACAGGCTTGGGTGATGCTTTCCTAGCAGGTGGAAGGTTTTGGGTGATTCCATGGCCCATGGTGGGGCTCAGCTGATGTCCTGCAGCACCCAGGCTTGGGAGCACTCTTTCTCCTCTATTTTTCCCAGTATCCTGTAAATACACAGCTGAGATGGAAATCATGCTTTTTCCATGTAGAAAATAAGAAAAATTTCATTAAACAATGGTTTTTAACATGATAATTCCACCTTCCAATGTGGAAACCTCAGGAGAAAGAGCAGGCTCTGAGTTTAAGCCTGGCACATTCTCTGGGCAGGAACCTCACCCATATCCAGGGTCTGGATCCCTCTTCCCTGGCACCCAGCAGTGCTGCCATGGCAAATCTTGTCAACATTGGAAAAATCATCCCAGCAATAGCTGCTCCACTTCAGTCATGGCCTCCAAAAGATGGAACCACAAATACAAACATGTTCTTGAGATGATGAAAACGTTCTCTGTTCTAAGCTTCTCTTTGGGCACATGGTTTTGGGTCCACTGAAAGATCTCCCAGACTGGCCAAGGAGAGATTTTATGAAATTATTTTATGGCTTTTGGGGATTCTTTTCAGGGATATTTGAGGTTGCAACTGAGGAGGTGGAGGCTTTGCCAGCTCTTGGACTCCAGTCCAGGTCAGGGGCTGGCATGGATTCTTCTCTCACTGATCCTGTTGTGAGAGCTGAGCAGGCAGCACTGCAGAGTTTTCTGTGAAGGGTGGAATTGCAGTAGGGCACTTCAAAGGTGGGCTAAATAGTTCAAATAATTCAATAACTCCGTAATAATTCATGTAATTCAATAATTCAGTTTGGAAAAGCCTTTTAAGGTTAAGTTCCAACCATTAACCCAGCACTGCCTAAGCCACCACTAAAGTCCATCCCTGAGCATCACATCTACACCTTTTAAAAACCATTCCCAGGGCTGATGATTCCATCACTGCCCTGGGCAGCTCTTCCAATGCCTGGCAGCTCTTTCAGTGAAGAAACTTTTTGTAATATCCAGTCTAAACCCCATTGATTGAACTTGAGGTCGTTCCCTCTTGTCCTGGCATTTGTTACCTGGGAGAAAAGACCTGGATTTCTTTAAAAAGACCTGGATTTCTTTGAAAAGATCCAGGTGCATTTGTGCACTTCAGGCCCTGGAAAGACAAACTCAGTGTGAGGCTGAGACATGGAGATGCTTCCCTGTCACTTCTTGATGTTTTAGGGGAAACACTGCAAGCCCTGCAAAGATGCAGTGTTTGTCCTGCTGTGCAGAGATTTGGGGCTGAGGGAAGAGCAGTGGCATTCTTGGAAGTGGATTTATTGCAGGCTGGTGGTTTTGCTGGTGGGTTTTTCCAAGCTGCAGTCTCCCACGAGATGGTGCTGTGGGACAGGGGACACTGTCACTGAGACACGACTGCAGGGCCTTTGCTGCAGCTTCTGGCTATGACAGAAAATTAATTGGTGGCTTTGTCAGAAACTGAGGGTTTTCTTTGAAAGTCTCTTCAGGGAGAAAAATGGAGACTGAGTAACAAAAGCTGCTTTCCTTCCCCAGGAAAGCCCAATCAGAGGAAAAGGAGTCCCCAAATGCCACTAAACAATTCACAAATGGCACCTTGTACTGGGCCACTTTTCACTTAGAAATTAATGCTGCTAATATTCTGCTTTTCACAGCATCACAGAGGGCTTTGGGTTGGGAAGGGACCTTTCAGATCATCCAGTGCCACCCCTGCCATGGGCAGGGACACCTTCCACTGTCCCAGGGTGCTCCAAGCCCTGTCCAGCCTGGCCTTGGGCACTGCCAGGGATCAAGGGGCAGCCACAGCTTCTTTGGGCATCCTGTGCCAGGGCCTGCCCACCCTCACAGGGAAGAATTCCTTCCCAATACCTCTGTCAGGTTAAAGACATTCCTCCTGTCACTGCAGGTGAAAGGGAAGCACTTTTAACATGTGAGGAAAGACTGACATATTATGGGATATGCACTATCTTAGTAGTTTAATTAGATAAGTTTTTACAGAAAACCAATTAAAGTATTTATACATGCACTTGGTTTTTACCCCTTTTGTGGGGAGGGGTTTATGCTCATCCCTGCCTTGTTCTCCTGGCTGGGCAATGAACCCCTTGGTGGTTTCATTCTGGGAGGAGTGAGGGATGTTACAGCAATTTGCCAGTGCCTGAATCCTTTGCTAAGGATGTGAGGTTCTCAGTGCTGATTTTGGTTTCCTTGCCCCGGGCCAGTTCTTTGTTTGCTGACACACCTTTACACCTCTGCTCTTTCTTTGTTGACTTTAGAGCACTGCTGCTTCCTTCATGGTCTGCAGCTGAGTTATATCTAAAATAACTTTTCATGTATTAGTTGCTGATTCTGCTGCTCCTAAACCAAACCCTGCCCAGCTCTGGTGCTACATTTCTACATCTGACCATTTCTGAGGTGTTTGCAGTCCCCAGTGCCAGCCTGTGTCCCAGCTCCTGGCACCCCTCTGTGCTGCAGCCCATGGCTCTGTTGCAGTCCTGTGTCACTGTCATATTTTCTGGAAAAATCCCCTTGCCCAGGATTTCTCGCTTGGGAAGCTGCAAAGCCTCAGAGAAAAAGGAAAACAATTTTTATCTGATTTGCTTCTCCTGTGTTTTGCTGCTTTGGAATGTGGTTGGAAATTGTTTACCCAACATGTGAATTTTTTTGACTTAATGACCAATCATGGTCAGGCTGTGTTGGGACTCTGGTGAGAATCACGAGTTTTCATTATTACATTTTTAAAAATCTTTTTTCATTATAATCCTTTATCTATTATTATCTTTTAGCCTTCTGTCTGTATCCTTTCTGCATTCTTTAGTATAGATATAGCATAACATAACATAACATAATTAATATAATAATAAATTAGCCTTCTAAGAACATGGAGTCAGATTCATCATTCCTCCCTGCCATGGGGGGTCTCAGAAAATAGCACAGTTCTTTTCTTAACTTGGTACAAAGCTTTTGTTAGTGATGGCACTGCTGGGTTCCAGGGTGTGTGCTTACCCTGTGAGATTTCTGTCCCACAGCCCTTTCAGTGCCTTTTTCCTCCACTCACCTTGTGCATCCAGCACATTTTTGGGGCTTTTTCAACTCTGAGCTGCTGATCTGAAAGTCTTGTTAGGAGAAAATGATTTTTTTTGAACATGCCCTGTCCAGTGATGCTCCTTGTTAATAATGATACCTTTGATCAGTGCCATGGAAAATGTGGGCAGTGCCTAGAAGATCTGGTATTTTGCAGAGAAATTGCAAGAAAGTGAATGAATGGACAAATATTTGCCACAGGGATCCTGCTTTCTTTTAAAGCAAACATCTGGGTTATTCCAATTAAAAAAAAAAAGTACTGTGTCAAATATGAAAAAATCCAGGAATTTCATGTCAGCCTGTATTTTTATTTTTAAATTTCAGAGCCTCTCCATCTGGAAATAAAAGTGTTCCTGGGGTTTGATCTGGAATCCTCTGAAGTCAAAGGGAGATTTCCCCTCTGAATGCTTCAGTAACAGTAAATGCTGGATTGAGAGAGGCTGAATAATTTGGGCAGCAATTCCCAGTGCTGTGTGCTTGCTGCCCAAACACACTGTGAGCCAAAGGTGCCCTGAGATGCCCATGAATGCAGATCTGCCCTCCACTTCCAGTGCCCTGGCTGCTTCCAGCAGCAGCTGAGCCCCTGCCAGCCTGCCTGGCTCCTTAAACCTCCCTTTGTGGAGCTGCAGGGTTTTGCCTGTGTTCCCACCATGAGGCTGGGGTGGGATTTGTCCCTCCTGGATGAAGATTGATGATGGGCAGAGCTCTGTGCTCTCACCAAGTGATGTTGGTGTCTCTGTAGCCAGAGGAGCTGTGGGTGACTGCCAGAGGCAATGGGGCTGCACTGTGCAATTAATTCAGTCAGCTGAATTTGCCTTTTTCTGTTTGTTTTTATTCTGAGGAAGAGGCTGGCCAGCTAACAAGTTAAACACAAGTTGCAACCTACTCCTGTAATGTGCCAAAAGCAAAATCATCTTGGTTTGGGGTTTTTCTCTTACTCCTGTTGATTGGCAGGGCCCTTCATTACTGTTCACACAGTTATTTTAAGCTGTGCTTCTACAGCAGTAAAAATGATGATCAGTTGTATTTTTCACCAACAAATGTGATTAATTTATCTCACCCAGTCACTCAGGGGTGACCTTCCCCCAGTCTTTCCTTAATGAACTGTTTTGTGATATAATGCACCTCTGCTCTAAGGCTGCAGGGAGCTCTTTGCTACCTGCTGCAAAGGGGGTCATGGTGGGTGGGACCTGGAGCACCCTGGGGTAGGGAAGGTGTCCCTGTCCATGGCAGGGGGTGGAATGAGGTGAACTTTACATCCCTTTCAACCCAAACCCTTCTGTGGTTCTAAGAAATGCTCAGCTCCTGATTGTGTGCAGATGAATTCTATCTCTGGTCACTCCACTTGTG
Organism: Serinus canaria; assembly: GCF_022539315.1. Classification (NCBI taxonomy): domain Eukaryota; kingdom Metazoa; phylum Chordata; class Aves; order Passeriformes; family Fringillidae; genus Serinus; species Serinus canaria. Next base: position 3,171,327 of record NC_066333.1, read on the forward strand.
TTTCCTCAGTCCATGCAAAAATCTCAGCCTGTCTCTTCAGTGTCCTCTGGAGTTACAGCCATCAGCCCAATCCCCCCCTGGCAGAGTCCTCAGCCTCTTCCCTGTGCCCTTCCCTCCTTGATCTGCTGCCAATATTGTGATTATCATTCAGGTCAGCTCCCTGTTGCTTCCTCAGACTCAGATTTCCCCCTGGGTCCTGATGTTGAAGCTGCTTCTGAATTTTGCAGAATTTCTGCCTAACCTTTCTATAATCCAACCCTTCTGGTCCAGCTGTGCAGGGGTGCTGTGTGTGTCTGTAGCTTAGCTAGGAATCCAGTGTTTCTTCTGGGGCTGCCAGGGATGCCCAGTGCAGGGGGAAGAATTAAAAACTTCCACAGCCACAGTGGGTCTGGGGCTTCTCCAACTTACTGCAGGTTTGGAAGTTCCTCAAGCCAACTCTAATTATTTCTCTTAATAGAATTCCACAGGAATGCAAACCTGGACAATGTCATGAATCCTGTTTTCTTCTCCTCACCAAGGCTTTTTTCATTGAGATGGAAAAGAACACCATGATTAGATGTTCAGGTAAACCCAGACATGTCAGAAAATTGGGAATGCGACTTCACCTCTGCTGCTGCCCTGTTCTTCCCTCAGCAAATGCAGTCCTGCCTCACTCAGTTTGCTTAAAGCTTCCCTGAGAATCTTGTTTCAGCAAGTTTTCTAAGACCACCCCCCCTCTGCCTGCACCCCTGCTGCTCCCCTTCCCTGCCACAGTAAGAGCTGTTGTCTTCAGCACCAAAGATGTTGTTTTCCCTCTTCATGTGTCTCCAAGTGCATCCCTTCCCTGATCCTGATCTGCCCTCTGGACAAGCATCTTTGCAGCTTTTCCTCAGCAGTCTCTCACAGCTGGACAAACTCTGCCTGTAAAGAATTCTTAGATTCCTCACCACAGGCCTTTTGAAATCTTGACACCAAGCAGAGCACCCAAATGGGATTTCTGTCTGTGGGGCTGCTCAGTGTAGTCCCCCTGGTTCCTTATTGCTCATTTCCTCTCACTGAGGGCAGCTGGTGGTCATGGGGGAATGGCTCATCCCAGAATCATGGCATGGTTTGGGTTGGAAGGGCCCTTTAAGATTGTCTTGTTCCAACCCCCCTGCCATGGGCAGGGACACTTTCCACTAGATCAAGCCCTGTCCAGCCTGGCCTTGAACTCCTCTAGGGGTGGGGCAGCCACAACTTCTCTGGAAACCTGGGCCAGTGCATCCCAGTTGGCAATTTCTTCCTAATATCCCATCTAAACCTCCTCTCTGTGGGTTTGAACCCATTTCCTCTTGTCATGTCACTCCAGGCCCTTTAAGAACTCTCTCTCCATCATTTTGTAGGTTCCCTTCAGGTACTGGAAGGCTGGAATTAGATCACTCCAGAGCCTCCTCTTTTCCAGGCTGAATAGCCCCAACTTGTGGGATTCACATCCTCTGAACCTGAGAGGAGCAGTGAGAGAAGCAGAGAGGAGAATGATCAAAACAGTTCTTATCTCCTTTGCTGCTCCTGTGTTGTGCCAAAGCAGAATGCAATGTGGAGATTGTTTGCCCAGAGTGATGTGTTTGGTTTCCTTGGCCTGTCAGTGCAGACTGTGGGTCAGCAGGCACTCACCAGGTTCTGGGCAGCTGAGTGCTTGGGCAGTTTCAGTTGAGATGTAGTGTAACATAGTATAGAATAATATAGTATAATAAAGTAATTATTTAGCCTTCTGAGATCATGGAGTCCTCCTCATCATTCCTCCTGCCAATCGAGTGAAATTTCACCGATACCAGCTCTCCCAGCCCTTCCTCCCAGCAGAGCTGCTCCCTCCCTCTGATGATCCTGCTGCCTCCTCTGGGCTGTCTCCAGCAGCTCCACATCCTCCTCGTGTGGTGGAAGGAGCTCACACCAGCTCCCTGCCCTGTGCTTCTTGCAGCTCCCAGACCACAGCCTGGTGACCTGCTCCCAGTTCCACAGCCTGGAGACCTGATCCCAGTTCCACAGCCTGGAGACCTGATCCCAGTTCCATGGGCCAGATCATGGCCTGGAGAGCTGCTCCCAGTTCCACAGCCTGGTGACCTGCTCCCAGGTCCATGGCCTGCTGACCTAATCCCAGTTCCATGGGCCAGATCATGGCCTGGAGAGCTGCTCCCAGTTCCACGGCCTGGAGACCTGATCCCGGTTCCACAGCCTGGTGACCTGCTCCCAGTTCCACAGCCTGGGGACCTGCTCCCAGTTCCATGGCTTGGAGACCTGCTCCCAGACCATGGCCCAGACCACAGCCTGGGGACCTGCTCCCAGTTCCATACCCCACATCACGGCCTGGGGACCTGCTCTCACTTCCACGGCCTGGTGACCTGTTCCCAGTTCCACAGCCTGGAGACCTGCTCCCAGTTCCATGGCCCAGACCATGGCCTGGAGACCTGATCCCAGTTCCATAGCCCACAACACGGCCTGTAGACCTGCTCTCACTTCCACGGCCTGGAGACCTGCTCCCAGTTCCACAGCCTGGGGACCTGCTCCCAGTTCCATGGCCCAGACCATGGCCTGGAGACCTGATCCCAGTTCCATAGCCCACAACACGGCCTGTAGACCTGCTCTCACTTCCACGGCCTGGAGACCTGCTCCCAGTTCCACAGCCTGGGGACCTGCTCCCAGTTCCACAGCCTGGGGACCTGCTCCCAGTTCCACAGCCTGGGGACCTGTTCCCAGTTCCATGGCCTGGGGACCTGCTCCCAGACCATGGCCCAGACCACAGCCTGGGGACCTGCTCCCAGTTCCATACCCCACATCACGGCCTGGGGACCTGCTCTCACTTCCACGGCCTGCTGACCTGCTCCTAGTTCCATGGCCCAGACTATGGCCTGGAGATCAGCTCCCAGTTCCCTCTGCCAATCCTACCAGCTGGGCATGTGATGCCTTCATCATGTGAGGCAGAGCCTCCTTTGTGCAGAGAACACCCGAGCCACCACCGTCCTTCCCGGCATTTGCGCAAGCCATCGCTAATTGCATCCCGAGGCTCTGGCCTGCTTTCCTGCAGGCACACGGCCCTGGCATCAGCATTGTGAAAAATGCCTATTTTATGATTGGCTTTTTGCGAATATTCAAATGAGTATTACATGTGTTCTGTTAGAAAGTTATGCTGTGGTTTTTCTCTTAAGTATTGTGTTAAATATAGTTTTAGGTTATAACATAAGGTTAAAATAGAAACTATGCTATGTAAGATACTTCTTTAAAGAGAGGACTTGCACTGAGATAGCAGCCACAGGACACCTAAATCTTTCAGAGAAAGAGAATTTATTGCCCTCTTATTGAGTTCTTCCCACCTCACTCAGCCCTGAAGATGCCGTCAGGATTCAGAGGCAGAAGCTGACACTGCCCAGACAGAATCCTGGGTTTGAATGGAACTGATGCACCATGGATGAGGTGTATGAATATACAACAGGCTGTTGCTTTTAAGGGTTAATCCTCTGTTAACGTGGGTTCTTTTTCGGGCTTATTTTGCCCAGAAAAAGGTACCCAGACTGTCCATAACTCTTTGTTTTTATTGTCTCATATTGTCCTAAATCCTAATTGTCCAAATTTTTATTACTCTAATTTGATTACTATTTTTATAACCATTTTATTACTATTAAAGTTTTAAAACTTTAACAAGTGATTGGCGTTTTTCTCAAGCATACAGAGGGGAATTGGTGTGCTGGCCAGGGCTGGTGCTGGCCCAGATCCTTCTGATGGGCTTTGTCTCTGCAGCTCCCAGGCTTTGTTTGCCAGTGCTAAGTCACGATGCGAAGTGGAACAGTCCAGACTTAGGGAAACTGGGTCAAACTCCTAAGGAGGAGCATAAAAGCCTAGTGTGTGAGCCTGGGAGGGCAGAACAAACAGGGCACAAAATGGAGAGGGAACTAGGAAAGACAGAGAGGAAGATGCTCTGCACCAGTGTGTTAGACACAAGAGGCAGTTGGGGAAGTGTTGGGCTGCTCCTTGGAGCAGAGAAAAGGTTGTGGAGGAGCAAAACCCAGCTCATCTTGTTGATGTTGAATTGTTTCAGATTCAACTCAAATGTGCAGCTGCCACCAGGCAGCCAACACAGGAAAAAGGAAATTAAAAAGTGTGGATTGTTGTTCTAGAATCACCTAGGTGCTGGGCAAAATTGCTACTGGGTGATTTGCTCCACCATGGAGCTGCTCACCACTGGTTTTGAGACATTGCAAAGTGTGGGTAATGTGTCCTGGCAAAGATAATAAAAATAAATTCCCATTCAAATGGGGTTAAGGAAGCTCCATATACAGACCAGCAGTTCAGCTTTATCTGCCAGGAAAATATTGGAGCAAACAATGAAAATGTTGGCACTTAGTGAGGAGGTCAGGAGCATCCTGTGGGCTTGTCTGGAACAAGTGGCTTCCAAAGCATTTTGACTTTTCTCCTGTGACAGTATAATTCAGTTTTAAGAGCAAAAGAAAAGCAGTGTTTTTTGTATAAATTGATAGTAATGAAGCTTTTGATTTTCTCCAATTATGTTTTTGATAATCAAGATTGAAAAACCTCATTAGAAGAAAATTTTCATTTGGTGTTTGCAAAACTGGTTGGAAAGCCATGCTGGAGAGTTTCTTGTCAAAAGAGAAAACTTCACAAAGTGGGGTTCTGCAAAGGGTTTGCTGTCAATCAGTGTCTTCATTAATCATCTCAAGGATGAGATAAAGATTGCTCTTATTAAATTTGCAAATGAGGTCAAGCAGAAAGTCTAAGCTGCAAATATGTCAGAGAAGAATTAGGCTATAAAACTAACATGCTCTCTTTGCCCACTGTTCATGGGAGGAGAAGTCATGGGTGTAGGCTCAGCTATTTAAAGCATTGAGTGAGACTTCCCAACAGGAAGGATAATCCAGGACTGGCACCAGTGGCCTCAGGGCACTTCAGCACAAGCTTGGTGTCAGAAAAGAGAATTAAGTTATGGCTTGTGTAAAGATCATCCTCCCCCAGTGCAGAGGGCTGCCCTTTGAGGTCTCTTCCCACCTCATTCCTGGCCTGTAAGGTAGGAGAGGGCTCCTGGGCTGCTGCCTGGGATCAACCCCAGCTCCAGGAACCAGCCCTGAGTGTGGGTGCTGGAAGTGTGGTTCCCCTGCCACGACTTCCAGATCTTTTATTCTCTTTACAGAGAATCTTCTGCTGCCTTAGGACCACCAGGGCATTTAAAACTGCTTTTGCTGTTCCTCCAAGTTTCTTTGGTTGTGGGGGTGAATGTGGGAATTCATAATGTGTTTTATCAACTACACAAGTTAATAATGTGGATCTTGTGTAATTTGGAACACTACCAAAGGATGAATCAATGATGCACAGTTCTAAGTTCACTAAATTCCCAGAAGTAAAACTTGTTCAAAATGTATCTGTATCTGGAATAGTGTTGTCTTATCCTTTACACTTGTGTTTCTATTTCTGTACTGATACAGCTCATATAACATTTCATTTCCCGTTTTGAACTTGAAACACAGCAAGATGAAAAACTGATTTTTGGTAAACAGGGATTTTTATTTTGGATTCTATAGAGAGAACAAAATTGGCTGTGCGTGGAAGCGCTTGCTGCTTTGAAGTGGTTAATTTGCCTTTATCTTCCAGACACATGACATCAGATTGGATCCAAGTGTGCTCTTAAGCAGAGATGCATGAAGCCCTGACACCCCCTAACTTTGGGTTCATTTACAGCTGGGTTATTCTCCTGCAGTAGAAAGCAATCCTCACTAGGGCCAGGCAAAGCCCATGAGCCTTCCCCCAAACCTTGGCTTCAGTGGGTTTTTTGAGACTGGACCTGACCTGGATCCTAATTTAGCACTATTTTTTGTGCCTAAAGGCAATGTATAGGCAAGGAACATATTGTGCTCTGTTGTAATAAGATCTGAGTTTCATCAATATTCAGTACTAGCACATGCTGGGTGGTGTTAGGGACTGAGCAGATACTGCGAGCACCAGCTGCTGCTTTTATGCCAGTTTTTCATGCTGAACAGTAGGAGACTAAACTCTAGCATCATGCAGAATGGAGAGCTATCAGGAGCTGGGAGCAGCACAGGGGAATTCATGCAAATCCCCCTGTGCTCATTAATGGTGCCTATGATTGGGCTGGAGGAGTGTGCTGGGGGCTGTGAGGGGCAGAGCTGTTCCCCTCTGCTGTCGCAGTGGCTGTGCCACCCCAGGCATGTCTCCAAGGCATAATTATTTTGAGATATTGAGGTCCACAGAAGCTTTACTTTAAGGTTGACTAATGCATTATAATGTCTTTAAAAACTCTGGCCCCCGGGCTTCTTGGTGGTGAGTCATCTGACTAAAAGCATCTGGCCATGTGCTGTTCCCTTGTGGTGGGAGGGTCTGACAGTTCTCTGGGCCCTCAGCTGGTGACCCAGGGCTCCCCAGGGCCTTGTCCCAGTCTGTACCAGCCCTCAGGGTAGGCACAAGCAACCTGCCCAATCTGCCTTCCCTGCCTCTCCATGCAGCCATTTGTTTGATTTAATTCTCAGACCTCTGCTTTGCAAAATGGCCTTGTAGGTGGTTTTGCCCTTTTCTCAGGAACTTCAAGAAAAGATCTTGCAGGTCTCCTTGCTTTAGAAAACTCCAAAACACCCAACAAAGTGTTCAAGGATGACAAGTGCTGGAGGTGGAGGCTGTGCTTTATTCCAGAGTGACACCCAGCCCAAGACCTCGTGGTTGTCACACTGCCTGCCCTGGGGTCACCACCAACAGAGGCAGGTCCAGTGTTATCACCAAAGGGGTCACCAATTATCACCAAAGGGGTGTCAGGGACAGATACAGGTGGTACAGAGACTCCATCATCAGAAGGCAAAAAAAAGGCACTTTATTATTAGAAATTCACAGTTCTTATAGAAACAATGGTGGACCCAAGACCTGATTGGCCTTTAGGAATCTTCTCTCATCTGTTGGTCAAGAAGGGACAACTCCTTCTTGTAAACATCTTTGACAAACAGGATTGCCTGCCAGGTGCAGAGATTGAGATAATAATTGTTTTAATTCTTTCTCTGAGCTTTCTCACAGCTTCCCAGGAAAATCCTGAGAGAGCTGTCTCTCTCTCTGCTCAGGGGATATGTGATTACCACACAGTGTTACCAGGAGATCCCATAATTGTGTTGATGATTTCTTGACTGACACTGGACAAGACACCCAGCCCCTCCCTCCCAGATCTCAGCAAATTTTTGTGGAGAGCAACAGTTGTCATTTTCCACTCTCTGTCTGCCTTGAACTGTCAAATTGAGACATCTCATAGAGGGATGTTCTTCTTTCAGGGACTGATCTATGGGAGAACTCAAATCTTGGTGGCAGTCAGGGCAATTTCAGAGCTCCTGGGGTTAAAGTGTTCGGACTAATGTCTGGAGAACAGTTTTTTGGCCCTCTAAAATCCAAGCACAGCTGTTCATCCTGTTTCAAACTTGTATTTACAAAGGATATAGCATAACCTTAGGAGATTCTCATTTGACTAGGAGTGGAAGTTGCTTTGAGATTGGAAACCACTTTGATAACAAGTCTGTAGTGTGTGGTCAGAAATCTCAATCTTTAATGATTAAGACATTTCCCCCCCAGTCCTGTTATTGTTAGGGGCAGCTTCTTGCCACAATATAGAATTTCAATTTATGTATATGTGGTTTTGAGAGCAGGTCTCCACGTTAAATGCCTTTAGGCTAACTGAATTCAGTCATCAAATTACAATTAAATCAGCTCAGAAATGTCTGTAATTAGGACTCTTTAAGGGTTATTATTACTATTTTTGTAATTCACCATACAAGAGTGACTTCTACTATAATGTTAAGTTTTGCTGTCAATTTTCCTATACTGAAAGACAGAAAGCACTGTTGGATTTTATCTCTGATTTGCAGGAGCGAGGGAGGTGGCATCAAACAGCAATTTCCATCCTGTCTGGTCCAATGACAAGATGGTGAATCTGCAGGAATGGGAACACACTGGGTTATGTGCCATTTGCCAGGGGAGGAAGCAATTTCCTGTGGAGACTGAAGGCCTCTGTTCCCCCAGCAAGGTCAGCAGAAGCATTTGCTGCCTTTGGCTACATCATAATTGCATTAATAAAGACAGCAGCTCCCATGGGGCAAAGGCTGCAATTAGCAGCAGCATCAGAGGTTTCATCCCTGCCTCTGCAGTGACCCCCTGCAAGCAGAGGGGTTCTGCTGGAATTTATTGATGCCATTCCCTGCCTTTGAATGAGCAGCTCCCACTGTGCTTTCACCACCCAGCAAATCTCTCCACAGCTGGAGATGGGCTCTGGGGGTGTTAATGTGGAAATCAGGTCTGCTCCCTGCAGCCCCCAACTGGGGGAGGTGCTGGGAGCTCCCCCCAGTCCAGCACTGAAAATCAAATGAGTTGGGGAATCATCTGGTTCTTGCAGGGAAGGGGATGATCATGAGCAGCTTGTTGTGGTTGTCTGACTGTGTGGGGTGTCTTGGTGTAACTTCTGCCTGCTCTGCCTGCCTTGGATGGTCTTCCAAGTTTAGGGTTGGTCAGGAATGGCATTCTGCAAGAGTGACAGAATCCCAGAATGGCTTGGGTTGGAAGGGACCTGAAAAATCACCCCATCCCACTCCCTGCCATGGCAGGGACACCTTCCACCAGCCCAGGCTGCTCCAAGCCCTGTCCAGCCTGGCCTTGGACACTTCCAGGGATCCAGGGGCAGCCCCAGCTGCTCTGGGCAATCCTTCAGGCACAGGGAAGAATTTTTTCCCGCTCTCTGTTTTAAACCTACTCCTCATCAGTTTAAAGAAATTCCCCTTTGTGCTGTCACCCCATGCCCTTGTTCAAAGTCCCTCCCCAGCTCCCTCAGAACCCTTTAGGCACCGGAAGATGCTCTCAGGTCTCCCCAGCACCTTCTCTTCTCACATCTGTGCCTTCCCAGAACCCACTTAGGTGACAATTCCTTGGCAAACCTTGGCTGGATTGACATCTTCAATTTATTGCAAAAATAAATGGTAGAATACAACATTTGAAGACCCACAATCCATGACATTGGCTGAGATTTTGGAAGTGTGGGCCTGCTTGAGCACACACACACACACAGCTGCACACACATGATCACAGAGAAAGGCACAAAGCCCACGCTGGCACTGTTGGTGACCTGCCAGCCACAGCTCCTGCCACCCATACCTGGGAGAGCTCTCCAGGGGAGCTGCAGCCTGCCAGAACTGCCATTGAGCTTTTCTTTCTGAAAACTCCCTCCTCTCTTCTACTGCCTGCTCAGGAGCTTATTAATTTTCTCCAAAAATTGAAAATACTGGGGAGCTTTTAAATAGCTTCTTGATCTACCCATTGCATTTTGTGGAGTTGCTGCTCTTCAACATTTCAACTTGAGTGAAACTCCTTTTAAAGCAAAGGAGAGGAGTAAAGTAGTGTGGTAGTTTACTCACTGCTTCCATGTGGGAAGTGTGGGTAGAGTGGAGCAACGTGCAGGAGAGCTGATGGGCTCACACACTCATTAGCACTCCCCTCAGAGCTCCAATGAGGAGGAACACAGCAGGGATGTGTAGGAGACTTGGACTTGACCCATAACTGGAGTAAAACAGCCAGATCTTTTGTTGGATTCAGTGGAACAGAGCATGAAAAAGCTTCCACCCAATAGCAGGAATCTATTCCCATCCAGGGCTAACTTTGGTTAGCCTGCAGTGCTGTTTCATTCCATGTCATACTCCACAAATGGAGGAGAATTCTCCTGGTTCCTCCCCCTGCCACATCACCACCCACCAACCTGCTGCACCACACCACTCCTCTCTCCCTTTTCCCCTTGCCAGTCTGAGAAACTTTAAATGGGGGGGAAGAAAAAATAGAAAAAAATAGATGAACCACCATCTGGTCCCCACGAAGAGGATCAGCTCTCAGGCCATTTCCTCAGCACAAGCTGGCACAGTTTCCTCCTCTGCAGCAGATCCACTCATCTTGCTCTAGCTTTGGGTCTGCTCCCATATGGTCAGTGCCTAAATTATTGATATTATTTATACTGCTGTTGTGCCTCAGGTCCAGGGCATTTTTGTGCTGGCTACCATGAAGAATCAAAAAACCCAGTCCCTGCTCTGGGATCTAATGCCTGTTAGTACCAATTATGCTCAATATCTGGCTGTATTTTTACACAGTAACTTTCCAGGAGCTTCATACTCTTCCTCTAGACAATGCCTGTGGCTCACAGCTTTTCTTCAGCAGCATTTGCCCATTTTCTTCAAGTCCCAGGTGGAGTCATGCACTTATATGAAAATCACTGCTTTTAAAACAGGAAATTGAAGTTTATATCTCTATAACTTTTGTTATGAAAACTTCATATCCTAAAGACTCAAACCTCAGGGGTTCCAGCAAATTGAATGAATTTCTTATAAGATTAAGTTTAAGAAGACATTGACTTCATCAGTCTCAGCCTGAGGCAAGAATTGAGATTAACAATGACAATTCTGTCCCAATAAAGCCTGTTTGTCATGGAATTGTACACAGTATTTAAATTGTGTGTTCTCTTATTTACCCGATAACTGGGGGGGAAAAAAAGGTTTAAATGATGTTCATCAAATGAAATATCTGAAACTCTTTTCCCTGCAATAGTGAATGAATAAGCAATTGGAAATGGATTCTCACTAAGCCACTTGGGTGTTCAGGCTGTGAACAGGGCATAGCTGCTCTTCCAAGATGCCAATAATGAAGTGATGTGGACCAGTGGAAATTAAATGGCAAAGAATTCTACCCTTTTAGGGAAGCCTGGGACCTCCTGGTGGCAGCAGCCCCAGCCCATGAACACAGAAAGCACCACTGGGGCTGTTTTACCTGCAGGAACCATGTGAAAAAAATGGGTGTTTCCCATCCAGAGCCTTCCTAAGGATCTTGGTGACCATATCTAGAATTGTAGCCAGGGTGGTCTTCCCCAGTTGGCAGCTGGAGGGTGGTTATGGATAGAACTCATGACAATGGAGAAGCCAAAGCCCAGTGGATGCTGCTCTGGAGCTTAAGTGAAGCCTCCTCAGGAGTTTGGGAATGGAGAAATTGTCTGGAGTAAAGGGAAGAAGAGAGGATTACTACAAGAAAAACTCAAAAGTTTTTTTTTTTTTGTTTTGGTGGATTGATCAAATTTAGTGCAGTTTAATGGCATTTATAGCCCCTGAAAGCAGGAAAATAACTTCAAATTGAATAACCTTTGATTTTTAAACAAACACTAATAATGCTGGATCAATGAGTGAAAGTCAATTACAGTTCAGTTAAGCTGTGCCCTTTAAAACATCCCAGAACTGCTCTGCTGTTTTCTCCAGTGATATATCACAGCTCCCAGGGCTGCTCAGACAGCAGGAACCCATCTTTAATTCCAAAAATCAGAAAAAAGACAATCCTGAGCATCTTTTTCTTCTATCTTCTGAAAGAGGGAAGAGTTCCTTAACAGCTGAAGAATTGTCAGGGAAAGAAGTGATGAAAAAACCACGTGCCCATCTGAAATGGAGTACTTTGACATGCTCCCCTGGCATTTCCCACCGGTATTTCTATAAGTGACAGCCACTTATGCCTTTAGAAATGAAACTCAGTCACTGACAGGGCACAGGGCACAGCAGCACAGAATGCTTTTAAAAAAAAAAGAAATAAAAAAAAATTAGTGACCTTAAGACCACAGCCCTGCTGTATAATCTCAGATTATACTTTTTGCCCCTGTTATATTTATTGACTCTGTGTTTCAAGCCATGTTTTGGGGGTTGTTATGGAAGCTCTTCAGTGGTGGCTACATCTTGTCTTCATGATGGAAGACAGAAATGCCTCTGGGGATGAAACTAGATGTGGAAGGGCTTGAAAAGGTTGATATCAGGATATCTCCAACAAACCTGTTAGTCAGCAACATGAAACAGTCTTTGTAAACATCAGGCAATTTTTTTTTCATGTTTAATTATATTAAAAATCAGTCTTGAACACACTGAGGAGCCAAGTTGGAAGGGAAGAACCTCTTGAGGGCCCCAAAATAAAATCTGCTGATGGCCTTGTGGGAACCTTGGATTTATCCAGCACAAGATGAAGTGCTGTAATGATGCAACAGAAAGCACCAAACTTAGATTTTCTTTGTGCTGTTATTGAACTCTTGGACAGTTCTGTTGCATGAGCTGCCTGTGGGAAGGCTCAGGAGGGGCTGGGAGGAATGGGGCACCTTGAGCCTGGAGTGTGGTGTTTCCATCATTTCGCCCCTGTGAACCATGAAAATAATTTTTCTTTAAGTTTTGTCTCTTGAAGGAGCCACAGAACTCTGTTTGAGAGGCCATCATGGTTGTGAGAGTGTGTATGGCACTGATTTGCAATTACCACTAGCCAGCAAGTGCAAGGACGCTTTTGCTAATCCAGAGGCTGAATTTTATCTATAAATTAGGGGATAATACAGATATATAAAAGTAGTAGCATGTTACAGTGGAATGATTTTGTGGTTAAGCTTATTAAAGAACAATTTCTCAGCTAGTCAGTGTCCCAGGCTGGATTTGTTGGGAGCCTTTTTCCATTTCCTTGTGTGCATTGGCCAAGATGAAGACACCATTTTATGTGTGGGACAGGCTGGGTCTTGATGCTTTTTATGATAAAGAGGAGAGAAGACAGATCTCTAAGGCAGACAGAGTTAATCCATTAACATCCTTTAATTGTGCTGCTGCCAACTAGCCTGGTTGTGCACCTGACCAAGTGAACCTGGGATGCTTTTTATGCAGCACAAAAAGAAGCTTCTGGAAAGTGTATCTACTGTGGCTTTCCAATTACTGCTGCCCTTTTTGTGCTTTGTTCATTTTGCATTAATTTAGATGAGTTCAGAGATATCAGGTTAGCCAGGATGATAAATAAATTAACCTTTATTAATTAGACTCTTTAGGACTGATTCATTTATTTTGTTTCAGCATTTGTGATTCACCATAAATGAATGTGCTCTGTCTCTCTGCCTCGCAATCTGTTTGTCTTGAATTGCAGTTTATTGTTGCATCTGTTTGGGATCTTTCAATATGGGAGAGAGCTATGATTTAAAGATTATAAACATGTATAAACAGTGTGGGAATAAACTGAGAGGCTTGGCATGTTGCTTTGGGCTCTGTGCCCTGCTAATGTGACTATTGGGTTTATCTGGTCTCGAGCTGTCTCATATCTGTCTGCTTTGGGGATGGTGAGAACAGGCAGCTGTCTGTGTCTGTCCATGCTGAATCATTCCTCCCTGCCAAAATTAAGGAGCACTCCCTGCTGAAGCACCAGTAAATAGCCCAGGCTGCCTTCCAGTGGCCAGTGTGGCTCTGGTTTTGGTTGGATGGACACACACCCTGCCGCATGTCTGTTGGACACACCTGACCCTGAGCACAGCATTCCTGCCTCTCAGCCTCACAGAGTGAGACTGAGCATGGGCTGATGTTGGGGAAGATGAAACAGGAAAACCCTATAAATATGATTGTCTGGCAAAAGAGTTTGAGAATATAGAAATTATAAGCAAGATTGAAATGAAAGCAGCTCTGAGATACCTCAGTTACTGAACACCTGGAAAATGGCATGGCCAGCTGAAGGAAATCTCCTTTTGATGAAACAACACCCTCTGCTTGCAGGCAGCTCCCAGGGTTAGAGCAGACCCCACTGGCTTGGCAGAAGGGGCCCAAAGAGGAGTTTTTTGGGTTTAAAATGTAACACAGTGTGGTGATGTAATGATTCTTACAGGCTGTATGTAAATGCTGTAGGATTTGTATCTTGTACTAGATTGGTTGAGAATTAGAATATTCAGCACAGAAGAAGATTTATGGTATTGTAATGGGAACCTCGTGCTCTCACTCTCTTTTACTCTCACCCTCTCTACCCCTCTCTTCTCAGTCCTGCTCTGAGCTGTGGCTGGCAGCTCCCAGCAGGTCCCTGCCCCCAGGCCCTTTGCAATAAACCCCAAGTTCCTGACCTGCCTTCAGAGATCTCTCGTGTCTCTGTCCTGACCCTCCTACCCCCGATGCTCCTACAGGCTGAGCTCTATTTCTGCTCTGAGAAGAGGAGCCCAGCTCTGATGTCCCCTGGCTGGGGCCCAGCCAAGCCCCCCAGAAGACAGAAGGGAGCAGACAGGCTGTGCTGCCCTTTTCTCCTGCTGCTGGGGCTGAGCCTGTTGCTGCACAGACTCTGTCACACACACTCTATCTTCAGCATGGCACCAGGTTTGTGCCTCGACAGCCCCTAATAAAGCCATTTTTCTTTCCCAGACTCCACCAGGCAGGCCTGCTCTGGATGCTGATCAACAATTTAGCTTTACTTGGGTGACTTGGAACAATCCTGGCTCTTTCAAGGCTGAGTGGAAAAATGTTCCCAGCATGTCTAAGGGAAGATCTCGAAGATTTGTCTACAGTTCTTATTGCTGGTGCATCCCACTGGGCATTTGATTCCCAGGTTGAAATTCTGAGCAGATAGCACTTAGTCTTCACCAGAACAGGTTTTTTTTTTTTTTTTTTTTTGCAGCTCCATCAGCATATCAGAGAACAATATTAATGCTTTAAGGTGCAAGTCCCTCACACCCTCTGCCTGGAGCAAGCAGCAGGCTAAGGCATCCAGTGGTAAATAAGCTCAGCAGATTCCTGATGGACAGTAAGAGAAGGGGCACATTGGGAAAAAACAACAAAATTATTATGAATCCATTTGACTTTGTAAATTTGCTAAAAAAGGACAGGAATTCCACACAGAACTTTTGATTTGTAATTTGTGTGTCTCCAGCTTTCTGGTTTGCTCATATCAGTGTTGGTTTGTCCAACAGAAGGTGTGTTCTACCTAGCCAAAAATTCCCTCACTCTTTAGGCAGTGCCATGGTATCACTGCAGCCCAAGTAGGAATTCCAGGCTTTGTGTGTTGTTTCTCTTTTCCAGCATCTGTCTTAGACATCCCTCAAATAAACAGGTCTAAAATATCTCAAGCTGCCTTTATGTAGAGAGCAACTGGGCATAAAATGCAAATTTTGTAAAATACTACTGGGATGAGCAGCCCTATTCCCTCTGAAAGTGGATGGATTAATTACTTTTGGGTAGCAATAGCTGCTGGGCTTTAACTCCATTAAGGACTCTGTCTCAAGTTTGAAGTTTCCATTTCTTATTAAAAAATAGCATTAGGTCTCAGCTAGAGTGAAGTTCTCAGAAACCTAACCTTGGAAAAGGATAGCTTTCTTTCCTGGAGAACACAATAACTTGATTTCTTTTAAATGGATATCATACAAATACTTGTTAAAAAACCCCCCTAATCTTAGCTCTCAACAATTTTGAAAATTACTTGTGGAATGCCAAGGTTGTTTATTGTCAAGACAGGCTGGTGAGACACGAACTTGTATCAGCCATGTTTGTAGTTTTGTGTGCAGGTAGATGAGAGGGTAAAACAACATAAACAGAGGTAGTTTAGGCAGATTTGTTAATGGGACTGGGAACTTCCCCCCCACCACTCATCCCATTCCTACAGGTTCTTGTAGGTAGAAGTCACACAGCAAAATTTTTTTCTCTTCCTGCCTGTCCTTTACAACCTTACTTTGAGCTGTGGAACCATCTGGAGCCATAAAACAAAGAGCAAATCCTCACTGGAGCTCCTTTGCTTCTGTACATGTCACTTTTATGGGCAAATAATTAATGCCACGTGGGATTCGAAAACAAAGGTGATAGCTGCAAAAATATTTGCAGGCTGTGGTTCATTTCCAGCAGCCTTTGCTTAATGCCCCAGGACTGAGCAGCAGAGATTGCTCCTCTCCTGAAGCAGCCCCAGCCAGACGTGCCTGAGGTGTTTCAGCAGCAATACTGAGGAGGAATTGCTAATGTGGTTTTTCATCTCCAGAGCGAGTGGCTTCTGGTGTGTGTGCCTTGCAATTAATAGGGAAAGAGACACCTCCAATGAAGCTGGCATCCTCAGACACAAAACACCACCCCTGTTAACCATTCTGCTGCTGCAGGTTGGTTGGAATGCCACTTCCAACCCCCCAAAGACAGACACAAACATATGCTGCAATGCAAAGGAGCCCTGAGCCTCACGTCTGCTTCCTCCCGCTCCGCGGAAACTGAGAACGAGATTTTGATATGCAAATCTCTCCTCTCATTAAAATATAATGCTGGCTTGTCCTTTATCAACAGGCTTGTTCATCTCTGAGGCTCAGCTTGTCATGTCTAATCGTGTGCTGTATCAGCTGTAGCAGCTGTCCTCTGGAGAGGGGGAATATTGAGAGCAAACAGTTGGTGTTGGCCAGCCACATCTACTTAGATCTCAAATATTTCTGCCTGTGCCAGCATCAGTGGCCTTGTGGAATGTCCCTTTCTGGCCTTGCAGCCTCTCTTGCTTCTCTGATTTCAGTGAATTGCTCCTCACTTGGCTGGAGCTGCTCTGATCTGTGTCTGTTAAAGCCAGATCCATCTCCAGCACTGCTTTTGCCTCCCTAATTTGATTGATCTACCCCAAAGTTTCAGAAGAATCAGCTCTGTTCTTGCAGACAGGCTTGGGGGTGTAATTGCAGAGAATGTGACATCTTGCACAGGGATCTGTCATCTCAGAAATTCCTCTGAAAAGTTTTTTTGGCATTGATCTCTCTCAGACACAGCAGTTCCCAGCCTCCAACACTACATACCTTAGGGCAGACTGGATTGCAGATTATTTTCCTACCATAACCCTCCCTTACACTTTCCTCTGGCCTCTGCTGAGATTCCATCACATGATACAGACACTGCTTAGGAATCATTTATTTTATTAAACTCATCCATTTGTGGCTACAGAAAGCAAATCCAAAGCTTTGACTTTTCCTACCCCAGGCAGGTGTGATTTGGGGAGCAGCACATTCTCCTGCCCTCAGCTCTCCAGGGATAAAGCTTGGAGAGCACCTTGCAGACATTTCCTGGCTGGTTTTATCTCCTGGAACAGCAAGACAAAGGGAGAGGAAGGGCTCAGAACATATTTCCTGTCTGTACATTGTGAATTTGCAATGAATGTGAAGAGTGGGATTATTTTAGTTTATATACTTAGCAGTAAGATTCCCAGCTCCATGTTTTCCATGCTGATATTTGTGACCACACTCATCCTCCCTCCCTCTCCTATTTATCTCCATCCACGTACTTGGTGAGTTGGTGGCATCACTGCAGAAAAGCGTGGCTGGGCACCAGGAGTGACCCCCAGGGGAACAAAATCCATCCTGCAGTGCCCTGTCCTCCAGGTCCTGGCTGAAGGTGGGTCAGACAAACAGCCCTGGCCAGCAAAACAAATCCTCCCTGAGGAGCAGCACGTGGTCCAGGTCTGCCTGGTGCAAAGTGCTATTGATCCCACATTAAGGCATTTAGGAATGGCAGTAATACAGAGGAATAAATGTCACACATAAATAAAGAGTTCAACTAATTTGAATTATCCTTGCAAGACAATTAGAAGCTGTTCCAGCTCTGGATCTGTTTGCCCCGTGCTTGAGATAGATAATTTGGAAACAGACAGTCCCTTTCTTCTGTATTTGTATTTTTTTGCAAATTTTCAAAGGGCATGACAGTAATATTGGCTGGAAATGAGAAAGATGCTTATAGCATGGATTGTGCTTTCCTATCAGGCACCTAGGAAAAGCTTTCTCCTCATTCCATGTCAATAAAAAAAGCTAAAGATAGAGGGCAGAGAAACAGAGCCTTAAGCTTTCACAAGCAATCTTTCTGAACTTGCTATCCCATACTGGCTTTTAAATTAAAAATTTATCCTCCAAATTACTTCTGGTTTCCATCTGATTTCAGTTTTTATTTACCTTTTTTGACTGGCTCCTATTTGGCACGTGCAGCAGCACAGAGAGGGGTGGGGGTCAGTCCCTCCATGGGTGTGGGTGCCTTCCCTGTTTACCTCCAGCCTTGCATCTCACTCCTCTGCTGCATATGCTGAGCATCTGGCTGCCACCCAAACACGTTTGACTACTGTCTGCAAATAACAGGATTCCAAATATAAAATATTCTGTGACTCGCATTAATTGCAAACAGAAAAAAAAGAACAAAAGGGGGGTTGAAAAAAGGAGAGAAAAAAAATTAAAGGAGGGTTCTAAAGAACTGGAAGTTTTCCTGGAAAGATGAAGACATCTATCTGATTGCTGTGAGCCAAGTAAAGAAGTAAAGATAAATCCACAGAGGAAAAGAGAAGTCTCAATTACGGTCTCAAAGACAGTGAGCTGTGTATTTTAGATAATAGATTTAAAATTATAGTGTTTTACAGTAGTCTCTGATCACATCCCACCTTGCCTTGCACTGTGCCCTTTTCCAAAGCTGAGAATAAGCCAAATTTATTTGTTGGTGTTTGGCAATGTTGCTACTAAACCATTTCAAATTTATTTTGTGCACCCACATTCCTTAAAAGTTGGGGTACCATGACAAATTGCTGCAGCTGCCCTTTCTTCTACCCTCCCACCTTAGGAACTCTGACCTTTCTCTGTTCCTCTCCCAGACTGCCTGGGCTACCTGTTTGCAGGAAAGTCTAAAAACTCTAGAGAAAAATCACATGGAGAAGGTCACCCTCAGAGAGAAGAATGTTATTTTCAAGCTTATAGTCAAGTACTGCAAATAATTATGAAACAGAGCTCTGTATTTATGTAGCTTAGGGTTATTTTAACATGCATTGTTCAGTGCTTGCTCCAACCCTTTGCCTGGAAAATTCTGTGGAGGATAATCCTGAAAGGTGCCTGTGCTCAGCTGGGGCTGGGCTCTGTCTGCAGCAGCACTGACACAACCAGAGCACACAGCTCAAGCTGCACCAGGGGAAATACAGGCTGCATATTGGGAAAAAGTTCTTTACAGAAAGAGTGATAAAGTTCTGGAGTTTGCCTGGGGAGGTGGTGGAGTCCCCATCCCTGGGTGTGTTTAACAAAGCCTGGATGTGGCACTGGGTGCCAGGGTTGAGTTGAGGGGTTGGGGCTGGGTTGGACTCAGTGATCCTGAAGGTCTCTTCCAACCTGGTCATTCTGGGAATTCTGTGAGTTCTGTGAACCCTGTGAATTCTGTGAGTTCTGTGAGTGCTCATTCACCCCAGTTCCACGGGCAGGAACAGAGGCTCAGGTGATCCAGCCACGAGGAGCCCCTTTAAAGCAGTATTGTTATTGTGTGCCTCTCAAAGGCTCTCAGGGAGGAGGCAAGGAACACTCTGAGACAGCAGTGAGGAGCTGCAGTGAGGCAGGCTGGAGGTGCAGCCTTCTCAAGGCCAGCCGAGCATCCACAGCCTGCATGAAATGCAAATGATGTGGATGAAAGGAGAACAACTTGCAGAAACAAAGGAGAGACCAGCAAAGGCCAATTAAAATGAGATGGATGCAAATCTTTGCAGGGGTTTGGAAGGGAACCAGGACTGAGCTGTTCTGTCAGTGTGGATGCTTGCAGAGCTGTTTGCTGTCAGATTGGCAGCTGGGACAGGTAGCTGGGGTGTTGATCTCTTCCAAAAAATGCAGGTTTTTGTGTGTTTTTGGGATGTCTTAACAGATTTACAAGGGTGAATGAAGCAGAGACTTGTTCTCCAAATCAGATACCGGGTCAGGTTTTCTGTACAAACACCACTCAGCCTCAGTTAACTGTTTTTATCCAAGGAGGTAACAGCTAAAAAAGTGTATTTTAAAGGTCACACTAGTTTGTCTTTTCTGTATCACAGTACAGCCTCTCCCTGGGCTGGGAGCTGCTTTTCACAGGATCATAGAATGGGTTGGGTTGGATTGGGAGGGACCTTAAAGCCCATCTGATTCCACCCCCTGCCATGGGCAGGGACACCTAACACTGTCCCAGGAGGACCCAAGCCCTTTCCAGCCTGGCCTTGGGCACTGCCAGGGATCCAGGGGCAGCCCCAGCTGCTCTGGGCACCCTGTGCCAGGGCCTGCCCACCCTCACAGGGAAGGATTTCTTCCTAACATCAATTCCAACCCTGCTCTCTGTCAGTTTAAAGCCATCATCCCTTGCCCTATCACCCAATGCCCTTATAAAAAGGATAACTTTGGATTGTAATGGAAACAATCAAAAGTGCATCCAAATGTTGCACTACCCTAAATACCACGGGGAAATGGCAGCACTAGGCAAAGAGGTGACACCTCAGTGTGCAAAATCCATGGAGGTGTTTTGGGGGCTCAGGATAAACGAGTGTGAAACTCTCCCTTGAGTCAATCCTCCCTGAATGAAACCCTTTTCTTGTCCTGAATGCCCTTTACTTACTGAAGTAGTTCATGACTCAGAGGGGGTGAGACAGTGAGGATGTAATTAGATGCACATTCACCACTCCTGCTGCTAATTGTTTTCTAAGAATGCATGAGAAGAGCACGGATTGCTTTCTCAAGTGCCTCATTCCACTGCAGGTACCACTCAACCAGCACGTGGAGCCCTGAGCCCAGCCCTGTCCCTGCTGGGGCTCATCTCCAGATGGACCCCACTGCTCTGTGTCCACAGGAAACCTGGGAGCCATGGCAGGAGCAAGAAACACCCCTGGGAGGGTTTGGTGGCAGAATTCCACTTCCTAGAGGGCCCACAGGAAGGATGGACAGGGACTTTTGACCAGGGCAAGCACTGATAGGACAAGGGGGAATGGTTTGAGGTGAAAGGGGGTAGATATTGATTCCTTACCTTCTTTTCTGCCTGGGTCAGGGCCAGCATTGAAAGTGCTAGAGATGGTATTTCTTGTTTAGACTCAGATGTTTATTAATTCTTATCCATAGCACAGTCCTACAAGTAGTGAGTTCTACAGCATTTTAAATGGCCCCATATCTATCTCTGCAAGGCCTTTTAAGGAAAAACTCTCCAATTAAGAAATGACACCTAAATTAGTTTTACTTTTGAGCCAATAACTAATCACCCATGTCCTGCAGTGTGGACTTTTCTGTCCAATTACAAAATCCCACCCAAACGCATGGAGAAGAAGGAGAAGAAGAAGGTGAAAAAGAAGGACCAGCCTCCCCATAAAACCTCCATCTTGCTTTTATGTATTACTATATTCTAAACCTTAAACTCTAAGTTTTCCACCCTGTGATATCACACACTTCTATTCAAACTCCACACCCACAATGCCAGTTCTATCATTCAATTTTGGAAGCCTTCTCCATGGCCTCAGGTCAAAGGCAAAGTTCTCTTGAGGGTCTGTGCCTAAAACCACAGAAATTCTGAAATTCTCAGTGTCCAGGGTTCCAACAGGTAGTTTCACCTTGGATATTGGGAAGAAATTCTTCCTTGTGAGGGTGGGGAGGCCCTGGCACAGGGGGAAAAGGAAAAGGAAAAGGAAAAGGAAAAGGAAAAGGAAAAGGAAAAGGAAAAGGAAAAGGAAAAGGAAAAGGAAAAGGAAAAGGAAAAGGAAAAGGAAAAGGAAAAGGAAACAAACCAGGTTACTTTCTTCAGATTTGTGATTCAGCCTCTGCCTTCATTGTGACAGCATGCATCAACCCAAATTTATTTTAGAGAACTCTGGCTGCAAATGATGCATTTTGTGATCTGTCAGGAAGGGTTTAAAAGTCTTGCTGTAAAAATGAGGCCAGTTGATCTGTGCCTTGGCTGTTTATTCCACAAAATCAAAGTGTGCATAAAATGCTCCTGAATCAAAACAGCAATGCTTGCTGCCAGCTGGAAAGAGCCTCTGATCAGTGCCCCAGTGCTCATGTCTGCCCTGAAGTTTATCTTCTGCTGGGTGACCCAAAATGGGTTGCAGATGTGGTCTAATGATGACCAAGTTCTTCCTTTGAGTTGCTTCTGTGGTCACAGCAGGGACAGCCAGCCAGGGCTGTTACAGGGTTTTCTCAGGTCAATAATAAATACATTAAATAGTGAAAGATTTTGCCCCATCCATTTTCCCCTCTGTGGTGGGACTGCCCTGACATTCCCCTGCCCACTGGCTGCAAAAAACCTGGGAGTCACCGGAAAGAATTAAAAGTATCACAGTGGGTTTAACAACAAAAACCCCCAGACTGTAAACAGATACACAAACACCCCATAAATCAATAAATAGCATACTGCCCCCTCAAGCAAATCAGAGCAAAACATCAAACTAATAACAAAACATCAAACTAATAACAGAACATCAAATAACATAATAAACAGATTTAAAAATCACCATTCAAGCAAGTGCTTCTCCTGGCAGGCTGAGGGCAGGCCACCCAGCACAGCCTGGAAATGATGGATCCATCCCTCCAGATGTGTGATTCCTGCTCCATTTTTATAAAAACTCTTCTGTCTGGAGCTGACAGAATACAGAACACCTGTTCCTTCTGCTGGTGTTCAATCAGGTTATGTCTACCAAAAAGTGCAAGCCAGTGTTTTGTTTTATGACCCTTTTAATTGGCTGCATGGTCCATAATGTGCATTATTGCCCTCAGGAAATGAGGTTTATTGTGTGTTGCACCAGGTGCCATTCCAAGGGGCTCTCTGTGCCCCTGTAATTGCTGAGTTTAGCTTGTGATGTAGGTGCTGAATAGAAAAATCTGTTCCTCTGTGAGCTTTCCTGTCACTGTGATATTTTCTGAAACATGTAAATAATAATTATCTGATTGCTTCTTCTTGTGTTTTGCTGCTTTGGAATGTGGTAGGTGATTCTTTCATTGGTTCCATGTGAATTGTTTTAACTTAATGAACAATCCCAGTCCAGTTGTGTCAGGACTCTGGTCAGTCACAAGTTTTTATTATTCATTCCTTTCTAGCTTTCTGATGTCTCCTTTCTCTATTCTTTAGTATAGTTTTAGTATATAATAGAATATAATAAATATAAGAAATAATAATAAGAATATAATATAAATATAATAATAAATATAATAGAAGAAATAAGGAAGATAATATAATATAAGCTAAGATAATATAAGATCATATAAGATAATAGATATAATAGAATATAATATAATATAATATAATATAATATAATATAATATATATAATATAATATAATATAATATAATATAATATATATAATAATATATATAATATAATATACATCAGCCTTCTGAGAACATGGAGTCAAATTCTCATTTTCCTTCTTAGCAAACCCTGAAAAGATGCTGAACAGCATTCAGTGCACCAGTCAAGAACCCTGCCTGCAATGGGAGCCCCTTGGAGAAATCTGTCACTATAGGACACAAAACACAACGTGCACACACTGCTGTTCTCAAGGTGAAAAAAGGGAAGTTTGTTTTCTGACTTCAGTGTTTATAGACTTCCAAAAGTGACAGTGGGTTGGAGGGTGACAGTGCCACCTCTCCAATGACAGTGGACAAATTAACAGTCTATTAAATTTTTTATCTTCTATAAAAGAATGCAAAACAATAAGTTATTTACAGAAAGTGTGTGAGAAAGGTCATCACAAGAATGTAAACATCAGAAGGTTTAGAAAATCTTGAAAAATCAGGGCAACAGAAACCTGCCTGCAGCAGGAGCCCCTTGGAGAAACCTGCCTGCAGCAGGAGCCCCTTGGAGAAACCTGCCTGCAGTAGGAGCCCCTTGGAGAAACCTGCCTGGAATAGGAGCCCCTTCTCTGAGCCCCAGCCCTGCCAGGAACAGCCAACCCTGCCAGGCATGACAGTAGATGGTGCTCTTGGTTTGCTTTAGCTGCCTGCAGACACAGCACCAGGAGATTCTCTTGCTCTCAGGCCTGTTCCCACGGAAATGTCCTGCAGAAAACAACACTTGGGATGCCCCAGCATCTTGGTGAGTGTCCCAGTGGCCACAGCCCCCAAATCACCCTGTGTGCAGTCCAATGTGTGTTTCAAGAAGTGCAGAGGCTAAGCGTGTGTATTTCTCAGAGCAGCTGTGGCTGCCCCTGGATCCCTGGCAGTGTCCAAGGCCAGGTTGGACAGGGCTTGGAGTAGCCTGGGACAGTGGAATGAGATGAGCTTTAGGGCTCCCAACCCCAACCATTCTGTGACTCTGTTAGCATTCAGGAACACATAATCATGGAATGGTTCTATGCAGGTGTTTTTATTAAGAGCTCTGGGTGTCAAGGGTAGACAGACCCAAATCTGACTCTGACATGGTTTTGAGCTGAACATGTTTTATATTCTATTGTTATATCACTTACATATTAATTATTAAACTTACATTGTTCTATTGTACACACTGATTTCATCCAAGCATGGATTTCTCATTATCTCCCTCAAACCTCTAACATAGTTTCTCATGATTCTTTCAGCAATAATTATATCTAACGACATCTAACAATTCTATCATTTATCATACAGGTGCAGTTTCATATGATCAGCAAATACAAGGCCTAACATTTCCCAGGACCTCCTAAGCCTAACTTTCTTTCTGACTCCCTGAATTTTCTATGATTCTAAAATCTTTCACTATCAGCTCCATGACATAGGCAACAAGGCAGCTTTTCCATGGCTTCTTTTCCAAGCACCACGTCCTGGAGAGGTCCCTGTGCAGAAGGAAACACCCCAAGAAGGCACAGTAGTGCTTAGTGTGGCTCTTTTCTGCAGCCACAGGAGCAAGTCAGTCCCAGCTAGCTGCTCCCCAAGTTTGGCTGGAGGAAGCCACAAGATTTGCCACCCCCAGGTTCCCTTAGAGGACCCCAGGTGGTGGTGCCGTCTGTGGCGTGGGTGGCACAGGCGAGGAGGAGACCACGAGGAGTCCAAGGCAAAGAAAAAAGAGAGGACACTTGCGTGGCTGTCAAGGAGGCTTTATTCCTTAATGGATCCAGTGGCAAGTGACAAGGGGGGTAGGTGGCAGCACTGGGAGGGGAGAGGACTGATAAGGGCAGGGAGGGAGGAGGGAAGGGTCACTGGGTTTGATGGGCAGGCAAGTGGCGGGAAAGGAAAGTAACAAACAACCTGGGACAAACCATCATGAGGGGAGAACATGGGGGGAACCAAGGACCAAACCATTTTCTAAACACAAAACAACTAACACAACTAATAATAACAAATCTTTAAAAACACAATGCCACACTTGGCTGTGCCAGGGGGTGGTGTGGCAGCTCCCATGGGTGAAGGAGCTCTCCCTGCTCACCTGATGAGTGGTTACAGCTCTGCAAAACTGAAGCTGTGGCTGCCCCTGGATCCTTGGCAGTGTCCAAGGCCAGGTTGGACAAGGCTTGGAGCAGCCTGGGACAGTGGAATGAGATGAGCTTTAGGTCTCTTCCAACCCAAACCATTCTGTGACTCCATGACACAGGCAACAAGGCAGCTTTTCCATGGCTTCTTTTCCAAGCACCATGTCCTGGAGAGGTCCCTGTGCAGAAGGAAACACCCCAAGAAGGCACAGCAGTGCTTGGCTGTGCCAGTGGGGTGGTGTGGCAGCTCCCATGGGTGAAGGAGCTCTCCCTGTTCACCTGATGAGTGGTTACAGCTCTGTAAAACCCTCCAGCCAGCCCCTGTAATAAAATAAGGCAAGATTGCTGGTTTATAGTTTTTAAGCTCTGTAGGAAGTGGAAAGGCAGCAAAGATGGGTGTGGGCAAAGCTTGCAGTGATGAGCCCAGCCCCAGCAGCATCCTCAGCACAGAGAGGCTGCCCGGGGGCTGATGGTGCTCTGCACTGAGGGGATCTATCGTCAGGCAGCCAAGGGGAAGCCTTAAAAATACTTTCCAAAAGGATAAGCACATGTGTGAAGTCTTCTCTGGGGACATAGAGCTCAGGGTGAGAATGTGATAAGGCCTTAAAATGCAAGGTGAGCTGTAAAAGGCTTGGCTGCCCAGCACTGGTATAAACAGCTCCTTCTCAGTCCAAACATGTGCTCCAGAGCAAAATGTGCTCTCTGAGACTTATTGATTTATATAAACTCCACTCACCCACTATAGGCCATGGCTGAGCAGCACCAGTTTAAGATTACACATAATCTATAAAAATATTTCTACTTCAACAAGTGGTGCTCCATCATCAAACAGCACAGCTGTGCCTGGGTGGAGAGGAGAAGAACAGAGATGATTTTACACATACAGATGTATATTGCCTGGATGTGCCTTCATGCCTGTGCACAGGCACAAACTTATCCTTTAAATAAACCCCGTTGCCTGGACATTAAAAGGCTTGAAAAAAAGTAAGGAAAAATGAATGCTTCTGCAGCTTCCCTGGCACTAATTGAATTTCTGTCCATAACATTTACAGATTTTAAGAAGAGCCCACTTATTTACCTTTTCTCCTGGATTTTTTTTTTCTCTCCATTTAAAACTCATTGTGTTGTGTCATTTTACAGGCGCCAGGAATAAATCTTTTGTCAACTCTATTGCATTATTATGCAAAGTACACAAAAAGTATAGGAATAAAACAGCCCAGGAGAAGCTGAGTGCTGTTCCTTTCAGCCCTCCCAGTCTGCCCCAGCAGCAAAGTCTCCAAGTTTGCTAACACAATCATTTTCTCAGGAAAACTTCCTCACCCCTGGTCATTGATTGCAAAAGAGTTCACTTGACCATGCTAATGCCGGATGCAGGGAAGTGAATTTACTGAGGGAAGAAAGGCTTGATGAAGGAGCCATCAATTAAATCTGCAGAATTGATCCTGTGGGATGAAGGAGCTGCTGGGCACTGGGAGGATTTCTTGGCAGCAGGAGAGAGGTTAGCTGCAATAAACTCCCTTCTTCCCCAGTGCTGGGGATGTGTCCCAAGAAGAGTCAATTTAGGGAAAACCAAAATCATTGCTGTTACAAATATTTCAAAGGGCAAACTCGAGGTACAACTCAGCTCCTAGAGGTGCTGTGGTCAGGCTGTGGTTTGTTTGAGAGGGGCTCAGAGGGACCTGAAGCTGGGGCTGACCCTGCCAGCAAACCCCACATTGCTGGGGGTTTCAGCTCCTCGCCCAGGCTCGTTAACATTGCTGGAGCAGAGCTTTGCTGCCACAGCATAGGCACCAAGTGGAATTAAGTAACTTAATTAGGCTGGGGGAAGCACAAAGAGGGATTGAGGAGTGAGGGGACTTGGCTGCTCTCTGCAAGGTGATGTCAGAGGCTGCTGGAAAAGCTCATCCACACAGCTTTGACCCTGGAAATTCCCTCTGCTGGAAAAGTGGTGGAGAAGGATGTTTGCCTGTGATTTGTTTGGTTTGGGTTTTATTTTATTCTGTCTTACCATAAAACATTGCAGAGAGCTGGACTCATGGTATGAGAAAGTCCTGACACTCCTGCCACCCATTTCTCTTCCCCTCCTTGTTTATATAAATAAAGGCCCTTTGCTTAGGAGAAGACAAGTGCAGCAACTGTCTGTGCTGGTGGAAAAAAGAAAAATTAAGGGAGAAAAGAGTCAGGAGGGAGCCAAGAGAAAACTTGTACCTTCTGGGAGGTAAATAATAAATCTGTGGTCACTTGGGGAGCTCTCTCCATCAGGTTACTCAAACCTGTCCACCCTCATCCACCTATTATTGCCCATTTTTTTCAGTTGACACCATGGAGCTTGCCATGATGGGAGCAACAGCCCCCTGCCAAATGGAAAAGTGTGAAATACTTTACTCTTTGTTATTTATTTACTCAAGTATGTGTTTAAATGGAAGGCAGAGGACTCCACACACACCTCCTGGAGCCATCCTTGGAGCACTTTTCTGGTGGAGCACAGGTCCCTCCTCTAGAAGACCCTGCTGAGTGCCTGGAGCTGGATCTGTGCAGGGTGGGATGAGGTCTGGGAGCCTGGAGCAGCTGCTGGCTCTTGTCTCTGCTTCAGAGGTGCCAGAGCACCGTGGGAAAGGTGGAGGAGCTGCCAAGGGAAAGGTCTCACTCTATTTCTTGGACAAACCTAATGCTTCTGGAAGTTCAGATGGAGGCATGCTTCCCTGGGAAGTGTTTACCACCACTGCAGGCATTAATCTCCCAGGGACTTGTTGGACAGTGGGGTGGTTGGGTTGCTTCCCCTTTCCTTGGCATGAGCTGACCACTTCTGATCCCACAGGATCCTTGCCATGAGCCCAGCTTGCTCCTCCCCTGCCCCACATTCCCACAGCCCCAGCTGGCTCTGCTCCTCCTGCCCTGAGGAGCTGTTTCAGTCATTTAAATTCCTCCAATATTTATTCACTTTATTCCTTAAATACCAGAATGGATACTTTTTGCTGAAGATTTTTCACTATTTTCTTTCATCAGCTATTTTTTACCTCCAGTCAAGTCCCTTATGTATAATGTCACCTGTCTGCACCTTTGCCTCAGGTATGCTGGCACCCCAGACTGTACTGATAAAACATCCCACCTGCAGACCTGGAAAAATGAGGAGGAACCACCACAATTTAAAGCAGGATGATGAATTTAAATTCATCAAGTCTTGTGACATTACCTTATGTGACTTGGCAGATCACCTCACCCCACTGCAAGTCCTGAGCCCTGCCACTGAACCCTTTATCAAATCAAACACTAATGAGAGCAGGCTAATCCCATTTCTTTGGGATGGAAAGACATTTATTGCTGTGCCTTATCTTGCCCCTTTCACTGCAGCTGGTTGCAACTGTTTGCTCAGCTTTTATGCTGCTGTTTGCAAATAGAGATGGAGAAGGGGCTAGGAGCATCACTGCACCAACAGGTTTCTTGTGCTGGGCATGGCCCCCAGGATGAGCAGAAACAAGTGTTTATGAATTATTTACAATTCTTTAGTTGCTGTTCATCATTTTGCTGTTTAAAGAGTTTGTCCTCTGTTCTAGGAGCAGAAAGAAAGCCAAAATTACTTCAGTGACAGCTCAAATATCCCACAGAATGACTAGTAAGTAATCAAAGTAAACAACTTGTGAGGAAAATATGGCCTGAAAAATTATTCATCCCATCCACCTAACAAATAGGTCGTTGAAGAGAATTTTTATTCTACAGAAAACTCTCAAAATAAAAAGTAAAGAGAGAAAAATGTTTTACCTTTTCCACCATAGAATGGGTATGTTCCAAAAAAAGTGGAATAAATATTCAATATTATTGTGGTTCTTTGTCTCTAAATTGTGAGAACATCTGAATCCTGCAGAAAAGAAAAGAATTGAATTGATTCAGCTAAGGTGATGGTGTTTTTTCCTTATCAAAATAAGACAGAAGCACTTTATTTTGACTTTTTTCCCATCAAAAATGTTATGGAAATCAGCAATTTCCTTTGCAAGATTTTGATGAAGATGAAAATCCCATTTGCTAATGAAATACCAGCCTGCAGTAGGTGCCTACCAGTTGGGCTGTTTCTGGTACCAGCTTTCCCTCAGCACAGGCCTGTGGAGTTCTCGGGGGCTGCTCTTGGCTCCAGCAGCTCAGAGATCCCTCACAAAATCCTCCTGAGCCAGGAAAGGGCTCTGCTCATGGCTAATTTATTCCCCATGAATAATCCAACCACTTCTTGTCATTGCTGTGCCACACACCACACTGGATTTTATCACTGACACCTCCAAGTGGAGATGGGGAGGGCAGAACAAGGGTTCCCAAGGGCTGGTCTGGAACATTCCCTGTGTGGGGTGGAGATGAGAACTGCAGAACTTCAGCAGCTCAGGGCTTGCAGTACATCCCCCAAACCCAACCAACACCTGCAGTACATCCCCCAAACCCAACCAACACCTGCAGTACATCCCCAAACCCAACCAACACCTGCAGTACATCCCCAAACCCAACCAACACCTGCAGTACATCCCCAAAACCAACCAATTCCTGCAGTACATCCCCCAAACCCAACCAACACCTGCAGTACATCCCCAAACCCAACCAATTCCTGCAGTACATCCCCCAAACCCAACCAACACCTGCAGTACATCCCCCAAACCCAACCAATTCCTGCAGTACATCCCCAAACCGAACCAATTCCTGCAGTACATCCCCCAAACCCAACCAACACCTGCAGTACATCCCCAAACCCAACCAACACCTGCAGTACATCCCCCAAACCCAACCAATGCCTGCAGTACATCCCCAAACCCAACCAATTCCTGCAGTACATCCCCAAACCCAACCAACACCTGCAGTACATCCCCCCCCCAAACCCAACCACCTGCAGTACATCCCCAAACCCAACCAACACCTGCAGTACATCCCCAAACCCAACCAACACCTGCAGTACATCCCCCAAACCCAACCAACTCCTGCAGTACATCCCCAAACCCAACCAACACCTGCAGTACATCCCCCAAAACCAACCAACACCTGCAGTACATCCCCCAAACCCAACCAATTCCTGCAGTACATCCCCAAACCCAACCAACACCTGCAGTACATCCCCCAAACCCAACCAACACCTGCAGTACATCCCCCAAACCCAACCAACACCTGCAGTACATCCCCAAACCCAACCAACACCTGCAGTACATCCCCCAAACCCAACCAACACCTGCAGTACATCCCCCAAACGCAACCAATTCCTGCAGTACATCCCCCCAACCACCTCATACATCCCCAAAACCTCATACATCCCAACCAACACCTGCAGTACATCCCCAAACCCAACCAACACCTGCAGTACATCCCCAAACCCAACCAACACCTGCAGTACATCCCCCAAACCCAACCAATTCCTGCAGTACATCCCCAAACCCAACCAACACCTGCAGTACATCCCCCAAACCCAACCAAACGTGGGCTGTGGATAACTACAGCATCACTGGGTTTGAATATTTGTATTTCAGCCAAGTTTACTGAAAAAAAACCACCTAAAACAAAAAAAAACCCAAATCAACTTGTTTCTGCACATAGGCAAGACACAGGTATGGAGAAAAGGGCATTTTTATGTAAACAAAAATTGCAGTGAAAAAAATCTATTCTTATATTTGAGGATAAAATCTCCAGGGTTTATTTTGCAGGTGAGCTGCTGGAGCTTTGACTCTATAAATAAGCTTGGCTCCATTGATCTCAATGGCAGGATGCTGATTGACACCTGCTGAGAATACATGCAGAACTATTTCCCATAACGAGCTCCTTCTGAGCCCAGGAGTGCCAGCTGATGTGGCAATTACACATTAATACGTGTGCCTGTGCACAATCAAACTGGGCCAGAAGGGATGCAACCTTTTGTTTTTTAAAATTAATAAAATATTTATTGCAATCAGCTCATACCTCCCAATTTGTTGCCAATTAACTAAAGTGTTTAGTGTGAAGCTGATTGAGGCTGCAGCCACAGGACTGCACTCAGGGAACAAATTGGAGGCATCTTGCCCTGAATTCCTCTCTGTTTCATGCTCTCCAGGTAGGAACAGAACAGCAGGAGCTGGGAAATGGTGAGGACTTTCCTCTCCAGGGAAAGACATCTCCAGTCATCAAGAGGAGACAAAGCCAGCAGACAGATATAACACCCCACAGATTAAAACTCTGAAGTGCATCAGGCTAAGCTCCTGTTGATGAGATTTCAGCCAATAAGCTGAAGTTGACTTTTAAATATGTTGGTTTTTGTTGGTTTTTTTTCAGGAATATTGATTAAATGTGGAGCTGCAGAACAGACACCAAGCTTTGAAATATGTTTGCCATGGAAATTCAAGCTTTGATTTTTAGCTGGTCTGGTGTGTGGGGTCTGTTAATCTAATCTGAGGAGATCCCTGTAATATGAGACCCCAAAGCACGGCAGAAAATTTATATAATCACACAGAGGCCAAGAAAGGACAGGAAAAGTACTGGACATGATGTCTTGGGTTGGCAGAGAGCCTCCCCAGCTGTCGTGGGCTGCACTAATGCTGCTGGGAAGAAGATTTGGCTGCTTGGATGGCACGTGGTGTAAATCTCTTCTGGAAGTCAGCAACAACAGAACTGCCTTGAACTGGAGACTCTGATGAACATCTACTCCTGTCCAATGCTTTGCTCCTGCTCCTTTTGAGCATCTTTCTCCTGGCACAGCACAGCTGATGTCCCTGGGCAAGCCAAAAAACCTAACCCCAAACCCCCAAAGGCCAGGTTATTCCAATGCTTGAATTCTCACTTGTGTCCCATAGAAGTTCATTATTTAAATTACATTCACAGCCTCTGTGCCTTGATGACTTCTTCTCAGAGCATTTTCTTCCCGTTTGTTTATTTTTAATTTAAACCAATGAACTATTCCTGCATTCCTTCCCTCATGTCAGAGAGCAGGACAGAGTTGTTAGAACTCCAGTGAACTCTGGAAATGAGTTTATAAAACCTTTACTTGGGATGTTCCAGAGGAGCACAGGCTGTGTCAGAGGGAGAGCCAGGTTCTGTGCCAAGAGAAGGAGCAGGCCCTGGGTTTTGTTTATGGGTTTTGTTCAGCTTGTTCAAACTCTATAATGAGGGACTGTCTCTTCATCAAATCTGTCTAATGGGAGCTTTGATCTCCATTAGGAGCTGGAGCTCAGTGAGAACAAAATCAGCATCAGCAACACGTTTTATCTGAAGCTCCCCACTGATACAGAAAAGGTGATTCATCCCCAAACTGGGCCATTTTTTTCAATGAGCTTGCCATTCATGGGAATTAGGTCTAGTCCTTGCTGCTGCAGCTCACATCATTATTAATAAACTGAATGTCTGCATCTAAAACAAGATCAAATCACATTTACTTTTCTAGGAATGACTGGGCAGAGCAGAGCTGGCTTTGTTCTAGCTGAAGGGTAGCAGAGAGCCAAGCCCCAGCAGAGGGAACATTTAATGGTGGCTCTCACCAGCAGAGGAGGAGGTGCCAGGGACACAGGAGGTGGCAGCAGTGTCACAGGTTCTCCACTTTCATCCTTGTTGGAGCTGAGCTGGGTTGGACAGGGCTGGATCTCTGCTCTGTAGCATCCCCCAGGGTTAAAATGTCTTCTTGGAGCTGCACAAATGTTTACTGTGAACATGGGGTGAGGAGCTGGAAGAGGACAGGGAATGATCCTTGGAAATCTCCCTTTGTCTTCTTACAGTGATCTGAATTCATCATTCCCTGATGGAGCTTTTCATTTTCAGGGGAGGTTAGCACTTCATCCCCTCTGCCCAGAAAATTACCAGCCACAGGCACAAGTACCCTGTTGGCACAGTACCAAGGCATTTTTAGGTGATCCAGGCTCAGGTGGAGCTCAAGCTCCAGCCCTATCCCCTGATGGTGCTTTCAGCCTTCCCAAGGGTGCTGCAGAGCCTGGAGCTGCTCCCTCAGCACAGCTGGAGAGTTCATCCAACACAGACTGTGACAGGCTCTAAATCCACAAGTGCAGCTCCACTCCCCCTGGAAATGGGCACAGATTGGGTCCATGACAGCAAGATTTATTGCAGTGAGAACAGTGGGGTAGAGCAGAGAAAGAACATTGGGAAAGAAACCTCTGGCCTAATATCTTGATCTGCCTCTTTCCATTACTTTGTTGCAGTGTATAATGGTGAGTCAAAAAAATCTTGCAGAAATATAAGAGGAAAAAAGAATATTTCCATCATTTCACAACTGTTGGTAGAAATTCAGGGAGTAAACAAATTCCTGCCCTAGTGCAGGAGTCATTTAAATGAAGTCAGTGCTGAATCCTGTCATGTGGGAAAGAGCTGACCTCCACTGCAGGGGCCAGGTGGGATCAGTGGGATAAGAGGGATTCTGCCTCCTAAAACTGTGAATGTTGGAGGATTTCTCCCAGACAAAAGCTGCCAAGGACAAAGGATCTCTCTGACCCTGGTGTCCCTGGGGATGGCTCGCTGCTCCTGCCAAGACACTTGAGCACCAGGCTTCCCTTCCTATGGAGAAGAGTTGTCCTCCAAGGCAGGGCACCTGGTGCCACAAGTGGGATTTCACCTAAAACTGCC
The DNA here is from genome assembly GCF_022539315.1 of Serinus canaria. Taxonomy (NCBI): domain Eukaryota; kingdom Metazoa; phylum Chordata; class Aves; order Passeriformes; family Fringillidae; genus Serinus; species Serinus canaria. The sequence continues at coordinate 3,204,843 of NC_066333.1, forward strand.
AACATCCAAGGATTGCTCCTCGACAAATGCTGCCAGATGGGTCAGGAGCCACCTCAGGTCATCAGTTCTGGGACACTGAGGGGCCTGGTTGACCTTCCTGTGGAAGAGCCATTGTTCTCAGCCACTCATCCATGAACCAAGGTGGGATTCTGCCTCCTAAAATTGGGAATGTCACTGACCTGTTTTAATTTATTGCTGAGAAACTACAGTAGAATTGGTGAATTCTAGAAGAGTCTGAGTTAGAAGGAACTTTAGAGATCATCCAATGCCAGGGGCAGGGACATGGGCAGGAAGAGATTCCACTGTCCCAGGCTGCTCCAAGCCCTGGCCTTGGGCACTGCCAGGGATCCAGGGGTGGCCACAGCTTCTCTGGGCACCCTGTGCCAGGGCCTCCACACCTTCTCAGTAAAGAATTTCTTCCTAACATCAAATCTAAACCCATTCTCTTTCAGTTTGAAGCCATTCCCCTTTGTCCTGTCCCTACAGCTCCATGTGAATAATCCCTCTCCATCTTCCCTGTAGGTTCCCCTAGGGCAGGTTGATATCTGAGATGCATTAGAAGAAGGGAGAAATGCAAATATTGTACTACTCATCAGCAGATCAGAGAGAGAATGACACAGTTACCATACATTGAATTTCTCACTTCGAAGCAAATATTAGGAGATAAATATTTCTTTGAGGGTGGGTTTGCACAGAAAAAAAAAATAAACTTGCAGACAAATTCAATATCATATTAAAATAGAATTACAGTTACTAGCTGAAGGGGATGTGGTGGGTGTAACCTATTTGAAATTTAGAAAAGCATCTGATGCAATCTCTCATAAAATTTTAATCTCAAAATAAATTAAAACTAGCTTTGATATAAGCACAGCGACGTGCATCCATAACTGGCTAAAGAATCATAAAAGTAAGAATGAAAAGTGGCATTTACATGGCACTGGAGGAAGTCATCTTTCTTACTGCAACTCTGATAAGAATAATTGCCCTTATTTATTATCTGCCCAGCCACTGAGAAGGGGAAGCATTAGCAGCACATTGCCAGACTGAACAGGAAGGCAAATAACGCACAAGAACTTTGGGCTAGAAGTAACAGAGTGGTTTTCTGCCCGTGCTGGGCAGTTAGAGCAGGAAAGGTGCTTTAAATTCATGGCTTTGCTTGCTCAGAGGAACCTTGGGCAGCTCAGGAGCAGCAGGGAGGCAGCTCTCCTGCTCTGAGCCCACAGGCAGCAAAGTGAAATGCTTGTCTTTCACAGGCTTTAATGTGCCTGATATTCATGATATTAACAGGGTTATCGGTGTTTTCCCTTAATTGGATACAGCCTGCAAGAAGGAGCCTGCTGAGTCTCATTAGGAGGCTCTGGGGCACTGGTGCCCTGCTGGGGCTTGGGGCTGGCCTGTCCCTCTGTCACCTGTGTTTGGTGAGAACTGAGCTGTTCTCCCATTTGAGGGGTCCAAACTGGGTGGACTGGAGCTGTCAGTAACTTGTCCATACAGAAGGTAGGAGTTAAAAAGTGACTTTGGTGACTTATCCTACACTGCAGCACTTGCAATTTTGGGAGTTGGCTTAGACCTCCTTGCTCTAATTAATCCATATGCACAACTGAGCTAGTTTGCCTGGGAAAAGAAAAAAAAATTTAAAAATCTTTGAAAGTTCTGGGACAGCAAAAATTGAGCTGGAAAGTCCAGATGAGGCAGAGGTAGATATCATCTCTGCACAGAGGTAATTGACTTTGAAGACACTATTCATCTGAATTACTCAGTTTGCAAGGGTTTCCATCCCTTCCATCTTCACAGAGAAATTCAATATATTCAAGAGTAAAGATGTACAAAGAACTGATTTTTCTGTCATTTGCACAACCCAAATGAGGAAATGTAAAAAGAAATCATTCACATCAAGCTGAAGCAATTTATGAAATTCATTCAGGGAAATTAAAGTAAAAAAATCTTTCTCATGAAACCAAAGACTTTCATTATCCATTTTTTAATTAATTTAAAATAAAATAGATGTCTTGTTGTTATATAATGTAGAAATATCTTGTTCGAAGGCATCGAGAAAAAATACCTTAGTTTAGAATTTTCTCCAAAGAATTTTTTTCCAAAACAATTTCTCAACCCAAAATTTATTCAAAGCTTTACTTCAATTAATAGCTTCATTTTTCTGATGGGAAATGTTCAGAGGAAAGCCTTCCCCAAGTCTGGCAGATTCTGGATGTTCCTGGGTGCTTGTTTTCCTTTCTGCAGTGATGCTGTGCATGGATGGGCACTGCCTCCTACCAGCTCTTTCTGAGGGACAGCATCCTCACCCTCAGCACCCAGGAGGGCAGAGGCAGGTGGTGGTGATCCCTCAGTGCTCTCCACAGCAACATCTTCCCCAGGAATGTCACCATGATATTTTCTGAAAAATCCCTTCACTAGGATTTTTCTCCTGAGATGCTGAGAAGTCGCAGAAAAGAATGAAAAAAAATAATTATCTGATTATTTGGAATGTGGTCTGGAGGTTGCTTACCAACAGGTGCATCTTTGATTGGTTCCATGTGAATTGTTTTTAATTAGTGACCAATCTTGGTCCATCTGTGTCAGACCCTCTGGCCAGTCACAGGTTTTTATTATTCATTCTTTTCCAGCCTTCTGATGTCTCCTTTCTCTTTCTTTAGTATAGTTTTAGTATATAATTTTCTCATATAACATAACATAACATAACATAACATAACATAACATAACATAACATAACATAATTAATATATCAGCCTTCTGAGAACTTGGAGTCAATTCTCATCTCTCACCTCATCCTGGGACTCTCACAACACCACAACAAGGAACAAGCTGCCACTGCGTGATGGGAGCTAACCCTGCATTGTGCTGGCTGGAACTGTCACTGACCCTCCTCCCACCTGGGTTTTGGGGACCATTCCTGGCTTTGAAAGGGCTACAGGGTGCAGACAGAGTTTGGAAATTCAACCACAGTGAAGATCTCTGCAGTGGAGGAGCTCCAGAACCTCACTGTAGCCATGGAAGTCTATTTCAGACTCATGGGGGTTTCCACAGAGGTCCTAACTCTTGGCGTCCCAGCCTTCCATGCCAAGGTCCCACTGAGCCTTGGACTACAGCTGGGCTCGTTGTTATTGATGCCACATGCCTGGAATTGTCCAAGGCCAGCCTGGATGGGGTTTGGAGCAACCTCTTCTAGTGGAATGTTGTCCCTGCCCATGGCAAGCAGGAGGAATGAGATGATCCTTCCAGCACCCAAATCATTCTGGGATCCCATGTTCCCACAGGGAGCCCATTCACTGGCTCTGCTCCCCTGGATGAGAAGAAATGTGGGCTCCTGGAGCAAGCCTGTACCCGCTGTGACACCTCAGCCTGGTGCTCCATCCTGCTGCCCCATAAAACACTGCTGTCACATCTGGAGCTCCCTGCTCCAGCAGCCTTTACTGCATCCTTCATTTTGCTGCCTTGTTCCAGGTTTTAAATAGCTGTGAGTCCCCCATTGCTCATTAGCAGGCTCAGAGAAACGGCTTTTATAGACCCATGTATTAAACAAATAAAAGACGTCAAGGAAACTTAAAAACACATCCAGCTGCTCGCAGATTTACTGCGCCAACATTAAACTCTCATTAAATGCACTCTTACAAGGGGTGGCTCTATTTTTTGACTGTGAATACCTGTGACAGTGGGAAGTGGGGGTTATCGAGATCTACTGGCTAAATGAGAACATTTATTGGTGGAAGGTTTATTGGGCACGTCGTGGTGACAGTGCAGAGCATGCCAGGTGTTTTGTGGGCTGTCACGCAGGAAGGCGCTGCCAGCCTCGCTAACAGGGACTTTATGAAGCATTATAAACATTTTCTTGCTGTCTGGCTTCCTTGCTTTCCTTCCCCCCCCCACAGTCTCTTTGTCTCCTAGGAAGTTATGCTAAATGTTTCAGGGCATTAAAAATTTCTCTATTTTATCAGAGGATGCCTTTGTGCATTCAGGAGTAACCTTGTCTCAAATTCCACATTTGCAACTCTGAGGTAGGTGAGATGGGGATGTCACAGGAGCACAGAACAGTTTGAGTTGGAAGAGGCCTTAAAGATGAACTCATTTAATCCCCTTCCAAGGGCAGGGACATCTTCCACTGTCCCAGGGTGCTCCAAGCCCTGTCCAGCCTGGCCTTGGACACTTCCAGGGATCCAAGGGCAGCTCCGGATTCTCTGGGCACCTGTGCCAGGGCCTCACCACCCTCACAAAGAACAATTTTTCCTGATATCTGATCTAAACCTGCCCTCTGCCAGTCTGAAGCCATTCCCCCTTGTCCTGTGACTACTCCAGCAGGGATCACCATTTCCCATCAGTCCTGCACAGAAATACCTTGAAACCAGATATTCCTGCCTCTGGTCCTTACTGCAGCCAAGGCCAAAGGTGGCCCACGAGGTTTGCAGAAGGGCTGGCTCTTACCTGGCTCCCACAGCCTGTGGGCAGAGGTTTTGATGGACACACCCTACAGGACAGAGCAGTGACTCCTGTGTTGGCACCTCTCTTTCTCCCTCACTGCCAAGGTGCCGAGGCAGAGCAGGGAATCTGCTCACTGCAGCACATGTACTCATCAGATCCTAGATTGATATGGACAAATGTGAACAAACCAAATTGGTTTATGCCATATTTGAATTTTTATCTGCCACAATAATCCGTTTATTAGTGAATAATTCAGGGTATTAAATACTAAAACCACATCTTTGATGCTGAAAGTCACTGAGACCCAGAGTGCTGGAGGCTGAGGGAGTGTGCTGAGCCAGGCCTGGGACATGCTGCTCATCTTCTTCATCCTTCAGCTGCTACAAATGTGGTAAGAGTATGGACAGACCTGCACTCTGACCCAATGTGACTATCCTAGTTCTCTGAAAATAATATTTTTTATAATGTGACTTATATGTATTCCATTTCTTGTTTCAAGTAAAAAGTGATTTGATGGCAGAAGAAAGGGTTTATGTCTTTGGGGCCCAATTTTCTGAATACTGCACAAAAATATACATGCAGTTCTTGGCAATAATTGAGATTTTGTATGCAAATTGGGTCATTCTGTGTGTGTAATTGCCCTTTCAATGCATAATTGCCCGTGGGCAGGTTTTGCAGAAGATCATATCAACTGCATGTGCAGATAAGTCGCACATTTTTATTCACTTCAGGAAAAGTGCACAAGCAGGAATTTAAAACCAGACACCCAAGAGGGCTGGGGACTTTTTAGCGGTCTGGAAACAATGAATGCTCAGGCTGTAATCAGCAGGCAGGATTTGGTGAAGATTATGAACCTGAGAAACAGAATAAATATTTGTGATGGATGTTGAGAGCATCCCGTGGCACCGCAGGGGACAGCACGGGGATGGCTGTGCTGGGAGGACCTGGCTCACTTTAACCCTTCCTTCCTCTGTGCAGGAGACAAGGGAAAGGCAAACACTCCTTTATTAATTAGCACCTCTTAATCACTTTGCAGGGAGGATGGCATTTGGACGAGCATCCCATCCCTCATCCCCTGTGGAAACCTGATCCTCCGTGCACAGCAGAGAGCAGAGCCACTGAGAGTTAAGCCCACGCTTAACTTTAAGCATGTTTGTTTTCTGTTCTAATTAATACAAATGCTGATTACTTAAGAGCTTTGCTGAAACGGGTCCAAAGCACCAGAATGGCCTGAATGGGAGAGGCATTTTGATATCCTGATTAGAGAAAACCTGTTCCAGGGTCTTCAAGGAATATCTATAGAAATTTTGTGAGCCATTTTCCCTTCCGCAATCTTTCTACCTAAGTTTTAAAGACACTTTCACTGAAGATTTACTGATAGAAACCTTCTACTGAGTGCATTTGATTGCTCCATATTTCAGAAACAATGTGGGAATGGAAAAATCTCTCTCTTTAGGCTCCATTATCTAAGACTCCTGTTGTCGGCATGGAGTTATAAAGAACCAATACTACCTTTAAACACCGAATAGCTTAACTGCTCAAAACATAAAATGAAAGCACTAAACATACCAGTTTTGTGTAAAAAACCCTGCACTTTTCCCCTTGTAATAAACAAATAGATATATAACAGCAGCCAAAACAAACCAGGTAAAAGCTTCAGCTCCTCTTTTCAGAGTGCTGGGCTGTAACTGCTGGACGAAAATCCATCACTGTGTGACTTTAGCCTCCATGCTGGGAATGAGGGTTGCTGTCTGTTCACAGCCTCCAGTGACAGAGTGGGTCATTTCAAGTGTTAGCAGTGAGGGAATACTGTCCCTGGAATTAGGGTCCCCTCGACAAGGGTGTGTGTCCAGCAGAGCTGCAGGGAGCACAGCCTGCCCTCCCATTTTCTGTTGCAGTCACGATCGTCCTGGTTGGTGATTAAATTCTTCTGGGCAAACCCTGTCTGTTTGTGATAAATTTGATAAGATAAATGATTTTTCTAGACAAAGGAAATGCAAGATATCTCATCTATCTGGACCGAAGATGCCTTTTGATATAGTGCCACATGGGAAATTACCAGCTCAGCTGAAAGCATCGAGAATTTATACAGGAGCTGTGAAGTGGGAGCAGCAGTGGCTAAAGGGGAGCCCGTGACAGGGAGCAGCAGAAGGGGAATTATCACTCTGAAGTGAGGTTACCAGCAAACATCCCTGAGGATCAGGACTGGATCTGAGCATATTTCATTTCTGCACTGACCTTGGAAGGGAATGATGAGAGTGACAATGACACTTGGAGCTCACGCGATGGAAGGTGCATCCTCAATGCAAACCAGGATGGGGATGTTAGCTGGGGACTGACCTTGGAAACTGAAGCAATAGAAAAGGCATAAAATACAATAATATGTAATGCATGGAGGAGTACTTATGGAGCACTAGTGAGAATTCCAGCTATTTGTTAGAAATGACTGAGGAAGAGAAAGACCTGAATGTTCTTGGGCATCACAGATTAACCATTAAGTGGCAATTATATGGTTTGAAGGAAAAAATGATCAGATAGACCCAATTCACTTTTTCAGTTAAGGCTACAGGTCTAGAGAAGCACTAATTCAATTTCACAAAGGTAGGCCTGACCTCATCAGAATAGTGTGTACAGTTCTCTTCCCCCAAGAGAGAGAGGGAAGAATTCAAACAGTAAATGGTGCCATAAGGGGATTTAGGAAAATCAGAGGAATGCAGGGACTGTCCAGCTCAGAGAGGAAAAAAGCACTTAGTTAGGTAAAGACTGGGAGTAGAACATATGGAGGGGCAAACACTCAAAGGAGAAAACTGCTGCTGAAAAGAAATAACTGTGATGGGCACGAGGACAAATGACTCAAATAAGTCAGGAGTTAATTTAGGCTTGAAATTAGAGGAAGATCAATGTAAGAACAAGTGGGGGCAAACCCCTTTAACAGTAATGTGAAATAAAGCATGAGTGGTGCATTACAAAGTTATTAATGGAGCTGGAGGAGGATCTGGGTGTCAGGACCAGGGGCATGTCCCTGTGGTGTTTTTTGGGAAGGACTGAGCATTGTGGCTGCAATGTGCTGGGTAATGGCAGCCCAGGGGCATGTAAAGATTTCTGTCTATGGGGAAGTTGGAAGAATAGCAGCTCATAAAACAGACACCTTTGGAGGTAAGCCTGAGGAAAACTATTTGGGATTACCATTTTACACTTGGTTTGAAGCCTCTAAACCATCCACTGAAAGAGGCAGAGATTGGATTGTGAGTTACCTGCCCTGACTGAGGGCTCTGTGCAGCCAACAGCTCTGATGGGCAGCCCGTGCCCAGCGTCAGAGGAGAGGATATTTACAGAAAATACACATTTTTGCCAAAACTTGACTCTGGTCATGAATGATTCATGACTGGAAAACAAGGCTACATTCATCAGATAATTTATATGTAAACCACTCATTCCACCAAGCCCAGATGCCCGTGGGTCAGAGCTGTAATGAGCCTCTGGCAGAGGGAAGGATGCTCTGCTGGCACTGCCCGGGGCTGTGTCCCCATTAGCCTGGCACAGCCCCTCGGTGGCAGGGCAGGAGGTGCTGCTGCTGCTGCTGAGCAGGGTGGCCCTTCCTGGCTGCCAGCAGCTGCTGCCCAGCCTTGGATGGGGTCTGCTCAGCCAGGGCAGCATCTGTGGATGCTGAGCTCACTGCAGGAGCTTTGATTTGATCAGTGATGGCAGAGCTCACTGAAATCCAAACACCAAAATCCTTGTTCCCTCCATGACTGGGCTGTGCTGGGTGGGAAGGGAGCAGGACTGCTGGCTAAGCTCATATCTTCTAGGGTTTTCTGGGGCAGAAGGAGGTTTTCAAGGTCTGCCTGCAGACCTGCTCATGGCAGAGGCCAAGGGCAGTGGCACCCAAGCACACTGACTGAGTAAAAGCAGAGTATTTTCACAGAGGTTTGAGGCTGGGAAGTTAAACCACAGCCCACACTAATTGCTGTGCTCACTGATGTCCATTCATTGCTAAAATGCAGTCCAGGGTCACCAGAAACTTCCCCCACTGCTGCAATGAGTAATGAACTGCACCTAGAGGAAGAGGGCATGAGAGACCTCACCTGTCCCTTAGTGTTTGCCATGGCCCTGCCTAAAGCAGCCCCAGCCTTATGGAGCTCTATAAATCCTCCAAAAATTCTGTTCTCCTTCATCCTTCCTGAGATCTGTTTGTTAAGCCCTGAGTTTCTATTCTATTTCTATGAATTCTATTAATTTTCCATAAAATGAAAGCATTTTCCCTTGGCGAGGTCAACCAGCAAACAATAAATAAGCTTCACTGGTAAAAAAAGTAACTTTCACTAATATTGATCTGCCAGTTTAGTTGCAGAAGAGTCCTGAACCTGCTGCAGGACATAATAGACAGCAGAAATATATTTCAGCTGCAAGTAAAGGGCTTGGAACCTATGAAATTTAACTGCATGTGCTCACCCACCCCACTCACCTTGTACCAAACCACCCTACCAATTAGCTTTTTAAAACCTCTTTCTTTATAGGGAGTTAGATGAGATGGACAGCTGGTCTGACCCAGTAGTGCTGCTGTTATTTTTTTTATTAGAAATAGGCTGAGTTAATAGCAAATTTATACCAGCTTCCAGCTGGAGCTGCTCCAAGGCTGTGCAGCTGCAGAGTGATGTGACCAGGGGGGAGCACACGTTCCTGTTGAGAGTCTGACTTCCCTCCTGCATTGCTGGACCCTCAGGAGGATTTTGCAGAAGAGGCAAAAAGTCTTGTGATATCACTGAGTGAGCCAGACACATCAGTTGTCCATGTCTACCTGTAGATTATCTGTGTTGGAAATGAGCCAGGAGGCTGTCTGGGCATTAATAATGGGACTGTGATCTAATGCTCTGCTTCCTCCTGGCTTGGAGGAAAGCATGTGAGGTGACCCCACTGTCCTGACCCCACTGTCCTCAGTGCCATGCCCAGGTTGTCCTGCTGGAATTAGCACAATCCAGACCACAAGTTTTTCACATTACTGTGAAAGGGGTTTGCCCCCACTTGTTCCTACATCAATTTTCCTCTAATTTCAAGCCTAAATTAACTCCTGGCTTCTTTAAGTCATTTGTGCTCGTGCCCATCACTGTAATTTCTTTTCAGCAGCAATTTTCTCCTTTGAGTGTTTGCTCCTCCATGTACAGACCACAATCAATTCAGCTTGTGCTTTGTGCCCTGCCCCACCCTGGGGCTGCTGCTCCTCATTTTCTGCAGATCACTGTTACTTTCCCCTTCCCTTTGTCCTGGTCTCTCCCCTGTGAGTCTGGACACCTTCAAAATGTCTCACCTCACTGCTTTCCTACTTTCCTGCTTTTCCTACTCTTGCTTTCTAAACAGATTCCCTCTGCATCTTCCCTTCCTCAAGACTCTTGCTAACACCAGGGTTCCCTTCATGGGCTGGTTCCTTCCTCCTCTGGTTCTTGCAGCTCCCTGCTCTCTGTCCCTCCTGCCCACCTCTTTATTTTTAGCTCTCTCTCACACCACTGCACTGATTTCAGCCCTCCCCAGCAATTTTTAAAAGACATTCTGTCTCCAGCCTACCTTTGCATGTAGCTTATACACTTAAACATAGTAAGTTTTCTCCTCTGAAAAGAGGCTAAATAGAGTTAGAAAGGGACCTTTTAGACACTTCCCTCACGTCTTCTTTTGGCTGTCCAGATGTGGGCAGATGTGTTGACTTTCTTCTTAGCAAACACATCAGGCTGTTTGCTATGGATAGCTTCAGAGATCTGGTTATTCCCTGAATTTTTAGAAATAAATTATATTTGCTATCAAGAGTTTCTGTGGCATTTGCTCTTAGAGCTATTTCATATCTGCCTATATCCACTATGGATTTTCAGTTTCCACATTCATATGTTAAGAGAGAAATGAAAAAAAGCAAAAATGCCCTTTTGGATGCTAATCTACAGAGTTTCAATAACCAAATATTTCATTTTAAGATGGTAGAGGCAGTGACCATCTTCTCATTCACAGCATTATTTCCTCTCTGAAATTTTCACAGCACAGGAGATTGTTGCTGCCAACACATGCCAAGAAGTTTGTTAATTGTCATCCCTACCTTCCAAAGCTGTTATTGAGCATGAAACCACTGCAGTGATAGCTGAGCTTGTTTGCAGCATGAATATTACAAGTATTTTCCCCACAGTTCTGCATTGCCTTCTGGTCCTCACTTCAGTGTTGGCTAAGCTGTCATTTACAGGAGTGATGCTGTCATTACAATATTTGATATTTTTCTGAGTGTAGCTGTCATTGTAAGCACTTTATGTACTTCCTAAGGAAACTTGCTGTTTGTTTCTTGCCATGAAGGTGGTGGCACTGCCAAGTGGCAGGTGTGGATAAAGTCACCTGTGAGTTCAGCATGGCTGGAGCATCAGGCAGACAAGCTGCCACTGGCTCAGCCTGGCCTGGGACAGCACCTGACAGAGGCACATCTTTGTTTGTGTTGTACTGCACCTCCAGATGTCCCAGATGTTCTGCCATGGGCACTGCCAGGTGGTTTTTACAATCTAGACACTATTTGGTGGTAATTCCCTGAGCCTGGAGACTGGGCTCTTGATTACTGGGCTTTTATAAAATTATAATTTATGCTGTTTTGATTTGCTCTCATGGTTTATAGAACCAAATAATCATTTAAATTGGGGAAGCCCTCTAAGACCGCAGAGTCCAACCACTAACTCAGCACTGCCAAGCCTAGTGCCACATCTCCACATCTTTTACCCATCACAGAACCACAGAAATGTGTGTTCTTATGGGTCACACCACAGTACTCACCCCACTTGCCCCATAGCCAAGTCCCCTAGTTTGCTGAGAAAGACACTGCAGACCTTCCCAGTTTACCAGACCATTTTTCTTTCACAGAATTCCCAGAATGACCAGGTTGGAAGAGACCTCCAAGATCATGGAGTCCAACCCAGTCCCAAGCCCTCAACTCACCCCTGGCACCCAGTGCCACATCCAGGCTTTGTTAAACACCCCCAGGGATGGGGACTCCACCACCTCCCTGGGCAGCCATTCCACAACTTTATCACTCTCTCTGGAAAGAACTTTTTCCCAATCTCCAGCCTGTATTTCCCCTGGTGCAGCCTGAGGCTGTGAGCTCTGGTTGTGTCAGTGCTGCTGCAGACAGAGCCCAGCCCCAGCTGAGCACAGGCACCTTTCAGGAGCTGTGAGAGGGATGGGGGCAGCCCTGAGTCTCCTTTTCTCCAGGCTGAGCACCCCCAGCTCCCTCAGGGGTTCCTCACAGGGTTTGTGCTCCCAGCCCCTCTCCAGCCTCGCTGTCCCCTCTGGATGCCCTCGAGCATCCCACTGAGAGATCTTGTGTGTTCCTTGCAGGGCTTTGCTGCCTCCAGGTTTTGAAGAGCAGTTACAAGATTTCCTCCTTTCCACAGAGGAAATATGACCATTCCAGCACACATCCTCATTCCACTAACACTGATGGACTTCAACTTTAGGAAAACTGCTGTTGAGTTTTCTGTGTAGTGTTTAACTCTTGTTTTTCTAAATGCCCGAAGTTTATTTGCCAAAACCAACAGCTTCATGTAGTTTCTGTTTGCTGCTTTCTAGGAGTGATTTTTCTACTTAACTTTTGCTTTTTGCTGTCAAAAATCTTCCATTGTTGATCCCTGAGAGGGGCTCCAGCTGCTGGAACCTGACCATGTAAACCTTGGTGAGTGAATGTTTTCCTCTCATTTCTTTGAGAAGCCCCTTTGCCTTCATGATCCATCTCCTTCCCCTTGTCTTGATTTGTGTGGCATTTTCCAGCATTGCTCTTTGTTTAATGAAGGATTTCTTCTGCTGCTTTTGTGAGGATGTTTTGGAGAAGCTGATAGTGCTGTTTGAAACCTCTCACACACTCTCTGGATGACCTCACCTGCCCTGACTTTAGGTTCATTTACCTGGAAACTGGCAGAGGCTGGTGCTGCTCGATAACATCCTGCAGGAAGATGTGAGACCTGTAAATCACAGCCTTGTAGCAGCTGATTTATTCTTCAGTTCAAATTGAAATTGATCCTGTGCTTGTCTTACAGCTTTCACTGTCAGTTTGGTTAATGAATTAGGATTTTATTTGGGTCTGTAGTTTAGTCCCATACCTTTCCATGCAAATCCTGGTTCCCTCTCCCCTCACTCAGTCCATACCAGTGGTGGCTGTGCAGCTGCAGCTGACAGTGGAGTAAATGTCACCAAGCTCTCACCGTTTGCATTTTCATAATCAGCTCAGCTATTTGATTGCTTTTCCTCACACTGCTTGATTTTTCTCAGCAGAAATCTCCCATTGTTTAGAGGAAGTCATGCCTGGGTTTTCATTAGAGTCTGGAGACAGCTCCAGGCCTGACCCTGCCTCCCCTCCCCATGGCTCCTTGTAGGTGTGTAATGGTAGATAAATTACAATCAGCTCTCTGGAAACCTGGTTATAAGCAATTCCTCTGACATGCAAATTGCTGAAAATTATTGGTTGTGCTCTCCTAACACCAAAGCATCCACATGACCTAAACATTTAAAACTCAGTGCAAACTGCTGCAGGGGCATTGCTGCTCCCAGCAGGGCTGTGCTGCTGGAAAGGAGGGCAGAAACAGATATATTCTATTTATTGTTTTATGGATCTTAGGGCTCAGCATAGGTCCTATAAATTTATCCAGTGCCCAACTTCCTTGGTATTTTCCTGCCTGCTGGGATCACAGGAATTGTGCCTCTCTCACTTCACGTTCTCCTTGGTGGTGTCTCCAGTGCTCAGGCAGCTCCACATCTCCAGCTGGGAGGTCTGGTTTGTCTCTTCAGCCCTTGCAAGAGTCTCAAGAACTGAACCTGTTACACAAACCTTTAAAATTCTCCACAATCAAAGACACTCTTTCTGTGACTTCATGAATTCTCAGGAGGAATTGCTGCCTAAAATAATCCAGTGGCACCCAGCCAGGAGCACATAGTACAAATCAAGTCTCATTACCTCAAGTTAGAGGCATAGAATGAATTCCAGAAGGGTTTGGGTTGGAAGGGACCTTAAAGCCCAACTCATTCCACCTCTTGCCATGGCAGGGACGCCTTTCACTGTCCCAGGCTGCTCCCAGCCCTGTCCAACCTGGCCTTGGGCACTTCCAGGGGTCCAGGGAAGCCACAGTTGCTCTGGGCACCCTCACAGGGAAGGATTTCCTTCTAATATCCAATCTGTTTTCAGTTTGAAGCCATCCCCCTTGTCCTTTAACTATCTGTAGAAAAAACCACTCTCCCTCTTTATGGCCTTCAGGGAAACTCAGTCATCTACAGAAACTGTAAAGCAGAGGCAAGAGTTTTTTTATAACTCTTTTTTTAAAAGAGTTATAAAAAAAGGGTGAAAGCTGAAAGTTGTGTTGGGATTGACACTGAAACTTGCTAAGTTCTGTTTTGCTCTGGGGCCAAAGTTCCACACTGAGCTGGTGAGGATGTTGGATTTCCTGCAGATTTCCAGTAAACACCCACAGGGGAGAGCAGCATCCTTGTCAGCCTCCTCCTTCAGAGCACTGATTGAAAGGATAAAATGGACCAAGTGTGGTGGTGTTTGAGGGTCCCAGGAGGAGGGAAGAGATGAGAATCCTGACTCCATGTTTCACAAGGCTGATTTATTATTTTATGATATGTGTTATATTAAAAGAAAATGATAGACTAAAACTATACTAAAGAATAGAAGAAAGGAGACATCAGAAAGCTTGAAAAGAAAAGGAATGGAATGATAATAAAATCTTGTGACTGACCAGAGTCCAAGACAGCTGGACTGTGATTGGCCATTAATTAAAAACAACCACATGAGACCAATTAAAGATTCACCTGTTGCATTCCACAGCAGCAGGTAATTATTGTTTACATTTAATTTCTGAGGCCTCTCAGCTTCTCAGGAGAAAATTCCTGTCAAAAGGATTTTTCATAAAATATGTCCGTGACAGACCAAGCCTAAGGGTGGACCAAGCCTAAGAGTAGACCAAGTCTAAGGGTGGACCAGGTTTAAGGGTGGACCAGGTCTAAGGGTGGACCAGGTTTAAGGGTGGACCAGCTGCTGAACCTCAGTGTCAGATGCTGTAAGAGCAGCAGAAAGGCTTTCCCTGGCTGCCTGTGCTGCAGCCCTTCTGCTGGTAATTTTCTTTCCCACTGTTTTGGAGGTGCCCCCTTCCCCCAGCCCTCCCGAGTGTAAAATCCTGACATTGCAGCTGAAGCCGTGTGTGCAGCATCTGCTCTCCTCCCCCTTGGATCACATGCACGGCCTCTATTTATAGCAGGAACAAAGTTTTGTTCTTGTGCATCATTCCAGCCAGAAGAAAGCAAAACAGGAGGAGAAGCTGATGCAGGAAAATGTTCCCTCAAGACAGATTTTCAACAGAGAAAGGAGCAACAGCCTCCTGCCCTTTGCAGTGCCCTCACACCCCAGTGTCCATCCAGGATCCTCCACTATGCCATGGCCAGGTCCCTCCTGGAGGCCACCACGCCACAGTAATGAGCACATTCAAATTGAGCCAAGTGTATTTAGTTTTTAGAAGACTGGCATAAGTCATCTTTATTGAATATAATTTAGTTTTAACATATTGCTCTGTGCTTGAGTTATTATCTTCACTGTGCTTGAAGAAATAAATTACATTGAAGCCTTTATTTTTGACCTGTGACATCAATACACGCCATGGACAGATTCCAAAATCTTATCAGCTTTGGCATGGCTATTAAATTACAGTGGTGAACAAACCTCTTTAGAAATGAAAAATGCTTTTGGAGCTTTGACCTTTTACATTTCAATTCGTAAAGAGCCCAGTGCAAATGGGAAATGCTGATCAAAATCCAGTTACTTTAATCTTCTGGGGTGTCCTTTCTGCAGAAGAAAAGAACAAAATGTATCTTCTTGCTTTGTAGCCCTGCAGATCCTGACACCAAACTTTGCCTGCATCTCTGAGATTTGGTGTTGGAAGCAGAGCTTGAAAGCACAGAACATGGCAAATCAGCCAGAGTCACAGAATTTCCACAAAGAAACCCACTGCAAGATAAAGATATTAATTAAAATTGGACAAAGGCACACAGCTGTTCTGCTGCACAAGGGCTGTGTTTGTTGGTGTTCCAAGAGCATGTGTGAGGATCTGCAATATTTTTACCTCTGCTCCTCTTCCCTGAGAATGCACCGAGGCTTTGCCTGCCTGAAAGATGAGGAATTGTACCCAAAGTGGTATTTTATGTACTCTCACCCCAAGTATTTCAGCATTCAGAAGCCAGCACACCAAGATTTGGGCTGTTTTCTCACTTCTCCCACTGTCTGCACAGAGCCCTTTTCCATTTTTTATGAAGTTCTGTCCGATCCTTGTGCAGCACACGGTGATGCCCAGTGGGATGGGGAGGGACACTGGGGTCCAAGGACACATTTTAGGGACAATATTGCAGAGCCCTGGGTCTCACTTGGCTGAGGGAGCTTTAGGGACAGGTCTATAACAAAATAAAGCAGGTTACAGAAATATCATTCACATTCCCCACGGTTTTTACCTTCCTTGAGGGTTTGGCTGCCTGTGCTCAGGGGGGGAGGATGAGGGGGTTCCCAAATCTCCACAGTGCACAGCTCTGAGGCAGCTTCAGAGTGGTGAAAATTCATTCCTTTCTCATCAGTCCTCTGGCTGTGCTTGCTTTCAGTGTTATTTAACAGGGCTTTCTGTATTTCTTACAGCTTTTGGAGAGAGATTTTTTTCCAGTGCTGATGAGAACAAAACCACAAGTTACACTGAAATTAATGAATACAGCTGGACAAAGACCCAGTTGCTCCTTATTAAGCTTTAATTAAGCTGTAGCACTACAGAGAGGCAGAGGAGTTTCTGGGTTGTTTGTGATGTTTCAAGTGAGTAATTCCACCCTAGGACATCCATCAGCAATGCTCATTTAAATTCCACTTTAATCCTACACTACCTTTTCAGAGCCAGGGAAAATTTTGACATCCCAAAGAAGAGACAAGCCAGTTTCTTTTGTTGAATCAGAAAACAAGGATGGCCCCAACAGCCTGGGGCACAGAAAGGTCCCTAGAGCTGGGAACACAGAGAAGATAATTGAGTTTACTGATGCACCAAATGGGATTTACATTTCTAAATGAGTAATTATGGTCAGTAAATTCACCAAGAGCAAGATGGATGTTAATTTTTTGGTTTTGCTATGTTCTAGGTACCATGTTGGACCTAAATTATGGACAGCAAGTGGTTAACAAGTCTGCAAGGCTGGTCTGTAGGACAAAGAGCTAAAATAAAGCACGGTGCTGCAGGAAAGACCTAATGTATGTAAATTGAATGCCAATTGATTAAACATATTCATTGAGGTTTCACATCTAGGTCATAAGTAATGTATCTATTACATACTTGTTAAACTTCATTAAATAATTGCCTAGTGGTATTTAACATGCAATAAGTATCCCCTGAAATTCAGCTAAAATGTATTCCTGCATTTGCTTAGGAACTCGCCCGAGTGAATTGATTGGAGATTTGAATAAAAGGGATCTGCTGTATGGTGGGGTGAGATATCCCAGTAAATCTGCTAGGAGACACATAGTATCTGCACAATTATCCATGTAATTCCATGCAGAGGGAAGGATTAGTCTCTACAAAGCTGAGCTCAGGGATGGAGAGCTGGAGCCTGCAGGACAGAAGCAGAACAGGAGACCTTGGAAGAGTTTTCCAAGGTATATGGACTTGGAGCTGCAAATTTTACTTTTATTCTCATAGGTGAAAAAATGTTTGCTACAAATCTAAATGTTTATGCCCAGGTACAGGGCTCACTTGTTGCTGGTGAATTATTAGCAACATCTTGCAGTTACAGGCTCTGGAGCGAAGCAGCTCCAGTCACCTCACCAACATAAATTAAAGACTCATGGGGTCTGTGGGAGGCAGCCACTTTATATCATCCATTGCTCATCGAAGGCATAAGCAAACTCAGGCACTGAGTTTAAATTATTTACCCAGGCTGTCTGAGGAAAATCGATGGGGAACATCGGGCAGAAAATTCAGACGCATCTGCCTCTCACCCAGGGCTGTGCCAGGTAACCCCCAGCGAGGGCTTCAGCCTGGCTGTGCAAATCCTCTGCCCCTGCTCCTGCAGAACAGCCTGGAAACTTCCCCTTCCCCTCAGCCCAATGCACCTGGGCCCCTCTGCACACAGAACTAATCATGAGCAGCAAACTAAAAACAAAAATAAAGCAAAAAATCCCCCCAAACCAACAAAAGTAAAAAGATGTTTTTCAGCTACAGGCTAATTTTTGATGGCTCACTGAGATGTCTGTCTGCTTGTGGCACAAATGACCAGCCTGTGCAATGGATGGTCCTTCCATCCTGCTCAGGATGTTGGCCAGGCCCTTGGCAGGATTATTCTTCACAGGATCTTCCTGGAGAGCCCCACCGAGCCCCAAGGAAAGGGGAAATTTCCCCTTTTCCTCCTCACTCCTCTGAGCTCTTTCCAGTCACCAGAGAGTCCTGGGGACACCCAGCTGGAGATGAATTCCCATTAGCACCTCTCCCATCCCACACTCACCCGATCTTGTAATTAAACCACTTTAATCATCCCGTGGAGCAATTCAGGCTGATTCCTGAGAGACCAGAGAGACAGAAGTGTGACAATGACTAAGAATCCTAAATATCTAAGTTGCTTTTTTTTTTCCTGTGATATTTTATAGACATGAGTTAGAAATGTTGCTGAAACCTGCTGATTTTGCCCCCCCCACAGCTTTATCTAATTTTTTTAAGCTTGTAGGGAATTTCCAGCCAGAACTCTAGGAGAAGGATGAGAGCAAACACACGGGGGAGCACTTAGACTGTAACATCTGGAGTCCTCCATACACCCAGCTCGTGTAGCTGAAATGCCCATTTCAGTGGAAAACCTGCCTTTTCAAAACCCCTCATTTGTTCTGAGGAGTTCATGTTTCCCAGAAAACAAAAGCACCACGTGGAATTTTCTAAATGCCAGGACCACAGGGTGACCCACTCTGTCTCTCTGTGCAAGAAAAGAGGAGCACTTTTACAAAGTCTCAGTATCCTCAACAACAAAGAAATGCTGAATTTTGAAGCCTGTTTCCACTAAATGCCTTTTTAAAAAAAATTTTACTCTCAGCTCTATAGTTGGAAATGTCTTTCAACAAGCTTTGCATTTATATTGGCTTGCCAGTTTGCCTAATCTTCGATGTCCAGCTCAGCAAACTCCTCTGTTTGGAAAGGTATCTCCCAAAATGCAGATTTGAGACTTAAAAAAGGGTATTTAGTGTGTCCACCATGAGTGAAGCACTTGGCCCCCACAATAAATTCCCTGCATTTGCAGAGTTTTTGTCATGTTTGCACAGCAAACATTTGTGAAATCGATTTAATGGTTTAATTTTTCCAGGGCTTGTGAAGATAGGTACTTCAGGAACATTGCTTAATACACAGCCAAAGCATCAACCCAGCCACTAAACAGTATTATATAATTAAATTTCTATTTAATGGTGTTTATGCTTCTGTTTGGAAGCTGGAAATGTGATATATGCACACACTTCATAACAGGTGTGTTGCAATGTTATTAGCAGGCAATGATGCTAACACTTCGGGTTCCTTTAATTTGTGCATTATTAAAGAATCCTTGCCTCATTCTCACATAACAAATTCCAGAATTACCTTCACAGAGGTAAATACCACAATGCTGGAATAACTATTGCCTCTTTGCAGCCATCAGCTGTGCCACAAAGCTCTCTGCAAGACACAGGTGCAGCACTTCTCCATCCTCCCCAGCCTTGCCCACAACTCAGTTTGTGTTTAATAAGACCCAAGAGAGGGCAGAGATGAGGAAAAAAGGGGTTTTATGCACATACTCACAAATAGAGTAAGGAAATAGCACAGGAAATAACATTCCTCTGGCTGTTTCCTGGAACAACAAAGGAAGAGTGCAAAGGAAGGGAAAGGAAGGCAGGCATTTTTATTACCTGGTACAGTGAGGAGTTAATTGAAAGGAGCAACACATTTCTATTATTTATATATTAGGTTGTATTTTAATGTTAATATGTTTGGTAACACACCAGAAATGGGATAAACAATCTTTTAGTGAGCAACCTCAGGCACCAGGGACATAGAACTTTTAGCAGATGTAGGATTATGCAGGTGATGAGTCCTGGGCTCCTTGGAATCATGGAATATTGTGGTGGAAAAGCCCTCTGAGACCACCAGGTCCATCCACTGACCCTGCACTGCCATGTTCACCTTGTCCCCAAGTGCCATGTCCACACATCTGTTGAACACTTCCTTGGAAGTCCACAGGCAGGCTCTTGTGTTTCAACACCTCTGGATGCTCCTAAGGCTGTGTTTATGAAGGTTTCCAATTGGAAAAGAAAAATATCTCTCTTTCTTTGTGCTGATGCTTATTTACAGTCAGCAGGGTTAATGGAAAATTGTTATCGTGATGATTTAAGAATGGATTTTACAGAAAACCAGAAAGATCTGGTGGCTTTTTCATCACATGGTTAGAGAAAAAGATCTTTACATTATTTCTGCTGTGGATGGGCTCAATATCCTTAACAAAACAAGGTCGATATCGTGATCTGCATTTTTTAAATGTGGAAACAGAGGCAAAGTGTGCTGCTTCCCTGGGGTTATGTACCCTGCAGTGTCACGGGCTGCTGATGGAGTGGCAGGTACATCACAGGTGTGAATTTCTCCTTAAAAAATACCTGGAAAGCAAAGAGAAATGGTACTCACTTTAATCAAATAAACGAGCTAAAAATATGGTGATGATAAAATGCTGCTTAATCTGATCTGATGGACAAAACTGCTCCGTGCTGTAAAAAATAATAATCATTTCTCTCCAGCCTATTACACTTCTTTGTGTTCCTGCAGCAGAGCGGAGAGAGCAGGAGCTTTCAAAAATTTCTATCTGCAAGGAGGTTTTAAATAGTCTCATGCAAACCTTTCCTGGCAGAGCAGGGGCAGAGGTCCCTTGTGAGGGGAAGGGGATAACACAGACAGGGCAGGGCTGGAGGTGGGATGCTCCAGATGCCCCAGGACCAGCGAGCCAAAATGAGGATTTCAACAGGCAAAGGCAGCAGTGGAATGATAAATCATTGCAGGAGTCTCTAAAAGAGCTGGGTGGAGTGCGTTCCAGGGATCAGCTCAGCTCAAGTAAGCAGAAGGGGAAGCGTAGTGAAAGGAAAAAGGAAACAATTTAAACTGCTCAGGTGTGGTAAATTAACTGAAGGGAGGCAGGAGAGCAACAAGGTGTCACTGCCAACAAGGCATCCCTTCAGTGAGCAGTGGAGGCCAGAAAAGCAAACAAATTGTTCGTTTGCATTAAGAAAAAGCTCGAGGAAAGCACAGAATTATTCCCTATCTGTAATATGAAGTGACACCACACTATGGATCCTCTACTCAGCTTTGCTCTCCAGTCTTATGGAAGGAAAAAGCAGAAATAAAGCAGGGCTGGGGAAGGCAATGAAAATGATTAAGTGAACAGAAAGTTGAAGTGTGTGGAAAGATTAAAATATTAGAACTATATATCTTAGACATGAGAGGAATAAGGGGCCACGACAGAGAGAAATAAAAAAATAGCAAAGTGATGATAGAGATATGAAAAATAGCAGAAGGTTTAAAGAAGGTAAGTCAAGCACTCCTCTTCCTTGAGCAGGAGGTGTATAAGATGAAACTAAAAATCAATAGTTTAGACCTTCTTTACACACTGAGTGATGCTCAGGAGAAGACTGATGTGGTATTTTTGGGGTCCCCCATTGTGGGGAGGAAAGATGGATCTGACTCCATGTTCTTAGAAGGCATATTGTTATGTTATGTTATGTTATGTATATCATATCTAACATATCATATTCTAACATATTATATCTAATATCATATTATCATATCATATTATATTATATTATATTATATTATATTATATTATATTATATTATATTATATTATATTATATTATATTATATTATATTATATTATATTATATTATATTATATTATTATATTATATTATATTATATTATATATCATATTCTAACATATTCTATTATATTATAACACATTATGTTATATACATAACATATTATAATATATTATATCATATTATATTATGCTATACTAAAGAACAGAGAGAGGATACTTACAGAAGGCTACAAAGAATGATAATTAAAAACTCGTGACTGACTCAGAGTCTGATGCAGCTGGCTGTGATTGGTCACTAAGTGAAAACAATTCACTTGTTGGATAAACAATCTCCAACCACATTCCAAAGCAGCAAAACACAGGAGAAGCAAATCAGATAACATTGTTTTCATTTTTATCTGAGGCTTTTCAGCTTCCCAGGAGAAGAATCCTGGGCAAAGGGATTTTTCAGGAGATGTGGCAGTGACAGACTGACATCTGTATAAATGGTGTCCAAGTGTACATTTGAACTGTGACCTGCAACAGGTAAGAACCCTCACGGTCCTGGCTGTGGGTTCCTGAAGTCTGAATGATCAGAAGGTGTCTTAGTTCATGAATGGATTTACTGCCTCTGCCCCTGGATCAGCAGGCAGAATGAATTTCAGAGAAAAATACAATATTATGTATCTCTGCACTGAGATAGAGATCTCTGCACTGAGATAGGGTTGGGGTTTTTTTTATTCTTTGGAATTAATGAAGTAGAAACCTCTCTGTGTGAAATCTACAGCAACAGGAATTATGCTCAGTGCATGTGCCAGTAGATATCTGAGACATGTCCCAGACAGACACCACACCTTTCCCAGCAGACTGTTCCAAATGCTACAAGATAACAAAGGGCAGATTTCTAAAACACTTCCAGAGCTGTCCAGAGCAAAACAGGCTGTGTGTGGATCAGTGCTGGGAGAGGTGAGCTCACATCACACTGGGTACCCCGGCCAGGCTCCGAGCCAGGAGAAGCCTTGGCTTCCCAGGAACACCACAGGAAATCCTGTGCCCAGCCTCATCCCAAAGGCCCTGGCAGCTGCCCTGACTCTTTGGCACGATGAAAGAAAGATGGGAGACCGATGGGAGGCACTGCCATTGTCTCAGAATGTAAAGCTGGTCCTACTCTTTGGCATTTATCACAAAGTGTATTTCACTGCTCCAACAGCGCTCAGGGCTGGGCATTTCCAGGGAATTGTTGCAATGGTTAATCCAATTCTCCAATGGTTAATCACTTGGCCTTTGGCCTCCTGCCTTATAACTCTGTTTGACACGTCCTATAATTACTACTTGGAGAGTTTTATTACTTAAAATTATGCAATCAGCTATTGCTGTTTAACATGCCATCAATCCCTCCCCATAAGCCCCCAAACAAGTTTCCCTTTTCAATCCCATTTCTCAAATATTTTCCAAAAAGCAATGAACTGCTGAATCTGTGCTTTGATGAACAAGGTGTAAGATTTTCCAATGCACAAAATCCTTGCTGATTTTCAGTCCTCTCCCACTCCTCTACTCCTGAGCCCTTTGATTTCAGGCTGTGATAATATATGTAGTCACATTTACCAATGCTGGCAGAAAGCAGGAAGAGCACCTCATCCTTTTTACTACATCTCCTAAAAACAAATTAAGACTCCACCAGACAAGCTGTTGGCATGTGTGAACATCTGCCTGGCACTTCGTGGGCTGCTTGCAGAACAATCCCAGCCCCTGAACCGTGTCCTCTCATGGGTTGGTGGCCCAGCCCTTTCCACCCAGGGCACGTTTGCTGCAGCCATGAACCATTCCAGCACACTTTATAGACCAGGTTTGCTGCTGTTGTGTCACTGGAAGAGGAAGAGAACATTGCTATGCCATTTAGGAGGGTTTGGTTTTGGGGAAGAGCTCTCAGCCACTCCTTATTCCACGGTCCTCCCATCAGCAGAAGCAAGGCTGAGGTTCTGCAGTGATTCCTGGAGGCAAAAAAAACCACAGTGAAAAATAATTTTAAACCAACTTGGTTGTCATGCCCAGTCCCCAGTGCAGGGTGTGCTGATTTATGACAACCTCCCAAAGCTGCCCCCAGACTGTTTGACAGCCCAGACAGACAGAGATTCTTAATAGCAGGAAGGGCAGACCCGTCCCCTTCCACCTCCAACATCTCCCCTGCACCAGGACCTCAGCTCCACATAAATCTGCCATGCCTGTGCCAGGGGAATTGTCTCCTGGCCTCCTGCAGCTTGTAAGGGCTGTTTCAGGAGATAGAATTAGTACCTTGATGCTTGGTATTGATCTCTGTTTGATTTATATTCCCCTGATCTGATTTTCTCCCCGGCGTCATGAGTATAAATCAAAAGTAATGCCCACAAGAGTCAGAAGTTACGCTGGCTTTAGACTTGTGCAAGTGAAATTGAGGTTCCTCAACTCCAGGCTGTTGTGGTGAAAAGGGAGGGCAGAGTAAAAAGATCAGCTGCCTGACTCATGGGAATACAAAATAGCCAGTCAGTGTAGGACGTAGTCTTCAGCCATTCCTTTTTTTTATTTCCTGAACCTGGATTTCAGGTGAAAGAATTCCTGGAGTTTTTTTCCTGTCCTAGTTTGGACACATCCTTGTCTGCAATAGCCAGCAATCCTCCCTTTTGGACCTCCCTATGGGAGCTGAGTTAAAATTTCCTTGTGGGATGTGAGGAGGGATCCAGGGAGAGACAAGAAATGTCCCTTTGCAGGGAGATTTCCAATGTGTGACCATTTCATGTTGTGTCACTTGGATAAAAACCCACAAAGACATCAAAACTCTGTCATCATTTTTATTTCCAAGGCAGTCTTTGATGCCCATTCATGGTCATATTCAAGGGACTGAAGACTCTCTTTACAAAATTTGGTGCATCTTTCTAAGACCACTCTTCAGATGTCCTAAAATATCCATTAATTTATCCTGAAGCTCTCCCTTACGTGCTGAAGAGCTGCTGAGTAATGGAAAAAGGAAGAAGAGTGGTCTGCATGCACTATAATTCTTTATTGTGGCAGGTGCAGAGAGGGTTGAGAGAGGTCTGGGGGGATCAGGCTGCACCCTCACAGAGTGAAAGTCCACTCCAGGTAATAGAACTGGTGTGAAAAATTTATAAAGGAGAAAGCTTCCAGGGGGTCCCCTGGCAGCAGCCCGCAGGTTCTGATGTGACTGATGGAAAAGTAAATGTATCTGAGCAAAGGCCAGGGACCATAAAAGGCTTTGTAGAGAAAATGGACCCTCTTAATTAAGTTCTCTGTGTGTTTTTGCATAGCTGGAGGCAGAAGTGCTGGACTGTCAGGAGGAGCCATGCAACCTCCTCCTCTTTATTTCTCCTTCGTGCCCAGGTATTCTTCAGCACCTTCCTCTCAGCACTGTCTGACAAGGCACAGAGTGAAATTTTAGTAGAAGCATTGAAAGGTTTTTTTAAAATATTTTATTTATTTTTAAACCCAACAGTTAAGAAGCAAGTACCTGTGGGTGTAGAGCCAATTATTCATATAGTATCAGTATTGCCATAGCTTGCTTCAATTTAATTTAAATATAAATGGTCTACATTTACAACACTTGCTTGGGGAATAATCCCAGCCTCTTTCAGTCCTTTGCCTTTAAATTATTGACTGTCATGCTTTGGCCTCAAGTGAAGGAATAAAGCTGTTAAAGGAATGCATTTGCATGCCAATGGTCTGAGACTACATCAAACCCAGCTCAACAGATTATTCTGAGGTTTTGTCTGATTTTATATTTGTTACACCACGCTTTGAGAGAGCCCTGCTGTTGGGCTTCAACACGCCCTGGGGGAAGGCTCTCTACTCTCACAGACCACCTCGGGGCAGGAGGCAGCAAACCAGGGAGCACCTGCAGGAGATTTTTGCAATATAATGCTGCAAGTATCATCTCATAGCCTTGGGGAGAGAGAAGGGAATCAATGCAGGCAAAGCAATGCCTTTTCTGTTTGCTGTCAACACCCTGTCAGCTCTTTCTTGTATTCCCTGTCTCCTGCTAATGACAAAGGGAAAGGGAAGTGATGAGGGATAGGGTTTTTTGGGTTGAAGCCTTGCTGCAGCTCCTGTGAGCAAACACACACACAGAGCACTGCGAGAGGGGCGTCAGCAATGGGATCTTTCATTTCAACGAGGCCTCATTTCTTGGGGTAAACAATAAACACATCTGGTGAAATTCCAAAGAGCTTCTGGGGTTAGCTGTAGTCTCTGCTGGGAAACCAATTACTCTCCAAGTCCAAAGATCTTTCAGATTGCCACTCTTGCTAAATTGGGTTCAGGGAGTGCTGGGTGGACACAAAGGTGTGTGGTTTTGTTATTCCATATCAGAGGGCTGGGTGGACACAAAGGTGTGTGGTTTTGTTATACCATATCAGAGCACTCCTGTGTGTGTTCTGTCCCTGACATATTTTATGAAAATCCTTTCACTAGGATTTTTCTCCTGAGAAGCTGAGAAGCCTCAGAAAAGAAATGTAAACAGTAACTATCTGATGGCTGTGGAATGTGGTCTGGAGATGGTTTACCAACAGGTCCATCTTTGATTGGCTCCATGTGGATTGTTTTTCCTTGATGACCAGTCGTGGTCCAGCTGTGTCAGACTCTCAGGCCAGTCACGAGATTTTATTTTTCATTCCTTTATGGCTTTCTGATGGCTCCTTTCTCTTTCTTTAGTATAGTTTTACTGTAGCATTTTTAATATAATATAATATCATAAAATAATAAATCAGCCTTCTGAAACATGGAGTCAAGATTCTCATCTCTTCCCTCCTCCTGGGGACCCTCAAACATCACCACAGTGTTCAAACAAAGAGGGGGGGACAGCAAAAAGCCATTTCCCTCCAAACACCAGCCTCCATCTCCAAGTGACATCAGACAGAACAGAAAGAGATCCAGGGACTGGAGGAGATTTGAGATGAGTTTGGCTCGTGGCTGCAGGATGGAAACAGGAACAGCTGCCTTTGATTAATGTATGCCCAAGGTCACACATGCAACTGGAGCAGTCAATAGCAATCAGATTAGTGCAATGTATTATTCAGTGTTTATGATGGTGAATTTGTATAGCGCCCGTGAGGCAGCTTTGATCCCCTTGAAATGTTTCCTGAATGCCATTTGGGAATGCCACAGAGCCCAGGCAGCTGTGTGGCCTCTCCAGCTCACCTTCCTCCTGTCAGCAATGCAGAATTACCCACCTCTGCTGCTCCTGCATGGACACACACTCACAGTTAATTGGTCTGCAATTGGTTACCTGTAAGAGCCTAAATGAGGGATGCAGGATTCCAGGGGCTCTCCAAAATGCAGTTTACTGTATCCAAGATGTCACAGCAGTTCAGGGCTGTGGGTGACAGAGCTGTGCCCACAGCTCCAGCTGCAGGCAGGCCTGGAGACCCTTTGGTTTTGGTTACAGTGCTTTATTTACTTTTCTTTGCTGAGCATCTTCATACAGTAGCACCAATCTATCCCTGAACTATTATCTCTAGCCTACCATAACTACTGTAATTACCATAGTCATGTTACCATTCTCCAATCACTCACAGTCAGTACTTTACAGTTTAAGCTAGAAGTTGTTTTTCAGTTTTCTTGCAGTGGAAAATTCTGAGACCTTTTTTCTACTTGCCACATTTGCTGACTTGTTTGCCTGTGCTCTCTTCCTGCTTGGTAAAAACATCTTCTTGTTTGAGGTGGGTTCATCCTTTGCTCTAAGCCATAAACCCCTTCTAACTCACACACCCTTTGCTCCTTGGTTATCCAGTCAGACTGGCTCAGCAATTCTTTTCTTCTATATCAAAAATTGCTTCTATCTCTATTCCTTCATCAGACTCTACATTTAAAAATCTTTCTGCCAAGCACACATATCTGTGAGACTCTTGTCAAACTTTCCTCCTTCCCAACAGTTACCAGCCTTTTTTTTTTTTTTTTTTTTTGCCCCTAGGTGTTAGGGAAATAAGGGAAATAATAAAAAGTAATGCATTTAATTGAAGGTCCCAAGTGCTTTCCACATCCTGCTCCACTGGGCTTTGCTATAAATTGGTGATAGATTTATCCATATGCAGTCCTGGCCCATGGATGAGCATGCAGTGCCCTGTGGGATGCAGCACCACTCTGTGGGATGGGTAGATAATGGAGCATAATTTATACTCTGTTTATCAATCTTGCTCTATGGAGTCTTGAAATCATTTTCAGCTCCCTTCATATTTTGAAAAGATTTTTATGAACGATTCTACCGATAATTTTGGGTTGTTTTGTTTTGTTCTGTTTTTCTCAGTTCTTTGCAAAGGGAGTGAGGAACTGAAGAGAATTTACTCACAGATAGGGCATCTCTTTGAAAATGAACATCAACATTTTGACAGAAATACCTTGTTAGTGAGCAAATTGCTGGGGAGTGGGATGTGAGGCTCGTTCTGTTCAGTTTTATTGCACTCAGTCCACCTCAGGACTGAACCAAATCTGGGGTTTGGCTGCACCATTGGGGTGGCTTTGCCATAGGCTGGGCTGCACTTCTGCAGGAGAAATCCAGCATTGCCCTTCAGCAAAAGTGCTGCTGCTCCCAGGCAGACCAGACAGGGCAGGATGCTGACAGGAATGGGAAATCTTGAAAAGGCCTGGTAGGAAGCTGGCATTCCCTCTGGAAGGGATTTGGAATGTTACAGTCTTTCCAACCCAAAGTATTTTGTGATTCATTCAGGTAAATGATGCCCAGTCCATAAAGGGACTTGCATAAATCCCAGAGGAGAGAAGGATATAGATGATGTTTCTAACTGAAAGGAGCTTGCTGGGTTAGTTGTTTTATTAAATTTGGTTATTTTGCCATTTTGGAATGTATAAAAGTAAATACTTTTATACAGTGACGTACAAACCCTTAATCAAAACCTAGCTCTGTCTAGTTCCTTGGAGTCATTCCACATGGGTTGAGCATTCCCAGGAAGCTGTTAGCTGTGCCACATCAGTCTGCAAGGCCTAGTTAGGGGAACTGTGCTAAGGCTACCTCAGGGAGTCCTATTATGTCCAGTCTTGCTCAAATTCACAGTTACTGACCTGGAAAAGCAGGTAGAAAACACAGTAATTAAATTCCCAGGTGATGCCCAGATTGGAAGGCCCAGCAAACAACAATGGGAAAACCATTCTGGGGAAAACACTGAGGGACCAAGAGAAAAAAGAAATGAGGCAAGGTGCAGTGAGATGAATCCAATGGAGGGATGGGTTGTAGGTGGGATTGACTGGTGTTGGTAGGTGGGACACACTCAGCAGGGGGAGGAAATATGGAAACCCCACATATCTGATATTTCAGAATATGTTTTTGGCAATGTAGCACAGCTGCAAATAAGTCCACCAGACAGTTAGGTCTGAAAGAGCTGAGGCTTGAAAGGGAGAAAAAGATGTGAATATTGTCCATGAAAGAGCAGCTGGGTATATGTAGAGAATTGTATTCTGTTATGACCACTTCAACACCAGGAAAAAGCCAACAAATGAGAAGAAATTAAGAAGGAGTGACAGAGAGTTATGTGATAAATAAAAGCTGTATTATGGCAGTGTTGCTGAGCTAAAATTTGAATGGAGGAGGGAGAATTATAGTGAGCAACAAGTATTTAAGATGTAGATAGAAGCATTAGCACGTAGATAGAGAAAGGGAGGATTTCTGGTGGCAGCCAGATAGTGCCCACTGGGGAGGAGAGGGAAATATTGGCTGAACATCAGCATCAGTTCTCTATTATCCGAGCAATTAGTCCTGTGGGATGAGCTCTGGAGAAAAGTGCTGACTGATTTTAAACTGGTACAGTCAGAACTGGAAAACAAACCAGCCAGCAGCAAACAGCCTTCCACTGGCACAGGGATTCAAAAAATCCTCCTTCCCTGGAAGTTTTGTTCACAGCTCTTGACAGTTAAACCATCCTGACATCCAACACTGTGACTGTGAAGAGCAAGGTGAGTAAAAGAGTGTAAAGAGTGGTGAAGAGTGGTATTGAGCAAGGACTCTAAAGAGTGGTAAAGAGCAAGGACTTTGCTCTTTACCACTTTTATTTTAACACATAGGAGGCCAGCAGTTAATAAGGAAAAACCTCCCAGAGTGGATGAAGGACCTTTCCTATTCATTCTTGGTAAAACAATATGACCTGAAGACTAAACCAACTTTCATCAAACTTTCTGATGCTCTGAGTTGGTGGGGACATTTCTGCAGCTCCCTGGTGTCCTGCTGCCATCCCCTGCAGCCCAGGCACCCCTGGGATTATTTGTGGAAAGCTGCAGGACAAAGCAAGACATATTTCAGCTGACTCTTGTCAGTCTTTGGTTAAAATGACATAAAAATGGTGCCTGCTTGCTATGCAGAGTGAAACTATGGTGTAAGATATTCCTTTGTGAAAAGGGAGAAGGGTTTCTCCAGCTCTCTTTTTTGTTCTCTCCCAGGGATTACGAAAAACTGAGCACTTAAATCAAGCCCTATGTCTTGTTTCAGCAGGAGGAGATGCTAGGTGCTGAAAATGGGGACTTCAAATGGGGATATATTTGTGTGGAAAGAGTCAGCTGTGAATGCAACACCCATTTTCAGAGCTGCAGGAGAGAAAAGGATAGTTAGACATAGGAACAGCTTTTCCTCTAGCCTGAGACAGAACAGAGACAGATAATAAGGTCCTGGAGCTCATGCAAATTTGCTTCTTTTTGAATTTATGCTACTTTGAAGCTAGCCCAGCTGTGAGAAGTGGGTTGGACAGGGTGACCTCTAAAGTCTCTTCCAACCTGAATTATTCTGGATTTGTCATTGTAATTCTGCACTTTCATCTCACAAAGATGTGTCTGGCTGCCCAAGGAGGATCAGGACTGCTCCCAAAGCATGTCCTGCTGACCATCTCATGCTGGGGGAGAGGACATATCTGCTCCTGAGGCTTCCAGACATTTTTAGGGAGCTCATTATGTTCTAGATAAATTCACAGCATTTAGCATTCGTCTGCCAGTGCAATCTGTTGAGTTTGGATCGGAATGAGAATTTGACCAAAATGAAACTTGGAGTTTCATGAGAACATTCACAAGTGAGTGTTAAGATCTGCCTGCTAATGCAAGGCTCAGACTTCCCAGCACCAATCCTGCCCTGAAGGCTGGATCAGGGTGCTGAACCACAGACTGGTGCTCCCAGCCACCCACAAGCCATGGAACTGCCTTGCACAGGGCAGGGGTGTGCCCAGCCTCTGGCCAGCCCCTCCTGCCCTCCATGTGCCACCCACTGTCCCCATCCAGGGCTGCTCCCTCCCCCAGGACTGGTGCTGGACCAAGTGCCAGCGAGCACCAGCAGCAAGAAGCGCTCCTGCAATCATTTCATTGCTTACACAGTGATTGTACTGCTCTGCAGGATGAAAAGGTTCTTTCACATCCAGTGCAGGAGCCAACCTCAATCCCTATTGTACCTTCTCACTCACTTTATTAAGTTTACTTCATTTCTGCTCTGCCTCTGTACCTCTGTGCCCTCTGCTGTGTGTACCAAATCTTATTGACATTTTAATATTAAATTATTATGACAAGAAGATATTCCACTTGCTAAGTAATTTGTTTTATTCGGAGGAAAATTGGAAGCTGCAGAAAAACCATTATGAAAGATTAAGACAATGGAGTGGTACTGACTGATACAATATAAATTATTATTTTGTCGGCAGCACACCCAAAACCTCTACTAAAATTTTAAGCAATAAAGCCAACAAGTTAGAAAATTAAATTTGGAGGATGAAAAGAATGCTATGCACACAGAAAAAAAAAAAATAACATCAGACAGACATTATAGAAAAACACATCCCAGAGAAATCTGCAGGATCCAGAAGGGAATCAAGAGATGAGCCCCTGGCCTGAACTGAGTTCATCCAGGCTGGGGTTGTTGGAATTGCCACTGACTTTGGGACACAATGGATTTTCACAAAAACAGATTAATAAGGATAAGGAATTTCCTTAAGTGATTGCTGAAAGGTGTGTCTTTATTCTGTCATCTCCCCTTGTCCTGCTGAAGGTCTGAGCATTGACCCTGATGGAGGAACTTGCAGTTCCTGCCCCTTATTTCTCTCTGTCTTCCATCTCCAAAAGCTCTTGAGATGCTCCAAGAGCTAAAATAAGCTCTTTCCTCCTGCATTGGGACAGACAAACATCAAATATTGGAAAGGAGGTGACTTCAGAAGTGCCATGTCATGGTTCACAGGCAGCCTGGGGAGTGCAGCACGTGTCCTGTTCCTGTGCTCCCTGCTCAGCAAGGGAAGCAGCTGGCAGGGATCATGCTCTGGCACCAAGCAGAGCTCCTGACTCTTGGAAATGCCTTCCTGCTTCTAGGGTAGACCCAAGCTCACAGGAAATCTGGGGAATAAGGAGCCAGGGAACATGGCTGTTAAAGAAAGGATAATTTTGCATGCAACTTGTGGTCCTGCACCTGGGGTTTCAGTGAAGGTGTGCCACCTTTTGGGTAAAGAACAATCAACCAAAAATTGCTCCCACCTGGCAATTAACCTCAAAAGCAGTAGAACTGTAATTTAAAGAAATATAACTTGTTCTTTGTCATCATATTTTCTGGAGTGAGGTGGCTGTTGGCTTTCTGGACACTCCTGATTTGACATCACCACGTGTCTTCAGCTTAGACACAATTTC
Organism: Serinus canaria; assembly: GCF_022539315.1. Lineage (NCBI taxonomy): Eukaryota > Metazoa > Chordata > Aves > Passeriformes > Fringillidae > Serinus > Serinus canaria. The sequence continues at coordinate 3,236,776 of NC_066333.1, forward strand.
CTTTGTTGGAGCAACCTTGGTAACACACGAGGGGAGCAGAGGTTTTATATGACTCTGTGAAAAGACTGTGCATTGCAGATCCACCCAGGAATGAAATGCCAGGACTCTTCCCAACTCTCAGGGGCCTGGGATGGGTAAAACTGGCAAAAGCCTCTGACCTTGTACAGAAGCCAATGGTGTGGTGTTGTGAGGGTCCCCAGGATGAGGTGAGAGATGAGAATTTGACTGCAAGTTCTCAGAAGGCTGATTTATTATTTTATGATATTATATTAAAAGAAATTATATACTAAAACTATACTAAAGAAAGAGGAAGGATACATCAGAAGGCTAAACAAGAATGAATAACAAAAACCTGTGAGTGCCCAGCATCCCAACACAGCTGGACTGGGATTGGTCATTAAGTTAAAACAATTCACAAGGTGGGTAAACAATTCTCCAAATCACATTCCAGAGGAGGAAAACATGGAAAAGCTGAGGCTTCTCATCTTGCCACGAGAGAAATCCTGGTGAAGGGATTTTTCAGAAAATACCACTGTGACAAGCCAAGGATACACATCTTCCTAATGTAACTTTGGCTGGGGAAGCCCAAGGGCTGTAGGTTTTCAGGGCAGCCAGTGGAGCAGGCTGGGCAGAGACAAACATCAGCCACTAAATCCAGTCAGGCTTGTACAGGAAATCAGAACAAGCTGCAAAGCTCAGTGCCTGTGTGGGTATCCCTTGTGTTCCACACCTCCAGAGAAACCTGAGGATTACCTGTACACAGCTGCTCAAAGAATGGCTATAAAAAGCCTTCCCAGAGGGCACAAGTTAAGGCAGATACATTTTTTTGAACCCAACAGATCATGGCTCACGTGGCTGCAGTCTGTTCAAGGAGGGTGAGCTGATCCCAGAGCCATGACCTGACTCCTGGCTCTGCTGGGATTTATTTTTTCAGATGATTGCAGCAGCTATGTGACTACAGGTCAGTGCATAAGCAGCTTTATCCTCTACTAGCTGGATTAGTTCATAAACTCACTCCAGACTAGAAATGAGCCCTCACTACTCACACTCACTGTCTGGAGGTTTGTTTATTCAAAACCAATGGAAACATTCCTCCTGCAAAGCTGAGAAGGATGGGGCTCTGCAGAATTTTTGGGTGTCTGGAGTGTTTCATTCCAGGGTTTACTTGCTAGCTAGAGAAAAGTAACTATTGTTTGGGAAGTAATCAGTTCTTTAGCTAGGAAAGAGGAGCTGCTGCCAAACTGGAATTGTGGCCATTATGCTTCCAAACTGGAAGTGTGTCCTTCCTTGTGAGAGAGCTGAGGCCCTGGCACAGGGTGCCCAGAGCAGCTGGGGCTGCCCCTGGATCCCTGGCAGTGCCCAAGGCCAGGCTGGACAGGGCTTGGAGCACCCTGGGATGGTGGAAGGTGTCCCTGCCATGGCAGCGGTGGCACTGGATGGGATTTAAATTCCCTTCCAAACCACACCATCCTGGGATTGCAATTCTTTAAGCAGCTCTTCAGAGTTTGTGGGGCAAGATTTTACCTTGCATTATGTCAAGACACCAGAAAGGAGGTTGTGGATGGAGCACTCTCAGTTCCCAAAATGAGCCCCGTGCCTGAGAGCAGCACTTGATGTCACCTCCCCTAAGGAAGGAAAAGCACCCAACAGCTGGAGCTGGCTCCTTCCACCTCTGCTTCTTGGGAACACCAGGGCTTGCACCAGGGTAAGGTGACATTTTCACACTGAGTCACTTTAGCATTTTGTTCTTCTTTCCTCTGGGCAGCTTGGAGTTGTAGCATTCTCCCTTCCTTTGCTGTTTAAGGCAGGAGGAGAAAAGGCAAAGTCGTGATTTGTTGGGAAATATAAATTTTTACAGCAGCTGTAAAACAGGAGAAGGATTTGGTTCACGGGCCTGTTGTATGTAATATCAGACTCTGAGCATGTGAAGTATTTGACTGACATTTGGAAAAAAAAAGATTCATTAACTAACTGGGAAGTTGATGTATTTCTTGAAGATCTTTCAGAAATTCCTATTATAAGGACAGCATTCTCATGTACTAGACATGGAGTCCCTAGACACTTAACAGATGGAATTAGATCACAGTCTCTTTTTAATCTTTCAATGATGACCTCAATTGCAAAGGTACTGCTTCTCATCTTGTCCTGGCACTGATCTGGCTCCTCCTAGCATTTCACACTTGATGCTCAGTGGTACTGAATATAAGCTGAAAAGAAAATAGAGAATTAAAAGTGTTCGCTCATTTTTTAAGGCTCGCAGGAACACCATCACTGCCAGTGGGAGACAGCCAGGGAATTCAGGAATCCCTGGGTCCATAAAGTATTGTTATCATACTGAAGGCTAACTTTTGTAGGTCTGTGCTGATCAAGTTTTGAAGATAAAAGATTGGCCTGCAGAAATTACATTATAAAACAGACATTAAATATTAATCTTTGGGTATCAGAGAGATTTCAGATTAAAATTTATGATCTAGAAACATCTCCCTGTTCCCTCCACATAAAAACACCGATTGTCTTGGTAAATGCAACTATTTTAGAGGAGAGAAAACGATCCAGGTTGAGAGCCAAGCCAAACATCTCGGTGCAAAGCCAGGGATTTTTAGTGGAGTACCAGTGACTGTGGTCATGGCATGTCCACGGGAGGGCAGCAAGGAAACGTCCTCATCTCCTCTCTGGATTTTCCACCGGGATCCCTGGGCTCTCCCAAAGTCAAGGTGGGACTGTCCCTGAGAAGGGACAGCCTGCTGGGGAGCAGGGAGGGACTCAGAGGAGCTGCTTCTGCTCTGCAGGTGCTCTGAGATGTCTAAAGACACAAAAGCTGTAGAATAGGTGATTTTTTTGGCTGAGTTTGCAAAGTGGAGCAGAATAATCATCTGGGGTGAAGCTGTAATTAAAGGTGTGCCTGTGTTCTCAGTGAATGAGAGCAGAGGAAAAAAACATCACTTTGGGCTGGAAGGTTAATTTAAATGCCAAGTTTCCCTTCATCTTTTGAAATAAAATTGGAATTAATCTGGAGATTAAATGTCACTTTGAGTACGTGTTAAAAAATGAGCCAAACTTGCCACTGCTATTGTGTAACTGAGCCAGTGCTTTCAGAGTGGTTTGCTCTGCCTTTGGTTTATTTTTATTATGGCCATTTTTCCCAAGTAAAACCTGAATTCCTGGAATATTCCTGGAATATTCCTGGCTTCTGTAAACTCCCCAAGAATCAGGAGCATGAGAGCACCTGGAGCACCATCCCAAACCCAGCCCTGCTGGTTTCTCTCTCAAAGCCTTGCCTGGGTCAGCACCTGCACATGGCACAATTGTCCCCTGTCCCCTCCCAGGGTGGGGACCCCTCTTGGAGACCCAGTTCCATGTGTAGGGAATTTGCTGCAGGCACAGCCCTGCTGACTGGCAGGCAGTCTCCTGGGGTAAGTGTCAAACAGAGCCTTCCAGGCAGCAGCTCCGAGCAGAGCAGAAACAGGAGGAGAGCTTTCCAGAAGTGACGTGCTTGGCAATCAGGCATGAGTGGAGAGAGATGTTCAATAGGGCTCCAGTGGAACAGAAATTGTGGGCTATATGAATATTTTTTTTTCATTTTGTATCGATCTCAAAGCTTCCACCCAGAAAAAAAAAAAAAAAAAAGAAAAAAAAAAAAAAAAGAGACTGCAGACTTAACAATAACTTAGCCTTATCTTAATTGAACATTAGGAGATGCTCCTGAGGCCAGCTCGGGGCTTCTGCTGGTTCAGCACTCAGGATGGTATCTCCCAATTATTGCCATTAGCACTGTACTTAAGAGAAACGTTTTAACCTTTCCCTGGGAGGCTGAGCACCTGGAGGTGTCAGTGTGGATGAGCGAGGCTGCAGAACTGCAATTTGTTCTCCTCTATTGCAAGTGCCCTTGTACCGGCTTTTAACCTCTCCTAAATGCAATGGAGCTCACTTTTATTTTATTTTTAACCTGTTGAGTAAAATGTATGAAATTCCTTCAGAGAAAACCACAGGACTAGAGATTCTTTATTGAGGAGGTGGGCAGGCCCTGGCACAGGGTGCCCAGAGCAGCTGTGGCTGCCCCTGGACTCCTGGAAGTCTCCCAGGCTAGGCTGGACAGGGTTTGGAGCACCCTGGGACAGTGGAAGGTGTCCCTGCCCATGGAAGGGAAGTGGAACTGGTTGAGTTTAAAGATCCCTTCCAACCCAAACCATTCTGGGATCCTGTGGTTCTGTGTGCAGGCAGACTCTTAAGTTACTATGGAGAAGAGAGCAGCTGTAAATTCACAGCCGCTGGAGCTGCCGTGGTGGCTGCACTGCTGAGAGCCAGCAGGCTCAGGAGTGATTTTCTGCAGGCAATTTCTGGCTATTTGCACACAGGAGTTTTGCTGGTTTATTGATTTACCCATTTCTTCCAGCCAGATTCATTCCAATACCAGAAATCCTGTTTGTCACATTACTATTTTCCCTTCAGAAATGATTTGTGACAAGAGCACTACAAAAGCATATATTGACTGCAGTGGTATAAAATTATAGAATGGTTTGGGTTTGAAGGAACCTGAAAGCTCCTCTCGTTCCAACCCCACCTCAGTTTGCCCAGTGCCCCATCCACCCAGGCCTTGAACAGTGCCTGGGAAACATCTGTTTAAAAATATGGATTTTTCCACCATCCAGAGCTTAGGGAGATGATTTTTCATTCATCCTCTCCCTTCCCTGCTGGGTGGAAGTGCAGTGGTACCGGAGATGTCTTACATTATGCACAGACTTGAGGAAAGCAACACGTACATTTTCCTGGTAACTTCACTCTTTTTTCAGGGTTTTTGGGGATGTTCCAGTGTGTAGTAGCTCTCCCCAGCTTTGTTTCCAGAATGCAGGCTGCTCCAGATGAAGTTTGGAGTTTCTGCTGCCAGGTTACGCCGCGCGGAGCCGCAGAGATTTTTGTTTATCGGGTGCTCTCTTTACCAAAACACCCAAGATCGTGTTTTTCTCACTTCTCTTCCAAAGACATCACAAAGTGAGAGATGATTGTCATTTTGCATAGCTGATTGCTATCCCAGGGCCTCAAGTGATTGCTGGAGCTTTTTGGAGAGCTCTGCCAGCCATCGCTGCCGGGGCGAGCAGAGTGACACGTCTCAGAGGAAAGCTGAACACGACAGAGGAGAAAATGCCCCCAAAGTCCTTCCAGGAAGGACATGAGAATGTAGGAAGCAAAAAAACCAAAATCCTTATTATTTTTAATCTGGGTTTCCCCAACACCCAGGAACAGGCAGTGCAGGCTTTGCTGGGAGATCTCAGGGCAGGGAGCTCTTTCCTCGGTCAAGTGTTCTGCAGGCAGAGCCAACTTGGTGCTAATTATGTGGGGCTCATCTACCACCAGGGCCAAGAGTTATCCAAGGAGACTTTTTATCCTGTTGTTCAGCTTTAATTGACTGTGCCTAACTGAAATTTGCCTTTGGAAGCCTCTCCATGCTTCCAGTGTCTAGGAAACAGAACCTTTTCAAGGAAGAAACCTAATAATATATTTTCCTTTTCCCAGCCAGAACCTGGCTTAACAGACAAAAATTATTAAAATCCAAGTTCTAAGCAATTACAATCAGTCAAGATGTGGAAGCCGTTCCAATATAAGTTTGTGTGTCTTTTTGCTTTTACACAAATTCCCTCTGCTCTCTCTCCAGACTTTAAAGATTTAAGCAATCAAGTTCCCTGTTTTCTCTTAATGTTCTGCATTTTAGCCACCAATAACTGTGGATGGTGCTTTCCCAGCAAATGTTTCCAAGAATAGAAATAGTTATAATTTTAATTATGGGGGAAAAAGGGCTGAGTTGCTTAAGGAAAATGAATGGAAGCAACTTCTCCTGTGATTCCAACAGAGGTTGATATGGCCCATGCTCATGGAGTATTGGACAAACCTTGAGTTCCTGTACAGCTTCTCTTGTTCTGTTTCAATTTTCAATTAGAGCTGAACACAGGTGGCAGGAGAGAAGAGGAAACACTTGGAGTTTGTAAGGATCTGTTCCTGTCAGAAATCTCTCTACTCTTCCTTTCCTTCCACTGACAGCATTCCACATGCTGAAGAGCTGCATAAATCCCTCCCAGTGCTCTTCCTTATTTCAGGTAATTCCAGCTTGGCTCCCATCTTTTGGGATATTGTCCTTAGTTTCTCTTCACACCTGCAGTATTCAATAATCTCTCAGGGTCCCAAACATTTCAAACATATTGTCTGAATGCACTGTCACATGTGCAACTGCTTCTGTTTCAAGGAGCATGAATTTCCCCAGCATGTTCAAATCCCTGTTTCTGAGAACCTTTCATAGTTACAGTCCCCAGTGCTGTAGTTTCTGCCTTTAATAATTGTCTTTCTCCATTTTTATGTTGGGGATTTCTTTTTAAGGCTCTCCTGGGGAGAACAAAAAGGCCGTAAAATTCTTTAGTCTCAGGGTCATTTCAGATCAGGTACAAATTTTGTAGGCACCAGACTGGTGCCTTATTGCTCCATCTGCAGAAATTCACTGAGGTAATGGGAATAGCTCAGCCTGTCCTCATGAGATCAGCTGAATGTCCTACAGAGCTCTGTGTGACACTGCCAGGAGGAGCTGGGAGCTGGCCACGAGGTGGCAAAGCTGCCCTGCACCCATCCCATCCCCTCTGGGCTGCCCTGCTGCAGGTACAGCCCCAGCAGCTTCCCTGGGCTCTGCTGGGATTGCTGGGGTCATTCCAGAGGCTGGGATGACACAAGAGGTGGGAGGTGCTGGTCACCACCTGGCTGCCCTGGGGCTCAGCTCCCTTGTGCTCCCTCCCCAGCTTGGCTTTGCTCCCTGTGAGCTCTCCAAGGAGCAAGAACCAGCACAGGGCATCTGGGATCCCCTGATGGAACTCAAATTATTCACTCCATGACTTCTGGAGGCCACAGGGCTGGTGAATCCAGGCTGTGAGGGAGCTGAGAGAATCACAGAAATGGTTTGGGATGAAAGGAACCTCAAAGCTGATCCAGTTCCTCCTCCTGCCATGGGCAGGGACACCTTCCACTATCCCAGGGACCTCCAAGCCCTGTCCAACCTGGCCTTGGGCACTGCCAGGGATGGAGACGAACCATTCCTTGCATTCCAGCTGCCTTCTTTGTGCCTTTAACAAAGCCTCATCCTTGGAAATACCTTCCACCCCTGAATCCTCCCAAAGCTCTGGTTGCACACAGGGTTTTATCCAGCAGAGCTGGAGAGCCAGACAGTCTCTTGCCTTGCTCTGCATGGGCTTGGGAGTAATGGCATGAGTCATCAGCTGGGAGCTTAAAATTATGATGTGTGGCACTGCTTGTGAAAACCTGAAGAGATTAATATTAAAAAAAAAAAAGGATCCAGTTCACTCAGTGCTGTAATGAAGAGGTATTATACACACCAGGCACCTGTGTGAAGGTATCCCTGTAACAATCTATTACCATTTGAATGCAGACAGATTAAATACACACTAGAAACTGAGCACTGGGGAATTTATAATGTTTTCTCCAGGACTGCACCGTGAGAGAGAAGAAGCAGCAAGGAAAAATGTAAAAAAACCCCCTCAAAATGCTTAAAAGGATATTGCTGCCCTATATTTTGTGTCTCCCTGCTGCTCTCAGCACTAGGGATTTTCATGTAAAAACCAAAACACTTCTGCCAGTAGGAGTTGGGTCCAGAGTCTTCCTTGCACATGCAGGGACTGTTTCTAATGATCCTTAATGGAGATGCTCCCAAATGAATTTCCAAAATCCTTATCCATATCACTGATGGCCATGTTTTGTTGGAAACAGCACTCAGAAGGGAGTTCTGTAACAAATAAATGGCTGCCAAACTCCAAGAAACCAATACTTCACACACAAAGTCATCTTAGCACACACTTTCAAGCAAGTACTTCACTTGCATTTTCCTTCCCATCATTGCTGATAAATAAAATAATGTTACTTTTATCTGCTGCCTTTGTGAAGTGCTGCACATGTTATTTGTGCAAGGAGAATGCCAATGAACTCATTCTTTTTTCCTTTACTTTCATGAGAATAAGGCTCAATTTCTCAATAGGGGCAGCATCAGATTTCCAGTTGCTAGATGAGGCAGACCAGATCTTTTTTTGTTGTTGTTTTTTAATTTCTTTACTTGAAATTTAACAGAGCTGAGTTTTCTAACACCAAACAACAAAGCTTTTGGGACAGATCAGTGACCTAAGGGAGTGCTGCCATTCCTCAGGTGCCCTGCAGACCCCTCACAGTCCCACTACTCCCCCACATATTGATGTACCTGCAGCTCAAAATAGATTTTTCTGGTGGTTCTTCAGGTTCTGCTTCTGTTGATGTTGTGCCTGACCCACCAGAAGGTATTTCAAAGGAAGCTCCTGGTGCCTTTAATGTGTTTGCCCTATTTGATGCTCCTTTGACTGCCAAATTATAGGGAGGTCATCTCTGGAGCACAAAAAAATTTTGTCACATCTCTGTTTTGCTTAGAAGCTGTGGATGGCAATCCAAGCTGAGCTGTGGCACTAGCTGAGGCAGAACCTTGGGCACACAGCTATTTCTTGACCCCTTCTACACCTGTACTTCCTTTTATGCCCCCTTGTCTCGAGTTCTCTTTGTACAGCAGAGTTTTATCAGGATATCCCCAAGCTCTCCTGCAGATTTGATTTGTTGCTTTATTTTCATCAAGAAAAATGGGTGGGTGAAGAGGGAGGATGTTGATTTCTCCTGCATTAAAGCTGGCAAAGAAAAGCAGAAAGGATCTGAAACCTAAGGAAATTGCACCACTAATCATATTTTCGTAAAGCCGTCCTCTGTAGCATTACAGTCACAGAGTATATTTATAATTTGGTTTATATGAGCAACAGTTTAAGTTAAGGGAAATTGGTTTCCTTTTCAAAATGTCATGTTTCTCATTTCCTCACCGAATCTTGGGCTGCTCTGAGCTCCTATCAGACTTTAAATCATTCAAAACCACACTCCATAATTAAAAGGCAGTAAATCCTCATTAATCAATTTAGCGGGTTTGATTTGCTCTAAAACACATTAAAATCAAGCTGAAAGCTCACTAAAATTCTGGGTAGCACATACACAAGGGCAAAGCAAAGGAAAGCTAAATCCACCACTACAGGAAGGCTGCACAGTGTGGGATTGGACTTGGAATATTTTTATGCTCTGTCCTGACTATCCCTGGGTTAAAGGCTTCAGTTCTCAACTTTGTGGGCTTTGTTTTGCTTTGGAATTGAGCTTTTCTTTCTGGAATATTTAATGCTTTCTGTAGCACTCACAGTGTCCAAGCACTCTCCTGACTCATCAAATTTCCCCATGGACCACATTTTATTCCCTATTTCAATCAAAACCTTTGTCTTGATGGGTGAGGGCTCTGGGATTCTTTGTTGGGTGGAAATGGATTCAGTTCTGCCACAGTTCACAGATGTGAAATAGATATTTTGGACATTGCTCACCATGAGAGCCAGAAACAAATCACTGATTAACACAAGAATCTTGCACAGCCTTGTGACATTTGGTCTGGGGTTTGGACTTGTCCTGTTAGTAATTATAAGAATGTGATAAAATCACAGCATATGAGAAGACACAGAGACAAAAATCTGTTGATTCATGGATCAAAAATTCTGAGTTTCACATTGCAGTGTTGGTCAGCTGCCTCTTCCTTAAACCTGCTTTATGTGAAAATGAAAATAGGTGGGTTTACAGTGTTATAGAAGTCCCTGCTGAGTCTATATCCAGCTACTGGTAATGGTATTTAGATTTATTCAACCAGAATAGTTGCCTTCAGATCTCCATAAGTGTTAGAGTAAGGGAAAATAAATTAAAATTAAACCAAAGAGAAATGAAATAGGAAAGAACTGACCCCTGGGCCCAGGAACATATTTGCTCACTGCAGGCCTCATTGCAGAGGCAGGTACAGTAACAAACTGGTTGCATTAGAAACAGCAAATAAAGGTGCCACCCTAGAGGGAACAAACATTAATATTTCAGAAAGGGTATCTCCAGAAAAAAAATGATATTGGGCCTTTTTGTTCCGAGTTTTCACCCTTGTTGTTAAGGCAGGTAGAGCCAAAGCCAGTAATTACACCTTATGTAAAGATTTAATGCTTTTGCTAGAAATTTAACATCAAGAAAATGTGGCAAGGGAGAAGCAGGTTGTTGAGGATGAACACTATTAATACAACACTTCACGGAAGAGAAAAATGAAGTTTTCTTGGAAAGGGAGGGAGATCAGGGTCCTTATATGTTTCTATTAAACAGTGATAAAGCCCTGCTCTCCCAGGTTGTGGGACTTTGGCAGGCTCCTTGCATATAGATTTCCCTTTTCCTGCCAGCACTCAGCTGGATGAAAGCCCAGCAGTGCATTCTGTTAAGGAGCTTATTCATACAATTAAGTTTAATTGTCAGCAGTTTTGATACTTCAAAGTAAAATGAAACCTGGCTCCCTTTCTGCAGCTTAGATTCACCTGCAGCCTGGGAGAATTCTGATGGTATTAGAATTAGAGTCTTGTACTGCTAAAATACCAGCCAGCTGCAGGGATGAATTCTGAACAAACAGGTTGTTTCCTCCCAGGCCTGGGGAACAGAGCAGCAGGCCTTCAAATGAGCCTATTTATTTTTCTTAAGCAACAGTTTCTCAGGTGCTGGAGTACAGGGAGGGTGTCTTCCCTGCTCATGTTGGCTGTGGGGTCCTTGGTCCTCCCCCAGCTCCAAGGGCTTCAGGACAGGTTTGTGAAAGATAGTCATACAGACCATATTTCATCTTTTCCTCAGGCTGAAAGATGTGACCTCCTGCCATTATCACCAGACTCATCACAATGTGCTAATGAACCTGAACCCCAGTGCTGCCCCCAGTGTAGAACAGAAAATTTGAGGAATGCTCCACTTCTGCTGTTGCTTCCTCTGACACTTGACCTTCCTGATCTCTGACTCAAGAATTCCTGTGCTTTGTTTCTCTCTCATACCTGAAAGTGTTCCAGGCCAGGTTGGACAGAGCTTGGAACAACCTGGGATAGTGAAAGGTGTCCCTGCCCATGGCAGGGTGGTGGAACGAGGTGGCCTTTAAAGTCCTTTTCCATCCAAATGATTTGGGGATTCTGTGTTTCTGTGATTTATTTTAAATCAGGGTCACAACAAATCAGTGTCTGTGGTTCTCCAATGTCAGTTTTTGCTTTAGGAATCTTGCCTGTGCACATTCTGAGCTGCCTGGGATGAGGATTTTGCACAGTTAAAAACAGTCCTGGCTCCCACGCCAAAACAAGTGGGTGTGGTGACACCATCTAAGCTTTACTTTCAAGGAGGCATCAGGGAATTCATTATGTAGCCTGGCCTGGGTCTAGGGTGAGGTTGTGACCATGACTGGGCTGTTTGGCCTGGAGGATAAAAGCTGAGTTAGATGTTCTTTCTTTGAACATTGATTTGAACCAAAATGCACTTTCTGTACATGAGTGCCCAGCCCCCAGGCTGGAGCCATGGATGGTGAGAGGCACAGAACTGTGGCACAGGGTTTGTCAGTCTCATGACTGGGATACTCTCATAAAAAACAGGATTCTTTGGGTAAAATTGCTGCCTTAAGTCCGTGCAAAGGAGGATTTGAGGCTCAAATTCTGTAATTTTGGACGAGGCTTTTATTTGGTGTGTAAGACCTGGAGAGCTGCATTCTACTTTCCCTCCTGCTTTGTAAATGGTGGCAAGGTCCTTTTCTAGCTCCACCACTCTCCTTCTATTTTTCCTTCACCTTTTAAAGTACTCAAAATCAAAACACAGTATTTTGTTTCATTTAAATCAGTTTCACATGTTCATACAAATTGCTTTAAATGCTGTCTCCAGGTGATCTTAATGGACTGTTCCCTTTTCCCCCAGATCTCTCATTATAATCACCTTCCACAGCAGTGATCCAGCACCTTGTGTGTTTCACTCAACATCCACAGGAGTACTTCAAGGAGCAAGAGTTTGGTGCACAGCCCAAGCCATGTTTCTGTGACATGAGCAGTGATTTGCAGAAGCAGGATAGCCACAACAAATCACATTTTGCAATTCATGGAAATTGTGACATTACTTAATTAGCTGCTGCCACAAACACCAAAACCTCTGTCCTCTTTTAGAAACCAAATTACACGAGAAGGAATTTCATCCGAGCTTTACCTGTCTGTTACAGTGCTGCTGGATCATTAGAGAGAGTAATTAAACATCAAGCAGAAATAATTATTGTAATTATAGGACGTTTGAGATTTCATTTGCTTTCATGAAATATGAGTTACATAAACCAATTCCTTTTGTAAGGTCCTCTCATAATAGCAGTGAATGTCCAAACAGCTCCAGTCTTTGCCTGCTGATTTTGGCAGCACTATTGAGCCAACCTTATAGCAGCTATTAAAACCTCAAAAATTACCAACTATTATGATACCAGGATAGCCAAATGGCCTCTGTGTAGTTAGAAAATAGGAAATTACCATAGTAATTGTACTTGTTCTTTCTGTTCCTGCTTTCAGAGTGAGAAACTCTGGGAACAGTCCAGTATTTTCTCTACCACACTGATTACAACAGAAAATGTTCAGTTCCTGATGGCAACAGCCACTGCTGTTTTTTTCCTTTATATATTGTGTTTTATAATTTGTTGACAGCTGGAATTTGGTGCTGTTGTGACTTTGTGAGGGTACTGAGCTAATTCAGCACCCAAGCCCTGCAGCATCCTCTCCTCTGCCTCCTCAGGAGCAGCTTGCTCTCAGACTCTAGCTGAGCTGTCTTCACTCCAGGATCTTGGCCAGCATGGCTGAGGCAATCTAAAGCAGCACCACTGAAATGTTTGACAGTGAAATACTCCTTCCTGGTGAAGGCTTTGAGAGAAGTGAGCTGGCTCCTAGTGCAGTGCAGGGCAGCTTCCTGAGGGACTCTCATGAGCGTGTTCTCCTGCAGCTAATCATGAGATGGCTCTGACATGCTGGACTAGCTTGAAAGCAAACCAGTGAGAGATTCCAAGTCAGAACTATGATTTAATAGGAAAATTAAAATAAAGGCAGGAAATACTGGCTTAAACTGACAGAGTCAGGATACAACCTGGCACCTTGTGGGTCAGGGTGGTGGCAGCAGTCCCATTAAGTGGTGGCTGCAGCCCTGTTGGAGTGATAGACGTGGGTCTGTTGGAGCAGGGATCCTGGAGAAGGGTTGGGTCTTCCTCTGAAGGTCCAGTGGTGGTTATGTGAGAATGCAGTGGGTAAGGCTGCCCATGGTGTTCCAAACTTCAGATTATATCCAGGTAGGAATGCTTGGCCCCTCCCCCAGGCAGAGCATCTCCCAATGGGATGATGGAATTTTATCAGTCATGCAGGGACAACTGATGGCCCATTAGCAGAATATATCCCCGGGAGAGTTCTCAGGGATGAGTCATGGAGGAGATAAAGATCACTGCCCCAGCTGTTTTTAACAGCTTGTGAAGATGGTGACAGGATACATACCTTTGGTTACATCTTACATTGAAACCTAAGACACAGGTGTACAGAAAAATAGAGATTTTGCCAAAAGACTGCGTTAGGTCTGGATACTCACACTTACACATGTTACTTGCCTCTCTATTTATCTCATACACCAGGTGATGATGTACTGGACAAGGCATCTCATCCATAAAGCCCTGCCCTATAAGGGCACTCCTGGTCCAATAGCAAGGGGTGTGTGTAGTAACAAAAAGTGGAAGAAGTCACACGAATATCAAAACCACCACTTTAATGCTATCTTATAGTTGAATTTCTCCAAGAAAGGGAATATGTCAGGCTAGTGGGGCAATGTAAATGATAGAAATAACCCAGAGAGATGGCATTTATGAAAAAAGTTTAAAATAGGGCTGTGTCTTGGCTAAACAAATGCTTTGGACCTACATCCAGAGCACTTGCAAGCAGACATTGCTATGATTTCCTTTAAACCTACCTCCATCAATTTGTGACTGGCAAGCACTTTACATGCAGGGTACAGGGAGAAAGACACCAGCTTGAAAAAATGACCAGAAAACACCACCAGCAACAGGACAAAGTGACTTTATGCAGTTTAATTTCTGCTAGACACGTTAGCAGCAAATATCCCCAAACTCCTCCTAATTTTGAAGCAGCAGAGCAGAGCTCCAGGGCAGGGGTAAAGGTGTCTCCCCGTGAGCTGTGGCAAACTGGGCAGGCTGGGCAGTGCCCGTGGGCACAGCTGGGGGTGCAGGAGGTTTTCTCTTCCCTCCTCCCCCTCACCCACAAGCCTGGATACCTGGAATGCATTTTCAGTTTGAACCAGCTTTCCTACCTCTTCCCTTTTTTCCTTTTTATGATGGAAACTCAAACCAGCCGTGGCCACCCCACGGAGCTGCTCCAGCCAGGACTTGCACCAGCTACCCTTTCAAATGGAAATGAGTACAGAGTGGCCTGTGAATACAGACTTCTTGAAAAGGTTCCAGGATTACATTAAAGTGGGCCATTTGGGCACAGAAGATCAAAAAGAAAGTCACAGCCAAAGTTTACCCAGGTTTCCAGGGACCAACCTAATAAAGAGAAATGAATAATACCCAACGAGAGGCTATGACTCCTATTAATTCATTTGTTTGCTCAGCTCCCAGAGAGGTTCCTGCCACATTATCCTGCAAAGGAGGCTCAGGTGGCTTTCTATTTGCTTATTTAAACACCTTCCCCACCTTGTGCCAAGTCCCAGTGGGTTGTGAATATTCCAGGCTGATTCTGCTACTGTTAGTCCCTGGAGTGTCTGAGTTTATTCAGTTCTCCATGGGATTATCAGGCAAGGAAGGAGGTAACAAAGAGATCTATTGTCTACCGGTAGGAGAAAAGACACATTTGAAATGAATCCAGCATCTCCACAAAAATATTTGGCTAAATGTATTCCTTCCCCTCACATAATGAAACAGGAATTAGAAATCATCATTGAAAAACCAAATCAGTGCAACAAGTTACTGTTAATGCATAAACTCAGGAACCTATTTGTCTTGTTTCCCCTATTCAGTTTCAAACGTATGCAATTAATTATTGCATTTAATCTCTGTTCTCCCTCCAGTCTGCAGCATCAAACCAGCACTTGATGGTGTCAAAGCTAATGTCAACCTGAGGAAAAAAATATATGAGACCTTGCTGTACAGCTTCTAGGACTCTTTGGTGTAGCAATTAGGATGTAAATGGAAAGGAATTAATTGATATAAGTAAGTTATTATAATCACCATCGATTAAGTATAATCGAAGTCAGTGTCTACACGAGCTATTGATTGCCACTTGCTTTTGTAAGTGTAATTGTAGCATGAATTTTCTGTGCATGGCTGGGCCTTTCATTGTTGTAAACATCCAGGCAAAGCAAGAGATTAAATTCTGTACAAGCTCTGAAGCACCTGCACTAAGTGTGAAACCTTTGCTTTCATTCATTGCCGTGAAGATTTCAATAGAGTATGAAGGAATATTTTTCTGTTCCCTCAATTGGATTACAGCTCTTGTCACATTTGTGTAAGGATAACAATCTCTAGGCTGTGAGGTAGCTTTATAACCAGACCCAAACCAGTCTGCAGTCCCTCAGGCCAAATCTGGCACTGTCCACCAGCCTGGGCTGCTACAGAGGAAGCCAATTCTGCAAAACAGATGGGCAGTGGCATATGCAAAATTTAACTTCTTGTGAATATTCTCCAATTTGACCACAGGATTTATCCGAGACCTAATACAGTAGGATTTCAGTCCCAGTAAATTTGGAAGTGCTCCAAGTGCAAAATCACTGCATTTCATTGTTGCTTATGGCACGTTTTGGCAGCTGTGATCAGTATTGAGCCTTTTCAGTCACGTTACTTGAAAATCTGACTCTGTGTCTCATCTGGGGTATTTATGCCATGAGGAAAACAAAGACCTGATTGTGCTGATTCACCCCTTTGAAGGCAATTCCAAGAATTCTGATATAAATAGCAAAATACAGTAGGTGATCACAATGGTTGATTAGAAAAATTACCTAATTACACTTTTTTTTTCTCTGATTTGTTATTTAATATCTGCTTCTGCTTTTCCTGCTTTGCACACAGTGTGGGGCCTCGCTTTACTTTCCCTTTGCAAACTCAATGAGAGGACGGGAAGAGGTGGGGGCTGGCAGCTTCAGGTGGGTTTTCAGTATCAGATTATAATCTGGAATTATTTCACTGTGACCAAAGGCTCCATAATTCCATGGCTGAGCTGCTCCACTTCACCCAACCACTGAGCCACATTCTGCAGTGAGAAAATTAGGAGCAAATATCAGGATTCCAGACAGGTAACATCACTCTCAGATGGCTTATTAGCCACACTAGAAGATAATTTTGGAACCTTTTATCTTCAGTATTGGTTTTCAAATGACAGCTGAAGTTCACTGGAGAGGCAAGGCAAGGAAATCTGCCCAGCTCCTGTAGGTGCTGCCTGCTCTGTGCATGGGAGATTTCATTCTCCTGCTCCACTACTGCTCAATCCTCCTGCTTAATTTTAATTAAACTAACTTTAGATACTTATTTTCCTTGATGATGTTGCTCTTATCCATAGCTGGTACCAGAGAGGCAATCATTTAAGCTGGAAGGGGATGGACACTTGTTTTCAGCTTTTTTTGGGGTGCTGGTTCCTGCCAGTCCAAGCTGGACTGAGCTTCACAAGCAAAGAACAAATGTAGGTTGTCTGAGAAGGGTTTCCAAAGCTGTTTCTTCACCCTCATCAGCAAATTTAGAAAGAAATTTGAACCGAATGTGCTCAGCTCTGGGAGTTGCCATGGTTGCAACACAGACGATCTAAATGTGGGAGATTATATAATCAGACAGAGTGACTATTTATACAAAGAGTTTAATTTAAACAAAAAAAAAAGGGAGAGAAAAGCAAATGTGCTGCACAATACCTGACTCTGTCCCTACACCAGAGCTGCAGGAGCACCAAGGTGTTAAATCCCAGTGCTCACACTCCCCTTCTTGGCAAGGTGTTTGTAATGTGCACTAAATCTAAAATAAAAACAAGGAAAGCATGAAGCAAAAAGTAGTGTAAATTGCAAAGATCCATCCAGGCCAGAAGGAAGCTGTTTATTACACCTGGGTCAAAATATCTTCTTTATGGAAAGTCCTGAAAGGTTTTAAAGCACAGTGGTGTGGATCTCCTTCTTTGGAAGGCTTATCCTGTGGAATTCTGTAAATCAGAGGGATTTACCTTCCCTAGAAGTGATTAAACACATGGGAGCAGACTCTATGGCTCATTAGATGTTACCTATATGTGGTCATGTAATTCTTTCTTGTTCAGCTCTTGTGCTGCTCCCTCAAGGCTGCTTCCTTGCACTTCCCTCTCCTGCACATCCTGGGTTCATCCCCACATCAGAGACTGGCTGGAGTAGGATTTCCCCCATAGATTTCCCTCTAAACAGGTCCTTGGGGTCTATAGAAATGCTGGAGCTCAGTGGGGATGTCCCCACACTGTGCTGTTACCCAGAGTGAGGTGAGGAGCAAGGTGATAATCAACATTAACTGCAGGCAGTGAGGGCAAAGAGCTGCAGCCCAGGTGTGAGGAGAGTTGTTTTCCTGGAGTCTCACCTCTGCTGGTTCCAGATTAGACAGATGGGAACAGATTGCTTTCATATTTTAACATTATAGGACAAGTGCTCCCACAAGATCCCCCTAATGCCCACTGATGGGAGGCTGGAAGGAGAGTGTATTTATAAAATAACTTTTTGGAGTGGGGGAACTTTCTGCCCAGTGACAGCAAATGCTGAAGCAGCCAAACCAAGCTGATGCTGCATTCTGGCATCAATCAGCTGAGCCATTAGTCTTTACAGTGGGTGTTTCTCCTCCCTGCCTTTTACTTTCTGTGATGATAAACTTTCCACAGAAGTTTAGTTCTGCTCAAATGACAATGAGAAATGGGCTGGGGAACTGCAGGGAGCAAGGACAGAAGAAAATCTCTATTGCAGACACAAAAAAGTTAAGGTTGCACAAGTAAATCCAGTTAGAGGAGAGAGATATACAGCAGAACCCATCTGTTCATCAGACCATGGAGGAAAGGGCAGATCTTTTTTCATCTTTTACTGATTTTCCAGGTTTTTTAATTACCTTGTAGTGTAGTGTGGACATGCAAAGACTGGGGTTTGAGTATGAATTGAACTTTTTTCAGTTTTTGATGTGGTTGGCTGATCCCAAAACCCAGTTCTGGGGCTGACATAACTTCCCACGATGGGCAGTGCTGAGACATCCATGGCATCCACGATGGGCAGTGCTGAGCTCTGGTTGCAGAGGGAGGGTTGAGCTCCCCATGGGTGCAGGGAAGGTGACAACTTCTGTCACTGCAGGGCTCTCTGGGGAGATGGCTCTGAGGGGAACATGCAGTCCTGCAAGGAACACTACCTTGGTGTCAGGCAGTTTTCTCTCATGGCTTGGGCTGTTGTGGGAGCTGGATCTTGTCTCACTGCTGAGAGAGACCTTGGGTGGCTGCAGAGTGCAGAACACACACAGTCCCTTTGGTGGGACACCCTGCTTTTTTCTCTTCACTTCAAATCCCATAATGTGTGTCTCTTACCATTGTAGAGCTCACCTCTTCCAGAGTGATAAAAGGCTGGCCTACCTTGGCCCACTTCTGGGAAATTCTTTAGTTTCATTTTAGAGGAGTAGAAAGAGAAAACTTATATTTATAAATCAAACACTGCTCTGTGTTTCTAAGCTGAAAGCAAGGTGTGAGAGAGGCCTTGCAGCAGCCTGGAGCAGGTTCCTGCTGCTCTGCTATAAATCTCAGCAAACAGGGATGCTGCAGCCAGAGCTCTGCTTTTGCACAGGTTGTTGTCACTAGAAAATACGAGGATTTTTCAAATTATTGCTGCTCTCCCACACCCTGAGGAGCCACCAGCCCGCTGCCTGCAAGGCTCATTCCAAAGGAGGGGATAGGTGAGAACTGGAGGAGGTTCTCAGGGGAGCAGGGCACAAGCACCTTCCCGTGGTCAGAGAGCTGGAGGTGTGCAGAACCCCTGTCCAAGTTAAATATCTGCTGCTTTCATCTCCTGTGGAGACTTAGCTGAGAGCTTTAAACACTGCTGCTGCAGGGCTCTGTCCACCCTTCTGCCACCTCCTTCTGGGTGGATAGCCATAGGCCACCATAAATGTGAGAACTGGGCTTTCAGAGAGGTGGAAAGGGTGTGGGAAGCATTTCCCATTCACTTTTGTCTCTTGGGCCTCTTAACTCTCGGTCTGGACACAGTCAGAGGAGAATGTCCTTGCTGCATGTGCTCTCTGGTCACAGTCTGCATGGGATGGTTTTGTGTTGCTGTGTCTCATGCACATCCTGAAGCACAGGCAGCCCCTGCTTCCTGCAAACCCTGTCTTACAGGAGGATGACTCTGGTGCTGCTCCTCTGCCTTCCAGCCTCCCTTGAACAGCAGCTATGGCTCTAGAAAGGGGAAAGGACAGATGAGACAGTTTTAAAACTCAGGGAGGCTTGTGAGCTTGTCCCACCTCCTGTTCAGATCCCCATGGCCCAGTCTTTGACAAGGAGTGGGATGGTCATTTGTGGGGATCCCCCCCCTCTGAGCTTCAGAGTCCTTTTGCATCTTCCTGGACTGAGTGAGCCCTGGTTCCCTAGGGAGGAGTGGGTGCTTTTCCAGGCTGATTCACCTCTCTGCTGTGTTAGCACCCCAAAAATAATTATTTCTTTCCCTTGACTTCAAGGTGGCTCACAGAAATGGAGACATTTACTTTTGGGCAAAGAGTCCTACCCTGATGATCAACAGGTCCCTGAATCTGATCTCTGAGTGTCAGAAATTTACACACTGAGATCCCAGGTTCAGTTATTTGAAGGTGTTTTGGTGTGGAGATCTAAGGCAGTATGCCTGGCATTGATTTAATTTCAGACATTCTTTTTCATTGGGAATCTTCCCTACAAGCTGTCATGTTTATTTCACCACTCCCCAAATCCTATTCACTTATACATGTTTCCTTAGTGGCATTTCTGGGATGACATGGGATTGTACTGAGGCTTTAAAAGGTCTTTTTTCATCTAGCCTTTTATCTTTCTAAAGCTCCATGTTATCTGAGAAGTACTTCAAACTGAATCTCACTGTCCTCTCATGTCTTCTAAGTAAAAAGTATGAAATAAGCTTAGCCCAAACCTCTGGGGGAATTTTTTTCTGATTGACAAGTCCTTGCAAATATGTCCTGGGACCTGTCTGTTCTGCCTAATAAATCATCATTAACTCTCAGCAGATGAAGAGAGATTCTCATCATCTGACAGGGTATCAATTCACTTGCCTTAATGTATGGAAGGTTTTAGGTCTCTCCCCCAGCGCTCTCCAAGAGAGGCTTTCTGTCAAGTGAAAAAATGGGATCTGGGCAGCAGAACTGAGCTGCCAGGTTTGCCAGTGATGGACGAGGCAGGTGGGAATGAGGCTCTTTCCTCCTCTGCTTTATTGATCCTGTGGCTCTGGCCAGTGTAGCAAAGTTTCCACAGCACTAAAACCAAGCAGGAAATGAAGAAGGGAGAGACGATGGCCTGGAGTCTGAGTCAAAGGCTGGCTGCCCTTGGGGAGAGCTTTTGGGAGCCCATCAGCAATGTCACCTCTGACCTGGCCCACTGCATGACTCACAGGACAGAAAGTGACAGTCTGGCACCAGCCTGTTGCAGTAGGACACAAAATGAATGATATGCACAAGCTGGAATGTCTAAGGTAAAAAGAACAGTTTATTTTTGAGCTCTAATATTTATAGACTTCTGTCTTGGTTTGGAAAGCCAGGTGTCTGCTAAGGAAGGCAGGAGCCTCCCCTGAAACGGAGAAAATGAAACCCCCCCCCCCTTTGAATTACTATAAATTTTAAATTAAGGGGCTCTCAGGCAAAAAATATGGGAGCAGGAAATAACAGTTCTTTACTAGGGAAGAAAATAAAGGATAAAATGAACAATGGAGTACACTAGAACACTGCCAGAGTCAGAACACAGCCTGACACCCTGTGGGTCAGGGTGCTGGCAGCAGTGCCATTGGAATTGTGGCTCAGCCCTCCTGCAGTGCCAGGGGTGGTTCTGCTGGAGCAGGGATCCTGGAGAAAGGTGCAGTCTTCCTCTGAAGATCCAGGGGAAGAGGCAGCTGCTGTTCCTCTGGGAAATCCAGTGGAGAAGCTGTGCTGGTGTTCCAGAACCTCCAGATTATATCCAGGCAGGAATGCTTGGCTCCTCCCTCTGGGCTCCCATCTCCCAATGGGATGCTGCAGTTCTTATCAGCCATGCAGGGACATTCCATGGGCTGTTATCAGCAGGGGTCTGCCTGAGGGAGGAGTGGGTGTGATGTCTCAGAGAGAGATAAGGAAAACTGCCCACTTGACAAAAGACAGCTGCCATAGAGATGGCAGAGAGAACACAGCTTGCCTCGCAACAGCTTTTAAAGTGACTGTGGATTGGAGGATCAAACTGCCACTTCTCCAGCTACACTGGTCCAACTAACAGTCTATTAATTTTCTCTTCCTCTAGAAAGGAATGCAAACCAATAATTATTTACATGAAAAGTGCATGAGAAGCTCCATCACAGAAATGTAAACATCAGAAGGCTTAGAAGAACTTAGAAGAACAGGGTGACACCATCCCACTGATGGTAACACCATGTGAAAAGCGGTTTTCCATTTTCTTGATCATCATCTTATTTAGGCACATCAATAAAGAGCTTTTCACAGGCAAATAAAGAAACTAAAATATGCCAGGCAAGCCATGGTTTCAGTGTTCAGTGTTGGCCAAACCTTCTCATGCTGGGATTGAGAGGCTTGCTCTGGTTGAAGGGATGTGCTTCACTTTATTTGTCATTCTCTCCGGGACTTCCTCACTTTTGCTGTCCAAAGCTAAAAAGAACCACCAAAACCCCAACCCATCACATTATCCTCCTCTGCCTTGGCCATAGTTCTGAGGGAGACTTTTTTATGTGCTTATAAATTAGAAGTAATCCCCCAAATGTGCTGGGATTTTATTTATTATAAAATATTTTATTTATTATGAAATATAGTCTAGAATAATAAAAACTAGAATAGTTACAAAACGCACAAATTCCTAACATTAAACACAATCCAGTATTTCACTAAGGCTTTCGTTTTCTTTCCTTATCTTTCTCTTTCTTAACTATTTGTAGATTAAAAAAAATACTGCTATGTATAACTGCAGCTTATATTCTTTTGCATTTTCCCACATAAATACCAAGATTTAAAAAAAAGAGAAAGATTTAAGGATTTTTCAGCTAATCTTTTCCCTGCAAGAGCTCAGCTATAAAGAAATACACCAGACTGAAGTGTTTTAATGCACTCAGAGAAGTGGCAATGCTGAAATCTCTGCAGTTTTTTAGTCATTGTGTTTGAATACCAGGATCCTGCTTAGGAAAAAAAGCAGTTTATTGTCTGTTTGTTGGCTGAGTTGCTATGGCAGAGAGTTCAACATGAGTGGCTCTGTGGGGAGGCAAACACCTCCTGGTATCTGAGACTGGGCTGTGGCCCTGGAGGAACACCACAGGGTTTGTGCTGCCCATCAGAGGAGATGTGCAGGGAATATTCTAAAAGAGCCCAGGGCATTCCCAGCATTCCAATATCCCAGGAGAATGTTAGTGCTCCCAGATCCACCATGAGGGCACCAGGGAAGTCTGATAAACATGCTGTGGTTGTTGAAATGAATTGTCTGGAATCAAGTAGGCACAAGTCTGTGTCTTTGTCCAGTGGGGGAAGAAGTTGGGGTGGGGAACAAAATTCCAAAGAAACATGTAGCAGATGCCACCTACCAGCTGAAGGAAAGAGGAAGAAAGGAAAATTGTTATGGTTGAGGCTGTTATGAAAACAGTCTGAGTGTCCAGATAAAGGAATCTACTGAAAAGTAAAAATCCCAGAATAGTTGGGATTGGAATGGACTTTAAAGACCATCTCCTTCCAAACCTCTGCAATGGCCAGAGGGACTTTTCACCAGAGCAGGTTTCTCCAAGCCCTGTCCAACCTGGCCTTGGAATAAGTGGTTTGGTTCTGTTAATCCCTCAAGTTTGTGTCATAGATTGCAAACAAGGTAAAAAAAATCTACTCAAATATTTCCATTCTGAATATGCAACTATTTGAATAGTCATCCTCTTAAGATTGTCCCAGAGGTAAATCAGGTCCTTTTTAATGCACAACTTGCTTTTCTGTCTTCTCCATTCCACAGGAAAGTTGAACTTTTGAGTCTGTTCTCCTTCCCAGCCTTGACTCTATAAAAAAAAGAAGATTATTTTTGTTGTCTGGTCCAAATTTTCAAGTTTTTGACAAGGCTTTTGAAAATAACACAGAAAAGAACAGTAAAACACCTATAGCCCTCAAGATTTTGCCCAGTGTTTAGGTTGTGAGAGCATAACCCTGTCAAGGTGGCATCTGGGAACTGCCTCTGGGGATTGAAGGAAAAACAGGGGCTGGGGCATGAAGCAAAAGACCAAAATGTGCAGCAGAAGAAAAGATGAAGGAAGGAAAAATCAGCTACTCGTGTGGTTTAGGCTGTGCTAGAAAGAGTCTGTGTGCCCAGATAAAGGAGACATCAATGGAAAGTTAAAATAAGAAGTAGAATCAGCCATCACTAAAGCATCAGTGTCAAGAGGCACCAAACAAAGAGCAGAGTCCTTTTCTTTTCTGATGTCTGGCAAGCAAAGGAGGTGTTGGATTATAAAAAGGAGATTTCTTAGAGTGCCTTCCAGCACTCAGCCCTGAACCACTCAGTGCTTGGCATTCCTGCAGCACCTCTCACCTGGGGAAACATTGAGGGAGAGAACTTGCAGGACTTTTGTGGTGTGAGGTAAATCACATCATCCTGGACATCATGAACGTGCCCCTCTTGTTGGATGGACTCTGAGCTGCTGCAGTGCCAGAGGACTGGGGTTGATTCAAATCCTCAGTCAGAAAAAGCAGAAGGAAACAACCCTGTGGAATAGGAAATCAGGAGTTCTGCTGTTTTTTTTCTTTATTATGGCATGTGTCATAAATTTACAAAGGGTTCCCAACACCACAAGCACTGTCAGGCTTGTTACAGCATCAGGGTTTGTTTATGGCTTGGTTAACTTCACACACACATAAAAATCTACCACAGTTGTGTGGAACCCATAGCAGAAACTGACATTAGTTGCCTTTCTGTGGATAAGTAATATTAAGTAATTTGCAGTGCTCTGGAAGAGGTTAACCCAGTGTTGGTGTGTCAGGGCAAGCAGGGGCTGTGTTTTCTCATGGCCTGTTACTGAAATCCTGCATCTGTTACCTTTCTGTTGATGGCAGATTCAGAAAACCTGGCCAGTTTCCAGAGCAGTGCCTTTTTTTCATCACTGTCAGCTTCTGTCAGTTCATCTCTCAGTCATAAAATTTTTAAAACAAAGTCTACTGTCTGTTGTCTAATATTCCTTCCATTAGCCATTGCACTTTCATTGCAGGCATCTGACATTAACTTTTGGCACAGACAGTGTTTCACAAATCTAAAATACCTTGCTGACACTACCTGACCCTCTGAGCACGCTTAGGAAATTGCCATAACTATCTCTATTTTATAGAAAAGCTTGAAAGGAGCCTCAGACAGAAGTGATACCACAATTTTTGTTCAGGGACGGTAATTTAGGTGTCTTGTTAGTTGTGCTCTCAGCACTTCAGCCTGAATTTCACTGCTGTTAAATAATCAGCTCTAACAGGATATGTGTTTGGTTTATTCTCCTGGAAACAAGGCATTGTGAGCAGGATGCCCTAAAAGGATGTGCACACAATAGAAATTTTAGCCCCTTTAAAAACTGAAGTTTCTGTCTTGAACAATAGACAAGGACTTAAGGAGCCTTGCAGATCTTCTGCAGGAATTTCAATGTGCTTACAACTTCTTTATTATCTGGCCTTCATTTTTTTTTTCCCTGTCCTTCATCTGTGCTGTTTTCCTGCAGTAATTTCACGACCTTCTGTTGAGGTATGATGTGTCCCAGCTAGTGGAGGTCTTGTTCCTTGGTGTTGACTGTGCTGCATTATTGGAAACCTGTGGTTCAGTTTATAACCCATCACATTGTCCCTGGTTCTCTCCAGAGGAATAGTGCTTCTGATTAATTTTATTAGTGGGTTTATTTCAGTTCAAAATGAGGCGTGGGTTTCCAAGTGACAGAAAATAGTCCTTTTCTTAGAGTATAACAATGTAGTTCAGAGAGGTATTATCCAGAGAAAATGAGAAGATTTTAAAGGTTTCTTTAAAGGAAGAAAATTTCAGGCTTGATTAAAAACAGAACTAAAGGGGGAAAGAAAGGTGCAGCAGTAATTTCTAAACAGGAGTTGCAAAGATTTCTGCCATGGGTGACTGCTGTAGTCTATTACCCTCACAGCAACACAGTGCTGAACACTGGGTGGCAAAATTTTCATTAGGCTAGGAGCTAGTGCACAAAATTTAGAAATTTCCAGATAAAAGAGAGGGACTGACTGAGGAACTAAACCTTAATACAAGAAGAAAAGGGAGGAACCACAAATTGTGGGCCAGTCTCTGGATCCAAAGGCACCAAATGAGGTGGATTTCAAGACCTTTTCATGAGTGAGATTATTTGTCTTAATTCCTTCCCCTTGGCTTGCAAATATCTGATGCAACTGATAGACAATGACCAACTCTGGAATTCTCTCTTGCTCCCCCAAGACAGGCAGCATTCTTCCTCCACTGAGGACCACGTTCTTCACAAAACATTTCTTGTTTTTTATTCCAGCTTCCCACCTTTACAGCCAAGCTCCTTTCTCACCTGTGAATCATCTGCCTTGCCTCCTGATACCAGAAGTGAAGTGAATACTACATTTTGCTTAAATTCAATGATCTTCTCTCCCAGCCCATCTCTTTTTAAAGCATTCATCAAGCACATTATGGAGTCTCCAGAGAATGAAGCCTTCCTGTTCAACTCTTTCCTCCCATTTAAAGCAGTGAAGGCAGGGAGCAGAAATTAATGTAACTTTTGTCTCTGCCTTGACTTGAGAGCTCTTTGAACAGAGCATTTCCTCTTATCAAAAGCTCTCTCCAAGGTGGGGCTCACTTGTTCAGAGCCTGTGTGCATTCATCTTCCCCCATGCTTCATCAATCACACTGGGGAGGTCTGTTGGGAGGATCCTGGTGAAATTCCACCTGTGCTCTGGTTTAAACTGGGGGTTAATGGTTTGTAGAACAAGCTCCTGTGGTGCTCTGGGAGGACTGGGAGCTCAGCCCATGGTTGTTGACTCTTCTCACCCCTTCCCACTGGGGCTTTCCAGTTAAGTTTTTCAGTGTTAGAAAGTCCAGCATTGCTTGATTCTAATGTCCTTTATTGTGCCAACAGCAGTGACTTACTTTTCCTGGCTGACATTTCTATACTTCTGCAAATGAATGATTGCACTGCCTGGTGCATGGTTATGCACTTGTTGACAGCTACAAGTTTAACTTCATTTTTATGAGTTATTTACAAAGGCAGAGTTAATTACAATTGCTTTTTACCCAGTTTGCATAGAGGGTACATACAATTCATTTGAAATATTTCAGATATCTGTGATTTTTTTCTGGAATGGCAAAGGCTGAACTATTGCAGAACATTAAAAGCAAACAAGTAACCCCTTTCCCCAGGAGCTCTAATTTAGAATAAGCTTCCAGCCCAGCACTTACAAATCAAATAAAGATTTGTTGTGACAGTGTTTTGTACTTCCAGGTGTCTTTATATTCCTGGTATGCCCATTTCCCCTGGATAAGATATTCAAATTTTCATCCTTTATGTAAAAGCAATTTCATTTTACATCACTTGTTGTGGCACAGAGTAAATCTACAGAGGTTGGTGGTTTTTAGCAAATTTATTTATCCTGTAAGTCTCCTCAGCAGATCATTGATGAGCCAACATATCAAGACACACCTTGAAAAGCAGAAGGAGAAATTGAGAAAAGGAAAGGAAGATAATTAGGTTCAGATTTGGTCATAGTTTAAAAAGGTTTGAAACATTGAAAAGAAAAGGAGAGGCTGATTGAATTCCAGAGCTGGCACAAAGATAGGCCTTGCTCCACCTTACCCCACTACCCATGGAAAGGAATAATGCAAATCCTCAGTGCTGGAAAATTACTTTGAGTCAGTCCCAAATAAGGAGAAGTCTGACCTCATCATGAGACATTCTGTGTTCTCATTTCTTTGGGTTTTAATTTTTTAGGATCCAGAATGCAAACTTTCTTAACACAGGCTAACAGACAGAAATTCCATCTGTGAACTCCAGTGGAATTGGGAGTGATTGGGAGTGGCCCAATTATTTCCCTTGAGAAGAGGGCTGAAATAAAGATGTCAGCATGACCCTCACAGTATTGCACACTAACTACTTACACACACATCTGGGATTTGAATTAATAGACCCCAGGCTCCTTAATCCCATGGCAACAATCAGCTTTAAGGATCTTACAACCTGTCATTGCAGATATAGGGAGAAGAAAAAGTAGTTAAAGAATAGAAGATGTTAGGTAGGAAGTAAGGTTTTCATTTTAACAATATTCCTTAATCCTTTTTCCTTTAGCTATTTCTAAGGACAAGTCAGGTTTGAATACTTTCAGGTGGTGCAAAAAAACAAAACAAAACAAAACAAAAACCAAAACAAAACAAAACCCCAAAAAATAAAAAACAAAAAAACCCCAAACAAAACAAAAAGACAAACCAAAAAAAAAAACCAACCAGAGATATATTTAGGAGAAAAGAGCCCTTAGTGGAGATAAGGGAGCTGATGTTACTGCTGCTGCTATTGTTCCTGTTGAAATCTAATTCTAATGCCTGAGGGGGAAAAAAAATGGAAAAAAAACCCCGAGATACTCACACCAGGAGCAAGAAGAGATTAGCAAATAAAAGATGCATCCTCTGTCCTTTGTGGGACAGATTGTCCCTGGCAGTTATACTTGTAGAGAAGCCTGTGATCTGATCAGCTTCTCCAGCACTGATTGTGGTACTGAAACTTTGCTTTTAGCTTCATTTCCAGCAGCAAACACAGCCGTGCTGCAAAGAGATAGTGAAGTCTTGCCTGGCTGACCCTGCCTTTTTTGTTCTAATAGAAGAAGAAAATAGAGGAGGAGAATAGAAAATATAAGTAGATCTGTGAGGAGTACAAATTACTGAAGCCTTGTTTTCTACAGATGTGTGTCCAGTGGCTGGCTGGATTTCCTCCCTGAGAAGATCACAGTGGAAATTCTTGTCCCCTTGTCTTGGGGCTCTGAGCAACCTGGTCCAGTGGGAAGTTTCCCTGCCCATGACAGGGGGAATAAGATTTCAAGTTCCTTCCAACCCAAACCATTCTGTGACCTACAGCTACTGCCTACTGTCAGAACCCAGGAGATTCCTCTGGCTGCCCTGGGTGATTCCAGACCCTGGCAGGGGTTCAAAGACCTTGGCACAGAGTCAAAGACACCTGTGCCTTTGATTTTAGCCATGGAAACAATTCCCAACTTTGTGTGAGGAGTTACAAGCCACAAGGGTTTGAGCAGAATGACAGTGAATTTGTCACAGGGTGAAAATGTAGAATTTTGGGGATTTAGAATGGGAGTTCAAGAGGCAAGATGAGGAATCTGGGCATGTCCTGTCCTTCTTCTTGTCCTCCATCTTCTGCTGTGATGGTGGCACTCTTGGATTGGTTTAGAGCAGAGACAGAGTGTCTGACACAGGTGACAGGTATTGGAAAATTATTGTAAATAAAGCACACCTAGTTCTTAGTATAAAAAGCCAACACCACCCCAAGGGCAGGGACTGTGCCACAGCCTGACCTGCTGGACAGATCTCAGCAGGGCAGAGAGAGAATGTGAGAGATAACAGAGAATAAACAACTTGAAAACCACAGCTGAGGAATCCTGACTCCTTCTTCGACCTCAGGGCTGGGAAAAAGAGACTTTCCAACACCTTGGGGTCATCTCGACCACAGAGACCCTGAGAGCCTTCCATTCCTAGGGGCATTATTGTGTTTGCATTTCTCCTTGCCCCTCTCCCAGCTGCCCATCCTCAGCACACCCTGAGGATCCAGTTGTCTTTGAGTTTTCCACTGTCAGCTCTGCTCAAGACGGAGCTGCAGGCTGAGGAGCTGTGTGTGAGGTGAAGGGATGAGAAAGACAGCAGGATCACATGAGCCTTGTTTCCATAGTAAATGAGGCTGAGAAGGTGGAGGAAGAAAGAGGAGCCATATGGCAAGTGGTGATGGCAGGAACCAGAGCTCTCTTCTGAGGGTGGCTTCAGGCTTTAGTCATGTGTTGGAGCCAGAGATATAATTTCTCTCAATCAGCCAAGATGCTTTAGAGGATCACATGGAGTTGCAAGAGCATCAGGGATCCAGGAAATGATAAGATTTGTTGTTATGGTAAACACTGTTCTTCTTCTTCATGTCCTTCTATCCAATGTCACAATAGTTGGTCACATTCCCTTTTAGACTATTTATTTGTTTATTCATTTTATTTTACTAAATACCCAAATTCTGATGGCTCACATTGTTTTTCAGGCCATTTTTTTCCCTTCTACTAGGCCTGGTTTCTTCTCCCAGCCTGGCAGGAGCCTCTGTTGGGGGCTCCCCAGACCCCACCACATCTCATAGAGCTGGCAGTTTCCATCTGATCTGTAATTCCTGACTCCTCTACATCCATCCCCAGCATCAGCTCAGACCATGGGGCACGTGGAGCTGGTGCCAATTAATAGGACAAGAGGAAAGGGCAGGAACTGATGCACAGTAAGTTCTACCTAAGCATGAGGAAAAACTTCTTTGCTGTGAGGGCTGGAAGGGATTTTCCAGAGAGGATGTGGAGTCTCCCTTGATGCCTTGGGTTTTACCTTTGATATTTTTCAGATTCTCTGCTGGCTGGTATGTAACTCTGAAACTTCATATTAGGTGTTACAGGGTAGTTAGACAAAACAATTCTTTCCCAGCTGGAAATCAAGGAAAGCCTTTACCCAAAGAGCACAAACAATGCAAAGAGAGGGGGGCAAGGCAGGGGGCAGAGACTTCATGACCTGGAACTGCAATTGGACAATATTCAGAAGAACCACAAATGGTAAAAGTGTAAAAACTCCTGACAGGGATCCCTCTTAAATTCAGCCTGGGTGCAGCCCTGGCCAGGCTGCTGTGCTGCCCAAGGTGTGTCCTTTTAAAGCCTTGCAATAAATACCTGTTTTGTCCATTTAGCCCTGTCTAGTCTCTGTTGCAGATCAGCCTCTCAAGGCATCACCATCACTGGAGACATTCCAGACCCATCTGGACCCAGTCCTGTGCTCTGGGCAGCGAGTTTGGCCTAAGTGACCCACTGAGGTCCCTTCCAAACTGAACCATTCTGGGATTCTGCAATCCTGGGGTGGAAGAATTCAGTGGCACCTTCCCCACGTGCTTGGAAGGCCATCAGCTGGGATGGTGTGCTCTTGGTAGGACAGGCAGAGTCCCCAGCAGTGGTGACAACACCACCGCGGCTCCATCAAAGCAGCTGCACGTGATCCTCGTGCCAGGAATTGTGCCACCGCCTCTGGATGGCTGATTGAATGCAACTTGTTTGCCTCTGCCTGTCTCCTTCCCTCGTGCTCTGAATGATTCACTGTCAGAGTGAGGATGAAAGAAAGCAGAGCACAAAGACACCTTTGTCTGCATCCCTGCTCTCCGCGGAGCGCGGCCGTGCGGGGACCCAGCTCCGCGCTCCAGCCTGGAAGATGCTGCTCTGGGGGGCTGCTGGAAACTGGGGGCACTTCTGCACCTTGTGTCTGGTCAAATCCAAGCTGTCCTTGTCCCCTTGGGCAGTGCTCAGCCCCTGGGCTGCAGGGCAGAGAGGGAGGGCGAGGCTGTCCTTTGCCAAAGTGGCCAAGAGTGAATTAAGGCAGCGGGTGACGTTTCGTTGCTTTTAAGTAATTGTCAAACATAATGGAAGTTACCTGCCTGTTTTCTTGAGGGATTTGTACTGAACAAGGGGAAGAGCTTCTAACAGGATCCCAGGGTTGAGGAGAGATTTGAGAGGAAGGATCAGAAGAATTAAATATGTGACATGTAGCGAGGAAAGATGATAATGAATGGATATATCTGCCTGTGCTGCTCAGTGCCAGCCACTTGAATGAATTTATTTAGGGAACAGAAGCAAAATAGCTGAATTGCCATGGTTCTCCATCCAGAAACATCCTTTTTTTCCCCTCCAAAATGTCAGCTAGCTTAAGGAAAACCTTCTTTCCAGTGGCATGGGGCTGAATTGTTCCCATAGGCACATTTTTGGGATGATCCAATAGACATTCAAATCTATGGAAACCCTTTCTTGGACCAAGATTTTAAATCCAGCTGTTTGAGGAGGAAGGGATGTGATAGAGCTCTGTGTATTTTGGAGGCCGTAAATGCTGAGGTGAGAGGAAGGGGTTATTCCATGTAGCACAAAGAGATCTATTTAAGCACAGAGTTGCACTAAAATAGGAATTTTTATATGAGCCATAAGAGTGTCAGATGGCTCAGATAATAATAATATCACATAAAATAAAGTAATTGTATTGTATAAAGGTTGTCAGTTTATTTGCAACACATCTAGTCATAAAGCTGATCATTTTCTGTTAAATTAAAGTTGCACAACTTGCCTCTGAGCAAGAAATAAAGGCCTGGTGCTCTTTATTCCATTTTTGTAATTTGGCTTACTCTGTTTATTGGATTTTTTAAGTCATTAAGTGAAAGAGAGAGGGCCAGACATCGACTCACTCAAATCCACTCCATTTCAAGTGAAAAAGTGAAGTCAGCCTTGGAATATTGCTTTTAAAAAAGCACTTGGATGATGGAGAGTGTCTCTAGGAAGGCAAAATGATCATCAGGACTCGGCAGGGTTAAACCAGGCAGGACAGGGCAGCAGGAGAATGTTGCATTGAGTGCACTCAGGAGCATGGACTGGAATCTAATGGGGCTCTTACCTTGCCTGGAAACCACTTGTAGCAGAAAACTCTCTGTTGCAGAAAAGCACAGGGTAGGAAAAATTAGGATGGAAGCTCAGGTTTTTATGAAGAGTGCCAAAGTGGTTCCAATTCTGTATTCTCAGCAGCAAGTCTTGTACATCTTCCATCACAGGGCATCAGTTTGGTGGCCTGCATTAAGTGGCACAGCAAATAGCACTCATATTTTATTTACTCTCTGGAATGGGACATATATAATTGTCAAAACTCATCATAAAACCCCTTTTTTTTTGGCCCTTGATAAATGAGTTTAAAACTCCAACCCTTCAGATCAGTGAGTAAGGAAGATGAAGTAGTAAAGCAGAGAAGATACTTATTGCCAAATGGATTAGGAATTTGAGAACTCCCTCTATATAGGCTATAAGTCCCAAATCAGACTTGATAAATCAAGTGATATTAGAAGAGATCTTCAGGGCTCAGTAGACTTAAATATTGCAAGAAACTATTACTGTCATATCCATCTCAACACACAACAGTGCTGTATATTAAATGGCAATGGATCAGCTTCCCTCTGCCTCTTAAATATTCCAAAGACAATAGATCAGTAACTTAATTAAATAATATTAAAAAAGCAGTCCAAGTGGAGCTGCATGAAGGATGATTTCTGGCTATTAATTTATTTGCACATTACTTCTGTGCAGCAAAATATGCTTCCCCTCCATGGGGGCAGTACAGCCACAGCTGGATATACCAGAGATGTGGCTCAGATCTCTCAAGCTTGAATGTGATTTTCAATTTTTTATTAAACTTATTCCAGCTAGCAGTGAAAGCAGGGTTAGAGAATGGTCTCCACCTCTTACATGTTTGGACAGTATAGTCAGGGAATTTACACTAGACCTTAAATCCCTTCTGTTCCTCAACCACATCCCAGTTCTGTCCAGAGTCATGGTGAACATCTTGCTAGGAGTCCAACTCCTTTTGCTGGTGGAGAGTCCCTTCAGGTCCAGGTCAGTTCAAGAGTGGCACAGGTGCTGTGTAAGGAGCCCCTGGGTGTCTGACATGCTGTACTAAAAGGACAAACCCTGGGAAAATGACTCAGTTAAGGTACCAAGGTGCTGCTCCAACACACTCAGAGTTTACAACACAGCCTATTGTATTTGTGGGGTGTCCCAATGAAGGCAGGCATGGTGAATCTGACTCCACATTCTCAGAAGGCTCATTTATTACTTTATGATACCATATTCTATTAAAGAATACTAAACTACACTAAAGAATACAGAAAGGATACAGACAGAATGCTAAAAAGATAACAATGCAAACTGGTGACTCTCTCCAGAGCCCTGACACAGCCTGGCCCTGAGTGGCCAAAGAGTGAAAACAACTCCCAGCAGAATGCAATGGAACAATCACCTGTGGGTGAACAATCTCCAAACACATTCCACATGTGAGCACAGCACAGGAGAAGCAAATGGGATCAGAATTGTTTTCCTTTTCTCTGAGGCTTCTCAGCTTCCCAGGAGGAAAATCCTGGGTGAAGGGATTTTTCCAGAGAATGGGAATGCCACAACAGCTCCAGTTTAACATGGTCTGGGTAAGACTTTGGAGCAGTAGGGAAGGCACCTTTGTTCTCACCTGGTTTAGTGTCTGGTCCTTCACAGAAATAAAATAAAGGCATAAATCTGCTGTGCTTTGTGCCAGCCTGTCACCTCCAGGGCTGGAGGCAGCAGCTGATCAGGGGAACAAAGGGTGCCTCCAAGGGATCCAGCTGTGCCAGGACATTCCCCTAGCACAGCAGAGCTCACCTGCTCTGTCCATCAGCTGGTGCTGCTCAGGACATTCTCCCCTCACATGAACTGATGAGATAACCCAGGCCAGCTCACCAGCTCACTAGGAAGTCCTCACAGGCTACTGAGTTATTTCTTTCTCTGGTGCCAGGGGTGGAATTCCCAATAAACCACTGTCCCTGAGAACAAGATGTGGGGAAATAAGCTGGAATTCCTGACTGAGAGACACTACTTTTACAATCTATAAAAACTACACAAACTTTCATGAAGGCAGAAGCCTCCTATACACATCCAGAAACCATGTAGGACATGTCCTGTGGAGATTGGGCACAAATTCTGTGGATACTTTCCTGGGAACTGAGTTAAAGGATTCTATGTGTACTCCATCAGTTTGGTGGGAAATTACATTGAATCCTCATCTTCACTATTTCTTCACTAGCTGTAATATAAGTATCTTTATTTTCTGTAATTTCTCAACAGTATTTTATCTACTAGTAGTTATTTTTTTTTTATCCTGTGCAGTGAGTAGTCTGTTCAAAGTCTCTTTGTCTAATTAATAAATAATTCATTTTGCAATAGACCTAATCAGCCATTATTAAAAACTTGTGAATGAGAGCAATCTGGGGCACAAGCTGCCTCAAATGGAGCTGCTGCCAGAAATCTGAGTCAAGCCTTGCCCAAGCTCTCATCTCCATTTTTAACACCACATCCACATCTCTACACTCCTCCTGCCCTCATCTCCCACGTGCCCTCACTCCTGGGGAGCTCCTGGAGAGCCCAGGAATGTCATTCAGCTCCTGGGGATGGCACAAGCAGCACAGAGACAGAGCAGGGGCCAAGCACCTGCCACATGTGATGGGTTCCTCTCCCACAGAAGCACTTCCACAAGGTGGATGTTCCTTCCCAGCCACCAGGCTTCTTCCAGAATATTTTGAACCAATGCAAAAGTCCTTCAGAGGAAGTAAAGGGAAATGGGTAATTTTGAGGACATTAATGAGGTTTGTAGAGTAGTTACTCAGAGCAGTTCTCTGCAGGTGTCTCTTGGTTTGGAAAGCCAGGTGTCTGCTAAGGAAGGCAGGAGCCTCCCCTGAAATTGAAAATGCAAACCCCCTCCCTATGAATTGCTATAAATTTTAAATTAAGGGGCTCTCAGGCAAAAAATATGGGAGCAGGAAATAACAGTTCTTTACTAGGGAAGAAAATAAAGGATAAAATGAACAATGCAGTACACTAGAACACTGCCAGAGTCAGAACTCAGCCTGACACCCTGTGGGTCAGGGTGCTGGCAGCAGTGCCACTGGAATTGTGGCTCAGCCCTCCTGCAGTGCCAGGGGTGGTTCTGCTGGAGCAGGGATCCTGGAGAAAGGTGCACTCTGCCTCTGAAGGTCCAGGGGAAGAGGCAGCTGCTGCTCCTCTGGGAAATCCAGTGGAGAAGCTGTGCTGGTGTTCCAGAACCTCCAGATTATATCCAGGCAGGAATGCTTGGCTCCTCCCTCTGGGCTCCCATCTCCCAATGGGATGCTGCAGTTCTTATCAGCCATGCAGGGACATTCCATGGCCTGTTATCAGCAGGGGTCTGCCTGAGGGAGGAGTGGGTGTGGGAGAGATAAGGAAAACTGCCCAATGGACAGGAGACAGCTGCCATAGAGATGGCAGAGAGAATGCAATTTGCTTGGCAGTCCATGACCAGGTGTCCACATTTCTTGGTAGGCAGATTGGTGCTCTAAATTTCAGCTGGGGTACCCACAGAGTGCTGAAGCTGTGGCTGTTAACACCATTCAATTTTCTGTGTCTTCACAGCCAGTTCACTTTTTGCTTTAACTGGGGTCTGACAGCTCCAGTCCTGCTAACTCCTGTACAGATATCAAAATAACAGTACTTATCCCTGATAAACTGAGGATTATTTCACATCCACTTTTTTTTTTTTTTTTCTTCCAGCCTCCTTTGAAGTGTAAAAGTGGCTGCTAGGGAGTCAGCTCAAAAAAAAAAAAAAAAAAAAGAGGTAAAAGCACTTCTTTCATTGACTTACTCTATAACCTACCTTAAAAGGCTGGGTTGAATTCCACAGACAGAATATTTCTCCCTGGTAATTATGGTCATTTTTCATTATTATCACAACCAGGATCCATTTAATAGAAGAGATTCTCTTTAGTAATTCCTTTTCATGCTATTTGCCAGTGCTCATGCATTGCCAGCACCTATTTTTGCATGTTCAGGTTATGGAATGACAAGCAGAGATTGGCCAGGTGTGAAATAGGTGTGTGTGCAAAAAGGTGAATTACTCAGATTTGGAAAGGAACCCTCTCTAAAATCATCTGAGACAGGGAGATGGTGGTGTGACATCCAATACAATTGAGCACTAGGGCTGGAAGGGCTTGTCAGAGGACTTGGATGAGGCTCCAAGGGAAGGGAATTCTGTCCAATTGGACAGGCACCCTTGGCTCTGAAAATCAGGCCTGGACATGTACAAATGTGTAGATTTGATGAGCCTATTTAAAGGGAAACTAATTAGAAATATAGACAATCCACCTTTCTTAAATGGAGTTATTGTAGTCTCTGATCCATAAATCTGACATTTATACACATTTATATGCTATTGCTTAATGAATACCTGATTAAGGAATACAGCTGCCAAGTGAATAAATTTGTTGTTAATCAAATGATCCCATAAAGACAGATCATCAGACCTATTAGAATACATTCATTTGGCAGATAAATCTGCTTGCTGCAGCCTGTTAGTGCAATGTGTAATGCAAATCAAATTGTTCTTTAGAGCTAAACCTTCATCTTTGCCAGAATAAAAAAGACTTTGCACGGAGCAGATGAGATGAAATCCTATATTTTTATGGAGGGTGTGAAAGCCCTTGGCATTATGTCTTGTATTGAAAGTAAATTTCACCCTAATTGAACACTAAAGACTGAGGAATGCTTAAGACTGTGCACTGAAGATTTTACTGTGGTATATAATTGCCTCCCTCTTTTGTTGCTGTATCTAATTCAACAGTATAAATTACCAGCTTAATTTTTGTCTTATTGTGTGATGTACTTATACTATTATTTTGTACTACCAAGAATTAGCAACTGGCATTTGTGTTTATAGATCCTTTCATCCAGGGAAAATCTAATAACAACATTGGTCTAAATATTACATTAAAGGGCTGAAGCATGTTGGAGATGAAAAGATAGCCTGAGGTAACTGTGAAATGGCCACAGTGTTTACAGGGATCTGTCAAAACACTACAGTGACTCTCAGCAGCTTTGCAATGGTGGCACGTTTTTGAATGCACACTTGAAGTGCTGTTTGCAGGGCTGGATTTCATGCTGAACCATGAAAAGTGTATTTATGTTTCAGGTATGAAAGGAGGGCAGACACAAGGCCTCTGGTCTGTGCTGGGAGCTGCCCACCCTCCTCCAGCAGGCACCAATTCTGTCAGAGTCAGCTCGAGGAGCTGTCTGTGAATTCCTCTCAGGAGGAACCTGCTGATGCCTTTCCTCCAGCCCCTTGCCAAGGCTGGGCAATATTTTGAAGGGAAATGCTGCACCTGTGCACAGCTGAAATGTTCAGGGCAGATTTATATCCAGCCCAACCCTTTTTACCCTGATCAACATGCAAAACTTAAATAAAATACTGAATCAGGGACTTGCTCCATTTTTCCACCTCCAGCCAAGTTGTACTGCCTCAGCTACTTCTCCTCTTCAGCCTACTTTTCACCTGAGGAGTATTTGCTGGTGATAGTAAATATAATAGTTCAGTTGAAGTTATTCCTACTAGGTTTATTAGTGTCTGTGAAGGAATAAAGGACATGAGCAAAAAGTTCAAGAAGAAGGGGAAAACTTTTTGAGAGGTTCTGGTTTGGGGTTACTTGGTCCAGACTGTCATTTCCCCATATTGTTTTGCTTCCTCTGGCTGTGGAGAATTTGCTGGGAGAGTGGAAGAGCAGGAGGAGGCTGGGCTGCAGTTTCCCCCCAGGCCACTACCAAAGGAGCTGGGCTGAGGCAAGGCAGAGGCAAGAGAAGGCAGTGTGTCCAGGGAAAGGCTGTCCTCATCCTGCAGATAACTCCAGAGCAGAGGAAAGGAAAGTACCAAGGCTGCCCCTTGTTTGCTGGTTGGCTCCTGGCACAGAACAGTTTCCCCACTCCATCTACTGTGCAAGATTGAATGTCAAAATCTAATCTAGTGCCTTATTAATTGCATTTATTGTGTACTTTGACCATCTCACATGAAACTTACCCATTAATTTGTCTCTGATGGCTTGACTTGCTCTTAAGGAACCTTTGGAGCTGCTTCAGAAAATGTTTTTCCAGACTGATATTCTGGGTAATTTCTGCTTTAAACCCAATTAAATCTCCTCAGCCTGCTCCAAGCATTGCCAGTGTAAGTGTATGGAATGCAGCTCAATCTGCTTGTTTGTGCTGGGAATGTTCTCCTGGGCCTGGACCGGCCAGTGGGCAAACACAACCAGTCAGGAATGCAGAGCTTGAGCCAGATGATCCAAAAAATGCAACAAAGAAAATGAAGACTCAAGTGGATTGGAGATTTGTCCTTTATTCACATTGTTACCCTTGCTTACAGATGTGTACAGATGTGTGCACACTGCAGTGCTCGGAGCTGCTCCTGGTGGTTTCCTGCTTTTGAGGGGAATGGGGTGCCCAGAAGGATGTGGATGCTCAAACCCTGGAAGTGTCCAAGGCCAGGTTGGATGGTGCTGCCCTGATTTTTTCAGTTTTTCTAAGCCTTCTGATGTTTATATTCTTGTAACGAATTTTCTCACAGACTTTCTGTAAATAACTTTTTGTTTTGCATTTTTTTATGGAGGAGGAGAAATTTGATGGACTGTTGGCTTGTCCAGTGCCATTGGAGACGTGGCACTGTCACCCTCCAACCCACTGTCACTTTTGGAAATCTGTGAATGTTAGAGTCAGAAATTAAAAGCCCCTTTTTTACCTTAAAAAGAGCAGCGAGTCCGTGTTGTGTTGTTTTGTGTCCTGTAGCAACAGGACAGGTCTTGGAGCAGCCTGGGACAGTGGAAGATGTCCCTGCCCATGGCAGGGGGGGCAGTGGATGAGTGGGATCAGATGATATTTAAGGTTCCTTCCAACCCAAACCATTCCACAATTCCATGATTCTATGATTTCTCATTCTACTCCCAAGCAAACTCCATGTCCATAACTAAGCAGCTTTCCAGTGTGATTAATGGGCCAGATGAAGGCCTCAGATATTCCCTTTCTTCCTAACACACAGTGTATTATTCTTTCCTCTAGTATGAGTTCAGAAGGAGTCTTGATGTTTTTTATTCTGGAATTTTTGTACAGAATTTTTCTTCAGTGTGAGAAGTTTCAAGTGAAGTTTCAACTGAGATTTTTGCACTCATCAGCATTTCTCAGGTTTGTCTTGAATAACTGAAATGTTGCTGAGAGCAACAAATATTGGTTTTGACAGAGCCCCAGAAGTTTTGCACACAGTGGAATCCATGCTTATGTCTCAGTTGTGTCAAAAGGTCATTTAAAATTATTTTTTAAAATGTTTTTTGAAGTTGACAAAACAAACTGAGCATGCACAGGCTCAGCAGTAAGAAATTTGGAAATCTATGTTGAGAAGCAACAAATGTGTATAATCCTAGAAAAAAATGAGGATTCACCTGAAAGTAGTAAGATACAATGGGATAAGGGGACAAGTGTGACTTTTTTTTTCTTTTCTGTTTTGCAGGTTGCATATCAGGAGGGAGAGATTGGTAAAAATACCTATTCAATTCAGAACAGACAGCAGAGGAAAGATTAAGCAGTGATTTTAAGCATGCTGTCTGAAGAATCAGGTCGTGCATATGCTTAGGGTATGCACAGCTCTGTCATCCCACATCACTCCCATCCATCTCCCTTCCTGTTTGTTCCCTTCCTTTGTGTCATCCAGAGCTAAATGGCAGGAAATCTGTGAAAAGGTCTGTCTGCCTTGCATTTATATAGCAACCAATGCAAAGGGTTTCAACAGCGACAAGTTTCTGAACAGTGCTGTAATAGAAGCTCAGCCCTCCTTCTCCCTGTCCCAGAGTCAATATGCAGAGAGATGAGTCCTCCAGCTCTTTACCAAAGCACACACACTCTGAGAGGTTTGATACTCCAATTTTCAGTTTCATTTCAGTCCTTGTCAGAGGGTCCTTTGTGCTGAGCAGGGCTCTTGTATTTGTTGGGAAATGTCCCGAAAAAAGGTAGGAAGGATGCATCTGACTCCATGTTCTCAGAAGGCTCATTTATTGATATGATATGATATGATATGATATGATATGATATGATATGATATGATATGATATGATATGATATGATATGATATGATATGATATTAAAGAATAGAGAAAGGATACAGACAGAATGCTAAAAAGATAACAATGCAAACTGGTGACTCTCTCCAGAGCCCTGACACAGCCTGGCCCTGAGTGGCCAAAGAGTGAAAACAACTCCCAGCAGAATGCAATGGAACAATCACCTGTGGGTGAACAATCTCCAAACACATTCCACATGTGAGCACAGCACAGGAGAAGCAAATGAGATCAGAATTGTTTTCCTTTTCTCTGAGGCTTCTCAGCTTCCCAGGAGAAAAACCCGGGCAAAGGGACTTTTCCAGAGAATGTGAATGCCACACAGGGCAGATCAGGAGCTGGGCAGGGATTTGTAGCAGCTGGTGCAGGTCCTGGCTGGGCAGAGCAGGTGCCCTACTTCATTTAGCCCAGCTCCTCAGGGCTGTCCCCACCCATCCCACCCCAAGGTCACAGCAGTGCTGTCCCTTGCTGTCTCCCATGGACAAGAAGGATGTGTGGAAAAGCCTCTGAAACTGCACCAGCAGTGAGTTGGAGGGGATGATTGAACCCACAGTGATGGTAATCGTAGATTTAGCCAAGTGACTGGAATTAATGCACCATCTGAACAGCTCTGTGAGGTCTGCCTTGATGTTCCTCATTTCAAATGAATCTCTCCAGACTTGAAGGCTGTTTGGAAACAGCTGATGGTGCCCATAATGAGGATTACAATCTTCAAGTCTCCAAACTGAAATTAGACATATGTCCTGACATGTTGACATTAATTTGAGCTGGTATAGCTATAATGGGTTTATTTGACTGGCATTTTTAATAGAATTTCAAGGGAGACAGGCTTTGCTTCATGAGTC
The DNA here is from genome assembly GCF_022539315.1 of Serinus canaria. NCBI lineage: Eukaryota > Metazoa > Chordata > Aves > Passeriformes > Fringillidae > Serinus > Serinus canaria. The sequence continues at coordinate 3,277,494 of NC_066333.1, forward strand.
AGGTTGGGGAAAGGCCATGAGCGGCCATAATTTCAAAGGTTAATTTGAAAATGCTTTTCTCTACAGGACTTTTCTGAATTGCAAGGTTACTTGAAAATGTGGTATCATAATAGCTGGTGCTATGGCTGGAAAAAACAGGCTGGGGAATTTCCAGGTATCAGTTTTCAATCCCATCTTGACTCAAAGTGAAAGGCAATAATAAATAAATGCAATAGAGTAAAAGCGATAGATTCTATTTCCTGTATACAATATTGAGGTATAGACCACAAAGCCACCACCAAACTTGAGGTTTCTGCTATGAAAATTTGTGTTGGCTGGAATGAACTGGCTGAACGTGTTCACCCCACACGGGGAGGCTCAGTGCCTGGTTTATGTGATTTTTGTAAACCATGAAGTAGCTGGGTGGGGCTCTGAGCAGCCAGGGGGTGCCCATGGCAGGGGTTGGATATGGATGGTCTCCAAGGTCACTTCCAACCCCACCCAGTGTGGGACTCTGTGGTGGTTATCTGGGGTGGTTATCACCTCTCTGAGGTGACAGGCCATGGTGACCCTTGTCTCCTGCAGGCAGCAGGGCTGAGTGGAGATGATGATGATGATGATGAAGGGCTTTTGGAGGCCATGGAGGGCAGAGGTGTGTGTACCCCCATGGGGACAGCCATCCTGTGGGCACCTCAGTCCCACAGCTCCATCACAAACCACCTCAGCTTCCCCAGGGCAGTCACTTCCCAACACCAGCTGCTTCTGGCAAAACTGCAGATGAGAGGCAAATTCAGGCATGAACAGGGCTGAGTTCAAGCTCTGTGTTTGAATTCAGGTGAAATGGAGACATTTTCTGGGCTGTGATGCTCTGGGGCTGGCAAATCATTGTTCACTTGAGACATAATGTTTTAGAGATCTCATGTGCATCACCAGGGGAGGAGGAGAAGACCCTTCAGGGAGGGAGAACCCTTGTCCTCTGACAGTTTCCTTTGGGCAGAACTGTTCTGCCTCCTCCACAAACCCCCTCCCACTGCAGGGACCCCCACAGTGAGGGTGAGCCCATCTGCTGCCCCACACCCCACAGAATGTCCCACAGTGAGCCACAGCTGAGCCAAAATTATTTGGTTTATTAGATCTCATTGAAATCTCACAGTCTTTCCAGGGCCATTCTGTGGAGGGGCTGTCTGCCACCATTAAAAGAAACTCAATTTAGGAGAATGCTGGTTTTGAAGGGTAAAATGTCACTGATGGCAGATTTTTTAACTCAGTGCAATTTAGCAGATATTCAATACTTTTATTTCCTTCTGCTGACTTTATACAGTGGAACAGGAGGCAATTTGCAGAGATTAAACAATATTCTGCTCACAAATTAAAATCAATAACTTATTTATAGGGCTGCTGATGCTCCCAGAACAAAACAGGCCTGCCAAGAGGCTGTGAAAGTCCTGAATCAAATGTCATGTACCTCCAGCCCATCTACACACTTGGCTGTCTGTGGCTGCAGATATAAGACAGCCCACCCAGCCATTCCATCACTTGATAATCACAGTACATAAATAAATATCATTCCTGAACCAAGCAGTGCTGGTGGTTGCTTTCAGATCTATACACTGCCTGGTTATTTCTCCCATATATCATTGATAAATTTAATATTATTCAGTGGGATTTTTCAGGAATCCATTTCTTTTCATGAAAGGGGGTTGGCCAGATGCTACACTGGGTTTTAAATTTCTATGGAAGCTCAAAAGAGCAAATCACACAGTGATAAAAAGGGAGCATGACAGAAGATCGAAGCTCTATAATTATTTCATTCCTATTCCTTTCAGCAAACCACATTCATGTGACTTGACACTGAGTCCCTAATTCATTATTTTGCATGTATTTCTGGTGACCATTCCTCTTCCTGGGGGTGCTTTGGCTCAGAGTGATCTTTGCTGGGTCACTGGCACCTCTGGGAGTCTCCACCACAAATCTGCTGGGGCTCTGGCCTCTGAAGGCAAATCATTACATCAGAACTGTTTGGAACAATTTTGTCTCTGAGCTGTGACAGGAACACCTTGGAAAGGGGAGCTGTGTCTTCAGAGAAGCTGTTTCAAACAAGAATCCTATATTGAGGTGATGCTCTGCATGGGCTTGATGAGATTTTTTTACCTGCAAAAAGCTCATATTTCTTAAAGAAAGAAATCTGTGTTTTATTGGCCTGAAGAAGTGATAAGTGCTAGAGCATGCAGGCTGTGGTGGGATATAAAAGTCCAAGATTTTAAACATTTTCTCCCTCTTTCAGTCTGGAACCCCTGTAGCCAACACTTTCTGTGAGTTGTAGCAGAAGTAGGTACATATCCAGGTTCTTGTGCTTCAGTCTTTTATTCCTTTTATCTCTGAATATGTGAGATCTTCAGGTTCACATGTCTGTTCTGAGACTGCTAAAATAGAGTCATTTTCCCATCCTGTTTTCTTCAGAGCCCTGCAGGTTTCTGCCCTTTCCTTTCCCCCTCTGGAGCACTGGGCAGCCCTGGCACCCTCTCCTTTAGCAGCAGCAGGGCAGGGATGCAGAAATCTCCCTTCTCCTACTGAGAAAATCGAGGGAAAGGGAATGGGAGGAGAGATGGAAATAGATGCGACGCAAATTGTCATTTTGCAAAATGACTTTTTACACAGGCACTGCTCTGAATGCACAGTGACACTGTACAGATGATTCTTGGCCTGTTAAATAACAGTTTTCCCCATATTTATTGCTCTCGAGCTGTGCCTGACAGCTTTATTGCATGCAGGCTGGCACATTATGAAAAGAAAAGTAAATAGGTCTGTGCAATCATGGCTGCAGTATTCCTGTTTAAGGGGAAAACAACTCTTTGGTTTTACATGTTTGAAAAGAGGAGACAGCTCTCCCTCAGTGTTTGATGGCAGCTCCCCCTCTCGCCTCCCCCTTCTACCTTAAACAGTCTGGGTTTGTTTTGCTTGTATAATTAGGCAACAGCAGCTGATTGGCTTGGAATCCATGGCATTATATCATCCCAGGATGCCTCAGCTGATGGACAAGAGAGGCAACAGTCTGTTTGCTTGCAGAGGCTCCAAACGGGCCTGCCTGAGCCATGCACACAGGGAAGTGCATTAGTGCAGCTTTTTAAGAATTCTTTGAGAGCAGATCTACTGCTAAGGCACTTGAACTCTATTATGATGTCAAGCTTCTGCTATTTTCTATTATCCTTTGAAAGAAAGCAGAAGAAATCCCCTATATGGTTTCATGAAAGAGAATCTATCATTTGTGAATAATTGTGCCCACAGCCCTTAATGCACCGTCCAACCTATACAAATTAAAAGAACCATTATCAAAGTCAGTGCAGTATTTATACACTCAACCATCTCTTTGCTAAATAATTGCAATAATGGTGCACAGCAGCAGTGCTGAAAATGTGTTTTACTGACTTATTTCCTTCCTGCAAGAAAAGATTCAGCTATCTTCTTCTATCAGCCAAGATTTGGATTTAATGACTTGCCCTCTTTCCTCCCAGCCTTCTCTGTCTGGTCAGTTAAGAGCTGCAACTCTTATTTCCCATATATCCCACCCTATTTTTGCCCTCAATTGCTTGCCATTATCTCCTGCTGGGAACATTTTCTGCATAAAGTTGCTTGGTGCAGCTGGCAGTGTGAGGCACCCCAAGGATGGCTGTACGTGAGGATGCTAAAAAACCCAGGGAGGAAATATCCCACAGAGCCAGGAGTTTTTTCACTGATTTAATTGAGACTTTGAGACTTCACTGGTTGCCTGTAAAGCTGTGCTTGCTAGTTCAACCATACCCTTTCCAGCAAAGTAGTTTAAATTTTCTGCAGCAACTCCTGTGGAATTAGAGTTGAATAATTCCATGAGTGCTGATCCAGATTAGAAATTAGAAAGAAGTTGTTTCCTGTGAGGGTGCTGAGGCCCTGGCACAGGATGCCCAGAGAAGCTGGGGCTGCCCCTGGATCCCTGGGAGTGCCCAAGGCCAGCCTGGACCTGGTCTAGTGGACAGGGCTTGGAACTGGGTGATTTTTAAAGTCTCTTCCAACCCAAACCATTCTGTACTTCTATGACTCCGTGATATTTGCACAACAAGACATAAACTAATGTACCCATGCATTTGTTCCCAGCCAGATCAATTTGCCACCTTCTCTTCGCCTTCTCTTTGAAGTGGAAAAGCAAAATGGAGTTTTCCTGGTGCCTAAGCACTACCACAAATGTTTCAGTGTCCCTGCAGCCTTGTGTTCAGTCCCTCTGTGGTTTGGTGACAGGGCAGTGAGGGTGGCCTGAGCTCCCACCAGCCCTGGTGGCCCCGGAGGGGCAGCTCAGGCTCTCCTGCTGAGGATCCCCTGGTGCCTGACAAGAACTGGACTCCAGCTGCTTCAGCCTCAGCTGAGCTGCTTGGGGATGCATTTCCTCTCCCTGACTCCCTCTTTTCATGTATGATTTAGGAACTCATGGGAGCTTGTCCCCCTGGGTGAGGTGGTCGAAGGTCTTGAAAGGTTGGGTGTGGGGAGGGATCAGTGCTGGACAGGAGGATCACAGGAACTTGTTTGCTTAAGCACCTCTCCTAAAAACAGGAGCCTCAGAATCTCTGCTGGTCAGAGTGAGCTTGGGATGCATTGGAAAGTCTCTTTTCTTAGCTTGGCAGTCGAAGAAGGAGTCAGAGCTCTTCTATTTTCTTTCTTAAGGTTGTTTATTGTTTCTTATCTATAAAATTCTTTCTTTGACTTGCTGAGGTCTGTCTGGCAGGTCGGGTTGAGGCACACTGGTGTTATCTTTTTATACTAAAAACTAAGTGTACATTATTTACCATAACTTCCCAATACCTATCACCTATGTCAGAGCTTCTACCTTAAACCAATCCAAAAGTGCCACTCTCACCCAGAACATGGAGGTGAGGAAGAAGAAAGAAGAAGCACAGGGCACACCCAAATTCCTCCATCTTGGGACCCTGATCCCCCATTCTAAAAACCTCAAAAATCTATTTTTCACCCTGTGAAAAACTAACTTATTCTACGTGAACTCTCTTGACTTGTAATTCTTCATATAAAGGTGGTAATTTGCTCCATGGGTCAAAATCAAAGTCACAGGTGCCTTGGGCTCTGTGAGCCCCCTGGGCAGGGTCTCCAGTCCTCCAGGGCAGCCAGAGGAATGTCCTGGGTTCTGACACAGGAGAACTGAAAACTCCTGAAAACTCCTCTCCTCCCTTTCATTCTCCTTGCTCTTCTATCTGTTGTGCAGCCACCCAGGAGCTGAAATGAGACAAGGCATGAAAGGTGTCTTTGAATGAAAATTTCTGTAGCCACTCAAGTTCCACGGGTCACTGTGGTTCCCACCTTCAAAGGCTGCTCAGGCCTCTATTAAAAAGCAGTTTATTTGCCTCTCAGAAGATACTTTTAGCACCAAATGTGGCAGCAGAGCTGTGCAGGCTGTGCTGGGAAGGGGCTGCAGGGCTCTGCTGTGTCTCGGAGCAGGGACAGAGCTCTGATGGAGAGAGATGTGCAGGAAGATTAAATTTCCTTGGGAGAAGCTGTGCCTGGTCTGGCTGGGGCTCTCAGGCTCATTTTCATAAATACCAGATTTATTGTGACATTACAGGGAGTATTTTTCTCATGCCTGAGATGGGGGAATGAACCAAAGAGCAGCACTTGGCTAAACAGGTCCTTTCCACTCAGCTGTGTAAAAGGTGCCTGCCTTTTACACTTGTAAATAGGAGAGAGAAAACGGTGTCATCAGCTTGTAATGAAGTATTCCAGGCTCAGATTGCCATCTGTCAATGATATTTTAGCTCATTTTCTTTCAGGGAAGAAAGTGAGCTTGTTTTCTTTAATCTCCTGATAAAATTCCAGTTATTTACAGCATTGGATTTTCCGAAAACAAAAAAAAAAAAAAAAGATTGTGCTGCAGCCAAGGGAATTATTTGACCAAATAGGTTTTTTGCCTTTGTTTCACTGCATTAGTTTATTTCAAAGGAGGAAAGAAAAGCTTAGCTGGTGATTTGTGGAGGCTGCTAAAAGTTTTTTACTTGCCAGCTCTTCTGTCTCTGCAAAAAAACCAAACAACAACAAACCCATGATACAGAATTATCAACCTCACACCCTTTAGAAGTTATAAAACCCAGACAACCCAGGACTGATTTTTTTAAAAAGTTAATTTTTACACCATGTTTTCAGGCTTTTATTTGCTCTCTGCTTTGAGCCTCAGCTCATTGAAAATGCTCTGTCATTGGGATGCCATCAGGATGGAAACTTTCTGAGGGAAAACAGAGCTTTGCTATCACCTCCAAGAACAGAGACTCCAAATGAACCCCTGAGCAGGTACCACTGATGGTCCTGCTTTGGGAGAGATGCCAGGAGCAGGAGTGGAGAAAGGAAAAGCAGCTTTGGGGATAAGGGGGATCCTATTTGGCCTTCTGATGGTCAGGGATCTCAGCAAGTGACAAGGGGGGTGTGAGTAAATAAAAACATGTGGGGTGGGCACATTCCTGTCCATCATTTCCAAGCCCTTCTCAAGGAGGGTGATCCTCACCCCACACTCACAACCTGCTTTTAGCCAGCTGAGGCAGGAGCAGGAATTCAGCATTTTAATTAAACTCCAGGGACTCTGGTGAGATCAAATCCCATCTCCTGGAAGGAGGCAGGGAATGCACCTGGGGGCAGCCACACGCAGCTACTGATGTGCAGATTTGAAAACTGGGAAACAATTCCCCCTGGAATCACTCTTTCCTAAATATTGCAAATTCCATTTACTAAAGCAGCTGGTGTTGGAAAGAATTGGCTCTAAAGCCCATTATTCTTTTCACTACCAGCTAATGAATTTTCCCTCTGCCCTTCTACATCAGTTTTCTTTTAGCAAGAGACTTTTTTTTCATATTACTTTCAGCTGTCTCTGGTGTTGGAGCTTTGATATCTCGTTAGTACAATCTGTAAATACGACTCTGCAGACATTGCTCAAGGGCAGACTTTGACCCTGAGCACTCCAGCAGCTCCTGCTTTAGAAAATCCATCTACAAAGAGCTGCTTAAAAAGCTGGGGCTGCAGCAAAGAGTTAAATGTGAGAAGTGAGAAGTGGAATGTGATGGTGGCCAAGTTTATCCCTGTCACACACAGTTGTTTTGGCATAAAAATACTCTATTATGTCAAAGTGTTGCCAACTCTTGCAGTTTTAATACGGTTCACACGTTATATTTGTTTGGGCTTTTTCCCTTAAAGTCCTGGTTCCTGGAGTTCTGCCAGCATGAGAAATTCAGCTTTTTTTCCCCCCCTAAAAGTAAGTTTCTACTTCATGGTGAAGAACAAAGCCTTGAAAAGATGATTTAAATTCATTTCAACGACTCAGAAAAGCAGAAGAGAAATAACTGAACACACATTATTTTTCTGAAAGATAATACCTCATGTTTTTGTGAGGGCTGACTTTTAAATACTGGTGGTTGGCAGCACTGTTGTTACTTATGACTAAGTTTCATTTTTTTTTTGGTTTTGTTGCTGTAATCAGTCATATCTATGTCTACATACTATATACACCCCAAAAGAAATGCATGTAATCCATGTTAGTGCTGCAGGAAGGGGTTTCTGTTTATCTGTGTAGAGAGATATACAGTTCATGGAATAATTAACATTGGAAAAGGTCAACCGCATCCAAACTTTGGCCATCCAAGACCATCACATCCAAACTTTGGCCATCCAAGACCATCCCATCCAAACTTTGGCCATCCAAGACCATCCCATCCAAACTTTGGCCATCCAAGACCATCCCATCCAAACTTTGGCCATCCAAGACCATCCCATCCAAACTTTGGCCGAGTCCTACAGTGTTCACTGAACCATGTTGAGAAGTGCCACCACTGCTTGGTTTGTGAACAATTCCAGGGACTGTGACTCCACCACTACTTGGTTTTTAAACAATTCCATGGATTGTGACTCTACCACTTCCCTGGGCAGCTTGTTTCCAATTTCCACCCCTTTTTCAGTGAAGAAATTGTTCCTAATGCCCAACTTGAGTCTCCCCTGAGGCAGCTTGAGGCTGTTTCCTCTTGTCCTACCCCTTGGGAGAAAAGACAGATCCCCCATCTGGCTCCAACCTCCCTTCAGGTGTTTGCAGAGGGTGATAAGGACCCCCTGAGCCTCCTTTTCTCCAGGGTAAACAACCCCAATTCCCTCAGCTCCTCCTCATAGCTCTTATGCTCCACAAAACATCCAGATATATCCCAATATCCAGTCCAGATACAGAGAGAATTTCAGGAAGAGTTAAAAACCAGCACAACAGAGGTGCAGTTTTGATTTGGGAGTGGTGTCTCTGTGAGTGTGTGGAAAAGATGGGAGACCCAGCAAACATCTCCCTCCTCCCCACATCAAGCTGATCTATTTCTCACTTGCCAAGGGGGTTTTTTTGGCCCTCCTCATAGTAATTTAAAGATTTCCCTCACTTGGAGTTGGGGATGTGCTCGTGCAGAAGGGATGCCCCCTCTGGCACACACCAGGGGCTGATGAGCAGCTCTGGAAAGAGCTCCATCAGTCTGTCACTGTGGGATATGAAATAACACAGTGTGGACACGCAGCTCTCTCAAGGTAAAAAGAGAATTTTTAATTTCTGACTCCAAGATTTATAGATTTTCTAAAGTGCCAGTGGATTGGAGGGTGACAGTGCCACCTCTCCAATGACACTGGACAAACCAACAGTCCATCAAATTTCTCCTCCTCCATAAAAGAATGCAAACCAATCAGTTATTTACAGAAAGTGTGTGAGAAAGTTACAAGAATGTAAACATCAGAAGGCTTAGAAAACTGAAAAAATCAGGGTAACATCAGTCCCAACATCTACCTCCAGGACTGGGTGTTTTTTACACTTTTTAAAAATTAAATAACCTTGTAAAGTCAGGTTTTGTGCTGAAGGAGGTGCCTCCATCATAAAACCTAAATCTTGACATTCCCTGCTCCAGGCCAGGTTGGGCAGGGCTTGGATCAGCCTGGTCTGGTGGAAGGTTCCCTGCTCATGGCAGGGGGTGGAATGAGATGAACTTGAGGATCCTTTCCCACCCAAAGCAGTCTTGGATGCTAAGATTATAGGGTTGCAACAGCCTTAACTGCCCCAACCCACAGGCAGCCACTCCAGAGGGATGGTGCTGCAGGGCTGCCACCCTGATTTTTTAGTTTTTCTAAGCCTTCTGATGTTTACATTCTTGTAATGAACTTTCTCACACACTTTATGTAAATAACTTTTTGGTTTGCATTCTTTTATGGAGGAGGAGAAATTTGATGGACTGTTGGTTTGTCCAGTGCCATTGGAGAGGTGGCACTGTCACCCTCCAACCCACTGTCACTTTTGGAAATCTGTAAATGTTAGAGTCAGAAAATAAACTTCCCTTTTCCTCTTCACCTTGAGAGCAGCAGTGTGTGCCTGTGTTCTTTCGTGTCCTATAGACAGAGGGGTCTCTGGTTTGGGAAACCCTCCCTGCTCAGGCTCCACTCCTGGTGCCATCCTGGCTAAAAAGGCACCCAGACAAGAGAGTTGGTAGAAGAAAAATAGGATTCAGTCTTGGTTTTCCATTTCTCAGCTTCTCCTTTGTTCAGCTCCAGGAACCTCCCTCTTCCCCACAAAAAATCCCAAACAAACCCATATGTATCATAGACATATTTATTTACTGATGCTACTGCAAAGCAGGACATTCTGTAATAAAATACATTTCAGAAAATTGCATTCTGAGCAGGATGTTTAACACAGAGTCTCTTCCATGCTGAAAATGGAGATTTCCTGTGTGAGTGAATCTCTTGCTCAGTACAGCACTTTAGTGAGGGGCTTGATTTCACCAAAGCCTTGGCATTGCAGCAAAAACCTACTCAGGAATCTGTTCAGTGAGCAAAACCCATTCAGGAAGCACAAGAAAATGTATAGAAATAGTAACATCTTACCCCCAGATATGCTGAACAGTCAGGGCAAAGAGGTAAAAACTGAGAGGTAAAAACTTTCAGTGAGTGGCCACAGGGAGAATAAAATGGCTACAGAAAGTCCCTTGGCCCAGGATATTTCACCCTGCCCACCCCAGCAGTCCCAAATTCAGGTGGGAACAGGCTGGGAAATGGCTTGGAGTGTGTCTTCCAGACCCACTCTGCAATTAGCTCCTTGTTGTATTTTCTAATCACACAGCTCTCAGTCACACCTTCCATTGTCAGGGCTCCTTCCTACAGCCCAACTCCAATTTTTTTTGGCTTTTTGAGATTTGCCTGGCTTTCAAATCTCCTGAGAGTGCCCCCTTGCCAACCCTGCTGGCACATGATCCATCAGCTCTCCACGTGCTCCTCAAACAGGGAGCTGGTCCAGGGCTAATAAACACCCTGCAAGAGCCAGGAGAGGCTGTTGGAGTGCCTGCAGAAATAATATTGGAAATTTGATTTACAGTTTTCAGAGCCTCCTAAGGATTACGTCTCAAAATTAAGAAGGGAAAACTTATTTTTAACATCTTGGAGGATGAATAGAAGGCAGGGAGTGCTTGCTTTTGCTGCTTAACTTACACCTTTGCTCCTCTCTGTCTAAACATAGGCTTGGTACTTCATTATTTCAGCCTGGAAAATTCCTGAAGGTGGGCTAGCTGGAAAAATCTGGGGTAACATTTAGTTGAAGCTTTCAGACTGAAAGGTATTTGCATTGATTTCATCCTACACAATTAACCCACTTTTCACTGATGCTCTTCCTTTGTTTTGCTAAAACTCCACAAATTTAACCTGTCTGTATGTAAAATTTGGGGCCAAGAAAGAATGATTGCAATTAAGTCATTTCCTCATTTTCCCATTAGAGGCATTTGGGTTTTGTTTTCTCTTTTTTTAGATTTATTTTCCTGTAAACATCTTGATAAAAAAATGTTACATCACGTCAGTCCTGAGAGAGAGAAGGGAATTATGTTAATTGTGTTTCAGTTCAGGAGACCCCCTTGAAGGAACCAGAGCTGGTTCCCTACATCAAACACCCAGCTGAAAAATCAATGTACAGGCTGTCCAACATAAATATTCACACTTTAGGTGTTTTCTTTGAAGGTTTTATTTTTAAGAAATGTTAAAAATTTTAAGAGTCTTAAGGACTGTTGTTCTGCTGGTGTTAAAAGCACAAAAGCAGAGACTCAGGCCCTTTATTTGTCTGATAGGATCTGTAATACATGTGTGAATACTGAAGGTAAGTAACTGTGCCCAGCTCCATTCCAAGAGAAATTCATTGCTGCAGCAAAGGTTTTCCATCATATTGCTGTGATTTGATAATTTCAGTGCTGCTGGTCAGGGAGTCTGAGGCAAAAAGCTCAGAGAATTATCAGCTAATAGCTCCTGAAGGCCTGCAGCTGATATTAAACTTGAACTTTTATGAAACTGGATTTTCTGCTACAAAGAGGCAAAAAGCACATTGAATCTGGGCTAAATGAGAAAACATTTTTTCCTCTTTGCATGGGGAGGAGGTGATTCCCTGCTGCCACACTTGCCCTGGGCTAGCAACAGGCAGTGTTTGGCCAGTCCAGACTGCAGAGCTGGGGCTGCTGTGGCTGTGTGAGGTGGGGAGAGGGGGGCACCTCTGTGCTTGGCTTCCTAACTGGTGGATGCAACCAGGGAATCCCAGAATTATTGGAAATGCATTGGGAAGAAACATAAAAGACCTTGCTCCACCCCTGCCATGGGCAAGGACAACTTCCACCATCCCAGGGTGCCCCAAGCCCTGTCCAGCCTGGCCTTGGGCACTGCCAGGGATCCAGGGGCAGCCCCAGCTGCTCTGGGTGTTGGTGTCAGGGTAGCTGAAGAGAAAAAGTTCTGGAAAAAAATGTGACATCTACAAGTGCTGTGGGCCAGAGTTAAAATTAGTAATGGTGTACCCACAGTGGCTGAGGGAAAAAGAAATTCTTGCAATACAGAGCCTCACTTCAAGGTTTGTGGATGTGAATGAGAGGTTTATCACTTCTTGCAGAAGGCTCAAGGGCAGAACTTGTAATAATAAACAATTTAATAAAGAAATGACAATTGGGCAAGCGTGAAGAAATAAGGAGTGTAAGGAAATATTCACAAAGTGAAAAGCTGATGGTTTGTGACCTGCACTGGCACATTCTTGCACTGGGCAGACAGTGGGAACAGAGAGAGGTACTCCAGCCACTGTCTTGGGGGGTACATAGAACCATGGGGTGGTTTGGGTTAAAAGAGACCTTAAATCCCATCCAGTGCCACCCCTGCCATGGCAGGGACACCTTCCACTGTCCCAGGCTGCTCCCAGCCCTGTCCAGCCTGGCCTTGGGCACTGCCAGGGATCCAGGGGCAGCCCCAGCTGCTCTGGGCACCCTGTGCCAGGGCCTGCCCACCCTCACAGGGAGCAATTCCCTGTCTGTAAATCAAACCTAAATTTCACCTGTCTCAGTTTGAACCCATCCCCCTGTCCTGTCCCAGCAGCTCCTGGTGCAGGGTCCCTCTCCAGCCTCCTTGGAAGGCTGCTCTGAGGCCTCCACACAACCTTCTCTCCTCCAGGCTTGGGACTTAGAGAAAGAAAAAGTGACATTCTTGCTATCTTTTAGGCAAACCTGAATTTCTGAGAACCCACCCAAAACCAGGTGAGAAATAATGATGGATATTTTGACTGACCTTTTTTAATACATCTGTGGTATATGAAAAGCTGCTTCATGAATGTATCCCACTGCAAACTCGATTATTTCAGTGCCACAGCTGTGTCCACTGGCATTTTGTGCTCTCTCTGTGGCAGGCACGAGGAGGATAAATCACACCCCACACGAGCCTCTAATCACCCACATTGTCCAGAGGAGCTCCTAGCAAGCTAAAAGAAGCACAGTGACCAAGAGTTTAGCCTGCTCAGCCTGCAGGTAGGTGCTGGAGCGAGAGAGTTTGAGTGCAGAATGAGCACATCTGGACCAGCTGCCTGCAGAACCTCCACCTCACCCTGTCCTGGGGGGACTCCCAGGTCCTGGAAGTGGGGAGTGACCCTGCAGTATCTTGCTCCCAGGAGACAAAACTTCAAGGAGTAAATTTAGATGGCAAAGTGTGGGCATTCTGGCAGCAGGGTCCAAAAATATGACAAAATATGAGTATGAAATAAAAATATTACTGTAAAATAAAATATGACTATAAATAAAGTATGAATAAAAAAACATTACTAGAAAATAAATTATTGTATTATATTTTTGAAATATTACTATAAAGTAGAATATTACATTACATTATACTACATTATGCTATATTATATGACATGATATTACATGATATTAATTATATTAATTATATTATATTATATTATATTACATATTATATGACATTACTATTATATGACATTATATTATATGTATATAATATGACTATTATGTAAATATTATATTTATTAATGATCATGTGTTTGTCCACTCTGTTCAAAAATACAATTAAAAGCACAATCAGGAAATCCCCAGAGTGCCACGAACCAAGAGGCATCTGAGGACTGGAAACCACCTGGTTTGTCAGTCTGCAGAGCAGAGGAAGGAGGAGGAAACCTCCCAGGTTTGCTGCTCTCTGAAAGGTCTGTGTGAATAAAAAGGGAAATTCTGTGAGTGAGGGCAGAGCTTTGTGGACAGAAGCAGGGGCCTCTATTATCCATTTATGTCCCAATTAATGTGCTTGTGTAAAAAAGCCTGGTGAGGTGTTAATTAAGCACAGAGGCCTTTAGAGTGAGATGATGCCTCAGGATGCAGCCCTTTCACAGGGTGTCCATTATCCCCCAGCACCTGGGATGTTTTCTCTCAGAAATCCCAGTTAACCAAAGCAGTTTGAGGGTTGCAGGTTGCAGCAATGTCATGGCACACCTCTCTTGGGGTTTACAGATAATCTCCTAATTGCTCCCAGGCAGAGAAGAGAAACTCAGAAACTTTCAGTTGTGGTTAGAAAAAACTGTTGGATTATATAAAAGACAAATTAGGCTCATATTTTTTCTTAATTTATAAGCTTTTTTTTCTAAGTTTCTCTGATTGCTGTGAAAAAAATAAAATAAAAAAGAAACAAACCCTCTTGCTGTCTTGTTTGTGTTTCTGAAGAGTGCCAGGTGGATTATAGGGACCAGCTGGGCAGGGCTGGGGGAGGCAGTGTGCAGGGTGCAGAGAGGGAATTGGATTCAGGTGAGAGCAGGAGCCAGGTGTTTGTGATTATGGAAACAATAAATTCCCAGGGAGGGGTGGGCACTGTGTAGTTTTTTTTTTGTTTTTTTTTTTTTTTTTTTTGTAGGAGTTTTGGGAGGAGGATTCACCTGGCTGGGCAGGGGAAGCTGGTGACGAAGCATCTGAAATTTTTTAATATTCTGGGTTATTTTGATATTTTGTGCTTTTTCTGTTGTAGGAAAGTTAATTAGTCTGATTTCCATCCTGCTGAAACCTGCCTCTGTCAGCTCAAAAGCTGGTTTAGTTTTCTGTGGTGCCCTGCTCCAAGGGAGAGGTGTAGGCAAGTTTGCCTCAAAGCCATGAGGATTCCTCATCCTGGGTAGCCCTCCCTACCTTGTGGGCATGTACCTGGTGGTATTTGCCCTTCTATTCTTTGAATTTTATCAAAAGGAAAGAGTCCTGGAAGCAAATTAAGTATAATTTAACTTATTCCAGGTCAGCTTGGTTAATTAAAGAGAAAATCCAGCCTGCAGCAGAGTCCAGTGGGGTCTAAAGCACAGAGAACCAAGTAAGAAATAGTTTTAAAAATAACATTTTTTGATCATCACAAAGTTCCTGTTCTCAAGTGAAATCTTTTTCTCTGCCTCCCCAGACAAACCCTGCCATTTTCTGGGGGGTTTGGAGCTGCTGGGACGGGAGGTGCTTCCCTGCCTGCCTGGTGGGGTGGTGCTGCCTGGGCTTTGGGATTTTTCCTCTTAGGGCAGAGGGAGCCCCTTGGACAAAGGGAGGGGATGTTCTGCACAGGGTGGGCTGGGGAATGTGCTGAGATGAGGCTCAAAAAGTGCTTTTCCAGGAGATGTGGGGTTGGCAGCAACACAGAAACTTAACCTGGATTTTTCACGGAAGGGGGTTGGAACTCCCTGATCTTTAAGGTCCCACCCAAACCATTCTGAGATTTTCTGATAAAAGCAAACCTGCAAAGACCTTGGGTGGGGGGAAAGAGTGGTAGGAAAGAGGCCTCTTTCAAAATCTCCTCTTAGTTCTGCTGCCTTTGTTTCCTCTCTTTCACGTTTGTGTCTGTGTAGTGTTTGCTCAAAGAAAAAGTGTTGTTTTTCTTTTAAGCTTCAATCCTCTCAGGGGATCTAGGTGCATCTACCTGAAAGCTGTGCCTCACCACAGATCCTACTGTGTCTGTTGTGTGGGGAAGGTGATTCTGAGCCTTGTTAGTCATGATAAAACAGAGGTGGTTAAAAAAAATACAAAAATATCGAAGTTATCCTTTGAACCTGTGTTTTGACTTGAGGGATTTCTTCTTCCTTCTAAGCCTGCTTGCTGTTTTTTTTTCATTTCTGATGATCTTTCTAGTAATGAGAATGCAAGTTATTCCAAAGAGTTTATAAAGGTTGACAGTGAATTATTATTGGTCCATTGGGTGTTTAAATTGCAAATATTACACTCAAAATCAAGCTTTAGAAGCAAGCTCTTCTTGAAAGATTTATGGCTACAGTCACAGAGGGTGTGATAAATTTAACATGGCATACAAAGCTGTATCAGGCATGGCTTTCCTTACTGGATTCCTCCTTTCATTGGCTGTGATAGCTGTTCTTGAGTGCTCAGCAAAAGAGTGAGTGCATGACCCTGGCAGGAAAAGCCTTTGGGATGCTGTGGAAATCATCACCTGCTGTAGGAAGAGAGAAAAATGATGTCTGTGTGTCTGGGGCTCTGCTGGTGGCTGCAGCTCTCCTCTGTGCCCACCCAAAGGGGGAGAAGAAGAAAGGGATGAAGTCAGCAGTGAGGTCCATCCCTGAGAAAATCAGGAAGGTTGGAAAAGACATCCAGGTCTTTTGGTGCCCTTCACATCTGCTCCCAGTTACACTTATGGCAGCAAAACCAGGGAAAAAACTAATCCCACCTCCAACTAATGCCAGCTCCATTATCAGCTGTGTGGGTGGCAATTTATTTTTACTACAAACTGCTGTGCTTGTGGGGTGTTTCCTTCAGGACTTGGTTGAATTTGCTAAATGTTCCTCACCTGGAATTCATTGCTCCTTGTGATTATCTTGATGCTGTGGTGGCAGGGGCTGATTTGCTGTGGCTGAAACTTGTTCTACACCCCATCCAAACCCTCAACTACCGAAAATCCCACCTGCCCTGAGTCAGTAGAGATACATTTCTTATGTTCCATTATTCATACAGAGCAAAAGTAATCAAAGTTACCTTTCCATCCCTTTGGTTTTGTGTGTTTTGAGGTGTCATTTACAGCACATCTCTGGTGCTCTGCTCCTCTCTGAAATAATGAGGAGATTATTTTGGTCAATATGACTGAATGATGATTTAGTGCTTTTCAATGGTGAGCTGCCTTAGTGACTCTTTAAGGATTAGAGGCTTAATGAAATGCACACATCAGGGTGGTGATTTAATCTTTTTCTCATAAAAATCTTCACAACAAGATAATAAACCGTAAGAATAAAAATCATTTTGACAAACCTGTCTGGCTTCCAGGCTGTGAAAAGTCTGAGTTAATTACCTGTGGGCCCCTTCTGTTATACTGAGGATTATTGAAAGGACATCTTCCAGGAAAGATGTGGAATTCCCAGGTAGGCAATTGCAGTTTCAGGCTGGGAATGGAGGGCAGGAAATCTCCTTTCCTTCCCCACCAAGGCATGGATCCTCAAATGTATCCCTGGGTGTGTTTGTCAACAAGTGATATGAAATTTTCCAGTGTTTAATTTTAAAAGAAATCCTCAAATGTTGTACTGGAAGCAATCTCTTTATAGATCAAGTGACTTTTCAAAATTTAACAGGACAGCTGCTCATGAGCAGCTTGTCTGGGCTGGCAACTCTTGTTTTTTGAGACAGTCTTGTCTTGTTTGTTGGTCAAAATTTCTCTCTCTGGGTTATCAAGCTGAGCTTCTCCAAGGCTGGCAGAGCAGTGGAAGGTTTGAGTTTGGCAGCTGCCCTAAGGCCTGGGTGAAAAGTTTGGTGTCTCAGTCCAGTTTGCAGCACACAGAGGTATTTTTGTCCTGGGCATGTGTTTTATCTTTGTGCCTGCACTGGGAGCCCTTTTTGCTTCTCCCCCTCCAGTGGGGGACACAGCTAAATGATGGAGAACATCCCTCTTGGAAGGAACCAATTCCTGAATGGTGCTGGAGAAGGAACACACGAAAAAAGGAGATAAATATAATGTTACTCAGTTATAATTTAAAACATTTCTGAGCTCAGGCAGGTGCTCCTGTGCTGATCTCTTGCAAGCTGTGCTGTCCCACTCCTGGTTTGCCCCCTTCTCCCTCATTCCCCTTTCATTTGGTGCAGAGGGGGTTGTTGTCCCATTTCCCTAAGAAATGCCAGCAGCTCCCCAGAATGTCCTTCAGGTAAGGTAAGGAAATGACTGGAGATATTGCAGCCATGGCTTACACTGGGTTTAGAAGCACAGAAGAAAAAAATATTCCATTACAAATGTAAATGCTGCATTGTGAGTAGCAAAGTGGAATTTAAATGCAACAAACTTTCAATTTCTTAGAAATAGCCTTCAAGAGGAATAGGAACATAGATGAAGTTTTTTCCTCATTAAATAATGTTCTGGGCTTTTCATATTGTCACTTTTTTCCTTTGAGGGTTTTTTGAGAGCCAATGAATTGCTTTGTAAATCGTTACAAAGTGGAAAGTACCTCTTAAATGGGAAGATTCTTGCCAGAAGTAATACAGCCCAGTGGCCTAGGGTGAGCACAGTAAGCTTCTAAAATTCTATCTCTTTTGTCTATCTCTTGTTCCCCCCCCTCCCCAGCTCTAAAATTTTGGGAGCAGCATCCCCTCTGTTAGATTTAAATAACTGCTCATGGAGGAGCAGAACCTGCACAGGGGAAATCTCATTTATCAGTGGCACTGCTTCTAAACTTGGACTTCTAAGACAGATGTGAGGAGGATGAACAAGACTCCAGGGAGGTTGAAATGTATTTTCTTAGGGATAATGGCAAGTCTTCCTCCAGAACTCTCTCTTGTTTCTGTAGACTGCATGCCCTGGAGCTGCTATCCTGACACCTCTCTCCATATTTCTGTCTTCCTGGTAATCAAAGCTGAAATGATTCTCAGAATTACTACATTTAAATGAACTGCTTGCTGGTACTGTGATTCAAGGATGATTTGAAAAAAATAGTAATTTTGAGGTTGAAGTCTATTCTGGGCTGGAGTATAATATGGAATAATCTGCTGGCTATCCAAGTAAATTCTTGTTCATTATTTAAACATTTACTTGACTTTGATATTGTGGCTAAAACTAAGATAATCAGGTTTTGAAATCTGATTTAGAAAAGGCAAAATATTTTTTGGTATCATTTGAAAGCAAATAGAACACGAATAGACCACTTTTATCAGGGATCTGTACCAAAGCAAAAAAACTCAGGGGCTGTTTTTCAGCTCTGCTGCCATAAAAAGCAAATGCCACTGCTTGTTTAATGTTTTCTTACTAATGAACCCAAATGTTGTGACCTGGCTCTGTGAATGTGCTTGATTTGTAATCAACTTCATCTGACAAGCTGTAGTGCTGCCTTTTTTTGTTGTTTATTTTTGAGGGGATGGGATGCTTGAAATGGTTCTTTTCATCTTTGAGATGCTCCCAGCAACTCTGTGTGCTCTGCTAACGAGCCAGGCTGCCCCTGCCTCTGTGTGTGCTCACTCCAGTGCTGCCAGCCTGATCTATGGGACAGAGCAGCCACCTCCAAGGGTGCTCTGAGCCCAAATCCGTGCCTTGGGTGGGAACTGAAGGGTTGCACGGGTGGGATCTGGTGAACAGGCAGGATGAGAAGGATGCTGAAGTGATGCCATGTGGTCTGGGAAGGGTAGGGAGCAGTGTGGTGTTTTCTGAGACCCCCATCGAGGGGAGGAATGAGTGAATCTGACCCCATGTTCTTAAAAGGGTAATTTATTATTTTATGATATTATATTATATTATATAAAAGGAGGCTACACTAAACTATACTGAAGAATAGAGAAAGGATACAGACAGAATGCTAAAAAGATAACAATGAAAACTCCTGACTCTCTCCAGAGTCTGACACAGCTTGACTGTTTATCCAACATGTGAATTGTTTTTACTTATTGGTCAATGACAATCTCCAAACACATTCCAAAGCAGCAAAACACAGGAGAAGCAAATCAGGTAATTATTGTTTTCCTTTTTCTCTGAGGCTTCTCAGCTTCCAGGAGAGAAATCCTGGGCAAAGGGGTTTTTCAGAAAATGTAGTGACAGAGGAGAGGCAAGAGGATTTATGCTATTTTTTACATTTGGGGTATGATCCATAGCCAATGAAGCTGCTGGTAATGAGGAAAACCCAGCCATGGGAGGGTCCTGATCTCAGTGTGGGTTGGTACCAGGAGTGGGCAATCACCTGCTGCTTCAGTCTCAGGTTGCTGGAGAAGGAAATAATGGCAAACAGAAATGAGCTTTTCCTCAGCATGTCTGGCAGTAAAAGCTGTTCCCTCTTCAGAAGTGCAGCAACCCCCGACATCAGGAGATGAAAGTGCAGACCTGTGAAGGATCTTGAGAGCAGTGCCTGACTGACAGGCTGCACTGGGGGATGTTTCAAGTTTGGTTTCAGGTGAGCAGGCAAGGGGAGACTGAAGCTCTGTGTGCAGGGGAGTTTATTTAAAGAGTAGCAGCACAAATCTAATTATGGGGGGAGCTGCAGGATAGACCCATCTGTGGCATTAATAATGAAATTTCAGAGGTGATTGCTGGCAGAAAGCAGCTTTGTGCCACAAGAACTGAAGAACTTCATTCCAGCAGAAGGAAAAAAAAATCTTGAGCAAGGCTTATGAATAGACAGAATTTAATAAGCTCAAAGTGCCCCTTAAAAGGTGCTGGGGTTCCTAGGGGGAGTTTGCAGTGTCATAAGATTTTAGTGATCTTTTCCCACCAACCTGTGAAGCTGTAAGAGACCCAGTGCTATAAATACTTCCAAATTGGACACTTGTAAAAGCCAAAACTTTGCATTTTCAAATTAATGCCAATAAGCTGGAAGTGAAAACAGAGCAGTTTGCCTTGGAAGCAGGTGGACCCCTGTGGAGTGGGAGTATAAAGGGTTGGTGTGGGGACTTCCCTTGCTGAAATGAGGTAATGCACTGTGCAGGGCTGCAGAGCAGAGCTGAACACCCTGGTGAGTGCAGGGCTGTGTGTGCCAGCAGAGGATAAGCCACAGCTGGTCCCTGTGGAGAGGATTTAGCCCTGACAAAAGAAACAAATTGCTGAGTCTGATGGTCCTGGGCCAAAGACAAAGTCTGGTTACAAGGAACTAAAACTGCTGTTGGGGGGAGCTTTACAAACAGGTTGCAGCCAAATGCCAGGGCTTTAGGAACCCTTGGCTTCCAGCCAGGCACTTCTAAAGCAAGTTTGCTGTATTTAGCAACCACTTCATGGCTAAGATAAAGATCCACAGTGGGAGTTTGGAGGTAAAATCCTAGAAAGGAGAATATTCCAGATCTGCAGGGAATGCTGAGAGTTAAGGATGTCTGAAATTGAGGACAGAGTGTCTTAGCAGAAGAGTTTGCTGAATGAATAATTGATAGATCATTTGCTGATGGATGATTGATAGATATGACTTGGCATGTAGGGATGTGGAGGAATGTGCCCCCTCTTGATGGAGGGACTAAAATATTTTGTCTGCTTAAAAAGGTAAAAAGCCTGGAAGTTACTCTCCCAGTTTGGTGCAAAGGACACCTCACAGGACCTTTGGGACTTCACTTCAGACCTGGGGCTACCCAAATAGAGGCCAAGAGGTCCCACCTGGGTAATTCCCAGAAAAAGAAGAGACCAAAGGAAATAATGGCTGTTATGGGGTGTTTTAACAGGAGCAAAACCTCTTGCCCCTGGCTCAGTTTTCTCTGTAAAAGCTCTGTTGTTTTGTCTTTTATTAAACTTTCCTCTGTTTCCCACACTGCCTCAGAAGCCATCCTGCTAACTTGGAGCCATTTGGGGCAGGGGGGCTATCTCAGGTGTGGTAGGTTCTCTGAGAGCTCGTGTCACCAACATGTTCTATGAAAAATCCTTTCCTTGGGATTTTCCCCTCCTGAGAAGCTGAGAGGCCTCAGGAACAAACTGCAAACAAAGATTCTCTGCTGTGGGATGCAGCAGGTGGGGCTGGGATTGGTCTCTGTGGTTGTTTCTCATTCATGGCCAATCCCAGCCCAGCTGTCCAGACTGTCTGGGTCACAGACAAACCTTTGTTATTCATTCCTTTTCTATTCTCAGCCAGCCTTCTGATGAAATCCTTTCTTCTGTTCTTTTAGTATAGTTTTAACTTAATATATATCATAAAATAGTAAATCAGCCTTCTGAAACATGGAGCCAACTTTCTAATCTCTTCCCTCATCCTGAGACCCCTGTGAACACTCACAAGCTCGTAACACCTGGCTTGAGGAGAAATCCATCAGGGATGGCAGAACTATGAATGAATTTCTCATTTGAGGTGGTTCCTCTGCTCTGTACAGACATGACTTGCTGTTTCTGTGGCTGGGGGAAGGATCTTAACACCTCCCATGTGAGCAGCAGGACAGGGATAATGAAGGTTAGATGCTATAAGTAAGGAGGCTTTTCCTGGGGGAAGCCTGGACTTTTCTCAGATGAGCAAAATTTGTTGAAAGGCACATTTTTGTAGTGAGGATTGACAGGCTTTCCATACTGCAGGAAATAAACCTGAACACTTGTCAGGGTTGGAAAATGTGTTTCAAAGTGTGTTTTTGCTGCCTCTTTTCCTCCTGGAGCCAGCTGTGAGATGTTTGAGATGGGAAGGATGTGTTGGTGAGAAAATGTTGGGTAGTGGAAGTGTTACCCTGAGTGCCAGTGTCCCACAGGTTTGTCAGGCACAGCTGGGCTGTTATTGCAGATTTCTGCTCCATTTTCAACATGTTCACCATGGGGGGTGCCTCATGTTGAGCAAAGAGGATTTGCCCAAAATCTGAAGTTTTTAAGGTCCCTGGAACTGTTGGGGCAGTTGTTTGTCAGCATCATATTGATGCCAGCCAAGATCTCAGGTGAAGCAGCTTCCTTTTTCTCCCAGAAAGTGAAATTTATTGGCAAACACTCAACTTGTTGCACATCCATCAAGGTCAGCCCCCACAGAGGAACAGGCTGTCTCCTAGCTCTCACAATAAACATTGTTTTCTTTTGTTTTAATTTATATGCCAGTAATACTCATCAGGAAAGCTTTTTATTTTTCTATCAGAAATTGTGCAGATAACAAAGAACAGCTTCAACAACTTCATTTCTTAAAAAGCCTAAAATGCATGAAAAAACAAAGCTCTTTTTTTTAATTAAAAAAAAAAAAACCAAACACGAAAATGAAAATGGAAGAATCAAATGGCCTGTGAAATTAAATAAATGAGAGGAAGTTTGAGAGGAAGAGGTGCCTGACCAAAGAACACAACCAACCTAGCATGTCTCAATGTTTTTAATGTGGTGAAACTTCCCACAAATAACTTGGAGGAGGTGTCATTGAGGTTTTTCTGTCACCCATCCCTTGCTAGAGGGTTGTACTGTGAAGTTTTGTTATATTTGGGAAGGGCCCTGACCCTCCACTCATGGCTTTGCCCTTGCTGTGTGCTCCAGCACGTGCTCTGATATGGAGAAGGCTTTTTCCTGTGCATTCCCTTCCTTCAGGACAAGGACTGGAAAAGTTTTGTGCCTTGATTGATTTCTCTGCTCTGAGACATTGATTTGGTTTGTGGAAAATGGTCAAATAAAATCAAGCAGTGCTTGGTGCAGACTGAAAACCATCTTTTCCAGGCTCTTAGTGATTAGATCACACTGGGCTTTTTTTCTTTGCACATCCTGCTCAGGCTGGCACTAAAAGCCCTTGTGACAGTTTGGCTGCAAGACCTCAGTAAATAGCAGTTGTGTTTCTGAAGGCCTTTAAAACAAACAAAACTCTTCCTGTTCAACAAAGAAGGTGACCTGACCCTTTGTTCATCCCACCTCTGACAGGTGAGACTGACACTTTTCAGGAAAATTTAACTTGATATCCCAGGTATTAATGGCTGTGAATTTATTTTTCTTCTACAAAAAAAACCCTCAAACAAAAAAAAAATCTCCTAAAAAAGATCCCCTGCCCAACAGACCCCTTGTACTTTTATTTTAGCTGTGCAGCTGGTTACTGTCATCACTGGAGATCAGAATTTTGATGAGAATTCCTGACCAGCCAGATGAATTGCATTAATGCCTTTCACTTTATTAAATTGAATTTGGCAACTTGAAAGAATTCCACAAAACCTGAAGAAGTCAAACTGAAACTGAAACTCTGTTCAGCCTGACAGAGGGGAAATTTAGGTTGGATCTACAGAAGGGGAATTCCTCCCTGTGAGGGTGGGCAGGCCCTGGCACAGGGTGCCCAGAGCAGCTGTGGCTGCCCCTGGATCCCTGGCAGTGCCCAAGGCCAGGCTGGACAGGGCTGGGAGCACCCTGGGATAATGGGAGGTGTCCCTGCCTTGGCAGGGGTGGAATGGGATTTTAAGGTCCCTTCCAACCCAAACCATCCCATGGTTCTGTGATTGTCTCTGGATACCTCTGAAGGCTACAAGCATCTCAAACTCAGTGTGGCAAAATTTCTTCCCCAGGAATGTGGACATACAACCCCTCCTGACACACCAAGAGCCTTTTTGGAGCTGACTTCTGGGGTCTGTAGGCCCCAAGAGAAGCTGGGCAGTGACACCCAGGGAGGGAGGGAGGGCTGGCAGCTTCAGGTGGTACATGGTCAGGCACTTGGGGCTTGTCTGCAGAGAGCACCAGGTGAGGGGTGGATGGGGAAGATGAAACAGGAAAGCCTTATAAATATGATTGTCTGGCAAAAGAGTTTGAGAATATGGAAACTGTAAGAGAGATTGAAATGAAAGCAGCTCTGAGATACCTCAGTTCCTGAACACCTGGAAAACAATGGCATGGCCAGCTGAAGGCAATCCCCTTTTGATGGAACAACACCCTCTGCCTGCAGGCAGCTCCAAGGGTCAGAGCAGACCCTGATGGCTTGGCAGAAGGGGCCCAAAGAGGAGTTTTTAGGGTTTAAAATGTAACACAGTGTGGTGATGTAATGATCCTTATAGGCTGTATGTAAATGCTGTAGGATTTGTATCTTGTCCTAGATTGGTTGGTGAGAATTAGAATATTCAACACAGGAGAAGATTTATGGCATTGTGATGGGAACCTCGTGCTCTCATCCTCTCTCCCACTCTCTTTACTTCTCAGTCCTGCTCTGAGCTGTGGCTGGCAGCTCCCAGCAGGTCCCTGCCCCCAGGCCCTTTGCAATAAACCCCAAGTTCCTGACCTGCCTTCAGAGATCTCTCGTGTCCGTCTGTCCTGACCCTCCTACTCCCGACACTCCTACAAGGGGTGAAGCAGCACTCGGCTCCTGAAGGGCACTGCAGGACAAGGGAGAAATGGGGAATGATGGAAAATGTTTTTATCTGTTGGTCAAAGCACAGAGAGGAGCAAGAGCTCACACTGGAGGACTCTTTTTTTTTTTCCTCTGAGGGGCAGAGGGAAGGTTTAAATAACTTTGTTTGTGGATGGCAGCTGTGCTCTCTGTGCTGGGGGCCACTTCCTCAGGGCAGAACTCACAGAGTGCACTGAGCAGCCCTGAGCCCTTCCCTCTAAGGCTTTGGAGTGCCTGTGATCCCCTCATGCTGCTCCACAGGCACCTTGGGCACTGAGTGCTTTACCCTTGTGGCCCCTGCTGGCTACAGGTGATGCTCCTGCCACTCCAGTCCCATTTATTTTGTGCCTGCCCATTTGGAGCCAGGAATTTCATTGTCTAAGATGTGAATGGTTCTTCTGCTGCACTGCCAGCTCAGTGACTCCTGCTCTGTTCCTTCCTTGCTTCAATGTAAGAAAACCTCTTCAGGGGATTAAAGATTTATTATAGGACCAGTTGATTTGGCTCTCACTATAACATTAAATGCACTTATTCTGTGTTCTGTGAAACAATTTGTTTCCTTTTGTTGTCTGCTGAAAGTATTTCAACAACTTGGCGGAAGAATAAACAGACACAATTTCAAAATAACTCAAAGTAGCAAGAATTTTTTTTTAAATTAAAAGAGGAGAAAGCAGGTGTGGGGGAAGCTATTATTTAACACTTTGCTGCAATGATGAATTGCCTACTTCTGATGTTTTTATTGCTGCTCATGTGACATCAGCTTGCTTCCTGAAGTCACCAGGTGTAAGAAAAATGAGGGTTCCTTGTGACTCACATTGTAATCTCTGTTTCATGTAATATAAACAACTTTGGTCAATGTATTAGCATAGAAAAAATGAATAGATTTAAAGCAAGGCTATGTTTAATTTGGAGGGTTTAGTCCTGAATGTTTCTCTGTGGAGCAGAGCAATTTCTCAGTTGTAAGCATGACTGTCAGTGTTCAGCACATGGTGCTGCCTCAGCTCTGTCAGAAAACAATTGTTTTATTCAGCACTGCTGTAAGAATGCTTGAGTTTCTGTGGGTAAAAGGTGGAGGGATGCAGATGTGATCCTAATAGAGAATGCTTGCTAAATGTGGTTGTTTAGCTTTGTCCTAACAACAGGAAAACTGCTAATGCCAGTGTCCTTGGTGCTGCAATCACTCTTCAGATCCAAGAGAAACAGGAGTTACTACATCAGACAGAAATATACATCAGAAAAATATCAGTGCTGGAGAGAAACCCCTGGTGGGCTGTTGGGCTGGGTGGGCTGGAAAAAGAGTTGTGTGTTCACCTCTTATGCCCCATCAAGGCCAAAAGGAGCACAGGAATAACCAGTTGAACATTGTTATTCCCATCTTCAGGCATCCCCTTATCAAAATGCTGCCTCTGAACAGCCATAAATGCTGAGACTTTTCCTGGGTAGTTGGTTCTGCTCTAGCTCCCTATGGCTGCACTTTGATCTGCTCCTGGATCACGTGTGATGTATTAGGGAGCAACTTCCCAGCCCTGATTTTTCAGAGTTTTCATTCTGTGGTTTGTTTTATTGGGTTTTTTTAAGTCTGTAGGAGCAGGACTTTAATATTGCCACAGCAGTTTGTGGGTGAGCTAAACCATATTTGCAGAGCGTGCTTAGGATTTTTTTGAACTTAATTATTTTTAAAAATTATTAATTAGCCCAGCTTCCC
Source organism: Serinus canaria (assembly GCF_022539315.1). Lineage (NCBI taxonomy): Eukaryota > Metazoa > Chordata > Aves > Passeriformes > Fringillidae > Serinus > Serinus canaria. Next base: position 3,303,686 of record NC_066333.1, read on the forward strand.
TAAGGCAGAATGCAAAGTAAATTAATTACTTCATGTGTGGATTAAGGTACCTTGGGAGCTGCAGGTTGGGCAGGAGCTCCTCACTACATTTTGGCACCTGCTGCCACTTTGCACTCCTGGTGTGTGAGGTGCAGGGTCTGCCTGAGGAACTCCTGTGGCAAATGCAGCCCTGTGCTCTGGGATGTGGCTTTATCTGATAACCCTTCTTCTCCTGGACCCTTTGCTTCACCCCAGGCTGTGGAATTAAATGGATTGATGGGTGCCAACAGACTGGGCTGCAGGTCTGTCCACACCTGTGCTGAAAGAATGGGGTAGGTAGAAAACATCAGAAAACCTAGGTGGGAGAGCACTATAAATAAGCCAGGTGAGTGCTTCTGGTAGGGCTGTTGAGACAGATAAAGCTGTACTTTGTGCAAGTATCTCTTGGTGTATTTTCTCATTGTAGGGCTCTTCTAAGTATTGCTAAAGTGCTGTTTCCCTGCTATAAATTTCTGGAGTGAAAACCAGGGAAGCAGGCAGAGCCACCTCTCCAAGAGACCCTGTAATTACATTTTTGACGACTCAAGGCTGGTGTTTGTCTTTTTGTTTGATGCTGGCAGGAGCTGTGTAGCAAAAAGCCTTTTGAAGTTAATACCTAATTAAGATGGATGGGGAAGGTCACAGCCCCTGCTAGTGCTGCTGGTTCAGGCTGTTGGCTGCCTCAGGAAGGCATCAGCAGGGAGATTTACTGGGAGCCATTCTGTGCATCCAGGTTGGGAAGTGTTATTTAAAAATCAATGGGTAAACAGGAGTTCTGCACACAGACAGAGAGGGAATTTTGTCAGAGGGGGGAACTGAGATACTTAACTCACTTTGCTGTCAGAACATCCTTGATTCTCCTCTGATTGAGCACAGTGGGAGAGGGGTTGGAGTCACATGGAGGAATTTGAAGCGTTGGGTCTCAGTCCCTGGGGTGGGATGTTGTCACCATGATATTTTCTGAAAAATCCCTTCTCCAGGATTTCTTCTCCTGGGAAGATGAGAAGCCTCAGCTTCTCCATGGTTTGCTGCTCTGGAATGTGGTCTGGAGATTGTTTATCCAAACATGTGAATTGTTTTTAAATAATAATATCACAGCCAGATGTGTTGGACTCTGAGGAGTCAGTCATGAGCTTTCATTGTCATTCTTGTCCGACCTTCTGATGTATCCTTTCTCTTTCTATAGTATAGTTTTAGTATATAATTTCTTTTAATATAATATCATAAAAGAATAAGTCAGCCTTTGGAGAACATGGAGTCAGATTCTCATCTCTCACCTTGTCCTGGGGACCTCCCAAACACCACAGGGTGTAGCTGCACCCAGGGTTTGGTTGTCAGGCTGGAAATGGAGCTTTGGCTGCTGTGTGATCTGCAGCACTGCTGGTCCTCATGGCAGCGCCACACTGCATCTCACTGCAGGATGTGAGCACCAAAACAAGGATTTGGGATGAGTTCTTAAGCATGTTCCCAATCCTGAGCTGGTGCTGGTGTTTCAGTGTAGGAGCACACAGTGAAAAACCAAGTGAAACCAAAAAGGGGATGAACCTCAGACCCCACTGCACAGGGGAAAGGGAAGCAAGACAAAGTCTGGATGGCACTAAACTACTTCCCAGATCTCAGAGCCCAGCCCTGCTCATTGTGCTCTGTAGATTTGGGACTCTGAGAGAGATGCTGAGATTATTTGATCTGTTTTACAATAACAGCAAGAGAGCCAGACCATTTCCTGGAGGTGTTTTGTGTGACTAAAGCAGACACGGCCTAACGAGTGCCTGAGTTAAGGCAATCCCCACTGCTGCTGGGCTGGATGTAGAAAAGCAAATTAAAATGTAGCCTCTTTAAGTCTGCTGTGTGCACCTCTGAGTTTTGGAGAGCAAAGTCTACCCAGTCTTCTTTCTGACTTGAGTCCCAGCTTAGTTATGTTTGCAGCCTAGCTGCTTTTTATTTGCTGCCTCTGCTCAGCCAGCTGAAGGCTTTTCCAGCCTCAGATGAGGTGTTGTTGCTAAATTACAGAAATCTGGCCTGATGGTGGAAAGCTAGAAAGGAGGTGGTGCTGTTAGGTAAGCCATAATTTAGTGTATTCACACAGGCCCCAGTAAATGTTTTGCCCCACTTGAAAATTCAGGATGTCTGGTGAGAAAGGGCTGTTGGATAATAACAATACAGAAAGCAGCTTCATCCTGGATCATTTCTGCCAGCTGGAAATGAGGCCTTGCTGAAGAATAAAAGCACTTTCCAGCAGAGCTCTGCTAACCCAGATTCCAGCCCCCTTTGCACAGCGTGGCTTGGCCATGCCAGAGGGACGGGAGGCAAATCTGGTGGTGGGTGGGGTGGCACGTTAGATCAGAGAGAAACCCCCCAGCCTTCTCCACAGAGCTCCATTTGTTCCAGCTCCAGCCTTATTTCTTGGTGTCAGTTTGTGGCTGCTGCCTCCTACACGTTCCTTAGCACGTTGGCCCTGCCCTGGTCCCTCCTGCTGCTTCAGAGCTGGGAAAATATCTCCTGGTGCCTGCACTCAGACTGTGAGGATGGGCAGGGGGGCTTGGGAGGTGTTTGTAAAAGATGGCTGGTTGAACTGTGTGAAGGTGTGTGGGGGTTATAACTGGGATCTATCCCAGCTCAGGTAGCTCAGAATGGGTGTTTTCTGCAGATAATTTCAATTAAATTTACTTTGTCTCACTGTGCAAGGAAGTGGTTACCACAGCAAAAAGTCAAGATTTGTTTATTGTATATATTTCTTGTTAAAAGCTGATGAAGAAGCTGTTGAGTAGCTCTGAAAGGAAAAAAGGTGATGATAATAATAATAATAATAATGGTTCAATAATGTTGTAAGTATTATTAATTTTGGAGGAATTTCAGCTAGGATTAAATTAGTCCCTTTGTTTTACTTAGTCCAGCAGCACCTTGGATTAATTATGGGGAGAAAAATTGCAATTTGGCTGTGCTAGAAAGGATTATTAAATATCTAGATCAGTAGACCACCAGAGCAGAGATAAGTGGAGAGTAAAAATCTGAGTGTTTCAATAATCATTAGGGATGCACTGTTTAGTTTTCTGAGGCTCCTTAGGGATGGGAGCTCAGCCTCCAATGACACAGGGAGAAGACCCCTGGTCTAATGGCATTAGTGGCTGGGGTGTTTAAAATTCTGTGCCACAGGTCAGTGGCACTTTGGAAACATTTTAAAGGAACCATTTACAGCAGATCTGAGGATTTCCTCCAGTTTGAAGCCCTGGGAAACAGTGCTGAGAGCTCCTGTGCTCTGGTTTTTGCTGAGCAGAGCACCTTGGCATCAGAGCTGCAGATGAGTGGGAGGGGATGCCTGTGGGGACCTGGGCAGAATATTGCATCTATTGCCCTGTGTGCTCAGCTGGGGAAGCTGCCAGGAGGCTGGGAGGGAGCAGGAGGAGGAGGAGGAGGAGGAGGAGGGCCTTTGGGGTCAGCACCCAGGGAAAATGTTGGTTTTCTGCTAGCTGCTTCGGGGGATGGATCATTGTCGCCTCCATCTGCTGCACTGAATGCTCAGCTCTTGCCCTATATTTTTTCCCTCCTTTCCCCACGAGTGCTGCTGATTCATTTGGAGAGCAGGGAGCCACACATATGTCAGCACTCAGAAAAGGCAGTGGGAGTGTTTGCTGAGATTGCTTTGGACATTTAACCTTCCAGGTGAAGCTGTTGGCAGCTTGCTGAAGAGTGAGAGCACCTCCTCTGGCCTGTCCTCCTCCTCCTTTTCCACCTTCCAAGGCACACACCCTGTGTCTATCCACCCAGGGCATTCCTTATTCCTTAGATAATTGCTCTGCCCCTGCTGTGTTAATTGGGAATTAATCTCAGAGCAGTGATGGTTATTGGAAGTGGATATTAAATATTTGGTGATGACTCTGGAGTGCTGCAGAGGAGTGATGTCTGTCAGGGTGCTGTGGAGTTTGCAGGGAGCATCTGAGTGAATGCTGGGGTGGGGAGAATTGTTTGTTTATTCTGAGATGAGTCAGGATGTGGCAGGGTCAGGCCACCAGAGAAATGTCTGGGGGTGACTGAGAACATGTAGGAATAAAGTAGGCTGTGAAGAAGAAACAGAACTAGGAGATTCTTGAGGGCTAAGGAACAGAAGAATTCAAGGGAGAAGACAGAATGGAGTTGAAAAGTGTGTGAGGAAGAAGAGTGGAGGAAAGCATTTTGGAGCAAAAATAACATTTGCTAAACTGCTTAAGAATTAAAATTAGGTGGAGTGACTGAAGAAGCTGCTATAAAACTAAGCAGTCATGAAATTGAGGAAGTAGTTACCACAAATATCCCACAAAGGCAGCCATGGAGGGCTTGAGGACTTGGGAAGATGTTATTTGGCAAGAATTTTCCTTAAATTTAATCATGTGTGTAATATTTCCCACAGGAGTGATGAAATCTTTATGTTCCCAGGCTGAGGAGTCTCTTGAGGACTTAGGCATCCCTGGTGAGGGGTGAGGCAGAGCTCTGCCTTGGAGCTCCCTGAGCCCTGCTGTGAGCCAGAGCTGGCTTTGGGGCAGGAGGAGCTGTGGGGCTGGGGCTGCTTGTGTCCCCTCCTGCTGCCATGGATTTGGGGTGCCTGGAGGAGAGCTCCTGAAGTGTTCAGCCTGCTGTAAAAAGTTATTTTTCAGCTGGTCCAGGGTAGTTGTCCAATGGCCTTATGTTGAGCAATGGGATAACTTGAGCTTGGGGTCATTATTCTTGATACTCACCTTGCTTTTAGAGCCTTTCTCAGTTTGAAATAGTTATTTTTAATCAGGTTGTTCCTTGGGATGTTTGTCACCTCTGTGTGGTCTTTTGCTTTGCAGTTTATAGCTTAAGCAGGAAGGTTGTTTCTGCATTTGGTCAGAGGATCCCACATGGTCACAATCCTCTGCCTAACACCCCTCCAACCAGGCATAAATGAGATGTGAATTGCTGATATTTATGAGCATGCTACACTACAAAGTACTTTATAGCCTTTCTGTCATATGTTTCAAATGATTCCACTTCAACCAAACAAATTGTCCCAGCTTAATTTCCAAGAAATCATTGTCAAAATTGCTGAACCAGTTTAATTCTAAAGCACATATTTATACTGAGCTGCACAAAGCACACCGCCAAGTGAGATTACAAATGGCAGAGAGGAGAGTTTAATCAGAAATGAGATTAAATTTGAAAATGTGGAGTGTTAGTGATTGCTGCTGAGGCTCAGACAGGGTGTAAAGCCATAGATTTTTCTTAGCAGGGCTCAGAATAGCACACTTGAGGAAGCTGAGGAGCACATATGCCCTGGTGCTGACAGTGGGAGAACGTGGAGCTGGCCTCAGAGCAGGGGGCTGGGCTTGGGAGCAGGGTGCTGCAATGTTGTGTTGTGAAATGAGGTGGAAGAAGGAGGAAGGAAACCCAAGTGGGGATGGGAGACAGGAAATAAATGAGTTGGTGTGACCTGCCTGGCACCAGCACCTCTGAGGGGCTGGGAGCACAAACCCTGTGAGGAACCCCTGAGGGAGCTGGGGGTGCTCAGCCTGGAGAAAAGGAGACTCAGGGCTGCCCCCATCCCTCTCACAGCTCCTGAAAGGTGCCTGTGCTCAGCTGGGGCTGGGCTCTGTCTGCAGCAGCACTGACACAACCAGAGCTCACAGCCTCAGGCTGCACCAGGGGAAATACAGGCTGGAGATTGGGAAAAAGTTCTTTCCAGAGAGAGTGATAAAGTTGTGGAATGGCTGCCCAGGGAGGTGGTGGAGTCCCCATCCCTGGGGGTGTTTAACAAAGCCTGGATGTGGCACTGGGTGCCAGGGGTGAGTTGAGGGCTTGGGGCTGGGTTGGACTCATTGACCTTGAAGGTCTCTCCCAAGCCAGTGATTCTGTCCTGGCTGTGAGGGCAACTGGTTTGTCTTGAGTTTTTGGGCAAGCTCTGTGTGTTTGAGAGGAGGTTTCTAAGGCTGCATTTCCCCATGGATGCAGGGTCTCCCCTGTGCTCTGGCAGTGAATGCCATGGTGCCTGTTGATACCAGGGTCAGTTTAAAATGCTGCCCAGCCTGCTCCAAGAGTGGCTCTTTGTGCCATTATTGCAATGGAGTCGGATGGAGTGTCCCTGATCTGACAGAAAACACTTGTATAAATGTTATGTCTGTATCCAGAGCTGTTGTCCTGCACCTCCAAGCCCTGGCTCTCTGTATGAAGGAGCACTGGTTGTGTGTGTGGAGGAGCAGGAGGACACACAGTGTTGTCTGAATCTGTTTTTCAAGAAAATGTGCACTTGGCACAACTTCCCTCTTTTTGTATTGCAGGATGAACGTTTCATGCTGATCATTTCGGCTGTAGGAGGAATTCTGAACCTCAAAATGGGATGTTTTGCCTTGGGGAAAGGATTTTTTTTTTTATTTAAACACTTTGGTAGTTTGTATTTTTTTTCCAAGTCATCCCTTGAGCACTCCTAAATCGGGAAGATTGGTACAAACCTGCTGTTGTTGCCACATTCCCCCTACAGAAATCTGAACAGAATCCCCTCATTGAGAAGTGAGCAGATCCCTGCCCCCCAACACTTGGAGATTATGTGCTGTTTTATAATCACTACAGGGAGAAGCAAGGCAGAGCAGCTTCCTTTGTTACAGATGAGCCAGGATGTGCTCAGTAATCTCCCAGGCCTGTATTAAATCTGGGCCACCTCTCCAAATTGCAGGTTGATGAGAAGTGCAGCCCAGGAGCAGTGCTCATGTTTTGATGTGTAACACAGATTACAGCAGCTGCTAAGATATTTGTGTTCCCTGCACTCTGAAGTGCACATCTCCAGGCCACCAAGGGGGTCCTGATTGTCCTTATTTATTTTTTATAAAGCATTAATGAGACAATTTAGGCCTTGCACTTCTGTGACCAGTTATTTCTCAGCTCTGTCCGTGCTACCTTCTGTTTTTTCTTGTAGCTCTTTAGTTTTGTGTTTCCTTGTAAAATTTATTCAGTGGATAGTTCTTTCTTGCTGATCCTTATTTTAGTGTACAACAGGGTTTAAACTGGAGGTGGTGGTTGGGTTAAAAAGCTTATGACCCTTGTTTAGGGGATCTGAGTAGCACCAAGGACTGCTGACTGTTTGTGGTGCACACTTGCTTTGAGGGGAGAATGGGGAGGGATTTATTCTTTGGGGGACAATGTCCTCATGGAAAACTGACCCAAAAGTGCCAAATGGGACCAATACAGAGAGGGCATAAATCACAGAAGAGACCTTGATGACTTACTTGGATTAACATGTCAGGGGTGACAAATTCTGTGCCTCTGTGTAAGGAGTGATGGTGAATAATCCACCTAAGGAACAGCCTACCTTCAGTTTTAGCATTCAAAACTCTGCTGCTTTTGCATTATCTCTGAAGCTGACTGAATATGCATTGCATAAAAGTATTTGTCCTGAGAATGGGGTGGAACATCCTAGGAACTGGGAGAAAACTCGAGCTCCTCTTCATGCTTCTCTGGTGCCTTGAAGGATGTGCTGTGGCTGCAGGTGGGATCTCATGTGCAGGTGCTGGGGCTGTGTTTCAAGAACTAGAAGACTGTGGGGGCTGGAAGCCAGGCTCTCAGCAGGTGCTGCAGAGATGCCCATAATGTGTTGCTCAATTGGTTAAGAAAAGGTCAGGAATTATAGTCTTATAATTCAAGAATCTCAATGTTTTGCATGGAGGTTTTCATGATAGAGGTTTTCAGTTTTCTGAAATGTCTCCCTTTCGTAAGAATTGTGTAAGCTGATAGTCAAAATTTTTAAAGAAATCCTAAAGCAAAAGCTCCACAAAACTTCCTGACATGCCAACACCTGACAAACTCACTTCATATTCTGATTTTACTCCATTTAGTCTGTGTCAATCAACCATAAATGAGATTGTACAGCTGCTATTAAGAGCAAGTGTTGTGTTTTGGTCTTTAAAATGCTGGACAAGCACTTTCAAAACCTTTACTGAATTTCAAATATGGCCATGGTAAAATTGGAGCAAGGATTATATTGTCACCTCTCCCTAATATAGAATTATTAAAGCACATAAAGAGAGGAGCAGAGCTGGAGGCCAATCCATCATGTGATAGACTTTGTGTCAGGCACTGAGGGAATGCTGCTCACGGAGGACAGGGCAGAAGTGTTCCCTCCCAAGGAAACAAATTGGACAAAGTGGCAGAAAACTGGGCAGGAATTAAAGAGTGGCCTCCAATTAGGGCAGAGGTTTGGTGGCTGCCAGCAAAGGGAGCTGGCAGGCACAGCACAGCCCCAGCCATGGGGAAGGGAGGGCTGTGCTGATGAAATAACAACTTTGTGCTGTGGAGAAATCCATGAGCATCCCAGGGGGACCCATTAGGGCAGTAAACACTGGATGTGTCCTCCCTGGGAGGGCTGTGGGGAGTGGGGGATGGAGGACACAAGGGGTGTTAAGCTGTTTTACAGAATGTCCTTAAGTGTAAGGATTGCTGCAGTGCCAAAATGCCATAAATAAAATGGGATCTAATGCACTGAATGCATTTTCTGTGTAGCTCTTAAGAGGTGGCTTTGTCTGTGTATAACTAGAAAATGAAAATGTCAAGAAACATTTCGAGTGCCATTGCTTCTTAGGGAAATTATTAGCTTTGCATTGACTGAAAGGAGAGTTCTTCACCTGCCTGAGCCTGGATCCTCTCCTTGGGTTTATGTGGTGCCTTCCAGGAGCTCCAGAGCAGCAAGGTACACATTTATCTTAACCTGAGCTGGGGCTTTTAGGCCAGGAGTGAGCCTGAGTCATTTGTGTAGTGCCAGCACAGACTGAAGGGTCTGAAAGAGCTGGGCTGCACGTGGGTGAGCAGAGCCATCAAAGCACAGCTTTTTGTTGTGCTGCAAGCATCTTAAGAAGGACACTTATTCAATTATTTTCTTTCCCTCCACTCTCCCCTGGAGGAGGGATACAAAAGGAAACAAAGACTGAAGGGTGAGACTATAATTTTGTGGCATTACAAGGACACTTACTTTGTTCAATTCCTTGCTTTTTCTCCTCAATATGGTTTCACACTACTTTTATTTCGAGTTGGTGCTTTAGCTCCTTGCAGATTGCAGCCCTGAAAGGCTGACCTGGGTGAGTTGTGTGTAGTATGAGTTAAATATGGCAATCAGCAAGCAGCAAACTCTGCAAAGAGATAGAAAACTTTGCCTGCGCACACCAAGTTTATGAAAAGTCTACATGAAAAAAATAGCACTTGGATCTCAAGAGTTTTATCAAATATTAGAGGAATTATCCTTATTCCAAGCACAGGAACTGGTGACAGAGACAGCAGCAGCCTGACAGCTGCTGGGGAATGTGTGTGACCAACCCAAGCCAGTCCTGCAGTCAGGAAACCGAATGTGTGGGGACTGATTTGAAGCCCCCAGAGGAAGCTGTTACAGTTTTTAACCTATAAATCAGCGTGGCACTGGGTTGTTCTGCCTTAAAGGACATGGTGCCAAGCAGATCCTGTAGGGTTCTGAACTCACAGCCCCACCAAGGGTGCTCTTTAAAAAGAAAAAGATTTGGTCTATCTGACCAAGTCTCAGGGCTTCTGCTGCTCACAGTGACCCCCAGATGTGTTAGAAAGTCTCTTTTTCCAGCCCAGCTGTCAAAGAAGGAGTCAGAACTCTTCAGTTCTCATTCTCAAGGTTGTTTATTGTTCCTTGTCTATAAAATTCTTTCTCTGCCCTGCCAAGGTCCATCCAGCAGGTCAGACAGAGGCACTCTGCCTGCCCCCAGAGCAGTGTTATCTTTTTATACTAAAAACTACCTGTACAATATTTACCATAACTTCCCAATCCCCATCACCTGTGTTAGACAGTGAGCTGCTACTCTAAACCAGGCTAAAAGTGCCACCATCACAGCAGAAGATGGAGGTGAAGAAGAAGAAGGAGAAAGGCTGGGCATGCCCAGATTCCTCCACCTTGCCCCCTGAACTCCCATTCTAAAAACCCCAAAAATCTATTTTTCACCCCATGACAAACTAACCATTATTCCACTTAGACTTTCGTGTCTTTCAGATCCTCATATAAGGTCGGTAATTTTTTCCATGGGCCATAATCAAAGTCACAGGTGTCCTGGGCTCTGTGCCAGGGTCTCTGAGCCCCCTGGCAGGGGTCCTGGCAATCCAGGACAGCCAGAGGGATGTCCTGAACTCTGACAACCCAGCAGCAAACATGAGGGCAGTCAGCTTGGTGTGAGTTACCACCTGACTCATGGAGAGATGTGGGTGTGTGGTGCAGATTCTTGCTGGCTTCTGCCAGCCAGAAGTGGATTATTCTGGAGGAGCAAGAGACAGACCCTGGCCTTTGTCAGCTGCAGGGCTGTTTTTCTCTGGTTGGCAGCCAGCAACTTGCTGTGCTCCTCTCCTGTTCCTCAGACAAATGAAACAGCAGTGATGATGGAGAAAGAAGTGTCAGCAGCACTGGAAGGAGATGCCCCTCAGATTCACATTTGCTTGGTGAGCCAGGAGATCCTGCAGAGTCTTCTGGGGATGGAAGTGGCAGTGCTTAGCCCTGCCATGACAGGAGATGCATTCCCTCCCTTCTGTGATGTCTGAAGTGGGAGCTGGGCTGTGTGCCAGACCTGCAGCCTGTGGCATTGGGCTGAAGAGATAAGAATTCACAGAAATGTAAAGCACCATAAAGTGTAAGAGAAAAATCGAAATGACAAAGTTCTTCCAGTAGAACTTCCATAACTGGAAGTGTTTCAAACTGTTCCATCCTCCCTGATAACTGCAGGCAGCTTTCATGCTCCCTTATCTTCTCCTGCCATGTACACAATTATCAGAAATGTTTGTTGGAAAAACTTCCCTTGGTTGGGTTTTCTGTTCTGTGTGAGATCCTTACAGCCAAACTGAGTGTGCACATGGGTGTTTTCTCCCAGAGGTTTGAGCACTGATGCCTCCTGTCTCCATATCTCAAACTCTGGTTGTAAATGGAGCAAGGTTTGGGGTGTACAGGCACCCAGAGGCCAGGCAAGCCGTGGGCAGTGTGGACCCACAAAAGCCACGCAGTTGGTCTAAAAGCCAAGATATTGCTTGTTTGCAAATGCCTGATGCAGAGTTTTGCATATGCAAAGTGTTTTTGAAGGCATTCTGTCCTGCTGAAGAACAGCTTGGGTGCTGAAATACAGCTACTACTTGGTTGGCAGAGTTTTCTGATGTATGAGGAAAACTTAAGACGAGCTGGGAAAACATCATTTGCCTCCTGTGATCCTCCCCCCATGCTTGCTTTTCATGGAATCATTCTGTTGGGTAGTGAGCTGAGCTTTTTGGGGAAGGAAGTGGCACAGTGGGGCCCTTGTGACTTCAGCAGGGATGAGGATTTAGGATTTCACTGGTACCCAGCATGAGGGATGGTGCTGCTTGGCTGTGGTGCTGTGGCACTCCTGCTGCTCAGGAACCAAACCTCTAGATTTGTACTCTTTAAAAAGCCATCAGTTGCTCCCCTTTGCCAGTGGATAAGTTATTTGACTTCTTAGGCCATTAAAAATGATCTTAGTGTCATTTGTCACAGTTTGGAAAGAGCACTGCTAATCAACAGGCCCTTCCTTCAAAATTAACCTGTCTAAACAGCAGGAGGGATGACCAAGGTGTGATCTTCACCTAGCACCATATATCATAATTCTCATTCCTTCTTCCCATTCCTGGAAAGCAGGATTGTTGTTCACAACCAGAATTTGGGGTTGTGTTGCTGGAACAGAATCAAATTTCTATGGCAATCCTTTTACCACAGTTTTTCTGCTTCTTGCTGCTGTGGGTAGGATTAGAGGAGCTCAGGAGTGAATGTGTGTGTGTGTGTCTGCTCTCCATCCCTCCCTGTGCTCCTCTGCCAGCAGAGGGAAAGGGAAAGGATGAAGTATAAATTTGCCAGATCAGGCTGATCTGATGAGTGTCATCAAGCTGACAGAGCTCTTCAGGACAATTCAATAGGTGGAATGGGTTCAGTAAATTTTCCAAGTTCAGGATGCATTCCACACTCCTCTGGTGCTGGACTTGGGCATTGTGGCACTGCCAGCTGGGGAAGCCTGAGCAGCTCTGTGATTTCCATTCCATGGAGGTGTGTCACTCATGTTTTCTGAGAAACCCCTTCACCAGGATTTCTTCTCCTGGGAAGATGAGAAGCCTCAGAGAAATAACAATATTATCTCATTTGCTGCTTTAGAATGTGGCTGGAGATTGGTTACCAACAGGTGCCTGTTTGGTTGGTTCCATGTGAATTGTTTTTAATTAATGACCAATCACAGCCAGTGTGTCAGACTCTGAGGAGTCAGTCATGAGCTTTCATGATTATTCTTGTTAAGCCCTCTGTTTTTATCTTTTCTCTTTCTTTAGTATAGTTTTAGTATGGCATTCTTTTATATCACTAGATGATAAAATAATAAATTAGCCTTCTAAGAACATGGAGTCAGCTTCTCAATTCCTCCTTCATCCTGGGGACCCCAGCAAATACCTCAGTGGTGGGATTTACATTCCCAGGTGTAAGTGGTGTATCTGTTAGAAACACAATGCGATTTTTTGTTTTTATGCTGTAATAGGAATAAATCTAGCCCTCACAAAGACTTCTGTATTACACATGGTCTGTTTTCTATAATGTATGCATGCACACTGGTGTGTTTTTCCTTTGCACTGCAGGATGTTACAGGACTCTGCCTTATTTAAGTCTCCAGCAGTAGAAAAATCACACCAGGTTCATTAGGAAAGGCCATAAATTTTTTTTTTTTTTGGAGTGGGGATGCAAAGGGGATGAGGAGGAGTGAGAGGGTGAAACAACACTGACATTTATGAGTGAATGGATGGTAATAAATGAATGTTGTAGCAAGAGCCAGAGTGATACTTTTCTTACTGACATTCAGTGATGCTTTGAAGACAGCAGGAAGCTTTGCTTTGAAACCTGAGCATATCAAAATTAGATAATTTAAATTTATTTTTTATAGATTTACCTTATCCTGGAGCAGTTTTTATTAAAGATGCTAATTGCCCAGACCCTGACTAATGCAGGCTGCACTGTGCTGCTAGATTATTCTCCTCTGTGCCTTCTGAAATAAGGCAAGGCAAAAATGAAAGCAGGAGATGTAAGTACCCTTTTAATACTGCAAATGCCACTGCAAGTGGAATTTAGCCTGAAGCCAGGGCACCATGGGCAGCTTGCACAGAGCTCTATTCCCTGTTAGCACACCTGAACCAACCGTGGTGGGCACAGCATCCTTCATCAAGGGTATTGTGTCCACAAAGCCTGCAACTTTTTGTTCTGTCTCTAACAGATGTGGAGTTGCACACTGGATTTTATAGATGTGTGAACTGGGTCACAATATCCTGGCATCATTGATAGATCAGCTTTATTAATGACAGAATTAATGGCAGAGTATGGGGTGGGGTGGCTGGCTGCAGCTGATGGCTGTGTGTTTGTGCCCTTCACACTTGTGGGGGATGATGCCTCCAGCCCATCCCACAGCAGCAGCTGTTTGGCCATGTCAGTGCTGCATCTGGGATAAAAGGGACTTGAAAGCCTCAGTGACAGCCTGCTGCACGCTTCCTCCTTTGTTGCTTCAAGGCAGCCTTCAGTTTTTCCTTTTAATTTTCTTGCATAAATCGAAAGTCTTAAAATATCAACACTTCCTAATGACTTTTTTTTTCCCTCAAACTGAGCCTTATTTCCCTCTAACCATTTTTAAAAATCCTCATACTTGTCAGATTTATCTCTTTCAAGTATTTAGATGCCTCTTTAATAGATTAACTGTTTGACTATTTTCTTTTATGCTTCCTTTATTGGTGAGGAAAGAAACTAAAGATTTTTTTTTTTTTCCAGGCAAAAATAAGTCTATGGGGCAGCAGTGTTTATGCTGGATGAGAGCCTGGGAATCTTAACTGCTTTCTTCACAGACTGTAAGCACAACCAACTTAATGTCTCTTTATGGATTACATTGAATTGTAGCTCCTCAGTGTTCCTGATGCTTATTTAGATGGTTTTTTTTAAGGATGCTGAATGATTCCCTGTACCATGCACGGTATATTTTCATTGTCCTTATAATTTATATTTTAATGTACTTTTACTTTTTATAAGCTCTGCCAGTTTAACTGATGACTTATCTTGCTGCTTTTTATGTGGGGAGAATAATTAAAGATGCAGCAGCTCTGGTGGAGCCCAGAGTCTTGCCCACATTGCACAGAGAGATTTTTCTCCCTGGATTAATCCAGCATTCCCATTTTGCCGTTGTGCCCCCTGAATCCTGTACTTGCTGGCACAGGGGTGACCTGGGAGAAGCAGACTGTGTGCAGTGCCCTTTGCTGGGTTTTCCAGAAGGAGCAGCTGGCTCTGGAAGGATCCTGCTTGCCCTGGCTGGTGGGACTGTGTGAATCCATCACTGGGCTCAATCGGATTAAACCCGGCTCAAGTGGGAGCTCAGGGAGTCAGCACGAGTTAGGGTGGCTGGGCTTTATCCCAGAATAATTGCCTGTCTCATCCTCCTCTAATTCAATAGTTTACTGCACATCTTTCAAGGTTCAGGGCAAGACAAGTGATTTTAAAGGAGTGTCCCTCAACTTGCTGAGCTCGGGCACAGCTCTGGCTCCGAGAAGGTTTGGAATGAGTGCTTTCATTCACAGCACCTTAGCTCTGGGTGCAGGGAGTGGGGAGTGTGTCTGAAATGCAAATTTTCAGGGGAAATGGGATCACTCAAGTACTGACCAAGGCGTAAATTTGCTTCCCAGAGCAATTGGAAATGTAAATTGGCTTTTTAAAGTCAATTACTGTTAATTTGGGTGTCTTAAATAGCTAATGGCAAGCAGAACTTTTTGTACCCCTGGTGAGGTGAGTAGCTGTTGAAAGAGTAGTGGATTTTTATAGGGTTCTAAAAAGGATTCAAAAACACTATTTTTTTTTTCTTGACTGTGCATTGAAGTGTACCATACTCAAGTCTAAATGCCTGAGCTGCCACAGGGACTGTTCCCATGTTTGTCACTAATTTGCCAGGTATTTTAACTTGTATATCTACAACCTCTTGCAGCAGCAGTGCCTGTGATAGCAGGCATGTTAATCTGTTTTAGAGATGCATCTGAAATACTCTGTGCCTCTGGAGAGCACCACAAAGCAGCTGGAAACCCAAATTGTTCCTCACTGGTGATTCCAGCTCTGTGGAAAGCAGGGGCCTTACAGGTGCAGGCTCAGGTGTTTGCACGCTGTTTTTAAAGAGTTTTTAGGAATGAATCAAGTCTCTGCAGGTAAGTGCTGGCATTCTGGGAACTTTCTTTAGCAATACAAACTGTTGGGTTTGACATTAATGACTTGCCCTTACCTGGAACTTGGTTTGTGCAACATCTCAGCTGAAGGCAGAGAGAGAGAGAGGAAGGAATGATTGATCAAAGCTCAGTTCTGGGGAGAGGAGCTTGTATCCTACCAAAATGTGTTCCTAGAATTGCAATCTCTTTCCTCAGTCCCGGTTTGAATAGAGGGAATTTGGAGAACAAAGGTACATGAATAGCTATCTCTGTGCTTATTCATTGCCATTCATCTTGAGTCTTTCAGATGAAAGGTGCTATGAAAGACTCAAAATGCCCTGTAAAATAAAACAAGACCTGCCTGGAAGGTGTACCAGACCTAAGTGAGTTAACATCTGCTCTATGGGCTCAGCTGAAGCCTCCAGGGCAGATCTCAGCTCCCAGAAAGCTGAGCTGGCTTTAGGGGAGATGGGTGAGGGGAGGCAGAGCTGTGCAGGCTCTGCAGTGAGCCAGGTGAGCGCTGGGGAGGGAGGTTTTGTGTTCTGGTTGCTCTTTATCCCTGCCATTTCTGGGGAGCCTTCCCACTGGGTTGGTATCAGCTGTATAAAATATGTCTGTCACATTCCCATTCTCTGGAAAAATCCCTTCACCCAGGGTTTCTCTCCTGGGAAGCTGAGGAGCCTCAGAGAAAAGGAAAACAATTCTGATCTCATTTGCTTCTCCTGTGCTGTGCTCACATGTGGAATGTGTTTGGAGATTGTTCACCCACAGGTGATTGTTCCATTGCATTCTGCTGGGAGTTGTTTTCACTCTTTGGCCACTCAGGGCCAGGCTGTGTCAGGGCTCTGGAGAGAGTCACCAGTTTGCATTGTTATCTTTTCAGCATTCTGTCTGTATCCTTTCTCTATTCTTTAGTATAGTTTAGTATTCTTTAATATAATATAGTATCATAAAGTAATAAATGAGCCTTCTGAGAACATGGAGTCAGATTCACCATTCCTTCATCTGGGGGCAACACAAATACAATCTCTGTCTTCAGGAAGGTGTAGAAATGTCATGGGCTCCTTTTGGTTTTGCCTCTGAGAAAGCTGCATGCTGGGCAAGGGAAGACAAGGAAGTGTGTTTACAAACTGTGACAGAGAAGAGAATAAACCCATATACAGAATTAAAATATCCTGTTTAGCTTCTTAAGAGAAAATTATTTGTGTTAATCAAGGTGACACACCCTGTGCTGTCATTTTTGTGGCACTGTTTCAGTAGACAGGTGTCACTGTCGTATTTTCTGTAAAAATCCCCTTGCCCAGGATTTCTTCTCCTGGGAAGCTGAGAAGCCTCAGAGAAAATGGAAAACAATAAAAATCTCATTTGCTTCTCCTGTGTTTTGCTGCTTTGGGATGTGGTTGGAGATTGGTCAAAACAGTTCACATCTTGGATAAACAATCACCATCCAACTTTATCTGGGCTCTGGAAGGAGTCAGGAGTTTTCATTATTATTTTTTAGCCTTCTGTCTGTATCCTGCATCTATTCTTTAGTATAGTTTAGTATAGAATTCTTTAATACAATATAGATGATAAAATAATAAATTAGTCTTCTGAGAACATGGAGTCAGATCATTTCCTCCCCTCGACAGGGGTCTCAGAAAACACCACAGACAGGTGTCTTTATAAATTCAGCACTATGCCATATTCAAGAGCTCAGCCATGTGAGTTTGGTCTTCAGCATCCCCAGGGATTATTTCACTGCTTCAAGTGGTGTAACTTTTTTATTAAGGGTGTTGGTAATAGAAATCATGTTGCTGAGGTTTTGTGGTTTGCTTAATTTTTTTTTTTCCCCTCGTTGTGGTTGAGCAGAGGAGAAAACTTGCCAAGTTTTTCAACTTGTCTGGTTTAGCCTTGCAGACATTGCTCCTTGTTTTGCTGTTCTCTATTACATTAAGAAGCTCTTTAGGAGCTGGTATCTTTTCCCCAAGGACACACTCATCATCAAGTCCCTTTCAATCTTTTTGATCAAATAACCAGTGATCTTTTGCCTACTCTCCGTTATGAGACACTTTCTGGCCCTAAAACAAATATTCTTCTGCTTTCTATAGCATCTTGACTTCTCTTTACTGTGTTTTTCCACCATTGTCAGTGAATGTGAGCATTGGTTTTACAGGTACCAGTATCTGTCATGTGCAGTGGTGGGAAGAGCTGCTGTTCCTGTCTCATAAATCCAGGAAAGCCTTAAAATTGCACAGGTCATTAGTGCTTTATTACTGGTTTTGTGCTTCATTATTGGTATTGTTACTGAGAGTATGAACCATTAATCTCCCTCGACTTCTCTCCTTAACAAAATTTCCCAATCCACAAATAGTCCTGCCCTTTCTAGAGCAGCCCTGCTTGGAATTGCACTGAAATCCCTGTTGTGGGAGTGGATGTGTCCCTGTGGAAGCCCTCCAGGCTGCTGTGGGTGGGACAGACCTTGCTGATCAGCATCTCCAGTTCACCAAACCCTTGTGCTGGAGGTGCTGAGCTTCACCCCAGCTGCTGCTAACCACGGTGATATCTGATACACTGAGCTGCTCCTTGCTGGAGAGCTCATGACTAAACTCAGATCACAGCTCCTGACAACCCCTGTGGAGCAGTCAACTCCCTGTTCCTTACTCTGCTTTCATTTCCTCACAGCTTACAGTATCTATTAGGGAGTTGTGTGCATTATTAAATCAAACACCTTAAAGCCCTCAAAACCTCACATCTACCAAGGTCAGCCTGATGGAGGGAAATCCACCCAACCTTCTATAAATCCCTGCCCCTTAATTTTCCTTCAGTCACATAGCTGGACACATTTTTTTCTCCTTTTTTGCCTAAGCTTTAGCCCAGAGCAAACCAGTTTTTGTGCAGCTGAGTCACTTCCTTTGCCTTACATGGATATTGGTATGATATTATCAGTCTTCAGAGATGTATTAAAATTAGCACCAGCATGTCAACCATGTCCCAGGGTGCTTTCAGCGAGTTCCTGTTGTTATCCTTTGAGTTGCTCTTGATTGCAGCTGCAGCATGAAGTACTTTGTCTTTCTCAAGTGATACAAGTATATCCTCCTCCTTCACTCAAAATGCAAATGCAAAAATATTTATTGAACTTTTCTGTCATTATTAATAATTTTGCCCTTCTTCTGCAGCAGTGGGCCCATGCCAATGATAAAAATCTCATTACACTTTAAAACAACACCTCTTTGTCATCCTTAGCCCTTCTGCTGTGGGTTTTCCCTGGTGCCTTTTGATTGTTCTATCAGTTATTCTCCATTTTACAGTCTTGTGTCCATTGACTGTCCTCTATTAGTTTGTAATGATCTGAGTTTCACATCTCCTGCTGTGGAGAATGTTGGCTCCCTGTTGACCCCATCAGAGGTGATGAGGATGAACCTCCTCAGATACCTGAGCATTGGAGCAGCTCTGGGACTGACCTATTGCATGTGAGCCACCTGTGGTTCAGCCAATGAAATCTGATGCTTATTTTAGAGTAAATCAACTTTTAATTTTTTTTTCTAATGCCTCTTAAGGGAATTAATTTTAAATTCACTGGGATTTATTGGAACCTTAATGCTACCTTTGAGTCTCTTTAAACTCCCAGCCTGATTTCTTTTTTCTGAGTGTCATGAATATATGTGTAAGTGCTCTTGACTTTGTAAGAGAAACTGCCTTTGGTATTTCTAACAAGATTGTAACAATCCACTAATAGAAATTGTTGGGTTTTGGTGCTGAAGTGGAATTGTGTTACACCCAACACCATGGAGCACAAAACGTGTGCCAGGCAGAACTGGATTTGTTCTAGGCCTGATGCTGTGTCCTTCTTATTTTCAGGGACATGGTTATTTAGGATTTGGAGGGAGAGACAGTAAATATTGCAGAGAGCTCAGGTTGCACCAACCTGTGATCACTGGCAGTGCTTAATTTGGTGTTCTTGCTGAGTGAACTGGATTTTTATAAACTTTGCTACGGTTGTGCCCTCAAGTTCAGAGGAAATCTTGTCTGTTTATCTGCAGAGGGAGGCAGAGCTGAAGACTTCTGCCTTGTATCAGCTGTGCTGTTGCTGTATGACATGGACAGTGGAATTTAATCTTTGCTTTGCCTAAGCTTTCAAGCTAAAAATAGTTCACCTGTCATGTAAGGGACACGTCAGTAGTACCAGCCAGGACCTGGGGAAGGTGTAATGGGGGTGCCATGTACATGACAGTGCTGGACTACATCACCTGCATTTCATTTTTCTCCCCCATTTCCCCAGGGCACCTCTGCTTAGAGGGCTGAAGGAGGGAAATTCCAGTCCTGGCCCAAGCAAGGAGGGTGAGGTGAAACACTTCCCAACTGGAAGCCACTTGTCTTGCAATTAGTAAACCCTTCCCATGTGAGATTTCCCTGATTACAAAGATTTTGGAAGTTGTGCTTTTACAATTTCACTTCTTAAGATATTGCTTTTACTGCAGACTGAACAGGTTTATTTCTGGCCCTAGCAGAAAGCAATTACTGCAGCTACAAAAACATTGAGTATTGAACTAGAATTCTCAGCCTGAGAATTTTTGGACCAATCTTTTTTTACTTCTGGTGAAGCAGACTTTGGTGGTGCTATACCAAGAGGAATTGGATAGATGCTGTTTTGATTTTAAAACAACAAAAAGCACCCCTAAATTCCCCAATCCTATAAAAATCTAAACTATGGTTTGAGATTTAATGCATATCAAGGTGGGTTTTGTTGGTATGGTGTTTTTTTGTAGTGTGTTTTTATGATCTTGACTTTAGTAAAATGGTGTCTTACATTGATTTTTTTTTTTTTTTTAATGTATGAGGGCTGGCTGGAGATTTGGTGGTGGGCTGCTTCATTTTAAATTAAAGGTGAGGTGAAATCTTAGCTGAGGAGGTTTCCTGTCGAGGTGCCCAGTCTGAATTCAGCCCTGCATCCACCCAAGCTGGTGGCAATCCTGTGTCAGCTTCCTGGGCTCAGAACTGGGTGGCTTCAAACAGCAGCATAGCCTTTGGTTGCTGACAGGAATAGAAAAAGAGCAACAAACACTGAATGAATTCTCAAATCTTTGTGCAAACACTGATTTTTATATGTAGTTGTGGAGTTCTTGCCTCCATTCAGCTCCTTTATGTGCCTCCGCTTCCGTGGGTTTTCCAAGGGTTTTGTTTGGTGAGTTATTTCAGCTGGGCATGGCTATCTCAGCAGATAAACCTGAAGCAGCTGGTTTAATGCAATTCTTGGGCTAATGGAAAGCCAATTTTGGCACTGCAGTCTGGGTGCTTTGAAGCCAGGGTGGGCATCCAGCTCTGGAATAAACTCCTCTTGGGAGGTGGCAGGAGTGCTGCTCACACCCATTGCTGTAGCAAGTGAATCAAGCCCCTGGGACTCTGTCTGAAGTTGTTTAAACAAATACTTGAAACCTTTCCATCTACTTTTACTAAAAGCTGGGCTTTTGAAAAGAAGCTCTGATTATTCACTAAGTTTCCCATCCATGGGTTTTGTTTAACTGCAGTGAGCCATAAGGACACTGATAACAGGGCATCAATTCCATGTTTTAGTTCTGAAACTGGTTCTGCTCTGCACCTCTTCAGTGTGTTGGCAGAACCTGACCCCTGTTTTCCTGTCTGTCAAATGAAGACAGTGGTGCTGTTCTGCTCAGCCCAGTTAGCAGGAGGTACTTGAATGCTGGGGTCTCTGGTGTCAAGATGACCCCAAGGTGTCAGAAAGTCTCTTTTTTCCCAGCACCACAACCAAAGAAGAAGACAGGATTCCTTGGCTCTCCTTATGGTTGTTTATTTGCTCTTATCCATCACATTCTCTCTCTGCCCTGCTGAGCTCTGTCCAGCAGGTCAGGTTGTGGCACAGTCCCTGCCCTTGGGGTGCTGTTGGCTTTTTATACTAAGAACTAGGTGTGCTTTATTTACAATAATTTTCAAATCCCTGTCACCTATGTCAGACAGTCTGTCTCTGCTCTAAACCAATCCAAGAGTGCCACCATCACAGCAGAAGATGGAGGACAAGAAGAAGAAGGACAGGACATGCCCAGATTCCTCCATCTTGCCTCTTGAACCCCCATTCTAAATCCCCAAAATTCTACATTTTCACCCTGTAACAAATTCACCATCATTCTACTCAGACTCTTGTGGCTTGTAACTCCTCACACAAAGTTGGGAATTGTTTCCATGGGCTAAAATCAAAGGCACAGGTGTCTTTGACTCCATGCCAAGGTCTCTGAGCCCCTGCCAGGGTCTGGAATCACCCAGGGCAGCCAGAGCAATGTCCTGGGTTCTGACACTTAAATATGTATTAAAAGATGGTAGCTGAAAAAGAAGCTTTTTAAAGTTTAGGTGTGCCTGCATGTCCTGTAGATAGTCAGGAGAGTTTGTGCTCTTGGTTTGAGTGGGAGTGTGACAGCCACGCCTTGCCATAGCAGGAGGGCTGGAATGAGGTGAGTTCTCTGCTTTCAGAGAGTTCTCTCAAATGCTGTTTTCTTTTAGGTGGTAAAGCTGATGGTTTGGGCACTGAGAGCCTTGCCAGGCTCCCAGTAGGGGACTGATTCTTCACACAGCTTTGAGTGCACAGCCACTTAGTAACTTCCCAGGCTAAAATGCTTTCTCCCATCAAAAGCTTAGAGCTTTGTGTTGTTGTTTTTTTTTTTTTTTTTTTTTTTTTTCAAGAGACTCTGTGTAAGTGAGCTGGAAATATCATCAGTAGCTGTGATTCAAGTGAAATTCCTGCTGCTAATTGCACAGTCTTTTTGCTAAAGGTAGTAAATAGAAATCATTCATGGGTCCTTAGAGGCCTCAAAATCATTCAGTATTCAGGGTAAATATACCAGGGAGCTTCATAAGAGAATAATTTTAAAACAAAGCCTGGTCAGCTCTTTAATAATTTACTGATTGTGATAGGAAGGAGAATATCTAATAACCAGCAAGATTGGCTTTCAAGTAGAAAATAAATTAGTGTTAGAGGAGTGTTTTTTCAAAGAATCATAATTACTATTAGAGAAACATTTGGTTATCATATCAGTGCTTGATTGCTTTACAAGCACTTGCAGAGGCAAAGGCACTTTATGTGATTGTTTAGGAAGCTGCAAAGACAGATTTATTCACATGGCATTTGTCTGAAACAGGGAGCTCTCAGCAGCCTTATCAAGTCCAGCCTTAAAATACTGTGAGTGGTGCACTGAAAGGTTTTTGTATCTGATGGCCACCTCTGCTCCCTGCTCTGCCATGGGACACTCCTGGACTCACAAAGATGCTCCAAGCACTGAAACAGCTCTCCTGTGAGGCCTGGGGTCACTCAGTCTGAAGAAGAGAAGGTTCCAGAAGACATCAGAGCCCCTCTGGTGTCTAAGGGGGCTCCAAGAGAGCTGGAGAGGGGCTCTGGAGGGACAGGACAAGGGGGAAGGGCTTAAACTGAAAGAAGTTAGATTTAGATTGAATATTGGGAAGGAATTCCTCCCTGGGAGGGTGGGCAGGCCCTGGCACAGGGTGCCCAGAGCAGCTGTGGCTGCCCCTGGATCCCTGGCAGTGCCCAAGGCCAGGCTGGATGTGGCTGAGGACACTCCAGTGTCTCTAGAGACACGAAATAAAATGACACAGACAGTGAAACCTCCAGGGTAAAAAAAAGGACAGTTGAATTTCTGACTCCAACATTTGTAGATTTTCTAAAGTGCCAGTGGATTGGAGGGTGACAGTGCCACCTCTCCAACGACACTGGACAAACCAACAGTCCATCAAATTTCTTCACCTCCATAAAAGAATGGAAAACAATAATTATTCACATAAAACTGCATAGAAAGTTTTTTTCAAGAATGTAAAAATCAGAAGGCTTAGAAAAACTTACAAGAACAGGGCTTGGAGCACCCTGGGACAGTGGAAGGTGTCCCTGCCCATGGCAAGGGGATGGAATGAGATGAACTCCAAGTTTCCTTCCAACCCAACCCATTCTGGGATTCTGTGACTTTGGCCAGCTGTCAGCTATTGAGTTTTATTTCTAAAAGCTGAATTTAGGATAGCCATAGGAATTCAGTGGGGAATGCAGGCTTGCACAGAAAGGCAAGTCCTTGCTGTAGGATATCTTGCACGGGCTGATGGTGCTGACTATGGCCAACCCAGACTGCAGCCTGCAGGAGAAGGTTAATGGGAAAAGAGGAATATGAGCAGTCCCTGCCTCCACCCCCCAGGCTTTGGGTCTGTTTGGGTCCAAGGGGCCCAAGGAGGTGGCCACTGAAATGGCAGGGCCAGGGGGGTTGTGAACTTGGCTTTATGGGAGGTTTCAGGCTCCTGAATAGTTCTCATTTCCCACAAGAACCATCACGTGGGAAATGTAGAGATGTCACAGCATGACAAAAAATGAACGACACTCACTCTGAGATGTCCAAGGTTAAGAAGGGCATGTTGATTTCCAGACCTCGATATTTACAGAATTCCAAAAGTGACCATGGATTGGAGGATGACAGTGCCACCTCTCCAACCACACTGGTCAAACCAACAGTCCATCAGTTCTCTCCTCCTCCAGAAAGGAATGCAAAACATCATTATTTACATAAAAAGTGTGTGAGAAACTCCATTACAAAAATGGAAACATCAGCAGGCTTAGAAGAACTTCAGAGGAACAGGGTGACACAGAGGGGAGGCCTTGCACCCTTATGCAAGTGGTGAGGGTGTCTACAAATGTTAATTGTTCACCTAAACCCTTTTAGATGGACTGTGCCTTGGGATGGGATGTCAAAGGAGGAGGGAAAGTTGAGTTAAAGAGTGGAGGAATGGGTGGCTGGGGTTTTGTTTTCCACAAGCCCTTTGTCCCTAGCACCACCTTGGCCTGAGGAGGAGATTGCTCCTTTGCTCCCCAGGCTGCTGAAGCTCTGCTCTGTGACTCTGTGCTCCTGCCTCCTCTGCTAAAGACTGTTAATGACACAGCACTGAGAGGAAAATATGGCCTTAATGAACCCTGATGAATGGCTATGTCTTAAAGAGGAATTAAGTGATATTTTTTTTTTGGGGGGGGAGAGTGAAGATACATTAATTCTAATTACTTTTATTTTATGGCACTCTATATTTTTCCAAATAACTGATAAAGTTTATGCTTGGCTGTAACACTGCAGCAAATTCCTAGCAAAAATTATTTGCTATCATTACGTTACCTTATAAATTTCTCTGTAGATTTTATTAGATAAGCTTCGTGAGCAATCCATTAAAAATGGGGGTTGTGGAATTTGCAAGTTTTCCATGGAGTTTACTTGAAAACATCCAGGTTTTCCTGAATGAGCAGGGCATAATGGATGTGACTCTTTAGTCACAAGTCCTTGGCACATTGCAGGGGCTGGTGCTCTGTGGGCTGTGCAGGAAGAAGGAAGGTTTCCACCTCCTGCCAATGCTCAGCTGCTTCCTTCATGTGGGCTCCAATCCCCTGGGTACAGCTCAGAGGACATAGGGGACAATTTATGGTTTACTCTGAGCTATTGCACCTCGTCATAACATTTAACAGAACTGGTTTGCTTTTAAAGTAATTCCTGATGTTTGAGGCTTCCTGCACTTTCTGGAGAAGTTGCAATCACTGAATTGCTGAGGCTGAGGTGACCTTTAAAGGTCAGAAAGTCCAACTGTGCCACCACAGCAGCAGCAGCACCTTCAACTAATCCTCATCCTCAGAGCCACATCCACAGGGGTTTGGGGCACTTGCAGGGATGGTGATCCCCAAATTCCTGGGCGGCCCTTCCAGTGCCTGGTGACCCAACCAATGTAGAAAGTTTTCCTTCTGGGGTACTACACTATCCATGTAGTGACAGGTTTGGAATTTTTTTGTTTGTTTGTTTGTTTTTGGGGGGAGGGGTTGGGGTTTTTTGAGTTTTATTTTGGTTTTCGGGGTGGTATTTTTTTTTTTATTATTTTTTTTGTTGTTTTATTTTTTAGGTTTTAAATTTTTAGGGTTTCTTTTGTTTGTTTTCTTTCTTTTCTTGATTTTTTGTGGGTTTTGTGAGTTTTTGTGGGGTTTTTTTTGGGTATTTTTTTATTTGGGGGTGTTTTTTGGTGGTGGTTTTGGGGTTTTGTTTGTGGTGGTTTTGGGTTTTTTTTTGGTGGCGGTTTTGGTTTTTTTTGGTGGCGGTTTTGGTGTTTTTTGGTGGCAGTTTTGGGTTTTTTGGTGGCGGTTTTGGTTTTTTTTTGGTGGCAGTTTTGGTTTTTTTGGTGGCAGTTTTGGTTTTTTTTGGTGGCAGTTTTGGGTTTTTTGGTGGCGGTTTTGGGTTTTTTGTGGCGGTTTTGTGGGGTTTTTATGGCGGTTTTGTGGGTTTTTTATGGCGGTTTTGTGGGTTTTTTTTTGTGGTGGTTGTGTTTTTTGTGGTGGTTGTGGTTTTTTTTGTGGTTGTTTGTGGTTTTTTTGTGGTGGTTTTTTTTGTTTGTTTGTTTGGGTTTTTTTTTTGTGGGGTTTTTTTTTTTTTTTTTGGTTTGGTTTGTTTTTTTTTTTTTGTTTTTTTTTTTTTTGGTGTGAAATATACCTTGTAGCACCTTAGCTTCCCAATCAGGATCCTGCAGAAGTGTCTGTGATCTGTCATACTGCCCTTGATGTATGTGAGGAAAAATTTACTTTCAGATATGCTAGCTGGAGTTAAACTTGTCATGGTTGTTTATTCTTCCTTCTACCCCCTAAAAAGAAATCAAGAGACTTCTGAAAGTTTTTAGAATTAGTCATTTTTTCATTCATGCTATTGCCTGTTCCAGAAGCTGGGCTTGGAGTAATCTTTAACTGGAATGCTCCCTTCTTCAGAGCTGTCAAATACAGCAGCTATTTCTGAATCCCAGTAGACACAAAGATAGAATATCCCTTTCAGCTGTTCTGCTGAGGTTTCCTATTGCAAGAGGAATCTCTGAGTTAGGTAGCAACAAATTCATGTGCCCTGCCTGGAGGGGCTGTCCTGCTCCTTGTGGCCCTTGATTCCTCTTTCCCTGGCAGCATCCTCTGGAAAGCTGTGCAGAGCCCCTGCCTGATGATGCAAATGTCATCCAGATCCCACTTCACTGTGTTAATTCAGGTTAATTTTGTATCAAACAAAACCTGAGTGGAAGCTTTCAGTGAGAAAAGTGAGCACTTGAACTTGAGATGTGTCATGGTACATAATGGAACTTGGGTGAAACAGGAATTTTACCTGCTCAGTGAGCCCAGAGGGGGAACTGTGGGAATCCATAAAATCAGGGGGTTTTGGGAAAGCTGCAGAAGGCAGGCTCAGAGACAGCAGAGCTGTGATTGGAGCTATGCAGCAGCCATGAGATTGGTCAGCAGGAAAATTATGTCAGAAGTAGAAAAGCAAGGACAAATAGAACAATGGTCTGTGTATTAATGCTTGTCTGGAATAACTCCCTAAGCTGCAGAAAAGTTTATCCAGGGAGATGTTGGGGAGGTCTAAGCCTAATAATGGAGCTCTGTGCATTGTGTTTGAGGGCTCACAAGCAGGTGTTGGATTTGAAATAAGCCAGCATTGTTTAACCAAAGGTACCTGTGCTTACAGTGGTGGGATGGAACCACTGTCAGTGTGCTTTGGCTTGGTGTGATTGGTCAGAAAACTCATAAAGTGAGTTGTAACATTGAGTTCTTGGTCTGCAGCCTGGGATGTGAGCTGATGGCATCTTCCCATTGCCATAATCATGGAATGAGAGTGATGCTGGGAAATCAAACAGCTCAAGGCACGTTCCCAGCAGTGCTGTCCTGTTTGGGATTTGTACAGAGACCCCTGGCAGTGAAATGTACACGATGGAACTTGGGTAAAACACCAGGTTTACCTGCTCAGTGCTTTGGAAACAGCTAAAAAGGATAGGATTAGTGGGGAAATATTCCATGCAGGGAAATGCACTTGAGCTCTCAGTGAGTCAGAAGGTGGCAGCAATGACACTGACATCCCTCTGTTGTGCTTTGCCTTGACAATAACTTACAGCTGGCACTGCAAGAACTGCAAACTTTGGGTAATGGTGAAGAGCTCAGAGGGATCTTAAAAATATTGACTAAAAATAAAAGGTTGGCTAAGCAATCTGTCTGTGCCCAGCCTGTCCTCTCATGGAGCAGCACAGTGCAAACTCAGCCATTCCTGCTGCTCAGAAAATCCTCTCTGCTCCTCCAAGGCCTGCTGTGGGTCTGCAGGGCTGCTGGCCCAGGCTGCCTTCAGGCTGGCTCTGATTTCTCTGTCCCTGCCATCTCAGGCTGCACATGAGAGCTTTCCCCACTGGGCACCATCAGGTGTTTTCCAGAGGGAATATCCCCTCTCCCAGGGCAGGTTCCACCCACCCTGAGCCTGCAGCCAGCACCAGGAGCCAGGTGCTGCCCCTTCTGCTCTTCAGCCAGCTGTAGTGAAGCAGAGCCAGGCCAGCCAAACACTGGGTGTTACAGCTGTCTCTGGAATTTCATTAACTGTCATCCATCAATTCAGCTACACCCATGGAAAGTTGGGCTTTCTTTTAGAAAGGTGTTTATCAAGGTCCTCTGACTCTTATTCTGTTATATGGCAAGATAAAGTTTAAATACAAGATTTGCTGCTAATGAAGAGCAACTGCTGGGCTGTTTGACATTTTCAGACTGTTTTGATGCTGCCTCCTTGCTGTACTTTTCTATTTACATGTGTCTGCCTATGGTATTAATAGAGTGCTTTTCCATGATCCAGCATTGTTCAAATAAACTGCTGGATCCAGGGCCTTTTGGCATTTCCCAGAAGGTGTCATTGTGCTTGTGTCGAAAGGTGAACTTGTATTTCTGAATAATTGATGGCTGGTAGTTAATTTCTTTATCTTCAGAAAGGAGGAAACTTATTAATGAGGATAATGCATGAGAGATCAATGCCAACGTGTGTGACATCGATTCATGATTTCAACTTGTAACCAGGTTGGGAAAAGCAGCTGGGCTCTGTATTGGAGCACATAATTATCTGTAATTGTGCTGATTACTTGGTGGGGGTGGGAAAACAGCTAAGGCACCACTTAGAGGGTACAGAGAGCTGAGCAGAGGTCTTCTCCCTGATACTCACTGAGCTGGCTTGTTATTAACTCCTCAGTGGTGAAGTTTATGCACAGATGTGGTGTGGGTTTATTTTCCCTGTGGTGATGGCATGTCTGGATGTGCACACATATATCTACAAAAATGGATGAATCTGCACCAAGAAGTGGAACTAGTACTAGAGAGACAGTTTGTTTCTAATAATAAAAAATTGTAATCAGGAAGGCAGATGGTGAAGTTGCAAATGGTATCAGGAGAATGACCTGAGGTGTTAAGTTTTCTTTCTTTAACACCATGACAACAAAAGCTCAACAGATCATATTCTAGACCCAAACTTTCAGTGCATAATATAAGGAAGTGAAAACTTTTAATCTACCCGTTGAAGTTTACCTAAAACTTTCACCCATCAATCCTGTTTTTAACCAGATGCTGCCTAATAGGAAGCTCTGTAATGAAAGCTGTAAGTTGTGTGAGTATTTATTTGTAGGTACATATTTACTGCTTGCCTCTGGGGAGAAAAGAGAGTTTTCTGTATTGAGCTGACTGATCTTGGTGTGTATTGAACTTGTCAAAGCTGAGGTTCTCTTTAAGCACCCACAGGTGTGTGGAATGAAGCTTCTCCTGTACCTCTAGGACTCTGCCTAGAGCCAGACACGAGTGAGAGCTGTGTACCCTCAAAGAATCCCACAGAACTGCAAAAAAGATATTTTCCTACCCTTCAAAGAAAGCTCCTGGGCTGTGGAGTACTCATTTCCAGGAGAGGAGCTGTGGTGTCTGGAGCAGAGGCAGCCTGGCTGTGGTCTGTGAGTCAGCTTTCTGCTGGAGCTGTGGGATGCTGTACACACTGCAGGGGACTGGAGGAGTTCCTCTAACTTCCCATTCCAGCCTGCTAGTGGGATTGGGTATTTACACACTAACTTTTTTGTTAAATACTTCAAAAACATTTGTACTGATTTAGTTTTGTGAGCTGATCTTGTTTCATGTGTTTCCTTGATTAAATGCATCTGCTGTCCTAACGTGCCAGTGCCTTCAGTTGTTTAGCATTTCATTTGCCCCACCACAAATAGTACAGATTGTCCCTGGAAACCAAAGAATTACATTTTTTTTGTCTCATCTGACCGAGTGAGGGAACAGTTTTACAGAGTCAAGAAGCCTCAAGCAACAAGCTCAAGAAAACTTCAGAGTATGTCAATGTTTTCTTTTTTAAGCCACTTGAGAGTTATTAGTAACAGCAAAATCAGCTATGGCATTGCACACCAGGATGAGATCAGGCTTAGAGCTTTTCTTTACCATTTTCAGAAAATAATATCATGTAATACACACTAGCCTTGAAATGTAGATATCTAACAAATTCCTTTTGTAGGGGTTTTAATTCTTCATGCCAGCTCCAAAGCCACCTATTATAAAAGCTTTTGTGTGCATTACTGCTTTGTGAACACCTGAGTTGTAGAGCACAACTTGTCCCTGTCTTGCTTGATGGTTTATGAACCAACATTATGGCTCTGTTTGAATTTCAGGAGCTCCCTTAGCTGTAAATGAGTTATACTGATGGCATGGCTCTTTATTTTTAAATTACACATTCCTTATCTGCAGCATGTTTTCTCATTTCCCTTCCCCAGCCTTACAACTTCTTTTAATAGCTGGATTTCATCCCACCACTATATATCTAGTCCTCAAAGATGTTGTTGTTTGTCTGGAAGACTATTTCAATCCTCCTGGGTTACAAATATCTATTGACTTTGCCATTAGCTGAAATAATTTCAGACTTTGGGATTTTGTGCTTACATCTGCCTGATTTCAGTTTATCCTGCTCTTGCTGCAGTCATCCTGCATCTTATATTTTTTGTTTTCCTTTCTCAGAAGACTTTTTGAGCTCAGACAATCCTTCATAAGGTTTTAGCCAGATTTTAGTTCAGCCTAATGTTTGCCTTTGCACTATTTGATGTCCAAGACAGTTGTCTCTGGTCAGGTTTTTTCCTAGATTCTTGCAGGCAATTTATTTCTAACCTTTCTTCTCTATTGAGATCTTCCCTCCCACCCTTCACCTCGCCTATGATGCAGACTTGGTTTGAAAAGCTCCCCTGTAAGGAGTATTAAGTTTCTCTCCTTTTTGCTCCCTGAGCTCCTTGGACCTCAGGAAGTCACTTAGTCGGCCAATTTTTTGTCATTCTGAACATGAATGCCAGACTTGCTCCTGTTTCTTCCCTTTTCTTTAGCTTATATGAAAACAACTTTATTTAGAGTTTGTTTTTTACAGCTGTTCTTTGCTACTGTTTTATTCACTTCTTACCAGCACCATCCCTGTGTTTCAAGACTTTCTGTTCTTATTGCCCAGGCAATTTGCACTGATCTAAGAATTATTCCAGTGGTTTCTATGTCTGCTGTGCTGGCTGGATCCTTTCAGCTGCCTAGCAGATTATTTAGTGAGCTTTTCTTCTTGTTGTTCTGTTCTCTGCTCTCCCTTCATCTACAGTTGTAGTGGTTTGTGGTTGTCCTTGTGCTGAATGAAAGACAGAGGCATGCCTTAATTCCTGAAGTGATGCTGACACCTAAAGAGAGGGTCACACATCATTGATTTGGGGGAGTTTTAGGGCTGGGCATAGGATTTGGTTTCCCAGGG
Organism: Serinus canaria; assembly: GCF_022539315.1. NCBI lineage: Eukaryota > Metazoa > Chordata > Aves > Passeriformes > Fringillidae > Serinus > Serinus canaria. Next base: position 3,334,477 of record NC_066333.1, read on the forward strand.
AAGCCGTGGCTGCCCCTGGATCCCTGGAAGTGTCTGAGGCCAGGCTTGGAGCACCCTGGGACAGTGGAAGGTGTCCCTGCCCATGGCAGGGGTGGCACTGCATGATCTGTAAGGTCCTTCCAACCCAAACCTTTCTCTGTTGAGATACAGGGACCTCTCAAGCTCATTTCTGGCTCAGGCTGTGAACAGCTGAGGGGAGTATTTGCTGCAAGCTGAGGCTGTCTCTGCTGGCTCCCAGGGTGGTGCTCCTGCAGTCAAGGACTGCAGTGTGCAATTCTTCAGTGGTTACTCCAGAACCATAGCACAGTCCAGGATGGAAAAGACCTTTAAGATCATTAACCCAGCAGTGCCAAGCCCACCACCAACCCATGACCCAAGTGCCACATCCACCTGCCTTTTAAATCCCCCAAGCCAACCTCCTTCAGTGAAGAAATTTCTGATTATCCCACCAGGCTGGCCCCTAAGAAACTTCCATACTCTGTGGCATTCACATTCTCTGAACCTGAGAGAAGCAGGAAAAGCAGGATCAAACCAATCCTTATCTCCTTTGCTGCTCCTGTGTTGTGCCAAAGCAGAATGCAATGTGGAGGTTGTTTGCCCAGAGTGATGTGTTTGGTTTCCTTGGCCTGTCAGTGCAGACTGTGGGTCAGCAGGCACTCACCAGGTTCTGGGCAGCTGAGTTGGGTGCTTGTGCAGATTCAGTTTAGATGTAGTATGGTATGTTATAAAATAATATAAAATAAAGTAATTATTAGCCTTCTGAAATCAATGGAGTCAGATGCATCATTCCTCCCGGACGTCGGGCAAAAATATCACGATAATACTCCCGTCGTTCTAAGTCTCCGGCGCTCCCGCAGTGTTTACAATCAATCTCCAGGCGGTTGTTTTAAACACCCAGCGGTGTGGTTGGCAGCGGGAGCGCGGTCCGTGCCCGGGGCAGCCCCGGGAGCGCCGGAGCCGCCGCCGGTCCAACACCGCCCCCTTCGGGCCCGGCAGCGCCGGAGCCGCCAGCGGGGCCGGGCAGGAGCCGCGGGAGGGAGCGGGAAGGAGAGGGAGCAGGAACGGGAGGGAGCAGGGCTCGGCTGCCACCGGCAGTGACAGCCCGCCCGCCCCGCTGCCATCCCCGCTGCAGTCACTGCCCAAGGCTGGCAGCACAGGTGCTCTGTCCGGGTGGTCATGCTCTCCTTTTCCTGTGCGAATCCAGCCGGGTGACTGATCCAGACTGATCTGATCCCTATTTAGGGCCTTGGGTTTCCTCTCCCCCTCTTATAATTTTGGGTCAAGAAGTTACCTCTGGACAGCAATTCTTAGAATTGTGCCCGGAATTGTCTCCCTGCCTGTGCCTAAGCCCTAGGAGTGCCCAGGGCGGTGTGACTCGCTGCTCAGCAGTGAACTCCCGAAACTAAAGTGAATAAGGATGGAAATGACTATTTTCAGCTGTAGGTGCCCGTGAGCTGCTCGTAGCGGCCGCCCCATCGAACAGCAGGGCTCGGGGGGGCCTATCTCCTCCTTGGCTCCAGCAGAGGGTCGCTCCCTCCATCCCATCCCATCCCATCCCCGCGCCGCTCCCGGCCCCAATCCCACCCCCAATCCCAGCCCTCCGTTTAACGCCAGCCCCTCGCCGCTCGCCATCCCCGCCGGAGGCAGGGCAGTGGTAGCAAACCTGCCTGCGCCGCGCGATGCTGCGCTCCAGCCGCTCCCGCGGGGCGCTGTGCGTGCGCGCAGCCGGCCTTGAATAAGCCCCGAGCCCCCCGAAACCTGCGCTCCGCTCGGCAGCCGCTCCCCCGGCGGAGGCGGCCGGCGGTGCCCCCGGCGCGGCGGGGCAGCGGGGCCGGCTCTGCGCGGGCGCGGCCGGCGCTGGGCTCGGGGGGCACCTCCCGCCCGCCCCCCGCCCGCCCCGCTGCGCTCCCCGCCCGCCGCCACTCCGAGCAGCACCGCGGCTCCGGCTGCCGGGGCCGCCGCCGCGCACGGCCACCAATGCGGGGGATAGCGGCGGGCAGGCAGCGGCTCCGCGGCAGCGGGGAGGGCAGGTGAACTCCGGGGAAGGATGACCGGCGTGGCCGCGATCGTATTTTTCTTGCAGCTCTTGCTCAGGGCGGACGGACAGGTCTTCCCAGGTGAGTGATGCCCGCCCGGCCGGTGCCCCGTTCTTGCATCCCCCTGGTACCCCCGGCCGCGGGCGGCTCTCCCGGCAGCCCGAACTCCGCGCCTCGTCCGTGCCTCCAGCCCCGCGGCCTCGCAGGGAGCTCCCGGTGCCACCCGGGGAGCGGCAGGGGATGGAGGCGCCTCGGAAGGCTCTGGCCAGCGGCAGCGAGCAGCCTCGGTACCCGCCGGTACCCGCGGAGGCGCCGGGGAAGGGATGCGAGGAGCTCTGCCCGGCCGTGCGGGGGTCCCGCCGGGGCTGGGGCCGGGGGAGACTCGTTCCTGCCAAAGTTGCGTGTGGCAAGAGGTGACAGCATCGCCTTTATTCTGGGATTCTCGACACGCGAGGCGTTTTTTGGTGGTTTGCGAGCCCAAGGCAGGAGTCGGCTCCTGCGGGATGTGCGGCTCCTGCGGGGGGAGCGGCTGCCTTTCCCCTCCGGTCAGGGGAAGGGGTCTGGGCTTGCCCTGGGAAGTTTAGGGGCAGCTGTTTCAGCACTTGCATGTCACAGCTCCGGGAACTTTCTCGGGGGGCTCAGCCAGTGGGTCGGCTCCTTCCCAATTGTCACTTTGTCTGTCGCTGATGTTTAGGAGTACTTTGCTCCCTGGCATGTGTACAGTAATAGTAGCCGGCTGTTTTCCCACTCCTACGAGTTGCTTTAGGCATAGTTTGAATTACTTGAAGATGGCAGGTGCTTATAGAGCTGGCTTTCTCCTCCTGTGCTATTCTGTAGGTAATCCAAAGCTACACGGGTCTTGTTTTTCTCCTGAATCTTGCAATACATTAATTTTCTCACTGCAGTTTGTGCTCATGCTAAAAGATAAGCACTTATAGCTTTCTTCTCTCTTGACTTAGGGGGAAAAAAAAAGTATTTTAAAACTACCTGTATGTTTAAGACGAGTAAAATTTCCCTGTGTTGTTGGCTTAACACAGAGATACATCTCATTGCCCGTGCCTTAGGCGTGCTGGAGGCACGAAACTAAGTTGAGTTCATCTCAAACACAAGAAGGTTTTTGTGACTCGAAGCAGCAGCTCGGGTGACTCCGTCTCGCTGTTTTAAAGCAGCAGTAGTGGCGTGTCGGAGGTGCTGAGCACCGAGCCCACCTTGCCCCGAGCCCCTGGGCACAGGCTGGGCTCAGGGACGGGGCTGGCTGGCAAGGGCCGGGCAGACCCTCGCCCGAGGAGGTGCTGTCACCAACCCGGCTGGCTTTGACACCACCGGGATCGTGTTTACATTGCTAGGCAACTGCACAAAGCACAGATTTATTAGAGAGGCTGGGAAATCTAACCTAGTTAAATAACTGCTTCCTTGAGTAAGCAATATGTGGAGCTATTTATTTCCCCCCTTTCCTCTCTCTCCCTTCCAACTGTTTTCGTGTTCTTGACACTTGTCATATCAATTGTGATTAGATCCCGGGCTTTTGATGAATCATTTAGCCAGATGCTTGGAAAGAAGAGTGTTCTGGGAAAATAGCAAAGTTTTAAGGGGGCAGAAGATACTTTGTGTTTGAGGGAGATAACGTAATATGAGCTAAACGCATGAAAATTTAACATATTTCAATTATATTTAGGAAAGCTATGAAATATTTTAATTATCAGTTCAGTGGAAATAGTAACTGTGAGGGTTTTTTAAAAATCATTAGAATCCCCTTCTCCCTTCTATTTGAGCACGCATCCTACCATCCAAAGTAAGAGGCACTGATATTAATAACTATTTTCTGAGCTGCTTGTGGTACTGAAATTAGAGGAAAGCTTTCTACTCTTAAAATAAATATCTGCTGTGAAGTGCACCGGTCTGGACTGTGTCCCTGTAGCTGATTTTTTTTTTTTTTTTTTTTTTTTTAATGGTAAAAAGCAAAATTTTGCAGGTGCACTTTGTCCCTGAAAATTCCGTGAAGTTTGGAGTGGCTCCAGCTGAAGCCATCGGTGTCTTTCCGCGTCTTCCATCAGGTGGTGCTCTCTCCATAACTTTTAGGATGCAAATACCTCCCGTATCCGATTATTTTTTCAAAGATAACTGCGTTTATACAGCAGCCTTTTGTTAAACATCCCGAAAAATCACTGTGCAAGTTGTTGGCTGTTATTTATTTTTTTTTAAACTTATTTTCTTAAGTGATCGCTGGACTAGGAAATAGGAAAGGCACAAATCAAGAGGAAATGTTGTCGGTTCCTACCCGATTTGCACAGCTGCTGCTGCTTTGTGTTATTCCCAACGTAAAATTAGGAATACTACAAAGAGACAGCAGAATGCTCATGGTTTCTCCCTGGCATACCTCGTTTCATCCTGAGGGAGCTGGCTACCACTCATTTCTTTATGTAATTTCTCTATCACTCTATTTATAACCCTTCTCCCCAGCAATTACTTCCCCTTCCCTGCAGTCTCCGTATTTATTTGTAACTCAACATATGCTTTTCGAGGCTCTAAACTTTTTGTCAGCTCTAGGGTCAGCTGCTAATTTAAATGCTTTACTTTTCCGGGCCAGACACAGAAGTAGCACCAGGTAATGACAGCGGTACCCAGTTCTTTCAGGATTTTGGAACAGCATTACTTAGAGGGAAGTTCTTCCCCTGAGAGTCCGTGTGTGTTTTTTCTCCCACCAGAACATGTGGGGTATCCTGCAGTTGCCGCACACTTTGCTATTGTCTGTTTTGTGAGGATTTTTAGCACGACAGGGGGATAAATAGAGATATTAAAGTCATTTACAGCTGTGAAAAAGCATCCGGGGGGGGGGGGGAAAGTAGGACAGAGGGTTTGCATGGGGGCTGTTGACCTGAACACCGGATTATTTAACACTTGTTTTTCTTCTGATGGCAGTGCTTAATTTAATTTTGCCCCTGCCCTGCTCCTTGTTTTGCCGGCAGAGCTCGAACGCTCCCAAGGGCTGCTGCCACATCGCGAAGTTGCGGCAGCTGAGAGTTCATTACACAGGGCTCGTCCAGCCCGGAGAGAAGATGAAAAGGGAGCAAACTGCAAGGAAATTTTTGGGGGAAGCCTTAATTTAGTAGGAGTTCATTCGCTCAGGTTTTGCTGTCAGTAAATTGGCGGTGAAAAACGGGCCTTTCTGAGCGAGCTGCTCTGTGTGGCAGTTGTTAACAATGCAGCCATTTAACTCAATAATCACTTTTCTCTCCCTCTGGGGAGCTGTTAGCGCCACAATTCCACTTTATTTTTATCCCCGGCTGGCTCGATTTGTTTTCTAATACATAAACAATTAATCCTAAGAAGGTGATGTTGTGAAACTGCCTCTTTCGACAGCGGCAACGAAAGGTCACTGTGTGTATGAAGGCGTTTGTGAATCTCCGAGGGATAATCCTTCTCTTTTACAAATGCAGAGCCCTTTTTAACCATCCACCCTCCTGCAAGTCCCTGAGCTCTGCTCCTCTCGTTTAATTGCACTTTTAAAGTCTGTTATGCTCTGCGTGCAGGCCCACGTGCTCCAGTTTTCATTATTATTACGAGAATGATTTGGGGCACTTACTGTAGAATATTAAAGTATATTTTTTTTTTCAGAAGGCACCACCATCTGTTGCCATGGAAACCCGAATAGTAGTAAAGATGTAGGTCTGTGCCTTTGAACCTCGAAAGCCACGGACAAGGGTTGTTTCTTATAGGAACAATTACTTTTGTACATGAAATCCAGTTAAGTGGGGAGAAGAAAGAGAAATAAATTGATCTGTTCAGCATTGCTCTGACAATCCTCTTGAATAACGTTCAGCACAGAAGGATCAGTGTCTCTGATTCTCTCCGTGTGTATGGTGTGGGTTTTTTAAAGCTCATTATTTATCATAATAGTTGTTTTATGCCTCTGGTAATTTTCATTGTGATTTTATAAGCGAGGTGCACGAATGTGTATTGGCAGGTATTGTTCTTTGCTTGAATGGGAAGCACTGAATGTACAATGGAGAGGTGTGCATTGGAACTCAAATATTTTGGCAGTGGGAAAATTTGAGACTGATTTACCGTGGCCCTAATTAAGAAAAAGAATAAAAATAGCAGATGTTGTCTGAAATCCACCTACCAAAATCTGATTGTATACATGGGTTTGCTCAGTGATGAGAGTGATAACACTTCTGCTTTGCCACAGCAATCCTGCAGCCTGGTTGACATCCCCAGGAACCCTTAGGGTGTTTGGGTGACGAGCAGCAGGATGTGTGTGTGTGTGCATTGCTATATAAAGCCCTCTGTCTTTCTAGAGAGACATCCCTTAATTTTTTATGGAAACTGCTGCAGTCTGTTTCCTCGGTGTCTTGTAAGGCACAGATTAAAAATGTAACTGAGCTTCCAAAAAAATGCTCGTAGGAACATCCAGAGATGAGACTTTGCTTACAAGTGTTTGAAACAGCAGCAGCATGCAGGGGTGAACCTGCACCTGCTGCTGAGAACAAGTTGTAGTCCAGGTTCCCATCTGTGAAGGAGGAAACCTTCTGAGTCTCCCCTTGCCCCAGTAGCAGAGGGCTCCACTCCCCTGAGGAAGGGCTCGTGGGGTGCCATTCCTTGGCTCTGTGCTCATATTCTTGATAAGAAGGTGGTATATGGCTCTTCTGGAAGGTTTTATGGAGCAGCATTACTTGGCTCATTTAAGCCAATGTGTTTGGCCTGGAGTCACTTTTTTCATACCACTCACAGTTCATGGCTTTCTTATTTTTCTTTAGCTGGTGCTCTCCCCTGTTTGTGCTGGATGGTACTACATGGATGTACCTTCCTTTGGATGGTCTCTGCTTTTTTTTGAGACATCCTTACCTACCTCTTACCCTGCCCCCTTCCTGGCCTGTGCTGTCCCTTACTTTGAATGCCATTCCAGGCAAAAGCAGAGAAAAAGAGCAGGCACACAAAGGTGGTGGGTGTTGTTGATGGCATCAATGAGGACTTCTCACAGCCTGGTCCTATTTTTCTGTGCACTTGTCATTACAGAACAAAAAGGGGTTCATTATTGTGAGCTCTAAAGATCATACATCTTCATGGTAAAAGAGACAATTACTGTCTTAATCAGACTATGCATCATTTAATCAGTCCTGCTTGTTTTTTAATATCCAATAAATACATCCCATCTATCACTGCAGTTCAGAGATGTCAAATGCTTTGTAAACTGGATGGCAGGACATTGCACGTTCCAGAGGAAAATGCTAATAGGAAAGAAATTTCAGCTAAAGCAAACAAGGATCTCTGGAGAAAGGAGGCTGTTAAGGTGTTGTTTAATGCCCCAGTTAAAGATGATGTAATTCTAGGAAGTCCTGGTAAAACAGGACAAGAAACCCCAGGAAGAAAGAACCTACTTAGTGCTTGGTCTCCTCTGGTTATCTTGTTTTCTTTTAAGTAGTGCTTGTAAATCAATCCAAGGCCAGTTGCTGGATTTCTTTTCTCCAGCTGGATCCCCCTGGGAGTGCAGCCTTGGGAATTCAAACCGACTTGGTGAATTCTGCTGCCGTTTGAAGCGGTGCTGCTCATGTAGTTGAGGAATGATTGAGCTGCTTATGAATTTTGGGAGGATGGGACCTGGCTCTTGTTCCTTGATATTTTTGAGTTCATCTCTCAGGAAGGCTGTGGGGTTTGACAGCTGATGATGTTGTGTGGGCACAGATCAGTGCTGCAGCCTGAGCAACCTCCGGTTACGCAAAGCTCTTTGTTCAGCCATGCTGCTCCCTTTGTGCTGGAAGTGCTCTAAGTGTCCCAAATCTCATGTTTTCTTAGCTGAAACAGCTTCAGATCTGGCTTTACAGAGGAAACAGAGTTTATCACTTTTTTTTCCACATATATCCTTGTCAATCTCAGCTTCGTTCCCGGTAGTGACTGTGTTGAATCACTGGGAAGCAGCTCCTGGCTGTGAACTCAGCTGTGGAGTGAAGGAGGGCTGCTCCACTCTTCTCCTCTGCAATGCTGTAAAGAACAACAAAATCAACAGTATTACATCTTCAACCAGAGTTTATCCTTTTTTTTTTGGTTGAGAATCAATCCTTCCCTCTTTTGAATTTGAAGAAAGTATCATTACCTGTGTGAGCAGAAGTAGGGCTTCAGGCTGTGCTGGGGATGTTATTGGAATATTGTGCTTTTGACTCCAGCACTGCTGAATTCTCTGCTGCTACCTTAATCTGAACATGTGTGAATCTTCCTCCCCTCAGTACTGACTCAAAGATCAGCCCTCAATAGCAGAGAGGAGAAAATAAATCCTAAATAGGCAAACATACCAACTTTGAAGTGAGCTTTCAGGGTCTTTTATTTAATGACAAAGTGTGGAGTCGGGGATGGTAATGGTGCCACGTGGTTTTGTTTATTTGAGAAGATAATGATGGTTTGTAGGAGTCAAAAGCAGTGTGTGATTGTGACCAACTAGTAGAAGTAGGGCACAAAGCAGGGGAGGAAGAAGGGAATTGAAGCAATCTGACTGCTCTATAATGGGCCTTTCTTCCTTTAGAAATGTTTACTGGAAGTGCAGCAGCATTTGCTGGATAAGCAGAAGAGCACTTCTGTCAGCAGGATGGGAAGCTGCTGAGCTTGATGGTTCGTTTCTCCAGAAAAGGGATTTGCTGTCAACGTGTACCCACTTAGGTGGGGGCAGCCCAAATCTCATTCTGCATTCCTAGGTGGGAATTCAGTGCTCTAATGGGAACAGTTGTTGCTGAAAGTGTAAAGTGCAGAGTATTTCTACCAGTCTGTCATTCCCAGGGAAATATTTTGTAGTTTTGATGTTTCTGCAGAGGTCTGTGGCTGAGAGGTAGATTCAAAAAGCCCCAACCAGCTGAGGCAAGAGGCTCTCTGTGTAACTCTGCCACTGCTTTCAGGTGCTACCAAGAATTTTTTACTAACTTGTTCTTAGTTCTTAAGAAAAGCAGCAAGATAAACAATAATGAGCTATTTCTGGTGTTTTCCATTCACACCCACCTGTTTAAAAGGGGTGAATCTCTCTAGAAAGGCTGCTCTGGGCTGTCTCTGGGTCTCTAGCTTGGGTGTGATTGTCAAGTGGCTGGGCAGAAGTGCTTGTGACCTCCTCACTGTTTCTCCTTGTCACCTTCTCATCCCAGACTCCAGAGGCAATTGCCGGTTTTGCAATGGTACCAACTCCTCTCCTAATGAGCCTCTTTAACAGAAACTCCCTTTCCCCTCTTAGTTGTTTATTAAACCTGAAGGGATGGCTTTGTTGTGTAGTAACTTTGGAATGCTTGAAGAGCCAACTGCTAAATGCTTTAGAGGCACAAATTGCCGGGGCTTTTTGATGCCCTGAAGAACGTTTTCTCTGCCCTTGTATAAGGGAGAAACAGAAACAGCAGCAGAAACGTGAGCAGTGCCACAGTCAAGCAAGAAGGGTGGCAGCTGGCAGGATCCTGGTGTTGGGTGGGATTAGTGATGGGAAGGACAATGGCAAATTTATAGCAGAAGGAAGAGAAATAGAAAAGGGGACTTGGCCAGAACAGAAACAGTGAGGAAGCAGACATAAAGTAAAGCTCTGCAATGGGCTGCTGGATGCTCTCAGGCTGGGAGGGTTGCTGGCACTGATAGAATCTCCCTTTCTTTCAGCTGAATGTCCACCAGAGTCACTGTGAGATAGCTCATGGCTGCAAATTTTGCTCCTTAGCCTGAAATGTGGGGTACAGCACCTAGCTCTTGTCTTTAATTTCAGTGGTTGAGCATCTCCCTTCACAAACCAAACTGATGTGAATATTTTGAATTTACCAGTAGCCCATTCTAGTTTTGCTTAGAAAAACATCTATTTATCTGTTATATTTGCCAGTTGCTTATATTTTAAGAGCCTTATCCATGCCAGCAGCAGTTCTCCCTGTTGTTCCTGCAGCTCAGCTGCTATCTCACAGCTCTGCTCGTGTGCTCACACGAAAGTTGCACACTGTTTATTTCACAAATGGGATGGGATAAACATGTGAGAGGAAAAGCCTGTTATATTTACACTCTGCAGAACACTGCTGCTGTCCCACAGTGGCTGATCAGTGTGGCATTCACATTCCCTGGATGTGATTCCTTCGCCCAGGATTTTCTCCTGGGAAGCTGAGGAGCCTCACAGAAAAGGAAAACAATTCTGATCTCATTTGCTTCTCCTGTGCTGTGCTCACATGTGGAATGTGTTTGGAGATTGTTCACCCACAGGTGATTGTTCCATTGCATTCTGCTGGGAGTTGTTTTCACTCTTTGGCCACTCAGGGCCAGGCTGTGTCAGGGCTCTGGAGAGAGTCACCAGTTTGCATTGGTATCTTTTTAGCATTCTGTCTGTATCCTTTCTGTATTCTTTAGTGTAGTATAATATTCTTTAATATAATATAGTATCATAAAATAACAAATGATCCTTCTGAGCACATGGAGTCAGATTCACCATTCCTGCCTTCATCAGTGGCCCTGCACTTACAATAGATCAGGATATTTTGGGTGCCTCAGTGCGTCTCTGGGCCTGGGTCAGAGCCTGTGCCAGACAGCCCAGATGTGCCTCAATTTGTGCAGCAGCCAACCCTAATTAAACATCCAGGAGCCATCACCCACCTACAGAAAACCAGTCACTCATCTTTGCCCCTTCTCTTCAAAGATCTGGTTTTGAGCCTTTCACCTGAGACTGATTTTTTGTGTTGCCTTGCTGGCTCTGGCTGCTCAGGGCACAATCAGCTGATGGATTTGACTTTCAGATGGGTGGCTGGGAGCTCCTTGGTCTGGCTGCTGTGCCAGCACTGACTCATTCCCTCTCTGGAAGGTGCCCTGGGGCCTCTGCTGCTCTCCTGCCTGGCAAGGCAGGTACAGAGAGCAGGGCTGGATGGCTGCCAGCACACCCCTGACTCCATGGCACAAACAGGGCACTTGGAACTTGCCAGGGATGCTGCATTGCACCCACTGTTTCATTTTGGGAATTTTCTTGTTTGTATAAATTAAATCTAGACCCACTTGGACTTTCCCATAAATACAATCTGAATAACTATTTTGTTGAAAAAAAAAAACCTGCTCTAAACCAGGCACTTCCTGCAGTTCTTGAGGTTCAAACATTCCATCAGGGAGGAGGAATCCATGTGATCCAGTAAAAAATAACAGGTTTCAGAAAAAAAATAAAAAACATCATTTTAAAAGAGATTTTTGCTATGCAAATGTTGCTCAAAACATTTCCCCAGCTTCCTGAATAATTTTTTTGTTGGCGATAGGGTTTCCTACGCAAACAGTAAATATTTTTATGATTAAAACATGGGAGATGCTGTATGTACTAACAGCTATCAGCACGTGGTGGGAATGATCAGAGAAGTGGAAAGCTTGGAAATAAACACAGTGTCTCTGTTGGCACAGGGATAACCCTGGAGACTGCCAAGGCCAGAGCCTGCAAAAATAAGAAAGTATAATTAATTGTCCTTAAATGAACTTAGCAAGCAAAAATAACCCTTTTAAAGTAAACACCCAACTTTGCACCTTTTGTAATAAAGCTTTTCCATGTGCATAAGATTTCCATGTTCTATAAGGTGTTTATTAAGATTTCTGTGCTTGTTTATTGTAAAAGAAAATTACCATACAGAGTACAGCTGCACTGGACATCTGCTTTACCCTGCACTTTGATTTTCTAGTAATGACACAAAACCATTTCTGATCATGGCTGGGAAGGGATGTTTTGGAATGTTACTTGGTGATTTCTGAAGGTCACTTGGCAGTTGTCTATACTGAATCACCCCAGGGTTTTGGTGTGATTTCTTTGGTGTGGGGTTTTTTGATGGTGTGGTTTTGGTTGTTTTTTTTTAGTTTTGTGGGGGTTTTTTGTTGTTGTTTTTTTTCCTGTTTTTTTTTTTTTTTTGGTTTTTGGTTTTGTTTGGTTTTTTTTTTGTTTGTTTGTTTGTTTTGTTTTGTTTTGTTTGAATTTTTAAAGAGGTTTTGCTTCCATGCTGATGAGCTGCTCCTGCTCACAGAAGGCTCAATAAATGAGCATTTCAGTGAAAGAAATATTAAATTTCTTTGTGTCCTTTAGTGTAATTCCCAGTGGTCACTGACTTCAGGGGGACTTGCAGATCTATAAAACGTGAAACAGCAGCAGCATTAAAATACATAACCCCCAAAATTGTAACATCCTGCTTGCCAGGTGTAATTCATGCTAGAATTGCTGCAGAAAATACAGGAGAGTATTTGGATTATTCACTTTGGATTACCCACAGAGTTCTTCCTCATGGGGGATGGCAGAGGGATCACTCATCACATTCAGACTTCAGATGCAATTTCCATTCAAGTTGAGAACATTAAAAGTAGTTCCTGTACAAGTTTTTGCTTAGTGATGGTAAACTTTCACATTTTTGGTTCTTAGCCAGAGTTGAGCATCTCAAACAGAAATTTAGCAGAAATCCTGAGTAGTATTACAATGTGAATCCAGAGTGAAGGTGCATACAAAGTGATTTTTGAGTGGAGGAGAGAGCTCTGGGGGTGATTAATGCTGAGATGGTGGAGAGGACTGACTGGCAATTGGTGCCGTATTTGCATCAGGCTGAACGTGGGTTTGAACAGCAGCAAGTGCACAAGGGCAGAATGTGCCACCTGCTGTGTTTGTGTTTTAAAAAGTACATGTCAGGATGGTTTTTCTGCCTGGAATATTCCCCCTGAGCATCCTCTTATTTCCAGGAGTGACAAATTAACATATTGAGGGTACCCACAAGTGACAGCAATTTCTCCTCTTTTGAACAGAGATTTACAGTACCTAAATCCATTTAATTTCTGGATCTCTAACTGAGAATGGAGCTGTGAAGGGGAGAGTACCTCAGAGGGAAGGAAGGGGAATAAGGGAGAAATATTTAATGTACAGTGAAAGGAATAGAATGAGATAAAAACAAGCAAATAATTACTTTGGGCATTATGAAAATCTTACTGCAGATCCATGAGGCTGTGGAATTGTCCCAGAGGAAATGGTGGGAACTCTGAGTCACTTTAATTTAGACAGGACACAAAAATTGAACAATCCAGGGCTGGCTTTTTTTTTCCTGTAAAACTTCTGACTTTATTATAATGCTGTTGAAGAGGGAGCAGAAGAGGAGGTAGAGTGAGGCAAAAAAAAAAAAAAAAGTGTGATAATGCTGTATTTAACATAAGTGACAACACTTACTAATGCTTCTCTGCTGTTTCTTAATTAATCTGATTATCTGTTAAATATCAGCAGCACCATGCTGAAGGCAAGATTGTATCATGTGCCCCTCCAAATCCCCCTCACCCCCAAATCTGCATTTAGACTTCACCTAACCTGGGGCAAATAGTGAGTGTGGGATTAAAAAGCCCAACCAGCAGAGCACACCACAAACAAACAAACAAGCCCACAAAAAGCCTCAGCCAACCCCCCCAAGCAAACAGAAACCCAGCCCAAACAAAACCCAATTAGAAGTGCAATATATCATTTGTAGGTGCTGAAGAAGCACATAATGTACCAGTCAGAGAGAGGAGGAGTGTTAAGCATGTGATGCTTTATTTCTGTAGCAGAATTCCTGAGTGCTGGTGGGTGAGTTTTGGAGAGCTGAGGCAGGGGAGCATCAGCTCTTACCCTGGGGGGCTGAGGTGGGACCCCAAAAAGGGCTCTAGATGTCACATCACACCTGCACTCAGTGCTGCTGAGTGAGGGGTCCATGCAGGACCCTGAGCACCCTAAAAATCCCTGAGCTGCCAATGGGGAATGTGAAAAATGCCTGTTTTATGATTGGCTTTTCTCAGATATTAAAATGAATATTATCTGTGTTGTGTTAGAAAGTGATACTGTGTTAATTCTCTTAAGTAGTGTGTTAAATCTAGTTTTAGGTTATAACATAAGGTTAAAATAGAAACTATGCTATGTGGGATACTTTTTTTGAAGAAAGGACTCCAAGATAGCAGCCACAGGACACCTGAATCTTTCAGAGAAAGAGAATTTATTGCTCTCTTGTCGAGTTCTTCCTGCCTCACTCAGCCCTGAAGATGCTGTCAGGATTCAGAGGCAGAAGCTGACACTGCCCAGACAGAATCCTGGGTTTGAATGGAATTTATGCATCATGGATGAGGTGTATGAATATACAACAGGCTGCTGCTTTTAAGGGTTAATCCTCTGTTAATGTGGGGCCTTTTCGGGCTTATTTTCCCCAGAAAAAGGTACCCAGACTGTCCATAACTCTTTGTTTTTATTGTCTTGTATTGTCCTAATCCAAATTGTCCAAATTATTATTAATCTAATTATATTAATCTTTTCATAACCATTTTATTACTATTAAACTATTAAACTTTTAAAACCAAGTGATTGGCATTTTTCACAATGGGAACATCACATTATGTTAACGTGGGTTAATCCTCAGTCTCTGAGTGCCTGAAAGGACAAGGTGGAACACAGAGCTCTGAGGTGGGCTGGTGAGTGTGTCTGAATGCTGGTCCAAGTCCAGAAATTCTATAGCTGTGGAGAAACCTGAGAGGAAATTAATAATTCTCTCTGTGGAGCTCAGTTTGCATAGTGTGCAGTAAATAATTCATGGGTCCACGGAGCTAACAGTAAGAATAAAACAAAATATTGAGTAGCTGCCCCTCCAGTCAGGGCCATCCATCTTTTGTACAAACAACTAAAGGTCCCATGGCAGAAGTGTGTGCTCAGGAGATTTTTTTCAGTCAAACCTGCAAGAAGATTGGCACAGGGTTTTGTGGATAACCTTTTACTATTGCAGCTAATACCCTTGGGAAAGCTTGATTATTTATTGATGTTAATATTTCTCTTTTCTTAGTGTGCCTTTGTGGCAGGCAAGCCCATCACCTGAGCGGTCAGGAATTTGTGGGCTTCTCTTTTTGGCTGCATGGATGTACAGAGGGGATTTGCTGCTCTGTGTGTAACTCTGCAACACCCTCAACTTTTTTTATATCCCCCCAGAGCTGATAAAGCAGGGATATGAACAGAAGTTTGGGCATTTGGGCAGAGCAAAGTGCTTTTCCAGTCTAAACAGTTTGTGGTTCTGTGTTGTGAAAGGAGCTCTTGACAAGCCACTGGAATCTTGGGGAAGTGTGTTGGAATTAATAGATTTGCTTTTTGCTGTCATAGATTTAAATTCCTCTGGCACCTAATTCATGCAGGAAGGCAGAGCTGTCACTTCTCAGGCTCTGTGTCAGGATGGTGGCTTAGATAATTGTTCAGAACTCGATGGCACTGGAAATTTTTCTTGTATGAGAATTCAGGACAAAATGGGAGCCTGGAAACTTAACCTGTATTGTATTGGTAGTGCAGGTCCATAGAGCAGTGCAGGCAGCTCCTCTGTGAGGTGATCAAGAGGGGCTGCCAGGAATTTTACTGTGGTTTAGACTTGCAAGGAGGCAGTTGGACTGCAATGAATTGGGATTTGAGCCTCTGTGGGTTTGTTTAAATTTGTATTTGCTATGTGGTGCACTCATAGTTCTTGTTTGAACCAAAATCAGCATCATGTACACAATTAAGGTCACCCTGTGCTTCACTGGAGTATGGAAAGCTGGGTGGGGAAACCATTGCTGTTGCAATTAAATGGAATCATTTGAATCCCATTAAAGACAAAAAGGAGGAGAGAAAACACTGCTATTTATCAGTCAACTTGAGGGAATTAATGTCTTCTGAAAATTAGCTTCAGCCCTGTTTTTTTGCTATTGTTCTCAGCATTGATATTACTGTAGAGTTAAAGAGAACAAAGTAAAATGAGTTTTTTCCAAACTTTCCTTTTTCTTCATGCCCCTAGGCTTCCAATCCATTTTCCTAACCCTGCTCTCTCCTTTTGCAAGGCATTCAGTGGCTGCTCATTCCTGCTGTGCTCCTGCAATGCCCATCCCTGTTAAATGATATTCTAGGAATTTAGAGTGGCACAGCAGCAGGTGTTTGTCTGTGTGCTCATCGTGTGTGCCCAGTAAATCTGCAGATCCTTTCCTGTTCTGAGCCTGTCAGGGTGACTGGAGTTATTTAGGAAACCTCTAGATCTTCCCCTGTGACAACTCTGTTAAGAGAAGTGAAAAGGTAAAAGATAGCAGTGGTTGAAAATGTTTTAGCAGGTTTTTCTTAGTCTTTGGCCTTGAGTTTGACTTTCACCCATGTCTGCTGGATGGAGGGAAGGCAGGGAATGGTCTCCTGGTCCTTGGCATGAACTTGGTTCTGCTGAGCTGCTGGTGCAGGGAGGGAAGCCCAGCTGGAGGGGATCTTCCTGTGCTGCTGGGCTCTGCTTTTCTCCTCCTTGGGCTCATCCCACCCAGCCACCAGGGCTTCACCTCACTTCTCCAGGGCTGCTGCCTGCTGGAGAGTTGTGTTGAGAATGCAGTGCTCACCAAGGGTCTGGAAACCTCTGAAAAGTCCAGCAGGACCAGGGCAGGGATTGTCCCCCTGTGCTGGGCACTGGTGAGACCCCACCTCGAATCCTGGGGTCGGTTCTGGGACCTCGTGGCAAGGACCTGGAAGGGCTGGAGAGTGTCCAGGGAAGGGCCTGGAGCACCAGGAGGGGCTGAGGGAGCTGGGAAGGGGCTCAGCCTGGAGAAAAGGAGGCTCAGGGGGGACCTTGTGGCTCTGGATAACTCCTCACAGGAGGGGACAGCCAGGTGAGGGTTGGGCTCTGCTCCCAGGGAACAGGGACAGGAAGAGAGGGAACGGCCTCAGGGTGGGCCAGGGGAGGTTTAAACTGGATATTAAGGAAAATTTCTTCATGGAAAGGGTTGTCAAACACTGGCACAGCTGCCAAGGGCAGTGGTGGAGTCACCATCCATGGGGGAAATTAAAAGGTGTGTGGATGTGGCATTTGGGGACATGGTTTAGAGGTGGCTTGGTCCGTGCTGGGTTAGCAGTCTGACTCAGTGATTTAAGAGGTATTTTCCAGCCTAAACAATTCCATGACTCAGCCTTGTGGGAGCAACTTCTGGCAAGTTACAAAAATCTGGGAGAAGCATGGCGGGATTAAGAAGTTTGCTTTTTGCAAAATTGCAATTTTCTCTTTGTCATGGAGAGAGATTCTAGTGGCATGGAATTCATGCAGGAGGAATTCATGCCACTTCCTAGCCTGTCTGTCAGAACTGGAATTTAGCTAATTGTTCAGGAATAGATGGAACTTGGAATTTCTCTTTTATGGGAACTCAGTACAAAATAAAAGCCTGGAATCTTAAACTGCAGTTTACTGGCAGTGCATGTCCTTAGGACACAGTAATCAAAGAGTACAAAGTAATGGGAGCAGGAATTGCATCTCCAAGCTAAATATTTATGTATGAATTGACCTTGGCTCTTTCTGCTCCCTTCCTTGCACTTTAATGTTTTAAAAAGGAAGTAAATGCCAATGAAAAATTATTTGTTGTATTGAATACTGTTCCCCTGGATACCTCTCATCAGATGATAACTTTGATTCCAAAGATATTAGGGAGGAGGAAAATGTTTATGTTGCTGTTTTACAGCAAGGCAAATCGAGTACAAGAACATTATCTGTAATATATGAGTAATTGCACAAGGAAATGATTTAAAGAAAATGTATTTAAAGATGAACATGAATCAAGGTTCCCCTCCCCCAGCCCCTTATGATACTGCACTGTTAATTAATTCTTTCAGACTCAAGGATATCACAGCTCTCTGTCTGCTCCTGGTTTACCAGGAAAATCAAAGTACTCTGACTCACCACTCTTGTATTTGGTAATCTCACAGGTGAGAATGAAATCTTGCCTATTTTAGCTAACTTCAGCTTTCCTTGGGGGCAGAGCAGCCCAGTGGAAGTTGCACTGAAATCGTGCAGCCTGTGAGAGCTGGGCTCCCTTCACAGCCCTCCTCATGCTCCTTCAGGGAGCAAGGGGAGCTTTGCTATTGTGTTACTGCCATATTCCTTGAAAAATACCTTTGTCAGGATTTTTTCTCTTGGGAAGCTGAGAAGCCTCGGAGAA
Source organism: Serinus canaria (assembly GCF_022539315.1). Lineage (NCBI taxonomy): Eukaryota > Metazoa > Chordata > Aves > Passeriformes > Fringillidae > Serinus > Serinus canaria. Next base: position 3,352,422 of record NC_066333.1, read on the forward strand.
AATGAAATCAATAATTATTTGATTGCTCCCCTTGTGTTTTGTTGCTTTAGAATGTAGTTGGAGACTGTTTATTCAACATGTGAATTGTTTTTCCTTAATGACCAGTCACAGCCAGCTGTGTCAGACTCTGAGGAGTCAGTCATGAGTTTTTCATTAGTAACTGGTTAAGCCTTCAGTCTGTATCCTTTCTGTGTTCTTTAGTATAGTCTAGTATAGCATTATATATAATATAATGTAATTTGATATAATGTAATGTGATATAATGTAATATGATATAATATAATGTGATATGATATGATATATGATATAATATAATGTGATATGATATAATATAATATAATATAACATGATATAATATAACATGATATAATATAACATGATATAACATAACATGATATAACATGATATAACATGATATAACATGATATAACATGATATAACATGATATAACATGATATAATATGATATAATATGATATAATATAATATTCCTTCTAAGAACATGGAGTCAGATTCATCATTTCTTCCCTGCCACAGGAGAGCCCAAAAGTACCACATGCTCAGATCAGGGATTTGGAGGCTCAGCTTCCCTGGTCCAAACTCTGTCCCCATCTTGTTTGATAACCTCAAGCAAGTGAATTGTTTCCCTGTCTCACATGAGTCTGTTGTAAGGAGCATCCTTGTTTCTTTTCCATCTCTCAGGACTTTGGGGGTGTTTAATGAACACTGGGGAGTTATTTGGAGGTCTCCTGATGGAAGGTGCCATGGGGGGGTGTGTTTTCAGGTGGGTTCCTATTTCTCAGCAGTACCAAAGGATAACCTCTCCCAAAGGTTTGTTTAGGTCTTGGCTGTCAGCCATGAACCTGTGTTCAGTAAAATCAGTGGAGCTACCTCTTGTTCACCTTCCAAAAACCTCAGCAATGCTGAGTGGTGCCAGCTCTTCCTTGGAGGAAGAGATCATGGAATCATGGAATGGTTTGGGTTGGAAGGGGCCTTAAACACCTCATCCCACCTCTGCCATGGCAGGGACACTTTCCACTGTCCCAGGCTGCTCCAACCCTGTCCAGCCTGGCCTTGGGCACTGCCAGGAATCCAGGGGCAGCCACAGCTGCTCTGGGCATCTCCTTTACTCCTTCCCATGGACATGGATAATCCACATGAACCTTCCTGAGGCTGAGCTTTCCCAGCTCTCCTTGTGTGTCAGGTGCTCCAATCCCTTCATTGTTGCCTTCTGCTGGATTTGCACCAGGCCATGGTGTAATAATTGTGTCTGTGTGTGTGCTTTATTCCTCTCTGCACACATCAACCCTGATGTAAAACCTCTTTGTTCTGTCACATTTTCCTCTGTGTGTATTTTACACATACATGTATATCTTAGGGTTTATTTGGAGGTAGCTGATGCACAGGGTAAGATTTCCCAGGTGATTCTAGCTTGATTAAATTTCAGTGTGTGCTTGCTCAAATATTTGGCTTTGCTGAATAAATTGGTGTATTATGTTCATCCTGATTTACTGTCTCAGTGCTGTCCACTTGGTACAGAAAGCTAATAATCAGAGTGTCAGCAGCTGTTATATTTTCATTTAAGGGAAAACATACTAATTCTTTTTGGAGACAATGTACAAGAGGAGAGATTTATTTTTTGTGTCACACTGACTTGTCTATAATTTTTTCTGCTAGAAGCTGAGTTGGTTTTCTTTTTTAAGAGCTTCTTGAACAATTTATTTGGTTCTTCTGGAGAGCTGAAAATGCTTCTAGTACTTAAAGTGTGGATATCCCTGCTGCCTTGTGGCTTGGACACTAGAACTAAACCTAGCTTAGAAGCAAGCCTAAAGTGTGCTTTAACTTTGTAAATTATAAAAAACCAAGTCAGTTTTGTTTCCTGTGGTGTGTTGGGTGGGCTGGGGCTGTTTGTGGTTTAACTCACATTCATAGGGAGTGGTGCTACCAAGTGTAGTGCTGCATATTTGACACCTCCAAAATCCCTTTTCTGCCAGCACTGTCTTTGAGACTTATTTTTGATCACATCTTAATATAGCAGAGCAGTCTTTGTAGGAGAGAGAGGGCTGTTTCTTTTTCCATTGATGGAGCTGAGGTAGAGAGAGCTCTCAGTGGAGGAGGCACTCCTGCTGTGCTGTGGGTGAGGGCTGTGTGCCCAAACCACCCTGGCTAGCCTGGCTTTGCTCCTGTGGCTCCCCTGGCACCTCTAGTTCCCCTTACAGCCTTGACAGTGCTGCTGTCTGTCTGCTTGGAGCAGTCTTGTTAAATTTAATGATTTCTGAAATCTTCCCCTGCCTGCCTGTGGTGGTGTGTGAACTGCAAGCACTGCAAGTATTCCTGGAAAAAAAAAAAACAGGTTGGAGAGTATTTTAAATGTGTGCATTAAACAGGGTAAGGGAGAGCTCCTGTGCTCTGAACCCCCTGTTTTGGTGAGGAAAGATGTGGGCATTTCTCTGGACTTGTACACGTCCACGAGCTCAGCAGCATGGTTGGTGTAGCTCTCACCTTGCCTGAGTCTGAAGGAACTCCTAAATTGTTTTTAACAGATGGAAAGGATGGTTTAGGATGGGGCTTTTCTGTCTGAGCTGATTGCTGAGGCTGTGCAGGCTCCTGTGGCTGCAGAGAGCCTTTGGTTCAGGTTGGAGAGCCCCCAAGGAGACAGGGTGAGCCTCAGTCCTGTCTGCAGCTGTGCAAGTGGGGGCAAAAATAGCTCACTTACCTCTATCCCAGCAGTGTCAGCAAGACAGGAAGAAAATGTGTCAGTTTTCACTGTATTCTTGCAGCATTGCTTACTTTTTGGGGGGAAATTTTCAAGTTTTATATTACACGATTTAGGAATTGCAATGGAGTATTTTATTGATGAGTGAAATCAAAAATCAATACTCCAACACTTGTTGAGGAGCAATCTTTGGCAGAAAGCATGGAAACTCTGCTTCAGTTCAGAGCAAAACATTCCTTTGGAATGAACAATTAAAATCTATTGATTTTTAACTTGCAGGTATTAAAGGAAGGAAGTTTAGTGTCACCTGCTAAATTGCTTTCTTTGGGCACTGTTTCCTCATCCAGATAAAGCCTTGCATGTAGAACTGACTGCTTCTTTCCTTTCCCCCTGGCACCTTCCTCCAAATCTCCTTCCACATCTCTGCTGAGCTGTGGATAAGCACAGGCTGAAAATTGTCAGAATTACCAATGGGAGTAGAAATATTTCTGAGCTGGGTTGTAAAACAAGTGGATTTGTGAAACCTCTGCTGGCTGTGGGGACCAGGTGAACTTTGGCAGGATGCTTTTCAGGTTTCCCTGCTCCATGTGTGTCCCATCCCTACCCTGTGCATTTGGTACTGGGGAAAAATTGTGAATTCTCTCCCAAACCAGACATTGAGTCAAATGATTCTCTTGGGGTTTTTCTATGAGTTAAAGGATACCAGTCTGCTCAAAATCTCTCCACACAAGCTGGTGATTCTTAGCAAACCTGGGAATAACCCACAAATCCATGTGGCAAATATTTTACCTAAAAAAAGGAGCCATATGAACAAATTTTGGGTCTTGGGGTTGATTTTATCCTCCTTCCCCCCTCATTTTTTAGGGTTTAAAACTCAAAATGATGTAGCTGCCTGTAATTGAAACAGTCTGCTCTGCTCTTTTTTATTTTACTTTAAATGTTGCAGATTTTTATGTCTGTTTTGCAGTCCTAAAGGTTTAAGAGTTTGTATTTATATCCACTTGTGCACATTATTCTTATGCAGAAGAGGGGACAGAGGCTTCAGGGGGGGCCTTGAAGGCAGTTCTATTAATTCTAGCAAAGCTGGAAAGTTGATTAACAATCCCATAAGCAAATGTTGTGGTTTTGTTTTGTTTGAATTTCTCTGCTGTCAATAATTAAAGGTAAATTACAGTGTTTAAAAAAACGTTTGTGGAAAGATTGTAACTTGCATTTATGGGCCAAAGTCTTCTCAGGGATGGTAATTTCCAGTGTAGCAGGAAGGAAGCTTAAGGAAAGGCTTGGGGAGGAGATGAAATTCAGATTTGAAGAGAAAACCCTGGGTGTCTGAGGTATCTGACTTTCATTGGTGCTGCTCAGAGATAAAATACAAGCAGCACAATTTTGCCTGTGCCTTCAGCTGTATGGAGGAGTCATTAGAGCATTCTTTGAACTGATGTGAAGGTTTGTGCATTAACAGCTGGGCAGCTGTGCTCAAGGTCTGCTTCAAGGCCCACGTGTGGGAAAGCTCCTGGGCACTCCTGGAGCTGACCCTTGGCCATCCCCTCCTCCCAGCTTTGCAGGACCAGATGAATCTGGGGCTTTTACCTGATCTTTCTCTGTGAGGGTGGCATCTCTGTTTGCAGACCTGTGACAGGATTATTACCCACACTTCAGCTGGCAGAGGGTTCCCCTCCAGCGGGGGAAGGGGCTCAGCTCAAGTCCCAGCAGGGACAGGGACCTTGACCTTGCTCTGCTCTGTCAATATTTGGTGGTTCTGCTTCTCACCTGGTGGAATATTGCCCTTCTCAGGAAAGCAAACATTTGCTCTTCCCTCATTTTAATAGTGGGCTGTGAGAGAAAGGTGGTGATTGCTGCTTCATACCAGGGGTCTAAAGGCATCTGAGTGCTGCTGGTTTGTTTTCCTTAAATGCCAACTTGTTTTTCTGCTTGGATTGATAAAAACAATGTGTGTGTGTGTGTAGCTGTTCTGTTCCATGTGCAGATGGAGGCCCTGACTAACTGTGAGGTTTGGGGAGTATCTTGGCCCTGAATTAGGAGGGTTAATCACATGTAGGAAGTTATTCCTTTTGCCAAATGTAAAGCTTCTCTGGCACATGCAGTATCATATTTGGGCTGATGTCCAAAAATAAAAAATGGTCAATAAGGATTGCCAGTTACTCTGGCAAGGAACCAATTATCCCATTCTGTTTGCATCCCTCTGTGCACATGTCAATAAATAATCACTCACCCATGATCCCAATCAACTCTCTGAATAAACATATGTGTGCTGAAAGCTTGGAAACTCTAAGTGGTAGCAAATATCAAAATGCCTTTACTCATTTGGATTTCTTTCCATCTATTAAAATACCCATTGAGGCCTTAAATTGTTTGATTACACTTAAGGCTGACTATGGAAAATCAGTTGCCCATTGCAGGGACTGATCCATATTGACACAAATACTCATGCACTGTGTGAGCTGTGGGATAGCACTGGGAGAGTCTCAGTGCTGAATAATGGGATGCTGTGCTGCAGTAATGGGATTTCTGTCCATTTTAGAGCTGCTCAGCTTTGAAAGTTGTACAAAGTGACTTTGCAGTTGTCCTTGTTTGTGAGATTTATAATAAGCTGTTCTGCATGTCAATTCTGCAGGCTCAAGACTTTCAGATAAATCCAATATTAGAATTATTATTTTACAAACAGTCAATAGATATAGTAAAGGGTGCTGAGAGAGATATTTTTGAGGCTGGAGTGGTTCTAGTGGTAGTTCTGTGGGCAGCATGTTCCCAGAGTTGCCTGTGCATTCCCCAGGCTGCAGTGATGCTCCAGAGTAATGCTGACTTTGACCTGGCTCCACATCACCTGCAGCAGGCAGAATCAGATGGGCTCCAGGGCTCTGGAAAAAAAAGAAACTCTGTGTCTGCATGACTTAAACACAAGTGGGATTTCTATTTCTCCATGTGCATGGCCTGTACTGCAGGAACACTCAGGGACAGCTGTGGGGACAGCAGGGTGGGTGTTTGCAGGGAGCCCTTGTCCTGGGTCACTGTGGCATTCCCATTCTCTGGAAAATCCCTTCACCCAGGGTTTCTCTCCTGGGAAGCTGAGAAGCCTCAGAGAAAAGGAAAACAATTCTGATCTCATTTGCTTCTCCTGTGCTGTGCTCACATGTGGAATGTGTTTGGAGATTGTTCACCCACAGGTGATTGTTCCATTGCATTCTGCTGGGAGTTGTTTTCACTCTTTGCCCACTCAGGGCCAGGCTGTGTCAGGGCTCTGGAGAGAGTCACCAGTTTGCATTGGTATCTTTTTAGCATTCTGTCTGTATCCTTTCTCTATTCTTTAGTGTAGTAGAGTATTCTTTAATAGAATATAGTATTATAAAGTAATAAATGAGCCTTCTGAGCACATGGAGTCAGATTCACCATTCCTGCCTTCATCTGGAGGCAGCACAAATACAATAGTTCACCCCTGCTGCATACACAGAACCACCAGGCAGGGAGAAACCTTCAAGACCATCGAGTCCAACATGCTGGGACATCAAACACTGTGCCACACAGCTTTACTGTTGGTGACAAGTTTTCCTTTGAGTGTCCCTTTAGGACTCATCATGTGCATGTTGGGAGAGTCTGAGGCTGAGGCTCTGGGGGCTGAGCCTGAAGTTTGCCAGGAGCACAGTAGAATGTTAAATGTAAATGCAGGGCTGCAGATGGCATCCTTGGGTTTCAGGCATGTCAGTTCAAGCTGCTGCTGAGCTGGGTTTGAATTCTCTGCCACCATGGAAAAGCTGGAGCTGCACGGGTTGGACCTTGGGTTTGTCTTTCTTCAGAGGAGAACAGATTGCTCATTTCATGACTGACAGCATTTTGCACTGAAAAAAACCTCAAGTTCTCACAAATTTCCAGGTGCAGGGTGCCTGGGCTGTGACAGATTTTTCCTGTCTTATTGCTTTGTTTACTTGATTGCAGCCATGTTGTATGTCATGCATCAGTAATACTTTAATTTGTAATGATCCTGCACTTCCATGATCTTTCCATGCTCAACCAAACAAAACCTGTCTCTTTTAAAAAGAAGTTCTGCTTTCTATTGATTCTCTCAGAAAAAAAAAAAAAAGATATAAATAGTAATATTCTACCTATTTACATTTAGTTCTTTCTGTTGGATGTGTTGTTTTCTTTCAGTCCTTGCTCCAAATTGTTGCTGGGCAGCATTAGCAGCTGTTCCTCCTGGCATCTGCTGTTTAGTACAGTATGACACCATCAATTAGTAAACCTTTTACTGGGAGGAATAAATAATGTTAAATATGAAAGTTACAATATCCTAATTTGATGCTGTCTTGAAATTAGTGAAATTCTCTTCCATGCTGCACCACAGGTTAGCTGTGATACTTATTTTACTGTCTTTTCTACTGCTTAGATAATTGAGGTGAGTTCATATAAATCCATCACTGAGATTGTGCAATGTAGAAATTTCTGTGGTGTGAAAATGGCAGGGGGGGGTGAGGCTCCTATGGCAGATTTTCCAGCCCAAACCCCTTGGATGTCCATTGTGTGTCACTGACATGTTCTACGAAAAATCCTTTCCTTAAGATTTTTTCCTCCTGAGAAGCTGAGAGGCCTCAGGAACAAACTGCAAACAAGGATTCTCTGCTCTGTGGGATGCAGGAGGTGGGGCTGGGATTGGTCTCTGTGGTTGTTTCTCATTAATGGCCAATCCCAGCCCAGCTGTCCAGACTGTCTTGGTCACAGACAAACCTTTGTTATTCATTCCTTTTCTATTCCTAGCCAGCCTTCTGCAGAAATCCTTTCTTCTGTTCTTTTAGTATAGCTTTTATTATAATATATATCATAAAATAATAAATCAGCCTTCTGAACATGGAGTCAACTTTCTCATCTCTCCCCTCATCCTGGGACCCCTGTGAACATTGTCACAATTGTGCTGCTACTCAGAGATCATTTCCTACAATTTACAGCCCTGTTTAGACCCTGATCTCAATGTCAAGGAAGTTCAGCTCACTTGACTTCAGTAGGAGTGAGCTTGAATATGTAAGTTCTGTGCAAAGTGAGTAATAGTTATCAAATATTATTCAAGGCTCGTGTTTCACTATGTATGGTGCTTTCCCTGCTGCTCTCTTCTGGGGACCTCCCTATTTCTCCCTCTTTCAATTCCTCTGGGGCTCCTGCCTGTGCAGAATTGAAGTTATTTAGGAATAGCTTGACTGTTTGCAGGTGCTCTCTGCAGATTGGTCTTAGCCTGACTGCAGAACCTTTTGATCTGTATGGCACAGGGCACCCTTTCCACTCTATGAAGCTGCAAAGCCCCAGCTTTCACCTTGCCCTGCTGTGCTGCCAGAGCTGTGCAAGGGATCCTGTGAAGGAGCCCTGCCCCCAGCACCTCTGTGCAGCCAAGGCACAGCTCAATTCCACCCAGGCTGAGAGAATGCATTTAAACTCTCTTTTCTTGTAGAGGATAATTAATTTTCAGTGCCTGGACTCTGAGAACTGGTGTTCAAGTCAGGCTTCATGACAGGGCACAGTTGTTTCCCCTCTGGTACAAGGGGTGTGTAAGGGCACAAATGTCAGGTGACAAGTGTTGATTCCTTATTACACCAAACACCTTCTTAGTTACTGCTCTGTTGTTTCTATAGTAAAAACCTTCCACACAACAGAATTCCAGAATAATAATTTGTAGAAACAACTTTCTTTTAGTGGAAGAAGCTAGCAGGGGAGCTAGATTTGTGGTTTTGTTCTTTAGCTCCCTGAAAGTGGTTTAGGAGTTCAACTGGAGTTATTTTCAAATTAAGGTTAAGCAAGATGTGTGAATGATTCTTAAAGCTCCCTCTGTGGTTCATAAAAGCATAAAGCATTTTCATGTGTGTCATTTGGCTCCTGAATTTTGCAAACCAGCCCCGCTTTTTGGGGTGCTGTGTTTGGGGAGAGCTCACTGGCCATCCTGTGAGACTGGACAAATTGCTGCAGCTGACAAGATGTCCCCAGCCTGACCAGGAGAAATGATTTGTGTGTGTCCAGAGACAGAACAGTCAGGAATTCAACTTTTATCACTTTGGGGCAGCTCAGTGGCAGATGTCAGTGCCCTGAGCAGGGAAAATTGCACCCCGTGAATGTGCTCTGTGCCAAAGGAAACTTGATGGGGCCGTGCATGACATGGTCACTAGAAAAAGAAATATGAACGGATCAATACCTTCAGATAGCTCTTCTAATTCAGAGAGAGGCACAGCATTGATTTGCAAAATAAGAGTATGGATGCAGCAGTTAAAGCACCCTGTGTGTGCATGTACTGGATAATAAAATAATGTGCAATGCCCTCAGCCTCAATCAAAGGCAGAGAGTAAATCAGCAGCCCTGTGTCCCCTCTGAAGCAGGAGGCTGTGGAGCATGGAAATGAACCAACTGCCTCAGAGAGGGAGAACTGCACCCACAGAGGATGTTCATCAATCAGGAAGATGAACAGTCCTTGCTGCACTGGTGCAGTTGTCCTGCAGGATGCCATGAGTGAATTAGAGGTGTCTGGATGATCCCACAATGTAAAAATCAGCATTTCCTACTGTGGATGTCTCTAAATCTCTCACTTTTGGGCTGTTTTGGGAATTAACTTAATATCTAAAATCAAGGAAAATTCATTTTTCTCTGCTGAAGGATCCTGCATCATGCCAGTGTAGATAGGCAAAGAGAAGTGCTGACTTTAACTGGGACTCATGGGTGCACCAAAACTTTGAAGTTTGTTTTGTTCTTACACTTCTGTTTATGGCTGAAGGGCTGTGACCCTTCCTTGCCTCAGTTTCCTAAGTGGGTACCTGTTTTTAGGGACAGATGTTGCACATAGATCCCTGTTAGGAGTGTGTGAAGTGGGGAAATCCAACAAGGTGGCAGACACAGATTCAGTCCAATAACAGCCCTGAGGGCAACAGCAAAAATTCCTCACCTGGATGAGAAAAAGTTACCATTGAACAAAAGTTACCATTAAAGGAATGGCATTGTTAAAAAAAAATACCATTTTTTATTCTGTTTTTCAGGCCACTTTTTTCAGTGTCCCTTCACACACTTTTCCCAAGCTTTTACCACTGACTTGTCCTGTGGCTGTGTTTGAGGTGAGCCTGGCAGCTCTAACATGTGATAAATTACATTACTTCAGGTTTGGCTGGGTGGAAAGCTAAATTAGCCAGGGTTTGTGTGTGCTGTGGGTATGTGCAAAGGTGAGATATGAACTGTCTTTAGAAATTTCACCTGATTGAAATTGGGTGTCTGAGGCCTGTGTGACACAGAATGGCTCAGAATTTAATATTGCAGATTTTCTGGCAGCTCTCATTTCAGGTGGGCAGTGGCAATTAATAATTAAGAGCCATATGTGAAGTTGTGTCTTTAATATTATTAAAGTTGCTTTCCTTTGTGGTTTTTGAAATTGGGGAGTTGTCTTCCCAAGTGTGTTGAGCTGAGTGTGCTCCTCACTTGCCTTAGGGAAAGTTTAGAATATCAGTGAGAATGAAAAGCTGCAGCTTTGCAGCTCTCCAATGCCTTTGCTGCAGAGGTGGAGGGAACAACTTTCCTTGGAAGGGCAGATTTTGCACAATCCTTTATTTTCTATCAGAAATGCTGCAAGGTGAGTGACTGCAGGTGTTTGTGCTGCACAGGTGTTGGCTCTGTCTGTGTGCTGGGAGGGGAACCCTTCAGGTGCTGAAATCCCATGGATATAAAGCTTTCCATGTCCAGCCATGCAGGACCTGTCCGTGTTGAGGCTCAAAGGTCCCACAACAGCTGCTGATATGTTTGTGTAACCTCACAGGACAGAGCAAGCTGCACAGCTGGGCTCCTCTGTGCAGGCAGGGATGATTTCCTGAGCCTTTGCAGAGGTGGAAATCAGTCTGTGAGTGCAGGCTTGGCAGTGCCAACACCTGTGTGAAACCCCTGGGTGACTCCTCTGAGCAGAAACCCTGCTTGAGGAGTGCCTGGGCTGGGTTGGGAAAGCCTAAAACAAAATAATCCTTGCAGAACAACTTCCAAGCAAGCAGCTTTGGTTATCCAGCCTTCCTGTGCCTGTGAGTGATGTGTTGTCAGAGATAATGTTGCAGAGAGATGCTGGTGTATTATAAAAATGTTATTGAATTAAAATGTGAGCACGATCCAGCCCAAGCCATTCTATAAATATCTTATTATGAAAGGCTCAGAGATGTTTCTCTTAGCAAATTTAAAATAATCATTAGAATCCTTCAGCAGATTGCCGTTAATTGGATTGAGAATTAAACAGCTTTGTATGAGTGCAAAGTTAATTAATAGCTCATTACTTTTTAATAAGGCAAATTCATTTGGAAATAAAAGAGATGCCATGGAGTTTACCACAGATTTGAGATGAGATTGGGAATATCAGCTATTCTTTGTGAGAGAAAAGATTTCTAATTCTGTTGCCAAGGTTGGCTGGTGGGGAGGGAGGAGCTGGGATTGGGCTCCTTTGGGAGCTGCAGCCCTGGAGGTCCCTTGGGATGGCCTGTGCTGGGGTGGAGCAGCAGCCACAGCCTCCTGACCCTCCACCTCTGGAGAAGGGAGCCATTGTGGAGCAAAAATGGGGATCTAAGGTGCCCCAGAGCATTGTGGAATTCACTTAAATATCTGGGGAAAAAAAAAAGAAAAATGTTCTAGTCAAAAGTGCCTCCTACATAAAATATTTGTGGCTTTTTTCCCCTTTCCTTTACAGCTATTTACTGTTGCAGTTTTCTGTCTGGAACTTTCTTTCTGTCACTTACCTCTGCAACATTTTGGCAAAAAGTTAGATCAATGGAAGTTTGATTCTGAAGGTATAAACATATCTATCTATATCTATCTATATCTATATCTATACTATATCTATATCTATCTATATCTATCTATCATATATTATCTATATAAATAGATATACATACATAGATAGAAATATATCTATACATATCTATCTTTCTATCTATCTAGATATCTATCTATCTAGATATATCTATACATCAATGTAGTTATATCTATATATATCTAATAGATATAAATATAGCTATATCTAGCTGGATATATTTCTTAAAAAGATAAAGATAGCAAAGAGGAACTTGGGATTAAACAAAGTAAAAATCCAAACAGCAGTAAAAACCCAAATGTTTTTAAATTACCAGATTATTTTGAAACAATAAAGAAATCATTACAACTTCTGACAATCACAAAATGGTTTGGGCTGGAATCATCTGATAGATTGAAAGGAAACGGCCTCAAGCTGTAACAGGGAAGCAAGTATTTTATTAAGAAAAATTTCTTGACTGAAAGGGTTTCCAAGCACTAGAACAGGGTGACCAGGGAGGTGCTTGAGTCTCCATCTCTCTTCAGTAGAGCCAGCCCCTGGCTGTCCCTGTTGCTCCTTCCTTTCTCATGTCCCACATCCTCTGCCTGCCCTCCCCTTCTCCTGTCCATGGACCCCCCCAGACCTCTCATGGCTCACCTGTGCTGCTTTCTCTCCACACCAGCAAACTGGGGCATTCAGGAGCTGCCTCATTCTCTTCTCTGGCTCCTCATGGGGGTTCCTTGTCAGCTGTACCAAGGGGATGTTTTGTGCCAGAGACCCCAGAGCAGGGCTGGAAAGCCCAAATTGCTGAATGTTGGAGAGGGAGAGGATGTCTTCCCCACGAAGGGGATGTGGGAAAGGTCCTGCCCTGTGCTGCTGCAGCAGCTGGTGAATGGAGCAGGTGCCACCTCATGCCAAGGGAAATGCCTGAGGAAGTTTGGAGTAACTTTATCAACACTTCCCCTTACTGGCATTCCAGAAGTTTTTTATGGAAGGGATCCTGTTACTATATCAAGGGCTGTTATTTTAGTCAACATGGATTTATGGATCAGTGAGTTTAATTCTTTATTAATTGATTTCTGTATCAGCTATTCAATTCTTTTTCCTGGGGTTGATGCCAAGCTGATAACTCTGTAGTTGCTCAGGTCATTTAAGTTGTCCTTTAAAACTTCAAAATAAAAAATCCTCCACTGCAAATAAAAAACCCTTCCCTGCACTTCTCCTTTAGGCTAAGTCACAGTATTTGGATTTTACTCAGTACATAGAAGTAAATCACATAACTTCTTTATTTCTCTTCCTCTGCCAACACCCCACAGATTTTGGAACTCTTTGTGTTCTAGAGCTGTTTCTCCCCCATTCCCCATTTGCAGGGGCAGCAGGGTTCATCCCATTCAGTGGATGAATTTCAGTCTCAGTTTTCTCTATGCATAAATCCAGAACTCTGTTTTTTAACCTCTCTCTTTATTTTCTTGTTTGGCTGCAGTTAGCAAAGTGTCTTCCAGCCATGTGGAAATAGGATGATATTTTGTTCCATTCATTAAACCAGCTTGGTTTTGAAAATCATTCTTTTCCCTTTTTTCCTCTGAGGTTGGGACACAGTCACCATCTGCTCTCCTCCCTTCCATCTTTTTGCCCTCCCCTATAAAATCCTTGGCCAGGTGAGGGTCAGTTACAGGGGCTGTGAAGAAATCTTTGTTTCCTGACACTTTGATGGAAGGAGATGTCCTTTGTGTCACTGTGCCATGGCCAGTCCTGCAGGCTGCTGAGCCACAGCAGCCCCTGGGTTAACAAGGAGCTTTCACAAGCAATTACTGGAAATTAATCAACAACAGGAGCTGATTAATTCTGTGGCTTCTTGAACTGTGACTTTTGGGATGAGGTGGGAGACTTGATCTGGATTAATAAACCCCAAGGATGGTACCAAGTCTGGGCTGGCCTCTCATGGAATCTTTGGGGTGTGTAACAGCTCCTGATAAAGCTGAGCACTACAGGAGCTTCTTTTAGAGTAAGAACAAGGAAAGTAATTTCAATATTAAGAAGCAGTTTTGTTCCTGAATGAAAGAAAGCTTCACCAGCATCCTCCTGTGACCTGGTGTGCCAGGCAAGGAGTTCCAGCCCCTGGGAAATACCTGCCTGGGCATCTCTGCCTGCATCCATCTCTCAAATTCTCAGCACTTACTGTGCACAGGGATGTCCCTTGCACATGGACCCATCTGTGCACTCACCCCTGTGGGAAACAGTAAAGGTAAGAAGATTTTTAGAAAGTTAGAAAAGTAGGTCTTAGAAAGAGCAGAGAAACTGAGAACTGGCTGTAGTTGCAGAGTCTGAAAGTAGAAAAAGTTACAACAGTACAGCAAGCAATGAAACAATAGCTGGAGTTTTAGGCTTGGCTGAGATAGACCATAAGACTGCAGGAAAATATAAATATGCTTAGCAAGATAGGAGAAGGTTTTTAAGCTTAATAATGAAGTATTGTGAATAACAATAGTAATATTATTATTATTAATAATAATAATAATGGTAATGGTATTGGTAATAATAATATAATAATGGTAAAGGTATGATAATGGTATATTGTATTGTTAATAGAAGGCATACAAGCAAGCACTGTGTGCAGCAGGTGTACATGTGCTTTTAATAATTGGCTAAAACAATTGTCTGTAAGCTTTAGCAATGTGCTATTGGCTAGAAAGTTTTTAAAATGCTCTGTAACAAAGAAATCTTTGGCTGCTGCTGGTTGTAGGTGAGCTTTTGCCATCTTTCTATTGTCTCAACCCTGTCATGAGGCTGATGCTGCAATAAAAGCTCAAGGAATGAATCCCAGCAGTTCTGTCCTGTTGGTGGAAAAAAAAAAAAAACTCCCCAACAATCCCAGAGGTCTCCAGCAATCACAAAAGTGATTTGTCTCTTGAAATCTCTGCTGGAAAAAACACCAGGGAATACTCAGGCACTTGGTCATCCCATCTCTCTGTTAGCAATGTTTTGGGAGAGTTATTGAAATCACTGGCTGAGAAATGGAGCAGAGAATTTCCAGTATTACCTGGAGAGAGGGGAGGGGGCAAATACCCCAACCCCCTCTGGGCTTATTTAGAAATAACTAGGTCAGAACAAATGCCTGGAACACACAGCTGATGTTTCAGCTGTTCCTGGGCTGTGTTTTCAGCTGTATCCAGGCTTATTCCCAGGACAGAGCACTCTGCTCCTGGGAGCTCTCTAAAGTGATGTGGAGTGTACAGGTGAGGTGATGGTCACTGTGATGGTGACCAGGTGTCCAAGGCCAGGCTGGACAGGGCTTGGAGCACCCTGGGATGGTGGAAGGTGTCCCTGCCTATGGCAGGGGGGTGGAACAAGATGATCTTTAAGGTCCCTTCCAACCCAGACCTTTCTGTGATCCTATGATCCAGCCAAAATTTTGTGCTATCAAATGCTTTGAGTGGAAGAGTTCTCCTGTTGAACCTGCATCCTTGTAGGCAGAAATCAGCTTGACCTGGCTGGCAGCAGGGTTGGGGGTTTTGCCTTGGACATTGGAATTTCACTGACCTGTGCAGGGTAAATCCTTTACCATGAGCACTCCCAGGATTTTTCCCTGCCCACTTTACAGCCAGGAGAGCTGCACTAAACCCTGGTGAGGATCCACAGCTCTGTGATTGCCATCCAAGGCAGCCCCTTCTGTTTTTAGCTCCTGACATGTTGTGGTGCTGCAGTGCTGGGGAGAGATGATAATTCAGAGAATGAGGATGCACCTTCAGGTGTCAAATTAGAGCAGGAAGGAGATGAGGAGCTGCACTTTGGGATTAAAGAACCCAACGTGGTCCTGCTGAGGGCTGCAGGCACTGAGGAGGTGCTTTAGTGCAGCTTTTACCACTTAATCAAGAAAAAGACATTGTCTGGGCATCACTGTCATTGTGGGCTCCCAGAGGCATCAAACCTGGCCTTTCTCTAAGGTTTTTTTGCTTAATTTCAAGATATTTTTGAAATAAGGTGAGCTGATGCTTTTAGTTCAGATGTTGTGCCCCAAGCTTTAGTTTTAAAAGGGCCTGAAATAAGGATGTGTTTATCATGATATGGTGAGAAAAATGTGTGTCTTGAGGTGTGTGAAGGCCTCAAAGACCCAGAAGTTTGTTTAATGTAGGGAAACAAATAAAAGTCCCTGAAAACTATGACTGAAGCTATTTGTTTGCAGTTATTTCTGGCTTTTCAGAGAAAAAGCCTTTTTTCTGTGTGAACATCAGGAGTGGTAAAAAAAAGACATTCAGGTGTGAAGAAGGCTGAGCATTCTTTGACAGAACAGCCTGGGGTTTAAAATTTGAGTTCTCATCCAAAGAACCTCTCAGTTTAGAGGTCAACGAGATTTTTTTTCTTTGGTGATATGTTTTAAAAACCTGGTAAATTCCCAATATATGGAAATAAGTTGCTTTCTCTCCTGTTGTGTAGAGTATCTAATATTTGTTGTAGGATTGGGTTTTCCCTGGTTTTTTTGAACCTGTTTATTTTCTTTTGTGGTTTTGTGATTTGTGATAAATGTTAAAGTAATGATAAATTTGGCTCATCTTTGTGTTTTGCCTTCTTAATTGCAATTCTTACTACAGGTAGTAGGAACTTAATCCATGTAAACTCTCTGAAGAACTCAAATTTAAACTATTATTGTAAACTAAACCATTGATCATGCTGCAGGAAAATGAACAGGAATTGCAATAGCAGATGGTTCTGACAAGGAAGAAGATAAGACTTGTTTTGATTTTATTTTTTTTAAAGTTTCTGTAATTTTTGTTACATTTTGAATACATGCAGCAGCCACGAGTTGTACATGTAAAGTGTATTTTGCGTTGGGTGCAGATAGCCCTGCCTTTATTTAACCTTATTTTTGGAAAATGACACCATCCTGAAATATTTTTCAAGAGGAATCTGTAACAAATTTGCAGTATGTCTCTCTGCCCAAAGCAAGTGTCTCCTGAGGTATGAATAGCTGGGAAGATGAAATTTGCACCTTCTGCAGGCTGTTTTCTACCACTTACCTCCAGATGTGTATAAATCTTCCAGTATTTTCCCCTCCAGCCTTGCTGTGAGATGTCCCAGGGTTTTTCTGGCATTTCCATGGCATTCCAGGAATGCTGGAGAACATTTGTGCTTTATCCTGGTGGATGCAGCCAGGACATGGGCTTGGCCACTGCTCCCTTCATGGGTCAGCCTTGTGCATTTCTGGTCTTTTCCATAAAATACCAGTTTCCATTCCCTTAAATCTGTATTAAAGAAAATCTGCTCTCATGGATCCCCAGGTCACAAACTTCTTTTATTGTGTGTGGTCAGTCCTAAAGGGATACTCCAGGTGTAAGACCCAGGCAGATGTAGCTGATGCTGGGTGTCAGTTTGCCTTGTCCATAATTTTGGTGGTGTTTGTGTCAAGGTGCCAAACACAGGCTTAATTTCCACAACTTTTTTTTTATTTTATTTTACTGCTTGAAGGTAAAGCACAATCCCTAGTGATGAGTAATGTTCATGGTGTGAAGCTGGCACTTGAGGTCAATTAGATAATGGGAGCTTAAAGCCATAGAATCTTAAAATATCTCATGTTGGAAGGTAAAAGAGGCTCATCTGTGCCAGAGGATGGTCAAAGGGAGCCCAAATCTGGCCACAGATTGTTGTCTTCCCATTGGAGCTGGGCCAGGGACCACAAATACCACAAATATCACATCCAGCTGACCAACAGTCCTTAATCCCAGGCTGCTTCCAGGGCTGAGCCCCAAGGTGATGTGTGGATTTCTTGATTTCTGGGCCTCAGACTGGGCCCTCCCTGACTGTTGGGGGAGACCCTCCTGGGGTGGTTCTGTGTCAGGAAAGAGAGACACACTGGATTATTTCAGTCTTCAGGTTCTGGTTTATTATTATCTTATCTAGAGTTTTGCACGCTGTCCACACCAGGCTCAGGAACTGGAAAAGCACCACAAAATGCCCAACAATCTCTTGTTCCAAGGTCTTTTAAAGCTAAACCATCCAATTAAGAGCTGACACCTGGATTATTTTCCCTTTTAACCCAATAACTGATCCCACAGAGCTGCAATGGGGACTTTCCCACCCAATTACAAAATGCCACCCAAACCCATGGAGGAGGAGGAAGAAGAAGCCCAGGATGACACCCTGTGCCCTCCATCTTGCTTCCATCCACAACACACTAAAACCCCCAAACCCTCAATTTCTCACCCAGTGACACACCTGCACTGCTCTCTAGAATCTATTGCACACTTCTGTGGATTCCAGTCTGTCTTGAAGTCTGGGAAACTTTCTCCATGGATGAGGGTCAGAGTCAGAGCTCCCCTGGGGGTCAGGGCACCCCAGAGCAGACACAGAAATATTCCTGTGCCCTGGGTTTGCACAGTGATGGGCAGGACAAGGACAGAGTGGGGGAGAGGCAGGAAGTGAGATGAAGGTTTAAGATCTGCTCTTGCCTTCCCATCAAGCCTCCTTTCCAAAAGAGGGAAATAAGATGAATTTTGCTCTCAAAGAGAGTGATGGCACTGGAGATGTTTTGCCTCAAGGAAATACATTTGAATAGGTGCTTGCTTAAGCAAGTGAATAATTTATTTTGAGAATAAGGCACAACTTTGTGTGTTTCATGTGTATAATTTTAGCCTTTTTCTTATTTGCTTGAATAGTCACAATTTTTTTTAAAGGAATTAAAGGCAACATTAGGCTTGGGTAATGCAGTGTTAGTTGTCAAAAGGCTTAATTGATTTCTGCTCTCTATTTATTAGCTCAGATTGTTTTCAGACAGGGGCATTTAAAGAAGGAAGCACGAGACAGGTACCCATGTGCACTATCAGACTTCAGCTCCTGATTTAAGCATCTGGCCAGCCAATTTATGCTTCTCTTTTGAGATACTTCTGTGTCAAACAAGTGTCAAACACTTGTATTTGTGTTGAGTCTTGGTGTGTGAGCTTCAGCTCTGTTCTTAAGGGTGTGTGTTTAAATAAAATAATGGGTTTTTTTGTATTGCTTAGTGTGTGTTGGAGAGGCAGAATGCAAGTCCCTTGAAAGCTTCACCCAAAGAGCAGCAGAATCCCCCCAACAAATCTGATTCCAAATCACTTTCTCAGGATGAGCTTTGCTGAGATGCCCTGGGGTTGTGGGTGTGGTATGCTTTGTGCTTTTGGTCAGTCATTGTAGGAAAGGGAGTTGTTTAACATTTTGTGAATGAATTTTGAACAAATAAGTGTCTTCTGTGATGCCTGTAACTGCTGCAAGTGCATTGGTATGCAGCAAGAGCACAGAGACAGATTTGGGGGGATAATTCCAGGTATAAATGAACTTTAACTGTGTGCTGGCAGAGCTGCTGCTCTGCTGTGCAGGGTTTCTCCCACTTCCCCTCTGGAATGCTGCACCATGCAGCAGCAGCTGGGATACAGGGATGCTGCAGACCCAGCTGCTGTCATTGCCTTTTTTATTTATTTTTTAAATTTTGCTGGGCAGGGCAGATAATTGGTGATTCACAGGTCAGAAACTGCGCCCTTAAATTTTAAAACAGCAAGATCAGGAGTCAAGGGGCTCATTAAATTTTGCACCAGGATTGAGAAGAGATGCCTCACGAGGAACTTGCATAACTAAGCAGTTGGTTTTATAAAGCAGAGGTTTGGATTCAAAATGTGCAAGGACAAACAGGGGGCAGTGTCCAAGTTGTGAAGGAATGTCACAATTCTGTGTGACTCTTGCCCAGATGTGCTGTTTGATGTGACATGTCCTTCTGTCTGTCTCAGGCAGACTGGTGACTTTTTTTTAAGATGCATTTAGGCATTCAAGGCTGAGAACAAAACAGATGCTGAACTTATCCCATCTGAAAGGGAGCTGCTCCCTCCTCCTCCTCCTCCCTGGCTGACTCCCCACGGGGCTGTCTCTGCCTGGCTGAACATGTCCATTTATACCTATTTAGCACCACTGATGAGAGCTAACCTGCCTTTGATAGATTTTTGGCACTTCCATGGCATCTTATTTCTTCTCTGCTGAAGCCTTTAACTGTTTAAAGGATTTTATCTGCCTTTCCTCATGGTGCAGAGCAGTTTTATCAGCACTGTTGATTCTCTCTGTGCTGTTGCCCATGGGAACTGTGGTGCCCAAAGTCACAGATCAGCCAGGTGACCAAGGCAGGGTGGGCTGGGTTTGCTAACAGCATCTCAGAAATACTGATTATTGCAGCAGGTTTGATCTCATGATTCCTAAACAGAATGCCTTGGCCGTGCTGCTGCTGTGTGAGTCCTCTCTCAGCTTTGTAGGAACTTTGGAGAGGGGAGGGGAAGCTCTTAGTCCTGAACTTGCTCTGCAGCCCACTCCAGTGCCTCCCTTGGTGCTGGGCCACTGTAGGACACGAAACACAACGTGCACACACTGCTGCTCTCAAGGGGGAAAACAGAAGTTTATTTTCTGACTTTAATATTTTTAGGGTTTCTAAAAGTGACAGTGGGTTGCAGGGTGACAGTGCCACCTCTCCAATGGCCCTGGACAAACCAACAGTCTATCAAATTTTATTTTTTTTTTTATAAAAGAATGCAAACCAATAAGTTATTTACAGAAAGTGTGTGAGAAAGTTCATTACAAGAATGTAAACATCAGAAGGCTTAGAAAATCTGAAGAAATCAGGGTGACAGTGTTAGCGTTCAGGAACACATAATCACGAGAAGTGATTCTATGCAGGTGATTTTATTGAAGAGCTCTGGGTGTCAGGGGTACAAACCCAAATCTGACTCCCACATAGGTTCAGGATGGATATGCTTTTATATTCTATCCTTATATAACTTTCATGTTAATTATTAAACTTACATTGTTCTATAGTATACATAGATTTCAGCCAAGCATGGCCACCTTAGACTAGGAACATACAGCTCCTCATTGTTCTTCTTATGATTATACAATAATTATTTTAATTACTAAACAATCATTTCAGCTAACAATTATATTACTTACGCAGGTAAAACACAAGGCTTAACATTTCAGAGTTTATCTTAGCATTTTCCAGGGCACCACTATCAACAGTGCTGTGTGCCAGAGCTTCCCAAGGAAAAGAGCTGCTGGATCCTCTCCAGTGGAGAATGAAGGATGTGAGACCTGAGCAGGACCCCTGGGAGGGAGAACTTCCCCAGGACTCTGGTCCTTCCCTCAAACAGCTAAAACCAGCAGCCCAGCCCATCTTTCCTGCTGCTCCTCTCCCACCACACCACTCTCCTCTCTATCCCAGCCTTGAATTATTCCTGGGAACAAAACACAAGCTCTGCCACAAGAAACATCTCTTTGCCACTTGTAGATAATTCAGGAGGGGTGCTCTGCTGAACAGGCTGGTAATGTTCCTTCCCAAATGGCATTTACTGGTTTTGCTTGCACTGGGAAAAGAACCATGCAAAGATTTAGCATAGAGAGCTTGCTGGTGTGTGTTGGGGGGTGGGGATTAAATTAATGATCCTAAATTTAAGGATGCTACTTATCTTTCTGCTTCTATTGCAGTCTTCAAATAAATGAAATTCATGAGGTTTATTGGCTCATAGTTATAAAGCATCAATAATGTTCCCCTTGGCAGGCTTTTATATGTGTGTATGTGTGTGGTGAATAGAGGGAAATGTAATCTCCAAGTTATCAAACTGTTTTACAGTGTTCTCCTGAACTGCAGAAACCCTTGGGAATATTTATGCCTCTCCTGGGTCTTATTACCACAAAAATTATATGTGTATTTTATGGGATAGGAAATATATTGTACTCCTTTCTGATAATAAACAAAACAGAAATATGAGCTTGAACACAGAAAAAAAAATGCAGTGGATGCTTTGGGGCTAGTTTCAGTTGTTATATCTCTTTGGGATGCTTTTCCCTGGGTTCTGACACCCCTGAAGATGGTTCTTGGGTTCATGTGGCTCCTCCCTCTCGGGATTCCTGCTGCTCCCAGTGACCCCAGATGAGTTAGAAAGTCTCTTTTCCCAGCCTGGCTGTTGAAGGAGTCAGAACTCTTCAGTTCTCATTCTCAAGGTTGTTTATTGTTCCTTATCTATAAAATTCTTTCTCTGGCCTGCCAAGGTCCATCCAGCAGGTCAGACAGAGGCACTCTGCCTGCCCCCAGAGCAGTGTTATCTTTTTATACTAAAAACTACGTGTACATTATTTACCATAACTTCCCAATACCCATCACCTGTGTTAGACAGTGAGCTGCTACTCTAAACCAGGCTAAAAGTGCCACCATCCCAGCAGAAGATGGAGGTGAAGTAGAAGGAGAAAGGCTGAGCACACCCAAATTCCTCCACCTTGCCCCCTGAACCCCCATTCTAAAAACCCCAAAAATCTATTTTTTCACCCCATGACAAACTAACTATTATTCCACTTAAACTTTCGTGTCTTTCAGATCCTCATATAAGGTCGGTAATTTTTTCCATGGGTCATAATCAGTCACAGGTGTCCTGAGCTCTGTGCCAGGGTCTCTGAGCCCCCTGGCAGGGGTTTGGGCAATGCAGGACAGCCAGAGGGATGTCCTGAATTCTGGTCCCTCCCCTTTTAACTCCATGGTGTGAGCTGGGGGTTGCTGCTCCCAGGCTGTGTGAGCACTGGCAGCTGCCCTGGACCCTCCAAGCACACTCAGGGCTGAGCAGGGTGAGGGTGTCTGTCTGAGGAGACAGACAAAGCCAAATGCTGATTTGAATTTTATTTCTCCTCCAACTAAACTGGTGCAGCACATGGGAAGTGTCTGCAGATCACCTGGACTTCCCTGGGAAGGGAAAATCCTTACTGGGATGTAAGATCAAGCAGTTCTGCCATGCATTTTTTCCCCTGAGCTCTTCCTTGGGTTGTGCTGCCTCTGCCTGTGAAAGGATTGTTTCAGGGTGTGAGGCTGCACTGTGGACTGGGCTTCTTGTGCCCTTTTTCACCAACTTATTGCCCACTCTTGGATAACTGAGGCCTCTTGGATCTGTTGGAAATGTGCTGTGTTCAAGCAGCTGCTTATCCTGACAGATCTGAGCCCTGGCTGCTGTGATTTATTTGCAGATTCCCTGAGGGAGCACAGCTCCTCTCTTGTCCAAAGATCCAAGCCAGTTAATAAAAGGACTTCGTGTGCCCAGGAGTTGCAGAAAAGAGCCTACATAATTAATGTAGGTGTAGCATCCTGCTGGCATTCCAGGTGACTCTGAGGACCAGGGTTTGGATGTTTGTGTCTTTGAATTTTATCCATGTGAGAGTTAAATCCTGTGTGAGGAGTAAGGGCAGAGTAGAAGAAACTGCTCGAGTGGTTCTTCTCCATCTGCCACAGGCCTTGCCAGGTGTGTGACCACAAAAAGCAGTGGGGTCACTTTCTCCATAAGTGATAAATATGAGCATGTGAAAGGAGGCTTCAAAAATCATATTCTTTATTTAGCTGTATTTGACCTGCAGTCTGCCTTTTCAGAGAATTGTTTTGCCTTAAGATGGTAATTATCAATTGCTCTCAAGACTTGCACTCACTTGGAGGTTAGGGAAAAGTGGTAAGAAGGGATGAGCCCTCATAGGCTGAGCCCAATTTGCTTTAGATGAGCCTTTTATTAAGGAGCTCACTTGGTTTCTGCTCTAATACTCTGCACTAAGGGCTGCTCTTTTTTTTCCTCCCAGCTGAGTTTCTCTATAAATATTGCTGAAACTTCTTTCTTCTCAAGAGACCCTAATTATTGTTAGGAATTTCTCAGTGCTTTCCACACTGGAGGTGCAGCTTCACAGAGTGTGAAATGCAGTTCTTGCTCTGTCAGTGTGGAGCTGCTCTGTTCTACCCTTGTTCCCCCTGCCCTTGGGCTCCCCAGCCAGCTCTGGCTGCTCCTGGTGGTGACAGTGCCACTGACGTTGCAGGGGAGTGGAGCAGGAATAGTTTGCAGATGCCAGTGGGAAATTCAGCAGGGGCCCAGGGCAGAGCTGTTACCCTGCAAATTTGCTGGGGAAGTTTTCTCAGTGACCTTCAGAAGACAGGACTGATTTATTAAATTATGGATATTGATCTATTACTGATATCCAACTGTCACGGACAAAAACTCTCTAACAGTTTAAAGTTAGAAAGTGTTTGTTTATTGTGGGATAACTCCCAAATACACACCCAATTTACAGGTGATCACAGAGTCCTTTTATCTATCCTAGTATTGAATACCCAAAATACAAATGCATATCCATAACCTTGGCACATCCCATTCCCCACTTCCCATGGTAATTAGTTCAAAAGCTTTAAGCATGGGCAGTTTGTCCCTTGAAATGGGTGGGTGGTCCCTTTCATGGGGAGGGGTCCCAAAATGAGGAAGTAAATGAAATCTTCCTCATTCTGACCTTTCTTCCTTTTCAATGCAAATCTGACAAATGAACCCTTGGTAGAGCTCCCATTCCCTGCCTTCAGTTGGTTTCACAACAGAGGAGGCCAACAACTGTCAGATGTTCCTGAGAGCCATTTATCAGTTTCTATTCTTCATTAGAAACCCAGCTAACCAAACATTGTGCTGACAAACAATGAATTATTAGTTAACTACTAACTCTTAACTTCATCAAGGCCTGCCCATTTATTTTGATAAACTCTAATAAAGCTTTATCTCTAACTAAAACCTCAGTTCCTCTAAAATCTCTAAATTCTTTAAAGTTTCTGTCTCAGGACCTTTGCTGAATCTTTCATCAGGTTTGGATTTGCTTTTCCCTTCTGATGGATCCTGCATCCTCTGGCAGCACTCCTGCTCTGTCCCAGCTGCTGTGCTGGCTGTCCTGACCCCTGGTGTCCCCAGCTGTCCCCACAGCCCCTCCTGCACACGCCCAGGGGCTGTGGGTGTGGGGGAGCTGGATGCAAGTCTGGGAATTCAGCACTAATTAAGCTCCTGGACATGAACTGCTTCACCAACTCCACTTAGAGGATTTGTCTAATTGACTGAGGAAATAGTTTGAAGTGGAGGAACATTTCTTTCCATTAATGTTCAAATGAGCTGCAAATGACTGAACTTGGAAGCCTCCATGTTTATTGAAGATAAAAAGCTTTTTCAAAAATGGGAATTGAACTTTATTTTAAATCAGAAACAGATGCATTTGTACGGGGGGATGCATTTTAAGTAATTTTCTGCATGAATTATTTGAAAGCTGCTGATGACCAGTAAAGATGGGCTGTAACTGTTCCCAGTCTGACACTGGGCAATAGGTTTTTTTTTTTTTCCTCTTTTGGAAAGGGAAGTGATTGGGAGACTTAGCAAATATCTCATCATCTGAGCTGTCACTGGAGCAGAGTTATTCCCTTTATGCAGCTGCCAAGATTCAGTCTCTAGGATGCACCTTTCTGTCATCATGGAGGAGCAGAATCAAGGAGGGAATTGCAGAACCAAGATGTTTTCCCTCTGGGATGGAATATCAGAAGAGGCTCAGAGTGGGAGGGAGGGGGCAGAAGTACCAGACTAAGCATTTGACATGAAAACAGAGGCAGGTGGGTGCTGTGGAATTAGTCATGGACTGATGCAAGAGCAGACCACCATCACAACAGGCTCACTTTATTTTCCATGACCATTTTGCTTCGTGATGGATTAACTCTTGAAAAAGCCCACAAAAACTACTGCTGTTTTCCTGCATTTCCCTTTTTACAAAATTCAGAATACAGCTGTGGAACATTTTAAGGGTAAATGTTGTTGTTCTACACTGAAGGAACCTTAAGATTGATTCTAGGAAAATGTTAAATTTCCAGAGGCTGCAGCACTCTGGAAACCCCTCCCTGCCCTGGTGTAATTATGCAAGGAACAGAAGCATTCCTTATAATGTGGGTTTGTCCTAATAATATCCTTGTATTGTTTCCCCCATCTGTTCTGCAGCCATTATATTCCTGAGCAGAGCAGTGCAGGAGGAGCAGAGTCTTTCTGCAGAGCTAATGTGGGTACTCTGGGGGATATAAATATCATGACTCTTCCTCTGGATAGGGGAGCAGATGGCACCTAGCCACACACACACACACACACACTGGGATTTCTGCACTCTGCTTTGGTGATGTCTCAGGGGGAAAGGGAAGAAAAGAAACTTTACAGTTGAGCCTGATGCCTTTTGGGGCTGCCTAAACACAGAGGTCAGACAAAGTTAAGTGTGAAAAATGCCAAGCGCTTGTTTTTAGAATTTTAAAATAGTAATGAAATTAAAATAGTAATAAAATGGTTATAAAAATAGTAATATAATTAGAGTAATAAAAGTTTGGAAAATTAGGATTTAGGACATTACAAGGCAATAAAAACAAAGAGTTATGGACGGTTCTGGTACCTCTTTCTGGGCAAAATAAGCCCAAAAAAGGCCCCACGTTTACAGAGGATTAACCCTTAAAAGCAACAGGTGCATATTCATACACCTCACCCATGGTGCATCAATTCCATTCAAACCCAGGATTCTGTCTGGGCAGTGCCAGCTTCTGCCTCTGAATCCTGACAGCATCTTCAGGGCTGAGCGAGGCAGAAAGTTCATTTCTCCTGACAATGGGGCAATAAATTCTCTTTCTCTGTAAGATTTAGGTGTCCTGTGGCTGCTATCTCAACATGAGTACCTCATTCCTCTCTTTAAAAGAAATGTCCCACATACAAAGTTTCTATTTGAACTACAAAAGTTACATTTGACCTACAAAACTACATTTACCACACTATCAAGTGTTAATACAGCACTACTAATCAATACAGCAGAATACATATAGTAAATATCTGTGTGGAGCCATATAATGTGCTCTTTTCACACTAAGGGACTAAAAAGCAGGTTTATTTATTGAAGGGCCTTTTGGTACCTTTTGGGCAGATGAAACCTCTCAGGGGATACACCCAAAAATGGATCACAGGTCACAGGTTTCACACTTTTATAAGTTTGATCCATTTGCATATTGGGGGTTCATCTTCCAATTACAGCTTCAGGTAGTGAAGGCATTTACCCCAAGTTTGCTCCCCCAGCTCACTTTTGTTCCCATCTCTGGCCCTGAGGCAGTGAGGTGTCCTTGACTGCCAGGCCTGGAGAGGAATTGTTGTGTCTGCCCAAACTGGGAAAGCAGCAGCTCACACTGTGTGTGGGGTTTAGAGCTATGCACTAAAGAACTGCAGGATTGTAAATGTATAAAAAATAGAAAATCTCAAATCCTGAAGTATCAAGCCCCTCTTGCTGCCCTCAGCAGCCAGGGCTGGTGCTGAGCTCTGTGAGCAGGGGCAGGGCTGACAGGGGGTCCCTGCACAGGTTTTATCTTGGGCAGGGAGGATGCCCTTGCAGCTCTCATGACCACATCAGCCCTTCTCAGCCCTAAACCAAAGATGAAAGGTGTTTCCTGGGGAGAGCAGTGATGCAATATTTACTGAGAAGGTGGAGATGTAGATAAAAGGAGCTGCTTTGTTCTTCCCCTGCTCAGAGTGATGAGGCTTTGTCTTGAAGGATGTTAAAGGAAACTCGCTGCTCAAAACAAAGCCTAAAGAAGAAAGATAACAGGGATTGGCTTCTGGGGGGGTTCATTCAGCTTCATACATCTGCATCTCCTTTTGATTATGGCAAAACAATATCTGCTTGGGATGAATTAATGCAGATCTACACTCTTAGCTTAATTCTAAATTAAAGCATATTTGATATCAAGTCATACATATTTGATCTTTCAATATATTTCACTTCTGATGCTAATTCAGGTTTATCACCCTGTTTTTAACCCTGAACCTGGGTGTGATCCATAGTCTTTGAGCCCAGAGTGTTGCTGGTGGGAGCTGGTGGAAGGGGATGAAAACCTGTGTGCCATTGAAAGAAATTCTGCAGATGCTGAAGAAATTCCCTGGTTTAGATTATAGTTTAAATATTCTGAACATCGAGTAATTCCAGGTAACTGCCATTACTGAAGTTAATCTGCTCTTTTTTGTTTTTCCCCACCCATTTCCTTTTGGCCATTTCCTACAGCAGGCTCTGCCCCCGTGCTCAGGGTGGGTTTTGTTCAGCTAGGCAGCAATTACAGCTCTTGAAAGCCCTTGCCTGACTCTGTAATGAGGAGCTGGGAGCTCAGAGCCACGGGAGAAGCCCAACAGCACAGATTTTATGTGTATATAGTGCCTAGCAGAGGTAGTTTTAGAGGCTTTTATCATTTGTCAAGGAAGAGTTAGGAAGGAGAAAAACACCTCAGAATGAATGGGTACTGTCAGAAATGTCTCTGGCTCTGGTGAAGAGGATGCATTCAGCATTCCCTGCCATGCAGGGTCAGTGTGATCTGGGATGTTTCTCCCCTGGGCCAAAACAATCCCAGCTATGAGGTGTTCTGGGAGGTGTGAGAGGGATAAGCTCTGTGGGAGCATTTTCCTGTCAAACTGAGCTGCTGGACAGGCCCAGGTGGGCCCCTGGGCTCCGTGGGGTGGATGCAGCTTTGGGCACTGGGGCTGTGCTTCAGCAGCACCCTGGGCTCTGGCAGCTTGGAGCTGTGTGGTCTGAGTCACTAAACCAGGCTCTGACTCTGCTCTGCTCTTTTATTGAAACCCTAAATCAGGATTGAAATATAAACTCTAATTCCAAGGGCTTGGAATGTATTTAGTGCCATGCCTGAGATGTTCTGTAAGAGCATCACTGGGCCAAGAGCAGAGGGGGAATTGGTGATGGGAGCCCTTGTGTTTGCAGGGCAATCCCTGAAGGCAGTGATGCCTTGGAGAGGCTGGATAGAACTAAGAGAATAAAAGGTGGGTATTTATTAAAATGGGTATTTATTAAAGTATTTATTAAAGTGGGTATTTATTCAATTATTTATTAAAGGACTTCAAGAGGTGCACCTTGGGCAGTCAGAAACCTCCAAGATGGACCATGATCACAAGTTTTTCATACAGGTTTGGTCCATTTACACGTCAGGGGTTAATCCTCCAATTACAGCTGCAGGTTAGGAAATAATTTACCCCCAACTCGCTTTTGTTTCCATCTCTCAGGGCCTGAGGCAGTGAGGAGTCCTTGGTTCCCAGGCCTACAGAGCAATTGTTGTGCCTGCCCAAAATGTGAAGTTATTAGTAGTAGCAGGTATATTAGTGCCTGTATTATATTGGGTGTATTAGTAGAGGTAGGTATATAGAAGTTATCCAACCCTGGATATGGAGTTTAGAGTTATACCCTAAAGAATGACAGGATCTGAAAAATAGAAAAGCTAAATGCTAAGGCATCAGCAGCAGGGCAGAGTTTGATGCTGAGGAAGGGATCCTGGCTCTCTGGATCCCTGGCTGGCTGTCTCTGACCCTCTGAGAGCCCCAGAGGATCAGACCTGGCCCCTGCTAGAGATGGAGAACATCCCTTAGCAGGGTGAGGTGCCACCAGCTCTGCTCTGGAAACTTCTCTTGGAGACTTCTGGGCAGCCCCTAGAGCTCCAGAGGTTACCCAGCCAGCTGGAACATAATGGATAGGTAGTATTCTATTGAAAATTAGTTTTCTTCATGCCTAATGTCCTCAGTTCATTCATCTGTTGAAAGGAAATGATTGCAATAGCAGCTCTAAATGCCTTTAAGAGACTTTTTGTAGTTCCTGTGCAGTCACACACATCTCTCATTTTCCCCTCAAGGCTGCTAAGGAAAAGCCCAAATGACAAATCTGTGAAGACAACTAATGGGAAATTATATTGATTGTTCTTTCAGAGTGTTACTTTTTATGCCTGTGGTCTGTGTGTCAGCTGCTCAGGTTGGGGGGTTTATTTTTTTCAAAAGGTTCTGCTGAGGGACCTTAGGGATGTTTGGAATGGCAGCAGGGTGTGCAGGGAGTTGGTAGGAGCTTGTTTTAATTGACTTTAAATGCCATGTTTGTGAGAAATAACAGATGATATCCAATTCCTGAGTGTCTCATTCCTGCCTGTTAACTATCTCCAGTGTAAGGTTTTTTTCTGGCCCTGAGAGGACAACTTTTAGCACTCCTGATTTCAGCCTTTTGTGTTGATGGAAGGAATATTTTCTGATGAGCAGCTCCTGCACAGCCAAAGCTGTGCTATCCATCCATACAGTACAACTCAGAGTAGATTCTGCTGAAAAAATTCAGCTTTTTTCCGTTTCACTGTGGCTCTTGCATGACACTGACCCCAGCAGGGTGGGCTCAAGGCTCTCTCTGAATTCAGGCTTTGTCACTATGTCACAGCCCTCAGCATGAACAGTTGCTCTCCAGAATAAGTGCAAAAGCTGAAAGTTTGGGGGTAACAACAGCAAATTCCTGCCTTGCATGTTTGCAAATGAATTAAAATAAAACCATAATTCACTTTAATAAACCCACTAAAAGTCTCCTTAGGATTGTCCAGCTGTCCCAGCCAGTTTGCAGGGCCATCTGCAGCACCCCAGCAGCAGTGAGCTGTGCTCCTGCTGGCAGCAAGCAGACAGGTTTGATCTCCAGCCTGCCTTGGCTGCCTTGCCATCCACAGGTGCCCTTACAGAATTTCCTGTGTGCCTCTAAACCAGCTCCTCCCCTAAACTCATGCTCAGCTGCCTTCATCTACCTCAGATGCAGCCACAATATCAGCAGTAAGTGACCTTGTGCTGTGTTTTTGTTGCTGCCAATGCACCAGAAAATCCCCAATTTTCCCTACCCTTTGTCAGAGTTTCCTGAACTGCTCAAGAAAATATTGTGCTATTGCACAATTAGCATAAATGTGTCCAGGGCTCCTGGAATATAAATCCTACACCTACTTTCTGGAATAAAAATGAAGTTTGTTGCCACGGGCTGCCCAGAGAGAGTAAATCTCTTCTGGGACTGCTGAGAAGAGATCACACAGCACTTGGTTGGCTCCCTGCAATGCCATCCTTAACAAACCCCATCCCATAACTCCAGATGATGTGCTGTGCAGCCACTAACACTGAGAAGTTGGTGCTTCTTCACAGCCTCAGATGTTTATCTTGAACATATGTGCTGAGAAAGGAAGAAAAGAAGAAATAAAAAAAACCCATTTCCCTTCCTCTGCAGGGAAGGAAGAGTCGAGGCTGTTCTGGGTGGGCTGAGGATGTCAGCTTGGTTTCACTTTGGGAAATGTCAGAAGCATTGCTGGAGCGTGGGAGAAGTCACAATATTTGGTTCAGGGTTTTGAGGTGCTTTTTTTTTTTTCCCCTTGAAATCTCTTCTCCCTTCACCATGTGTTCCTGTGGAAGTGTCAGCTGATGTTATTACACTTGGCATCCTGAACCCTAAGGTTGCTAAAAGAGAAATGTGAAGTGTGCATTTGTTTTCTCTCCAATAAAGCAGAGTTTTTTGATGTTGTAGGATCTTCAGGGCAGGTTCAGCAGTGTTTGCTCACTGCCTGGCACAGGCAGTGCTGCAGCCTTTTCCCTGCCACCAAAATACAAACACACCACCAGCAGCACATTATTCTGAAGGGGAAAAAAAAAACCTGAAAGAAACCCAGTTCAATCTTATGGCTTCCCATGTGCTTGACCTCTGCAGGAGCAGTTTAATTTCTGGTGTCACCTTTTTGCTGTGCTTTGAGACAGGGTCTCACTCAGTTTGTTGTGCCATGCACAGCAGTGTGGGTGAGGGCTCAGCCACAGCAGCCCTGGGGCTCTGCCACCCTGTTGGCTCTCTTGGCTCATGCAGGAGACATTCCCTTCCTGCTGGAGCCCTTGGTGCAGGGAGTGGGGAGAATAAGAAATGGGGAAGGGTCTGGAGGGGCTGCACGAGGAGTGGCTGAAGTGTCTGGTTCAGCTGGAGGAGAGGAGCCTGAGCTCAGATCCCAGCAGGGTCTGCAGCTCCTCCTGAGGGGCAGCACCAGTCTCTGCTCTGTGACAGGGACAGGACCCAGGGCATGGCTGGAGCTGTGCCAGGGAGGGTCAGGCTGGAGATCAGGAAAGGTTTCTCCCCAGAGGGTGCTGGCACTGCCCAGGCTGCCCAGGGAATGGGCACGGCCCCGAGGCTGCCAGAGCTCCAGGAGTGTTGGGACAGCGCTGCCAGGGATGCCCAGGGTGGGGCTGTTGGGGGGTCTGGGCAGGGCTGGGGCTGCCCTGGGTGATCCTGGGGGTCCCTCCCAGCCCAGGATATTCTGTGAGGTTACAAAAATCCATAACCTGCACAATTTGTGTGCGTGCATATCTCTGCCTTTACCCATTTACAGTAACATCTCTGCAAAGGCAGAATGAATTTCATGGTTAAAAAATGGGTGAATGTTAAACACTTAAAAACAAATTCAAATTGTCTAATTGCCTTAAAACCCAGTGAACGCAGGAGCTGAAGGCAGAGGTGCCCTGGAGGGCTGCAGTGTGCAGATGTGGTGGGTGCAGTTGTCTGGCTGGGGCTGGGGGCTGCATCTGGCCGGGGTGGGCTGTGAGAGCCCCAGTGTTCCCAGCAGGCTGCCCAGACAGGCAGGCTGTGTTCCCAGCCCCAGCTGCTCAATGCCAGCATTGTTGAGGAGGAGCAGTGGCAGGGATCCAGGGGGAACCTTCCTGGGGCAGCCAGAGCTGCTGGGATGGCTCCTGCCAGCCTCCTGCATGCAGCTGGGGGCACTGGGGGCTGCAGGCTGTGTCCCAGGGGGGGTGTGTGCAGATCCACGGGATCTGAGCTCTGTTCTCTGAGTTTAATGGTATGTTGTGTCTGCTTGGGGTTGTTTGGTAGTGTGAAAAATGCCAATCACTTGGTTTTAAAAGTTTAATAATAATAAAATGGTTATAAAAAGAGTAATATAATTAGAGTAATAAAAATTTGAACAATTAGGGCTAGGGCAATACGAGACAATAGAAACAAAGAGTTATGGATGTCCAGGTACCTTTTCTGGGCAAAATAAGCCCAAAAAAGGACCCAAGTTAACAGAGGATTAACCCTTCAAAGCAACAGCCTGTTGCATATTCATACACCTCATCCATGGTGCATCAATTCCATTCAAACCCAGGATTCTGTCTGGGCAGTGTCAGCTTCTGCCTCTGAATCCTGACGGCATCTTCAGGGCTGAGTGAGGCAGGAAGAAGTTCATTTCTTCTGATAATGGGGCAATAAATTCTCTTTCTCTGAAAGATTCAGGTGTCCTGTGGCTGCTGTCTCAGTGTGAGTCCTTTCTTTAAAAAACTATCTCACATAGCGTAGTTTCTATTTTAACCTTATGTTATAACCTAAAACTATATTTGACACACTACCTAATAAAATTAATACAGCATCACTTTCTAACAAAACACATATAATATTAATTTTAATATTTGCAAAAAGCCAATCAGAAAATACACATTTTTCCACAGCAGGGATTTGTTTCTTTTCCTCTTCCCTTGAAACTTCATAACCTTCCTTTTTGTTATGTGGTATCAAACCCCCTCTTTCATTTAAAACTATGAACATAAAGTAATTATAATCTGTTTTATCCCATTACAGATTTGTGAGCGCTATGCTAATGGTGCAGAATGTCCTTTTAATCTCTTGTTTAAAGTTGGAGTTAATCTTTTATTCATATATGTACAGACTCAAAACCCCTCAGCTGTTCCAACACCCCTCTCTCTGTAGCAAGCCCTGTTGAATTTCTTTTTGCATGCAGCATGTGTAGCTGCAGATCTGTGTGATCATCACTGCAAAGCAGCTAAATGACTTAGGGGAGGTTTCCTGCCTCAGCAAGGTGGGTTTACCTTGTGTGCTGCATGGAGAGAGTGTCTGCCAGCCCTTCCAGTGTTTCATGGCTTCTTCTTCTCAACTCATGATTTAACCCCACAGAACCATCAGGGCCCACACAGATGCTCACTCAGCCACTCAGAATGGGAACTGTGGCAGCTTCTGAGGTAACTGAAGGCAGATTAATGGGGAAAGCAGAAGCTGTAGACACAAAGCCAACAAGGAGCTCGTTCCCTGCTTCCCATGGCTGGGCAGGTGTTCAGCCATCCCCATCCAGGGCAGCAGGGGTGACTCCAAATGTCCCCCTCTGCTTTCTCCTTCCCCCAGTTTATCTACAGAGTATGATGTACACAGTCTGGAACATCCCTGGGGTCACTTGTGGTCACCTGTCCTGGCTGTGTCCCCCCAGCACGGCCAGAGGAGGGGCAGGAAAGGCCTTGGCTCTGTGCAATCCCTGCCCAGCAATAACAAAACCATCTGTAATTATCAACCTGCCAATAGATCTCTGTAATATCTATTTTTACAGATGTTTTACAGAACAGATGTTTGCAATATCTGCATTATCTATTTGTTCAGCACAAACCCCAGCCCCAAACCAGCCTCTGGGAAGGGAATTAACTCCACTCCAGCTGAGACCAGCACACTTCAGTGAAGGAATCCATCACTGACCATGAGCAGGGTGTGTTCAGCTGTGCTAAACCAGTTGAACACTGTTAAAGTCAGGGCTTTAATTGCTGCTCCTCTTTCTGCAAGGGATCTGGGCACTGTGTGCTGTGCCCCTGAGTAAGGGAGGATTTCAGCAGCCTGGGCTTTGGGGTGCTCTCCTTCCTGCTGCTGTAGGATTGCTGTGCCACTCAGTTTATTTCTAGTGGAAACTGTAAAATGGGAGTGGGAAAAGATCCTGAGAATAGGCTGGGGAGAGGAGGGAAGCTTGAAGGCAAGGAGAGCTCTCAGGGAGAAGCCAGACATCTTTCCCTGATAAGCTGGCAGGCAGAGGGATGTGCAGTTGTGCATCTGCTGTGCCTCTCAGTCAAGTTGAAGAATTAGCAAGCAGGGGAGCTGTAGGTGATATTTTTTTAGCTGACTTGTGAAATGTCTGATTTTACACCCTGTTTTTGGAACCACGAGAGAGGAGTTTGTAGCAGAGATTGTAGCCTGTGAATGGTTAATCTCATCTCCTTTTAAACTTGAACTTTAAAATTGAAACAGACTGTAATAATGCTGAGATTGGGCTCTGCTGAGTTTATAGCCAAAGTGAGTTAATGATGTAGTCCTTTTCTGCCTCCTCATCACTGCCCTCATTCCCAGAACACTTCATGTGCCTGTTTTGATTTTCTTTCCAAATCAAAGACATCCATACTGGGCAGCACTATGAAGTCTCCATAATAAACAACCACTAAGGGCTGACACAAAGTCATTTTCTGTTGTGAGAAAAGTCAAGGTCCGTAGCAACCTTGTGACAAAAGCAAATCTAGCATCAGCCATTCAATTTAGCAGCAGCCAGCAAATTGGAAATGTGCAACAAAAGGAAAAAAAAGGTGACTGAGTCTGCTAAGGAGGGTGGGAGCAGAGGAGTAAATGGCAGATGTTAGAGTTGTGGGTTGACAAACATGGGGTGGCTCCTTTGGAAGTGATGCTTTCCAAAACTGGTGGGATCACCACGTCACAGGAGGAGGGGAGGTGGGAATTGTGCATCCACACAGCAGAGAGGGGCACAGGGATTTCCCCTGTTACACAGAGAGAGCTCCTGGCTGCAATACTGGTTTGGGTGGAAGTAAACACTTCAGAACAAGCAAATCTTGCTGTCTGAGGGGAATTTATCCAGAGCTCTCTGCACTGTAATCGGGTTATTAATGTTCAGTGGGTCCTGACACATCAAAGGGACTTGTGTGTCTGAATGCATCTTGGTGCAAAGCAAAGCCTTTCCAGGGAAAACTCAACAGGGAAATTCTTCAAAAGGGACAACGTCAGCCCAGGTCAGCCTGGCACAGAGCAGCCAAGGGTGTTACAGCTTTTCCAGAAAAGTCTTGGGCTTTTAAGACTTGCATTTCTGCTCTGGTATTGTGAAAAATGCCAATCACTTGCTTTTAAAATTGTAAAAGTTTAATAGTAGTAAAATTGTTATAAAAAGAGTAATATAGTTAGAGTAATAAAAATTTAGGACAATATGAGACAATAGAAACAAAGAGTTATGGATGGTTCTGGTACATCTTTCTGGGCAAAATAAGCCCGAAAAAGAAGAGGAGGATTAACAGAGGATTAACCCTTAAAAGCAACAGCCTGTTTCATATTCATACACCTCATCCATGGTGCATCAATTCCATTCAAACCCAGGATTCTGTCTGGGCAGTGCCAGCTTCTGCCTCTGAATCCTGACAGCATCTTCAGGGCTGAGTGAGGCAGGAAGAAGTTCATTTCTTCTGATAATGGGGCAATAAATTCTCTTTCTCTGAAAGATTCAGGTGTCCTGTGGCTGCTGTCTCAGTGTGAGTCCTTTCTTTAAAAAACAATCTCACATAGCATAGTTTCTATTTTAACCTTATGTTATAACCTAAAACTATATTTGACACACTACCTAATAAAATTAACACAGCATAACTTTCTAACACAACACATATAATATTAATTTTAATATTTGCAAAAAGCCAATCATAAAATACCCATTTTTCACACCCACCAATGCTGTCATACTGGGATAAGTCTGTAATACCAGTGAGGTTCATGATTTCTCCTTAAAATGAATCCTGGTTCTTCCCTCCCCTTTATTGGGGTGGCTGTGTTGGTTCTCTTGGGGTGGCCCTGTGGGAGTGTGCCAGGAGCTGGGGGAGGCTGCACTGTCCCAGTGTGACATGAAATGAACAACACTTTCACACTGAGGTGTCTAAGGTAAAAAAGGGGGTTTTCGTTTTTGGACTTTGATATTTATAGAACTTTAGAAGCGACCATGGATTGGAGGATGAAATTGTTACTTCTCCAACCACACTGGTCAAACCAACAGTTTATTAATTTTCTCCTCTGCTAGAAAGGAATGTAAAACAATCATTATTTACCTGACAAGTGTGTGAGAAACTCCATTACAAAAATGTAAACACCAGAAGGTTTAGAAGAGCTCTAGAAGAACAGGGTGGCACTGCAGTGCCCAGCTGCTCTGTGGCTCTGGAGCCCCCCTGGTGCAGCTGCTTCCCAAAGTGCCTGAGTGGGTCTCAGGAGGAAGCACTCTCTGGAAAGGTTTAGTGAGACAAGGCTGGGAGGACAGGAGATTCTCCTGTGGAAGTGGCTCCTTGGTCAGTTCCCTGGGGAGCTCAGGAGGTTGGGCACCAGGGTCTTCCCTGGGGTGAATTGGTGGGAATATCTCACTTTGAGGGGCTCCATGGTGAGGCCTTAGCATTTGAGATTTTCTATTTTTTATATATTTACAATCCTGCAGTTCTTTAGTGCATAGCCCAAAATGCACCTGAAGGCCCTTCAATAAAAAAACTTAAATAAAAGAAAAAACTTAGCATTTTATTTGCTTTTTATTCCCTTAATTCTATCTGGCTTCTGTTTTTAGGTAGTCCCAAAAAGACATCAATGGTCTTTAGGATAGAAAAAGTGGGCTGGAAGGGGGTTTTTAAGTTGTTTTTTTATTATTATTAACAGATGGCATTTCTAAGAGAAAGGTTAACAGGAGATAATTTGAGCTTTCTTTTCAAAGGCAGAGAAATCTCATGTCCCACGCAGAATAAGTGCAAGGAAGATGGACAGAAAGATTTAGAAAAGCTTTCACAGCATTAATGTCTGATACATCTATTTATTATGCTTATTACTCCATTTTGTCAAGTGGCAAAGACAGTAAAATTCTTTATCAAGCATTTCCAGCACACCATTAATTCTTTAGACCTTGTGAGTGTTGTGCAGCACTTATGGCAGAGCCACTCTGTAAATCACCAGAAAAAGAACACTAAGTCTGGAGGTGGATAAGCATGATTATTCAAATAGGAAATAATTTTGGTCAAGTAAAATGCTAAGTTTTTTCTTTTTCTTTTTAAGAAACAAATTCTCTAGAGAATATTCTGTCTCCTGTATAAATTTAGCAGAGAAGATTATCAGTTGATTTGCCTCTGCTTCAAGCTCAAGTATGCAAAGCTGCTAAAGAGTTTTTGCCTTAAACTTCCTTGGGCTTTTTTGTCCTAATTTTTTCTGTATTTCCAATTAAGCTGCGTGTTGTTAAAAAGAAAAGAAGTTGCATATTTTCCCTTTTTTTTTTTTTCCTTAAAAATGAGTTTCTCTTCTAGTGGAATAAATCCCCAGTGGAACCTTCCTGCAGCCTTTATTGAGACAAAATTACAATCATTTTTCTGGAAGTATTTTTCACTCTGGAGTTAATGTGGCCTCTGCAGAAGTCAAGGATACACACTTGATGTGATTATTATAGCATTCTTCTGCCTAAAAATTCAAATGTGGAACACTTACAAGAGTCTACAGTGTAAGAAAACGATGTATTTATGTTTTATTTTGGATTTGGGGGGTAATTTCACTGCAGTTAAGCACAGCTGCAGCAATGGGGGCTGGGTCAGGGTGTGGATGGTTTTCCTCCTGTCAGGAATGACAGGAGAGCAGTGCCCAGCACCCTAAGCAGACACTGAAGGGCTGTTTGGGGCCAGGGATGGTGTTATCTCTCAGGTGTGGTGCTGCTCTGCAGGATCTCAACATCTCAGTCAATTTGTTGGGTTTTTTTCCCCTCAACCTGCCATTGACACCAGAGCAGCAGGAGCTGGGAAATCACCTCTGAAACAGCTTTATTGCTGATTTCTGGGGCTGAAGAAAGGGTGGATGGAGGGTTAATTGTGCATCAGTGTCATTATTGAGGACAAAGTGGGGGTGGGCAGGGCAGGGCTGAGCTGCCTGGGACATGGCAGAGGGGCAAGGCTCAAGCTGTGCTTGAGCTGAGGAGTTTTGCCAGGTGATGGTTCCATGTTCCCCTCCAGGTACAGCACTGCTTTAGCTCCCAGCTCTGGGAATGGCCCATAGACCTGCAGTTCATCTGTACCTGGGGGTGGTAAAGCTCATCTCTGGCAAGAAAGGAGGAAAACTGCTCTTTTCTAATGCACATTTTCAGTTTGGCCTGGGCTGCCTGGGGTGGCAGGATGGTGAGAGTCCTTCAAAGACTGAGCCAAGGGATGTTTTCTCCCTGTGGGACTTGTGTCTGCTCTGTCCCCTGGCAGAAGCTGCATCACCCTCAGTGTCAGCCCCCCTGCCTGGGTGTCCCTGGGGCTCTCTGGGGTCACCAGCTCTCCAGGGTAACCAGAATTTCCCTGCCACCATGGAGCACTTGGATTTTTAGACTCTCAGGCTGGAACTTTTGAGCCTCTTGACTACAATGAGGGTTTGTTAAGAAAAAAATAGTGGGAAAAGCAGGATTGCAGTTTCAGGTGTTGGCACCATCAGATTTTTACCTACAGCCTGCTTTAAAGACACACAAGGACACTGCATTTCTGAGTTTGTGCAACTCCCTAATGTTGTTTTAAGATGCTTTCAAGAGTGTGACAGTAGATATATTTCATTAGATATCTGCAGCAAATAGTGATTTACATATTACTATCAAACATCAGTATGCAGAGGAAAATTAATTACTGCACACAGCACTTACAGGCAAAGGCAGGGCACTTTCTTGATAATTAGAGTATCACTGCAGAGGAAATGCATCGCTCTTCATCTGACAATGTAATTTAGAGCATCTCTGGAGCAGTTTGACTGCTGTACTTCTGTTCCCAGGATGATTTTCTTGGTGCTGAGCAGCTGTGGCTCCTCAGAGCTGTTTGCTCAGAGCCCCTGGAAACCACACCAGTAGCACCTGCACTTTGTGTTTCTCTTTGATTGATGAGCTCCTGAATTTTGGGAGTTGGGAATAAAGCAAATTTGGGGTTTTTTGGTTAAAACCCTGCTCAGCTGAGAGAGAGAGCGACAGACAACATAAAATCCAGAAATAAAAACCCCAGTGCACATTTCTGGTGCCAGGTTTTTTGACAGGTTAGTCACAAGAGTCATAAATCTGAACATTTTGGCAGAACCTCTGCTGAGGACACACAGCTTTAGCCTTTCTGCTCTGACAGGATGTGCCATGACGATTAAATATTAAATGTGCCACTGAAGGAACAAGGTCTCTCTCTCTGTTTTGGCTGTCCAGCCTCTGTTTTCTGGCTGGTGCAGTGTCCAGATCTGCAGCTCCTGAAGCTTTTACCACCCTGCCCCACTGGTGGTCATCAGCCTTTGGCCACCAAAGGAGAGAGCTTGGTGATTGCTTCAGTGCTTAGAAAACAAAAAAAATTAAAACAAAAATTAAAAAAAAAAAAATTCCCAACAAATGGGACCTTACCTCTGCTTTTCCAGTCCCTCCTGTGTCCCTGAATTGGTGATCAAAGTTTGAGTGTTTTGGACAAACATCCATGTTTGCCTGAATTCCTGAGGGAGTTACTTTGCTCTTAGTTTAATTCTCTGCTTTTATAACTCCCACTTTTCTGCTCCTGTTTATCAGGGGCATTACCTTACCAACAAAAATTACCAACCAACCTACCAGCCAAAAAATTCCCCCCAAAACACACTTGATATGCTTTGTTGGTCAGATCTGTGAAATTTTAAAGTCATGGCACTATTAATTAGTGCCATTAAGATTATGTAGTCTCATCATATTTAAAGCTAAGCCTCAGGTAATAGTTAATGGTGCTGCAAAGTGTATTAATAAAATTACTTGTAGTAATTAAGGGAGAAATGGAGGAGTGTGAGAGAGGTTTGGAGTGTTAGGTTGGGAAGGAATAGGAATGCAGCCCAAGGGGCTTCTGGCTGCTGGGCCCATCCTCCCCATGTGTGTGGCTGGTCAGGGGGGACCCTGGGATTCTGGAGCTGGGGGAGAGAATCCTCTGCTCCTCACTGTGCTGGGCACAGCATCCTCTGCTCCTCACTGTGCTGGGTACAGCATCCTCTGCTCCTCACTGTGCTGGGACAGCATCCTCTGCTCCTCACTGTGCTGGGTACAGCATCCTCTGCTCCTCACTGTGCTGGGTACAGCATCCTCTGCTCCTCAGTGTGCTGGGAGAGCATCCTCTGCTCCTGACTGTGCTGGGAGAGCATCCTCTGCTCCTCACTGTGCTGGGTAGAGCATCCTCTGCTCCTCACTGTGCTGGGTACAGCATCCTCTGCTCCTCACTGTGCTGGGTACAGCATCCTCTGCTCCTCACTGTGCTGGGTACAGCATCCTGTGCTCCTCACTGTGCTGGGAGAGCATCCTGTGCTCCTCACTGTGCTGGGAGAGCATCCTCTGCTCCTCACTGTGCTGGGAGAGCATCCTGTGCTCCTCACTGTGCTGGGAGAGCATCCTCTGCTCCTCGACTGTGCTGGGAGAGCATCCTCTGCTCCTCACTGTGCTGGGAGAGCATCCTCTGCTCCTCACTGTGCTGGGCAGAGCATCCTCTGCTCCTCACTGTGCTGGGAGAGCATCCTCTGCTCCTCACTGTGCTGGGAGAGCATCCTCTGCTCCTCACTGTGCTGGGAGAGCATCCTCTGCTCCTCACTGTGCTGGGAGAGCATCCTCTGCTCCTCACTGTGCTGGGAGAGCATCCTCTGCTCCTCACTGTGCTGGGAGAGCATCCTCTGCTCCTCACTGTGCTGGGAGAGCATCCTCTGCTCCTCACTGTGCTGGGAGAGCATCCTCTGCTCCTCACTGTGCTGGGAGAGCATCCTCTGCTCCTCACTGTGCTGGGAGAGCATCCTCTGCTCCTCACTGTGCTGGGCACAGCATCCTCTGCTCCTCACTGTGCTGGGTACAGCATCCTCTGCTCCTCACTGTGCTGGGAGAGCATCCTCTGCTCCTCACTGTGCTGGGAGAGCATCCTCTGCTCCTCACTGTGCTGGGAGAGCATCCTCTGCTCCTCATGTGCTGGGAGAGCATCCTCTGCTCCTCACTGTGCTGGGAGAGCATCCTCTGCTCCTCAGTGTGCTGGGCACAGCATCCTCTGCTCCTCACTGTGCTGGGAGAGCATCCTCTGCTCCTCACTGTGCTGGGTACAGCATCCTCTGCTCCTCACTGTGCTGGGCACAGCATCCTCTGCTCCTCACTGTGCTGGGAGAGCATCCTCTGCTCCTCACTGTGCTGGGTACAGCATCCTCTGCTCCTCACTGTGCTGGGCAGAGCATCCTCTGCTCCTCACTGTGCTGGGAGAGCA
Source organism: Serinus canaria (assembly GCF_022539315.1). Classification (NCBI taxonomy): domain Eukaryota; kingdom Metazoa; phylum Chordata; class Aves; order Passeriformes; family Fringillidae; genus Serinus; species Serinus canaria. Next base: position 3,393,621 of record NC_066333.1, read on the forward strand.
TCCTCTGCTCCTCACTGTGCTGGGAGAGCATCCTCTGCTCCTCACTGTGCTGGGAGAGCATCCTCTGCTCCTGACTGTGCTGGGAGAGCATCCTCTGCTCCTCAGTGTGCTGGGTACAGCATCCTCTGCTCCTCACTGTGCTGGGAGAGCATCCTCTGCTCCTCACTGTGCTGGGAGAGCATCCTCTGCTCCTCAGTGTGCTGGGTACAGCATCCTCTGCTCCTCACTGTGCTGGGAGAGCATCCTCTGCTCCTCACTGTGCTGGGCACAGCATCCTCTGCTCCTCACTGTGCTGGGAGAGCATCCTCTGCTCCTCACTGTGCTGGGAGAGCATCCTCTGCTCCTCACTGTGCTGGGAGAGCATCCTCTGCTCCTCACTGTGCTGGGAGAGCATCCTCTGCTCCTCACTGTGCTGGGAGAGCATCCTCTGCTCCTCACTGTGCTGGGAGAGCATCCTCTGCTCCTCACTGTGCTGGGTACAGCATCCTCTGCTCCTCACTGTGCTGGGAGAGCATCCTCTGCTCCTCACTGTGCTGGGCACAGCATCCTCTGCTCCTCACTGTGCTGGGTACAGCATCCTCTGCTCCTCACTGTGCTGGGAGAGCATCCTCTGCTCCTCAGTGTGCTGGGAGAGCATCCTCTGCTCCTCACTGTGCTGGGAGAGCATCCTCTGCTCCTCACTGTGCTGGGAGAGCATCCTCTGCTCCTCACTGTGCTGGGTACAGCATCCTCTGCTCCTCACTGTGCTGGGCACAGCATCCTGTGCTCCTGACTGTGCTGGGAGAGCATCCTCTGCTCCTCACTGTGCTGGGCACAGCATCCTCTGCTCCTCACTGTGCTGGGAGAGCATCCTCTGCTCCTCACTGTGCTGGGTACAGCATCCTCTGCTCCTCAGTGTGCTGGGCACAGCATCCTCTGCTCCTGACTGTGCTGGGAGAGCATCCTCTGCTCCTCACTGTGCTGGGAGAGCATCCTCTGCTCCTGACTGTGCTGGGAGAGCATCCTCTGCTCCTGACTGTGCTGGGAGAGCATCCTCTGCTCCTCACTGTGCTGGGCACAGCATCCTCTGCTCCTCACTGTGCTGGGAGAGCATCCTCTGCTCCTCACTGTGCTGGGTACAGCATCCTCTGCTCCTCACTGTGCTGGGTACAGCATCCTCTGCTCCTCACTGTGCTGGGAGAGCATCCTCTGCTCCTCACTGTGCTGGGAGAGCATCCTCTGCTCCTCACTGTGCTGGGCACAGCATCCTCTGCTCCTCACTGTGCTGGGAGAGCATCCTCTGCTCCTCACTGCCTGAGCTGAGGATGATGCCATGGTGTGGCTACCTAGAGGCTAGACAGAGTTAAATAATTAAGTAGGTATTTATTGAAGTTTTTCAGAAGATACACCTTGGGCAGTGCAAGAGCCTGGCAGAGGCTACACCCAAAAGAGATAAAATCTCGAGTTTTTCACACAGATATAAGTTTGGTCTAATTGCATGTCAGGGGTTAATTGTCCAATTACAGCTTCAGGTAATGAAGTCACATTCCCCCAGTTTGCTCCCCCCAGTTCACTTTTGTTTATAATTTTTGGGCCTGATGCTGCAATGATGCCCTTGGTTCCCATCTGGAAAAGGATTGTTCTGTCTGACCGAAATGTGAAGAGAGCTTACTGACACTCCACGTGGAGTTCAGAGTTATACACTAATGCAGGATCTGGAAAATATAAAAGCTAAACACTTCAGGCATCAGGGAGAGCATCCTCTGCTGCTCACTGCCTGTGCTGGGCACACAGAGGCAGCTCAGGGGGGGACTGACCCCTGAGTGTAAAGAAAGTAAGAAAGGATGGATTTAATTCCCTTCATTAACTCAGAAGAATTAGTCCTGGATCATTTGCAGTGCTTCTGCTGCTGTAGAGAAGCAGTGTAAAGACCTGAAGATTGATTCCTGCTGCTGCTTTGAAGGAAGCATCTCAAGGAATTGTGTTCTCAAAGCAGCTCAAAGCAGATTTGGACATTTTGTGTTATCAGCAACCTCTGGCACCTCAAGTCACACATGTATGAATTTGACCTGGAGCACAGCTGACTGTCACTGCTCCATTTTGTGTCCGTTCTCCCTTCTGTGCACACAATTGGGTGCTCATTTGCAGCTAATCACTGAAATCAAAGGGTTTTATCGACCATGGGAAGGTTGCACATCTTGCCAGTCTGTTTGTTTATATAATTGATTATATCACATGTAAATTATTGCATCAGCTAAAGGTGGAATTTGGCAGAGTGGAGATGAAAAGACACCTCTGTGCCATGCTGCCTCCCCTTGTAAAGCCCAAACATTCCCTCCCAGCCCTGTGGGCATTTCTGCCCCTTACAAACATCCCTGCACCTGCTCATCCTCCCCTCAGCTGCTCTGAGTGCTCTAAGGAAGAAAAGCTGGTACCTGTACTGTGCTTTTCTCTCCCTGGCTTCAAGCTGTGGCACTAATTGCATTCCTGTAATTAAAAGTTAATAGAAAAGTAAAATATTGTCTTAGGCTCTCTCTATTTGAGAGAAAAGGAGAATTGAATGGTGGTTAATGGCTTGAGAAGCTGCTTGGCCCCTTTGCAGTCCCCTGCCAAGCACAGGACTGCTAAATACCAAAACCTCAACACTGCAGCTTTTTCCATTCCTTTTGGAAGTCCTTCTCTGTATTTAAATGAATTTGATCTTTCCTCCTGATACAATAGGAGCAGTGAATAAAAGCAGGTCTCCCTGACAGTACATGAATATCTATGCTTGCTGAATTTCCAAGCCATGTTCCTCTCTTCTGTTGCTTGTTGGTATTTGTAGCTTCTTCAGACAATTTTGTTGGGTTTATTTATTTTTTTTTTTTTTTTGCTGGCTGCTTCAGAACAGACAGAAAAAAACCCCAAACCAAACCAAAGAACCCCCAACCAATCCCAAAAAAGGTAATTGAAAGATTAATGACAATTGGAATTAGTTCTAGTGCCCCATCAACCACTACTCAGCCTTAAAAGAACACTAAGGGGAAAAGAAGTTTCAATGAACAGTTCAAATATGAATTAAATCACAGTTTTAAATAAAAACTGTTTGGAAACTATTAATCAATTATTTTATGGCAGAAAGTGTGTCAACTTCTAAGTGGGTTTCTGAGTGGAAATTTGAGGACAAGTTTGAAGACAAGCAAGCAACTTCCCTCTTGTACTTTAAAGGAAATAGGGGATGCTTTTCTCATGGCCCATAAAAAATACTGGTGCTTGGATTGCAGTGTCTGAACTGTCTTCCAGTGTTTTCCTTTAGAATTGGAGAAATTGTGGCTTTATTTTGCTCTGAACTCCTCCCTGCCTGGGCCTTGGGAAGCTGCTGAGCTTATGGATAAAAGGCTTGAGCTGCATCTCCTGCATTCCCAAATTCTGGTGGATCCTCAGAGCTGGAATGGGGCATCCACAAAGAGCTGCTCCTGCCAGGAGAGGGGAGCTCAGGAGAACATTTCTCCATATCAGGCTGACTTGCAGCTTTGAGGACTCAGAGAAGTGATTCTGAAATATCCAAATGTGTCATTTTGATTAAAAAGATGATCAAAACAGAGCCTGACAAGTCCTATTTCAGAGGTTAAAAGAAATTCAGCTCTTTACTCTGATTTGGAATGCAAATATTTTCATGTTTGAATTTTTTTCTGACCCAGAAATTTTGAACTTAATTCAGCTTCTATTATAGCCTGGCAGAAATCTCCAGTGCCTTTGATTCTTCTGTTTGTTACAGCGAAATGTTAAATTAAAATGAGAATGGCTTTGGTTTATCCAAATGAGAAATTCTTCATCAAAGTTTGGTCTCAGAGCAAACCATCAGTGTGAGGGCTTCCCAGTACAGATCCATTGCCTCTTTGGAGATGCAGTTAGAGCAGAAAACATCCTGCAGATTGTGTTATCCTTCCCCTGCAGTGGGCAGGGAGAGCCTGGCTGCTCAGCAGGCACAGGAGCAGCAGATGGAGAGGCTCTGGGCTGTGAATTCACTTGGGTCCTTGTCTGTCTGATGGCTTTGGGGCAATTAAATCCCTTCTACTTTCTTCATCTGCAGAGTGCAAGGATAGACCTTGGCTCTCAAGTATTTAATGTTTCTGCAGACATTTGCTGCTACCACAGAAACAGAGAAGGCAGTAATGTGCAGAGCCAGATTTCAGCTTGTTTCCCTTAAACTTGTTAGTTTTGGGGTGGAATTTAAAAACTACTTGATGTGGTTTAGATTTTATTTCCCCATGGAAGGCTGTGCCAGCTTGATCCCAACTGGAGCTGAACTTTGCTTGTTAGAAATCTCCACTCTTCATTCCCTTTAGTTACATAAGAAAAAAAAAAAGGTATTTAACAAGTAAACAGTAGAAAGCAGTTTCCTTTTGATGTTTCCAGTAGTATTATGTAAGAATAGATGTTAAAGAGAATGATTTCTCCACTTTTTTGGGAGGGCTGACTTGGGCAGTGGGTGGCAGAGGAAGGTCTGTGCATCAGGGGATTGCTGAGTGGGCTGATTGATGGCACTGAGAGAAACCTCTATTGTACCCCCTGCAGATAATGCAGAGAGCATGGGAATGCTGGCCCAGGCAGAGCCTCCCCAGAGACCCTGAGTTAACAGGAATTTGTCTGAGATCAGCAGAGAGATGGAAAAAAGTTAGAGATGTGGTGAACAGAGGGATCATTGCTTTCTCTCTGCTCTGCCCACAGCTTGTGATGCTGTTCTTACTGGGCAGAGTAAAGTTTGGGATGAGGTTTTCATTAGGAAGGTTAGAAAAATGCCAGTTTGCTGGGTCTCTCCAAAGTGACTGCTATGCATCATAAAGAATGGAAATTAGGAGCATGCTGCCTCTGTTCCTGCCACCACAGCTGCTCCATGTGCAGAATTACTCTGGATGGAGGAGAGGGCTTCTGGCTTTTAAATTCCAAGTTGCTGGTTTGATCCTGGATAACCTCTGAGAGGTTCTGCCCTCTGCCAGCTCTCCTGTGGTTATGTGGGAATGATTTACTGGCTCCTTTATCCTCATTTCAAAATAAACACACCTGCCCAGTGCAGCCCTGCATTCAGACCTGGGATTTTACCTCTGGAGATGGGTTTTTTGCTTTTCAAAGTGGGTGTTCCACCTTAATTTCCTGCTGTTCCTGCCCTACAGAGGGATGGCTGTGCTCAGCACAGGCACTCTGTGCTTCTGTGTGCCCACAGGTCTCTTCACAGAGAGCAGCAGGCACAACTTTCCCCAGGACTTCTCCTGGGGAAAGGCAGTGAGAAACCTCAGAGAAGAAGAGAAAACAATTCTTATTTCCATTTGCTGCTCCTGTTGTTTGGAATGTGTTATGGAGATTGTTTATCACCAGTGGAGGTCTCTGTACAAATCCCAAACAGGACAGGACTGCTGGGAACGTGCCTTGAGCTGTTTGATTTCCCAGCATCACTCTCATTCCATGGTTATGGCAATGGGAAGATGCCATCAGCTCACATCCCAGGCTGCAGACCAAGAACTCAATGTTACAACTCACTTTATGAGTTTTCTGACCAATCACACCAAGCCAAAGCACACTGACAGTGGTTCCATCCCACCACTGTAAGCACAGGTACCTTTGGTTAAACAATGCTGGCTTATTTCAAATCCAACACCTGCTTGTGAGCCTCAAACACAATGCACAGAGCTCCATTATCAAGCTTAGAACTCCCCAATATCTCACTAGATAAACTTTTCTGCAGCTTATTCCAAACAAGTATTAATACACAGACAATTGTTCTATTTGTCCTTTTCTTCTTCTTAGATAATTTTCCTGCTGACCAATCTCATGGCTGCTGCATAGCTCCAATCACAGTTCTGCTGTCTCTGAGCCTGCCTTTTGCAGCTTTCCCAAAACCCCCTGATTTTGTGGATTCCCACAATTGTTCACCCAAAGTGATTTGTTAATTGGACCCTGCTGATGTTTGGATTGATTGGCCAGTTGGGTCCAAGCTGTGTTGTGATTCTCTGCAGTCATTGGTTTTTCTGTAGTATCTTTTTAGTATAGTTCTAATATAGTATTAGTGTGATATAAACTGGGTTAATAAAGCCATTGTTCAGCCTTCTGAAATCATGGAGTCAGAGCACTTTATTCCCTACCTTGGGGTCACCTTCTGGAGCCCCATGGGAATCTGTGCCTGGGGCTGCCCTTGGTGCCTGCCAGGAGCAGCTGACAGCCAGCCCATCCCAGCTCTGGCCAGGGACTTGCAATGACTTTGTGTGGCTGGTTTTTTTTTCCTTCAGGTGAAACAAAATGCAGCTGAAGCAGTGAGAAAGGCATTTTTCCTTGTGTGCAGGAGCTAATGCCAACAAGTGGCTGTGTGGTGAGAGTGAGCAGGAGCCATCAGGAGATGTGGGCTGAGAGACCTGAGCTGAGCTCTGACCTAGCGGGTATGAGGTGGAAATATGTCTGTAATGCACCACAGGAAGTTTTCTGTTGCAATTTGCAGCTTGCAAACTTTTTCATGGATTATTTGGAAGAGGACTAGGCCAGACACTCATTCCAGCTGCTTCTGAGCTCTGAATTTCACTCAAGAGCCCAAAACAACCTTGTGTTTCCTTGAAATCACTGCCCTGTATGGGAATTCACTCCCTCACTAGCATCTCACCAGCTGCCACCAGGAAAATCAGGTTTCAGACACAGGGAATGCCTGCTCTTTATTCTGCTTGCACTTCCAAGAACTTCCCCCTTTTAATGGCCAGCCTGGGCATTATGAGATCCATATGTTTCTGCAGACTGTCTAGGAGCTTTTAGACTTGTGAGGAGAAGCTCATGAGCTAAATGGGGAACCATTAAACCACAGCTCTTCTCCTGAGAGAAATTTTCCCGAAACAAAAATTGGATTTGATCAAGATGTTCCTGTTTGCATTGCAGCTTTCATTCCCTGGAGGGTTATTTCATTAACATGTGACATCTGCTGTGGATTTGGAGAGGTGATATTGAAAATAGAGGTAAAGGAAATAAGGCAGATATAACATTCCTGAATGGGCTGGGAAGGAATTGGGCATGAAAGGGCTCTAAAAGATGGAGAGGAGCTTGGTGGGGTTACACTGAGAGAGAGGAAGAAGTTCATGTTTGGAGCATCTTGTACCTGAAAGGCATCTTGAGTCCTTTCCTCTGATTTTGGGACATTGAATTGGGAAGAGCTGGGTTTGAGGGTTCCAAGGTCCTTTCCTTCCAGATGGTATTGAATAACAGAATTGCTGAGGTTAGATGGTGTCTCTGGAGATCCTTAAATGTTGTCTCTGTCCTCAAAGCAGGGTCAGCTGGAGCAGGTTGTTCTGGGCCTTGTCTAATTTTAAATATCTCCAAGGGTGGAAACTCCACAGCTTTTATGGGCAAATCTGCTTTAGAGTTCAATCAAGGTTGTGATAAAAATTAATTTTTATGTTTAAATGAGAACAACAGCATTTCACATTTTCCTCCTCCTGTCCTTTCACAGGACACCAGTGAGGAGAGAGCTCCTCCATCAGCTCTGTTCTCTCTTTTAGGTGAGCCAGCTGTACCTGTGACACTGCTGCTCACACCAGCTCCTGTGGCACAACTTGGTCTCTTCATCCTTTCCTGATATTTTGCCTAAATCTGTCTTTTTCCCCTTAGCTGTTGTCACACTCATGGGCTCTCAGGCTTTCTCTCACCATTAGCTCACCTTTGGTTTCTTGCTGCCTGCTGTTGGCACAGGCTCCTCTATCTCCCTCATACACACCCCCTCCTTTTGGTCAAACTGTGGGCAAAATGTGTAAATCCATGGCAGCTGGCCTGTTAATGACTGAAGGTGTGGGTGGGGATCAGTCACACCTGGGTGAAAGTCAGGAGCCAGTTTATAATGGGAATTAAAGGCCATTTTAATGCTGCAACAGCAATCAGAGTGGCTGGGATCCTAAAGCTCATCCTTCAGGGAGCTGGGAGAGAATTCCCACAGAAGATTTTTCTGCTTAACAAAAATTCTTTTATTAGCATCTATGTGAAAAGATTAAAGTTACAATTTAAATAATAATCCAAATTCAAATCTCTATCTCCTTTAGAAGCAGTCCCTAAACAAACCTGGCTGTTTTAGAGCTGTGGCATTACTGGGTGCATTATCTTGGTAACCTTTGTGAGCTGTTATTAACAGAGCTGCACAGATTCCCAAAGGAGCATCTCCAGTTCAGGGGAGGGTTAAGATGAGGACACAAATCACAGGGCTCCAACCCCTCAGTCAAAATAGGTGGAGATATTTAAAGAGGAATTGGTAAATAAAATAACAGCTCAGAACAAAGAAGGAGGGGGAAAGCTCTCCCATCCTTATTTTTACTATAAAGTGCAAAATCACTGTTTTCTTGCATGTCACAGCACATCCAAAGCATCTGAGAGTGATTAACCCTTGCTGTCCCTGGCAGGTCAGGAGGCTCAGGAGGGTTTTGGACATCTAGCCAGGGCAGGTTCACACCTCTGACCTGCCAGGTCTAACCTGGGGAAAGGCCCACAAAGGGCAGAAATGCTGCACTTCTGTAGATCCCTTCCTGTGCATGATGCACCTATTCCCTGTGAAATCTGGTCCTTCACCAGGATAAATAAATTGGTGTTAGAGTAACTTTTATTGGCCAGATGTGCCCAAACAGCTGGAGCTGCCTCACTGCTGCTATATCAATGCCTTTCCCACTGATTGGGTTTTTTCCCCTTTAATATTCCCATTATGGCATATTTTTAGCTTAATTGGCAGCAGTCCTAATCTGCCTTATTTTTTTTTTTTTTCTTAGCATTTTGAGGCTGCAGGGAAGGCACTGGGAAGGGTAATGTGTGCACTGAACAGTCATGGAAAGTAACTCTGTAAGTCATTCCCTTTGCTCCTCAGGGCGGGCTTTTCCTATTTTCCAGGTATTTTCTTAGTTGTGCATAGCCTGTGCACTTCTGGAGTCAGGAACAGCAAAATCAACAGACTCCATCTTTGGTAAAAGAAACCATAATCAAAGACACTGCATTTTCCATCATGATTTACAGCAGTTACTTGTCATCCTTGGTGCCTTATTCCCAGCTGTGCCCAACACTCAGTCCTTAAGAGGAAAAGCAGTGTTCCTCTCCCCAAGGTAATCCTTTGGATAAAATAACCCTGGAATGTTCTGCTTCCTCCAAGTGCAAGTCTGAGTGGGAACCTGTTTTTCTGTCTCTCTACTATGAGAAAAAAAAAATGACATTTATGCCACTCTACTTTGTCAGTGTTAGGTGCAACCAATTATTTCAGCTGATGGATCTGCTTAGTCTCTAGGAGCTCTTTGATATCTAGTGAGAGTATTTGCCACTTTCAGTGCTTTACATCTTCAAAGCACTGTGTAAACACTTAATTTAGTACAGAACCCACTAGGGATGGTAAATGAATGAAGAATGTACAAACTTCCACTTAGAGGACTAAAAGGCCTTTCATGGAGTTGATGGAAAGTTACTCTTGCTCTACACAGTGTGTGATTTGTGCCAGTGCTGGTTTGCAGCTGCACATTGTCTCTAAGGGACATCTCTGCTCAGATGAGGAGATGAAAACCTCCTCCACCCTCCTTCACCTTCTTTTCAGCCATTCCTTTTATCCATGCAAAACCCCACATTGATCCCCTGATCAATAAAGTTATTCCAGGAAGGGATTTTGCTGGCTCACAAAATTCCAGCTGAACCAAGCAGAGCAGTTGGACTTGATGCTTTTAAAGGCTCCTTCCAACCTAAATGATTTTAGAATTCAATGAAAAACCAAATTTTCATCTTTGAAAATTTCCCTGCTGATCTTGTAGCCTATTTCATTGTCCTGAGTGACTTTTCCCTGGTTTTTCCAGTGCCAAGGAATGTGGTTCATGGGGTTTTGTTCCTGTGCTGAGTGGAAGGTCCTAAGGAGCCTGTGGCTTATTCCCAGTAGATCTCCAGGGCAGAGCAAATACTTTTTCACAGTCAGACCTCAGAGCAAGTCTGGGCATCTGCAATAACAGTTCTCTGCTGTCCCTGCTTGCCTCTCCTTTGCCCTCAGTCAGTGTTCTCAGCCTTTTCTCAACACTGAGTCTCCTCCACCCAAACCAGAGTTTATTCCAGCTGGTGGTATCATTACTGCTACCAAAGAAATCACAAAGCCTAATAAAGGAGGGTGATGAGTGAGCTTAATTTGTTGCAATTAAAACTGCTGATCCCAGGTGGTTATGGGGACTGGAAATGTTAAACCAACTCACACTGAGCTTCCAGAGAGATTCTTTTATCTTCATCCAAGCAGAGACATGGAGGGGGGGGTCTGTCTGCCAAGGCCCAGGATGTTTTGTGTGGTGCTCTCTGCTGTGTTTTCAGATCACTTTGGGCCATTTCTCTGCTGTAGCTTCCAATAAATGGATACCCACAGAGGCACAGTCAGAGCTGGGGCTCTGGGTGCTCACTGCTGGCTTCAGCACAGCTTTGCTGTGAGCTGGGCTGCCCAGGGATGGCACCCAGAGTCCTGTGAGCTGACACTCATCACTGCCTTTCTGCCACTGTCCAGAGGCAGCACTGGCAGCTGCTGTGCACATCCAGCTCCCAGGCACACAGCTGCACTTTAAAATCAATGAAAGGCTCCGAGCAAGCAGCTTTGAGCTCGTGCCCAGCAGACATGATACACAGCAGGATATATTTTTGCTTTATGACTTTTGGTTCTCAGAGGTGTTTCCATCCTGCTCCAAGTGTTGGGTTTGACATGGTTTAGACATCAGTGCCTGCACGCAGCTGTTTCCCATTGCTCTGCTCTGCATCCCTCATGGGTTTTGTAGTGAAAATCTAACACAAATTACCTTACTAATCTGTCTTTTGCAAATACCACTGCAAAAGAGGCAAACTTTGCATTCATGCACCCTTTCATTATTATGATAATTAATTTCAATTTATAACTAATTAATGCTGTTCTATGGCTAACCTGCCCCCTATTAGTGGCAGCAAGTGGGAATCAGTGAGTGTATGAATTGCAGATGCTGGGCTGTACACTGAGAGGAAAAACCCTTTGCAGGGGCAGGGTGCTGCAAGGAGCTGCTCTTCCCTCCTGTCCCACTTCCCAGAGCTGCAAACCATGATGGATATGCTGGGTTTTCATCTCTGTGAGGTGTGAGGAGGAAGGGAAGAAGTGGGAATGCCTTGTAATTAAAAGTAACAATTTAGCTGACAGTGTGATCAGAAATACAAACCTGTCTGGTGGAGCAAAGAGAGGGGAGGAGGAAATCAAAATCTTGCTGTGCACAGGTGCTCTTTGATCTCAGCTCTAATTCAGAGCAGCCCAGTCCTGCTGCAGGTGGCATTAGATAAGAGGATGAATTCCCTGGGTAGATTTTGCTGGCACTCTGAAGCAATTAACTTTTGCTTGTTTGTAAAGTGAACATAACCAGGTACTCCCCATCTTCCCAAAAAAGGGTTTGAGACATCCCCATCTCCCAGATGGATTAATTATGGTTTCATCTCCCTCCTGGATCAATTACAGAAGTCTGTGCTACTGGGTTTGCTAGGGGGGTTTCTTGTTCCCTTTCTCTCTTTCTCTCCTTTTTCTTTTCTCCCCTGAAAGGTGCTCCAGAACTGAAATCCCTCTTAACAGGGATTTCAAAAAGTTCAGAAACTCTCTAACATTCAGCTGAGAATCAGATAGTTTCAGTTCAAGGGCCAGGAAGTTCCTGGCTGGCATGTGATGGCACTCCTGAAGGAATGCAGGAATGGGGCAAGATGCAAGAGTGCCAGGGGGAAGCAGAGCTGCCCTCCAGGGCCGGGATGCTGCAGGTCCTGCTGGGTGATACTCTGGTATTTTCCAGGCTGCCTCGATAACAGAATACAAATCTTTGTGGCTGCTTTTCTGCTTTGCCCTAACTTTGTGCCAAATGGCCCCTGCAAGGAATGATGCTGTGCATTAGGAGCTGCAGGAGGCTGCTGTGGCTCTGCAGAGCAGGACAGGCAGGTGTGACACTGCTCAGGAAGGTAAACCTGCAACCCAGGTCCAGAGGGGGCAACGAGGCTGGAGAGGGGCTGGGAGCACAAACCCTGTGAGGAACCCCTGAGGGAGCTGGGGGTGCTCAGCCTGGAGAAAAGGAGACTCAGGGCTGCCCCCATCCCTCTCACAGCTCCTGAAAGGTGCCTGTGCTCAGCTGGGCTGGGCTCTGTCTGCAGCAGCACTGACACAACCAGAGCTCACAGCCTCAGGCTGCACCAGGGGAAATACAGGCTGGAGATTGGGAAAAAGTTCTTTCCAGAAAGAGTGATAAAGTTGTGGAATGGCTGCCCAGGGAGGTGGTGGAGTCCCCATCCCTGGGGGTGTTTAACAAAGCCTGGATGTGGCACTGGGTGCCAGGGGTGAGTTGAGGGCTTGGGGCTGGGTTGGACTCGATGATCTTGGAGGTCTCTCCCAACCCAGTGACTTCTGTGAATTCTGTGAGTTCTATGCTAAAGCCTCACCTGCACAGGTATTTTCTTGCTGGTGATCTGTAGGCTGGGCTGAACACAGCCTGGGAGGCAGAGGAGAGGTCCCAGTTTGGGAGAGAGGTGCTGCTCCATCAGGGATCAGCTCCTAAGGTTGGAGGAAAGCTCCTGCTGCAGCTTCCAAAATGCACATTTTCCACAAAGCTCCTTCCTCTGTGAAGAAGGCAAAGAGAGGAGAGAGTTCAGGCTACTTTCTCATCTTTTCTGTGCTTATTTGGTACATTTTTCAGGGCAGATCCAAGGACCCTTCTGGAGAGTGCCCTGGGAAGGGCTGGCATTGCATTTGGAGCCGTGGCTCACCCCAGTCCTTACCTCCAGCAATTAGTTTAACAAATCAGCTTTCTCAAGATCCTCAGCCATGTGCTGCCTCACAGTGTAATTGTGCGTGACTGTTCCTCATTAGACAGCAATATTTACCTCCAGGGAACGAGGATTTCAGCCTGGGATGAATCAAACTTTGGCAAATGTCACAGCTTTTGTCAGGGCTGAGATAAATGAGCACACGCAGCTTTCAGCACCTGGGTATTGTGGCAGGGGCTGCCAGGGGGGGAGGCAGGGCAGCTGTGCCAGAGCTGATGCTTGGAAATCCTGTTCCTTGCCCAGGGAGCAGGAATTCAGAACCTGAGCAAGGCTGGAGAGTGTTTTATTGTGCTCAGTTGGGCTGCACTGGGGACCAGTTGGCAGGGAAGCCTTGCTCCTACCAGCGCTGCACAGGCTGCCAAGCTTGTTAGCAGTTGTGTTTTAGGGGATGCACATCTGTGATCCTGACTGGGATCCAAGCTATTTAGCCTGTTTGTGCAGGAATGCAAGAGGTAAATTCCAGCTTTGAGGTCCCAGCTCTCCCTTAGTTTCATCAGGATTGCTTTTGAAATGTTGGGTAACACTCATGGATTGGATGACATTCTTACTGAACTCAGAAGTATGGAACAGTTTTTCTTTACCTCCTGGGAGGTAAACATTGCTGAGATAAATATATATATATATGTGTATATATATATATACACATATATATGTATATATATATATACACATATATATGTATATATATATATACACACACACACACACACACACACACATATATATATATATATAACAAAGTAAGTGCCAGAGAGGTTAAGTAGTCATTCCCAGATTAAAAAAATAACAGCTTGGGTTCAAAGAAGGCAATAAATAAATAAGATTACTCCACCAGCTCCTGTTCTCTGTCTACGAGTTCTATTTTCCCCTTAAAAACCTGATACTCTTGCACCCCATCTATGTGAGTGGTGTCTAGAAAAGCCTTTTTGAGGACTGTGTTTTACAAGTAGTTCTCTGCCTGTGGGAGAATTAATATCTAAGAGAATACAGAAAGGAAGGGCTCACCAATCTCAGGGAGTTCGGCTGTCTTTGTGCCCTAGAACATTCTTCAAAGAGAGCAAAGCCACATGTGTGAGCTTTCTATCTCTCCAACCAAGGGAAGGTGGGGATTTCTCTCTGTGTAGGGTTTTACAGAAGGGGTAAAGCCCTGCTTTCTCACTTTGTCATGTCCTATATTGTAATTTTATTTATCTTTTGTTGCCTTCATGCAAATCTGTTCCAGACAGTGGAGTCTGATCTCAAGAAGTTAATGAACTGTTTGAAGTGCAGCACCCACTGATCTCTGTAAGCTGAACAACCCAGGCTGCAGCTGCCTGAGCCCCCCTGGGTGCTGCACAGGACTCAGGGGGTGGCAGGGAGAGGACTAAATAAGGGACTTCAAGGAAGCAAACTGGCCTGAAACTTTTTTTTTAACTTATTTTACCAGTTGTTCAAACTTCAGGGTTGATGCCTTCCATGGCAGCAGGAAGCAGGGAAAGCAGAAGGACCAGTGTAGGAAATCTGTCCCTACAAGAGGAATTTGTTTCTTTTGAGCTTGGAGGGTATTGATCAGGAGGTGTCAGAATGTGGCTGAGGCTGCCTGGTGACTGCTGGAATTCTTTCTGTAAATCTCTGGATGTGCTTTTTTGGGATAGATCAGGGGCTGGAGCTGCCATGCACAGCCTGGGTGCTGCTGGGGATGGGTGCCTTGTGTTGGGGTCAGGCCAGCACAGCCTCTGCCCCACAGTGCCCTGGCTTTTCTCACAGGCTGCTGCAATTGCCATGCCATTCTCTGCTGTCTGTTTTACATTATCAGTATTAAACAGAAAATGGATTTTTTTCCACATGGACTGGAGGTTTCCAAGCACAGAAAAGAGCAGACAGGTATTTCTGTTAGGATACCAAGAGGGCTCAGCCTGTGCTCCTTGGTGGTAGAACTTGGGGAAATAAAAACTTCAGCTTTGCTGTGGTTATGAACTAAAAAACCCAAACAAAACACAGCAAAAGAAAAGGAAAAAGGGAACAACAAAACACCAAAACCAAAAAATACTGAAAATATTATTTACAGGAGCATGGCTTCCCACAGCCAGAGGCCAGGGATGGATGGGATATTGGGAAGGAATTCTTCCCTGTGAGGGTGGGGAGGCTCTGGAATGGAATTCCCAGAGCAGCTGGGGCTGCCCCTGGATCCCTGGCAGTGCCCAAGGCCAGGCTGGACAGGGCTTGGAGCACCTGGGACAGTGGGAGGTGTCCCTGCCATGGCAGGGTGGGATGAGATGAACCCTTGGGTCTCCTTCCAGCCCAATCCATTCCATGTTTCTGGTGGATCTCTGTCAGGTCAGGACGGCCAAGCAAAGGGAGTCTGGTCATGGCTGTTCTGAGGATGGAGGTGGTGCTCTCAAATCTGGTCAGATTTCAGTGGATGGGTGGGGTTTGTTTGGCTTCTGGCCCCTGAGGAGTGAGATCAGCTGTGTCAGGTGTCTGTGTCATTGGCAGCTGCCCTGCAGTGATCCCTCTGCTCCCCCTGGAGAGGAATGGGTGTTCTCAATCACTGTCATATTTCCTGAAAAATCCCTTCACCACGATTTCTTCTCCTGGCAAGATGAGAAGCCTCAGCTTCTCCCTGTTTTGCTGCTTTGGAATGTGATTTGGAGAATTGTGTACCCAGCATGTGAATGTTTTAAATTAATGTCCAATTCCAGTCCAGCTCTGTTGGGACTCTGGTCTGTCACAGGTTTTTATTATTCATTCTTGTTTAGCCTTCTGATGTGTACTTTCTCTTTTTTTAATGTAGTTTTAGAATAGAATAGAATAGAATAGAATAGAATAGAATAGAATAGAATAGAATAGAATAGAATTATATAATGATAAATCAGCCTTCTGAGAACTTGGAGTCAGATTCTCATCTCTCACCTCATCCTGGGACCCTCAACAACACTCCAACAGCTGGTGACCACAATTGGTGACCACACTGAAGGGTGATCCATCTCACCAAGGCATCTCCAGGAGGCTGGGATGGATTCAGAATAAAAGGATCTCAGTTTCTCTTCGCTGACTGCAAAGAGAGCAGAGCTGATGTGGGTGTCTGTGATAAACATCTGGGATCTGGGCAAAGCCCACCTGATGTGATTTCTGCTCCTTGCTGAAGCTGGTGGGATTTCAAACCCTTCAGTTTGATGTCAGGGATGTTCAGCCTCACCAAATCAAGGTTGAACTGCCTGTGTCAGATGTGGAAGCTGTTCCACTTTCATCCTAAACTTCTCTGGATGTTGAATGTGTCTCTTTCACGTGCCAGGTGAAACACCATTGCTGTTTGAATTATGACAATAAGGAAAAATCCCCCATATTCTTTTGATCTTTGCAATAAAACAGATTGTGGAGATTTGGAATAAGCTACTGTCCAGTGGTATTTGAGCACATCTCAATGTACCAGCTTAAAAGCTGGACAGATCCAGATATTTCTAATTCTCAAAGATCTTACTTTGTTACACCCATTTTAATGCTTTTCCAGGGCACCACAGTTCATTCTCTTCCTTGCATTTCACATGCAAAGCGTTGGGTTTAAATACAAATTAGTCTGAAAACAATCCTCTCTTTACTTTAAATTTTAAAAGCTTGGATTTAGCTTTTAGGCTCATTAATATTCACAAACATTGCTTAGTTAAGCTTGCTTTAATTTTTCTGTGTGCTTTGTTAAAAGGGATTATAGTGATGTTTGCATTCGCATGGGAGACTTTCAGTATTGTGCAAATTTTGGTCATTATTATGGAAAAAATGTTGAAAATCTGCCTCAGTCTCTCCTGTACTTTCTCTAACTCTTGTACTTCTTGACAGCTTAGTGAGAGTTTTCCTTTCCATATGTATTAGGTGGATTTTGCATTTCTCTTTGAAAGGTGTTTGAGAGTTCCAGAACCCCAGAGGAGAAGGAGACTTTTGGTCTCCAGGTATGACAGGGGAATGCACCCCTTCAGCTTTGGGAAGCCCACCAGCCTTGGAGCAGCCCAGATTTTCACAGCCTTTCCTCACCCTGTCAGTGTTTGCCACCAGCCTTGGCCAAACGAGCTGGCAAGCACAGCAGCCTCTTCCTGATGATGTTCTGGAGCCAGGGCCAGCTAAAGCCCTGATCTGCAGTGCTCACAGAGGGATGGAGAATCCCTGCTGCTTTTCTCCCTGCCCTGAGGTGTTGGGAAGCAGCAGATGAGGGGCTCAGGCAGCTGCAGGGCTGCAGTGCTGGGAGCTGCTCAGCCTGAGCAGTGCTGGCTGCTCCAGGGGAGCCCAGGGCTGCAGCCAGGGATGGGGGCAGAGCTCCTGCAGCCCTGGCCAGAGGGGCAGGGAGTGCCCAGCCCGTGGGGCACTGCGGTGCTGAGACCCAGACTGATGCCACCAACCCATCCCAGGGCAGCAGGATTGCTGTTGTTGGGATCAGTGGTGATCAACTGGTGATCAATGGTGATCAATTGCCTTCTGGTGAGGGCACACCTTGGGTGCTGTGCCCAGCTCTGGCCCCTCAGGTTGGGAAGGACCTTGAGGGGCTGGAGCCCATCCAGAGGGGGCAACGAGGCTGGAGAGGGGCTGGGAGCACAAACCCTGTGAGGAACCCCTGAGGGAGCTGGGGGTGCTCAGCCTGGAGAAAAGGAGACTCAGGGCTGCCCCCATCCCTCTCACAGCTCCTGAAAGGTGCCTGTGCTCAGCTGGGCTGGGCTCTGTCTGCAGCAGCACTGACACAACCAGAGCTCACAGCCTCAGGCTGCACCAGGGGAAATACAGGCTGGAGATTGGGAAAAAGTTCTTTCCAGAAAGAGTGATAAAGTTGTGGAATGGCTGCCCAGGGAGGTGGTGGAGTCCCCATCCCTGGGGGTGTTTAACAAAGCCTGGATGTGGCACTGGGTGCCAGGGGTGAGTTGAGGGCTTGGGGCTGGGTTGGACTCCATGATCTTGGAGGTTTCTCCCAACCCGGTCATTCTGGGAATTCTGAAAAAGCAGAAGATTTGATTCAATTTCTTTTTCTTCTTTTTCCTGAACCACAGGAACTTGAAATTTGGTTGTTTGGTTTGTTTCTGTTCGAGTATACCAACATTTCCAAGGCATATATGACTGTCATTGTAATGACTTCTTCATGCTTAATTTAAAAGTTCATTTCAATTCCCTCAGCCAAGTCTTCCCTATTGTTGGGTGCCAGAGGCACCTTGATCCTTTACTCCAGGGGGGAAGGACAGCTCAAACTGGCTGGTTTTTTAATAGGAACTTGATGACAGAGAAGAGTTTGCAACTGAGGCAGAAACTTGAATGTGCCCACAGGTCCCTTCACAGAGAGCAGCAGGCACAGCTTTCCCAAGGACTTTTCCTGGGGAAGGCAGTGAGAAACCTCAGAGAAGAAGAGAAAACAATTCTTATCTCCACTTGCAGCTCCTGTTGTTTGGCACATGTGGAATGTGTCATGGAGATTGTTTGGATTGATTGGCCAGTTAGGTCAAAGCTGTGTCCTGGCTGTCTCCAGACAGTCACGGGGTTTTCCTGAGTATCTTTTTTAGTACAGTTATAGTGTAATATATACATTTCTTCAGCCTCCTGAAATCATGGAGTCAGAGCACACTATTCCCTACAGTGGGGTCGCCCAGCATCAACACTTGAAGCTTCTCATTCACATGTCCCACCTGCCCAGGCTGCTGGGTGTGACAGCCCCTCCACCTGGGGACACTCCCCACTTCTCTGTTCAAATTGTGCCCTTGACCATGTCAGTGAGAGGAAGGAGGAGTTATAAACCCACTCTTCTGAATCTTGCAGGGCTTTTTGCCTGCCTGTTCTTGCACTGAGCACAGTTTATTTTCTTCCCCTGTCCTGTCAGCCTGACTTGGAGCAGCTCTGCAGCACAGCTTTCCTGCTAACTTTGGCCTGGATCTTGTAGGGAAGCAGTTTTTGGCAGAGATTGTCCACAGAGACCTCTCCCTCCTGTATTAATGACCCAGACAGCTCTGTCAGTCTTTGCAGGACCTCAGGTCATGGTTTTTTGGTCACATCTTTGCTAGCAGGAATATCCAGGTGTGTGCCTGACTAACATTAACACAGGCTGCTTCTGGTTTAAGCCATACAGGGAAACCAGAGATTGTCAGAGCACCAGGGCAAAGCTGAGCTGAGCAAAGCTGCTCTGCCTTCCTCGGGGCTTTTCAGCTGGAATGGGTGCAAGTGGCTCTTGGAAAGTGTGAGAGATGGGGGAAGAAGAGAATGGTTGGCCATGTCCTATAGCCAGCTTCCCTTGCAGAGGAAGGACACAGACTGCTAAACCCTAAAATCTCACAAATCAGCAGCCAAGTGAAATTTGTACACCCAGGAACTAGTCATGCAAAGGGAACTTCTTTTTCTGGCTTGTTTTGTCTGCATCTTGCAATGCTGCACCTTCCCTTGGGATCTTTGACAAGATGTTCCCCCAGTCTGTAATTTCATGCACCCCTGTAATTTATCACTCATATAGTTTTGGCTTGTGTAGCAGGAGATGCAGCAAAATCTATAAATCAAATTAAACCTTACTTTGATCACACAATAAGTGAAACTTTCATTTCATATAATGTCTTCAGTGGCACTTGGGTGTTGTTTTTTGAGGCATGCAGGGTGTTAAGGGGAAAAAATGGAATGGAATTCTCTGAGAGCACCTTTTGTATTTGGATTTGGCAGGAAAAGATTCATTAATTGAATACCAGCTGTGAGCCCAGCCCCAATCAGAGGAGCATGGGAGAAACACCAGGGCAAAGTCCTGGTGTAACTCTTGGGGATGGTCTCTGTCCCACTGCAGTAGGAAGGTGCAGAGGGTTAAATGTGTCCTAAGATTTGTTTGTTTATTTATTCAAATTCAATCTGATGGATTTAGGGGTTTCCATTATCCATGTCAATGTCTAATCCTTTGCTGAATCAGTAGTAGAGGGATGCAGCTCTTTGTTTGCTCCAATTTAATAAACCATGGCAAAGGTTGGCAGGGGGGATAACAGTTCCTGTACCTTTGGAGTGCTTCCTCCAAAGTCTCATTAAACTAATCTGTCCTGCTCAGAGAACCTGAAGGTAACTGAGAAAATAATCATGCCTTTGTTTAGTAGAAATACCAATTAAAACTTAGGTGTATGACAGTTCCTTTTGTAGTTTTGGACACTCTTCTGAATTTATGCAGGAGATGCACAAATGTTTTTCTTGCTCTTGTTTATTTATCTGCTTTATAAAGTCAAGTAATGGTGAATATTACTTTGGAGAATCTTGTAAATTTGTGTGATATCTGTTCCTCTAAGTGAGGACTGTAAACTTGGGAGGTACAGCTTGAAAACTATTGGTTGTTACCAGTTGTTTTCTGTAAATTCTGTTTTCTCAATTTCTTGCTAAGGATTTGCTTTTCTGCTTTTACTCTCTATTTGTTGCTTCTTTCATGCAGTTCCTGCTGACCCTGCCCCCCACCACTGATCACAGATGGATTTCATGAGGTCTCTGGAGAGCCCTGGTGAATGTGCTCCTACAGACCAGCGTGGAGGGTTTGGGTTAGAAAGGATCCTAAAGCTCACCCAGTGCCACCCCTGCCATGGCAGGGACACCTCCCACCATCCCAGGGTGCTCCAAGCCCTGTCCAGCCTGGCCTTGGGCACTGCCAGGGATCCAGGGGCAGCCCCAGCTGCTCTGGGCACCCTGTGCCAGGGCCTGCCCACCCTCACAGGGCAGAGTTTCCTCCTCATATCCCATCTAAATCTCTTCTCTTTTAGCTTAAACCCACTCTCCCTCCTGCTGTCACTATCAGTGCCTGTCAAAAGTCCCTCTCCAGCTTTCTTAGGAGCTGCCTTTAAGCACTGAGGCCTCAGAGAGGTGTCCCTGGAGCCTTCCCTTCCCTGCTCGTGTCACACCGAGTGGGTTTGGGCTGGCATTTGTGTATTCAAGTGGATAAACAGATGCAAAACCCAGTTCTCTTCTTCTATTTCAAGCCATCAAAACTTTGGGGGACAATATTACACTAAAAAATCATGTCTGGCTGTGGTGTTGGAGTTTCTGGCTTTCAGATCCTGATTCATTTGGGGTTTTTTGGTTTAGTTTTGTCACTTGAGTAGCTCCAGCAGAGCAGTGGTTGGAGATCAGTGCTGCAAGAGGCAGAACAATTGATCCTGTCAAATACATGCATGTGTGTTCTTGAGTCCTGCTGACTCAGATCAGAGTGCTTCAGATTACATAAGGGCATATCAGTAGAGTTTAAAAGACTTGAATTAAAACAGAGAAATTGTCACTCCAAGATAAAGGAAAAGAATGACATTTTGAGATTTAGTTTTAAGTATGAACAAAACGAGGTTGTTGGAAGTGCAAAATCACAGAGCATCACCAATATGGAAGTAATGGAAGAGGCAGAATCATTAATTCTTCCACAATTTGTTTTTGATGGGGCAAGCCCTGCCTTGCTGGATCAAACTGAAATAAAGGGTGGTCTGAGAAGTGGCTGTTGAGGCTGTGAAAAAACCTTTTTCACATGTGCTTCCTTCTCTTTCCCTGTGCACCCATAAAAGCTGTTCATATGTCTTATCTAAATATAAATTAGTCATTGAATAACTGACAGAAATGTTAACTACATTTTATTTAGGGTCAATGAGTCTTTGGATAGTTTTTGTTGTGGCATTATGGGGGGACAAAAACATCTATATAGTCCCAGTAGTAAGGGATTAATTACCTGAAACTTCACTGCTGCAAAGATTCTCTTTGTTTTGATTTAAACATTTAAGTTTTATCAAAGCTACAAGGTATTATTTGCATGCAGAACATCTGAACACAGGAATGATTTTGAGCCTGAGGCTTAAGGGATGTTTGTGCTTCTGTGTGAGGCTTAATGTAGCATTGAGATTTAAGAATTGCTGTGTATGTGACACATTAATTTATTATTGTGAGGGGAAAGCAGGGATCTGAGGAAAAGAGAATAAAGATCCCATAAGAACAATGAAGACATCCAGTTGCACAGATGTGTGAATTGCAAAGCTTAGCACTGGTAAAGATGGGATTATTGTTTCTGGAAACATGTTGCAATTATGCACTCTGCTTTGGAGACCATAAGTCCTTTCATAGCCTTTCTCACTTGGAGATGAAAACTGCTAAGCAACAGAAGAGTTGAGCTGTGCACTAAGAGGATTTCTCTGCTTACCTAGAAAGGTAAATGCAAAATCAGGGTTTTTTTAAAGGAACAATGATAAAACATCCTTCCAAAGCAAAATCACCACTGTCAAGATTTACCAAAGTTCTGAAACATTTTGCTCTAGCTAAAGCTTTTCATCCACATGGTTTAGATCTTCACATTTATGGTATCCCATGCAGGGATCAGGGGTGCCAGACATGTTCTTATGAACCTGTGGTTACTCTGAAGGAGGGGAAATTTAGATATTTAGAAGAAATTCTTCCCCATGAGGCCCTGGCACAGGGTGCCCAGAGCAGCTGTGGCTGCCCCTGGATCCCTGGCAGTGCCCAAGGCCAGGCTGGAGAAACCTGGGACAGTGGGAGGTGTCCCTGCTCATGGCAGGGGGTGAAACTGGATTAATTTTAAGGTATCCTCCAACCCAAACCATTTCCTATTTCTACCTTGAACTGGTTTTCTTAAGACAGCTGGGAACACTGGCCAGGTTAGAAATATAAACCTTCAAGCCTAAATTGAACTGGAAATGAGATTCTTGTGTGGATTCTGGTGAAATCTGGAGCTGTGAGATTGAAATGTTTATCTTTTTTCCCTTGTCTTTGGGTTAAGTTCTTACAGTTCAGGACATTTGAAATGTTGTAGAGCAAACAGAGAAGATTACCCAGTTTATTGAATCCTCTTTGCTTTTTGCCACAGTAATCACTTTTACTTGAAACAAAGCAATAGCTCAAACTATGGATTATTATGCTATCATAAGAAAATGCTTGTTAAGAATGGAAGAATTATGTTATCTAAAGAAAAGCCATTTTAATATTCCATGGCTCTGCAGGCTTGAAATCTTAAGTTATTGCCTTAAAATCCTCTCGCATAAAATCCATAATCTCACTGAAGAAAGGGATCTTGTTTCAGTTCTCTCAGAAGTGGGTGGCCCCTGGTGCTCCACTCCAGCCTGTCACCATCCTGAGGAAAACCTTTGGGAGTGAATCATGGGATGGGCCATGCCCCACCTCTGGGACCTCCCTTTTCTCAGCAGAATTAGTTTGTGCAGAATGATGTATGAGAACAGTCCTTAAAACTCAGTCACAGGAATTAGGCACAGGAGGGCCATCCACTGGTACTGCATCTTCTGGTAGCCAAAGTACTGATTTTCACTGATTCTCCTTCACTCAGAGCCACAAAAAGCACTGCAGCTCTTAGAAAACCTAGCTTATGTTTTGTCTAAACGTGTCTTTAGGAAACTTTTCATCTCAAACATCAGGATATGGCAGCTCCAATCCTCCCCTTCGCTGTTTGCACCAGTGGTTAATCACCCATATACTGTAAAAAATGTGTCCCTTCCTCCTCATTTGAAATTGTCTGAGAGTCTGTGGAACAGCAGCTGTGAATCTGACAGAACAGTGTTTCATGTTCTTTCCCTGAAGTGATCTAATAATATTTAACATCTGTGGACCTCTCAGGCTGCCAGGATTTTAAAAGCCTGCAGTGAGAGAGTTTGCATTATGGAGGACACCCCACTTTTCCATTGCTCTCGTACATGCTCACTTGATGACTTTTTTAGTAGCAATTTTGTGGGCTTGCAGGTTTGCTGCACATTTATTGAGCTCTTATCAGTGTAAACATGTATTTGCTGTGTATCTTCATCTTCCAGCCCTGGATGCATTCTGCATTCTCTGTGCTGTCCTAGAAAAAAGAAAAACTAGCTTAGGCAGAAATAGTAACTAGGTTTGGGCAAATGTTGGACAGGTTTTTCAGTCCTAGAAAACTCAAAATTAAAACCTGCAGGGTGCACTAGTTTGTGCTTGAATTCAGGACTGGTTTAAAAAACTCCAAACAAATGAACAAATAAAATAGAGGCTTGTACTCTGAACAAAGATTTGCAGCAGGTATGTTTGTGCTGCTTCATTTTGCTTTCCATAAATAAGAGGTTTGCTGGTACAGGAAATCAGAGCTTATTGTTTACTGAGACACATGTATTTGGAGGCAGGATAGAGGATTTGTGCCTGGAGGTTCCACCTTGTCTCTTCCTGGGTTTGTGAGATGCCCCAAAGAGCCTGGGAGGCAGCAGAGCTCCTGGGAGAGCAGAGTGGCTCTGGGGAAGTGCTGAGGGATGTGAGCAGTGTCTGAGCTCATCAGCACAAAACCCTGGGAGCCCCAGAGCTCTGTCAGGGCTGGGATGCTGGAGGAGAGAGCAGGGGATGAGAGCTGGGTACCTGGGCTGCTGCAAAGGCCAACGGGGCTGCTGGCTCCTGTGCTGACCAAATTAATTTCCTCTTTGTGGGGCTTTGCTCTGCTTTGGCAAAACATTGATGTTGGGATGCTTGAGCACATCCAGAGGGGGCAACGAGGCTGGAGAGGGGCTGGGAGCACAAACCCTGTGAGGAACCCCTGAGGGAGCTGGGGGTGCTCAGCCTGGAGAAAAGGAGACTCAGGGCTGCCCCCATCCCTCTCACAGCTCCTGAAAGGTGCCTGTGCTCAGCTGGGGCTGGGCTCTGTCTGCAGCAGCACTGACACAACCAGAGCTCACAGCCTCAGGCTGCACCAGGGGAAATACAGGCTGGAGATTGGGAAAAAGTTCTTTCCAGAAAGAGTGATAAAGTTGTGGAATGGCTGCCCAGGGAGGTGGTGGAGTCCCCATCCCTGGGGGTGTTTAACAAAGCCTGGATGTGGCACTGGGTGCCAGGGGTGAGTTGAGGGCTTGGGGCTGGGTTGGACTCTATGATCTTGGAGGTCTCTTCCAACCCAGTGATTCTGGGAATTCTGTGAGTTCTGTGAACATCAGATATTGTTGGGAGGAGTTGTTTTTGTGGGTCACAGCACAGGCTGCTTCAGAATCCCTAAGCACTAAAAGGACAATATTGCTTGCACTGGAAGCTGCTGAGGTTGAGCACTGTGCTCTCTATTTGCTCTTTAAACTCTTTCTATATACTGGTGTGCTCACTTGGGTCTCTTGTAACAAGTGTAGGAATGCACTGAGAGCTGGAAATGAGACAAGGTTCCAAGGTTCCCAGTCCTGGAATTTCACTGCTTGAGAAATTCACATCTTTGCTACTCCCAGGGCTTCCACTTGAACATTAGCTTCTTCTCTAGAGCCTTAACTTCTCTGGGCTTTCATGTCAGTGGGGCTGGAACAGGAGGTTACAGAGTTCCCTTCCAACCCAAACCATTCTGTGGTTCCATGAAATGCTGAGGATTTGGACTGTGTTGAGCCATCCTTGTCCAGCCAGGTGTCAAAGCTACAACCCAGCACTCATCCCTGGTCTTCTCCAGGCATTTTGGGACAAGAATAAGCTACCTTCTGGTAGAGAGCCTGGGTGTAAAGTGTCTGGATTCAGCTCTTTGGTGTCCTCCAGAGGTTTTGTGCAAGTTTGACACAGATTTCCATGGTGTTAAGGACATGGGAGCTACCCAGGAGCTAATGCCAGTTTGAAAAAGGTGTTAAGTGATTAGTTCCCACTGGTTTTCAGTAGGAGTTATGTGCCTGGCTGCTGCTTTCAGCCTTGCTAATTGCCATCTTACAGCTTTAGGTACATTGCTACACATAAAAGTGCATCCTGTGGTGCTTATATGACAGTTTTTCACTCACACAATGGGGACAATGTTCCTTCATTTCTCAGTAATGAAGAGCATGTGGAAATTTGTTAGATTCCTGAATTGAGTGGAATCATGGGCTAAACATGTAAATGTTTAAATGTTGCTAATCCTTTGAGCAGCCCTTGATCATAAGCAGTTCACTGCTCATAACCTCAGTCGCTTCATTTCTCAGCAACACCTGAAAGATTTTGGTTTTCATTTGAAAGCTGAGAATCTGAAAAAAATTCCAAGTTTAGTCCTCAGTTTGCCTCTGGAGCAAGGGGCTATGAGCACAAAACACTGGGGCAGAGGGATTGCAGGGAAGTGCAGCTGCCACAGAGGATGTTGAGAGGGGAGGGGATGCCTGAGTTCATTTCCTCTTGTTGCAGAATGCTCTACAGCCTCTGTTCTGCATGGCTGCAATCCCACTGTGCTCCCAGGGGCTTTGGGAGGGATGGGATTAGGGGAGCAGTGATTAAGATTATCCTTTCCTTTTAATGCTTGTGTTGTGTCTGTGTTGGAGTAGTCACTGTGATTATCCCCATACCCTGAGATTGACTTCTTGTCCTCAGATGATGGAGTAGGAGTGTGGCTTTTATGCAAACATTCTGTGAGTGTTGAGCAAACTCAATATTGGTTCTGAGCTCAGAGGATCTTTCTCTAGGCATTGATGTGATATAAAATCTTCTTTTACTTTGACTTTACATGAAAGATCTGCCTCTGGCCTTCAAATACAATATTTTGGTCCATTCCTGCTCTTGGCCTTTCTGTGGAATTAGGTTTTTCAGATTTGAAGAGCTGTTTTGTTGGGTACCAGTCTGTAATGCATTTAGCTTCAAATTATGCTATATTAAAGTTCAGTGAAGCTGAATCTGTTTTTATTTCTCTGCCAGTCAAATCAATATCCTTCATCTATTTGCCAATGAGAGGCAGAAAAAAGAGAATAGTTTATGTGGGTGGCAGTGCCTTGATTGGCACAGGAGAGGAACAAACAGAAGCAGAGAAATTGTTTTACATTTTTCGCGTTTCTTTGTTTCCCAAGTTTCAGGGGCTTTTTTCAGCAGGGTTTTAAGCAGCTCTCAAAACGATGGAATTTCAACTTGTGAGGGACACACGCTCTGTCAGTGCAGGGTTTGTTGTCAGCTCTTCCCTAGTGAAATCTTTGAGGACCCACCCATGTGCTGCTGCAGGTGCTCCTCCTGCTGACACAGTTTATTTCCCCAATGACACCTGGATCCTCACTAAAAAGTTGAGTTTACTTGAAAAGACTTCACAGAATGGCCTGGTTGGGAAAGACCTTCAAGATCATTGAGTCCAACCCAGCCCCAAGCCCTCAACTCACCCCTGGCACCCAGTGCCACATCCAGGCTTTGTTAAACACCCCCAGGGATGGGGACTCCACCACCTCCCTGGGCAGCCATTCCACAACTTTATCACTCTTTCTGTAAAGAACTTTTTCCCAATCTCCAGCCTGTATTTCCCCTGGTGCAGCCTGAGGCTGTGAGCTCTGGTTGTGTCAGTGCTGCTGCAGACAGAGCCCAGCCCCAGCTGAGCACAGGCACCTTTCAGGAGCTGTGAGAGGGATGGGGGCAGCCCTGAGTCTCCTTTTCTCCAGGCTGAGCACCCCCAGCTCCCTCAGGGGTTCCTCACAGGGTTTGTGCTCCCAGCCCCTCTCCAGCCTCGTTGTCCCCTCTGGATGGGCTTAAGCATGAAGGAAAAGCATTAAAAACATGAATATGACCAACTGCTTAAACCCATTCCTGCCTGCAAGAAAGGCTAACAAAGTCTCTTTCATTCTTAAAATAGCAGAGTCGTAGCATTTTGTTATTGCTCTTTTTGAGTCAGTGAAAGCTGAAATGCCACTTCAGGAGGCTGTGACCAGAGAGCAGAAATGAGAGAAAGCTGTGCCATGAGTGGTGGCTGTAGCCATGGCACCCAGTGCAGGGATTAGTGCAGGTTAAGGATTTCAGGAACATGCCCATGGTGCCCTGATTCTGCTGCTGCCAGGGCCAGCGGGGAAAGGCTCCCTGGCACCACTGGGAGCCAATGTGAGCTGATGAGAGCACTCTGACAACTCCATCCCTGCAAAAACTGCTGGCTGCTCTTGGGCCCTGACACCTCCAAAGTCAGATGACACCTGACATCTCTGGTGCTCGAGAAGCTCTGGAGTGCCTTGGTCCTTTGTTGTGTGTTCTGGGACCGCCGTCGTTGGAAGGAATGGTGAATCTGACTCCATGTTCTCAGAAGGATAATTTTTTATTTTATGATCTATATTATATTAAAGAATAATAAACTAAACTATACTAAAGAATACAGAAAGGATACAGACAGAAGGCCAGAAAGATAAGAATGAAAACTGGTGACTCTCTCCAGAGTCCCAACACAGCTTGGCCCTAGTTGGCCAATAAGTCAAAATTATTCACAGCAGAAGCCAATAAACAATCACCTGTTGGTACACAATGTCCAAACACATTCCAAAGCAGCAAAATACAGGAGAGGCAAATCAGATAATGATTGTTTTCCTTTTTCTCTGAGGCTTCTCATGTTCCCAGGAGAAGAATCCTGGACAAGGGGATTTTTCCAGAAAATGCGATGGTGACAGTCTCTTAAGTTTTAATTTGACATTTCAGTTTCTGATAATAGATGTAAAACTAGAAAGCAGGATGTAGCCATATTTTGCTTTTTTTCCTGGTTATTTTCCCAGGTAAGGTTCTCAATGGATGATAAATCCATTTAAAGCTCAATGCAGGGTCTATTCTTAGAGCTGAGTTTTTAGTGCTAAGCCTGCAATGTTTAAGCTATAAACACTTATTTAAGCAGGTTTACAGATGGATCTGGATATGGGTTCTTGGTTTTCTCTATGTTTCTGTCACTGGGTGAATCAAGTGTTATTTTCATTAGGCTTGGCTGTTACTTTTGATTTGTCTGTGTGCATTTGAATTGAAATTGGGAAAAAAATGGAGTTTCAGGATGATTAAATACATAAAGCAGTTAAACTTACTGTCTGCAGAAGGAGAAAATAAGCTTATAAGATTTTTTTTTTTTACATTAAAATTGATTTACCAAAGTAACTTGGTAGATATAAAGTTGAAATGGATGTAATATGAGCCATGTAGAAACATCCATTTCCTTGCCTTAGTGTGACTTAGCAGCAGTGGGGGTGTTTTTGGCTCTCTGGGTGGGAGAAGGCCAAGAATGAGCAGGAGCTGAGGTTCCTGTGCTGGGCACAGTACTGCCCTGCCTGGTGCAGGCCATTTCCCTGCACTGAGGAGCTTCATCCTGCTCTGGGATCCAGGGCTGTTCTCCTTTCCACTTCTCTCTCAAGTCACCAAGCTTTTTCCTAGCAAGCCATAATACCTTGCTAGTCCTCTCTGAAATGTTCTTTTGGGTGAATGCACACTCCAGATTTTTACTTAATTCCCACATTTTCACTCTGCTGGCCTCCTGATCACCACAAATCCTCTTTATCCTGGCGAATTGTGAATATGGAAAACTTCTTTTAAATAATGCTCCCCATGAGCAGGAGATAATTATGTTTATCTATGTCGTGCAAGCCCAGCTTTCACACCACATTAAGTCTGAGAAGTCAAGCATTTAGAAAAGAGCAGCACCACAGCTGAGCAGCAAATCTATGGGCTGTTATCACCACTTGGGAAGGATGCTCCTGCCAGCTCCCCCTCTTCCTTGCTGCTTCCTGTGATTTTGGTCAGCAGAATTCCTCCAAGGGTGGGATGAAAACTGAAAACTCTCTTTTCCAGCAGGAGCAAAGTTGGCTTTCTTTACTGCAGTGTCTGGACTCTTCCCATTGTTTGGATTCACCTGTTGGGGCTGTTTGAGAGCCAGGGAGTGGGGCTTGCTAAAACTTTGCTTTCCAAACCTGTATTTCTGTCTGACTCTGTGCAAATTCCACTTTTCTTTCATTCTGGGTAAATGCAGAGTTTCATCAGGCCTTCAAAAAAAGCAGAAAATATCTATTGGTGAACTTGGCTTCTGATCAGGAACAAAATTTATGTGCTTTTTTTATTAACACAAGGCTTAAGATTGCAGCTGCCATGCCATAAATTTTAAGTAAGGCTGCTGAAGTGGATTATTTTATACTTTGTGAAACAGCATAGAATGCAAACATTTAACAAGATTGGACCCAGCAGACACATCAGGCAGCAGCTTTACAGAGCTGGCATGCACACACTGGGGCAAAAATGAGCATGGAAAGGCCTGATATGCTTTTGAGATGCATAAACCAGCACTGATTCCCAAAATAGGTGCCTTCAAGTGTTGGGATGAGCATCCAGACAGGTGTAGGCTGTGCCTGATGCAGAACCTTCATTGATAAATATGTATTTGATAACTCAGCTCACTTCTGCTCCAGAAATCAATACAAGGTTTTTACTTTTTGGTGACTTCCTGCTCCTTATGAGCAAGGTAGCTCTGCTCTCAGGCCAGGGCTGTAACTGGGTAAGAATCCTCTCTAACAGTGCTTGGTTTCCACCTGTTCCATGTGGTGATAATTCAGAAAGGTAAATGTCACAGTGTTCACAGGGGTCCCAGGATGGGGGGAGAGATGAGAAAGTTGACTCCATGTTTCAGAAGGCTGATTTATTGTTTTATGGTATATAATATATTAAAACTATACTAAAAGAAGAAAGGATTTCATCAGAAGGCTGGCTGAGAATAGAAAAGGAATGAATAACAAAGGTTTGTCTGTGACCCAGACAGTCTGGACAGCTGGGCTGGGATTGGCCATTAATGAGAAACAACCACAGAGACCAATCCCAGCCCCACCTGGTGCATCCCACAGCAGCAGAGAATCATTGTTTGCAGTTTGTTCCTGAGGCCTCTCAGCTTCTCAGGAGGGAAAAATCCTAAGGAAAGGATTTTTCATAGAACATGTCAGTGACAGGTAAATTTTGTGGTGTGTGATACAAACACAGTCAAGAGAATCTGTGCCCCAAAGTGGAACGGAGGGTGGGAGAGCCTGTGAGTTCTGAGGATGTGCAGAAGGATATTGTGGACCAGAGCTGCTTTAGTGTTGTCTTGGAGCAGGGAATGTGGGGATCGAGACATTCTTTTGCTGTCAGCAGGTCAAGCTTTTCCTGCTCTCTGTACAGAAGTAAAATCACTGCTTAAAAAAAAAACAATTAAAAATGAAGGCACTTGGACTGTGCTGATGTGACAAAGCAGAACATTCCTCTCTCCATTCTGTGCACTGACCAGACAGAGGCTCAAAAACTTTGAATATTGAAACTGTATTGCTTTTTTCAAGGTGCCCATTTGCTAAAAACTTACAAGGAAAATATGAGAAGTGGCTCCTGCCTTTCCATGCCTCTCCAGGGGAGAGAATCCATCTTTATGTGCAAGGAGAGCAGCTCAGCTGGGGACTGGGCAGCTCAGTGGAATGTGTCCCTTTCCAAAAGGCTTCCTCTGGACTGGCAGCACTATTGTAATTCATCCTCCTGAAGTCCAAGACTGAGAGCTGCTGCTGTTTCTGAGATATTTTTGAAATCTTGCCTCACATTTTGATTTGATCTGATGCACTTGGTTCCATTTTCTCATACGCTGCATTATCAAGGAATAAAGCAGAGTTTGCATTGTGTTCTTTGTCTGCTGTAGGGTTTATTGGAATCCATAATCTAAATTGTGTATTAAAAATAATGGTAAGTGTTGATACAGCATCTTCCCTTTTTAATTTCCTGCCTTTTCCCAGGACCTCAGCCTCAATTGGTTTTTTTTCAAGCACTGCCACAGCAGCCCTGACCTGAAGACCATTCCAAATGATGTTCCCTCTGTTCTGCCAAGTCAATATTTTCTGTCTGCTGTTCTGTAAATACCTCATGTTATTAAGTCCCTGTCCTTTATTACATCTCACTGTGGCCTCCCTCCTGGGACAGGACAAATATTTGCCTCCTTGGAAATGGAGAGAGAGACAAATACAAAGAAGGATCTGAGGGAGGGATACAGAGTGGTTTTTCCTTGTGCCTAATTAAGGTGACTATTTGGATGTGTGTTTTAAAGCAGGGTAATTGGCCACATCACCCTGCACAACATCAGTTTTCCTGTAATTGTGCAGTTCATCTCTCTGCTGGTGTCGAGCTGTCCTCTTTGGCAGGCTGCTCTTTCTGTGCCTGCTCACTGATGTGCAGTTTTTGCTTGTGGCTGAGTGGTTTAGGTGTGGGACAGCATTTGGGCTCAGTTTTTGAGAACATGTGTGTTGTGTGGCATTTCCAGGGTGTGTTCCTGCCCTGGATTGAGGATGGACACTGTGGGGATCAGCCCAGGCCAGCTCTTGTGTTTACTGGAAGCAGGAGGCAGCAGGAAAACAGTGCAGACACAGCTGGGCAGGGAAAATGCAATGAAATTACTTCTCCCCATGTCCTTGTTCTGCAGCCTCACCTCTGCTTCCCAACAGGGAATAAATAGAAAGAAATTTGATGTCCTTAAAATGTCAATGCTATTGAAATCTCAGCTCTAATATCAGAGGAGACTCGAGTGAGTTCTGCCATTTTAAGTGGCTTTGTCACCAGGGTGCTGAGGACAAACCTTCATTGTCACTTGGTGGCCTCAGCAGTGCTGGGATCAGGCACCTCTTTCATGGTGCAATCTACCTGAGCATCTCAGAGCTCACTCCCTGTGAGCCACTGTCGGTTTTAGGTGTCTTGGGGGTGTGACAGATTTCTCTGCTGCTCTGCCCAAATCCAGGGATCCTCCTGGGGATTTGGTGAATATTTGCCTTGGTCACAAGCTCTGCTCCTTTCTTCTGGCTGAGGGAGGCAGAGATGGTCTTTGGCTTCATCTGCCTTTCTTCAGAGGACACAGTCTCAAGCTATGTCAGGGAATATAGGTTGGATATTAGGAAGAAATTTTTCACCAAAAGAATAATAATGAAGTACTGGAATGCTCTTCCCAGGGAGGTGGTGGAATCACCATCTCTGGATGTATTTAAAAACAGACTGGCCATGGCACTTGGTGCTGTGGTCTGGTTGAGGTGTTAGGGCACAGGTTGGACTCGATGATCTTGGAGGTCTCTTCCAGCCTCGTTATTCTGTGATTCTGAGATTCAGTTATTTTCTGTGCGCTCCAAAGACAGAGCAAGGGGGGGAAAAGTTAATTTATAAACTTTTCAACCGAGTTTGAAACCAGCTCCAAAGTTCAAGATGCAATGTTTAACAATTAGCAACATGTGCTGTGGAACACCTCCTTTCAGGATAGCTTTGCTGCTGAAGATGTGTTGGGCAATGAATTGTTTGGTTCCCTGACTCCAGTGCACACATAAAGTTGAACATGGAATTATGGCTATCCTTTAAACCTTGGTGTATCTAAAGCTGGTTCAAAAGGAATTATTAATGTCTATGTTGAGTGGGAGGACTGACCTTTCTTCCTTTTTTAAAACATAATTTCTATTACCCCCTTTGAAAACCTCAGTGTAACTCAAAGAGTGCAAGACCAAGTATTTCCTTTGGGCAGGCACTAAGGCTCTCCCACTCATGCTGGTTGGAGCTGTCAGCTGCCAAGGGTGGAAGAGACTTCAGGCATTAGCTAAATTCTTTCATATTATTTGATGTGTGGAGCATCAGCTGAGAGAAATTTGCATATGAATAAAGTTTTACCTTCTGGTTCTTGTGTAGTTTGGGGGTTTCAGAACTTGAATTGGGTTTTTTTCCTGTTTTTCTCAGCAGTTTTCTTGTATTTCTCAAACATTGATAAGTTTGGTTGGAGTGTGTTTGCTTTGCTGTTTGCTTTGCAGCTCTCCAGGTTACAAGTCTGAACCTTTTGGCAGCATCTGAGGCAGATGTGTATAACCAAAGCCATCAAGGATTTCCCTGTGTCTGCTGACACAGGGCTGGGCCAGGCACTGGCTTAGACAGGGGAAATGATCTTTCACTCAGTTAGCATTTCTCATTCCCTTTAGGGGATTTTTTAAAGTGGCAGACAGAGCACCCATGGCAAAGTCCCCCTGTTCCTGGGGTGGTCAAGAGGGAGTTGGTGTGGCATTGAGTCAGTGTGGGGAGAAAAGAGCTGCAGGGAGTTCTGCTGGGCTCTTGTGCTCTGGGGAGAAGAGTCTGACAAAGGAGAGGAGGATGTGGAGGAGCATTCATGAATAAAATGTCACCTGTGAGAGTCAGCATTGTCTTCCTGCACTCTGTGGCACAGAACTCTCAGCAGTGTTGGGTGGATGGGAGCTCCCCTGTTAAGGGGACAAAGGAACAGAGGGTTGTTCCAGCCTTTTAATTACACACAGGACACAAAAATGTTGTATTCTCATCACTAACTAAAGGACTTGGGTTTTTTTTTAAGTGCCTTGTTTTTTCTCAAGTGAGATTGTACACATCAGCAACTTGTATGTCAATTTTCACACCTCTCATATTTGAATTACAATCATGTCTCTCTTCCTGGACCTGTTCTTGCAGGAACAATTTATTACAAACTACTTGAATCTGATATTCTGTGAGTTTAAAACTCAGAAGACACTGTGTATTTCTGGGAGTTATCCATCCTATTTGCAGTTACCATCACTCACTGTTTTTCCCTTGCTTGAGTGCTGGGCATCAGCTGCAAATCTGAACTCCAGCAAGAGCCTTCTCCATCCTGAGCCTGTGGGAGCTGTCCTTGGTCAGCTCCTCAGTGCTGAATTTGAATTGACTTGAGCAATGGGGCTCCTGAACTTTTATCTTAGTGGTGTTACCATAAAATATGCACTGTCCACTTTCTTAAGCTCTCTGTCTCTTTCTAATAGTTATACAAAAAGCAAAGCACTGTCTTGGGCAGAATGTGCTCAGAGGTGAAGGTGAAAAACTAAAATTCAAGTAACAGGTTTCAGATTTTGGCTGAAATCTCTGCTGGAAACCCAGCAGTGGCAGAGCTGGATGAGACCCCACAAGTGCTGACACTCTGCTCATTATCACAGAGGGCTCAAGGAGTGTGCAGGTAATTAATGCCAGCAGAGTGCCTCTGCTCTGGTTTACACTGATGTTACTGAGCTAAACACCGTGCCCTTCATCATATTTGAAGTCTGGAAAACTGAGAATTTTTCTTGCAAAATGTTGTTGTAACACTTAAAGCAAAATCATCAATTTTTCTTGCCCCTGCTGTTCTTGCTGCCCTGTCCTTTCAGGTTTCTTAGGAGCCTGAGGGGGCCCCTTTCATCTCCTAATTGAGGTAAAGGGGGGTACTTTTTCTGCTGAATTCTGGTTTTACTTGCTTAAAAGCTCTTCCTTCAGGCAAGAGGCTGTGCAGCACTCCATTAATGCCAAGTGGCAGGGGTTTTCCTCCCCCTTCACCTGGGAGAAATCACAGAAAAAGGGAAATGAGCAACTTTTGTACAACTCCAGAAGAGAAAGATAACTTTTCCATTTTCATCTAAACCTAGGATGCATGCAGGAATTTCAAAAAAGTTGGTTTTTTTGTCTAAGTTACAGAGAATTCCAGGGAGTTCTGGAGCTGGATGCATTCCCATGGAGTGGATTTTGTTGTGCCCTCACTGTCCATCTTCTCTCTGCTGCTGTCCCAGGGTGTCAGCTGAGAAACTCAGCAGTTTTAGCTGGTCCCAGCAGATAACTCTAATTTTCCCTCAAAAAGCCAAAATGCTTTTTTTCCCCCCCTAAAACTCTAGAGCACTGCAGACTTTAATTTACAGAAATTACTTTCTTAAACTAAAATTAATTGAAATCCATGAATTTTGCAGAGCTGTGGGAAGTCATGGTGCACAAATAAATCAACAACCCTGAGCTGGAAGAGTTGAATGGAGAGCACCTGGCTGTCTGCAGAACTTTTGGGTTCTGGTCTATTTTGAATGGAATAATTTAGCAGCACAGAGCATGTTCATATTGAAAGTGCCTTGCACATGTTCCCTGCTAAATCTCTTTTTATGGATTCAGAAAAGTGTAGATTTCTTCCAGTGGGATAGACGGGGAAATGGTGTTGCAAAATTACTTGTTTAAAATTGTAAGGGACTGATTTACAGCTAATTAAAAATGTGAGCATTTAAAAATTCACTGACCCTGGCTTAGATTTCCAGAAACCAAACTGAAGGGGTGACAGGCATCCTGCCTTGGACTTTGTGCAAATGCTGTTGTTGATGTCAGTGAATTTTGCACCAGGCCAAAGGGTTTTGTGATCTAATACCTTGAATTTTCCTTAGTTTTGCTTTTGAAAATGTATTCTGGAGATGCACAAATGTTTTGTGCCTGTCTGGAAAGGAATTTTTATGTGAATTATCTTCTTGGAAGTTATCTCAGGTAACATTTGTGTTAGGAAACAGCTTGGGTTTGCAGTGCTGGTTCTGAGAGGAGTTTTGTACAGATCAGGCCTTGGACATTTCCTGTAACTTTGTGCTGTTACCTAAATGAGGGAGGAAAAAAAGCCCAGGATTTTTCTTCCATAGATGACAGTGGGATTTTTCAAGCTCCTAACAATAAAAAGATCTTAGCACTCTGATCCCTTCTCATAACAGTGGTGTCCTAAGCAAACAGAAGATTGTGTGCTGCAGATATTTGTATTCACTTTTATTGCCTGCTCATCATCTTCAGATCCTGTTCCCAGTCTCAGTGCAAGAACTTTGAGGAAAAGGAATTTTTTGATCTACAAGTGTCCTTCCACATCCCTGTTTACCTCCCTGTGCTCCTTGTGTTCACCAAGCCTCCTCTCTTCCCTGGTTCTCCTTTCCAAGCTAATTTCTTCTGTGCTTTTTTTAGTGTGCATTTGATCAATTAACTCATCTGGAATGAAAATACAAGTCAGTGATCTTTAATTTTTGTGTCTTGTAATGTGCAAAAAATCCATCAGAGAGAAAGCAACATCTGTGCAGTTCTTTTTAACAGCTATTTGCCACTCTGGTAATGTGGGAACAAAAGGACATCCGAGAAATTTGGGAGGTAATGTATTTAAAACTGAATAAAAAGGAGCACATATTTTCCTTGTGCCACTCTGTCTCGAGGCATTTCAGGAAAACAACTGAGCTGCCTTGGCAAAAGATGAGACGTTTACTTGAAAATCCACAGCTAAATTATGTAGGATGAAGTTTTAGAAGAGAGATAAAGCTGCCTGCTTTAAGACATGAGCCAAGCACTCATGGCCTGGGGTTAGGCACTGCCTTCCTCCCCAGGAGCCTTGTTACTGCCTATAATGATCTTTTCTGCTGCTTTTCTGCTCCTTCTGTCAGAGCTCGAGCCCTGGACAAGCTGCTTTGCTGTTCCAACCCAAGTTGTTCCTCTTCCTTTAGTTTACCTCAGTGCAAGCAATTAATTGCCCATAAAGTTGGTGAGGCTTTTCCTGGCTAGGTGCTGTGAGTGATTGAGGAGCTGCAGGGATGATGTGGCAGGGCTGGGCTCTGCTCTGTGCTCACACCTCGTGCATAGCAAAGAGCTGAGTGCAGCCATTGGTATTCAAGCAGTGTTGCCCAAACAGAATTTAAACAAAAAATAATTATTTAAAATAATTTAAAAAATATTTAAAGTAATTTTCTTCCCCTCTTCCCTCGATGTTTTTCCCTGTGCTGGTTTTGAGGGTGGCACAGGGCTCTCTCCCCCTGCCCCAAGTGCTTGGGCTGGCTGCTGCTGCACTGAAGGGAGGCTGGGGCTGCCACAGGGAGGGAGGTTATCAGCTCAGAGCCCTCAGAAACACCAGATCAAACCACTGGGAAGGGATTTAGGTTGGGAGTAAATGACACAAAGCCCTGTGTTGGTTTTACACGTGTGGGGGGAAACCTAAACAATCAATCTCTCTGTGCTGACAATTGAGTATTTCTTCCTTTTGCTTTACTATGGCATTTCTGTTTCTATAGCAACCAGGGGTTTTTCTAGGCTGGCAAACTCTCCCACAGCAACTCCAAGGAAACAGGTGTTGGCCAAAGCTTTTAGATTTGCCAGTTGAAGTCCCCAGGGGAGGATTTGGCCCCAGGATTTGCTGCTTGCCAGGGATGCTGTGCCACTGCCCCCACAGGTCAGTGCAGCTCACAGTGTGTGCTCTGTTCTCAGGCTGAAGGGGGCAATTACATTATTGGGACTCCACTTTTACAGGATAAGGCCATACAGAAAGGGTCAGAGAGCTTTGACTTGTGTTCCATTCACACAAGCTTGAGGTGTTGTGGTATTTTAAGGAGCTGTTGTTTCTCCCTCAGATTAAATGTGGTCACTGTAGTTGCAAGTTCAGTCACCTTCTCACCTGATGCCCAGGTGGAGCACTGATCCACGTTGCTCCTAATGAGCTGCATGAACTAACACATTAGCTTTGGTTGCTAAGGAGTGCAAAAACTTGCCTTAATAAATTAGATCCAGAAATTGCCTCTGGAATCATTGGTCTGGGTGAGTAAAGTCAGAACTGTGCCAGTCCCTCTCTGCATATTCTCTGCTAAGAAAGACAAAGAGGTGTCAGCTTTTCCCAGCCCTGTTTCTGCAGGCAGTGACATCTTGTACCAGGGGAAGGAGAATTGTAAGATCAGCCCTGTGAACTCGTGTCTCTTAAGGACTTTGAGGTTTCTTTGTCTCTGTCACACATTGGTAAGGAGCTATTTTGTATTTATGCTATGATTCCAGTTTTCTGCTCTCCACATGAGTTCCCTACTGCTGGATGTGTTGCTGGAAAAAGGGAAGTGGGTGAAAGAAATGTTCTTTTTCTTAGTGTGTCTCTGTTGCATTAACAGCAAGAAGTGAGGTGTAAAATAGTCACTAAAGAAAAGGCTGGTTTGGTACAACATGATGCACTTTTCTTGTTGATGAAAGAAGGGAGGATAAAACCACCAGGGATTGGAAAGGGTTTGTTTTCCTCCCAGCAGAACAGTCAGTAACGGGAAGGTGTGAGCTGCAAAGCATGAACTGGTGTGTGGAACATTCAGGAAAAGCAGACTTGGCTCCCCCCATGTGCTATCCCCTGTAAAGTGCCTTGGGAGAGACAGGTGAAATGAAGAAATATTGGTTTTTAGTGAGGCATATGAATTGCTAATGTGTGCCCAAATCTCTGTAGGCTTAGTCTGGAAGTGCCACTGGACACCAGGCTGCTGAGGCAGGACTGAAAATGCCCTGAACAGCCCTAACAGGTGAATTTGTACATACCTGTGCCAGCTCCTAGGCAGGCTCTGGAGGCAGAGGCCAAGTCTTGGAGGAAACCAGAGACAGAACCTGGAGCTTTAAGGTGTTTGGTAGAACACTGACTTAGATGTGAGTGTTCTATGCTCACATCTCATGGAAAGGAGAAGCCAAATCTCCAACTACCCAAGTACAAATGTGCTTTACAAGCAGATGTAATGGGGTTTTTGTTGAACCCTTTGGGGAAAGTTTTTCTCTCTCAGCAAGGTTGAAATTATGAATAGTTTGTGCTTCCTGTGGTTCCCTTTAAAGAAGTGCTTCTGTCTGGTGTGGGAGCAGGGTTTATTTCTGCTGGGCTGGGGGAAGGGGCAGGGTGGAATCCCCAGCCCTGGGAGCTGAGCTCTTTGGACAGGGATGGTTTGAATGTGACCCTTGTGGCTGCTGTCACTCTGCCCATTCCCCTGGGACAAGGATGGGAACTGAGGAGCTGGACAAGGGCTGAGCTGAGCCCATGTGCTGCTTGGACAGAGGAGCAGGGGCTGTGGTCTCTCTTTTCTGGGTAGAAAAGAGATTGATGCATGTTCTGTGCTGGGCACTTGCATTCCTCTTGCTGTGAAAAATGAAAAGAAATGTTCTTTTCTCCCTGTGCCCTGCAGAGGTTTGAGGGTCCCAACATTTACCCAATCTGAGCACTTAGAGTTGCTGCAGGATCCAATGCTTGGTTTTGCTGGCAAAACATTGAGTTTATATAATCATAGAATTGTGTAGGAAAATGTCAGAACCCAGGAGATTGCTCTGGCTGCCCTGGGTGACTCCAGACCCTGGCAGGGGCTCAGAGACCTTGGCACGGAGTCAAAGACACCTGTGTCTTGGATTTTAGCCCATGGAAACAATTCCCAACTTTGTGTGAGGAGTTACAAGCCACAAGGGTTTGAGTAGAATGACAGTGAATTTGTCACAGGGTGAAAATGTAGAATTTTGGGGATTTAGAATGGGGGTTCAAGAAGCAAGATGGAGGAATCTGGGCATGTCCTGTCCTTCTTCTTCTTCTTGTCCTCCATCTTCTGCTGTGATGGTGACACTTCTGGATTGGTTCAGAGCAGAGACAGACTGTCTGACATAGGTGACAGGTATTGGAAAATTATTGTAAATAAAGTACAGGTAGTTCTTAGTATAAGAAGCCAACAGCACCCCAAGGGCAGGGACTGTGCCACAACCTGACCTGCTGGACAGATCTCAGCAGGGCAGAGAGAGAATGGAATGGATGAGAGAAAATAAACAATCTTGAAAAGCAGAACCGATGAACCTCGACTTCTTCTTTGGTAGCAGGGCAGGGAAAAAAGAGACTTTCTGATACCTTGGGGTCATCTCAGCCACAGAAACCAGAGAGGAAAAGACCTCTAAGCTCCTCAGGTCCAGCCATTGACCAGGCACTGCCAAGGCTGTCACTTGTGGCATTTAGCCCCTGTGAGGGGAGGCACTGGGGGTGTTACTGCCTAGCACTGCTGAAACATTTCTGAGTGATTGGAAAATGAAAGCTGGGAGTTCAGCAAGGCAGTTTCTCAGATTCTCTGACAAAAGAAGTCTGGTGCTGGAGATCCTGTACCTATTGGTCCCTGACTCTCCTTTAAATGAGAGATTTGTCAATATCTTCCTTCTGCTGTGGGCCCTCCACCCCAGGAAAGCACTTCCAGGTGCTTCCAGAACTCCCAGCATCGTGCTAGGCTGCAGTTTGCTGTGTAGCTCTGACCTTTCATTAGCAATTTGGCTCATTCTTGGGGAATGGATGTTTTTACAAAGTGTTAAATAAAGGGGCATCTCTAAAATGAGACAGTTTCAGAAACAGGAAACAGTTTAGAAGTCTGTCTGATGAGACAGTGACAAAATCCTGGAGTCTCAATCTCTAACTTCTGTTATTTCTTTATCCAGTCTGTTCATGGCTGTGGAAAAAACATTGGATTGATCCATGACAGTTGTTGGCTGTTGCTCATTTCCTTGTCATCCCAACAGATATGGGTGATTTGTCTGTAAGGATGTGCTATTGCTCTGTTGAGGAATTTGAAGTTTAGCCGAACTGGACTGGAATTAGCACTTTTTTGGACATGTACCACATTCACCTTTGTACATATTCTGAATTCTCAACAATCCTCTTAGTTTTATTGAAAGGAAACAATGAAGCCACCCATTGTGAGAATTTCATCCAAGTTACAGATATCTGACATTTGTGGAAATCTGTAGATTGTTCAGCTGTCTTCCCCCACATTTTATCTGTTATCTCAATAGTGTTTTCTTACTGGCTTCTGTGGTGTTGCTTCTTTATTTTAGTCCAGGGATTTCTTGACAGGTTTTACAATATTGTTTTAGCTCTTTCTGTGCCACTGGCCTGATCTCCCCATCTGCTCCTGATGGGAGCTCACTGAAGGATATTGTCCATTTTCATTGTGTTCAGTCTTCCTGCTTGCACATGAAGTTATTGGAGAAATTGTGACTCAGTTCCTTTAGTTTCTCAGTGCTGCCCATTTTCTGTGCCATGAAAGGTTGCTTTAAAGAACTGCAAGCTTTCCTCATCTTTCCATTGCTGTTAAAGTTGCCCAGAAGATGAAATAATTTTTACTAAGCTGTGAATGCTCTAGATGACATGTGATAATAACCTTAGGCAATGAATTTTGGGGAAACTTTCCTCCTGCAGGTGAAATTCTGTAGCCACCTGCCCTCCAAAGAATAAACCTCAAACAGCACCAGTGCACATAAGTGGTTCCTGATGGTGTGGTGTGAGCTAAAATAAGGGAATTTAGCTTTAGGGAGCTGTAAGTGAGGCTGGAGTGACTGATGGACTTGGCTCACCATTATCCAGAGCTGGATTTGCAAACTGGAACTGAGGGATTCAACCCTGGAAATGCCCTGCAAATAGTGGGGGCCTTGGAAATACCTCTCCTGTTCCAGCACTGGCAGAGGTTTCATGAATAAACATTTCTCTCTTACTGATTGAAGTTTAATTTTCTTGGGTTCCTTCCAGAAGGAGCTTGTGCCTTCTGATTCTGGCTCTCTCCACCTCATCCTCACAGGAGAGGAAGCAGCTAATTAAATTTCATGTTCCCACCTAGGAACAACCTCTGCTTTTGGCTGCCACTTGACAAAACCACAGCGAGAGGGTGAGGGGGAGATGAGAGAAAATAGCAATCCAGGAAGATGTTACAACTTCACAAAAAGGAGGGAAGAAATGAGAACACCTTCTTTTCCTCTAATTATTGCTGCAGTTCTTAATGCCTCACTTTTCTGGGGGGCATGCAGCAGCTCTGGGGTACTTGGGGCTTTGATTTCAGGGTAAAGATGAACATCCTTATTCTCAGGAGTGTAGAGCTCTCTGTGCCTTCTCGAGGCAGGGATGGGATAGATGCAGGAAATTTAGAGCTGAAGGTGGCACACTTCAGGCTGCTTGAGGAGATGGAAGGTATTCAGCTCTATTTTCACCTTTTCCTTCACATAATGGTCCCAGTGTGCTCTTTGATCCTCTGGCAGCTGGGAAGTGAAGCCATTGCTGCCTGTTCAAAGTGACATCTTGGTGGCATTACAGGAAATTCATTTCAATTCTTGGCTGAGAAATAATGAACAGTGAGTTTAGGGAAAACCTGAGTAATAAGAGACCTTAAGCAATGTGGGTTTTTAAAGCTGTGTTATGTACCTTTAATCTTTCTGAAGATTATAGGGTGACAGGATTTTCTGGAAATGGGCAGGCTTGTTAAAACAGTGTGTGGAGATCAGCTGTGAAATAACTACTTTTATCATAACCCCTCAAAGAGATCTCTCTTCGTGCAGTTGGGAGATAAGCGTAGGTTGTACCTGGGAAGTTATAATAAATGCTAATTGTGTTTAAGAACTACTTCTAAAACTGCTGCTTTTTCCATTTCATGGCAGGAAAGAAGGGGAAGAGGGTAGGATGGTGACTCCTTTGAACAGTGACTGAGCTAATTGACAAAACATGTTATTAGACTCTGTGTGTAAAAATATTTTTCTGTGCTTTGTAATGGATTCCTCGAGTTTACAGGAATGCTCTTTGTTTGGGAACAGCCATGGTTACAGTAGAGCTTGCCTTACCCACCCACATGGCAGAAAGCACAAATACAGCACAGAGAGGAAAGTGCCACCACTCTTCATGTCATTGCTCTCACAGTACCTGCTGGGGGACACGCTCCCTCTGCTTGCAGCAGGCACCAACCCCCAAATGTGGCTCCTGCTGCCACCCCATATGCACAGCATTCACAGCTCTGCAGTGAGTGGCATTGCTCTGGCAGGGGGCTGAGGTGTTTTCTCACAACTGACAGTGCAGCACTGTGGATCTCTCCTGGTGACATCTCAGGATTTTCCTGCTTTTTAATTTGGGTCTGGGCAGCAAGCATGAGTCTTCTGGCTGACCAGTTGAGGTCTGCTGCCTGAGAAGCTCTGTCTTCTCTCACAGTGATTTGGGTTGGTTGTGAAAAACACCAATCACTTGTTTTTAAAATTTTTTAAGGTTTAATAGTAAGAAAATGTTTATAAAAATAGTAATATAATTAGAGTAGTAAAAATTTGGAAATTAGCATTTAGGACAATATAAGACAATAGAAACAAAGAGTTATGGACAGTCTGGGTACCTTTTTCTGGGCAAAATAAGCCTGAAAAAGGCCCCACGTTAACAGAGGATTAACCCTTAAAGCAACAGCCTGTTGCATATTCACACACCTCATCCATGGTGCATCAATTCCACTGAAACCCAGGATTCTGTCTGGGCAGGGTCAGCTTCTGCCTCTGAATCCTGACGGCATCTTCAGGGCTTAGCAAGGCAGGAAGAAGTTCATTTCTTCTGATAATGGGGCAATAAATTCTCTTTCTCTGAAAGATTGAGGTGTCCTGTGGCTGCTATCTGGTGCAAGTACCTCATTCCTTTCCTTAAAAAAATATCTCACATACAGACTTTCTATTTTAACCCCATGTTATAACCTAAAACTATATTTAACACAATACTTAACAAAATAACACACCATAACTTTCTAACATATAATACATATGTTAGAAATAAAATAATACATATAATATTCATTTAAATATTTGTGAAAAGCCAATCACAAAATACCCATTTTTCACAGTGTGGTGGACATGTAGGATTTGTAGACAGACTTAGAAAGGCATTATGAAGAATAAAAGGTTGGGTCACCTTGTGACATGAGAGGTCACAGATCAAGGAAATGGCTTGTTCACAAATTCTGTAAGGTTCACAGGACAGCAGCCTGACAGTGGCCTGAGGTGCTTTGTCTCAGCCTGCTGTCCTGAAACAGGCTTGTCAGCACAATCAGACAAACCTTTGCATTCCTGTCCCAGGTCCTCAGCTGGGACAGAGCACATCCTCCCTTTCCTAGAACCAAGGTGAGTTTGTCCTTCCCAACGTGCAGCTGAATCTGTTACATCTTGGGACCCTCAGAGTGTTATGTTGGAGGAATATTTTTGCTGCTTTTTACTTCCTTGGCCCTGTAATTAATTCTGCTCATGAGACACCCAGTGCCAGAACAGAGTATTCAGAATGTAGGTTAGTATTAAGCTGTTGGGAAATTGGTCTCCCTCTTCTCATTTTTTTGCAGGCTGGATGGATGTGAGTGCCAGGAACTCTGTCCAAATTCTTACCTTTTGGTTGTGTGGCTTTCCCAGGAGCAGGTTGTGTTCCTGCTCATGCTCTCACCTGCTGGGTGGAGGGAAGGAAAATGCACATTGAAGCCTATTTGGATAAAAGGAGCAGCATCTATGACAGCTAAATGCTCCCTGTGGGCCTGTCACCCTGTCAGGGAGAAAACTGTGTGTTTTTTAATGAAAATTCTGCTTCAAGCATGTGCAACATCAATGGTGCTCCTGCTCCTGTCC
This sequence comes from Serinus canaria, assembly GCF_022539315.1. NCBI lineage: Eukaryota > Metazoa > Chordata > Aves > Passeriformes > Fringillidae > Serinus > Serinus canaria. The sequence continues at coordinate 3,437,991 of NC_066333.1, forward strand.
CTCCCCTGTGTCACTGTGCCATCTGAGGAGCTCAGTGAGGCTGAGATGTGGCTGTCAGCATGCCCAAAGTGGACCTCTACTGGAGCAGTGATGGCAGGAAAGGGGAGTGTTGCTTGTTTCACTGCCTGTTTGATGGTTTATTTCACAGATTCCCAGAATCACTGGGTTAGAAGAGACCTTCAAGATCATGGAGTCCAACCCAGCCCCAAGCCCTCAACTCACCCCTGGCACCCAGTGCCACATCCAGGCTTTGTTAAACACCCCCAGGGATGGGGACTCCACCACCTCCCTGGGCAGCCATTCCACAACTTTATCACTCTCTCTGGAAAGAACTTTTTCCCAATCTCCAGCCTGTATTTCCCCTGGTGCAGCCTGAGGCTGTGAGCTCTGGGTGTGTCAGTGCTGCTGCAGACAGAGCCCAGCCCCAGCTGAGCACAGGCACCTTTCAGGAGCTGTGAGAGGGATGGGGGCAGCCCTGAGTCTCCTTTTCTCCAGGCTGAGCACCCCCAGCTCCCTCAGGGGTTCCTCACAGGGTTTGTGCTCCCAGCCCCTCTCCAGCCTCGTTGCCCCCTCTGGATGGGCTCCAGCCCCTCAAGGTCCTTCCCAAACTGAGGGGCCAGAGCTGGGCACATCCCCTGGGATTTGTGCTCTTTCTTCACTGCAAGCTGCCCATGACACCTTTGCCCCAGCACTGGAGCCCCTCTGCAGCTCTCGGTGTCTGCAGGAGCAGCGGTGCCTCTGGAAGGTGAGAGCTGCTGCTGCCTTTGACCTACTTGTGAAACTTGTGCTGGAAATCCATCCCATAGTACTCATTCCCCTGGAGCAGACTTCAAGCAGAATGTCACTGTGCATAAAGCAGCTGCTGGGGAAGGCAGGAAATGTGGTGTGTTGGGGAGTTTTTTCTTCTCACCAACAGGACAGAACTGCTGGGATTTGTTCCTTGAGCTTTTATTGCAGCATCAGCCTCATGACAGGGTTGAGACAATAGAAAGATGGCAAAAGCTCATGTACAACCAGCAGCAGCCAAAGATTTCTCTGTTACAGAGCATTTTAAAAACTTTCTAGCCAACAGCACATTGCTAAAGCTTACAGACAATTGTTCTAGCCAATTACTAAAAGCACATGTACACCTGCTGCACACAGTGCTGTTTTGTCTTTCTATTAACAATACACAAGACTTCATTATTAAGCTTAAAACCTTCTCCTATCTTGCTAAGCATATTTTCCTGCAGTCTTAAGGTCTATCTCAGCCAAGCCTAAAGCTCAAGCTGTGGTTTCGTGTCTTTGCTTTATTATAACTTTTTCTGCTTTCTGACTTTGCAGCTGTAGCTGGTTCTGAGTTCTCTGCTCTTTCTAAGTGTGGAGGGACAGAATGTAAGGGAATAGTGCAGAAGGCAATCTCACCCCTGAGGAGTTGCAGCTGTGCCAATCACCAAAGATTAGGAACAGGCCTGTCCCTAACAGGTCTCAGCTGTGTCCAGTAAGGACAAGTGGTATAAAAGGGTGGCTTAGCTGGTCTGGGAGGGAGCTGGAGCTTGTGGGCTGTGCTGTCAGGACCTGCCCAGGAGAAATCACTGAGAAGGTATGGAACTTGTACAATAAGATGACAACAACTAAGCTTTCTGAAGCTCTTCTTACCTTTACTTTTCCCACAATGTGGGGGAGCTGAAGTTAATGCACAATGCAAAGTGCTACAGAAATTTAGGGCAGGGACATTGTCCTGTGCTCCCAGCAGCAGCTCCTGCCTCTGGGCTTGGAGGAGCTGGGTGATTTGTAGGCAGTAATCCCTGCCAGCCTGGCCAGGGAGGCTGGAAAGTAAAATGGGAGGTTTGGTGGAGTGGAGGTTACAGGCTCCTTTTAGGTGGGGAAGGCTTGAGCTGTTTTGTGAGAAAAGAGAAGGAATTACTTAATCTGGCTGCTTCATTGTCTGAAAAGTGTTTGTCATTTGTGGAAGAGAGGGGATGTTCAAACTGTAGGACAGCCTTCAAACTTTCTGAACTTGTGCCAGACAAAGAGAGAGAAATCTTGCAGCAGTAAACATCACTTTATTATTAGTTTGTTGCAGGAATGCTGTTTGGGGTCCTGCTCTGGGCAGTTACACCTGTAGCATGACACCAGTGCCACCAGTTAATCATTGCAGTGGTATCACAGCTCTTACACATCAGAAACCATGAAAATCATAACCATTAAGCAATATCTGTTGTAACTTGCAAGATCTTTGGTACAGGAACATTCTCTCTGTGCAATCCTTTGGGTTTCTGTCTTCTATACTGAGGTCTCCATGGAAAGAATCCAAAACCAACCAAATCAGAAAAAATTGCAGCTGATGAAAGCAGCCATGTTTAGCTGGTGCTTTTTCAATACAAAAAGAAAAAAAAAAAGGGCAAAGTTTTGCAGTAAACACATTATTTTGATGCACAGGCTCAGAGTTCATTTGAGCTTTTTAATATCATTATGGTAGAAGTCCTGAGCAGCCCTGACTCTACAAGAGGAAACTACTCATTACTAGCAGGAACATAGAAATACAGCAGGGAAATTCTCTCAGCTCTTGAGAGAAAGATAAGTGGCTTACAGGGAATGTGAGAGAGGAAAGTCCAATTTTCCTGCTTTTTCTCTCTTCCCTGTTAATGTGAAGCAAATAATAGAGCAAAATTCTTCAGATGTAATTCAGAGTGTGCTCTGCTGTCCAGAGGGCAGTGGCAACTATGGGAGCAGAAATGTAGAGCTTTGAAACCTAGAACCCCTCCAACAGAAAAAGGGAAATTTGAGACCTCTATATATTCATACTTTGGATACAGCATGTAGAAATAATTGGTAATTTCACACTTCAAAGCCCCATCCATTTCAGCACACAATGAGAACTGTGGCTGTGTTTTGTTCTTCTGCAATCTCAGAAATCTTTGCTGTCCCCACTCCCAGCCTGGGGCAGGCAGGGCTGGCAGGGAGCCATGCACTTCTCTGTGGTGCCTTTTGAGGTTTTGGAGAATTTGGGGCAGCTCTGCAGATGCTTTTAGCTGGCCAGATCAGCCTCTGTCACCTGCTTGTGGTGGTGTGAGAACAGGTTGTGATCCACACCCAGCCTGTGATCTGCCCTCCTGTTTGCAGTGCAGCTGCTGCTGAAGGGTGCCTGACAGCAATGATGGGAAAGCACTTTCAGCCCCAAACTTCTCTTCCATGCCGTGTTATCTTCACCAGCTGCTCTCTGCTCCTTTTCCCTGGTGGTTTTTTAAAGCAAACAACCAAGTTCAGATGAATTCTAAGCAGGATTTAGTCCTGGATAGCATTTTGCAGGGGTGGAGGGGAGGTGGGTAGGGAGTAGTACCAGATTTGTTAGTGGGCACCCAGCTGGGCTCAGCCCTGCTCTGCCTGGCTCAGGTCAGGAGGAGGGGAGAGGGACGGGCTGTAGTCAAGTTGTGGGGATGTGAGGAGATACAAGCAACAAAAATTCAGTAAGTTTATTTCTGCTCAATGTTATAGTGGCGTTCTAGTGGTTGATTGTTGCTGTTTTGGTGTGTTTTAATGATGCCATTTCATTCATATTAATTAACTTTGCTTCACAAAACTTTACTATTTTAAATACCCATTTTCACTAAGGCCTTTTTTTGGCAGCAGTCTCCTGGCTCAGCAGCCATGGGTGTGCATTTGTGCTCTTCTATTTCTGTGCTTGTTCAGTTCTAAAGAACAGGAAGGTGTTTGCCCTGTCCTGGCTGGAAGTCTTAAGTGGCAAACACTTTTTTACCAGACTCTAAAAGTTTAAGTCGAGCTCTAAAACTACTTTTATGTCAATGTCCTTTCAAATACATGCACTAATTAGCATCCCCTTCAGATGTTTGACTTTATTTGTGCAGAGCAGGGCACACTCATCCTCACCATGGCTTCTACCCAGCTGCTCCCAAAGTTCATTCTGGCTCCACACTTCAGTTGGAACTGCTGGTTGTGAGTGTGTAGAACCAGCAATTTATATTATTTATTTTATATATTATTTGAATCTTCCCAGCACAGAGACCTCTAGCCTGGCTCTGGCTTCCTGACTGAGCAATGTTTGTCTTGACCTCTAATTCCTTTTTTGCCTTTATTTAAGGCCATCCAAATTAATGCTGTGGGTGAATTTTGCCTACCTGCTGCTTCTCTGAAGTCCTGTTGAACCACTTTAGTATTTGGCATCAGCCAAATTGGTGATTTCTTTATCTTTTTCCTCCTATATCTGCTCTGGGTTGTGCTGTGCATTTCAGCTCCCAGCTTCAGCCTGGTGAAATCTGCTTGAAGTTGGTATTTTTTCAATGGCTTCAGAGACCTATTGCAAAAGGATCTTTGCTTTCTCTCTCTCATCTGAGTGGAACTGGTTTTGTCAGCTCCTTAAATAGTTTAGTGTTTGTACTTTGTTAGAATTCAGGACTGCTGATGCTGCTTTGGTTTCTGTTTCTGAGGTATGGCTTGCCTCTAATAGCATGTTTTAAAAAGACAGAACACAACACAAACCCCTAATTCTCTTTTCCTCTCTCCTTTCTACATACAAAGCAAAACCAAAAAAAACCAAATAAACAAAAGCCAGCCAAACACCGACCCAAAGAAGTAATTCCAGCTCGAGCTGAGTGCTGCCTGGGTCTCATTAGGATTTCCTTTTACCCTTTTGGGTGTGTGTGGTTAGAGACACCTAAATGAGAACAGCTCTGCTTTGACAGCCACATGCTCTGGAACAAATCTAGTTTTTACTTCTGCATTTTTAGCTGTACTTGTCTACAGGATTTTTGCTTCAGAATATATATATATATATGTATGTTTCCAATCTTGTGCTTATTTGCATTCCTAGATTTGTAAGCAACTGATTATTTCCTACCTGGTTGAAAATCATCCTAGGCAGTCTCCTACAGATGTAATTTATTTTTTTATTGCAAGACAGTATGCATCTGTGAACATATTTTCAGTGCATATTTGTACACAGAGTTTAATGTTTTCTTTTTACAGAGTGTGTGCCAGGAATTATTGTGTTTAAAAATTATCCACCTGGCATTGGTGTGATTAGACTGCTTCCCAGTTTTTGAAGGAGTTTTTGCTGTTTGCTGCCTTGTTGCCAAGGTGGCAGTAGCTTTGTGTCTGGAAATTGAGACTGTGCTTTCTTTGTGGGGGCCCTATCAGTGCTATATTGACTGCTTAGAGTACAGGTTGGGTAAATTCCTACTGGTTAAAGAGGCAGGTCCAAACATCTTGCACAGGTGTTGGGAAGGATGAAAGTTTGACAAGAGTCTCATAGATATGTGTGCTCAGCAGTAAGATTTTTAAATATGGAGTCTGATGAAGGAATAGAGTTGGAAGCAAGTTTTGATACAGAAGAAAGAATTGCTGAGCCAGTCTGACTGGATAACCAAGGAGGCAAAGGGTGTGTGAGTTAGAAGGGGTTTTATGGCTTAGAGCAAAGGATGAACCCACCTCAAACAAGAAGATGTTTTTACCAAGCAGGAAGAGAGCACAGGCAAACAAGTCAGCCAATGTGGCAAGTAGAAAAAAGGGCTCAGAATTTTCCACTGCAAGAAAACTGAAAAACAACTTCTGGCTTAAACTGTGATGTACTGACTGTGAGTGATTGGAGAATGGGAACATGAATATGGTAATTACAGTAGTTATGATAGGCTAGAGATAATAGTTCAGGGATAGATTGGTTCTACTGTATGAAGATGCTCAGCAAAGAAAAGCAAATAAAGCACTGTAACCCAAAACCAAAGGGTCTCCAGGCCTGCCTGCAGCTGGAGCTGACAACTGTGGGCACAGCTCTGTCACCCACAACCCTGGACTGCTGTAACACCTTGGATACAGTAAACTGCATTTTGGAGAGCCCCTGGAGTCCTGCATCTCTCATTTAGGCTCTTACACATGTAGAATTGTACAGAATAGTTGTACCTAAATAAGTGTTTAAATGATTTGCCAGAAAGTTGCTGTACCTGATTTGAAGTCAGTGTTTCAGAATTGTGTTATTGCCTATTTTTCTTTGATTTAAACTAGTGAGGGTAACGAGTGGAGGTCCTGTTGTCATCAGAAGAGCAGAGAGCTGTGTGCTTTCCTCTTGTTCTGTGTGTTAGGCAATAAAGAAAGCAAGAAAATGTTCTCTCCATCCTTTCTGTCCTCCCCCTCCCAGCAGCTGCATCATTTGACTGAAATGGGCCATGTGTCTCCTGGAGGTAAACCATCTCCTGCTTATAGCTGCCACGGAGGAGGTGTTGGGGCAGCTGAGAAGGTTGGGCTGAGTTGAAGGCTGTGGAGTGAGTGTGAAGCAAACCTGCACGTGGCTGCTCAGCCCACTGATGGCACCTTTAGAAGGTTGGGTTTGTGGCAGAGGGTGAGGCAGAGCTCAGCTTTGTGTGAAACCTCCACAGGCAAAGTGCTAATTCCTGCCTGCTTGTGATGTGCTAATGATAGCAGTGCTTTTTGCTCTCCTGCTGTCAGCAGAGCCTGCAAATCAAGGTCACCTGGGTCGGTGATGTTTTCTGCAGCACTGGGAGAAATGTTCTCAGAAATGTTCTCCTTCCTACTGGCTGTGCCTCGGGGTCTGCTCAGGTCTTCAGAGCTTGAGGGCTTGGCTTGATTTGCTGTATGCAAAATGGGAAAAAAAGGCAAGTGATGATAGTGATCTGTGCTTGTTGCACTGGTGAATAGGAAGAGTAACATTCCTAATGAGACCTCCTCTCCTGTGGAGGATGTTGGAGCACTACAATTCCCATGAAAGAGAAGAAATTTTCTTTGCTCAACTGCAGTTCTTTCTTCTTCCGTGTATCATTCTTCACGTAGATAAATGTGATGAGAAAAGGATCAAAGAAACAATTTAGAAAAATTTTTTAGCTAATATAGAAGTAATTTGTGCTTCCAGTAAAACATTTCTCTAATACCAAGGCTTGCAGCACCTATTTATAGGTGGGAAAGTCAGGGACAGAAATCCCCAGTGTCACAAGCATCCAAATGTTCTTTGCTTCCAGGAGTTAATCCTGCAAATACATCTAGTTTACCTTGTGATTTAAGACAAACTTCAGATTTCTCACACCTTAGATTTTGAGAACCTGAGTATTGTACTCTGATTGCCACTTGGATTCAGTACATGAACCAGCTGATCCCAATTCCCTCCTTTTGCTTTCCACTTGAAGCTGCAGGAGGTTTGGATGGTGATTTTTCTGAATATTGAACATTCTCTAAGTGTTTCAGGGCAGTGAAACAATAGATTTTATGACTCCTGAGTTTAGCAGATCTTTACTGGCTTAGAGGCTTTGGAAAAATCATTAAGAATTAGGATTTGATCTGCACTTTCACTTGCAGGGTCACAGCTATGAGTATAAAATTATCAAAGAAAGTTCAATGTGTGCAAAGCTCAGAGCATTCAGCAGTAATTTACTATTTGCTGCTTGTTTTTCTCTTGCACTGTTGCTTCTTCACGTGTAGGAATGTGAACTCAAGTTGTGCTGGGGAGGTTTAGGAAAAGTTTGTTTTTTTTTTTTGAAAGGGTTGTCAAGCTCTGGCACAGGTGCCCAGGGCAGTGGTGGGGTTGCCATGCCTGGGGGGATTTAAGAGGTGTGTAGTTGTGGCACTTGGGGACATGGGTTAGTAGTGGCCGTGGCATGGTTGGATTCAATCATCTTGGATGGCTTTTCCAACCTGAATGAGTCTGACTTTGAGATGGAACATGACTTTTTGCATTTCAACGTGGGGACACTTGGGTGTCACCCTGTTCTTCTCAAGTTATTCTAAGCCTTCTGATGTTTGCACTTGTGTGATGGAGTTTCTCATGCACTTTTCTGTGTCATTGTTCACAGGGGTCCCAGGATGAGGGAAGAGATGAGAAAGTTGACTCCACGTATAAGAAGGCTGATTTATTATTTTATGATAGATAATATATTAAAACTATACTAAAAGAACAGAAGAAAGGATTTCATCAGAAGGGTTAGGTAAGAATAGAAAAGGAATGAATAACAAAGGTTTGTCTCTGACCAAGACAGTCTGGACAGCTGGACTGGGATTGCCCATGAATGAGAAACAACCACAGAGACCAATCCCAGACCCACCTGCTGCATCCCACAGCAGCAGAGAATCATTGTTTGCAGTTTGTTCCTGAGGCCTCTCAGCTTCTCAGGAGGAAAAAATCCTAAGAAAAGAATTTTTCATAAAACATGTCGGTGACACTTTTCATGTGAATGATTGTTTTGCATTCCTTTCTGGAGGAGGAGAGAATTGATAGCCTGTTGGTTTGACCAGTGTGGTTTGAGAGGTGGCAAATTCATCCTCCAGTCCATGGTAACTTTTGGAATTCTTTAAATATCAAAGTCTGGAAATAAACGTGCCTTTTTAACCTTAAACATCTCAGGGTGTGAGTGTTGCTCATTTTGTGTCATATTGTGACCCTTGGATTTGTGGGAAACATCAGGAAAAGGGAGGATTTTCCATTTCCTGCTGGTGGAATTTCCTCCCAGGGAACAGCAGTCAGAGCAATCTCTGTGTTGTAAAGCAGACTCGTATCTAACTCATCCTCTGAGGGGAACTGATGCTGTTTAATTTGAAAGACAGTTTAAAGTCACTTGTGTTCTTCTAGAACAACCAAACTCTCTCTGAGGAATTCCTAGATTACAAGATCATGTCATTGCTTGAATGGGCTGAGCAGGAGGATTTTTTGAGGAGCAGAAGCTGCTTGGATTCCTCTATTGTGTGAATGCAGAAGGGCTCCTGGCTCTCTGAAGTGCAGCTCAGGTAACAGAGAAGGTGATCTGAGCTCCTGATGAGCTGCTCCATGCCTGTGGTGGCTGCAGGAGTGGCTGAGGTTATTTTCCCACCTCGTGTTCTTTTCCAGATGATGCTCAGAGCTGCAGGTGGTGGTGGCACAAGGGAAGCTCCCATTGCAAACTGCAGCAGAGCAAATGAGTTTTGCTGCCCTGCTGTTTGCTTCCCTCCCAGTACCCCATGGTGGTCTGTCTCCAGAGTGCTGTTGGTGAGCAGCAGCTGCTGGTTGGAATTTTTATCAGGCTTTTGGTATTTTAAATTCAAGGATCTTCAGTTATTTGAGATCTGTTTATAAGGAGGGAAAAAAAACCTCACAAAACCAACAACCCAAAGACCCCAAAATCCAGGAGTACAGCAGATACTGCGTGATGCAGGATGGGATGTGGAGAAAAGAACATAGGAATTTTCAGTAAACAAATGCTGTGTGATTAACAAACATCACAGAGTCATAAAATGGTTTGGGTTGGCAGGGACCTTGAAATTTATCTATTCACAGGGCAGGGACCCCTTCCTCTAGCCCAGGCTGTTCCAAGCCCTGTCCAACCTGGCCTTGGGCACTGCCAGGGATCCAGGGGCAGCCCCAGCTGCTGTGGGCACCCTGTGCCAGTGTCCTACCACACTCACAGGGAAACATTTCTTCTTAATATCCAATATATGTTCGGAGGCAACACGATGAGGCATCTTCAGGACATTTATATTTCTGTTATACTCCCCTGTAGCCCTAGAATTTTCCATAGTCAGTCCTTGACTGCTCAGCAGGGAGGGCTTTCTGGGGTAGCTGTTCAGAGTGGCAGATAGTTTGTTTTTAAGTTACTCCTCAGTAGGGTTAATGTGAAGTTTTTGTGGGCAGGTGCCCAAGCAGAAGCTTTCCACTGAGTTCAAGTTTTTGCACCCACACAAGCTCTGCCAGTTAAATTCTGTTTGTGGGAGAGGTTATTGCTGCTCCACAGTGTGCCAGCATTGTCAGAGGGATAAAACCACCAGGAGATCATGGAACGCTGGCACAACGGGATAAAATTGAGTTTGGCACTTCTGGGTTCTCCTTCATGAGGCTGGAAACTGTCTGATATCTTACTTGGTCTGCTGGAGAGCTCTTCATACTTAGCCATCTTTTTAAAAGAAATTTACCAAGGGGTTAAGTGTGGGGTTGTCGAGGTCTCCTGTTGTGGGGAGGAAAGATGAATCTGACCCCATGTTCTTAGAAGGCTGATTTATTATTTTATGATAATATCTTAAAGAATGTTATACTACAACTGTACTAAAGAATAAAGGATATTTACAGAAGGCTTAACAAGATACTAATTAAAAAACCTGTTACTCACCAGAATCCTGACACAGCTGGCTGTGATTGGTCATTAAGTAAAACAATTCCCATGTTGGATAAACAATGTCCACACCATATTCCAAAGCAGCAAAATGTGGAGAAGCAAATGAGAGAATATTGTTTTCCTTTTTCTCTGAGGCTTCTCAGGTTCCCAGGAGAAGAAATCCTGGAGAAGGGATTTTTCAGAAAATATGATGATAACAATTAAGTGACATTTCTGCTTGTGCTGGATCAAAGCTGGGGACTTGCAGGGCTCTCATGCAAGGCCATGACAGGTTCAAGTCCCACCATCTCATCAGCTCTGCTGCATGACACTAATTGGAAGCAGGGGACCCTTTCTTACACAGTCATGAAAAAATTGCTGTTGTTTGGTTTATTTTGTTTTGGTTCAACCCCTTGCCCCCAGATCTCTGAAATTTCTCAGGTAGAGGTCAAGGGTTTTGCTCTTGGAAGAAGGAGGGAAAGGATCTATACCAAAAGAAAGCTGGATGCTACATTTTGGATCTGTGAACAGCCCTCACGAGCATTTGTCTGGATCAGCAGTGTCAGTGCAAAGGGTGATAAAGCTTGGAAGAGCTCTGGGATGCTTTGATAAGTGAAAGTTGGGAGGGAGGGAGAGGGGGAGCTCACACTGTAGTATTTTGATTTTTAAGTACCAGCTGTCTTTTCTGCAGCCCTAGAAGATTTATCAAATTAGCTCCCCTCTCTCCCCATGCTCAGCTTTAATATGTCCACTTGTACCACAGAAAAAAAAATGCAATTAAACTTTGCTTTCACTCAGGCATTGGTACAGTGAGAACATTTGCTCATTTACGGCAGTGGCAAGGTCATGAGCTGCACACTTATTTCTATCTAATTTTTGTGATTCTGTAGTTGACTTCTTAACTGAGATTTTCAGCTTCATTAATTAAATTTAAGCAGTTTTTTTTTTCCCACCTAAGATTATCAGTTAAAATGGAAAATGAGCGGGGAAAGCACAAACATGGCTTTCTGTTCCTGCACCTTGATTTGAACTCTGTGCTGCTACTGCCGGATGAAAACATGAAAGAGTCAGAGATGAAACCCAGAGCTGCTGGTGACCAAGGAGGGGAGGTCACACAGCTCGTGCCAGGTTTAGCACAGCAGGGGCAGAAAGGAGAGACAATGCAGTTGAGTCAGAGGAAGGCAATCTTTTCAAGCAGCTTTAATTTAACCCAGAGTTTTAAGAGTAGTGTTGAAGTTGTTATTAAAAAAAATCCATTTTCAGAGGCTACTGCTGGAGCTAAACCACATTTTCCTAATAGACTGAGCAGCTGCCAAGTGGGATTTTCAAACCCTTGTGTGTCCTGCTCCTACTTTCATTCACATGCCTGGCTAACTCTTCCTGTGTGCAGTGTTAGGGAGGTCTGCAAACAAGCCCACACTGCAAGTTTCTCAGTATTTAAGTTTCTTTAGTAAAAGGAATGCAGCATTATCCTTAATGCTAGAAAATTGTATTAAAAGGTCAATAAAGTAACACTTGAACACTTTCTCACATAATCTAAAGTGATGGTGAGTACTGACCTATAAAACATTCTTTTCCAGAAACACTGCTTTTTCTGGGAGAGTGATATGATTATTCTTCTATCTAGCTTTCTTTTCCAAGGTAGAATTTGAAAGGAAAGTGCTTGACCTGCTAATTGATAGATCTTATCCATTATTTTAATGCAGTCCCATCGAGATGCATTTGAATTGTTTGTTGATGTGTCTATCCTGCAACCCCACATTAAGGAAGTGTTTTGATGCTGTTTGCCTTTCAGGGAATTTTAAACCTCAATTGTAGGTGAAGGCTTTATAGTCACTGGTGTTAATTTTGCTCACTGCTGAGTGTGAGTGTGAGCATGGCAGCAGTGTGTGCCTGGCAATTCCAGCCTGGCGTGGGGAATGAGCTCTGCTGCTGTCCCTGAGCTCAGCCTGAGCAGGGATGGGCTCTCCAAACCAGGACTTTGTGTGTGTGTAGAGCCAGAGGAGCTGCTGGGATCCACCTGTTGGGACCCAGGATGATCCTCTGGCTGCCCTGGATGATTCCAGACCCTGGCAGGGGCTCAGAGACCTTGGCATGGAGTCACAGACACCTGTGCCTTCCATTTTAGCCATGGAAACAATTCCCAACTTTGTGTGAGGAGTTACAAGCCACAAGGGTTTGGGTAGAATGATGGTGAATTTGTCACAGGGTGAAAAAGTAGAATTTTGGGGACTTAGAATGGGAGTTCAAGAGGGAAGATGGAGGAATCTGGGAGTGTCCTCTCCTTCTTCTTCTTCTTGTCCTCAATCTTCTGCTGTGATGGTGGCACTTTTGGATTGGTTTAGAGCAGAGACAGACTGTCTGACATAGGTGACAGGGATTGGGAAATTATTGTAAATAAAGCACACCTAGTTCTTCGTATAAAAAGCCAACACCACCCCAAGGGCAGGGACTGTGCCACAGCCTGACCTGCTGGACAGATCTCAGCAGGGCAGAGAGAGAATGTGATGGATAAGAGAAAATAAACAACCTTGAAAAGCAGAGCTGAGGAATCTCAACTTCTTCTTTGGTCTCAGGGCTGGAAAAAAGAGACTTTCTGATACCTTGGGGTCATCTCAGCCACAGAAACCTGAGATCCACCCAGGGCAGGCTGGCTCTGGGGGAGCCCAGAGAGGTTGTGAGCAGCTGGCACCTTGCCCAGGGAGCTGTGCACGGCTGGGGAGGGACACTGGGGTACACAGTGTGGGAAGGACATGGAGCTCCTGGACAGAGGCCAGAGGAGGCCACCAAACTGATCAAAGGCCTGGAACACCTCTTAGAGACGGGCTGGGAGAGCTGGGTTTGCTCCATGGAGGCCTCAGAGCCCTTCCAGTGCCTGGGGGGCTCCAGGAGAGCTGGAGGGGGACTGGGGACAAGGGATGGAGGGACGGGGTGAGGGGAATGACTTCAAACTGAAATCAGTGGTTTTAGATTACATATTAGAGGGAAATCCTTCCCTGTGAGGGTGGGCAGATCCTGGCACAGGGTGCCCAGAGCAGCTGTGGCTGCCCCTGGATCCCTGGCAGTGCCCAAGGCCAGGCTGGACAGGGCTGGGAGCAGCCTGGGACAGTGGGAGGTGTCCCTGCCATGGCAGGGGGTGGAATGATTTTTAAGGTCCCTTCCAGCTCAAACTATTCCATGATTCTGTGGTTAACTGCCAGGAAGTTTTGGAGTCTGCAAAAATGCTCACAGGTGGAAATCCCTGCCCTCTTTCTTTCTGCAGAAAATCCTGTCTGAAATAAAAGTAAACAAATGATAAAGGATCAGAGCATTTGATTTATTTGAATGCTGTGTTTCCCACCTCAGGGAGGAAGAAAAGAAGCAGCAATTCTTTCCTTAACAAGCATTTTTTGGATTGAAAATGAGGTTTAAACTTTGTTGATGATCTGAGATCTCAGAAGAAATCAGAGATTCAGTACTTTGTAGTTTTCCAGGGCAGCACAAGAACAAACCATCATTCCTGGACTCTCTCTCTTTGTAGGGGGTAGGGTGGAGTTGGTGGTTCAGATTTTCAGTCCAGGTTTTGTTAAGGCTTTTGGATCTTTCAGGCAGAGCAAGTGGGATATTTGGCTGACAGCAGCAGTGTGATTGCTTTGAGGAGTTATAAAACACCTGATTACATGTTTTCACTTTAATTAGGTAAAGACTGTGTGGTCTGTGTGAGGACAGGAGATAAAGATGAATTCAAGCCTGAAGATTTCTCTATTTTTCCCAATCTGTAGTTGTCAGTGTCTGTAATGTGCCTTGCAGTGCCATGGAGGAGTCGAGTCAGAAGGAATCAAAGCAAACAGCTGGAATTTAATTTGAATTTAAAAGCCTGTGACCCCTTCCTGAATGGCACTGGCTTGCTGGTGAGCTGGCACCTCAGAATTGGATGAATTGATGCCAACTGCTTCTTTACTTGCTTAGGAATAAGTAGGTGTAAACTTGGGGGTTCTCCAATGGGGAATCAAGGTACCAGGCTGTTAAGAGCAGGGCATGGATTACCCCCTGAATGTATCCTGCCAACCTAAATCTTGTGTGTTGGGCTGGAACTGCAGCAGAGGTTCTCTGGCATGTGTACACAAGATTTCCCAGAAAACTTTTTCCTGTGTCTCCAGCACAGGGATGTAACCTAAAAAAGAAAGCAGAGTTATGTTCAAATGCCTTGGGCATTGCTATTGGCCAGTGCAGCTTCTAAACTGTGGTTTAGGAAACAAATTACAGCAAAAGTTAGATGGTTTATGATCCTTCAATTTCCCCTCCCGAGAGTCCCCCTGTCCCAAGGACTGCTGGCAGTGGCCCTTTGCTCAGGCCCAGGAAAGCAGAGTTTCAGCAGGTAAATCAGGGTGTGCTGCACATCTTGGGCTCCTACATTAACCCCAAACTGCTGCTCCCCAGCATTTTATAGCTGCCCTGTCTAATGAGTACCAGCATGTCAGTGCACTGCCAGCATCTCCTCCATGCAGGGATCCATTTCTGAGGGCTCCAGAGCATGGAGTGCAGCAGAGATCCCCAGGAAGGGAAGGGTTAGCTCAATAACCTGCATTTGATCCCATTCTGGCTCTCTCTCAGGTCTCTGGGGTGCTATGATAATACAAATAATGGGGAACTGCATATTCAGCTGGGTGTATCGTGTTCACCTCTGGCATAAGGAAAAAGGATCAATATCCATTCCAGGACACATTTTTAGGAAAGGCTTGTGATTGATATCTGAGCTAAAAAGATTTAAAACTCTTAGGAAACACTTTATAATTGCCTCAAAATGCTGGTACTGAGTGGCAGCAAATTTAATAATTTAAAGATTAAAATAAGAATATTATAGTTTAATGAAGTCTCTTTATGTGCCTGTGGTGTGTAGGGTTTCAGGCAGATCATGGGTTTTTAAAAGTCACATAGGAAAGGAACACAGTTTAAAAACTTAATTTAAAAATGTAAAAAATAGTTCATTCAGTAAACTGCTTCCTGTATTTCCTAGAAACCTTTTCCTGTTGGAGTACCTGAAGTCCACAAAGCTCATTGAAATAAGCCAAGGCTGTTTTTAAGCTGTTGTAGAAAATCATGGATTAATGGATGGAATGATGTGACCTTCGTAGGAGTCTAGAAATTTGCTGAGTTAACTGAAAAATCAAACAATATTTAAAATAAACTTAATTCCTTGGTAGACTGGGAATGGATCTGTTCAGAGCAGCTGGGACTGCCCCAGCATCCCTGGAAATGTCCAAGGCCAGGTTGGATGGGGATGGTGGAAGGTGTCTCTACCCATGGCAGGAGTGAGGCTGGATGGGCTTTAAGGTCATTTCCAACCCAAACCACTCTGTGTTTATCATTTTCCTGTGTTCAAATCTCTTATTTTTGAGAATGAGTAAAGCTATTACAAAATATTGGGAGGCTGGTGGTTTTTTCTTGTTGTTAATGGGTTTTTTTTTTTGTGGTTTTTTTCCTAATTATTTTGTTTGGTTTGTTTTTGTCTGGTTTTTTCCTCTTTTTATTTTTTTTTTTTTTATTTTATTAAAATCTGAGCATTCTCTCAGGAAAATTTAAGTTCATTGCTGTGGGTGACATCTCTTTCAGTCCAACATAAATACACTGGGCTCCAGTAGAGGGAAACAGCCATGGTGCATAAATTAAACTCCTCATTGCCACATCCCAGTTCAATCAGTAATCACATCCCAGTTCAATCAGTAATCACATCCCTGATCAATCAGTAATCACATCCCTGATCAATCAGTAATAAGCTTTATGGTAGTCTGGTCCAATGGGATTCATCAAAATCACCTCAAAAAAGACTTGGTTTATGTTTCTGTGCTTTGACAGCTTTTTTGATCATATCCCAAAGATTGCATAGCACCACTTATTGTTCTGTAAAACAAGGGACAGACTCAATGCTTCCATTAATTTTCCAGGGCTTCTTTCCTGCCCAAGCACTCTCAGCTGCTGTGCTCACTCAGTTACCTGTTGCCCTCGTGTTTGTACACAGATTTTTTGCACTATGAAGGCAAAGAGCTGTTGGCACCAGGTTTCAGGCAGATCAACTCCCTGAATGTGGCAGCAGAAAGAGGATCTTTCACTAGGTCTGTATATGAATAGACTTGTTATATGTATATAAAAATTAAACTTGCAAAGTTGGGGTAAGAACCAGAATTTCTGCTCAGTGTGCGCTTGGAATTCTCCCAAAATTCAATAAGGCAAAAATCTAACTGTGTAGTAACTAGTAAAGGTACTTGTGAGTTACTGATTCTAGTTTATTCCAAATCATATCAGAACAGTAATGGCAAGTTTGGGGAAGTCAAGTGGATCTTGTTAAACGAAGGGTTTTAGAGCAGCTCCTCTTGTTTTTTCTCATTTTCACCTTCTCACCTGTGAAACACTGTCAGTGTGACAGGACTGGAAGTCAGGTTCCATTTTATAATTGCCCTGTTTAATTAGTACCAGTATGTTAGTGCACTGACTTTATCTAAGATATTAAATCACATAATTGACAATTAAATACTGTAAAGTGTGGAATTGAATCATGAAGGATTGGTCCAACAGGGTATAAATTCTTTTATTCAATACTGAATCTTTTAATGTTGATTACTAAAGCTAGAAAGGTTTAAATTAAAGTGTAGGGAGGTTTAGTAGGTTTAATTTAAAGTGTAGGTTTTTGGAAATACTGACACAGATCCTAAAAGACAGACTTTAAAAGGGAACTGGATCATGGATGCACTGCTTTCCTGGATGATACCAAAAGATTATTATTTAGTGGCAGGTGGCCCTGCCCAGGGATGCTGGACCTGGATGAGCTTTAAGGTCCCTTCCAACCCAAACCATTCCAGGACTCTCTGACTGGTTTGGAAAATAGTGTAGTAAATTAACTCAAGTTTAATAGCAGTGCTACAGACAAATGAGCTGAATGTGTGAGTCTAGGACTACCCTGGGCATTGCAAGCTTTTTCTTATACCTTTCTACTGGATCAGGCTGGAAGAATCCTAACTGAGGTTAAATGATAATTTTTGAAATCTTAAGTTTATTTCAGTGCTGCTCTGAACATGAAAACAAAGAATGTGCTGTTGTAGGTAGTCCTCACACACAGCTGGAGGAGGATAAAATTATCAGACAGGAGGAATTAGGATTTTGAAATGTGATGACATTAAAAAAAAAGGGATGTAATTTAGTAGTACAGAATGCAAGGTCATGCATCTCAGGACTAATTAGTTTTTTTGGTTTAAGGTTTGAAATCAGTTGGAAGTGACAAGAAGCTGCTGGAGCAGGAGATTGAGATGAGTCTGAGATGTGCCTCTGCAAAGAGAATGTCTTTGTGTAAGGCAAGATGGCAAAGCAGGAATGTGTTAAACAGATCAGCAATTATTTTATCTGGAATATTCACTAATATCCATCTGGACAGCACAGGTGCTCCTCCAGAGGAGAGATGAACCCAGCACACCACAGGTGGAAAGAAGGGCTATGAGGAGATGTGGCATAACTGAGAATTTCTGCCATGGGGAGGCTGGAGTCTGTATCTCCCTTAATGCAGCAAAGCAGCTCCTGGGAGGTGCAGGGAGGGAAAGCATGGAATGGTCCAGCCACTCCAGGCTGGAAAAGAATGAATTGAGCAGGCCTTCAGTGCTGTGAGGACCCAGCAATGTCACCACAGGGCTTCTGGTTGCAGAGAATAAATAGCAGAGTGTGCAGGAGGCAGTGGATGGAACCTTAGCACCCCCTCAGACTGCGTGGTTTGGGTGAGATTTCTGTGCTGTGGGAGCCTCACTTGAGAACAATCAAACTCTTGCTACAGTGAAACTATGGTTTCACAAACTGCTGGTGCAAAATTGGCATCAGAACTCTTCCAGAATGAAATTATTTTCTTTTCCTAGTTAGCAATAAACAGCATTTCACTTCTGTCCTTCCAGAGATCTCAAGAAAGCTTTGGTGATGTTGGCAAGAAAATAATATTCTGTGTCATTGGTCATTTTCCTCTTGAGGACACCTCATTATTGCCTCCATCATTCAATGTAGGTTATAAAATAAAACCAGATCATTGAGCTGAGGATCTGCTAATAAATGTTGTAATTGTGACTTGAGGCACCCAGGAGTTGTCACCAGGAGTTCAGTGCTCCCAGGGCTGGGGATGGAGGTCACTTTCTACCAGCTCATTTCCTTGTTTTCAGCTTGGAGTGCCATCCAATGCCATGCTTGTGGTAGTTCCTCCTCCACAGAAGTGCTGTGGCAGCTAGCTGTGGATAGGTGAGGATTCTCCCAGCACAGCTGGCTGGGAGCTCTGGTGCTTGTGTGAGGAGTGGGGCCAGTGAAAGTGTTGGGAAAGTTGGTGCTGTGACTGGGATTTGGGTCAAGTGTGCTCAGAAAGTCTCTGCTCACACTTGTGCTGCAGCTGGATGGAGGTGATCAGTGGTTGGATCATCTGCACCTCTGAGGAAAGAGAACATTAATCCAAAACCTGATTTGCACAACTCTGCTAAAATCTTTATATCTGAAACCAAGTCCACTCACTTGGATTGTTTTTAGTCTCTGTGTTAATAAAATTAAATCTGCTGGTTAAATAATGTTTAAAAAAAAATCCATATTAATTATAGTCTCTGCTCTGGGAAATTCTATTAGTTTTTGCCACAGATGAGTGTTTTCAGATAAACAACATCTTTATTCCAGCTGGGACTTCATCATCAAGTTTATCTTAATTATCTAATCTTAAAATAGTCTTAAACTGCTAAAAAGGATGCAGTATAGTCAAGTATCACAATTATTTCCTCCCTGTGAGACAGTGCTTTAGAATTAAAAAAAAAAAAAAAAAGAGAAAACAAACAAACCAACCAAAGCTGATATTGATAGTCTGGTGAGAAGTCTGTCGTGTATGAAGTGAAAATGTGATGGAGAACAGTTGTGCCTCCAGGCACAGTCATTTCCATGGAAGAATAATATCCTGTAGTCCCTGTCTCCTTCCTGGGGTGTTGGTTCAGCAGGTGGCAGATGCTCTCTCTGCAGTGTCACTGTGCCATGCCAGCCCTGGCAGCAGCACCCCTGTCCCCTCTGTTTCCAGCTGAGCCCCTGGAGGTGACAGCCAGGTGTCAGGCTGTGCCAAAGGTGCACAAGTTATCCTGGGAGTTTACAAATTCCAGAAGTGCACAGAGATCCTGAATGGTTATCAGTGAAGCTGGTCCATGGAATCAGAGAGGATCCTGAGCTGGGAGGGACCCCCAGGATCACCCAGGGCAGCTCCTTGTCCTGCCCAGACCCCCCAACAGCCCCACCCTGGCCATCCCTGGGAATGGTGTCCAAACTCTTCTTGAGCTCTGGCAGCCTCGGGGCCGTGCCCATTCCCTGGGCAGTGCCAGCACCACGTGGAAGGTGGGAAGCTGTTTAAGGCTGGGAATGTGTTTTGAGGAAGATTTTGGGATTCAGTGTGTGCTTATCGTGTTTGTGAGTGTTTCCAGGTAAGCCCTGGCAGGTGTCTGACCTGACCCAGCTGTCCTGGTTTTAAGCTGGCTGTTGGAGCTCCCTGTGCTCCTTCCCTCTGCCAGTCACAAGTTTGTGCTGGTGAGGGGATTGTGAGAGAACTCAGGGGTAAAAGAAGGTGGGTTGATGCCATGGTTGTTACAATAGGCTACAAAGTGCATAGATAACACAAGGAGATGCCTGATTCGCTTATTTTATTATTGTTTTTATCTTACTTTAGCTTTCAGTTACAAGGCTTAGCACACTGAATAGAGATCAACAGAGAGGCCATGGGACCATGGGATGGTTTGGGTTGGAAGGGATCTTAAAGAGGGAGGGCAGGGACACCTTCCCCTTTTCCAGGTTGTTCCAAGCCCAACCCAACCTGGCCCAGGACACCTGCAGGGATCCAGGGGCAGCCCCAGCTTCTCTGGGCACCCTGTGCCAGGGCCTCTGGCCATCTGAGTAAAGAATTTCCTCTTAAATGCTCATCTGAATATCTTCTCCTTTATTTTAAAAATGTGCTTTCAAACATTCTTTCACTCCATCTCTCTTACATTTTTGGCTGCAATGCCTAATGTGCAGTTAGCTCAAGTATCAGTATAATTGCACTCTGGTTATAATTGGATAAGTATATTTAATACCAATTCAGTTGATCAGAAACTGAATCTAATTTCTGAATGACTTAATGTCATGATCATAATCTTTTGAAGAATCATATATTTAATAAATCAGGTTCTCACACAGGCATCTTAAAATTTAAATGACTTGTATAAAAATGGACAATGAATTTATTAGAAATTTTATACTTAGTTAAGCTGCAGAGCTGAAATCTTGAGGAGGACACTTATTAAAAATCTTTGCTGCTGAGTAGCTGCACTTTCACCTGGAGCTCTGGGAATGCATTACATTTTAATGGAGTTTCCTGGCTGGTAAATACTGTATGCAGCTATACTCACAAATACCCTTTCATCTGCCAAAATCAAATGGAAAGGTGCTCTATAGGGCATGGCAAGGAGGTGGATAAAGCAATATCATGCACAAGGTGTTTGTCTTGTTTCTGGAGATGGCATCATTCAGTTTCAAGTGTAAAGAGAAGTCTTTAAAGCCAAGACAATTATTTTCTTAAATTGCTGGTAAGACCTTATTTCCAGATGTAAATATCCAGTAAAAGAGCTTTTTGTGCATCTGAATAGCACTTAGGAACTTGGACTATTTCAGTCTAAGAACAGCAATAAAGTTTGTCTGCAGTTCTACCAAAAGTGTGGGGTTTTACACAGGTTTTACAAAATCCTCCAAGATTCCTGAAAGGAAATATTGATGTACTGTCAGTGAAACAGCTTTGAAGCTTGCTTCAGTTTTAGGTTTTTAGGAACTGCCCTTTCCTGGGCCATCTCTGCTGCATGTCCATCCTGACTGCACCCCCAAGGGGTGCTGAGGTTGGGATAAAAAGCTCAGAGCTCTTGGCTCACATGTCTCAATGGACCAGGGATTAAAGGCTGATTGAAACCATGGTTCATGTGACAGAAAAGGGCTTCTTATTCCAAGCTGGTCATTCATTATACTGAGAAGTGATTTGCTTTTAGATTTTCACCTTGTGCCTTTCAAGTCTCAGCAAGAAATGTTTTAAGGATTTAATGCTTCCCAGCAGAGTTCAGGCTTGATGCTGCTTAAAAGGAATAGGAGCTGTGGAGTTCAGAAAATCTGTCTTGAAAAATATTTTCCCTTGGAAATGTATTATTCCAAGTTTCAGCCTTAAACTGGAGGTTATCTATAGCAAAGGCAAGAATGAGGCCTTAGATGATGGAATAGGAATATTTTTCTCCTTGTTCATTGCTGGTTTTGTATAATGGGGATAGCCCTGCCTGAAACTGTTCCAAAGAGAAGTGCAGAATGGAAATAAGATGTTGAAATCTCATCCATTTTCAAGTTTGGAATTCCTCTAAAATCAAGAACCTCAGCAGATACTGAGCTGTTATTAACAAATCATTTCCCCCATCAGTGGATGGAGACTGCAGTGGCTCGTGGGCACTCCTCCAGCAGCACGTGGCTGAGGGACATTTTTGGGCTCACCTGTGACTTGTCACGGGCTGCAGGTGGCCAAGGATGTGCCAGGGTAGCACCCAGGGGGGTGAGAGAGGCTGTGATGGTCCCTAAACAAAACCTGAGCTGTGCTGAAGTTACTCTGGATTTCCTCCTCTTTGCCATGCTGCCCCTCTTTAACACAGAGTTTGGAATGCTGCAGCTCTGCTGAATGCACATTCTGGGTCAGGGACTGGCAGAGGAAGATTCATGGCTGTAATTAGAGAGGCACTTTGCACATCTGCTTATGTAGAGGTAGGAAATTTGGTTAAACAGAAGAGGAGCTCTGTATATTTTCAAGAACTCACAACTGCTGTGAGGCAGAGACCCATTTATTCCTGGCACGTATTTGCTCTGTGTTTTTCTCTTTGGGCAATGAATTTACACAGAGGAGGCTGGAGGATAAAAGCAAGCACATATTTTATTTTTTTTTCCCTCACACTGTTTCCAGTGTGCTGCAGAGGACAGAGGGGCTTCCAGGGCTTGGTGTTTGCCCCACTGCCCTGGGATTCTGAGCAGCATCCTGGGTATTGCAGTGCACTGGTACATCAAGGGAGAAAATGTGGATAAAAAATGCAGAGGCCAAATAAATACACTGAAAAAAAAAAAAGTCAGGTTAAAAACTAGAGAAATTCAAATCTGCAGCTGACTATCAGTGCCTCAGCCATCAGTCAGCTGATGGAAGTTTACAAGAGCTCTTACAGAGTGCAGGATTTGCCCTCCTGTTCCCAGCCTGACTCCAGGGCAGCTGGAAGCAGAGCAGCTGGAGAGCCACTGTTACTTCTGGGCCTGACTTGCTCCTGACACATTGAATGAAGATCATGGTTTGACTGAAAACAATTTAAAATACATGTCTTTAAATATCCTTGACATTGCACTTTAACTGTAATTTGAGCCAGTAACTGCCAGCAACAAGAGAAAGGGCATCTGGAAGAGATAACCTTGACTTAAGTATAAAGTTGGAGCTATAAGAATTGTTAGAACTCAATAAAAGTTATTTACACAACCATTCTCTGGGAGTAGCTTCCAATAACAAAGTTATTAAATTTAACATGATATATCAGTGGTAAGACTCATTGCAAGTTATTACCACTGTATTATTAGCCAATTAGTTTTTATTTGCTGATACTCAATAACAGATGATAGCTGTCCTTTTATCTAAATCTGATATTTAACCAGGCTGAGTTGAGCTAATACTTGTCAAGCATGGTAGCTCAAATATCAAGGAGCTTTTGGAGTCCTGCACAGTGCTGCATCTTTAATTGCACATGTTCAGAAGCAATTTAAGCAAAACAACAGTACTGTTCATCAAGAATCAACCCACTTCATTAGAATCTTCTCCAGGAAAACATTTAAACTACTGGCAGCTCTTTTTGGAACTGTTTGGAAAGATGGGCTGTCTGTGTGTGCACATGGACATTTCTGCCCTTATGAAGGCTGTGAGTAGTTTTCTGTGAGTGCAAAAGTAAGATGCCTTTTGGAAGTTCAGCACTGAGTTAATTTACTCCCCTTGGCCTCATTTGGGAAGCTAATGGAATGATTATAACAATGCCAGTCCAATAAAAACTTAAATCCTTCTCTGAAAAGAAGAATCCTTCTCTGCTGTTCTAGTTATGTTTGATGGCAGCCAGATTGTGTTTAATTCTCTTCTGTGTTTGAGGGTGTGGCAAGAAACCAGACCTCCTACCCTTATTGAAGCCAAGCCTTGTGTTTAATGACCATGAACTTCCAATGGAACATCTCTGTTGGGAGGAGATCTTCCTCCAACACAGGAGCCCGAACAGCAGAACAGGGAAAGGAGAAGGACTGGAGGTTTTGTAGCTGCTGTTGGAGTTCCTGGAATGGTGTCTGTTGAGACAATATTTTATTCATCACCAAAGATAATGTGAGTCAGTCAACGGCTGCTGCTTGCTTGAAGTTCAAACACATTAATTTGAAGTTTGTATAAAAGCTTATTGAGAATGAGAGGCTTGCTAATGGAATATAAAATAAGTGAGAAACAGCTACTTCCAGACAGGTTTTTCTGCCTTGTAGAGTAAAAGGAGGCTGTAATTTAAGTGTGCAGGTGGAACAGGTATCCATGTGACAGATAAATGCTGGAAGGAAGAGGCCAATAGAGAGCTCTGACTGATCAACTCTCCAGTGGAGCAGCTGAGGTAGAATTTAGTGGAAATGCACTATAAATACAATGTTGGACAAGCCTGTTAGGCTACACTGAATAATTAGCCCTAAGAATTTTCAGGTACTGGAAGAAAAGAAAAGCAATGTTTCTTTTTTTTTTAAGAAACAATGGACACCCACAAATAGCTTTTACTGACAAATATAACTAAGCACATCTTCAACAGTCATGGCTTACAATTTAAAGTGAATTTTTGGAATACAAAACAGGATTATTTTAGGAAAAAAAGAATTCCTGTGACTAAATAAGTGAATTGAAGAAAAGTAAAGGGGTTTTTTATATTCAGTCTACAAGTATAGCAGCAAGTGTGTGCTGCAAATCTGTGGTTTTAAAAAGAAATCTTCATTCTGTCATACTATGACTAAAGCAGGAGTCTGCTTCAATGGTGGAAAGCCATTAAATTTATAGATTGAAAGATTATTAGTTAGAATCTTGAGAAGTTGGTGGGGAATGTCTGTCTAAGGATCTTTTATAGCTTTGATTACCTGTGTTAATTTTACAAGTTTCATTTCCTTGGGACAGGCAAGTCTGAACATTCTTAGCATAAATCTTGGTGTGATGCAGCAGACTGGAACTAACTGAACATGGAAAGTCAGGGCTCTCTGAAAAGGTGCAGGGTATTAACTGACTCTTTTAGCAGCTTGAAAAAAAAATTAATTCAATCAGATTAGGGATATGTACAGATCTCTAATATTAACTTATGCTTAAAGCAATAAAATGTTAATATTGAGCCATTGGAATAGTGACAGCTCAGCTGTCAGTGGCAAAAATGTATTCCTGGTATTAAATAAAGGACATACATTTTTGCAAGGCAAGTTAGATGAGTCATCCTTGATTTGGACATATAAATTGAAACAAATGACATTTAGTGTTAGTTTTAGTCCTGGGATACTTCAAAGTGGTTCCACTGATCCGTGGTGGATTATGAAGCACAGAATTAGTAATGAGTGTTTGAGCAGGGCTGGGGCTCAGTGCAGAGACACAGAGGGGAAATTCAGCAAAGAGAAACCTGTAATGAAGAGTTTAAGCTGAAAACTCAGCTTAAACTGACAAGTTCAGGGCATGGAGCTCAAACACTGCTCCATGCAGGTCAGGATCCACAAGGCTTGCTCTGCTCCACTGGGATTGGGAGCAGAACTAGAAACTTGTTGGGCTCTGCTGCACCATTGGGACCAACACTTCTGCAGGGAAGTGCTGGGAGAAAAGCTTGTTCTTCCTGGGAGGGCACTTGAGGTGTTCTCATGACAAAGCTTCACCAGTCTGGTACTGCTGATGCTCCTCATGGACACCACCTGTGATCCCTTAAGCAATATTTTGGGTGTAGCAAGGTTCCTGTGCAAGGAACCTCCAACTGTTGATTTTATCCCTGCATGGGGGATGTGTGTGCATGGAAACTGTGCTCAGAGCTGCTTCAGAACATGTGGGAATAGACAGGTAACACTGAACCTGCAAAGGCTGCTAGGTCACAGGGTGTATAATTCCAAAAAGCCTTAAAAATATATATAAATATATGCTGATAGTATGAGTGTCTTCCTTAATGGCTTGGTAGCACTTGGAATCTCAATTCCACTTTTGAACCAAGGAGAGATTTTCTAAACTGCATTCAGGATTTTTAAGGATTACATTGATTTAGGGAAAAACCCCCAAAATCCTGTGCATATATACTTTAATTATGTAGATAAATAATTTTCATTGCTGTTTTTAAAAATAAAGACAAGCTTTCTGTATGCTTCTGCTGTAATCTGGACTGCCAGGGCACAGGACATGCAAAAAAGAATGAATGAAATTTAGTCAGCTCTAACAGGAATGCTTCAAACCTTGGCCAGACAGTTGCTACTGGTATCTCAGAGAGCTGTCACCTTCCAGAGCATAGATAAAACTGTCTCTACTTACAAGTAAATTTAGCAAGACTATGTCAAGAGATGTCAAGGAACAGAACTGTCTTGGGGTGGGTGAATCACTCCTTGACCATGGGGGCTGACCCTTGCAGCAGAAACCCAAGCAGGTGGGATGTATTAGAGAAATCACTGATGGCTGTTTCTGAAGCCCAAACATCTGGGTGCCCCAAGAGAAGCACTTGTGTGAGCACAGCAGCTGGGAAGCCTGGGAGTTGTGCTTAATGCTGGAGTGACTCACCTGAATCTGTGCAAGGTCTGAGCCTAGCTCCTAAAGAGCTGACATCATGAATAGAAGTTATGAATGCTTTGCTTCAGAGGTTATTCCTTCTTTCTTCCTTCTATTCCCAGTTTCTCCTGGTGGGGATCCTCTGATAGCTAATGAGAGATAAAAAATGATTAAGTTTTCCCTGCAGTTTGAGGAATCAGAGCATCTTTGTCTCCCCTGCAGAGTCTGAGTTTAAGCACATCCTGAACACTTGGTGCCCTCTGACTCTGTCAGGATGACTCTTTTTTTCTCTGCAGAAACCTGTTCTTTGAAAATCTGTGGCTATAGGACAAACATTTGGCTAGGATAATCAAGTAATTGAGATTGGCCAGTTGCAAGAACAGGTTGATATTCACTTGTCTGATGTCCTTTGTCTTTTTCTTTCTGGAAGGACTAAAATACACATAAAAGACTTACTGCTCTTCCTGAGTGAGGAAGTTCCAACATTCCTTGATTTATCCCATCTTAAGCAACTCAGCACAAGCTTTACATGTACATTTTCATTCTCCATTCTCTCCCACTTCCAGAAGAATTTACATTAAGATTTCTTAGGAATTTGCTATATGAATTCTACAGTCTGAAAAATAAGTTACACATGGATTTTTATACAATAAATCCCACACTAAGAGTTACTTTAATGAGCCAAATGCATCTTTTCCAGCCCTGGTAAACAAGAATGTCTCTGGAAGGGATGAGGATGGATGATCAGAAACAGTGGTGGTTTAATTTGTAGAGTTGTATAGTTCATAAGCACTGCCTCATCCTAACAGCATTTGTTTCTTCCTTTACTTGCTTTGCATTTTGTGGGTTTAAGATAAAAATTGATAGACTAAATCTCAGCTCTCATGAAAGTTTCCAAAGGGATGTTTACTAAAAAGCATTCATGCTTTCTTTTGCCCATTTTGTTGCTGTTTGGGGGTTGTTGGTTGTGTTTGTTTTTAGTAAATGAGAGAAGTAACTGCTTCTTTTTGGAGGAATGGTGGAGTGGATCAGTGAGACTGATGTTCTCATTGTCTCTGTCCCTTTCCCACTCTGGGATTGCTGTAAATGCCTGATCAAATTCTATCTGCTGCTCTGTTTGCTGTGTGTGTTTAGAGCCACAGCATAACCAATGAGGCTTCTCACATCACTGTGTTTCTTTATCCCCTTTTAGAAGTATTGTGTTTTTTATCTGGTGAGTCTGTGAGAGTTTGACATTGGATGACTTTATAAAACATTCAACTAATTGGATTTGTTAAAATAAATAAATCAAACACTAATTGGAATGTGCCCTGCCATTATTTTTGCTTACTGAATTAGATATTATGGCGTGAAGTTCTTTTTATCATATTTGTGCACTTATTTAAACACCCCCCTGGCGCACACTTCTGCAAATTCAATTATATATTCAAAGGAGCCATTCAATTTATGCAAGGCTGGTTTACATATAATCCAGGGGCAAGTCTCAGTAACTGATGATAGGTCTGCTCAAGATTAATTAGCATCACTCAGATGAGCAGTGGCATTGTTACAAGCCCGCAGTGTAAAACAAGGGATAGTTTATCCTTCTTATGTGAGCCATTATTTGCTTCAATATGACCCTTTTCAGGAAGGGAAAAGCTTTCTTGTTTAGATTTCATTTTGTGAAAAGGGTTTAACACCACCTGTGTTATCCAAAGCCATCTCCATTCCATCATTGGCCCCACTGAGCCACTGCATTTGTTTAATTTCTAGCCAAGCAGGAACAAGGCTCCAAACATCCCAGTATCTTTCCCAAAAGTCCTCATTCTTGCTAACAATTTATGAAGACCCAGCACCCCACTTTGGTGATTGTGTAAATGTTATTTCCTCCAGCTACTCTGTGATATGTGACTGAAATGATATCTTGCAGACCTGGTAACTAAATTCATCCAGTGGTTGGTCTTCTTTTCAATTCAACTTGAGGATTATTTTGTCAAGGTTAATGAATAGCCCTGTTCTGCCTCTAAGCAGTCAGATTTCAGCCATGGATGACTTTGTTTGGGGATGGATCTGACCTGTTCCTGTCTGTGTTCTATCATATTTGGGTGTAGCTCATACAAAGTATCTGCATGGGTGGGGTGTCTTTGGAATATTGAATATTAAGCTTGTGCTGACAACAGTGAAAGCAACTCATCTGTCTGTAACTATTCCTACTTTAGTGAACTCTTAAAATCTCCAGTTTTCTGAACCTGGCTGTCTGGAAGGGAAGCTGCAATGTCACATCTGCCAACTTCTGCAGAAAGTGGGGCCACCACTGATGTCCTTGCTTGGCAAAAATGAACCCGAGTCACTGTGGCTATGTGGCTTTACCAAGAACTGGATATAAGGAAGAAGATTTTATTGTGAGGGTGGGCAGGCCCTGGCACAGGGTGCCCAGAGCAGCTGTGGCTGCCCCTGGATCCCTGGCAGTGCCCAAGGCCAGGCTGGACAGGGCTTGGAGCAGCCTGGGACAGTAGAAGTTGTCCCTGCCATGGCAGGGGGTGGCACTGGATGGGCTTTAAGTCCCTTCCAACCCACACCATTCTGTGACTCTGTGACTGTTAAAGTAACCCCAAGATCTGTGATGTTCTGATATATTGTGCTACTTTCCTGTCACTTTCTGAAGTTTCTTTCCTGTTCCATAATACACAGCAGTGTGAAGAGGGGAGCTGTTCACTTTTTGGCTCACTGTGGCTCTGGTTCCCAGCTGAGCCTTTATTTCACTTTTAATTCTGCTCTCAGTGGACACAGCAGAGCAAGAAGCTGGTGGGCACTTCCCCCCCTTGGCACCCAGGATTCACACAGGCAATCTCCTCGTCTGAGCCCTTAAAATCAACTTCAGCTTTTTCTCCTTGTCCTCATTTCCTGCAAATTCACCTCCACATTCCAATGCTGCTGCCTCTAGTGAATTAATCCTCCTGGCTTATTGCCCTGTCACTCTGTGTTTGGAGGTTTCTCCCCTAACCTTTTCTTGCTCTGAAATGTAGCTGTCTGGCTGCTGCTGCTTTTAAGGCTCTCCATGGTTTATCCTTTCCTCTCCTATTCAGCTGTACTACAAGGTTAGCTTTGACTTTCAGGCAAGGCACTTTAAAGCTTCCTCAGGTGTTGTCTTGTATCAGCAGATGCTCCCAATTAATTTCCACAAGTTCTCACTGTGTCCCTTTTTCAGCTCCTCACACTCCCTCTTGCTCAGTGAGGATAAAACCACCTGTTCAGCTGATTATGCCAGGCTATTGACAATTCCATTCCCTCTTCAAGGAGCACTGCTGCCCCATCTTTTGCTACTTATTGCTTGTTTTGCTTCTGGGACTTTTGTAGCAGCTCCTGTGCCCTTTTCTCTGTGTACAGGAGTTGGGCTGGAGCAGAGGATGTGTTTACAATTCCGCCAAAGGAACAGCAACATCCCTGTGTGCTGAGCAGGGGGTGGGGATGCTTTGTGCCTGAATTAAAGGGAATCCATCAAAATGAGAATGCCCCATGCAGGCTGAGAGCACAGGATTGGATTTTGCCTCTCATTCTGCTTGCTGGGATAAGGATGACTTTCACTGCTCACTCCCACACAGTCCAGGCTGCCTGGATCTTCCCTTAGATAATTTTTAATGAGCCGGTTCAATATTGTAATTTTGAACTTTTTCACCTAAATTAATTAAAAAAAAATAGGGAGATAGGAGACAGTTACAGAGATAGGTGTAATCCTGCTTGTTTTGACAGCTGGGAATGCTTCACAATGTGATAAATTAAAGGCAAGGAATATTTAAATATTATAAAATCATGACAACTCAGAAATGTTTGCAGAAGCTACTGAAACAGGCAGGTTTTCAAGGGTCATAAAATCTATTAACAGATGAAAATATGTAATATATACAAGTTTTAATTTTTTAGGGCGAGCTTGATCTCTTCAAACCTTTTTTTTTTTTTTCAGCAACACATTATTTTGGGGTGTCAGGTACTCTATCCAACAAACCTTCTTAGAATAGACTTGACTAGAAATGCTTGGTGAGGTTTTATAGAACCACTTAAAAAAACAGTTGCAGTTGGAGTGCACAGAGCAGAATTAACAGAGTAAGGAACTGAGAAATATTAGTGGCATTAAATACATTTGCAATTTGTGAGGAGTCCCATAGGAACTGCGATGAAGTTTGGGCTTGGGTAATTTGGGTGAAAATTAAAGAAGGCTTTAATGTCTTCAGTGCTGGGTAGCCCTTTACTGCAGAGGAGCACAGGTCAGTGATGTGCCAGGTGTGAGTGCAGCTGTGGGAAGGAGGGAGGGGTCAGGAATATCTCTGTCTGTGCAGCTCTGGTTGGTGTCAGTGATGCCTTGTGAGGGCTGAGCTGGAGCAGAGGCTGGACAGAGCTAAAGAATAAAGCAGGGATTTATCAAGAGGCCTCAGTGGATCCACCTTGGGCAGCACCAGAGCCCAGCCAGGGCTGCACCCAAGATGACCCAAAATGGCCCCAAAATGCCCGGCTGGGCACGGGGTCTCTCCCTGGGATCAGCTCTGCTCCATTCCCACCTTGCAGTTCATTGTCCCAGCCCGGCTTTAGCCCAGCCAGTCCCACCCTGCTTGTTTTTCTCTCTCCAGCCCACGGGGTTTGTGCTCCTGAGCTGAGATTGGGATCATTTGTCCTTGGTGCCCAGCTGGAGCAGGAATTGTTTTGTCTCCCTGCTCTGTGCACAGAGCTCACCATCCCATAATATGGAGCCCAGACCCACACACTAAAGCAGCACAGAAACTGAAAACTATAAAATCTAAACCTGAGGCATCATCAGGAGCCACTGGTGCTTGGCTGGCAGAGCAAGGGAGCGTTGCCCTGAGCACTGTGCAGCCCTGGTGTGTCACATGTGCCCAGCTCCTTTGGAGGACTGACTGGGATCTGCAGAGAACAGTGACCCTTTCTTCCCTAAGAGGAAACCAAATATTTACAGACACACCTTGGGCATGATTCAAGTCCAAACTGAGTTACCCAGATCCCTGATCCAGAGGATCCAGTAGTGAAATACTTTGGCAGGCTGGGCTGGTACCAGTGAAGAGTGCATGAGATCATGTTCCAGTGTTGGAACATCCTAGGGAATAAACGATGTCTGTTCCTCTGTGTGACCCAAGTTTCAGAGATCTGCACTGGAATACAACATTTCATTCCATAGTTCCTGAATTTCCCTCGATTCACAGGTGTTCAGGCAGCTGCCAATGTATTTATGAGAGTTAACTTTTTCCAAGTACTTCAGGAATTGAAGTAAAGAGATTTCAGTCAGCAGGCTGGAAGGTGTGAATGCCAGTTGACATCTGCTGCTTCTCATCCTCTTGCTCAGAAACTGCAGGGCCATGGTCAAAAGTATTGATTTGAAAGACTTTCAGGAAGCTCTGTGTGTTCATGGACTACACAGAAATTTGTGTTGTTAAGTTTAGGAGATGGTTAAAGCCAGGTTAAACATAATCAAGGCTTAAAAGCAAAAAGAAGTGTGGCCTTGCTGTAGGAACAATGATGCTGTGCTTGTTTGTCATTTCTATTCCTCCTTCCTTTTCCTGATTTTTTAAAAACTATTTTTCTTGGAGGTTCATGCAAATATTCCTGGATGGGGGTATCCTTATTTCAACCTGTCCAATAACAGGTTGAAAGAAAGGGGAGTGATCTTAGAAACAGTAGTGTGGACGGAAGAAAACAAGGGCTTCCAGTGAATATAAAACATGAAAATTACCAAGATATTTTTTGGACATCATCTTTGGAGCTGCATGAAAAATAATGTACAGGAAATTAGTTTTATTTATTTCTTATTTCCTGTGTAAGCTTGGGTACAAAATATCTAAATAAATGGCCTACCACGAAGAGAGAGAGGAAATTAACCCAGGACTGTTTTCATTTTTCTTGGTTTTAGGTGGTTGTTCATTTGATGAGCACTACAGTAACTGTGGCTATAGCGTCGCCTTGGGAACCAATGGATTTACCTGGGAGCAGATCAACACCTGGGAAAAGCCAACAATGGATCCTGCTGTCCCAACTGGTGAGTGAGGAGCCTCATCAGCATGATGAGATGCACTTCTTGGAGAGAATCAGATCTTAATGCTGTGTGTGTGTGTGTGATGGCTTTGGGAACACACAACAGCAGAGCAGGATTTTACTCTGGGATAAAATGTCAATTTTGTGTTTAAAATATTCTGGCTACAGAATTCATAGATGTGAGGTGGCTTTTGGCAACATTTGCTACTGGATGTCTTTGAAGAATTGTTTCACGTTTCTTATTCTTATTTTGTTTCTCATTTAGCAGAGAGGAAATGTTTTGGATATAAAACTCTAAGGTTCAGCCAGCTTTTGGCATGTTTCTGGATGAGAGAGTTATCTGGGGAGGTTCATGTTGGACAGGCCAGAAGTAAAGCCTTAAAATCTGTGGAAGTATTGGACATTGCAGTTACCATTTAGCTCTCAACTGATGGTTTGAAATTCCAATTTTCAGAAAGACAAGAAAGTTCTTAGAGAATTAGTTTTGGTAGCTAATGCTTGATTAGGCTGGGACTTGAGACAGGAGAATTTTCATATTCAAGAGAAACATTTCCAGCTGTGACACTTACCAGTTTCCAATTTACTAATACATACTGAGTGTAGATTTCCATGTGATAGCCGGAATATTCTTAGCAGAACTCACGGTGGTGATAATTTCCAAGTTTTGTTTTCCACTGAAAGTTACCATTAAGCTTTTTATTGGAATGAATTCTCTAGCCTTAAATGCTTTGTTTACATTGAAAAAGAACTTGATTTAAGAAAACACTTTAAAGTTCAATAAAAATTCTACTTTGCCCATGTTGGTTGCCACCTAAAATAGCAGCACAGTCTCTTTCAGGCACACAGTGGTAAAAAGACTTCATCAGCCAGCTAAGACTTTGATTTCACTCCTAAAAAAAGAAATGTTCGTTGTGATTAGTGCATTGCAGTGTGAGAGTATGAGCTATGTGGAAGGACAGAATATAATGTTGTTTAAGACATATTCTTATGCCTGTAATTATTGGGATAAGAGACTTGTAATTGCTGGCTGCCTGGAAGGACACAGTGAGGAGCTGAGGCAGCAATAGCTCCCTGCCACAGCCACTGACAGACAGCCCAGACCCCATTCCTGGGGGCTTGTCAGTAAAAAAACAGCTCAGGAGACACCAGCCTGGCTGGGCTTCCTCCAGCACTGAAAGCTGTGTGAGTTCTGTGGGTCTTAAATCATTTATCACTGGAAATTGTTCAGAATAGGAGGCTTCAGAGTGTGTCACACCTTGGTTTGGCTGTGGCATGCCCAAAGGAGTGAATTGTGGAGGTTGCAGGTTTTTGGTCCTGCCTGTAAGAGTGTATTCATGATTCTGGATGTTGTTTTGTTTTAAATCGTGGCAATTTTATCTGTGGGACTCCTCATCTTCTGGTTCATTGTTGTATCCTTATTTTGTGTCCTTGCTAAAGACCAAGCTGGAGAGACATAGCAAATCTTTGAGTTAACTGATCCTAGAAGGAAAATGTAGGAACTTACACAGTTTTGGTGCAGTTAAGAATCTGGAACAAATGGAAAGGTTTATATGGCTTGCACTGGAGGAGTTCAATGCTTTGATAACTCCTAATGTCCAAGTTAACCCTTCCTGGCCTCCTCTGGAGGTATATTGTCATCAGAAATACCCGGGAAGCATGGAGGGGTCAGCAGAGCTGGGAAAGACCTCTGAGGTTATTGACTCCAACCATTATCCCATCCCCAAACCATGTTCCCACATCTCTGTGTTTTATGGCCATGTGTGCCACATCTCCTCATTTTATGAATTCTTCCAGGGATGGTGACTCCACAACTTCCCTGGGCAGCTGTTCCAGTGCTTGACAGCCCTTCCAACAAAGAAATTTTTCCTAATGTCCAATCTAAACAACAAAAGACAAGCAACAGCCTGGAATGGCATGATTTAAAAAAACCCCAAAGCAACAAACCTACCCAAAAAACCCCAACCCCAAACAAACCACTCCATATGCACAAAAACCCCCAAGCCAGCCCCAGAACATCACAGTGTAGTTTCTCCAAATACTTGTGGTTTCCCCCTTTCCTTGCTATCTGGTATAATGAAAAAAAATATCTAGAGATACTCCAGCACTGCAAATTTAATAAAGGTTAGACCTGAAACAAAAAATGCAGAAGATTTCATTGAAGTTAAAAGGCAAAGGTAAAGCAGCCATCAAGTGGGAATGTGCTGATACAGAAATACTGTGTAAGAAGGTTTGAAGGAGCACGAGGGGAATTGAGTCAGTTCCTGATGTGACTGATTGATGTCACAGGACTGTTCACAGAGAACAAAGGGCAAAATCAGGTGGAAGATCATGGACCACAGCAGATGTGTGCAGAAGGGCCTGGTGTAACAAAGCCCATGGTTTCAGGAGCTGTCCAAGTCGTGTTAACCTTGGAGTAAACTGCAGAGTTCAATCAGACCCCCTGAAGCTGGTGAGACTTTTGGAGCTATTATTGAGAGTCTGTTGCTGGCTAGAATTGTGATGTTTGTGTTGGTTACTCTTTGAAAAGCTGTTTGGTGGGAATAAAAGCTGTTTACTCAATATTCATGTGGAGGCAAAGCCAGGTGGATGAAGTGAAGAACAGCATGTTCCACTCCTACAGGCTGGGACATCTTTAAAGCTGGAGTCCTAGAACATGTGATGATTGACTTCTCATTCCACTGCACTTCTCCACAGCAACTGAGAGAAGCAGGGTGTAAATCTGCTGAGCTGCAGGGTGTAAGAGGTGGTAACAAAGAGGTGGAACAAGCACCCAGAGGCACGACAGAGCACAGGGAGTGGAGGCAGGAGTGCCAGCAGGGCTCGGGGAGGCAGTAATGCAGATTTTTATGTTGGGACTCTATTTTGAACACTGCCATACTTTTATAGCAGGAAATAGGTTAAAATTGTACATTGTGGAAGTCTGAAAACAAAAAAGGGAGCAGGAATGAGGTTGGTTCAGTGACACTGAGTCAGCCTGCAGTGCTGGAAGCATGGCCAACCCCCAGCTGCTCAGCCCTTTGCTCTGGAAAACGTTTTGGCTTTCCTAAGTACCAGCAGATCCCTTTGAATTCAACCAAGCCACAGAACTGTGTCCTCCTGAATACTAATGATGCTGTCTAGCACTTTTTAAAGTCCTTTTCACTGCTAGATCTCAGAGTGCTCTTCAAAGGAGGTCAGTACCATGAATGAGAGCCCGAGTCCCCAGAGCTGTGTAATTCTCTGCTGACACACTGCTGCAAAGGTCTCTGCCCAGGGATGTCATTCTGGTCTTTATTTTTTTAATTAAAATGTCAAAAAGAAAAAAAAAAGCCAATTAAACTGCTCCATTAGCAATGTAGAAGTTTGTAGGCAATTTGTTTTACTCCGTTGCCAGCAAATAAAGTGTTTCCCATGAATTCTGTGGTTAATTCCTTAGGGCTGGAAACAGTGTTAATTGGGGGATTAAGAACCAGATGTTTGTTGTTCTGAATAAATGTTTCAAAAAGGCAGAACACATGAATCCTAGGTATCCAACCCCCAGATTTCAGTGGGACTTGGGTTCCACCTCCTTGCACAATAGCAGGAGTGATTATAACAAAATATTCTCTAACAGATGGGTGTTTACTTAAGCCTGAATACCCTCAGTGATGAGTATTCTGTAGCTTTGGGGCTGTTTGTTCCACTGCTTGAATTGCAAAGGTTCTCAAACCTTCATTTTCCTTTCTGTGGCTTCAACTTTTTTTTTTGTTTTTTCCATTTTTGAATAAGGAAAATAATCAGTGGTTGCTCTCTTATAACCTCTCCTATATAGGAGTATGCAGTTAAATCTTTATTTCTGCAGGAACGTGACCCAGTCCTTTTAACCTTTGTTAATTGTCTTGTTTTCTTCCCTGTGCCTTCAGTCATCATTTTCTCACCTTTTGGTGGGTTTTTGTCTGAAGTTGTGCTACCAAGCAAGGATTCAGCACTCTGCATGGCATTGCTGGAAGGCACAAGACCAACCAAGCCAGTCTGGGGTCCTGTGAGAGCAGGACTTGGGCTCTTTCGTGGGTCTTCTTTGAGGCAGATGCTTGGTTAGAACAACAAAGAAATAGGTTTATATCAACTAGGCAAAAGTACTGCTCTTATTCAGTGTCACCACTTTGCAGCATTCCAAAGAGCTGGGACCTGGCTGCTCTGGCAGCAGTTGCAAGAATAATATTAATAATGAAAGTATTTAACATTTAAAGTTCAAAGTATTTTACTATCATTTGCTAATTAACTCCAATGGAGACTTAACCAGGGCTGACTAGACTGAAGTAATTACTTTAATTGTATTAAATATGATTCTATTTGAATGCAAAGGCATCATGCCTTGTGCATTTGTGCAGCC
Source organism: Serinus canaria (assembly GCF_022539315.1). NCBI lineage: Eukaryota > Metazoa > Chordata > Aves > Passeriformes > Fringillidae > Serinus > Serinus canaria. The sequence continues at coordinate 3,474,247 of NC_066333.1, forward strand.
GCATTTTTTGCTGTTGGATTTTAATCCCACCTTTACTTTGTGAAGTTTTCCTGTTCCAGTTTAGCAGATAAATAATCAGCACACAGAGGCTGAATTCCTGGCCCCATCTGCCTGACTGCTCCCTTGCTTTCATCTCTGTAGCACTTAGAGCAAGTGCTACTTTGCTTTCACAGAAATAAACAATAATTCTTCCAAAAAAAAAAATGGAGTAGATGTGTATATAAACAGAGATCTGCATCTCTGAGTGCTCCACATCACTGCTGTTCCTTGCTCCCACTGTTTTCCAGCTGGGCATTGTCTAGGAAACAGAGTGTGGGTATGAAGAATGTATGGATTAGCAAAATGTTTGGGATAAATGATAATATTAGAATGACATCACTTGTAGGTTATCAAGCGAGTGCAAATGGCCTCACTTTGCATCCTGATTCCACAAAACATCTTCTGCAAAGAGCAACAGGACCTGCTGTTGTTGAAGGGTGGTTTTGTGACAGAAATTGGTGCATTTTTATCTCCCATTGGAGTAATTTAGGTTGGAAAAGCCCTCTAAGATCATCAAGTCCAACCCTTACCCCAGCACTGCCAAGGCCACACTAAAGCATGGTCCCAAGCATTCCATGACACATTTTTGAATGTTTCCAGGGATGATGACTCTACTGCTTCCCTGGGTAGCCTGATCCAAAATCTGTCCACCATTCCATTACACATTTTTTAATGTTTCCAGGGATGATGACTCTACTGCTGCCCTGGGTTCCAATATCTGACCACCCTCTTGGTGAAGAAATATTTCCTGAGAACTGATCTAAACCTCTGTCTAAGTGGTGGGTGTTTTGAGATGGTATTTTCAGGCCCAAATGAGATCTGGGTGTGGCCTTAGAGAGCCTGCATCCTGTGTCCCAGTAGGTGAGCCCAGCTCAGAGCTGTCCAGGGTGTGCAGGGCATCACCTCCCCTGGATGTGATGGATCCCCCACCATGGCACCACCTCGCTGAGAAATCACAGCAGAATCTCTGTCTTTCCTCCTGCAGCAGAGATGAGGGATGGGGGACTCTTCCCACACCTCAATGAGTCTGTTCCTTTGTTCTAGGAACTGGAGGAGTCTCTGAGCTTCTCACTGGAAGAACAGAAGGGTCATCATCATTAGTGTTGCTCTGTGAAACGCTCATTTAGCAGGCAAGCATGGAGATATATCCAGGAATTCCAGATGGCCAAATTCCACTTGGGCTGCCCTGAACTGAGTGAGGTTTTATGGGAATCTAACAGGCCAAATGCTTTCCTGTGTCACCTTTGTCTTTTTGTGAGTGGCACCATGGAGTTGGAGCAGGAATGGATAATTATCCAACAGCTTTCCTTCTGGAAGGTGATAACCCACAGGGGATGGGCAGGATGCTTTCATTCTCTTCAGGAGGAGGGAGATGTGAAGCTACTGCTGACCTCCAGAAAGGCCAGAGACCCTCTGTGCATAGGTCAGGCATTTGTCTCCTCTCCCTGCAGGCCAGAATGGTGCCAGCAGGAGTTAGACTCAACATTTGTAAATTTGAAAGGCAAGGCAGTAAAATTAACATTTCCCCCTGTCTGAGTGTATTAATTCTTGCTTACAAGAAAATACAAAAAGAAACTTGTTAAAGGAATAAATTAAAATTCATCTGTGTATATGATGAATCATGATTCAGTTTTGTCTGAGAGGGAGAAAAAAAAATTGGCTCAGCTGCCTGTGTATTTTTTTTCCCTCCAAAAATATTTTATGCAGGGGAAATTACTAAGAATGAGTCAAATATGTTTCTCCCCACTCTTTCACTTGCACACAAGTAAATAGATTAGTCTGTGGCTTGTTAATGAGCTCCAAGTAATTTCTCAGCTGTTAGGGTCTAAAGAGAAAGGGATCTCTGGAAAGTTTCCCCAATGTGTTTTTATTTTGCTTTTTACTCTGCAGCCTCCTGTCTGTGCTTTGGGATTTTTTTCTTGTAGTTGTAAATAATTCTTCCCCATTTCCAGAATTTCATCCCTGCTTGATGCTAACCTGAGTTTTTTTTGGGATTGACTGCAGGTGTTGGGTTTATTTTAGTGGCTGTGCATGCCAACGTTGAGGTTTCCAGAAAAGTGCCCACGTTTAACCTATTCATGAATGCAGCTTTGGGAGGAATGTAACCTTGCAAGCAACAAGAGAGAGTTTTTTCTGTTTTTCCAGCCTTCAATTCCTCTGTTTTGCTCTCTCCAAGCCTGAAGCCACCCCTCAAATTCATTCTGTGATGCTGCCCAGCACCAGGATCTGGGTGTCTCTTGGAGGAATATGTTGTTACCCGTATGTTTTTACTACCTTGTGTTAGGTCTGGGCTGTCAGTAACTAAATCCCACCTGTGTACGTGTAGAAATTCTTGCTTATTCAGCAATGAAGACCATGATCATGAACTGCTTTCAGACAGGTAGCAATTTAAATCTGTGAGTTTTAAGAGTGATTCTTACCAAATATTTGCTCTGTCTCGTGTTCCTGTGTTCTAACACCCAGTAAAACCTTTCCTTTGGGATGGGGTGTGCTGCTTTTGGATGAAATAGAAACAGTGGGGGATTGTTTGACCTAAGTCTGTGGGGAAATTGCAGACCTTTAAGTATATCACACTTAGCTGACTAAGGACTTGCTTTTAAGGATGTAAAAAGTAGATTTAATTAAGAACATTTACCTCTCTAGAAGACTTTTGCTGAGAGGAATTTACATCCCAGGTTTTAATTCTGGGTCATTCCCATTGTAAAGGTGAGAGAGAATTTCTCCTCATGTGCTGTTGTCAGAGGTCAGCAGAGCCATCCTTCCACTTAGAGGGAGGTGGAGTTTTGGTGCTGAAATCAAGCTCAGCAAGGATGTGCAGCCTTCAGTGAGCTCACAGGGCAGAAAGAAATGATACCACAGACCAGAATGGCTTCTAGGAAGTGTTTTAATAGCCCTGAAGGGATTGCTGTCTGCTGGGAGCACACACAGTTCTGCACCTTGATGTGTTAAATGGTACATTTGAACTGTTGTCAGTCTCTTTCTGAGCCTTTCCTGCCAGGGCTTCCCCAAACAGAGCTGTTGGAGTGTCAGGACCTTTCCATTATCACCATTAGTGGGATCATGGCACTGCCACAGCATCACTCAGCATCACCCTGGGAGGAAGGACAAGCCAAGCTGCTGGTGAACTTGTCCCTCCTGCATGGTTTCAGCACAGAAACATTAATTTCTCTCAGCACCTGTTGGCTCTAGCAGGAGCTTCTGCCTCTCAGCATCTGAGCACACAGCCTGTATTTTCTATAGTGTGTTATTTGGAGCTCTGGTAGGACATGCTGTCCACATGCCAACGTGCTAAAACGGCTTTTGGTTTGAGGGAATTTTATAACCAGTGGAAAAATATTTCTCATGAACACCTTCAAAATCTTCAGGAGATGAGAAATAGAAGAAAGAGAGGTTTCTTTCCCATAGATGAAATTTAATATAAGTTCTATTGAAATAAATGTGGTTGCAGGAGTAAACAAGATGCATAGGTAGAATGAGGGATGGAAAAGTCTTTCTGACAAAAATTAAATGCTAAAATTGATAAATGTGAAGTCAGTGGATATTAAGGAAGAAGCAAAGCTGTGAGTAAACAGGAGCAGAAGTTTGAGGAGGAAGAGATAAATTCTAGTGCTTTAGAAGGAACTGATTAGGGATATTGCAGGTCTAGTGAGGGCTGAGATTTGTAACAACATTTGAAGAGTGAATTTTTGAGTAGACAGAATTCTGCCTTTTGGTTTTTTTCCTCCTCTCAAACTGTGAACCTGCTCTGCTTTGGGTATTTTTTCTTTTTCTGCAAGGTTTGTGAACAGCCTAGAGATGGACAGGTCTAACAGGAAAGAAGTTCCCAAAGAAGAGTGACCTGAGAACCTGCACGGGGCAGGGTCAGACAGAGCAGATTTGAAAGAGGGAAGGAGAAGGCCTTGAATGAAGAGACAAATACTGACAGATGAGGATTTACAAAAGGAAAATTTGGGGAAATCAGAGGCAAATTACTCCTCAGCCTGATCCAAGAAAGCAACTGAGGCATTAAACAGGGATTAAAGGCAGAGGGTGAGCAAAATACAGGAAGGGTAGGAAGCATGTTGCCCAGCCCTTCTGAGCCCTGGGAGCTCTGAGGGAATTTTCAGCTTTTTGGAGCTGTTTAACATGGAGTCAGTGGAATTAGACAGGCATCCTTTAAATCCAGTGGGAGCTGGGTGTAATCTCTCTGGCTAATGCACTTTCCCCCCCCTCATTTGTCTCTTTTGCCCAGTGAACTCTCTTCTTTCTTACTTTTTTCTTTAGTTTGTTACTTTTGTCACCAACCACCACACCACTTAACAGACTCCCAGCACCTGAGTACAAAGCTATGGAAGAACATCCAAGATTTCAGTGTTAAGAATTATTTACTAATGCAGTTTCTTTACCACAAGCCCTATTCAGTGTACAGTGAACTAACTGTAAGTCTTTCTGCCAGCTTCCAAATAAACAGGATGGAGACTCATAATGAGCAGATTTTCAGATGCTTTACTATTTAATTAGAAGGATACAGATTGTTTGATGGAATGATAATAACCTCTGATCACTGGTTCCAATGAGAACTGTTGCTATTGAGAACTTGTGGGGGAAAGAGAGTTCATTTTTCATGCTTAGGAAATATTAGCATTTGCTATTGCCAGTATCAGATATTTAGTGTGTGTAATTTGGCACATGAAAAATGCTGGCTTTTAAAAGTCTTTTCCAAAAGTCATTTATATATGTACAAAAGCAAGTTGATAGCAACAATATTAATATATCCTCATGGAGAAAAAAAATAATGTAAGCTTCTCCTACACAGGCAATCCAACCTCCTTCATGTCATTCACCTCCTTTAGAAGGACTGGAAACTGTTGTGCTTGTGTTCCTTTGAGATGTAAAGTTGTTATATTACAAATTATCACTTGTTTTCAGTATTGACTAGATAAATAAATGCAATTATGTTTATCAATGTTGAAAATTAAGCAACAGAAAGCAATTGTGTGTGTTTGAGGATCTTTTCAAATGAAAAGCTGTATTCACTGAATTCTCATCGGCGCTTTTTCTCCCTGACATGTTTCATGATGTGAGCTCTCAATTGAATGAACAGCTGCAGTAAAAATGGCACCAGCCAAGTCACAGGGAATTCACAGGAAATTGAGATGTACCAGGCTTCAACATAAGCCACTTGGGCCCTCATTTACCTTGAGAAATGCTTGGCTTTTCCTTAGTAAAATGTCTTTGAACATGGAAAGGTGTCAAGCCCTTTGGGTAAACCTCTTATGGGTAGAACAAAGACACTTTGCTGGCTGGGTTTGTCTTTCTTAGGGTGGAAAAGGCTTTTCCTCTGGTCTTCTACTTTGGATTTACTTACAGTGCATGCATGAGGGAGTAATATGAAAGAAATGCCAGTGTTGATCAGAAGGATGCAGTAAGGGAAGCAGAATAAGAAACCCTCACCACAGCTCAGGTGCCTAAGAACCTCCTTGATTCATCTCATTCTTCTAAAACAAGACCTGCCTTCATGCTGAAGATCTGAACCCATCCCCTAGATCTTTGGAAATGCCTTGCAGGACTGCTGGCAGGGTCAGGATGCCAACTTCCCACCCTGGCACACACAGCAGAGGTGGCAGCACAAGGAAAGCACCAGCTTGGAGGCAGCAAGTGGCTCAGTGTCCTCAGAGCCATGAAACAGCAGAGCTGTTTCTGATTAATCTTAAATGCTTTAGAACAAATGTTTTATGTCCTCAAAGTTGATGCAGCGCTTCCATTTTTTGATTTACTTCTGTGCCACTCTTGTTTAACAGCCAAAAAACAAGCTTTACAACCTTTAAGCAGTGAGATGAACACTGTCATGGGATAACAGTTCCTGATGCCTCCTCAAGAGTCAGTCTGCCCCATTAACTCACCATTCATAAGCATAAAGCCTTTCCAATCTTCCTTTCCCTCCATCCCTCTTGTTTTCCATGTAGATGAGACTTTCTTTGCATTTCTTTTTTTCCTGCAATACCATCTTCATCTTCCACGTTCCTTTAGTAATGGCAGTGAAGATCAAGCTGTGAAGAAATCTGGCAATAAACCCCAAATCACCTTCTCCATCAACTCCAGCCTAATAGGAGATAATCAAAGTATTAAAAAACAAACAAGCTATAGGCTAAATTAACTTCTTGCTAAATTTGTTGCAGTCTAGGGTGACTGAGTGAAGATGTGCCATGGATATTGCAGTGCTTTCTCATGGCCAGTTTTACTACTCCATCTGTCCACAGCAGAAGAATTTCTTCGCCTGTTTCAGTTTTATAGGTCTGAGTTTTTTAGCAGTACAGTTATGGGAATATTCAAAGGAGGAATCATAACCAGAGAGAAGTGGTTTAGCTTAGTCCTCATTAGCTGTTCATCTAGAACAGATTGCCTGGGACGGACTTCTGGAGTGTGTCTGATTGCTGCAGCATGGTGACTTAATGGGGAGAGGTTTTTATCAGCTTAAGTGAGCCTGTGCCAACTGACCTCACAGCTTGGTGTGCAGTGAATGAGCTCTAGAAACTATGGTTTCAGTCTAGGATCTCGTTTGTGTGTCCTCCTTTGAACTTGACGTGCTGTCGTGCATTTGTTTGGTTTGAATTTGGCATCTGGCATTGCTGATCTGAACTAAACCTCCACCATCCATCCATCAACATTTTTTGTTCTTCAGTCCAGCTCTCTAGTCCAAAAAATCCCGCTCCCTACATGTTTCTTTCTGTTTCCTTATGCTCTAAGCCTTTCTTCTGATGTAACATTCATGTTCCTAATCCTGCTGTTTCTAGAAACTAGATTTTACTCCTTTACTCAGGAGTGTTTTTACATAGCAACAAACCAAGAAATTCTCAAGCCTCACTACTGCAGCTCTTATTGAACCATCAGGGCCAGGTTGGATGGGGCTTGGAGCAACCTGGTCTGGTGGAAGGTGTCCCTGTCCATGGCAGGGGGTGGAATAAGATGAGCTTTAAGGCTCCTTCCAACCCAAACCATTCTGTGATTCTGTGACTTCTGCATGTCTGGATTCCCAAGACTTTGTGTCCATTACCTTTCCCCCTCTGTTCCCTTCTTTGCCTTCCTCCCTCAGGATCTGCCACTCGCAGCCTCAAGCCCAGGGAGAGACAAATCTGCAAAACTCTCTTCAGCTCACCAGGGAAACAGCACAAACCCACTCCTGCAGCAGAGCTGAACTGGTGCAGAGAGCATTTCTCAGCCTTGTAGCCTTAAACTGAGAGACAGGATTTCAAAAGCTAATTTGCTTGTTTTCCTAGCACGATCTTCATTCTACAAGGGAGAGAAGATGATCTAATCTAATTTAATTTTGCTCTTTGAGGAGAAGGGAGATCACTTGGCCAGCTGCTGCTCTGAGCAAACAGGAGCGTGCAGGCTACAAGATAAGCTTTGAACTTTATCAAGTCTCTTGGCAGTATATGCTAATGTGTGCTGTTGGGAGAGTTCTGAAACTTTCCCCTCTGATTGTATTAATTAGTTTGCTGCTCTAAATGAGCCATATCTCCCTGTAAAATAAGGAGCTGTTACACATCAGGCTTTCCCTTTCCCTGATGCTTTAGTGTTTGGGCAGAGTGGACCATGATTTCAAAATCAGGCCAAGCCCGCGTCCTCACAGCACTGCTGCTGTTTTGACTTCTTTTTGAAACTTTAGGAATAATCTAATCAAGCTGTTCCTTTATTACAAGAGGGAAAAGCATGGTCTCCAATCCTGTGTTTGAAGAGGAAGACTTTTCCTCCCCAAACTTTGTAACTTTTGAAACCCAAGGTAAGGAAGCATCTCAGCGCTTCTGTGGTCATTTTGTCTAGACAGTGACAAACTCCTTCAAAAAACAAATCCACTGTGATTTAAAGGTTCTCAAAGTCAGTGCTGTCTCTGAAGTGGATTTGTTGCATTCTTAAAGCTGTAGTTTCTAGATGAGGTAAATTTACCTTCATGTTTAGGGATATTTCCATGTCCATAACTTTTACAACAGCCTGACACCTCCCACCAGCTGGAATGCCCCAGACCCTCCAAACCTTCCACTGGGACTCTGCTTCCACCCCTGCTCTGCATTCCCAGCATGAGCTCTGGCTTCCTGTGAAACCCACAGGGTTCTACCACAAGGTGCAGGGTGCTGGCAGGTGTGTGTTTCAGACAGGAACAGTGATAGAGAAGTCATAAATGCTTTGGAAAAAAATGGAGTTTTGTTGTGATTATCATCTCAGCTCCTCTTGCTGATGAGCTCATTGAGGTAATTAGCAGTGCCCTGACTCTGATCCTGTATGTCCCAGTATTGTCCCAGGCTGTTTGACAGAGCCATCCCTGTCTTCAGGAAAATAGAACTAACCAGGGGTTCAGTTTCAGGGCTTCTTAATTTTCAGGCTTTCTTGGTGGTACAGCAGAAGTCCATGACTGTTCCAAGAGAAGTCAGGGTTCCAGTGCATGGGAGACTTCTCTGCAGCCTGGATAACCTGGGCTGAGAACCAGCACCCTGTGAGGTGACACAGAGTGACACAGAGCCCCAAACCTGCTCACCCAGCCTGGGAGGTCCTGCCTGTCTGAGCTGCTGACTCCAGTCTGTCTCACCCCCTGCATTCCAGAGGTTCTCCTGTCAGCATGCTCATGTTTACAGATTTGCTGTGTTAGGAGTAAAAGCTTAACTTTCTCTTCATTGTATCAACTTAAAGATGATATAATTGTCTCATGTGGGTGTTTTAAATGAAATAATTGACTTTTTCATCAGTTTTTGTGAGCAAGCACAGGTCCAGCCTACAGCTTCACAGCCAGGCTGGCCTGTTGCTGCCCTTGATACACCAAATGCCTGCAGGTTGTACATTGTGCTTAGACCCCTCAGCCACCTCTCTAAGCAGAGAGATCCAAACATTTGGCTAAGATCTCACTTTTGGCTCAAAGATAAATGTGAACTGTTCAGAAATCCATTTGGGCCCAGGCACAGCTCTGTGAGAGCCTTTCCAGCACAGGTAATACACTGGGAATTATTTTTGCTTTCTTGTCCTATCAGCTATCTCTTTAAATTTCTTTTTCCATTTGTCTGAGAAAGACTTAAGCAGTAGATGAATCACCAACATCCTTCTTGTGAAATAGTGCTCATAGCTTCCATATTAAAGGTAAAACTTCATCTCAAGTCCTTCATAAAGACTTCCCTCAGTCTCCATATTCTTGTGGAAAAAGAGAAGGTACTGACATTTCCATCTGAAATTAACTCTTGGCTCAAATTGCAGAAAACCCAGTGATTTTCCCTTAGTTTTAGTTACAGGAATGTGACCAACAGTAGGGGTTTTTTAGGCAGCCTAAAAACTCTGCCTGCCTTTTTATTTCTTTTCTTTTCTTTTTTATAGCTCATGAGATCGCAGACTTAATACTCCCACCTGCTTTTCCTGAATACTTTTTCATTATTCCAAAAGCAAAGGCAATAAGCATTATCTCACTCACTGATAGTTATATTTAAAGCTTTCTTAAACTGAGGTCAGATAAAAAACATGAGCAGCACAAACTGGGCTTGTCAATGTACATTGCAGAGCCTGGACAGGATTCAGTGGGTTGTGCAAATTTTCTACAAGGACAAATTTTTTATTCTGTGTATTTGATATGTGTATTCACAGAACTCTACTTGAGCTTAAAGAAAGTGATAAAACCCTTCAAACTTCAGCTTGGATGGGGCTCGGAGAGCCTGGGGTAGTGGAAGGTATCTCTGCCCATGGCAAGGGATGGAACAAGATTAATTTTAAGGCCCCTTCCAACCTAAACCATTCTGTGATTCTATAAAGAATTAAGTTTATTCAATATTCTATTTAATAGGGGGTTTGGGTAGTACTGAGGCATTTTCATTCTGTTGGTAGATATTTATTCCTGGAGACTGGCTGGCTGTGCAGGTGTCCCCTTGCCAGAGGGGAGGGATGGAGCTCTTCCTCTCTGTCCCTCTCTCTGCCAGGTGCTGGGAGCAAGGCTGAGCACCTTGTCCACATCTGTCCAGGTGTGTTCCTGCAGTGGGATGGGCCTGGCAAATGTGTGCCCAATTTGCTATTAAATGGGTTTTTTTTCATTCTCTCATCCTCCAGTCTTTGATCCAAACACACAACCTGCATTTTCCCCTTATTTACACCCCTGTAACTAATAAAGCTTTCACAAACCAATTATGCTTTCCCAAACTGATTATGCTTTTACAAACACATGCATCATCACTGATTGTATCTAATTGAAAGTTTGCTGCAAAGACTCTGTTATCCAGGCCAGTGTAACAATTCCTGTTGGGTCTGTCCTGCTTAGCTGGGGTTGCTGAGGCAGTGCTGTGCTGCCCTCTGCACTGATTTAATTCCAGTGAAATCAGGAAATCCCTGCACACAAATAAAAACTTCTGCATCCTTTCATGTCAACAGAGCTACAGCTGTGCTAAGAGAGGGCAAGGGCTCAGGTGCATAGGTGAAAGCTGAAGGTTTGGATAACATCTCTACCAATTAGTTCAGGCATGCAAGATAATTTTGCTAATTTTTGATTAGTTAAAAGTAAGTGGAAGATGGTGCAGAAGGGAAGGAAATTATTTCAGCTTCAGTTAACACACAGTTAAAACTACCTTTTCCAGCCTTTGCACTGCAGACTTACTTGAGAATATTATCACTTCAAAGTACTTAGCTCTAAAAATCTCATAATGAACATTAGAATTTTTTTATTTCAGGATACTGGTCTAACTGCAGCAGCAGTTCAATCAGCCTTGCAGTAGTGCAATCTTATTGAATTTCTGCCAGGAATGTAAATGAGAAGCCATTCCTCTTTAAAAGGTTCAGATAATATAATTAATTGCATTCATTTTCAAGGTGATGTCTTGCTTGTTTGGGCCAGTGAGCAGTGGGGGATAAAAAAATGGAAATTTCATCCGTGATTACAAAAGAGATAGTGATTTACTAATTGCCTTTCACCTTTTCCTGACAGTTGGTATCTCTTACCAATCTGCCTCCAGCCACTGGAAGCTGTTCTGTGGTGAGAGATGAGGATAAATACACTGTGAGGAACTCTTTAGTGGTGAATTTGTTTTTCCTTCATGGGGAACTACATTTGTCTCCTGTGCTTTATAGCAAGTGCAGCCATTTACCCTGTGACCCCTGTGCTTTAGGTTAAAACGTGTTCCAGCAGAGAGAATTGTACTTTGGAACAATCCTCCTTTGCAGGGTGCTGTGTCTCATGTTTCCAGCTCCAGAAACATAAAATAAAGAGTGATTTACATCAGTTCACTAAGGTGCCACGGGGTGCTGCAGATGGTGCCCCTTCCTCATATTGCTGCCTTGTCAAAACTCAGTCTCCCACAAATGTCTCAGGTTCTGTGTTGCTGGAATGGCTCCCAAGGTATCAGAAAGTCTCTTTTTCCCAGCCCTGAGACCAAAGAAGAAGTTGAGATTCCTCAGTTCTGCTTTTCAAGATTGTTTATTTTCTCTTATCTCTCACATTCTCTCTCTGCCCTGCTGAGATCTGTCCAGCAGGTCAGGTTGTGGCACAGTCCCTGCCCTTGGGGTGCTGTTGGCTTTTTATACTAAGAACTAGGTGTGCTTTTTTTACAATAATTTTCCAATCCCTGTCACCCGTGTCAGACAGTCTGTCTCTGCTCTAAACCAATCCAAGAGTGCCACCATCACAGCAGAAGATGGAGGACAAGAAGAAGAAGAAGGACAGGACATGCCCAGATTCCTCCATCTTCCCTCTTGAACCCCCATTCTAAAACCCCAAAATTCTACTTTTTCACCCTGTGACAAATTCACTGTCATTCTACTCAAACCCTTGTGGTTTGTAACTCCTCACACAAAGTTGGGAATTGTTTCCATGGCTAAAATGGAAGGCACAGGTGTCTTTGACTCCGTGCCAAGGTCTCTGAGCCCCTGCCAGGGTCTGGAATCACCCAGGGCAGCCAGAGGAATGTCCTGGGTTCTGACAAAATGAAAAGCCCAAAATCAGATTTCACAGCCTGGTGGGGTGCTGGCTATCAAGCAGGGCAGCTCTGGGATCACTCCTGTCCCTTGGTGTCCTGGCTGCTGTGGAGTGCCAGTGTGCAGTGCCCTGTGCTGGGGCAATGGAAGAGCTGCTCACAGGTGTGGAGAAACAGATGTTTTCCTTGCAATCCATGGTTATAGAGTGATGTGCATTTAAGGAAACATTGCTCTTATATGAATATAAATACAGCTGGATCTCCCCTGCCCCAGTTCAAGGCTGGGAAACTGGTTTGGGTTTTACTAGAAAAAAAATCAAAAAGGAAAAGCATCAGAGTCAGAGAACCCTGAAAACAGACATGGGTAGCACATTCAGGAAACTTTTAAAAGCTATTTAAGCCTTTGATGCAAAATACATTTATACTCCTGACAGTTTCACTTCTTGCTCTTCCATTTAAATGTCAGATATTTCATATCTACAGGAAACTCACAGTGCAATGGCTCAGTAGGATCAGGGAACACCTGCACGAGAAAGGAGCACCAGAGTTTCATTTGAATCCCAGCTGTGTGAGGAAAGGCAGGAGCCATCCCCACAGGCTTTGCCAGTGCTCTGTGGTTCCCAGTTCTAGACAGCAGGATGAGAGGGGACACTCCCAGCAGTTTCTTTATTTCAGACCAAAGGGAAGCCATGGGATGCTCCAGCAAATCCTCTGCTGCTGAAGAGAACTGGAGAAACCTTGAGTCAAGGTCCGGAGCTGTCAGGTGTGCCCAAATCCATTTGTCTCCTAACAGAAACAGAACTTCTGTGGCAAAACTGTCTGTGAGCAGCATTTAAAAACAGTTTTAACTCTTCTCATCTGCTCTTAACTCGCAGTTGCAATTTAGACAGATTAAAAAGTATCAATTAGAATTTAGGAAGGTTTTCCCAGTCTCTTTTGCTATTACTTATTCGTTTTGCTAACAGCAGGATTAGAGCTCGTTCCAGCCCAGAGGTTGGCCAGTGTAAGGTTTGGGAGCTGCAGATAAATGGGATTTTGGGTGTCAGGTGGCTGCAGCTGTGCCATGAATGAGGGCAGTGGTTCCTGCAGCCTCCCTTGGCTGCACTCTGGTCCAGCCCTGCTGGCAGCATGCAGAGAGCTCATTAAATCAATCTGTGTAATGAGATCTGTTTGACTCCGTTTAATTTCCTGTTGAATGCAGATGGGATCAGGGCAGTGCCTCCTCTGACAAACCTCTGGGCTGTGCTGGGGTGCCTTGGGACATTTCCAAGGTTCACTTGCCCATGGAAAAGGGCCCAACTTTGACCCCAGTGAACTGGCAGATCCAAACCCATCAGCCTGTGGATCCAGTGAGGCCGAGCCCCTGCTGGTGCCAGCAGATTCCCATTCCAGGGCTTTAACAAACCCCAACTGGAGCCTCCAAAAACCATCAGCAGATAAACAGAAACTATCAGAAGCTGAACAAACACTGAGGGGTTGGACAGCATGGTGAAAAAGATCACAAACAATGTTTGCTGCTTTACTGAGGCTTAAGTAATTCCCCTGTAGCCAGCTCTGTTTGGAAATGCATAAATAAATACTTTGTACTGAAAGAATGGCTGCTTCTCTAGGAAAAACAAGCTGACAGTTGTTCTTGGGTTTTATTCCTAAAATACTTTTGTTCTGGGCAAAATCAATGCAAAAGAGCAGACAAACCTGGAAGTAACAAAAGCAACAAGGAGGTGCAGGCCTGCCTCTCCTATGGCTGTAAATGCAACATCATTCTGTGACACTTCCTCGTGGCTTTGCTGTTATCCTGGAGTATTTGCCTGCTGGTTCTGGTGTAAATTTGCTTTGTTTACTCCTGGTTCATCTTCCTGAGGGTAAAGCAGGGCAGCAAGGAGTGAAATGGAGCTCTGCTGCTGCCTGTCCGTGCAGGTACAGGTTGTGCATTGCCCATGGAGCCTCAAATGATGGCAGAAACCTTGGAATACTTGAGGCACTCATTAAACTCAGAACTCAGCATTTGCTCCTCTCCACCCCAGCAGTTGTGCTGGCATTCAAAGCCCCTGGGCCCAGTTGAGTTAACTGTGGTGGCCATCACCCAATTGTTCTTTCCTGCCTAAATGAGATGTCTCCCCTGAAAATAACACAAGTCTGGCATGCAGGTGGCACAGCTTTCAAATGGTAAACCAGACAGCAATTATCCTGACTTAGTCACTCATTTGCAATACCCCCAAGTTTTGGAGTTGGATTTTTTATTTTTTTTTAAAGCAGTTGTGGTTGCTGTTTGATATTTAAAGGCTTGTTTGCTTTCAACTGGTTGCTAAAGTCATGGACTGTTCTCACACATGGGAAAGGCAGTGAGATGCTCCCAGGCCAGCCCTGTGGCACAGAGGGACAGGAGGAACCAGGCTGGAGACTCTCACCAGTTCCCACTCAGAAAATTAGCATTAATTCCATTTAAATGCTACATTTGCCATGTATCACAATTCTTTTGTTTTGGAGCTTTCTTAAAAAAAATTGCCTTTAAAGCTGTAACTTAGGATACAAAACAAGGCATGAAACTCTCAAAAAAACTGATTTAGCTTCAAGTTACTGAGCCTGAAGATGGTTTGTGGAGCCTCTTTGCTCTGGAATTGCCCTCCAGAAAGTTTTGGTCCCTCTCCCTCCTCCTGACAGGAGAGACAGTTCTCCAGGTAGATGTGAAGATGCAGAACAACTTTATTTTCATTTTACAGGATTTAAAAACAAAATAACTTTGCATCAATTAGAAGAGCAATGTGGATTTTTAAAATGTGAATGCTGATTTCTGACATTTAAAAATCAGGTGACAATGTATAATTTCTCTGCAAGAAAGGAAATGATCTCACCTGGAAAGGGGAAATGTAGAAGAACTTTGCTGCCTCCACAGAATCATTCTGCCTTTTTTGTATCTGCTCTTTGATCAGTGTGAAGTGTGTGCTGCAAAGTGGGGAAGAAGTGGTCAGAATTGTTTAATTTCAGTACCTTCAGGAAGATTGTTTCCAGTCTGTAAAACACACGGGTGCTTCTGATACCTTCTGATTTGTAAACTCAGTTTATGGTTCATGTCCTGGCACAACCCCTAAGAATCCAGTTGGATTGAGTAGTCAGTGGAAATAAAAAGTGGATTATAACTTGAGAAGAAGGGATAAAAGAATAATGAGTGTCATCTAAAGCAGAAGAAGGGATTGCACCATCCTCCAGAGTTAAGGATGATCTTTGTATACATTAAATAAACTAAGGAGAAATATTTATCAAAGGAATCTATCAAAGATCCAAAATGTGTGTTTGAGCTGGCCTTAAGTACATTTTTTATCTCTTTATGAGGTAGTAAATTGTCAAAATAAAAACTCCTAGAAGTGGCCTGTGGACTTTCTTACAGGAATGAGTGGGAACTCTGTAGCAAGATGTTGAAAATACAAACTTTAGGGTTTGTATAAAGGTTATTTATAATCAAAGGAATAAAAAAAAAATAATAGAATTTGTTCTAGCCCAGGGGTTAAGACAACCTTTGGTTTGGGAGTTGTAGGAAAACATAAGGCAATGAAGCTGTAAAAGCTGAAGAGAGGGGGAATATAAATAATCATACAGTGAAAAGAGAAAAACAAGGCAGCAATAGAAAAAAGGGTTTTAAAGGCTAGGGCTGATGCTTTTAATGCATAGCTCAGCAGCATTAAATGCCCAATAAAAAGCAAACAAATTCTGGACTGAATGAGCAGAGTGAGTGAAAATTGCAGCTGCTGGGGGGGGGGTTGGAGCTCCCCTCTCATGGAAGGGCAGCTCCAAAAGAGATCAGGGCACAGGCAAGGCCAGACTGGGCTGATCTGGGGTCCTGGGGATGCAACAGGACTATGGGACACTTGGAAAACTGGAGTTTATTAGCCCTTGGTAAAACAGAGGTGGAAAAGGATTAATGGGGGCTCGTTGGTGGATAAAGGTGTTTGTTGTGCTGGGAATAAAATGGGAGATGCTCCAGGAATGTCTGAGCTGGTGAGGCCAAGGCACTGAGAACTGGTGAGAGAAAGGGATTGGTCAGCATTCCTTGGAATAAAGGGAAATACACCAGAGGCTTTCAGGAGAAGAGTGGGATAAATTCTCAAAGGACTTTTAAAACACATGACTCAGTGTGAGGAGGGAAAGGGAAGCAGCTTTCCACCAGATTTTCTTTGCAAGAGTGTTTTATGCATCCAAACTCTTAGCATGCCATTGGAATAGTGCTGGAGAGTGGAGATTGTTGAGCCCATGTGGCTGCTGGGACCAGTGCTGAAAATCCAGGCTGAAGGGTGAAAGAAGAGGGGAGAGATGCTCTGAAAATTGGGCATTGCTGTGATCTAGCTGTTAAAATGGACCTTCCCCAAAGTGTGTGCCAGTGCTAGAGGTGTAACATTCCGACATGAATTTATTTCAGTAGATGTGGCATCACCTATTGTACTGCTGTGGTTTTCTAGTCTCTTATCTCTTGGATTGACTGTTTTAATTATACATTAATCATCCATTTAGGCTGCAGTCATAGTCAAAACAGTGTGTTTGTACATTCTGTGTTTTCCAAACATGACATTTGGCCAGGCTCTGTGTTTTTCTAGTGGACCAGTATTTCATGGATTTTCTCTGCTAGTTTTAAGAGACATTTCTGTTTGTTAGTTTGTCTAGCTGTTTATTGTTTATATGTCAAAATTTTCAACACTTCACTTGTACTGATGATGTTTTTCTGGCTGTGAAGAGGTTGCTTTGTCCTGAAGGAATGATTGTTGTTTGTCTTGGTGGATAAGAGTTAACTTGAGTATCTTCATAAACAGTAAATATAACAAAGCCATAAATATTGATTCTTTTATTAAAGGAACATTTATTTTTTTACTCTGTTTTTAAACTAGCTGTTGCAGGCAAGAAGGAAACATTTAAGCATTATTTTGGTTCATAAAACTGTAAACTTTCCCAGAAGGTGGGCTTCAGGTTCCTGGGTTGATTTTGACATCTGTACACAAGAATGAAATTACTGCAAAATAAAATTGTCTGGTAATATTTGAGAGCAGAGAAAAACCAGCCCTGTCTCTGACCCTGTTCTATGGATGCTGGCAATGGGAATCCTTTTCCATCTCTTTGTCCTGCCTCATCCATGTCTGACTGGATATTTTTGCAATTCCCATAAAGCATCTCCAGTGGCAAGCAGACAGTGGCAACATTTCTCATAGGATGTTGACTTCCCTTTGAGAAAACATTGTCCATCATCTTCTTTATTGGATTAGTTGCATCTCTTTGGAAGATTGTTTTACTGAAGGAAATTAAATAAATTTCCTGTGTCAGGTGATTTTTTTCTCAATGGTATTTCCAAACGGCTGCTGTTACCTGGAGCTGTGGAGTTAGAGGAGAGTAGAAGAGGCTCAGTTTGGAGAAGTCTCTTTTCCTTGCAGTGTGTTTCCAGCTGGCCTCCAAAGTGTGTTGTGAGGAGTAACCTGCAGCCTGGTCCCTTGCAGACCTGGTTGCCATGGGCTGTTTCCTTTTCCAGTAAGGAATCCCCTTAGGAAAGGTGGAGATGGTCACCTGGGGCATTGTGTTTTTAAGATTTGTTATTATTGGTTGTGTTAGTTGTTTTGTGTTTAGAAAATGGTTTGGTCCTTGGTTCCCCCCATGTTCTCCCCTCACGATGGTTTGTCCGAGGTTGTTTGTTACTTTCCTTTCCCGCCACTTGCCTGCCCATCAAACCCAGTGATCCTTCCCTCCTCCCTCCCTGCCCTTATCAGTTCTCTCCCCTCCCAGTGGTGCCCCCTGCTCCCCTTGTCACTCACTGTAACCACCCCCCTTTTGTTCCAGATTTTTCCATGTCAGTCACCCTTACTGTGCTGTATGATTTGCCCCTGGGGCTTTTCCCCTCCCATGTATGATCTTTATTGGTTCAGATATGCTGTTTGTTCCTCCCCTGCCCTATTCTTATTGGTTACTTTGAGTCTCCCCCTTCCACGCCCGCTCCCTGTATCAGCTCCCCCCCCCCCCCAGCCCGTCTCCCTTGTCACTTGCCACTGGATCCATTAAGGAATAAAGCCTCCTTGACCAAAGCCACGCAAGTGTCCTCTCTTTTTCCTTTGCCTTGGACTCCTCGTGGTCTCCTCCTCGCCTGTGCCACCCACGCCACAGACGGCACCACCACCTGGGGTCCTCTAAGGGAACCTGGGGGTGGCAAATCTTGTGGCTTCCTCCGGCCAAGCTTGGGGAGCAGCTAGCTGGGACTGACTTGCTCCTGTGGCTGCAGGGAAGGGCCACAGTCATCCAGAAGCTCTTGGTCATCAGTAAAGAGCTGGCTTGGGTGGCTTCTGGTGAAATCCAGGATAATGTTTGAGCCTCTGAGATTTTTTTTAAGGGAGAGATGGGTTCTTCACTGTCTCAGGACAATCCTAGCACAAACCTTGCCATGTCTCTCTGGCATTTGAGGTTTACTCCTTGGGTCAAGATCTTGGATCCCAGTAGCAACTGAGGAATTGCACTTGAGAAACACCAAATATCTGTGCTGATTTTATGATCTTTGCAAATAACCAAGTCACCATTGTCTCCTCATGCCCAGCTAAAGCTAAATGGACCTGTGGGGGTTTTTCTGCCTGGTTTTTGGGGTTTTTATGTGGCATTTCTCTTTCCCATTCCCACATGGTGGTCTGAGTTAATCTCTTACCTCTCTCATCTTTCTTGGAGCTTGGCCAGTTTGCAGCATTTGAGGATTTAATTTTTTTTCTTGAAGGTCTCTCTATCAATTGCAGTTGTTTTCTCAGGGTGGGGAAGTATCTTTTCCCATTCTGCAACCTGTCTTTCTCATTCATGGTGCTTTTCAGAAGTCATTGTATCTTAGCACATTCCAAATGTCACAAAGGATTTGAATAACTTCAACATATGGTGCGGATCAGCTGTGAATTCCACTACAAACACCAGGAGCAGAAAGCAAACTCCATGAGAGAGGCAAGGCAGAAAGCAAATTAGGTGGGGAAAAAATAAAAGATGTGGAATTAGTGGAACAATGAGATGAATCATGCACGCATTTAAAATATTTGGGTAAAATAAAACACTTCAAATTCAAGGAGAAATTACTGGCTCATCTTGTCTATGCCCATATTTACTTAATGTTTTCTGCCTGCTTGTAATATCCTTTTAAAAAACAATTATCTGCCCACATTTGGCATAATTTTAAGTATTGATAGAAATGGGGACTTGCAATTTAAAAGTAGATGCCTTTATTAATTAAGATCCAGAGATGAGCCAGCTTGAACTCGTTTGGTCAGAGAGGGTCTGTAGACAACTCATGAAAGAAGGAGCATTTCCTTTCATGGCCCCAGAAAACCCCATGAAACACAAATTATTTACCAAGATCACCAAGGTCAGAGGGTGACCTGCTACTTAATGGTGTTTTGTGGGAATTTTTTTCTTTTTCTTGCAGTTATTTCCAGTTGATGAAGTGCTCTATTATGCATTAGTGTACAGTGAGTATATATATATAAATGTTGTGTGTATATATAGTCTTTGCACACTCATGAATAAAATATACACCTGTACAGATACATGCAGGCATTTTCTGCTGAGAAGGATGGAACAGGCAGGATTATATTAATGAATTTCCATGTAGGCTGTTCTCAATTCCACTTTACCTGTTGACTCTGTGGCAGTGGATGACTGCAGCCTCCCTCAAGTGACCTGGTGTGGTTGACTCTCCAGAATCTCCAGTGGCTCTCTGCAGGGTTCAGCTGTGCATTCCCAGGCTGCCCCAGTCTTGGCACATGGCTGGATGCCTTTCCAGAGCTGCTGTTTTAAACACAAATTTCTATATCCCAAAATAGAAAAAAAGCAGCTGAAGTGCCCTGGAATAGCACTGAGACAACTTGTGGAGGGAACTTGTAGGAGGTTAATTCTCCTCCACTTCTAACTGAAGTCAGAATCACAGAATAGTTTGGGTTGGAAGGGACCTTAAAGCTCATCTCATTCCACCCCTGCCATGTCAGGGACACCTTCCACTGTCCCAGGGTGCTCTGAGCCCTGCCCAGCCTGGCTTTGGGCACTGCCAGGGATCCAGGGGCAGCCCCAGCTGCTCTGGGCACCTGTGCCAGGGCCTGCCCACCCTCACAGAAAATTTGTTTTTCCTGATATCCAATCTAACCCTGCCTTCTGTCAATTTGAAGCCATTCCCTCTTGTCCTGTCACTTCAGGCTCCTGTAAACAGTCTCCACCTTCCTTCAGGTGCTGGAAAGCCACAATGGGGTCACCCTGAAGCCTTTTCTTGTCCAGGTGAGCAGTGCCAGCTGTGCCAGCCTCTCCTTCCAGCAGAGCTGCTCCATCCCTCTGATCCCCTGGTGCCTCCCCTGGGCTCTCTGCAGCAGCTCCAGCTCCTCCCTGTGCTGGGCCAGGGCTGGGGCAGCTCTGCAGGTGGGCTCTCACCTGAGCACAGGGGCAGAACCCCCCCTCTCCTGCTGCCCACTCTGGGCATCAGCCCAGGACAAGCTTTCTTCCTATTAAAATTCCTTCTTGCAGCACAATCTGCATTCATATGTGAGAGACAAAGCTCATTTTATGGTGTCACCTCATTTTATTCTGTCACCTCGTGTTTGGTGGAAAACCACTGTCCCACGAAGGGCTTTTGATCTCATTGTGTGTTTCTGGTGCAGGGAGTCATGGAGCAAAGGGAATGCCAGGGAATTGCTCTCTGGGATTCTTACATCCCTGTGGAAATGGCTTCATTTAACTTGTGGCTCTTCCTTCTGGACTGAGCAATGTTCAGCGTTGTTTGGTTTTGCACAAAAGGCAGAAATACTGTGGGCAGTTTGTCTGAATCACCTCAGGCTTTGACTTCAGCCCTTGGAGCAGCCCCAGCCCCTCAGGGGCTGAAATCCTCTGCCAGCAGCAGAGCTGGGACTCTTCAGAGGGTCACAGTTCATCCCATGCACTTACAATTCATTCTACTTCCCTACATTTAACTGATCTGAGATGCTGTTGGAAGTGTTTGCTGCTGGTGGGTCTCACTTTATTGGTTATCCAAAAGAGATAATCTAAAAAGCAAATTAAAGCTGAGTGAGAAAGTGCTGGGAAATGAAGTGTAATAGCAGGCAGATATCACTATATGTTTTACAGAAATAGACCTGTCAGAGGTATTTGTTTGTGACTTTACAGCTGAAATTGAATTTTCTAAACCATGTCAAAACTAAAAAAATGACACAGTCTAAAGACTTAAAGATGTAGATAAACACAGAGCTTCAGTGTGGAAGCAGAGAGAGGATCTGTGGTAATTGTAGGAATAAATCCCCTGGTGTGAGTGACATCTGTAACTCCAAAAATCCCCTCAGCAGTGACATACATAACTCTAACAGCCTTGTCTTTCTCCTGTCCTCAGCTGTGCTCTCGAGGCACAGGCTGCACCACAGTCCTGGAGATTTGAACAGCTATTTAGAACTGTGTCAGAATTTTAAGAAAACCAAACAAACTTGAGATCCCCATGTTTTGAAACAGCAGCTGCAATATAGGCTGGCACTTGTTTCCCAGTGGTTAGTACAGAAAACTTTGGTGTGTGGTTCCATGCCTGGGTATGGTGGGGTTTGAGGGTCCCAGGACCAGGTGAGAGATGAGAATCCTGACTCCATGTTTCAGAAGGCTGATTTATTAATTTATGATATATATTATATTAAAAGAAACTGATAGATTATACTAAAAGAATAGAAGAAAGGATTTGATCAGAAGGCTTGAAAGGAATAGAAAGGACAGGAATGGAATAAGAAAATCTTGTGACTGCTCACAGCTTCGACACAGGTGGCTGTCATTGGTCATCAAGTAAACGCAATTCACATGCTGGGAAAACAATTCTCCAGATCACATCCCAAAGCAGCAAAACACGGAGAAGCTGAAGCTTCTCAGCTTCTCGGGAAAAAAGATTCTGGCAAAAGGATTTTTCATAAAATATGTCTGTGACACCTGGGTGCTCTTTTGTGACAGCACAAATGTTTTCCATGGCTGTGTGAGATGCTGCTGGTGGAGACACTTGCAGTGCAGACCTGCTGCTGTCCCAGATCCCTGTGGATGGTGAGGCACAGCTGAGTGTCCCATCCCAGCCAGCCAGGGGATGGTTTGTGAGGTGAACACATTGGTGCAGGATGCCAGCTGAAGCCATGAGCTGTTCTGTGTTTCTGCAATGATATTGGGCACCTTCCTGTTCATGCTCCAGTAAGTTCAAGATCATCTCTTTTAACAGGGTAAAACAGGCTTGGAGAGTTCAGCAATCAGGACACTGGTGCCCCTCTAGGTGATGCCATTGGGCTGTGCTGGTGCAAAAAGGTCAGAACAGAATGAAAAGCTGTAGGATTCCTGGGAGGAGCACAGGGCTCAACAGTGCAATTCAGGCTCCAGCTGAAACATTCCTTAAAAGAAGCTTGGAATTGGGCACTTTAATTAAAGATTTGTTATCAATGGCATTGAGAACCACAGTCCCACCCCTGCCATGGCAGGGACACCTTCCACTGTCCCAGGTGGCTCCAAGCCCTGTCCAGCCTGGCCTTGGACACTTCCAGGGATCCAGGGGCAGCCACAGCTGCTCTGGGCACCCTGTGCCAGATTTTTTCATTTTTCTTTGTATTTCAGACACCCCCAGTCCATTAAAGACAAATACTTTTAAGGTGATTGATACTGCATCTTCCAAATGCAAAATATTAAGAAGCAAAGTAAAATGTTGCTTTTATTCAAATTTCTTAAAAATTAAAACTCTTGCAAGGCTTTCCTTTTCCCATATGATGTGCTGATTGTAGTGTCTTTCCCCCTTGTGTATCCATCAGTAGTTATAGGGTTTTTACAGATTAGTTCTACCACTAAAACCAGATTGGTGTTTCTTTCTGCCACTGAAGGAAAAGGTTGGCTCAGCAGTTGGAAAACCAGATTTCTTTTTTTTCTGTAAATGCTTCCCCAGCCCCCAAAGCTGCTCAGTTCATTCAGAATCAGTGTATGTGCTCCCTCTGGCACCCTTCTGACCCTGCTGAGGCTGATGGTTCTCATGCCTCTCTGAGGATGTTCATCTTATTCTCTTGATCAAGGACAAATAAAAATGAAATTGGACAGAGCAAGAGAGATATTGGGAAATCAATCACAATGTGAGTAGGTTTGGGGTTTTAGGAGATGGGAAGCTTAAAAATTTGGGCAAATGGCTATTACTGACAATTTCAGTCTGCCTGGGAAAAATGCATCTGATATTTGCTATTTGTTGTGGGAGCAGTTGTTCCTCACTTGTAAAAGGCTCAGTGATCCAATCCAGGAATAGAAGCAGTGCTTTTGTTGCTTGGAGGCACATGTTGTGATGAGCAGAACTGAGTAGTGAGCAACCCATCAGCTGAAAAATGCCACAGCCAGGATTTAGGCTATTACAGAGCCCAAACAATTTCCAAGGTGTCAAGCTGGGTTGGTGAATAATTCATAAATGAGAGAATTGCCCATGTTGCCAGGTAAAGCATTTGTACAGGGCTTTGCTGAGCCCCCTCTCAGGGTGGTGACTTATGAGCTTGTGTAATGTTTTCTACACCCCCACAATAAACCTTTTTTATTCCATTTATTTCATAGCTGGGTCAGGAATTCAACTGGCATCCCAACCCCTCTGCCAGAATTTCACAGGGAGCTCAGACATTGCCCTCCATGGCCTTTTCTTCAGCAGATGGCCTGGTGGGCTAAAACCTCCCAGTTTTCACCAGGGTGGCCACTTCCATGGCTTCCCCAGGATCCTGCTCCCAAGAGAGCAGAACCAGAAATGCAGAGCATGTGCTGGCACATTCCTTCCAGGGCTTGCAGAGCAGCATGGCATGGAAAGCTGATCCTGCATGGAATGCTGGAGTGAAGAGCTGGGTGTTTGCAATGCTTTTACATTTTTCCTGTGGGTTTTTTTCCCTCTAAGAGACATAGCAGCAAAGTGTGAGAATATCAGTGATTTATTCATTTTGCCAGAGCATAACATCACCCTTGCTGAGATGAAATCTTCCAGGGAGTTACAGTTCCATGTTTGTTTGGTTTTTGATGTTGTAGCAATAAGCAGGAAAACTCTGGCCTTAAGGGTGAGGAAGGCAGCTGGCACATGAATGGCAGAAACAGCTGAACCCCTGAGATGTCTGAATAATTTCCAGTGTGTTATCACCTCCTTTTTCATTACTGCATTAGAGTTCATTTAAAAAAAATGCTTCTTTGAACTGGCTGACACGTGTCCACAGAAATATTTTGCCCAGCTCCCACCACTGGCTTGCATGTTAATAAGTGAAGCTCAAAGTCTGACCCTTGGTTTTGAAATCCTCTGGTGGCATGTCAGGACTGGGGAATAGGCTTGTAATTGGATTTTGAACAGACACGAGTGTGTTTTAAGCCCTCCTTGAACTCTGGGAGTAGAACTGATGGAATATGCCAGTAAATAGGGAAAAGGCAAGTAAACACAGGATTTGGAGCACACTGACCACTCTGTATCCCTGAATTTCTGAAGGAATCTCTGGGATGCTCTTTAACCAAGTGCAAATAAAAAAGATCAAACAGCTGTTGTAAATAATGGTCACTTAAAATGAAGATTCAAGTGAGAGTTAAAGTTATTTTGTGGTTTTTTTCTTTTCTCTTTCATTATTCAGCATAGAAAATCAATGTATGTATGTATGCTGCATGCATTAACAAGGTGTTATTTGTAGCACCTGGATGCCTTGAGAGGAAGAAACCCCAGAGAAAATAAAAAATAAAATTTATGAGTTAATATCTTGAGATTAGACAACATCAGCCTTGAAAGGCCTTGTTATGAGTGGAGTAGGGCTTGGCAATTGTTATCCTAATGACTTATTCATTAAAGAGAAGAAAATCTATATGGAAAGAGCAAGAGAAATCCATGTTTCTGCACAAACATATGCATCAGCACAGACTCCACAAGTGCTCTGGAAGTGTGTTCTCCTCCCTGTGCCCATCTCAGGGACTGAATTATGCTGCCCCTCTCTGTGCTGAGCTATTAGATCTGAGCAATGCTGACTTTAGAACACTGAGGACGTGTGTCCCCATTAATTAGGGAGCACATTCTGTGTTTGCCTTTATCCAGGGAAGCTGTGCTGGTCGGGCTCTTTGGGGGAGAAGGACAGACTCTTCCCTTTTCCCACTTTTTGTGTATGTGCTCAAATTTGAGACATTTTCAGGGCAGAAAGAGGCAACTCCCCAATGCAGCTGAGATAGCAGGGCAATAAAACATCAGGAATGTGTCTATTGATTTAGGAAGGAAAGGCAGTTCTGAATTTTATGGTGTTGGAGATGCCCTTCAGATCCTTGACTTATTTAAAATTTGTCTTAGCAACAAATTCTCTGGTAGCACATCTTTGAGCAGCAGCAACTCTGCTGTGGTTCTCAGTAGCTGAAGAGAATTTGCTTTCCTCGTGGTTTTCCTCTGTATAATAAGCCTAAAACATCTTCAGTTTAAAGGTTTCAAGGTTGCTAACTAATTACCCAGACTTAGAAGACTTTCTCTGGAAGGTGTTGTGCTGCAACTGCTCAGTACAAGATTGCTTGTACTATTTTATTTGAAAGCATAGCTGAATCCAAAGAGAAAATACCAGACTAATTAGTTGCTTATCAAGTGGGATCTGTCAATTTTTATATTCCTTATCTGAAGTAAAACCCACAGTTTCATGCTGGTGAAATATAAAACAATTGGACTAATTTCAGGTTGACCTTATTGTTCACTGTCTTTGCTTTGAAGGAAGAACTGTTCTCCCAGTATTTACATTTATTAGGAAAGTGTTGATTTTAAAGAGTTTCTGGGAGATTTGCAGGATGAGGCAGCAGCAGAACTGATTTTATGGATTAAATCCTGTTTCAGCCACTCCTGGTTGTGCACTGAGAGGCTTGAGGCCAATGCCAGGTTGTGGTTTATTCTGTGGCCCTCTTGGCTATGTAAATGGCATTTCACACCTTCTGTCTGGCTGTGATAAATGTGATAAATGTGAGGAATGAGTCCTAAGAACCCTGCCCTGGCTCAGGGAGCCCTGGCTCAGGGAGCCTTGGCTCTGGTTTCACTGGGAGCTTCAGCAAGGGCATGGTCCAGGCTGGGACAGCTGAGAAGTTCAGTGAAAAAGTGGAATAAAATTAATTTTTATTGTGATTTGTCCCTGTATAATAAACCTACAACTTCTTCAGTTGTGCTTTGTTGTCAGTGTCATCAGCTTTCAGGGCTGCCACGGTGCTGGTCAGAATACTTGGAATTCCATCTGTGTGGTTTGAATGCTTGTGAAGGCTTTGGTTTTTTGGGAGGTGTTTGGCATGGGAAAGATGAGTGAGCAGGTGGTCCCCAACTGGCCAACAGCTCCCTGGAATTGGCACTTGTCTTGGTTTAAACAGACAGGAGTCTGCTAAGGAAGGCAGGAGCCTCCCCTGAAATGGAAAATGCAAACCCCTTCCCTCCAGATTACTATAATTTTGAAATTAAGGGGCTCTCAGGCAAAGGGAATAGGAATAACAGTTCTTTACTAGGAAAATTAGAAATACAAATGCAATAGTACAAAACAAACCACTGCCAGAGTCAGACAGGCCCTGGCCCCTGTGTGTCAGGGTGGTGGCACAGTCCCATTCCAGGGTGGCTCAGGGTGGTGGCACAGTCCCATCCCAGGGGGCTCAGGGTGGTGTCACAGTCCCACCCCAGGGGGGCTCAGGGTGGTGGCACAGTCCCATCCCAGGGGGGCTCAGGGTGGTGGCACAGTCCCATCCCAGGGGGGCTCAGGGTGGTGGCACAGTCCCATCCCAGGGGGGCTCAGCCCTC
Organism: Serinus canaria; assembly: GCF_022539315.1. Taxonomy (NCBI): domain Eukaryota; kingdom Metazoa; phylum Chordata; class Aves; order Passeriformes; family Fringillidae; genus Serinus; species Serinus canaria. The sequence continues at coordinate 3,500,956 of NC_066333.1, forward strand.
CTGCAGTGCCAGCTGTGGCTCTGCTGGAGCAGGGATCCTGCACAAGGGGGGAGTTTTCCTCTGCAGCTCCAGGGCTGCTGGAGATGGGCCTGCTCTCCCTCTGGGAATGCAGGGCAGCAGAAAGCTGCTCCTCTGGGAATGCAGTGGGCAAAGGCTGCTGGGCTGTTCCCAGGGCAGATTGGATCCAGGGAGGAATGCTTGGCTCCTCCCCTGGGCGCAGCATCTCCCCATGGGATGGTGGAATTTGATCAGCCCTGCAGGGACACTCAGTGGCCATGGACAGCAGAGATCTCCTGGAGGGAGGATGGGCTATGGGAGAGAGAAAGAAAACTGCCCCAGGACCAGCAGAGAGCTGCCCAGCTCTGACAGATGGGGACAGGATGCACAGCCCCAGCACATCTTGCAGCCTAAGACAATCATGCAGCCCTGAGCATCCTTGTCTGGAAATTCCCCTGGCACACAGCTGGTGATGCTGAGGAGTGAAACCCAGGCGCTGTGGCTTGACTTACCTGTGGAACATCTTAGACATCAAAGCTGTTTTCTAATAATAACATCTCTGAGAGCTTGATGAGTAATTAAACTAATTTCAAAGTTACAGGTAAGCAGTGCTTCACATTTTAACACATCCTGTAAGACTTTGGCTGTAAAACTGTGGGATTGAGTACATTTAATTTTAAAATCATATAAAAGCTTGGTCAGGAGGGGACCTTAAGGATCATCTAGTTCCAAAAAAAAAGCCCCAAAACCTACAAAATACTTCAGAGCTTGGTGCTGTGTGGTGTTTTAGATGCCTTTTGGTGCTTGATTCCTAGCACCACAGTGTATGAAGGAGACTTGTTCAGTAGTTTCCTTAATAACAAATGGTTTAACAGTCTTTTACACTGAAGTGTAAGAAAAATATGTCAGTGAAAAGCAAGTATGTTAAAGAGCCAGAGAATTCCAGGGGGGTTAAGGATATACTCTTTAGAAATACAGCTCTTAACAAACTGATAGGGAAATGGCTGCATGCTGGGTCTGACTGGTTCTGGAAGCAGGAAGAAATTACACTCCACTGTTCTTCCCAATTAGTCCCCTTGATAGAGGCTGTATGAGCACAAAATAGAAACTGAGCCAAATGGGGCAAATTATCTTCATTTTTGTTAATTCATTTATGCTCTGTCACAATACAGTGACTAAAAAAAATCTTGAACTGTTTAAAATGGTGCAATAATAGATCCAATATTTTAGAAGAAAAGAAAGGTAAGATTCCTAAGGAAGATTTTTTTTTTGAGGAAGAATTGCATTTAGCTTGTGCTACCTATAAAATCAAAATTTCATAAAGATATCTGTGTTTCAAAAGTAAATCTAGGGCATGTTACCAGTCTGTGGTGGAATGTGCTGAGCCTTTGCCTTACAAGGGTGAAATGTATTTGTGTCTCAGGAAAGCACAAGCTGCAAGTGGTACGTGTTCCAAATGGAAAGGTGTGTTTTAAATGGACTGCCTGGAGATTTGGAAATTGGATTCTTCCTTCTAGCATAACTAGGCAGATCTGCAAAGCAGTTGCCAGGTGGCAGGACTGCTCAATCTGGGTTCCTCTGGTGGCTCACATCATGGGGCTCTGTGCTGGAGAGCACTGAACAAATGGAAAGGAGCTTTGTTTTTCCATAGCTAGGTTCTACATTTGCATCCCAGTCTGAAGTGTTTCATCTCAGGTCCATTTCTTACTCAGCCACTGAAAATGGTGTGTGCAGAGCTGGTTTGAGCAGAGCATTAAGCAGACTATCTTGAGATTTTTACTGTTTTTTTTTTTAAACAAAGTGTTTGTTTTTATATTGCATCTTTCTAGAGTTGGGAAGGAAACAATTCTGTGTGTGGAGCAGCACTGAGCCCTTCGTGTGTGGTTAGAGCATCACCATCCTCTGAGTTATCACAGATCACTGACATAATGAAGGTGCCAAACTTGAAGCATCAGTGCATCTCAGTACTTTATCAAAAAAAAAAAAAAAAAAAAAAAAGAAGAGTCAGGCTAAATGCCCTGGTTTTTTTTTTTTTTTTTGAGAAATGTTGGTAGCTTGAGAGCTACTCAGGTTGTCCAAGATCTGATATCATTGCTCCTGACAAATCAATTATCCTGGCAGTACAGTTGGCTACGTGTATGCACACTCCCATTTAAAGGGAAATATCCTGGGTTTTGTGAGGTTACTCCTCAGTGAATTTATGATGGCAGTGATCTCTGTGAATGAAAAAGTCATGAGCAACTTCTGCAGGTTACTCTGATGGTGTGTCAGCACAGCCTCCAAGGCAAAAACTGCTGTTGCCCTCCTGTCGTGGCCAAGGAGGTTGGAATTAGATGATCCTTAAGGTCCTTTCCAACCCAACCTGTTCTGTGATAAACATGCAGATCCTTTCAGCAGTTATTTTTCAGGAGTATAAACTTCCTAATTTAGTCTTTATTGGGTTTAATCTGTGAGTGGAGTGTCATTCTAGCCCTGTGTGTGGAGGATGTGTAGCACCAGTAGCAGCCAGTCTGTCCTCTGGAATGGGAGCTGTAAAAGATCTGTCCCAGGTTTTTGCTGTTAACCCTGCTGCATTTTTAACTGCCTATTTTTTGGACTGTGTTGCAAGCTTAAGTAATGTTAATAAAGAAGATTTTGTAATGATCTGTTTTATGCTGAACTATTGGAGGAAGAAATCTTATTCATTTATGCATTTGAAGATGTTTTCTTATTTCTCCAGTGGTTTTTTTTCACCACATCTGTCTGGTTGAGTGCAATCTGAAAGACAACAGGGGCACTCAGTTTTCTTTTGGAGTTGCCTTCTTAAGCCAAGATGGTTTAGGTTGAAGTATCCTGCTGATTCTCATGCTACCTGTGTTCTGCACAGATCAGAAAAGAGTTCTGAACACTTACTTGACAAATACTTTGAAGATTTGGGGATGTATCTGTAAAAGATAAAGTTACCAGGGTAGTTTTCTTGCATGAAGAGATCTGAGAGCTTTAATCACTTCAGGGAAATATCAGCAACTTGTAACTATGACATGCAGAGACGCACATGTGTGTCAAGAGATATTGCTGAATTTCCTTGCAAGCCAGGCATCTCTTTAATGCTTGGTGTGGTATTGCCAAGACAACCAAAGGAATAAGTGACACCAAGTGGCATTTCTAGTGGCAGGAGCACAGTGAGTATCTGTCACACTGTGTATGGTTTGGGTACATCTAACGTACATCCCAAATCACACTATTATTGCCCATGGATTAAAAACTCTCATGTCCAGAGGCTGGCAGGAATCTGGGGTGTGTGTCTGTGTGTGGGGGATGGGGTCCAAATTCTATTCTTTCAACTCAGTTGGAGTTTACAAGTGGAAAGGTGAATGAAAATCATCCTGATTTGCTAGAACTGTTTCAATCAGGTTCTAAAAATGAGCGGGATGTGGATGATGGGAAAATTTCCATCCCCAAATTCATATCAGAACTGTCACCAACGTGTTTTATGAAAAATCCTTTCCTAGGATTTTTTCCCTCCTGAGAAGCTGAGAGGCCTCAGGAACAAAACACAAACAATGATTCTCTGCTGCTGTGGAATGCAGCAGGTGGATCTGGGATTGGTCTCTGTGGTTGTTTCTAATTAATGGCCAATCCCAGCCCAGCTGTCCAGACTGTCTGGGTCAGAGACAAACCTTTGTTATTCATTCCTTTTCTATTCTTAGCCAGCCTTCTGATGAAATCCTTTCTTCTGTTCTTTTAGTATAGTTTTTAATATAATATAGATCATAAAATAATAAATCAGCTTTCTGAACATGGAGTCAACTTTCTCATCTCTCCCCTCATCCTGGGACCCCTGCAAACATTGTCACAAGTGGTGACCCTGAGTGAGGAAAGAACCACCACAAGAACAATGGTGATGCTTGGAACTGTCTAGAACACAACTCCTCAGTAAGGGTAGAATTTGATGTATTAAGCTGGGAGGAGTAGGAATATGATCCTGGATTAGATTTGCGTAGCAGAGATTAATGAGAAAACTGCAAGCTTAACTATGTCTGCATGCTCAGAAGGTCAGGCTGTGTGTAGGAATTTGTGAGCTAACTCAGTGTAAATCCTCCACAAATGCCTTGTTTGTTTGCAAGGCCGTGAGGGGTAATTATTTTTCAGGGATAGATAATCCTACTGAGAAAATGCTTGTTAATAATTTGGCACTGATGCTGATCATGCTGAGTGCAGGGGGAGGTTCATTTGTCTGGGTCATTTAGAGCAGGATCAGAACCCCAGAGAACTGCTCAAGTGTGTTTTAATTTCAGCTCCTTCTATTCAAGGTGTTTACAACCTGTTTCAACTGCAAAGTGTTGGAATTGTAGGATAACCCTTGCCTGTGGAAAAATCTCTGTTCCCTTTTGAAGTCCTGCCAGGACTGAAGCTGCATTCAGGTTCTAAAACATGACAGAAGTTTCTACTTTACCTCTTGGCCATCTGAAGTGCTCTGCTGTAATTGCCTAACATCCAATCAAGCCACAATGTTTTATATTGTTCCAAGATGTTTAATTTAGAATCTTAGTTTGTATTCCTATTTATGCCAGGAATATATCTCGGTATTCTTTGTCTGTTAATGAGCAAAATGTGTAATCCCCCCAAATGTTTTACACCTGCTTACATTACAGCAGTTTTGATAAATAGAATTAGTGAATTGAAAGTGTGTCAGAGAGCTGCTTTTTTACTGAAGTGTCTGCAGATCTTGCCTTTGCTTCCAGTGGAAGAATTAAGATGAGTCTGTACACAGGAAACTACTGCCAGCTGTAGTGTGGATCTGAGGGTGTTTCAAACACAGAATTGTGGTGGTTGGGTTGGGTTGGGTTGGGTTGGAAGAGACCACAGAGATCTCATTCCACCTCTCACCATGGGAAGGGACACCTTCCATCATCCCAGGCTGCTCCCAGCCCTGTCCAGCCTGGCCTTGGGCACTGCCAGGGATCCAGGGGCAGCCCCAGCTGCTCTGGGCACCCTGTGCCAGGGCCTGCCCACCCTCCCAGGGAGGAATTTCCTCCTAAAATCCATCTAACCCTGCCCTCTGACAGTTTAAAGCTATTCCCCCCGTTCACAGGACCCTTTCCAGCTCTCCTGGAGCCCCTTTTGGCTCTGGAAGGGGCTCTAAGGTCCCCCTAGGACCTTCTCTTCTCCAGGCTGAGGAGCCCCAAATCTCTCAGCCTTTCAAATAAATGTAAACTTTGAGGATAAAAATGGCATTCAACTCTCTAAAATGATAAGGAGTCTACTAAGAATCATTTCAAACTGTAGTGTAGGGACTTGAAACTGGGGTGAAGAAGAGAGGCTGAGAATAAGAATAGGAAATTCCAGGTTTATTTAAATCTCCTAGTTGCAGGAAATGGGAACTGGTGAGTCAGTGAGAATAGCAGTAATTAGCTGCTTCCCTTGGAGAAAATGCACACTTCAGAGGCTCCAAATGATTACTTTGCACTAGTGTTAATTCTAGAGATTGCTGTGTCTTTTTGTGGACCTTTCTGGTGGATGTCAGAGCAAGGAAGGGTTGGGCAAACTGATAACGACTGGTTATCATTTTGGTGAGGAACAACAAGTCTTGGATCATCTGAGGAGATTTTGGAGGGAAGTGGCTGCTTTGCTGATGTATTTCTTTCATAGCTGTTTAATTGAGCAGTAAATAGAAAAGCAGTGGGAAGTTTTCCTTTGAAGAAGAGAAAATGGGGATCATTCCAGGAAGGTTGGAGAGAAAATGATGAAAACAATAATAAAAAGATGAATCCATTTAAGGTGGGTCCAGCACGGCAGACTCACCACCAGAACCTTTGCAGAGGAAAACTTTGACTTTCTATCGTGCAGAAATTACTGTGCCAGTGTAACAATGGATTTAAACTGGATTTATTTCAGAGCTTTAGAAACACCTTTCAGGGTTTATTATCTAAAGCAATCCTCAGGGGAAACAAAACTCCCTGTGGGTTCTGAAGGGGAGTGCAGACAGCAAATAGTCAAAAGTGTCAGAGGGTTCACAGCTGATGGCCCAAATGTCCTTCCTAATAAAGCATTAAATTCCACTCTGTGAGAAAACATGAACAATTGGATAACTAGAGTAGCACAGAGAGAAAAAGGTGTGGGGAGCTGTGAGGAAGTTGAGACAAGCTAACAGCTCATCAGCTTGGGGTAGGCTGGGGGCAGTTTCTCATAAAGAACTTCTGATTTTTGGTGCACTATGACCTCTGCTTACTCCACAAACTCAATGTATTCCTGGCCACCTGAATCAATCATTGTGCTGTGGCAGGGACCATGGGGAAAAGGTGGATTTAGATAGATCAAGGAGCTCAGCAGTTACAATATTTGAAGCTCCCATCCAAGCAGTGCTATCAAGTCCATCTGCCATGGCCTGCAGAGCTCAGAATGGCTCCTCTAGTGTCCTGCCCTGTTGGTTTTCAGCAGGAAAATCTGGACCAGAAAATGTGATTCAGTAGATGCCATTAATTTCTAATAAAAATTTAACCACATGCACATAACACTGTTTATTTCTAAATGAACTGCAGTCCACGGGAAATAAATCTCTCTGTAGTTTTGGGCAATTTAGTGAGAAATGTTTACACAGGCATCCAGCTCAGAAAGCACATGGGACTAACAGCCTTTGTAGATACTGGTAATCCTGTTTCTGCCTAGTATCAAATAGACCAAGAAGTGAAACATGATAAAATATGGCAAATTATGTGTCCCTTTAGTGTACTGAGGCTGTTTGATTAAAACAGGGCACGTATGCAGTGGCTCCAAGGCAGCATGTCTCAAGCCACTCAAAAAATTCTTTGTTACTAAACACAAGTGTCAAGAAATTTGAGCAAAAATACTTGTCAAATTTTAGTGCTATCAGATGTTTCCTTAAATAAGGATTAGACTTTGGTATAGTGATGGATATAGTCTAACAATCTTTAATTATAACTGTGTGTTTTTGGATTTCTTTAAGCACAAATACTGTGTTGTGGTGGGAACCAGTCACCAAATGAATTATTTGATGCAGAAATAGCTGCTATTTGCTTTAAATTAGTCTGGGATCACAGAGACTGTGGCACCTTCTGTGAACACCAGGACCAGCCTCTGTGGGCAACCGAGCTGCTTCAAGCTGGCATTTCCTTTTCTCTCTCTTTTTTTTGAAATATAACTCAGAAACATTCAGCTGGGCAATCCCCCCCTGCAGGGGACAATCCCCTGGAGAAGAGGGTGCTGCTAGCAGCCCTCTGTTTAGGCTGATGCAGTTCTAACAGGAGATAGGATAAGCAAACACTGAGTTGAGAAGAAACCTCTGGTGTGATTTAGTTCCCATGGGAATGAGCAAACGCTGGTGATCCCAGCTGGGAAAGCCCTGGGCTGGCTGTGGCTCCTTCCCCTGTGCCAGCACAGCCCCCCTGGGGCCTGCACCAGCCTCTGCTCTGGCACTTTGAGCTGCTCCTTTTGACAAACTGCTGTGCTGCCATCCTCTGTGGTGGCTCGTGAGATGGCCTTAATTATTTCTGAGCCCACTCTGCCAAATTCCATCCTTGCCTACGTGGCAGTGCTCCCAGAATAGCAGCAGTGACTTCAGCAGCACCCAGTGCTCAGAAACTGAGCTCATCAAAGTTGCAAATTTGGTGCAGAAATAGCTCAGCCTTTGACCTTTAACACATTCTGAGTTTGGAGCTGTAGTGTTGATTTCTTAGATGTACACACAAGTGACCATATGGTCAGAGCAGAGTTATATAAAATCAAAGACACAATTCCTCTTCAGACATCATTTGCTCTGGTTGCCTTTTGGCATTACATTTAATATGTGCTTTCTGTCACAAATAGAAAAGGTAATAATCCCTCTGCAGTTCCCTAGAAAATGTTACATATACAAAACATATGGAAATGCTAGCTGAGTTGCAGAGAACATAAATGTTGGCTGGCAATGGAGCTGCATGCCTGCTAATGAGACATTTAATTCTGGCTGACATGGAAACTGCTCCTAATACTCTAGAATTATGTAATAAAATATATTTAGCTATTTGTCTTTAATGATTAAGCAAACAGAGAGCCCAGTGTATTGAAAATAAATATGTGCCTGAGCTGTGGAGCTCAGTGCTGCCCAGAAAAGTGATGTTTGCACCAAAATACTTCTGGCAGCTGCCTGGCTGATGCCAAAGGCAATTCAAGAGTGGTTTCCACAAAGCCCTTGTTGGTTCAACCTTTAGGGTCCAACTGGCCCAGCAATTTAGATTTGATGTCAGTTTTAATTAACCAGAGCAGCACAAAGATAAGCACAGTTTATTAACTTGCCACGAGCAGGAAGCTCTGGGTAGAGCTGTCTCAGCTGATGGGCTTGCAAGGCTTTGGAGACACACAGGCATTTTTTAGACACAGCAGACTGGAGCCTGAGAACCTTGAACAACACCAGGGTAGCCACCTGAGAGCATTCTCAGGCTTCAGAGTAGCCAAATTAAATAAATTCAATTAGGAATTATTATTGTAATTGTGATTCCTTGTTGTGAACCTGGAACCATTCATCCATGCACCTCTCACAAATGAGGCTGTAGCCAACAGCTGCTGCATCTTTGGGAAGGGAGAAGAGGCAGAATGGAGTTTATAGTCTGTCCTTCATCTTTTAAAGTGTTGTTAGGGGAGAGGACTAGGCAAAAATAAAAGTCTGTGTTCAGAGGAAAAACCGAGTTGGAAAATAAGAGCAACACAAAATAAAATTTGAGAACAAAGGCTGCCCTGGCAAAGGACTGTTGTAAATTTGTCATGGCTTAATTGATCAGCCGCTGGATCTGGGTGATGCAGAGCAGTCTGTGAGGATAATCATGTGTTGTTAGAAGTTGTTTTCTGTGTCTTTTCACCATTACATAAACCAGACCTTCATGGGATAGGGAACACTGGAAACTGACTTTTTAATCCAAATTTTGTGCATGTCATGTACATTTAAGCCTATCAGATCCTGTTTCTGGAGAGAGGTTTTACTCTGGGAAACAACAGATTTTTTTGGCTTGCTGCCCTCTCCAAGGAGAGCTGATGTTTCAGTGGCTGAGAGGCAGTGATTTAATTATTCAGTTGCTTGTAGTCACCAACCTAAAACATGTGTTCTTTGCATCTGTATCCACCTGGTTGGAGAGATTTTTATTTTTAACCATAGGGTTTTGACAGGACACAGGATTTAATTTTTAAAATAAGCAGTGTGTTTGAATACAAAGCTGAGGCACGCAGAAAAAGCAGCAATTACTTGTTCAAAAAGCACTGACCATTTCCTCTGAACTCCTCTCCTGTTAGTACTGAGAGAGAGAGGTGCCTTTGGCAGCAGGTTATGCCTCAGGTTAAACCAGGTGAGGAAGGGATGGGGAATTCTGCTGAATCTGGAGCCTTCTGGAGCAACGTCTGTGGGAGAGCCTTTGAGCAGAGGTTGTGACTCCTGTCCCCTCAATTTCTCTGGGACTTCACTTTCAAGGTTCAGCTGCAATAAAAGCTCTTGGGTGTTAAGAAGAGGAATGTTGATGCCATCAAATGAAGATGTTATGTTGGATAATAGCTATTAACCCTATTTTTTATTTGCCCATTTAATTCCATAAACATTATTAGCTGTTTAAATGAATTGCCTGTATTTTACCAAAGTGGTAAGCCAGTGATTGGTAGGATAAGTAGTTGTCAGGCTACTGGAACTGAAAAGCAAATAAACCTCTTCCATTTGCAAGGTTTAGTGTACATTTTCATCAGTTTTGAAAGATAATCCCATGCCAAAATTAAATTTGCAGAGAATTCTTGACTGTTGTTCCCAGTGAATTGTATGGTTTTTATTACAAATGCCATTACCTGATAGACTGGTGTAACTCCATTGTTAATGGACTCTTTTTTAAAATATCCCTGCCAAACAATTTGCACCATGTTTGTAAATAATAGAATAAGGACACTGCTGAAGGAAACTACTGCAGTGACCTTTGCAATAGTGAATGCTGGCAATGAGTCTATTAAAAAGGCTTTTCACTGCTGAGATTTATAGAATTGTTTCTGATTCTACAGCACACATAAGTTTTTGCTTCTCAGTGAACCCAGGCTCTCTGCTATGGCAGTTGGGCTTTTATTAAAGAAAAGTTTATAAAATGTGGGAGGAAAATTCTTGGAATAGCAGTGGAGTCCAGAAAGAAGCATGAGATAGGTTGTGCATGTGGACACCCCACCCCTGGAAGTGCCCAAGGCCAGGCTGGATGGGGCTTGGAGCAACCTGGGATAGTGGAAGGGGTCCCTTCCCATGGCAGGGGGTGGAATTAAAGGGTTTTTAAGGTTCCTTCCAACCCAAATTATTCTGGGATTCTCTGATACACAGAGGAGCTGCCACAGCTGTAGAGCACAGCAAAGCTGTTCTCCTGAATTCTCATGGACAATGATTTGTGTGGTGAAAGAAAATGTGAGTTTGTTGGTGGAGAGGAAAATGTGATTGGAGTTCTGATGCTCTTCTGGCTGCAGCTCTCCATGGTGATTTTCAAGGAGGAAAGGACTGTGCTCTGGAGATGCAGGTGGAAAGCCATGCTGGATCACCTTGCACCACTGAAGTGAGAAATGCTGTCATGAATCTTTGTGATGAACTGTTTGTTATAGACTAGAGATGTTTGATGTCAATGCCTTCAGGAGCTCACTGACTCAACAAATGTCTCAAGAACAAATGTCTGGAAGTGCAGTGCTATCATTGCTGTGTTTGTGTTCACAGCAATGAAAATTCATTTTTTTGAGCTGATTTTCCACACTGGATCCAACAGGTTTCTATACTGAGTACAGACTACTGGAGACCACTCTGGCCTGTAGCTGGGGCCAGAAACAGGCAATAGAGAAAGAGCTATTATTTCTTTTTTCTGCCTTGTCACTTCTGAGGTGTTGCAGTCAGTTTTCTTGCACTTCTAGATCATGCCATGGTGAAGACCTGAGGCAATAAGTCCCTCCTGGGCTTAAAAATTTCCTCATCCATTCTGTGTTGGACACCCTCACTCTCCCAAGTGCTGCTTTTCATTGCTATTCTTAAGAATTCTGTCTTCATGTTTCAGTTGCATTTTCTTCAGGCCAATAAAGAATAAAAACCTGTGTCACTGAGGAAATGATGAAGTCAGAACCTGAGTCCTGAACTTTATCTTTCTCTTGCAAATCTCTCAGTCTGTGTCCTTGGCTGTCCTTGTCAAGGCCACAGAATGATGTTATCAAAAGTTGCACAAAATGTTACACTGCTGGAAGAATGCTTTTAACAACAGAAGCAGCTATTTTTATTATTGATTTAAATAATCTTGCAAGGTTAAAAGAGCACCCCATTAACAAATGGAGTCCTTCCCAAGTCCCTGCTTCACAGCCTCTTGCAGGAATCCCATTATCCCCCTTAAAGCCCTCTGCTAATTAGGCATTTGTTGGCTTATTTGTCACTTGATCACCTCCCATATGGATTTTGTAGAGGGTGTGGTGACTCTGAACCACCAGAAAGTCATTAAATGTGATTTTAGTTTTTTTCTTTGTAATCCATGATGTAGTTTTGCCTTGCTCCTTCTGTCAGGGGCAGTTTACTCTTGCCCATGTAGGTTGGTGAAGCCTCTCCAGCTTCAGATGCTCCTTTCTTCAGCATTAACTTCAGGGGGGAATAAAGGGCAGCTGCCACTTGGCTGGAGACAATTCTGATGCTTCAGGTTTCAGCTTTTCTATTTTTCACATTCTGTGCTGCTTTGGTGTGTGGGTCTGAGCTTCACATTATGGGATGGTGAGCTCTGTGCACAGAGCAGGGAGACAAAATAATTCCTGCTCCAGCTGGGCACCAAGGACAAATGATCCCAATCTCAGCCCAGGAGCACAAACCCCGTGGGCTGGAGAGAGAAAAACAAGCAGGGTGGGAGTGCCTGGGCTAAAGCTGGGCTGGGACAATGAACTGCAAGGTGGGAATGGAGCAGAGCTGATCCCAGGGAGAGACCCCATGACCTCTTCTCCATTTTTTTGTCCATTTTGGGTTCATCTTGGGTGTAGCCTTCATAAGACATCCGTTCTGGGTTGTGAGCATCTTTCAGTGTCTGTGGGTCACCACGATTCAGGCTGTGGACAGCATTTGTAAGAGGAGTGTGGTTTGATACCAAAGCACTCATGTTCTGTGGGCAGCAGTGTCTGGGTACACCCTGAAATGCAGCAGTCATGCCTGGCTCAGTCATTCCATGGCTCAGGCCCTGCAATCTGTGGAAAAGTCTGCAGCTGGCATTTATAGACCTGTGGGAAACCTGCTTTTCCTCATTCTGAGCATGGTCCCACAATTCTTTGGTTTTATGTATAAAGCAAAGGCTGTGATGGTGTTCACAGGGGTCTTAGGATGAGGGAAGAGATGAGAATCTTGACTCCATGTTCAGAAGGCTGATTTATTATTTTATGACATATTATATTAAAAACTATACTAAAAGAACAGAAGAAAGGATTTCATCAGAAGGCTGGCTAAGAATAGAATAGGAATGAATAACAAAGGTTTGTCTGTGACTGAGACAGTCTGGACAGCTGGGCTGGGATTGGCCATTGATGAGAAACAACCACAGAGACCAATCCCAGATCCACCTGGTGCATCCCACAGCAACAGAGAATCATTGTTTGCAGTTTGTTCCTGAGGCCTCTCAGCTTCTCAGGAGGGAAAATCCTAAGGAAAGGATTTTTCATAAAATACGTAGGTGACAAAAGGCCTTGCAAGCTTCTCCCTTCCCAAGGCCTTTTGGAAATGGGCAAAGCAGAACCACTTTTGCACTCTTCTCAGGGAGGACTGGGAAACTGTTTATGTCACAGTCTTTATTTTAAATATCTACAGCAAATATTTCAGGTATTATGAGACCAGTCTCATTCTGAGAAGATTTTTCTTACAGAAATCCCCCAAAATCATAATTCTTTTCAGAACATTCATTTCCAGAAGAAAAGCTTTTTACAGATAGTAGGCTGTCTCTTTAAAAGATTCTTTCCTATTATCCAGCAATTTCCCAAGTGAATGAATTGTCCTCATGAATGATACTGAACTCAACCTGCCATTTATATTCATACTTATCAGCAAATCAAACAATTTCATGGCTAAATTAATTCAGTATGACTCACATTTAAGAATTAAACCCCATGGGTTTGATTTTGCCCTAATACATGGAAAAGGGATGTGCTTATGAGATTTAGAATTTCTGGGTTTGTACAAACGCTGCTGTCTGTAGTACATCAGGGGAAGAGATTTCTGAGCCTTTTTCCAGTGCTGTGCACAAAAATGGATGTAAAAATATGGGAAGTGTGCAGCAGGTAGGTATTCATAAATTTCATAAAATAAGAACTACAAATTAACTTACAGAATCTTAAAGTGCATGGAAATATTCATTTATTTTCCCCAGCACAATGTATAATCAAAGTCCAGAGCTCATTGACACAGCCTTACTCCTGACTCAACAAAAATGATGAGGCAAAGATCATTCTGTGGCTAATTAATAAATGGGGTTAATGCAGCTCTTGACTTAAAAAAAAAAAAATCTTTCTATTACTGATAGTCAGAAGATTGGAATGGTAAATTCTGCTTCACAGCACCCTGTGAAGAATTCTTATATTCTGCTTAAAGTGGCTGCTTTGCCACTGCTGGAAGCCTACTGTGGAGGTAGATGGACTTTTGTTTTATTTCCACAAACACATTTTGTCATACTTTACTGTTGTCTTAGATATCAAAGGTTCTAGCATCATCATAGTACAAGGATTTCATATTATCAGAGCTTCATACCTTCTTAATGTTGCTCACAGGCAGCTCCTCTACACACTGACTGTTCCAGGTCCTCGCAGTAATCTGACTCTCCTCTTTCCTTACTCTTATCTAGCACTAGTTCTTATTGATTACAGGTGTGGCCTGTCAAGATCAGGCCCACCTCCAATCAGCAACTGGTCCAGCTCTAACTCATTGGGGCACAAGATCACCCTCTACAATCACCCTCAACACTTTACATATGGAATGTTCAGGGTCTGTTCTGTGGCCTTCAGAGTGACTTGAGGGTAGTTCAGAGACCCCTTGCTCTGATCTGTGCTTCTGCAGTCATCCCTGTGATAAAGGTGTGAAAATAATTGGCTTTTCTCAAATATTAAAATGGATATTATATGTGTTGTGTTAGAAATGTGTATTAATTCTCTTAAGTAGTGTGTTAAATACAGTTTTAGGTTATAACATAATGTAAAATGGAACCTTTGCAATGTAGGATACTTATTTTCTAAAGAAAGGACTCATAGTGAGACAGCAGCCACAGGACACCTGAGCCTTTCAGAGAAAGAGATATTATTGTCCCATTATCAGAAGAAATGAACGTGAGGAAGAAGCTGACACTGCCCAGACCAAATCCATTCTGTGTTTGAATGGAATTGATGCACCATGGATGAGGTGTATGAATATACAACAGGCTGTTGCTTTTAAGAGTTAATCCTCTGTTAACAAAGTGGGTCCTTTTTCAGGCTTATTTTGCCCAGAAAGAGGTACCTGGACTGTCCATAACTCTTTGTTTTTATTGTCTCATATTGTCTTAATTCAAATTGTCTAAATTATTATTACTCTAATTATATTACTATTTTGATAACTATTTTATTACTATTAAACCTTTAAAATTCTAAAAAAACCAAGTGATTGGTGTTTTTCACAAAGGGATGGATAAAGGGAAAGGATCCCCTGCTCTGGCTCAGTGTATGAGGTAGTGAAGTGACCCTAGTCCTGTCCCCTGGGAATGGGACACTGGGAAAGGGTCAGAGCACTCCTGCAAAGCAAAGCCTTGCCTCACAAATCCTCTCCTGCCAGGAGGGAACAGGAGTACTGAGTTAGTTTGTACCACAGCAGGTGCCTGGAGCATGAGAGACAAAGGATCTAACTGGAAATGAGAGGTTTTGGACTGAATAAAAAGAAAAATACATGAGGGTAGTCAAGCAGTGGAGGAGGTTTTCCAGAGGAGATGGACAATCCTCTGGGGAGGTGTGGAGACTCAGTGGTAAGCTCAGGGCTGATCCTACTTTGAGCAGGGGCTTGGCCTGAGGCCCCTTCAGCCCAGATTATCCCAGGTTGCTTTTCTGACAAGGACAGGTGTCAGACTCACTTCCCGGGAGATGGAGTTGTTCTTTGGCAACAAACACACCGGTGTCTGAAACCAGGCTGGTGCACCTGCTGGAAACCTGCATCTTTGTGTCAGGAGGAGTCTGCTCTTTAGAACAACACCCTGCACCTGGCCTGGGTGCTCAGCCTTTTAGAAGCCTCATTTTGCAGCGGAGCATTTTGACAGCTTCTTTTTCAAGTCTTTCCTGGTCGCTGTAATTTGACTTTTGAAGCAGCTCAGCTCTTCCAAGCCAGCAGTGAGACAGCACCAGCCCAGGTCTGCCCAGCCTCGCTCCTTCAGCTGTCATTTGTCAGAGCACACTCGTGTAAGCTTAATGAACAATGTGCAAAGCCATTAAAAACTCAATTACAGCCTTCTCTTTCCTGCAGACGTGAGAGAAGGCAAACATGAAGTGCTGATGTGTAAACACAATAGCCACCATCTGCTGCAGAGCAGGAGCTGGGCTGCAGATGCATCAATAATAGGACGCTTATCAAGGCATCATTATCCACCAAGCAGGGGAAAAATTGAAATTTATGGCCAGCTAGAGAGCACTTCATGGTTTAATTCCCCAATTTTCAGTGGTATGTTTAATAACTAGGAGAGAGTGGCGTTTTATGTTCCTGCCATTGGAAAGGATTTTTGAAAATGAATTTATTTACAGTCTCCCCGTCCTCCTTGCTTCTGACTGATCTGAGCATAACACATTCATTTCTACATAGTCAGGATGAAACCAGCAAGATATTAATTAATTTAACCTGTTGATGCAAGAACACCATGTTTAATTGACCTTATGCTCAATTTGCTTGAATGAGCTTATACTTTTCTGTCAAATAAGCATAAAAAAGAACTTTTATCCACCATAGATACTTTTTCCCTCCAAATTTAATTTTTTTTTCAGTTTAGTGTAGTGTTGGAAACTTGAACTTTTGTAAGAAAGTAAACAAAACAATGAAACTCGATATTTTTTGTTTCTTTTTTCCCCAATTGGATATGCAACAGTCTAAACAAGAGTTTCTCCAAGATAACCTTTTCTTTTATTCATATTCTTGCCTGGAGACATTCGGGAGGCTTTCAGTCATCTATTAGTCAATAATTTCCATTTGTGACATGTTAATTCATTCCTTAGCCCTTTGTATGAGTGCAAAGTGTGACAAGTGATTTGTTGGTGCCAGAGCAGGTTGTATCTCTTTTATTTGCACATACAGGCCTATAAATTGAGAATAAGTCCCATCAGCTTCAGCTCTGTGCTCAGCTTAAAGAAGGCTGTCAGACCTTAAATCACAATATGCCAATTTTCATTAAGGGTAATGAGGAAAACCACATTTTTCTTTAAAAGGCTGGCTTGTCTTTTATTTATTTTCTCCTGGTGGGAGCTGTTTTCATGATCTCTCACCTACTCCTAAGTGATGGATCTTGCCCACACAAGTTCCATAGACAAATTTGGAAATTTAGAAATAGGACAGTGGAAATAGAATTTGGAAATAGATCATGTGTTGATCTTGGAAGCATGCAGAGCAACTTTGTGAAGGCCTTGCAGGATGGGATACCTGTTCAAGTTCACACTGTAAAAATAAAATAAAATAAAATTTAAATAAAGTCTATTTGGGGTCAATTTATGAGGTATAGGGTATCACTTATTCACAGTTGAAATTTATATTAAATAGTATTATATCTATATATTTATAATAAATAAAATTATATATATATATAATAAAAGTTATCAAGTTGTCAGCCCCTAGGATGGCCAGGCTTGAGGTTTTTCTCTGGATTCTGTGGGGTGAGCTGGGCCTGAGGTACCCCAGGGAAGGGTTTGAGGGGGAAGCTGCCACTCCAAGGCTCTGCAGAAAGAAAGGACTGAGTTGTCCTTTCTTTCTGCAGAGTGTGTGAGAGTTCCTCGGGAATAAATCCCTTTAAACAAGGTGTGAGCTCTTTTCTCTGGCAGAGATGCCTCTTTAAGGGGTTATTTTTAATCTTTTCCATTTCCATAAAATAATACCTCTTTTCAGGACTTTTCTTGAGAAAGTTGTGTTTCTTACAGGATTTCCTCCTGTATCTCTTCACATATTGAATTAAACAAAATCAGATGTTATAAATAGGAAGCTGGGAATAATTTATCCATGACAATTGTTTGCCAGGTGATTTTTTTAGTAATTAGGACATATTATTTTGATGAGTGCTTTTTGGTGGATAGGTATTCTTCTTGTTGGTGTTGTCAGTTGCTGGATTCAGGTTCCCCACTCCCCCCAGAACTGTCAGCACTTGCACAAAAGGCCATGAATAGCTTGTGATTCATTATTTTGTGGGTGGCGAAAAATAAAATTGTAATTATTGCTTGGAACTTTTTTGTAAAAGCTGATGTTTTTTCTCCCAGAGGAAAGCTCGTTATTTTTATATATGGATCTGTAAAAGTGAAACACTCCCCAACTTTTGCTGTCAGTGAAGCACTTCCCTCCCCCAGTGCAGTTCAGGGCTGCATTGTGTCAGACACAGCACAGACCACAGCAGCTCTTTAGGGCAGGATGATCTACACACTGTCCAAATGAAAAAGAGAAAAGTTGAGAGGCATGCCCAGAAGTGGAATGCTGTGCCAGGTGCAGTCAATTATGGTGTAAAAATCCCTTTTCCTGGGTGCCTCCCCAGTGTGGGAGGCACTTGGTCACAATCCTTGTGAATGCACAGGAGCTCTGCAGTTCTTGGAGCGATTCTGGGCTGCACCTGCCTCCTCCAGGGTGGGATCTGGCACGGGGAGAACTTGTCTGCACTGATCTCCAGTGGCTCTGAGCTGCCTCAGGCAGAGCTTGCACAGCAGCTGCTGCACTCCTGCAGACCATGGCACCCTTACTCAGCAGTTCTACAGGCTCTTCCTTCCCAAATTCTCTGCAGGAGAGTGGGTCTTGCAACTCTGTACTGACAGAGATCCTGGAATCCCACAATGGGTTGGCTTGGGAGGGACCTTAAAGCCAATTCAGTGCCACCCCTGCCATGGCAGGGACACCTCCCTCTGTCCCAGGGTGTCCCAAGTCCTGTCCAACCTGGCCTTGGGCACTGCCAGGGATCCAGGGGCAGCCTCAGCTGCTCTGGGCACCCTGTGCCAGGGCCTGCCCACCCTCACAGGGAACAATTCCTTCCCAGTTTCCAATCTAAATCTCTCCTCCTTCAGCTTAAAGCCATTCCCTGTGTCCTGTCCCTCCATGCCCTGTCCCAAGGCACTCTCCAGCTCTCCTGGAGCCCCTTTAGGCACTGGAAGGTGCTCTGAGGTCTCTCTGAACCTTCTCTCCTCCAGGTGAGCCCCCCCAGCTGTCCCAGCCTGGCTCAGAGCAGAGGGGCTCCAGCCCTGGTGGATCTGTGTCACACTCAGCCTGCCCAAGCCTGGCTGGCTCAGGTTCCCAGGCTGCTCCCTCTGCTGCCTGCTGGCACCTGGGGGTGCTGATCTAAATGTTCTCAGCTCACAGGAACTGAACCCAAATTTCAGTTTCTCAAAAGTTTCGTTTACATGAGTAGATTTTTCAGAGTAGTGTATGTACATTACATGCTGAAGAAGAGGATTTTATGGCTGACTGGGAGCAGAGCCACATCAGCAATGGGCATTTGTCAGGATCCTAAGTTTTAGACTGAAACCAGAAAGTTTGGATTCAGCTCTAACATTTCTCCAAGTTCTTTCTGAAAATCTGGAATTTCTTGACTTGGGACCGTTTTAGTTTTTGTTTTTCCTTCATTTCCACTGAAAGGCAGCATTGCCAGAGCCCATCTTGCCTATAAATTTTCTTAGAGTCTCTTCCTTTTCCTGTGCTTGCATTGCCCTGGAATTTTCCAAGGTCTTTAGAGTGTGTAACTTTAATAATTTATTTTTTTTTAAGGATTGACTTCCTCCTGTTGATCCTTTACAAAATGAATATATATCATATAAACACAGGGGGAAAAAAAATCTTCTGAGAGAAAGTTGCTTGTAGCTGTTATAAATTCATAATATATGACTGTTCAGAGCACAGAATTGTTTCAGATGTTTGCCTGGCTCATCTGAGTCACCTGCTATGGCGAGGAAAAGGGAAAGTCAATAGGTCAGAAGTGAGGCAGGGCTTTTCAAACTCAATCTTCTGTGAGCTGCAAGAGGCCAGCAGACAAACACATCTGCAGCGTGGCTTGGCAGCAGCATCAGAGCCAGCAGTGTCAAGAGGGCTGTGTTTGATTAAAAATTATCATGCCTGGCTGCTGACACACAGATTCCCCCTGCCCCATCCCAGTGGTTGCTTTAGCCCTTTCTGAGTGTGAGTGTCTGC
Source organism: Serinus canaria (assembly GCF_022539315.1). NCBI lineage: Eukaryota > Metazoa > Chordata > Aves > Passeriformes > Fringillidae > Serinus > Serinus canaria. The sequence goes on from NC_066333.1 coordinate 3,520,298, forward strand.
ACCCACATAAAGGAGATCCTGTAACCAGAATTGAATCAAATAACTCTCATCATGTTCTCCCTTATTGCTGACATTTGTCACCTTGATGCATCTGTGAGGAGATGAGTGGAGACACAATGTGCTATAAAATAACTGCTTGATGAATCCAAATGCGAGTTCAACATCGAGTGCCATGGTTAATGTGATGCTGACTTCCAGGTTAACAAACTCATAAATTGCCTCAGTGTACATTTCCCTCCCTAAATTCAGCCTACCCTTCCCTCCCACAAGAATTATTGTCCTGTTGCATTATTACAAGGAAAGATGTTGCTGTTCTGTCGACAGCCCTCACTTGGTTGGGCTCTGAAAATTGGGTTGTTTTAACATGACCTTCAGATATTCAGGTGCCAGGGTTCACAAATATGGACTGGAATTTAGGGTGTTGGTTGATGCAGGCAAATATCAGCTGAGAGCTTGCTCTGTTGTAGTTTTTGTGTTGAAGCATAGAATTGTTAAGGTTGGAAATTACCTTTATAGATCATCAAATCCAACCATCAACCCAACACCACTAAACCACACCCTCAAGCACCACATACACACATTCCTTGAAAACTTCCAGGAATGGTTGCTCCTCAGTCCTTTCCAACACTTCCTATGAAGATTTTTTTTCCCTAATATCCAGTCTAAACCTGCCCTGCTGCAACTTGGGGCTGTTTCCTCTCATCCTGTCACTTGTTACCTGGCACTGAATGTGCCCTTGGGGCACGGTGAGAAGCAGGAGAACCTGGTTGTTGCTTGAAGTGGGAATGTGCTTTTGTTTAGAGTGACTGTGTGATCACAAGGTGATAAAACAATACAGGCCAGCTTTTCTATTTGGATTTGCAACTTATTTAATTAAAGTGGTTCTAGCTAGCCCTGAATCTACTGGTGTGTGTACCTGCAATTTTAATATCCTTTCTTTCCCTAACAACTGGCCCCAAACAGCTGCTTCCTTCAGAGGAAGCTTTGGTTTGTGGCTCGCCAGGGACCCGCCGGCTTTTCCAACAGAGCTGTTTACGCCAAAAATCCAAGCATGCAAACCCACTCTTTGTTCTCTTTTTCCTTTGCCCTGCAGGCTCCTTCATGATGGTGAACAGCTCTGGGAGAGCATCAGGGCAGAAAGCTCACCTGCTGCTGCCCACTCTGAAGGAGAATGACACCCACTGCATCGACTTCCACTATTACCTGTCCAGCCGCGACCGCTCCAGCCCCGGCTCCCTCAACGTCTACGTCAAGGTCAACGGGGGCCCCCAGGGCAACCCCATCTGGAACGTGTCAGGAGTGGTGACTGAAGGCTGGGTGAAGGCAGAGCTGGCCATCAGCACCTTCTGGCCACATTTCTATCAGGTAGGGCTTTGTAATATTTTTCCCTCTGTCCCCTTTGGATGTGCATTGTTAGTTTTGAAAATCGTCACCTCCCTCCCTGAATTTTCCTCTCTGAATAAGTTCACCTATAGTGGATATATAAGCAGCTTGACATATTTCTTTCCTCCTCACTTTTTTCTTTAGTTGTTGGCAAGCCACAGACTGATGGATGGGAGGCAATTATTGACAAGACCCACTTGTTCATGGTGAAATTGCCACTTGTATTGGCACTTTCCGTGGCACTGTGTAACTGCAAACCAAACAGTTTCTGGATGTGTATCTGTACTCTGCATAAATCTCCCTGGATTATTTTTGGACCTTGGTTGGTTCCATAAGAAGGAACATTTTTTGATTTGGCTTTGCATCTTGTGCCCATAAGAAGGGTGTAAGGACATAAGGTACTAATAAATTCTTGTACTACGGTATCATATGTGGATATTCTTCACTAGATCCTCAGCTCCTCCTCTTTTATTCTGTCAGAAGATAATTTTTTTATACAAGGAAAAAGCCAAGGAATGTAATGGCTATGCTATTTTTTGGTTATATTAGTTTCACACCAACTTATTAATTGTCTGCTTCAAACTTCATGTGGCGACTTTGCAGCCATTGTTTTAATTTCAGCTAGATAATTCACACTTAATGGACTCACATACTGCTTTTCACTGGTTGGAGGGGCACTTTTTTCTTGTTTTCTATTCAAGACACACACCAAAAAAAGAAAAAAAAAAACCTGGGAGGTAATTGCATCCTAAACCTTGCAGGAGATTTGATGTCCATGTGATACTAATAAAAGCCATGAGTAAGACAGGCACTGAGATAGAAGGAACTATGAAAAGGCAGCAAATAGTCTGTGTATAAAAACCAGCAGGTAGAAAAGCCTCTCTTTTTCTTGCTTCTAATAACTGGGTAGGAGGTCTGTAAAATCTGAGCTGGAGGAAGATGCTTTAATGTTCTGCCTCTGAAAGAGTTGTGGATAGCAGCAGAATCCACAGAGTGCACCAGGCAGGCGAGAGGGAAGGATAAAGAGATGCAAATGTGTGGAAAATGGTGTTTGAAGGGCAGTGCACAACTTGTGACTGTTCTGAAGGCACACTGGAGTGCTCCTGCTCCATTCATATTAACATGATCCAGGGCATGAAGCAGAATTTGCTTCATCCTTGGTGCTCCACAGAGATAACAGAAATGATCTTTCACCCAGAAAATCGCTGCTTGAAGAACCTGAAAAAGGCGGTCTGATCTCACACTAAGAGGGATCCTGCTCTCAGATATATCAATAGGAGGCTTCCTGAGCCTCACTTAGGTCTTTTACAAGTACTTTGGCAGGTCAAGTTTGCTTTTCTTGAGCAAAAGAATCCTTTAAATCAAACAAGAATTTTCTACTGAAGCACAAACCTGAATGGATTGGAAGGCAGCAGTACCTGCCCAGGAGTAGTTCTTTCCTAGAAAATGCAAGGGGCTTCTTTTAAATTGTGATGAGTGAGAGTGATGTTTCCTTCTGGTCATCCTTGGATTTTTGTTCCTTGAGCATGGCTTTTAAAATTTGAGATCTTTCCTGGATTTTATGGGGGTCTAGTAGATTTCAGCCTCTGGCTTTATAAATCATCTTGCTGGTGGTCTGTATCCTGTGAGTTTCTACATTTAAGCAAGGTTTAAGAAAAGGTAAAAAGAAGAAAAGAGAACTTGAAGCTTGAAAAATTGAAGAGGAAAATTATTGGTATTTGCCAGCCTAAAGTAACACTTCTGCCTAAATAAATCCAGAGGTGGGAGGATGACAAAACTTGGGTGTGTTACTGCCTGAGAAGTGTCTTGTTTTTCACACTCATGATCTAGAATGTGCCATTCCAGTGTTATTTAATAAAATCCTGGCAGGGCTTGGGTTGGAAGGGACCCCAAAGATCATCTCATTCCACCCCCTGCCATGGGCAGGGACACCTTCCACTGTCCCAGGTGCTCCCAGCCCTCTCCAGCTTGGCCTGGGACACTTCCAGGGATCCAGGGGCAGCCCCAGCTGCTCTGGGCACCCTGTGCCAGGGCCTGCCCACCCTCACACTTGCCATTTCTTTGTCAGCTTTAAATCAAAATTGCATTCCTGGAGAACTCTCTGCACACGAGAAGCCTGACAGCCTGTTCTGTACTTTGAAAAGACCATACAAAGCCAACATTTTCCCTAAATACTGAACTCAGCATCAGGCAAAATGTCAGTTATCCTCCTAATGCACAGAAACCACACCATCCTGGACTGGGTGGGCACCAAAAATTCAGCCAGGCAGAACAATCTGAAACTCTCTGCCCTGGTCTGAGGCTTTGTCAAGTGCTTTGAACTTTGGGGATGTGGCTGGTGGAAAACTGGTGTCCAAAGCAGCTGCCAGAGGTGGTGTTTAAGTCTGTGCAAGGGTCATAGGAGTCATCTGGCTGCAGAAGCCCTTAGCTGAGATAGAAACACGGGGAGATTTATCATGTCTACCCCGGAGTTACTTGTACTTGGATTCTCAGCTGCAAATGTTTTCCAGCGTAGCGAGAAAGAGCTCTAATGGTTCTTGGAGAAAGGTAATATGTGTAATCTTGAATTACTGCTTGCCATGAGGATGAACTCAGTCCCAGAATGCACCAAGGGCAGCACTAGAGCCTGCCAGGAAGGTGTTTTTTTGATGTATAGCAAGGAATGTTATTGATCCATGCCTGGAGAAAAGTGTTGTAGCACAAGAGATGAGCTGGGCAAGGCTGCTAACACAGACATTGCTGGTAAATCACAGCTGCAACGGGGGCTTGGAAACATGAAATGACTTTGGGTTTGCAGAGCTCAGGAGCATTTAAGAGTGCTCTTTTAAGAGTGAAGGTTTGTGTTTTGTCAACTGTATTAATTTCTGTGGAGTTCTTTAAATGCAAAGCATTTTGAATTGCAAAGCATTGCCTGTCTCAACCATCATGCTGCATTTCTAAGTGAATTGAAAAGGACATGAGGGACACTGAGCATGAGATGTGCAGAAATGGGCACCATGAACATTTATTCCTGCCTTTGTCCCATGCTGGGTCTCAGCTCCCAGTTTTCAGGAACACCTGGGTGCTTCCATGCTGCTCACTTTGACAGGGATAAGATGCTTCAAAATACTCAAAAAGACAATAATGTGTAACTTTGAGCTGGGAAAGGGCTGGGAATATCTGAGTGTAAAGCAGAACAGAATGAAAAAATCAAACACTATTGCTTGAATTGAGAGGAGTCCTCTACCCAGAGGATTCTGCACCAGTGGACAGGGATTTTTTAGAGGCTGAGTTGGTTGTTATTAAGTCAGACTGTGCTGTATTAAACACCCTGCACATGTTGGTAATTAACCAAAGCCAGTTCTCTGTGTGTTGGTGCTTTTGCCATCCACTCATACCTGATACCAGTGCCTTGGAGAACTTACCAAGTTCTTGACTTGCAGATAATGGAGAGTTACTTTGCTGTGGCTTATGACTTTTCACAAATGTAAAACTAAAATAAGAATTTGTAGCTGAAATGTTGCACTTGAATTCAGGTCTGAAGGGAGTTGCAGTAGAGCCTTGCATGACCTTCCCAGTAAATGTAATTTTTATCATGAATGATATTTAATTGCTGAAGTAATTATAATTTCCACGCTGAGGACTACTGTTTTATACTCTTAGTTTATACAGTCCCTAAAAAGCCTATCAAGGACCTTGATAACATAAAACACTTGCTAATGGTTTTTGGATTATTTTATCTTCCAGTGGCTTGCTTCTTCCTAGTATTTCCTGGGCAGCCTAATTGTTGTCCAGTCTCCTCTGGAAGAGAACTTTGTTTCTGCATATTATTAGCTCCTGAGCTTTTCTTAGCTTGTCTTTGCCTGGTTTTATGCATTTTTTTCTTATGGATATATTTCAGGAGATCTCACATCTGACTGTGTTTTGAATTGGGGGAAGAGATCTGAGGAAGTAATGAAAACATAAGAAACCATGTTCTGGAAGCCCAAATGCAAAGAAAAATGAATATCAGCAATTCTGTGGTTAGAAAGGATATTTTTGGTCTTTTTTTTTAATCCAGGGAAATATTTGGACAGTTGAACCTTTTACTGTAATAAATCTTTTGATGAAGGAGATAAAGAAGAGGCTGAACATGTCAGGCTGGGAATGCCAGCTCTTATTTAGAACAACACGAACTGTTGAAAACTGGTTTTAAGTAGTTAACTCTGTGTTCTGGTAGTGAATTGTAGAAGTTACAAATGACTGGAATGCATGGTCACTGATTCAGGAAGAGAATTCCATCTCATGTAGTGCTTTCTCCAATCTTCCAAGGCATACTGAGAACAAGATATCAAATTATTTTCCACCTAATGTTCTTGGACTGGTGCTGAAGTGAATATAGGTGTGTGCATATACCCTGGGCACTGTTTGCTTTTCCAAATCAGAGATGCACAGATTGTCTTTAATCCTGTGGAACGTTGCTCCAATCCTTTGTTCTGCTTCCCCTCCAGAGTTGGTGTTGCATTCACACACTGAATTGCCCTGGTGTCCCTTCATTGTTAATAAAATGCCTTGAATGACTCAGGCTTGGAATGACAGCAGAATGTGGTGACTGCTGAAATTACTGATGCAAATGTTCTTTCTCAGATTTTTTTTTCTTTTGTATTCCAGGTGATATTTGAATCTGTCTCTTTGAAAGGACACCCTGGCTACATAGCTGTGGATGAAGTCAGAGTCCTCGCCCATCCCTGCAGTGAGCACTCTTGATTTTTCTGACTCTACCAGTGTGGTGTTGGCCCCAGTTTGTGTCTAAAGGAGAGATTTACCCAGCTGGGTCAGCACTAAAATGTCTTTTCTCCCTCCAAGACCCCTAAGGACAGTCAGCCTTGCTTAATCACCTACTTTGCAAGTTGTACAAAAGGCCAAGCTGCTCTCAGTTTATGGCTAGTGGAATTCTCTCTTCTTTACTTGCTAATAAACTGATGGGTTTGTTGTTTCTTAATCTTATTGCTGTAGAAAACAATCTAAAAAGCTTCTCATAATTACTATTGTGGTTACCTTCTGAAAAGAACAACCAAACAAATTGTTTCAGTGTTTCCGTGATAAGAGGCCTCTCCCAAAGGTTGGTTTCAGCACATTAGATCTGCTCAGAAAGCTGTGCAGAGTTTAGAAATTAATCTTATTCAGACACTGCCCTTATACAGGAGTAGAAACTAATGCAGGTTCAACACACTGTTCAAAAATGTAAGTGCTGCATTTCTTCTATTGCAGACACAACAATAAGCTGAGATTTATTTACTTTTTTATGTCTAAAGAAAAATTGTGCCTCAGTCTTTGGGCCTAAACCTGTTTGGTTCCTTTACCCACCTTCAGTGAGGCTTGAGGAGATTGTGTATTTTAATGTACAGTTACATGTAAAGATCTTTTTGAACAGCCCTTCCTTCTGGCTGATGGTTTCAGTAAGTCAGTGACAGCTGCTCACAAAAAAAGATGGACCTTATAGATGGAGTGAAATCAACTGGTTTTGCTGTGATCAGAATGTCAGAGAACATCTGCCATTCAATGTGACAGACATGGTTCTGCTCAAGTTTAACAGGACATTTCTGATAACTGCAGTACACTTAATTGCTGCTTAAGTAAATTATATTTGTTTTACCATGTGCTCATTGCTCAGGCCTCTGGGTGCATTTATTTCATTAAGGAATACTTACAGTCTGTATTAACCAGATGTTGCTGATATCTGGCAGCATCCAGGCAAATCCCCAAATGGTCTGTGCCTTCCACAGCGTGTTGGGGGATTGCTGGTCCCTTCACTGGGATAGAGGCCACTAAACAAGCCCTGGGGCAGAGCCTCAACAGGAAAATGATGGGGTTTAAAGCAGTTAGGCAGGATGCTGCGTTGTATCCCTGCTTAATTAACTAAACTGATTTTGAATCCATTTCTTCAAGTATATGCAGGTCCTTGTCAAAATTAAATGTATTCTTGGTGACTCAGCAACAAAATGTTTGAGACAGAGGTGGTTGGTTGGGGTTTTTTTCAATGTGTTTGCAACCCCCAGCACACAGAGCTCATTGCAAGCTGAAGTTCTCTGCAGTCTCTGTAAATGCTGCTCCTGTCTGGCTCCCAGTGCTGCTTTTGTGGTGCAGCAGTGTCAGTCACCAGGGTGAACATCACCCACCTGTTCCCTTCCCTTGCACAGCCTTTGCCCCTCAGGTTCCTTTGACAATTGGTGTAAATCAAAACAGGGGGACTCTGAAGCTCCTGGTGACCCTGGAGGTTCCTGAAATCGTTGCCCTTATTTCTTCATTTCTGTTTTGCCTTCACAGATGACAAAGGCAGGCAAACCAAAGTCAGCAAAAAGCAGTGAAATGCCTCTAATGACACAGTAATACAGAAAAATAAATGTATTGCTGGTGCTGCCTCTTGCTTTCCTTTGTCCTGAGAAGCAATACACTGGAATATCCATTTTTTAATGTTGAAAGCTCATTGTGTGCATGAGCCTTGCCATCACAGCACAGCCCATGCTCTTGGTCTGGGCAGGAGCTGGGCAGACCCAAGGACCAGGGTGTTGGCATTGGAGGGACTCTACAACTTTGTAGCTGAATTACAGCTGCACACTTTAGACTGCAGGCACAAATATTAAAATCATCCTGAAATACCCTGTGGAGCGTCCTGACTGTCACCCAGAGGGAGTTTGCCAGTAAGCCTGATGCAAACCCCAGAAAGCAGGATGGTACAGAGTGCCTGTCCTTCAGGAGTGTCAGTGAGCTGTGCTGGATGGGACACAGGAGCAGAGAGAAACATTTGACATGGTGTATGAGCATGTGTTCCCTGTTCATGTGTCAAACACTTGTACATCAAGTTTCAGCCATGCAGGGCCACAGATGCCCACTTCCCTTTAAAGCTGTTTCCTCCAACAGAAGAGAGGTTATATTGTCCTCTGAAATTATGTATTTCAGTGTCTAATCATACTGCAAAATGTGCAGATATTATTGAAAAACACTGACCCTTTTAGGTGTTTTTTCAGAGTATCGTAATAATTTTTTCAAATGATGCACAAACCTTTTTCTGCAGGAAAATAGTTCACTTAAAGGTGTTGCATTCACTGCTGTAATCTTGTTTATACTTTTAGTTAAATAGAGACCTAACTCAGTCTGATATTTAATCAAAAAGATAATCCTCTCATCTAGTTTCTTTGTGAAGAAAAAAAGATGTCTGCATTTTTAATATCACTGATTTAATTTGAACTAATGCTGAATTTAGTGTCAGCAAAACATTGATATCAGTGATCTTAAACTAAGCCAGTGATACAATACTGCCAGTTAAATGAATTTTTCATTTCATATCTGATTTGATATTGATGATGCATTATTCTAAAGGTCTAGGACATATTTGATAGTCAAGAAAAGAAAAAGAATAAAAGACTCTTGTGAAAATGGGGTTTGGGTCAGTCATGCTTGACAAGCACAAAAGCATTTGACTTTTTTTGACCTTTTTAGAAACATAGTTTTCTGAAAAGAAGAGATGACTCAATTACTCTTTATAGCAGGCAATAAGAAATTGTGCCAGTGACCATGAACCTGTGATTTGATCCAAATCTGTATTTTCAGAGGTGCCAGAGCTCTCTGAGATCCCTCAGGCCACCTTTTCCCATCTCCATCCCCCCTTCTCCCTGCAAGGAGCAGTTCAACACCCGAGGGCAAGCTTTGTTTTGCAAAGCCACTTCTGCAAAGGCTTTGCTGGGTGTTTGGGTGGGTGCAGCAGGGGTGGTTCCTGCCTGGCTCTACCCCTGCCATCCTCTGCCTCTTTTGTCAGGAAAAGCCCCCCATTTCCTGCGGCTGCAGAACGTGGAGGTGAACGTGGGGCAGAACGCCACCTTCCAGTGCATCGCCGGGGGCAAGTGGTCACAGCACGACAAGCTCTGGCTCCAGGTAAAGCAGTGGCTCTTTGTGCTCCAGCTGGGGCTTTCTGTGCTTTTGCAAGTGAAATGAATAGCTAGAGAAGGATTGGTGGGGAGGCAAAATCTTCTCATCCAGCTCCTTTGAAGAGCTGCCGTAAATGGCTCATAGGTGAGAGCTGAGGTGACAGAGTATGGAATTAGGAGACAGAAAAAGAAAGGAAAAAATGGCCAGGGAAAGCAAAATTCTGGTTTCAAACAAATGCCCATGTACCTGTAAACACTCAACCATATAGCAGAAGAGGGAGGAAGTGGAACAGTTCTCTTCTGCTTTATTATGCCATCTGCTTTCTGTTCACCCTAAAAATGTTCTCAGCTTGGAGTCAGGGATAATTGTTAAGAAGGAAGTCTCTAAGGTCTGGAATTGCTTACCTGGGTGGGTAAAATAGGCAAACCCAGTTTGGACCCTGTTCTTCTTGCTCCCAGTTTCCCTTGGCTGCTCTGACAGCAGATTTGGTCTTGTTCCTTTTAGTCACTCACTGAAAGACCAAAACATCCCCTCCCTGGATGTTTTACTTGCAGCCTACTGATCCAACTGGGTCCTGCTTTTGTGGTGGGTGCAGCAAAAACCTTGGGAATTCACTGTCAGTGTTAGAATTGACATCAACCCCACCATCAGCTCATGGGGTGTGTGCTTCCCAGTGAAGAACACAATAAATTCTCCTGCCCCTTGAATTTCTCTGATACATGGAGTCCCAGCATTTCCATTCCAGAAGCTTTTAAAATCATTGAGTTCCTAAATGTTTAACTCCTAAACAGGTCAGGAGGATTCTTGTTGCCTGTACACAAGGCCAACATAATTTGGAGAACACTAAAGCCAGTCCAAAAGTTTTATTCTCAACTTGGAATGATGTGCCAGAGGGTTTGATCACCCCATAGTTGTAACATCTGGGGCAGACAGGAAGGGCCTTTGCAGTCAAATAATTACCTGACTTTATCCAATTTTATAACTGACTTCAGGCATTTTAATAACATTTAAAACTAACATTTTCAAATCTAGTTTAAATCAAGGAATTGGCTTATCTAATCATAAAAATTAAAAATAGTACTGGGAAAATGGCTTAAGTTGGTGAGACATGTAGTTGGCATTATATAAAAATGATTTTATATTCAGTGACTATGCTCTCATCACTGCTGTTCTTCTAAAAATTATATTTTTAACCTAAATTTATTTACCTGTGGTGTATGTCTAGCACCCACTGAGATATATTTTTAACTTATTTTCTCTTTTCAGGGTTCTTTCATTAAAATATTTTCCCAGTTACAATTAGATGTGTGTGAAAACAATTCTGACCTGCAGCAATATGAACCTTTCCCTGTGAGAAGCAGAGTTAGGGAGGAAAGAATTGCTATTGTTAATGAAAACTTGCTTTCCATTCTCTGAAACTGCAACATTTAATGAAAATAGCCTTGGAAACACCCCTGAAACTGTTGAGTAGAAACTGCCAAAACTGCAATGTGCTTTTCTTTAAAATTCCTAATAAACTGGACAAATGAGCAAGTTGAGGTGTTTATGCTGTGGAGAACAATTTCTGGCTAATTCTTTGTCTGTCCCTTTTCCAGTAGGAAAAATGTGGTCTGGCATTGGTAGAGAGGTTTATTGGGGAGTGCTGGATGTACAAGGATGTCTGCTCATCCAACCAATTTATTTAAATTGGTCCAGAATCAGAGTTTTGCATCTGAAAAGGCCAAATTTACAGAATCTGTTCATTTGTAACGTTTTCCCAGGTGAACACAAAGCCTTCAGCTGCTGTGTTTTCACATCCATGCCGGGTCTCTAATTACACTGGGTGGAAGTGCACAGTGGCAGGCAGAGCTGCCCCTCTGCAGCCTTTGCAGGAGCTAATCTTAGAGTCAGAGAATGTCCTGGGCTGGGAGGGACCCCCAGGATCACCCAGCCCAGCCCCAGCCCTGCCCAGACCCCCCAACAGCCCCACCCTGGGTATCCCTGGCAGCGCTGTCCCAACACAACTGGGGCTCTGGCAGCCTCGGGGCTGTGCCCATTCCCTGGGCAGCCTGGGCAGTGCCAGCACCCTCTGGGGAAGAACCTTTCCTGATCTCCAGCCTGAGCCTCCCTGGCACAGCTCCAGCCATGCCCTGGCTCCTGTCCTTGTCACAGATTTCCTACTCTGACTAAGCCAAGTGTCCTCAGTGTCCTGCCCCTCCTATGGGTTCCCTTCCAGACACTTTACCCTCTTTGTATCCTTAGAACCAAAAGCCCAGATGTATCTAAAATATTAAATAGAAATGCAAACTTAAATATATCATAGAATCACAGATTTGGGTTTGAAAGGGACCTTAAAGTGGTCCACCTTAAAGTCATCCAGTGCCACCCCCTGCCATGGCAGGGACACCTTCCACTGTCCCAGGGTGCTCCAAGCCCTGTCCAGCCTGGCCTTGGACATTTCCAGGGATCCAGGGGCAGACACAGCTGCTCTGGGCACCCTGTGCCAGGCCCTCAGCACCCTCATATGTAGGGCCCAGCTCACACAGCCCTGTGGATATCCTGAGGGAATGGCTGAATTCTTCCCTTGGAAAGCCGTGCTTGCCCAAAACCTCTCCCAGCAACGCGAACACAGATCTCTGACCGCGTTAATCACCCCAAGGAGCCGCTGACACACAGACCCACCAACCCATAACCTACCTGTCTCCATGATGGCATTGTTTCTCTCTGCCTCTGCAGCAGTGGAACGGGAGGGACACGGCCCTGATGGTCACTCGAGTGGTCAACCACAGGCGTTTCTCAGCCACGGTCAGCGTGGCCGACACGTCGCAGCGCAGCGTCAGCAAGTACCGCTGCGTCATCCGCTCCGACGGCGGCTCCGGCGTCTCCAACTACGCCGAGCTCATCGTCAAAGGTAGGAGCAGCAAACTGTGGTCCTGCACCAGGAGTGCTTCATCACTGTCGTGTTTTCTCAAAAAAACTCTTTGCCCAGGATTTCCTGTCCTGGCAGGTTGAGAAACCGCTAAGATAAATGAAAACTGTAATTGTTTGATTCGCTTCTCCTGTGTTGGGCTGCTTTGGGATGTGGTTTGGATGTTGTTTGCCAACTGGTCATTGTTTGATTGGGTTCATGTGAATTGGTTTAACTTCATGACCAATCACAGCCAGCTGTGTTCCTTAGACCTCTGTGTCTCCAGGGCTCAGCCAGCCCTGCCTTCACCTGCAGGGCATCCCCTTTTGCACCTCCATTTGTGTTCCTTAGCCCCAAGAGCACCTTGCCATTTTACCAGCCTGTCCTGTACTGACTCCAGGGGAGTCAACACCCTCCCTATGATTTCCACCAGTATTTATATTATAATTGTTCAAACTTCATGTCACTCATTAATCAACCTTGAGCTTTATGCTGGGGCTCTTTCTGTGTGAATTTACTCTGAACAAGCAATTCCATCCCCACTCCCCGTGGTGGGTGCTCCCAACCATCCCACATGTCTGGCAGCCCTTCAAGCCCTGCCAGTGGGAACATGCCAGGAGGGGTTGCACATGTCAGGCAAACTGGAGTGGCCTCATGTTGCTTTGCTGGGCATGCTGGAGCCCATGGCAGTGTGCCAGCCCCATGGGAGACACCCAGCAAGCCCTGGCACAGGTGGGAAGGGGACTCTGGAGATGCAGGCTGCAATGGAGAGCTGCTGGACCTGGCACTGCTGTACCAGCTGTGTTGAGGCTCTGAAGAGAGTCACAAGTTTTTCATTAGTATCTTGTTAAGCCTTTTTTAAGTATCCTTTCTCTATTGTTTGGTATAGTTTTAGTATAGCATTCTTTAAAATAATATCATAAAATAATAAATCAGCCTTCTAAGAACACAGAGTCAGATTCTCAATTCCTCCTCCATCTGGGGAACCCAGAAAATACCACAGATAACTGTTTATAAACACTGGCATTCTGTTGGACCTTCTTTTGCTTGTGTTAAAATAAGGAAAAAGGGCGAAAGTGACATGAGTTTAAGTTGGTATCTTGGGTATTTGAATTTAAGCTTTGGACACAGCCCTCCTTGGAAATTTCGTAGTAAAATATGGTGGCTATGGAGGTTTTTACTGTAGTCAGCTGAATAGTTTGGCTGTCAGTCAGCTTCACAAGCTGTTTTCCTTTCCAGTATTTTATCAGGCAGAAATAATCTTGTGGTGGAGCATTGCATGTCAGCAGAGAGTGTTCAGGGCTGCTGGCAGTAAATGCTGGGATTGATTCTGCTGACGCCCTGAAGTCCAGAGCAGAAGCATCAGTAGTTCTTGAAGGGTGTTTGGATTTTAGCCATGTTAATTACCATGATTCAAGAGCCTGACACATGCAAGGTGTGCCTTAACCTCCCCCTCCTGAGGCAGGTGGTGAAGTGCTATCCTCTATGCTGGATTCCTTTTTGAACCTACCTTGAGCTGCACCACAGGAGTGCTCCCTGACTCTTAGGTGGTGAGTTGAGAAAGTGGCTGAGGTGTTCTGTGTTTGGGGTGAGAGGAATTTGAAGTCTAGGTCTGCTCACAGGTGTAATTTCCTGATCTAAATGGAGGGTATGAAAACAGAGGAACGAGATCAGGCTGTCCTCTGTGCTGCTTTCTGCCCACTGATCTGCCCTTTGGTGATCAGATGTCTTTGTTATGCCTTGGAAGTGTGTGTGGTGCAGATGTTTGGACCATACAGATCACGAGGAGAATGCTTGTGCTGGATGCCAAGTGCTTTTCATTCCCACCCAGTGATCTTGTATCTTTGTTCAAATCTGGGGGAATTAATTCACAATTAAAAGGGGATTGAGCTGCCAGGAGTGGCACACCTAGGATTGTACCACAGCTAAATAGAGGGAAGGTGGCCTTCCAGGGCAAGCAGCTATCAGAGCATTCCAGGCTTAGTTAGGTGTCTGGAATTCCCAGAATGACCAGGTTGGAAGAGACCTTCAAGATCACTCAGTCCAACCCAAGCCCTCAACTCACCCCTGGCACCCAGTGCCACATCCAGGCTTTGTTAAACACCCCCAGGGATGGGGACTCCACCACCTCCCTGGGCAGCCATTCCACAACTTTATCACTCTTTCTGTAAAGAACTTTTTCCCAATATCCAGCCTGTATTTCCCTGGTGCTGCTTGAGAACTTCGTGTTAGTTGATGCAAAAAGGGAAAAAAATTGAAGCCTAAATTAAAGCCATGAATGGCAGGGTGTCCAGCAGGAAAGAGGCTGATGCCTTCATTGCAGGGTTGCTCAGTAATGCACCCACCTGGAAGGAACTTTAACAGGATCAAATTGTTGTGAGAAGGTCCCACCCTGCTCCTCATCCCTGGTTAGGAAGCAGGGGAGGTTAAGTGGCTCATTTGAGGTCAGTTTGGTGCCACCCTGTGACACACTGGGCTTCCAACCAGCCTGACTAATTTTAGTGTGAATAATAGCAAATTTGTAATGCATGTGCACAGGCTGAAATGAAAGCAAATTGGAATTGTTTAATTCTGAAGAGATGATTATTGAATTGTAATAATGTACTTGAGCATACATTCAATTAGCCTGTAATTGAGGTTTTGCTCAGTTGATAGTCCTGCTCCTAAACCTGCTAAATCCAAGCTAAAGCTCTGCTTCTCACGTGCTTTCTCTTGATCAGGGGGACATAAAATCACAGGGTGTTCCTTCCACAAAGATTAAGATTTACAAGTGTGTCTATGTAATCTTTTTAATTGAAAGATGTGTTTGCTTCCCTATGCATAAGAAGTTTTATTGGAGTATTTAGAACAGAAAGTAGTTTGCATTTCTCAATACTGAATGAAAAAGTTTGGTAGGTACCAGAAGAAAGGTTTTACTTTGAAATGTGCATATTCCTAAAGCCCAAATTGGACAGTAAATACCTGTTTCAGCAAACAGAATGATCAATGGAATTAAACACACCACCTTGATTGTCTCTGGGCACCTTCACTAAGAGCAATGTACTATTGAAAAGAAATTACTGGCAATTTTATACAAAAGAATATAACAGTATTAGTTCCCAAATTATTCCAGTATGTTTAGTGGCAGGAGATACATTTGTAATCCTGTGAAAATGCTGTCCTCTAGGCAGCTATTTGCTGTATGTGCTAATGCTTCTCTGTCTTCTGGCTTGAATAAATGACAATACATTTATTCTTCTCTTTGCACTCTCCAATCATAATAGGCAGGCCAGAAAAACCTATCAATTCCATCTGCCCCCCTTGCCATCCTGTGGTGCTCCAGTGGAAATAGCTCCTCTCTATTTCTTCTCTCTCACTGGTGCACACACAGTAATTTAATACAATTTTGTACATGGCAGTTAAAAAAAAACAAAAACCAGAGATTCTGTGTCTCACTGCACTGCTCACACCTGAATGGAACATTTCCTGCCTGTAATTTTCTTTTGAGTAAAAGCTGTGAGGCAGTTCCTTGTACTCTGAGCAAAATGTGGGCCTTGCTTGTATGAAGATTGTTTAAAATACTGTGGAGATTGGCTAGCATTTTATCATTTAAGGTCTGTATTAATGCTGGTGTCCTTCCAGGACACTTGTCACATTAGCTAAGGCTGTGGATAACATTTTAAACTCTGTGGGGGTGTGTGGAGGACTGTTTGCAGCTAGTTTTTTATTCCTTGATCCCTTTCAGGATCTCTGGATGCCCAAATTAATCACTCAATATATGACAGGAACCTGAGCAGAGCTGATAAACAGGGAATATTACAGCATCTATATCCTGTTTTTATGGGTCAGTTTTTCTGAGGTTTTCACTCTCCAGAAGCCTCTCAAAATGAGTTTCCTGCTACCTGTTGGTACCTTGACACCCTTTTAAGGCTCCTGGCATTTGTGTAGGGTCTGTTCTGCTCTTACAGGGCTAGGAGGAGCCTGTTGAGCCTCAGCCCAGCCTCTCACAGACCTCCAAGGGGATGTTCTGGCTCTCTACACTTTTGTCTTAGTGGATTTTCAAAGTGTTTGGCTGGAAAAATAACCTGTCTCTTACCTGAGAGGCTTTCTGCCATCACTGTGGTGTTTGGGACAGCTCACTTTTGCTTTTATCAGGCTTTCATCAGTCACAGGAGGAGCTGATGCCTTGAGTGACACCAGAGGGAGAGGTGGGCTCCTTGTCAGAGTTGTTTATCATTCTCTCTCTGGGTCTCTCCTGGTGTGATGCTCATCACTGTAATTCCACCATCTGTTTATTAACTCACAGGTACACACTGAAATCTGCTCCAGTGATTGAGTCTCTTCCTAAAGCAGACACCAGAAGTTACAAAATAAAACTAACCCCAAACCACAAAACAAAGGAAAGCAACATAGATAAAAGCACCAAACAATGAAATAAATCAAAAAACCTGTCAAATTGTTGGAGTTGAGATACTCAGGTGTGAAAAACATGATAAATAATTTCCTTTTAAAATAAATCCATATAGGGAAGCTTCTCCAGTATGAAATACACTGTGAAAATTTCAGATTTACAGTTCTAAGACAGAATCATCAAGGAAAAGCTCTACAGGTATTTTGCTGTCCCATTATTTATTACTAGAACTGACTCCAGAACAGTTTCAGTTAAATATTCAACAGCAGGAAGTTCTACTAGGAGAAAGAATTTTCTGCAGCTTTAAAATCATAAGAAATGAAAAAAAAACCATCTTTGCTCTTGAGCTGAGGCTGATCCTGGGCTGGAGCTGGTTCTAGAAATGTCACATCAGGCTCTGATTTCCTTGCAAACCCAAAGTTCAGTGTGGGTGTGGAAGTGTGTGATTCATTTGTGTGTAACCCACTCTGGAATGTGTTCCTGGGATGAAGAGATGGTTCCATGGAATCATAGAGGAGACTCACCAACTCCAAAGTTTTTCATTTCCTGCAGAGCTGTTATGGAGAGATGTGATGAGTGTGAAGAAGACCCTTGAAATATTTCCTGTATTGGTTTCAGTTTTTTGGGGTTTTTTTTTAATATTTTCATGCCTGATACACAGATAGTTCTATACCCAGAGATATTAATGCCAAATGTGCTCATGGAGTAAAATATTGCCAAATATTGCCCCCTTGCCATCATGGGGTAATCTAAGCTCTGCTGGTGATGCTCAGGTCCCCATACTTCACCCAGGAGATGGGGTGTGGATATGAAAAGTAGGTTCTGTCTTGGAAATGTCCTCTTTTGCCATCAGGGTGGCTGAAAGACCATGTCCCATGTCCTTGGACCATGTCCCATGTCCTTAGACCATGTCCCATGTCCTTAGGGAGACAAGCTCAGCTGTGGCACATCTGGTTTAGATTTTACTGTTAAAA
The DNA here is from genome assembly GCF_022539315.1 of Serinus canaria. Lineage (NCBI taxonomy): Eukaryota > Metazoa > Chordata > Aves > Passeriformes > Fringillidae > Serinus > Serinus canaria. Next base: position 3,537,816 of record NC_066333.1, read on the forward strand.
AAAGCATTTTTTCCATGTGCATTAATAAGCAGCTGGCAGGTGTGAAGATTCCTATCTGAATTTATCAGGTTCATCCAGACCACAGAAGTTTCTGGGCACGTTTGGATTCACCTGCCTGAGTTCTGCACATCAATCAAGGCCCTCAAAGCTATCAGCTTGTGAGCAGGAGTCAGTCCCTGGCTGGTGCTCCCAGCAGTGTCAGGACCCTGATAATGAGGGTTCCCTCAGGCTGCCTGCTCTCCCTTTGCCTGTTTTCTCCCAGTTTATACCAGAAGAGTCAGTGTTCAGTGTCCAGGGTGAGAAGCTGAGTACAGATCTGCTAAAACACCTAATGACTGTCCTAGGGTGATGCTGTGATGCTTCCATCCCCAGTCATTGCTCTGTTCATGCTGGATATTTTGTTCTGTGCCTTCAAGACTGGCTCTGAAAAGTGTAGTTTTGTTTGGTTTGTTACCAGCCTGCTCCCCCACAGCTGGTGGGACACACAGACAGGGCAGTACATAGTGCTGCTTTGGCTTTTGGCTTTGCTCCTGCTCTTGCTTTTCTCTTGCTCTTGCTCCTGCTCATTAGTCAGTTTAGCTAAGCAGTGTGAATTTTCCCTGGACTGTTTTTCCTTTCCCTTTTTTGGAACCTCTCAAGCCTGCTCTGGACTGGGCCCTGGCAAACACCAAGAGAGAGAGTTTGCACCTTGAGGCTGCAGCAGCTGCCCCAGAGCCAGGGGCTGAGAACAGAGCCACCACCCCAGGAGAGACTTTCTGAATTTGTCATCTTTGTCAGAGCAGTGACAGAGTGTTCTCATCTGGTATTGTTCATTTTGTGTGCTGGGGGTGCTGTGCCTGTTAAACAAACAGGTTCTTCCCTCTTCTCTCTGAGGAATCCTTCCTGAACCGGCTGGGGGGAGGGACTGTGTGGGTTTGCTTTCTGGAGGGGCCCTGTGGAGGCTTTCTCCCAAACTTGCCCTAAACCAGGACAAGATGCAGCTCTGAGCACCACACCCAGCCTGGGAGGTGCATCCAGGCTGTTTGGGAGGGTTGTGCTGCTGTGAAATATCTGAAGGAGGGACAGGGGCTCTGTCATTATTAGAGTGTCTGAAAAAGCCACTTCTTCCTTTATTTCTTTGCAGTCCTAGTGGTGTAGGGAATGGAACAATCCCTTTGTTGGTGTTGGCTGGTAATTACCTGTACTTGTCACTGCTCTGTTTAATTCAGTGCAGCTCAGTAGCTTTTGCTTTAACTCAGTTTTAATCACGGGGTGGGTGTGTGGTAAGAAAAGAGGAGGTAAAGAAATTACAAGCACTCTAATTTCTCTTCTTTCCACCCAGCTTCATATCTGTGAAGCCAATGAAGGAGATGGAAGACAAAGCTGTTGTGATGTAGATGTTCACTAGTATGAAACATGAGTCCTCTCAAAAGGAATTTCCCTCTCCTTATGTTTAACTTCCCAAACAGAGCTGGGATATGAAGGCATTTCCTTGAGGAGTGATAAATGTGCAGTTTATAGAAAGGATCCAGTTGTCAACATTGCATCCAGTGCCACACAGACTTGCAGATGTGGTCCAGAATATGTTTCCTGGTTTCTCTTGTTTATATTAATCAACAGGGTGTAAACAAACATATTCAGGAGGAATGCAAAGCCACTAGAGGTACAAGACAAATTCATAAACTAATAATGTACTCTCAATTCAATCTATATTTTCCCCAACTTTTTTTGTTTCTCTCTTCAGTAGCCTTTTTTTATTTTTGTTTTTGTTGTTCCTCTGTAATTTGAGCAGGGAGTACTCAGGGTTTAAACTCAGCCTTGTTTCTAACAACCTGCAAAATGATAATTGCTCTCCTGTCATTCCACTAAACACATGATACACATGCAAACCTTTTAGTTTCTAGTTAGAATTATTAAGGAGGTTTAAGGCAACTGCACAGAATTAGCTCAGGACTGTTGATGCTCAGAAAAGGACATAAAACACCAAGAACCCAGCCCCGTGCCTTTGGTGCCTGGAAGTGTCCTTGCAGTGAATGACCACCAGATATGAGCCATTATCAAACAAACCTGGCAGCTTTTCATTCTTTGTTCCTTTTTAAAGTACAGGGCTTCATGCAAATTGATTGTTAATGATCCTCATGATCCTCACGTGACATTAAAATTCAAAATTACCCTTTTTTTTGCTTATGACTGAACTTAGACTTAGCAGGAGAGATGAGTCACATTCATTGTTAACTCTTCTGCTCATCCTTCCTCTGCCTGCTTAATTGTAGAGAAGTTATTAATGGGCTTCTCCTGAAAAATAGGATTTAAAGCCTTTGCTAATTTATCCACCCTGTGGTTAAAATGTTGTTAATTGCTTTCCATTCAAGAAAACTCCCTTGAAATGTCATCTGTCACCATTCATGGTTGCTGGTGAATATTTTGGGATGGTTCAGGCAGATTTGGGCACTTATGGGATGTAATTGTTGAGCATGAGCTGTTATCCCAGCAGGGCAGGGATACCCCTTTTGGACCAAAATATATTTATTTTGCAGAAAAACAAAACAAAACACAACAACAACAAAAAAGAAAAAAAGTCCCACCAAAAAAGTAATATTTTACTTGATGTGAAATGCAAGCTAAGATGCACCAGATTTCTTAGTAAGAATGGATGATTGTTAGTATGAGAATCTTTAATAATAAAGATATCATTAGGAGAAAAGGGTGTATTTGCAATACAGTGAGACCTGTAGATCCCATGTGTGTGGAGAAAACAATTAACTCCCAAAGAAAAGAGAAAACTCTTCCTGTAGATGCAAATACCTAAAGCCAGTGTGGTTACTGGAACTTTTAAAGATTTTGCAGCAGCAGGTGCTGAAGAAGCTCAGGTACTGATCTCTTTCAGACATGCAGAAATTCCTCCAGCTAACAGGCCTGGTGCAGAATCCTGCATTTGCTGTAGGACACTGAGCTGAGGAGTTGGACATCACCTGTGGAAGGGACAACTTCTGCCCTGAGCCAGGTGCTGATGAATTCCCAGCTGTGTTTGCTTTGATTTGAGCTTTCATTTTTTGCTGGCAGCATCCTGTGAGTCTACACAGTGCACTTTTGGTTTTCTTAGGATGTGTGAAACATGTGCCCAGAGTTTATTTTTATTGTTTTTAAACAAACTGCAAGGCAAGAGATGAAACAGTTAAAATTATTTTTTGCTTCTTTGCATTGCCCTGACTGACTGAACTCAGATTTGTTTTGTTTTCTACCTCCTGGAGCACTTTGGATTGTGGTGGGGTTTAACCCTTCCTTAAACAATCTCTTCTTGAGGGTGTTCAGCCATCAGAGGTTGCAGGTCTGGTGCCACACACTCCTCTCCCTCCTTCCAACACCACAGGCTCTGCAAGGTTAAACTCCTCTGCTGGTTTAGAGGTTGGCATTTACAAGCTGAGCCTCTAATTCTGAAGTAAAAAAGGTTGAAAGTTCATGAGGAAACAAATGATGGAGCTCTGTAAACACTTGACTGATGATGGGGCTAAGGATACTGGCATTAAAGCTCTAGAATCTTCTCAGCTTCCAGTCTGGGAGCTGGCAGAAGGCTTTTGGAGCCTGTGAGTGGTGCTGAATGGAGACCATTGCAGGAGGTTGTGTCAGGAATTCAGGTGAATGGGATTATTAATGTTTGCACAGCATTTAGCTCTGGGTGCTGGAGCTGAGCTGGTTTGCTGTCTGAGCCAGTGAGACTGAACTGCAGGGAGCAGCTGATGGTGCTGATTGCATTTCTGTCTGAATGAAGAGACTGAAGAGCCTATTGCAGTGTTAAGGAAAGAATTAACTTGGAAGTTAATTCAGTGAGACTGTGAGACCAGGAAAGAGCCAGAGCTGCAGTTTGGAGGGGAGATGTTGCAGCCCTCCTTTTCCATCTCTACCCAACTGAAGAACGCTTCATTTTCCAAAGCAAATAATTTCCCAGCATCCATTCTAGCTGCAAGCTGATGAAATACTCATCTCATAGAACCACCCCCTCAAACCTGTTGCACTGCTTTCCAGCCTTGCTCTGATGTGCTGATTTTCTGCCATGGTAAATTCTTCCTCTGGTACTGGGAGACTGCTATGGGTCACACCCTCCCCATCATCCCTGTCCAGCTCTTTTTTCTGACTTTTAAAGGTGCTTTAGATCCAATACCAAAAACCTGCTGAGCAACAGGGTGATGGTTATAGCAAGCCCTGCAACTATTTTATTAATTGGCCTAGGAATCTGAGAGGAAATACCCATAATATGATGTTTCCTAGCTCCCAAAAGTCCACACTGCCTGCTGAACAGCTGCACTGTTACACCTTCAAGGTGAGCAGGAATGGTTTCAAACTAAAAGGGAAGAGATTTAGATTAGGTGCTGGGATGGAATTCTTTACCCAGAATGTGCTGAGGCCCTGGCACAGGGTGCCCAGAGCAGCTGGGGCTGCCCCTGGATCCCTGGCAGTGCCCAAGGCCAGGCTGGACAGGGCTTGGAGCAGCCTGGGACAGTGGGAGGTGTCCCTGCCCTTGGCAGGGGGCTGGAATGAGGTGAATTTTAAGGCCCCTTCCAACCCAAACCCCTCTGTGATTCTGTGATTGTGCTCTGCTCTGGTGCCACGATACACAAAACCCCTGGCTAAAGAAATTATTCCAGCCCTCTTTCTCCTTTTTTCCTCTTTACAGGTTTCTCTCCAGGGCATCTCTTGCCTCTCTCTCTCTTTCTCAGCAGGAAACTTTCCATCAGTGCTTGTTTGCATGTGAGGAAGATGCAAATAGCTGCAAGACTTGGGCTCTCTCTGTTTGGATCCCATAAATCAGACTTTGCATATGCTTTACTGTCCTATTTATTACCCTGCAGCTACTACTGACTTACATGACAGACTACAACTTACAAACTGTTTGTTCCCTCAGCAGGGTACAGACACAAATTAAAATGGAAGAGGTTTGCATTACTTGCTTCTACAATTTTCTCTTTTCTTTCCTTCACATTGCACAAAACCTTCTTTTGCTGCTGCTGCTCTTCATGACTGTTTGACTGACCCTAGTGAGCACTGCTGACCAAATCCTGCTGCCTTTTGATCAGCAGTGGGGTTTTACTGAGTCTTCTGGCCCAGATTGCTCATCAAACAGTGCTTTATCAGTGTGAGGTTGAAACTCTAAATATAAACACTTCTGTGCTTGCTCTTGCATTGTTTTCTCCCACCTCCCTTTTACTTAACCTGTGCTCCACTTGAGGAGCTTTGTAGATAATTTGTTTTCACTTGTGCCAAGAATATGGTGCTTCAAGGATGACCCAGAATTTTGGTACATTGATTTATTTGCATTTTGGTGAGGCCTTTCAGAGCATGCAGCAATCACTCAGCTCCTGGAAGGTTTTATGCTCATTGTAATCACAAACCCAACTGCTCTTGAGAACTGAAGTCATGTCATAAACAATCATTTTATATCAAATTATATATATATATATATATATATATATATATATATATATATATGTATGTATGTATATATATATGTGTGTATATATATAACCACCATAGTGTGTATATGTGCATATATATATATATATATATATATAACCACCAGGATTCCTTAAAACTGTTTCATTAATTTCTCTTACAGGATTTAAAATTGAATAATTAGGAAAAATACATTTTTTTGTCTCCAAGAAAGAACTTTTTCCCCACATTCATGGTCCTCTCAAAGCCTGTCCAGTGAGATTTAATTCAGCATCAGTTGACACTGCATTTAGTCAAGGAGACTAAGGAAAATGATTCTGGTATTGAATTATCCTCAAATTCACCATAATGTCTTTACAGCTCATCTTTATGGAACCACAGTACTGTTACAGTCTTTAGAGTGGGATTATTGGTGTTTCCTGAGCAAAAAGGGAATTTTAATAGCCTTCATTAGAGCTGTGATAGTTTCAATAGGGACCAGACTATTCTCTCTTCCAGGATTTACCTTCTCAGAGAGGATGAGAATTTTCTGTGTAGCTCAGCCTCAGGTGTAGCAGCTCTGCACTCACAAGGAAGTTTTATTATTTTTCATATATCTCACTTCAGTTATAGATGTCATGACAGGAAGAAAAAAGTGTTTCATCTCATTGGACATTTTGTAAAATGCAGGCCACAGAATTCACAAGTCATTCTTGCATCATGAGCACTGCTGTATAAATAAAGCAGAAGAGTCTTCAAAAAAGATTGTGATTGAAAGGTTTTAAATTATAGAAAATCTCACCAGCCTCAGATAAGCTCTTTAAATACTCATTATCTTCCCTGTGTATCATCTATACCTTATTTGAGTGGGATGTTTCCAGCTTTTGCAGCTAACAGATCTTAAGCTTTTCTTCCAAATATAATCAGTCTTGAAGTATTGAATGTGAACCCGTATTGATCACAATCTTGGCTTTGTTTGGTTAATTTATGTGTCTTAAGTGACTTCACAAGGTCCCTTGTTCTGCTGAAGAACTGCTGACAGTTCTGGGGAAAATATCTCAATCTGGACTCTCAGGCATTTTGTAAAATATTTTCCTTTGTTTCCACAATGAATACATTTCCTTACCAGCATTGTTCCCTTTCTGGCTGTGGAATGGGGAAACCTTGAAGCACATGGATTTTATTGATATTTCTTTCCCCAATTCTAGGACAAACCCCTTCAGCTGAGGCAAGGAAAGGCACTATAAACATGTCCTGCATGGTCAAGGAAAAGCACTTGTTCCATGAGCAGAGTTTCATGTGGCAGGAGATCATTGCCATTGGTGAACTTCTGCATCAAACAGAAACAAATAATTCATAAATTATTGAGAAAGTCGCCTGGAGACCTCACAAACAGCTACTGGACACTTGATGATGGAAGTCAAGCTTTCAGTGCAGGTGTGGTTAAATGTAATATTATTTTTAATCTAGCACCCTTTTGGTGTCAGTCCCAGAAGAAATCCCCTGAAGGGGATCCCAGCCCAGAAGGGATTTCTGTTTCACAGAAAAACTTTCACAGCTGGAACATGCAGGATTTTTGTGTCTGCTCCTGCACCACATCTCTAACCCTGCTCACACAAGGGCTGGACTTGTTCCTCAGCACCAAAATGTGTTCCCTGGCAGGTTAAATTTTGGGTGCTTTGAGGGAATATTGGGGCTCCTGCTGCACCTACTGTGCCAAGCCTCTGGATCTGTAGATGAGTGCCTTGGGAATCCTGTGCTGCTTTATCAACACTGTCCAGCAAAAATAAAGGGTGAATGAAGGGATATTGTGAGTGACCTTGCTGTTCTGAGAGCTCTGAGCTCCAGCCCTGCCACCTTTGTTCTCAGCTGTGGAGTTCAGGAATTCATCCAGGAGCTCAAACTCCCAGATCTGCAGTGGGATTTCAGTAAAGTTTTTTTCAGAATTCCTTCTGTTGCTCTCCATATTTATGTCTTTGACAGGAATAAAGCACAGAAGGCATTTTGAGGTCTGGCCACCAGACAGTCACCAGCAGTGAGCTGAGCTGGTACTTTGGCCATTATACACATTCTTTGGGGGTTAATGAGTCTCAGATTTTGTTTGGTGCTGTCTCTCCCACCCTTTTCCTTTTCTTTTTTTTCAGGAATAATGAATGGTAGTTTCAATCCTCCCCAATTTCTCTCAGGTTCTGGAATGCTTTTTGTGAAATCCCAGCACCCATCACCCATCATTGCAGCTCTCAGGGTGAACAGCACACTGTGCAGCAAATTGGAATTTCTAGCATTTATTACTGCCTCAAAATGCATTTTGTGAACAGAGAAAGAGCTGATCTTTTGTTGTAATACTGTGCAGTCTCTCTGAGGGAACAGCCTAAATCAAGAAGTATGTTTCAAGGCTGAGTTTTAAACTGGAAATAAACAGAGATACAGCCCAGGAGAGGGAAAGCTGGAAGGAGTGTTGTGGCCTGCAGGGTGTTGTGAAACTCTCTGTGTCATAAAAACCTGAAATAAAAAGAGAAGTATTGAGTGGTAAAGAAAGATTCACCTCAACTATCACCAGGCACTTCTGGTGTGTCTGCCTGCTCTATTACCAGAGCTGCTTGTGCCACTATTGCTGACTTTTTATGGAGGTGTGGGGGGTTTGTGGACCTCATCCTGATGTTTACTTCATCCCTGGGTTTTTTAATGTGGGCAGGGAGAGGGAGGGCTCCTGTCACCTAAGGTGGCACCAATTATCACTGAAGGGGACAGATACAGGTGGTACAGAGACTCCATCATCAGAAGGCAGGAAAAGGCACTTTATTATTAGAAATTCACAGTTCTTATAGAAACAATGGTGGACCCAAGACCTGATTGGCCTTTAGGAATCTTCTCTCATCTGTTGGTCAAGAAGGGACAACTCCTTCTTGTAAACATCTTTGACAAACAGGGATTGCCTGCCAGGTGCAGAGATTGAGATAATAATGGTTTTAATTCTTTCTCTGAGCTTTCTCACCACTTCTGACATCTTCCCAGGAAAATCCTGGGAGAGCTGTGTCTCTCTCTGCTCAGGGGATATGTGATTACCACAGGCTCCCAGCCAGAGTGATCCCTTCTGGTTCATATCTTGCATTTCTATTTGGTTTGGTTGGTGTTTTTTACACCCAGAATTTACTGATGCTTAGCAAAGGCTCTGTTTTTATCATTTAAGTTTTCTTTTTGTTGCATACACCTCAGTAGGTTGCCAGCCTTAGCTGTGAGTTGATTTCTTTTTTTTCCTGTCAAGTTTGCCTTGATCATTTGGGTAAGTGGGTAAGTGAACCTACAACCTGACCTTAAATGTGAGGGCTTTTTCTGTGCCTCACAGTGCTTGAGACAGAGCCTCCCTGCTTGTTCCAGCTAGAGGATATTCAGATGGAGTGAAACTGGGAGGGGGAAGAGTTGAACAGATGTATTTACTTGGAAAATACAACTTAGTGCTCACCATCCCAGCTGGCACATGAATAGACATATGTAAACCACAGAGTGTCTGTGACCTCTAAGCACATGAAAAACACCCCAGAATATTTTTACACTGTGTGCTCATAGGATTTTCTTAACTCTCTGAAGCCTAAGGAGCCTCAGAGCCATCTTTGTGGCTGAACTTACTTGAGGAACCTGCATTTTCCTCCTGGCATTTTTGGGGTGAGGGATGTTGTAGAGGTTTAGCAGAGAGCTTTATTTCTGCTCCAAGAGCAGGAATGAGTGGCACAGATGGATCAGATTTATCTGAGGTGTGAGCAGGAAAAAATAAATTATATAAATAATAATCAGCAATGCACTTGCTGCTCAGCTGAGCGTGGCTTCCACAATGATGCTGCCAGGAACTACAGGAAAATAAACTTTCCAACACAAAGCATGACCTGAATGCCATGTGAGAGCATGAAGAAACAGCCTCCTGAAGTTCAAACTGTGCAGCTGGGGAGGTGTTCTAATGAAAGCTATTTTGAGTGGCTGTGTACAGTAAATTAGCAGGCTCCAGTATTTACTGCACTCAGTGGTATGTACTCCACTGCCTGCTTGAAAAGCTGTAAAAAAGCAAGGGTTCTGTCTTGGGTAACACCATTGCAGGTATTTGTGTCAGCTCTGAGGTTTCTATAGGCACCTGTTCCTTGCCTGTCTCATTAGCTGCTCTCCAGGGCAGCAGCTGGAGTGACAGCTCTAACTTAATCCACTCAGACTCCTCTGCCCACATCCAAATGTTTTGCTGCAGGTGAGGTGATAATTTTCCTTGCATCAATCAAACTTGTGTCAGTAAGATCAGACAAATGGCCCTCTGGTTCCTGCAGCATGCATTTGTGCTGTTTTCAATCTGAACAGGAGAAAATACAGCAGGTAATTCTGGTGGAAGGGAATGGAGGAGATGACTAATAATTGGCCAGTAAGACACTTGCACTGATAGGGTTATTCCACTGTAGTGGAGGTTTATTTGCAATTCCAGCAGTGTGAGTCCTTTTATGGAGGCTGCACTATAGATACCTGTGGCTTTAGATGTGTTTTTGTGGAAAGCAGAAGAGGAAAGGCAGTTTATTTCAAAATTTAATGTTAATACTGTATGTAAAACATGTATATTTTTAAATTTGTTTCTTCATTAGGTTACAGTCTCTGCCACATGCTTTCTCTAACCATTTGTGTTTATTAACCAAACCAATGTTCCAGGCAGTTGTGTCACAAACCAAGAGCAAAAAGAAGTTCAGCTTGTTGTTGGATATGTGAGATGCTGTGTTTATATCCTTGGGGAGAAATGGGTCAACTTTTATTATCCACCTGTGAAGTGCTTTGTCACAAAGTGTCTTTAAGTAACACAGCCAAAACAAAGCCTAGCTCTGTACCAGAACAAAGCACAATGCACCAGTGTGGCACAACTTTGATTACATCCCCGTGTTCTTCTTGTCCCATTGACCCCTGCAGACACCACCAGGCTTTGCTTATCCCAGAAGCTCATTTTAAAGGAAAAAACCAGCTACCCTTGCCACAGCTGGACTGTGTGTGTAGGGATTGGCTGCTGGAGCTTTGTGCTGGGAAGGAACAGAACACTGAGCTCTTCCTTCTGTTTTCTCCCAGGGTATCTCTATATTGAATAACCTGTGCTTGTTCAAACAAGGCTTGTCTTAGTTAGACTCCTTCTGGTGGGAAAAGCCCCCCAGGGTCATCAAGCCCAGGCTGTGCCCAATCCCACACCCAGGATCTCTGAACATCTCCAGGGCTCCTGAAAGGAAAAAATCCTTTTGTGTGCACAGCAGAGACTCACAGTGGGTATTTGCTGAACTCCTGTAAATAGATGGAGATGGGAGACAAACTCAAAGGCAGCAATTATGGCAGTGATTGCAGTTCTCCAAACAAACAGAAATTTGCTCGTTAGTTTGCAGAATGAGACATCCCCCTGCCAGAGCTGAGTGCCCAGAGCTGAGCAGAGCAGGCCTTCCCTGGGAACTCCAGACTCCTGCTTTCATTGTCTGTACAGTGACTGAGGACTTGCTCTCTGAGGCTACTAAAGGAATGCTCAAAATAGCAGTACTTGAGATCACTTCATGGGATTATTTCTGATTATTTCTGGAGTGGCTGTAGCTCTGTGCCAGGGTAAACTTTAAATCACAGTGAATTTGCCAGTGGCTGCAGTTACCCAGGGAGATCCTGCCATGCTCTCTGTCATGTGGGAGAGCAAACATGCACTCTAAGCCTGTATTTGTTAACTTTTGTGAAGAACTGAACCCAGGGGACTTAATGTGATATTTAACTGAATGACTGTGATTGAGGCCCTGAGGCCAATGGCATAAAATGTGTCAGTGTGTTAGGATCACTTACTGAAATTTTACCTCAAACAATTCATGTTAAAGGAGTTGTCTGATACCTTGAGTGGGTCTGCAGCCTGTTTTCTATTGCAGGGGTTGGTATGCTCCTGTTTGGAAGCATCCCTTGGAGAGGGAAAAAAAAAGAAAAGCATTCAGCAAAATCCTCCTGGATTCCATTTTCAGGAAAATTTAAAACTTCAACTGTAATTAGAGGAATAAAATCATGAAGGATACAGAGTGGTAAATCTTACCTGAAATCAATCTTCAGGAAGAAAACAACATTTTGTGGGATGTACACAAACATGTTGGTCAAATATCTGCTATATCAAATACAAATACCAAATGCATTGCTCTGTGGTCCCAGCAGGGAACCCAGTGCAGCAGCTGCACACGTGGATGATTTGCTTAAACATGTGGCTCAGGCACCCCCTACCCCTGTGACAACAGGAAAACTCACTTTTTTGTTTAGTTCTCTGTGGTTCATTTGCACTGAGGGTTGTTTTGGGGTGAGACCTCAGTGAATGTCAGAGGACTCAAATTTAGCTGTCAGTGGTCAGCTTCTACGCTCTGCAGGAGTGGTGGCCATTCCTATTTCTGCACTTAAGTCCACCCTTTCTTGCCTTTTTTTTTGCCCATTCACCAAAACAGAACTTCCTATTTTACATATCCTATCCCATCCCCATCCCCATCCCCATCCCCATCCCCATCCCCATCCCCATCCCCATCCCATCCCCATCCCATCCCATCCCATCCCATCCCATCCCATCCCATCCCATCCCATCCCATCCCATCCCATCCCATCCCATCCCATCCCATCCCATCCCATCCCATCCCATCCCATCCCATCCCATCCCATCCCATCCCATCCCATCCCATCCCATCCCATCCCATCCCATCCCATCCCATCCCATCCCATCCCATCCCATCCCATCCCATCCCATCCCATCCCATCCCATCTCTCCTTTGTTTCCCAGTTCTTCCTGCTTCACTGTTTTGATGCTGTTCCCCTATCCAGAGCAGGAAATAGGTTTCTAATTCAGGGATAAAAGGATGAGACTTGGAGCTGAGAGTCCTTGATGTCCTTAGGGAGGAATTACTCTGTCTGGAGCTTTGTGCAGTCATGTGATTAACTGTGTGAGGGAAGAATAAGTTCCTCTCCCCTGGCACAACTTGTGCAAAAATAAGCCATTTTACCTCTGCCTGAATCCCAAAGTTTCTGTGGAGTGGGAGATCCAAAAGGAGCCATTTTTTAGATGAAGATTGCTGCCTGTTGAAGTCCCTGTATCATCAAGCCACAAACTAAAACTGCTGGGCTGAAAAGGAGGTTTGAATTCTGTTTTTCCATGTAAAGGACAGGCAGATGATTGGCACAGTGCCTGGGATATCTATCTGGAGGTCACATCAGTTAGAACCAATTAGTGTTTTATTTATCAATTAAAAAAACCCAGTGATTTCAAATGTAATTAGTAAACAAAAGCATTTCATGTTCTTTAAACCCCAGGGAGTGCTGGTTTTGGACATGACAAAGCCAGTTCATTTTTCAGATGATCATTGGGAACAAAGATTATTTTAGTGCAAGACACTTTACTATTCAGTGGTTAAAAAGAAACTTCTTGAAAACAGCTTTTTCTTTGTGGATTTGTGGTGCAAAACAACCCACAGTAAACACCACTGCCATCTGTTTCAAAGAAGAAATGTTGGGCTATGAATGTCCTTGCAAAAGCTGAAAAGCTTTTTTACTAGCTAAAAATGCATAATTTTAGAATTTTTGTTTGATTTTTCATTGATTTGATTGCATTGAAGCAGATGGGGGTTTTTTTTTATGAAAAGCCTTCACCACATCCATGTGTACAATGCTTTGAGAAAACACATGGCTGGCAAATTTGGAGCTGATGATGAGGAGTGATGCTGTTGAGTCAGGGATGGAATGAAAGGCTCCAGTCTTCAGGTGCATCAGAAGGCTCAAGAGGAATCTTTATTAGCAAGAAGTTTTATAGTTTCACTTGCTAAGTGGGACCTGATTGCTCTCAAAGCAGAAACATCTCACGTTATTGGTGACCATGAGTAGCACACTGTGGAGAACCACAACTATAAACAATGGTTACAGAAAGAGAGAGAATAACTGCTTGAATTAAATTGTTGGAATCATTTTGTCTGAGATTCCCAGGCTCAGCCTGGGGAGAAATTGTCTCTGTTCTTTCTTGGACTGAACTGAGAATATCCACAGGGCAGATTTGAAGGTGCAGTATCTCCCAGCTTTCTTAGCACTTGAGGAAGAACGTGAACCTGCTCTACCACCTATGATGGATGAGCTTGTTTGGCCAAACAGATTTTCTATGTGCTCATTTTTGCATCTGTCTACTCCCTTGCTTGTGTATTCACAGGAAAGTAAAGGAACTTTGATTCCAAAAAGTCTTTTTTTCCCCCAGGGAATGGGCATGGCCCCGAGGCTGCCAGAGCTCCAGGAGAACACCATTCCCAGGCATGGCCAGGGTGGGGCTGTTGGGGGGTCTGGGCAGGGCCAGGAGCTGCCCTGGATGATCCTGTGTGTCCCTTCCACCTCAGGACATTCTGTGATTCCATAATTTTTCTCTCTGAAGGAGAATTCCTCCCCAAGATTTGCCATGTGAATGGAGCAAAAGCTGTGTACAGGCCAGAGCAAGTGAAACTTCTGCATGGGCTTGGAGCTGCAGATATAATCAGGAATACTTTTATGGATCTGGAAACTGTGTGTTGCTCTAAAAGCTTGCTAATTTTATTTTTAAAAGGGAACATAAATATCTGAGTCACTCTCCCATACGTCTGCTGTTCTTCTATAGAAAATGCCTTTGCTAACAACACTTACATGTGGCTTGTCTTCTTAATGACTAAACAAGGAGTTCTGAATAACAAACATCAAGCAAATTAGCAGAGATCATAAACATCCATTTTATTAATCCTGATAAAATATGCTGTGATTTCCCTCTCTGATGCAACCTTTTCTTTTATTGATAACTTCTGAGGAGGCTGTGCTCACAGATCTGCCTGACCTCTCTAATCTTCTCTCCCAGACTGATATGTCACACTCCTTAGGGGAAGGATTTGAGTTCTCATTCTGTGAGGTGGATTAAATAAGTGTCACTGGGTTTCTGAGTACCTTCCAGGAATGTGAGTGAACCTTCAGTACTCTGTCAAGAACTGCAGTTCCTGTAGCTGCCAGATTTGGACTCCAGTTCTCCCAGTTGGAGCCTGCCAGTGGCAGGGTTCAGCACTCATTTATATTCCTGCTGCACCTCCAGCCATTGTGCCTCTGAGCAGCTTCCCAGGCTCTCCCAAAGCCTTGGGCCAGGTGTGTTCTGCACTGTTCCCTCTGCATCTCTTCTGATTTGGCTCCCTGATCCCTTTCCTTTATTTGTTTCTTGTCACCACTTGCCTCCCAAAATTTGTTCCTGCTTTTCTTGGACCTCCTCCCCCTTGGTAATGTGGAAAGCTGGTTTGTGGGTGGTCCTTAATAATAATTCATACTTGGAGTCAGATGAGGTTGTAAATACACCCAGAAAACCATCTTTTCTTTTATTTTTAAGAGCTATATGTGCCATTATTTAACATGTAAGAGACAATGAAATATTGGGTACTCTCTTGCTGCTACATTAATTTTACCTCAGCATTGTTTTCTGTATAAATAAGGACTGCACCTGGACTTGGAATAGTTTTCCTGTCTTGTCCCAGTGGCAGAACAATTGGTGAATCTCCTGCTGGCTGCTGACTGGGAACCACACATGGTGATATTCACAAGCCATCACTGCTGCTCTCTAATCTATCCAGTTCACAGGCAAATAAAATATGCCATCTTTCAGGATTGAATTACAGAATGGAAATGAAAGAAAAAAAAAAAAAAAGATTAGTAAAAAAAGTAATGCCTAAAGAGTAGCCATATTCTTCAGGGAGAAAATAAAATACCTGCTGACAGCTCTTACCTTAATGATGTTCTTGTTTCTGTCAAAACATCAGACGCCCCATCATTTTCACTGGCATTTGCAAGACTCTTTTAAGAGATGCAGAGGAAAGCAGAGTGTTTTGATGGGTGGTTTTTTTTTCAGCTGGAATCCCTTTCCATAGCCAGTTTTTTTGGTGAAAAGAATATTTTATTTTTTTCCCCCATCTGTCCCCTCTCAAGTTGATTTGAGAAGGATTTGGGAGCAAGAGGAAGTAAAGGTATAAAAGGTATAAAATATAGCCAGGGCACAGGTTTGTCTCCTGTAAGGTAATTCATGGTGGGAGTTGCTGCTGCACAATATCACTGCAATGGGGGCAAAAAGATATTTGTAACATGGGCAAGCTGGCAGTGGGACCTGGGACCCTCTGCCAAAACCAAGCACTCTGGTGGGTTGGCATTTACAAGCTATGGGAATAAATTACACAGACTCCATTTTCTTCATGGTGGAAAAAGCCCCTTCTTTATTCACAGAGCTCCTTTTTATCCAGTTTTACAGAGCTCATGTGGGACTCCAGTTGGGTAGGAGCTTTCTTGCTAATTATTTTATAGGTAATTAACAAGTTGTTATTCTGTATTGATTGGTCACTCAAACTCTCGGTGTGTCGGTGCAGGAAAAGTTTGTGAGAGATATTTTCATTTTTCTATCTAAGGTGCAGTTTATAGAGGTGCTGGTTGTTCTTCACCCAGGAACAGATTGTCCTGTTAATGAACTGCTCACACCAGGATTGCTTTCACATGGGAACTTGCAAAAGGCCACCTTGCCAAGGCCAGCCACTGATTCCAGGAGAGCAGGCTTCATTTTGTGATTTTTCTACCTTACTGCAACAAGGGACTGCAGTTCCCCCTGTGCACAGGTGTAATGTCTTCAAAGGAGACCTTGGAGAAGAAACTTCACCCAAGTTTCTCTCTCTTCCTTTATAGAAGCATCACCAAACAGGAGGAGTGGGTGTGTCTGCTTTGAGGGTGCCTCCAGCTGCTCTGTTGTGGGGCAGGACAGCACGGAGAGACACCACAAACCCCTGAGAGCCTGGGATTTATGGAGTGCTGGTGGAAATGATGGCACACTCACACATTGGTGACCAGTTCACTTCTTACTGCCTTCAGCAAACACTCTGGCACTCTGATTTTTCTTTTTTGTCCACTCAGATGACAGAGAGGGGATGAAACCATGGAGAAACAGAATCATGGAGCTTGGGCAGTGGGGATGAAGAAAGGATTCCCTCTGCAATTCCCCTTTATCCACACAGTCCTTGGGTGTGACTGACAGGCAGGGAGGTGTGGCAAGGATGAGAGGGACCCCTCTGCAGCATTTGGACAGCGTTTTCTCTCCTGCAAAGCTTGTTCAGCACCAAGCTGCCTCTCCCAAAGTGGAATCAGTTTGTTCTTTACCTCAGGTGCTCTGCATTGATCTCATCTCCTCCCTCACCGTTCTCCTGTCAGAGTCTGGGAACCAGAAGCATTTAAAATTGATGTGCCATTGAAAGCAGATCTATTCCAGCTGACACAGAGTGGATTCTAACCCTGATTTTGATTCATACCTTAGCGTGTGCTGCTTCCCACAGGTACTATTGCTTCTTTAATTATCTGTCTCTCAGGACCTTGCTGAATCTATTCTGAAAAATTTCAAACTCTGCTGCTGCTGGGAATTAAGATGCTCTCAGCATTCATGTTTCATGGAAAGACAAGATCTTAATGTGAAAATTATCTGCTTCTCTTTTCTTGAGCAAGTTTTCTCTACTGGAGGGTTCATGCAGGGATGTGGTGAACAAACAGTTCATTGTAAGATGTATGGCTCTCGATTCACTCAAAGTTTTCACTTAAATTACAGCTCTATGAAAAGTGGTTTTCTCCTTTAATTGTTTTTTACTTTCTTTCTCTATCTTCTTCCTTGACCAGATGGAGAAAATTCAAATATAGGCAACTCTCCATTCATTCTAAGGGGCTTTTAAAGGAAAAAAACAGATCATGGGAAATTATATTCTTCCTCATCTCCACTCCTCAGAGCAGATTTAGATTGCCTCATTACAAGTCCTGTTTTCTTTACTTTTAGAAATTTGCCTTCAAAGCTTTGTTTTCCCTTTTAGATCTCTAGAGAGTGGAAGTTGCCTTTCTACTTTCTGGTATTTTTGGTATTTTTTAACAAGAAAAGTTAATAGGGCTGATAGTTTAGAGTGCACACTTAGGAAATACATTTGGGAGCTCCTCTAAAAGTAGGAGTCTGTCTAAAACAAGCTTTTCCAACACTTTTTCCTTCTTGTTGTTAAATGAGCAATTTTCCTCAGCTGCCCCTCAGCTGAAAATTCTTCCCCATTGTGGAACCCACCTTAAAGGCTGAGGACCTTGATCCTTCAGGCCAGCACCTGTGAAAATATTGATGAAGAACATGTCTTTACATAAAGACAAAGTTTGCTCCAGCAGAACTCTTGGATACTGGAGGGGAACTGCTGCTGCTGCATCAAATCCTGATATTCTGCTCTACTCCCACAGCTCCTCTGCTGGTATCTGTTTATCTGATTAAAGGGAATAAAACAAGCAGTCCTTTAAGGCACCACATTGCACATAAGGGACACAGAGCTCTGTCAGACCACCAGAAAAGAGAACCTGACAAGCAAACTGGCCTGCAAACTGCATATTGCAGGCATAAATCCTGGGGGGCTCCTGTCACCCCCTAATGCCCCAGGTGGAATCAAAGGATGCTTTGGGTTGGAAGGGACCTCAAAGGTCATCTTCATTCAATCCCCTGCTGTGGAAAATAAATAAAAGGGAAGGAGTTGTGTTCTTGTGGTGGTCTGTTTAGTTCTTTATGCCCTTCTGTTTTCTGCCAGCTCTTCCCTGGTTGTATTTGGAAGTCTCTTGTGTGGTGAGCACACCTAGAATAATTTAGGGAGGGTAAATGGCTGTGTTTGTGGCCAGTAAAGCCTAAGCTCTGGCCATCTGTGCCCAGCTGAAGTGACTGGGCAGAGAGCAGCACACAAGCCTTTGGGATGAGGGGCAGAACAGTTCCTATGGCCCCAGGAACGAGTCCCTGTCCCTTCTGAGAACCTCGTAGGGAAAAAGAGAATGGAATCATGTGTTTAATAGAGGTGCAATGAGTCATTTAGCAAGGCTGGATCCACTGGACACGCTGCCATGGATTAATGAGAAACTCTAAAGTCCAGGTAAGGAGGAACAGCAGAATGTAGATCCCATCAGCTGTGCCTTTTTGGGCTAAAGCTCCTCACAGAATTTACCACTGGAAGCAAGTTTGTGTTATCATCCAGTCCTGGTGGTGGAAAAAGAAGGGTTTGTAAGTGAGTTCCATATTCAGTTTGCAGATCTTACCTGTTCCATGGGTGGCTTGTCATCTGAACCACCAGAAATGATCCATCATTCCATTTTCCCCTGCTATTCCCAACAAATGAAACAACAGCAGCAAATCCCATAATACAGATAATCTTGGGACAGAGGTAATGAGGAGATATTTTTCCCACTCTGAACCCTCCTGCATCTCTTTAGTGCTTTTTATGTGTCAGATTACACCTGAGCCACGTTGGAAGGAGTATGTAGGGGGATGGAATATAAGGAAATAAAGAGGGTGTAGAAAGTAATCTCAGCCCTAAGGAGTTGCAGCTGGGCCAATTATCAAAGGTCAGGAGCAGGCCTGACTTCAACAGGCCACAGCTGTGAGCAATGAGAAGAAGATGCTATAAAAGAGTGGGGTGGGTGGGTGAGAAGGGAGCTGGAGTCAGTTGGCTGCTGTGTGAAGAGGAAAGAGTCAGGGCTCTGAGGAGCTGCCCACGAGGAACACCAAGGAGATGTGAGACTTTTGTGATAAGGAGACAGCAGTATGGAACCCCTGCAGTAAGATAACAACAGAAATAGCACTGCATTCACTGCATTCAGCAGTTGTGCTTGTATGTTGTTCATCAAGATTCTCCATGAGGTTTGCCATGAAATTGGCCCTGTGTGGGAGAGCTGTGCTATCCAAGTGCTGCTTTGAGTGTCTGAGCCCCCTGTGATCCACGAGGCTGCAGTTAATTCCACTGAATATGTTACAGTCACATCCTGAGGGATGGTTTTTAAAAAGGAACACAAGAATCCCATAACTGCAAACTTGTCTTCTCCTCGTGGGCAGGTACTTATCAGCCTTGAAGAGAGACAGGGACTCCTGAGATGGTCAAAGAATCCCAATTTGTTGTGAAGAACAAATGCTTATATAGTGTTTTAGGAAGGCTAGTAATGTTTTACCACAAGGTTTGGGTTAATGGCCTCACAAACAAATTTCTGCATTTTAAACATCTCTTGGTTGCTTGTCTGATGTAATTTTCTTTTTCTGGTAAGTCAGTCTGATTGAAGCTTCTTGCCATCTTGATTTAATCCTCAAAGATCTGTTTGCTCTTGCCAAGCCTTTTGTCTATCAAATCTCTTATATTAACCAGGTCCAAAGTCCCTCATCTGTCTTGTGTGTCCCAATAGGTACTGAGCATTTTTGTTTGTTTTTGTGTAAGAAGACAATGCCTTTAGATTTATTTCACACCTAATTGTGAGATGCAGGTGCTGCTATCATCCACATAAATCACTTCTCGTTGAAAAACCTTGTCTGCAAACACAATTGAGTTTAACACCCAGGCACTTCAACCGAGCCATGAAGAAATATGCCCCAATGTGACACCAGCTTAAGCAAAAGAATTCATTCTCTCTTAATTCCAGTGAAATTGAACACAAGACAGGCTGCTCAGAGACAAACTGGTGCTGCTGCCCTACCTCAGCTCACCTGCAGGAGTTTGTTGTCCTAAAAAAGGGTGAGGTGTGTCTTGATTGCCATCACTGGGTGTTTTGCTGTCTGAACACTACAACTCCTTTAGAAAATATTGGTTCACAGAATCTGTGCTGTGTTTTTTGGGTATAGGAACTGGGTGCAATTCAGAGGTGAATTCATGCAGCTGAGTAATTAATCCTGTCAGATGAAACTTCTCAGATCTCCCCTTTGGTGTGCCTGTGCTCCTTTCACGTGGTTTCCTTGGGTCTCTGAGGGATCCTGCTGGTTGGAGAGGCAGATACTGCTGGTGCTGAGCACGTGAAGGAGATTGAACTTAATGAGTCAAAGAAATCAAGGAGTTTGTAACATCCAATTCCAGTGAAAAACCACTTGAAAGATCCTTGGAAAGGGCCATGTGGGTCAAGTTAGCTCATTGTGCATGCCAATTTGTGGATTCTATTCTGGCCACAGCACAGGCACAGCTGGGGATACCTGTGGGACTGAGCCAGGGGAGCAGAGTGAGTGCTGCTCTCTGTTATGCTGCCTGCTGTCTTCACACAATCAAAGCCCTGCAAAAGCCTGTCTGCACCTTATGTTGGTAAGACAAACTGCACCACAGCCTAGTTTTAGTTCTTTCATGTGTTTTCCTTCCTTGTGTTGAATAATGCAAAGATTTATTTTTTTTTGTTTGGCATATTTCTGTTTTGTTTTTTATCTTAATGGTTTTTTTCAGGCAGCTGGGGACCTGCTCTCAGTTGTTGAGGGTTCTTTTTGGCAGGTGTTACAGGTAGATCTTTAAAAGTCCAGATCTTTACCAATCAAACCCTTGTTTATGCCTGCAGTGAAAACAGGCTTGAACATATAAGTGTAAATTACAGCAGCAGCTCCCATGAACACGTGCACAAAACCTTTATGAAAATATTGGTTTTCTGATGAAGAGAATCTTCAGTATGCTGCAAGCACAAAATTGACAGTCTGTTTGTGGAGCTGCCAGCAACTCCCCACATCTGCATTGCCCCCTCTCTGGCTTTACCAGGACAGTGTTTCCCAAGTCCTGAGCCTGTTCCAGGCTGCTGCTGTGTCCTTGAATTTGGGAGCTGTGTGTGTCATCGTGAGCTGAGTGTGCCCTGGAACCAGCTCCAGAAATTCTGTTCTCTGTGGGAAGAGCTCAAGGAGCAGCTTAGCAGGGAGCACTGAGCTTTGACAGGGTGCTCCTTGGAAATCCAGCAGTTCTCCTGGACCACCCTTCTGTCCAGGACCTTGAATAAGCCAAAGTCTCCTTTCCTGGTGCCTGGGGCTGTGATCCTGCTCAGTTCCCTGGTCCTGCCTCTCAGGACCATGAACTACTGGGGGCTATCCAGCTTCACCTACAGCTCTTACAGAGGCATTGTGCTGGATTTCCCAGCTAAAGGATCACTTCTCTCTGTGGCAAGGGACATTGCCTGCTGACCTTCCTCCTGTCCTTGATCACCCTCTGGAATTGTCACTTCAATGAATAAGATGGAAGAGGCAGCAGTATCTTTTTTTTTTCTTGTCTGTTCCTACCTGCTGTGGTAATGCCTCATAAATAAGGGCCTTAAACTCATGGTTAAATTTAATAACTATCTGTAAAAGTCATTTTAGTACTGAAACCCTTTGTTGTGGGACAGAGCTCACTCACAGCCTCTCTTGTGTTTGCGTTTCCTTCACAAAACCTTGGGCAGCGTTCCAGCACAAGCACCCCTGATTAGGGAATGAAATGTGATGAAATGTTAACAAAGTGATTTCCACAGATCCACAAGATTCTCTGAGTGTAAGAACTGGGATCCAGACCTGGTGCCACAGGCAGTTCGGAGCTGTAAGTTAAAATTGCAGGGCTTGGTGTAATGGATTGGCAGTAATGCAGCACTTGGAATTCATTTGGCATTTACATGCTCAGTAAATTCCAAATGAGCTCCTAAGAACCCTATAAAAAGGAAAAAAGGGTGTATGTGAAGCACTTGTTTCTCCCTGTGACATATATCCTCTGTGTTCTAGGTTTTACCCTGGCTTTGTATCGTTGGGAATATCTTTTAATTTATACAAAGAGGTGATTTACATTCCTAGATCAAGTCCAGGCATTTCCAATAACATCAGGATAAGTGGACCACTGTTTTCTTTGCAGCTGAAGCTTGGAGATTCTGTGTGAATTCATCTCAGTTTTACTGCCCATGTTTCAGGGCAGCTTGCTTTTATGCAGTGAATATTGGTAGATCTCAAAGAAATATAGCCCCAGATTTTATTGCCAATGAAGGGAATGCCTGCCAGTGGCGTGGCAGATCGTGTTCAACCTGGCAGCTGGTGACAGATGTGGATGTAATAGCTCTAAATCACTGTGTGGACTCACTGTATTCCATATTTTACTCAACTTCCAATAAGAGTCGTGCAAATAAATTAAAGTGCAGCTGTCAAGATCAGCAGCAGAGTTGAAGGCGGACGTATAATATAAAGTATTCAAGAGCTGATGCTTTTTCCTGGAAAAAATGTTGAAATGTGTTTTGTTAGATGAAAGCAGCAGATTTGTTTCCCCTGTTTGGTTTTCTTGTCTTGCTTTTAATAATCAAGAGCACTTGTAATCAAGTTTCAGCTCTCAGAGGGGTTTGTTGCAGTTTTGGGCTGGTCCTGTATCTGTTCCATTACTCCCAGTGCACCCTTTTCTGGTTATTCCATCACTTAAACTCTGCTGGAAATGAGATCCTGTAATGCTCTGCTTAGGGAGCAGAATACCTGTGCATGAACCAGCCACAGCTGCTCAGAAGGTGCAGACGGGTTTGGCTCAGTTCTTGCCTATTTCTGAAAACAGTGGTTTTTGGATTCTTATCACAAACCATCAGCACTCAGCTCCATTTAAACCGCTGTAATTCCCTCTGTGCTCCAGAGAGGCCAGCTCTGGGTCTCACCTGGCTGTGCCTGGCAGGCTGATGAGCCCCACAGCAATTCCATTTGTCTCCAGTCATTTTCACCCAGCTGGCACTGCCTGTTTTGTCTGTCAGCTGCTGGCTCTGCTCTTCCCTGGGTTTGGGAGGGATTTGAGCCACACTTGGAGGCAAGGCTTCACTCACCTCACAGCTCCTGTGTTGTCTGAGCAGTTCCTTTCTTGGCTTTTCCATTGTTTCCTAATACCCTGGGATCTGATCAAATATTCCTGTTGTGGTGGAAGGTACAGGCAGCCTTGCAGAGGTTTCTTTTCCTTCCCCCCCACATTTTGTCCCTGATCCTTGCAGAGTTTTTGACAGCTATCAGTTAATGGCATTAGCACTCCTGGATCTGTGCTCAGATCCACAGAGCTATTGCTGTTTAAACAATTTCAGAAAGCATCAAGTATTTCCACCTTGCATACAGTGCTCTTCCTTCAGCCACCTGTTCAATGAACTACATTCATCAAATCATTTTTCATCATGTTCATTGGACTATGGAGCTGTGCCAGGGTCCTAATAAGCAACAAATGGGTTCAGAGCAGGCACAGAGCAGATTCTGTTAGAAAATGGTTTCCTGTGGTGCTGGTTCTTATCAGCTTGCCTGTGAAGGAAAAGGAATCATCAACATTTCAGATTACTGAGGAACAAAAGAGCAGAAGCTTGGCTTATCTGCATCACAGTGGTAACTCTATTTATTTTGGACTTGTACCAGCACAAACTAGAGAAGAATTGGGCACAGAGCCAAATAATCATTGTATTTCTTAAATAATTAAGTGAATCTACAAGGAGCCAAGCTGGTGAATGGCTAACAAGCTATTCATTAAATCCATGCACTGCACCATAACCTGTGTCTGCCTGTTCTTGACTCCAGAGATGTTCTACTCTTCTCAAGGACACCTTGGAAAGAGGAACTCTGAGTCTAGCATGAAGAATTTGGCTTGAAGCAAAAAGAGTTTGTTTTTAGCAGCCTTACAAGGAACAGAACTCTTGGGTGCAAGCATTTTGGGCAAGATTTGACCTACAATATTTATTAATCCTCTGAAGGTGATGATTATGTCTAGCAATTTTCACTTCTGGAGTTTTGTACTTCAGATCCATGCAGGGAATGCAAATTTACAAGTTGGAGCAGCAAATGATTTTCTGTGGCATTGAACCAAGGTCTCATCAGGTATTAACTGAAGCTCATTTGGACAATGGAGATTTCTGTGTGCAAAGGCAGGAAATAGGAGAAGAATGGAAGAAGTGAACACTCTGCTGTGCTTATTTGGGTAGTTGCACAAGCCTCTTTGAGGTGTTTGTGCTGCTGTTCTTCCCTCAGGTGCTTTGATGCAATGAAAATCTGCAGTCCTGTTCCATGGGGAGATATGTAGGGATTGAATGTTTCCCCAGGTACCTGACAGGAATTACTGACAGGGTGAGGGGTGAATTCTGACCCCATGCTTGATAATTGCATGGTGATGAAATCACTAACAGGCATTCCTGGTGGGAGAAGTGACAGCTGATACAGTGACTCCTCTGCTTAAAATTTGCTTTGATCTGCATCAACAGGAATTCCACATGTACAAAGCAATGGGAAAATAAACCCTCACATGTTCCATTTTATGTGTGTAACAAACATATGCTCAGCTTGTGATAGTTTGCTTCAATGTGAAAGGTGCAGCTCTAGAACTGAAAACAAAGATTTCCACACTGGCATTTCCTTGCTGATCTTCCTTATCCATCAGTGCTTAAAGTCACAGAGTAATATAATCAAACATACTGAGTGAACACACACAGTCCTTGTACCAAGGATAGGCATCCCTTACAAGGGAGAAAAAATCATTTTCTAAATCATGATTTGAAACTCTAAAGCAGGAAGAAAACTTCTTGTACCCACTCCTGTGCTGGTCACTTTGCATTTTTGCTGCTGATTCTTCATTTTTGCAGGATGACAAGTTGTTCAGGCTGCTGATAATTATGTGCTCAGTGTTATGGTAATTGGCATCTCTCAATTTTGTTGTTATGACTACAAAGTCCTTGGTAACAGGCTGGTGATGGAGGGAGGCTGCAGCCTGTCCTGACACTCATCTCTGCTGCTTTCTGCTCTGCCTGCCCTCGTGGGCTGTTACAAACTGGTGCAGAGACTTTGCAGAGTGCTTAGCACCAGAACATCACAGAAATGCAAGTTCTGCAGGTCTGTCCATACATAAACACATTTAATCCATTTTTCTCAGCCAGAAGTGACCTTAAATCCCACTCTGCACCCAGTGAAGTGCAGCATAAGGCTTGGCTTCATGCTTAGGTAATCTGCTGTCCTTGTTTCACCCAGAAAACCTGAGCTGCTGTTCCTTGATGAACCTTGACTTGTTTGGGGGCCATCCTTAGGGAAAACAGGTTCTGGGAATGGGCAGGTTGTATATCAAATCTAGTATCATCCTGAAAGTGTTACCAGTCAGTATGATCTTTATACTGCTATGATTAATATTAAAATAAAAAAAAAAAGGTTCCCTTGTGTCCTGGTAGATTTTCCATCTTCTTTTCTCCTGTGTTTTTAGCTTTTGCAGCATATGCAGAATCTCAGGAATTTAGTCAATGTAAGCCTGTAGGGGAGCAGACTATGTAAGGAACTCTCAGCTGATTAAATCAGTAAATCCAAATTGAATCTGGACCTTCTCAGGAAAGCCCAGGTTCAATTTGCATTGATTGGGGGAGTGATAATACACTGTGAGCAGAAAGCTCTGCACAGGGAAGTGCTCCAGTGAAGAAACCCCCAGCACTCATTAGTGATATATTCAGATACTGCCTGGACATCTGCAGACTCTGCTTTAGGAAGATTTCTGGCACAGTAAATATTTGTCTTGCAGCTCCTTGAAAAAGCCTTTGAACACATAATTTCTACTTTTAGAACATAGATTTTGTAACAGGAGTTTTCTTTGAAGGAACCTGACTCGAGGCTTTAGTGGACCTGCATAAAATTTGATATTATGGGAATGAAACACAGCTTCTCCTCTAGATGGACAGACTTTTCTTACATAACCCCAAATGCAGGAGGACCCAGACTGTGAAGGACCCAAAGCTGAATTAACACTGGTTTTGAAATAAAGACCCATTAAAAGTCACTGCAGTCCTGTAATTTTAACTCCATCAGCCATAATGCATCTCTTTCAAGCCCTTTGTCTGGGGGTAGATCTTGTTTTTATTAACTGTCCCGTGGGTGAGACAGCAGCAAACAAGAAAGAATAAAGAATTCATTAGCCAGCTGCAGGTATTCTTGGAAATACTGGCAGTCTTATAAAAAGAAGTAAAACTGGAACCTCCAGAATCCTGGATCTCTGGAGGCCTCTAAGTCTTTAGGGTTAATAGGATCAGCTCTGAGGTGGTTTTGCACTTTGATTCAGAAGCAGAACGTTTGTTCCTTCCATTGGGGAAATAAAGCAGTTGAAATACATCAGCCTAAGTGCAAACATTCCTTTTGGGAGTGCATCTCTGTGCAGCAGGCAGGATTTCCCTTGAGCGTGCTGTACACTGGAGATGCTGCTTGCTGCCTTGGAGGTGGAAGAGATCCCTTGGTGTTCTGGAAGTTGCCATGGCACTTGAAGTTCTTCCTGGTGTTTAATTACCTGGACAAGGATTGTTTTTGCCACCACAAGCAAAGATTGTTGCCATGCAGACTTTGTGATAAATCCATAGGTTGCTTATGCAGCTCTGTAAGCAGCATGGTCTTTGTGGCAGCAAAACAGTAATTGGTCCTGGACCTGGCTCTTTCTCACACTTAGTTCTCAATAAAAGGGAGGATTATTAACCTTCATCTTGAATTTCTGGGATGAAATGTGCTACTTTAGATGTAAACCACAGGACAATTTCTGTAGGTGGTATTTCTGGGAATGTTTTGGAACCTGCATGAGGAACATTTCAATATTCCTGCTATCCAGTTATTCAAGTAGTTTCTCTAGGTTTCCCAGGGTGCCCATCTGTTCTTACCCCAGAGAAAGGAGTAACGTGAGAAAACTTTTAAATTTGAATGAAGCACAGCTGTGATAACAGCAAATCCTGCTCTTCCCTTGGGCTGTGAATGTTCCCAGGTCTGTAATTTCAGTCAGTTAAGGGAGGAGGAATGGCTGCCCAAAATGAGCACTGGGCCAAGCACCTTGGCAATGAGTCACGTCTGCTTCAGCCAAGTTAGCACTGAGATCCCTCTGTGCCCCTGCTCAGGCTGACAGCCAGCAAAGCTGCACTCAGGTGAACACCCCCTCTGGCACTTGGTGGCCTGGATGTGGACATTGACAAAGGTGTGCACGTGCTGGTTGGTGTCACAGTCCTTTTCAGACTTGTGCCATGTCTGCTTTAGTGTATCCCATGGATGAGGCTGTCAAGGGAGTGGGTTTGGCTCAAAGAGAAGGGGGAGATGGGGAAACCCAGGGCACAGGAATATTTCTGTGTCTGCACTGGGGTGCCCTGATCCCCAGGGGAGCTCTGACTCTGACCCTCATCCATGGAGAAAGTTTCCCAGACTTCAAGACAGACTGGAATCCACAAAAGTGTGCAATAGATTCTAGAGAGCAGTGCAGGTGTGTCACTGGGTGAGAAATTGAGGGTTTGGGGGTTTTAGTGTGTTGTGGGTGGAAGCAAGATGGAGGGCACAGGGTGTCATCCTGGGCTTCTTCTTCCTCCTTCTCCATGGGTTTGGGTGGCATTTTGTAATTGGGCGGGAAAGTCCCCATTGCAGCTCTGTGGGATCAGTTATTGGGTTAAAAGGGAAATAATCCAGGTGTCAGCTCTTAATTGGATGGTTTAGCTTTAAAAGACCTTGGAACAAGAGATTGTTGGGCATTTTGTGCCTTCTAATGCAAAGCTGCTGAACTCCCAGCAGTGAGACTGTTTCACTGATAAGAAATAATAAACACCTGAGTCTGAACATGAACTGCTGCCTCAAGTGCCTTCAATCCAGACCCAGAGAAATGAACAACTGGGACCCTGGCAACTGAGACCCCCCCCCACCTGGATAGTCTGCCAGCTGCTGCTTCAGGATATAGAGATGAAGAAGCTGGAAAGTTCCTTGGAGGTGTCCCCCTGAGATCCCTGTTGGCACATTTCTTATCTACTAGGCCAGCCTCAGCTTTCTTTGTGTTAAATTTGACTCGCCTCCTCGTGGTCAAACGTGATCCGTGTCTTTCACAGATCTGTCACAGGAAAACAAATGCTTGAGTGAGAACATTTTTCTTTATGGACTGAAAAACCCTAAATTTGTGTGTCAAGCCTGGCACACTCTTCTTTGTAGGAGGTCATAAAGTCTGTAGGCTGGAACACAAGTCTGCATTCAGTCTCTGGCCCTGCAGCCATCCATTAATCATTATTTCCAGATATAAAATAATATATTCCTATTGTTTCACCAGGGTTTTGTGTGGATTAACTGTGGGCAGAGCCTGGAAGTGCCCTGAGTGGACCCAGCTCTGGGTACAGTTGTGTCTGAGAGAGGAGGGGTCAGTGTCAGTGCCTGGGGACATGGTTGAGTCTGTGACTCACTGCCATGCTACTCTCTCCTGTTTAACTCCAGCCTGGCTGGCTCCTCAGTTTTCTGACTGCTCCCCATCAGTCCTGCACAGCCCAGGGATGTAAAGGACAATGGGATTTTTACTGCCCTGCTTTGCCTCAAATGAAGTGAAGCATCCTGCCTCAGGCTTTTCCTGCAAACCTAGCAGGTTGCTATGGATTAAGCTCCTTAATCAATCCAGGCAAACCATTCCATGCTGCTGCCTGGTGGTCAATACCTCCAATCACTTGCCATTTCAGCAGCTTAGAGACTAATGATCCTTCATTCTGCAGACAGGGATGTGCCAGAAAGCAGAAGTTGCTAAATATCCACTCTAGGCAGAGCTATAAAATCCTTTTGCCTCTGTCCTTTCCCACCACCATCAGCTGGTAGCATAGCAACTGCTGAAGCTGCTTGAACTTGAGTTGACCTGAAATTACATGTTTCTCAGTTTACGTGTTTATTAACGCCTTTCTACTTTTTTTGGTGCTTGCTAAGATTACATTTTTCAGTCCCTGTGGGATATTAGCAGCTTGTTCATGCAGAAAGCAGAAATAGACTTAATAACACGTGGTGGATGAGCTCAGATGGACCCTGGGATTAGAAACATGAAGGAGAGCTGAAGGTGGCCCTGAGCAGTGACTGGTGGAGAGACCCTTGGTTCTGGTAGGATGTGCATGCAGATTTCCATTTAATTGTACAGATTTAGAGGGGCCATGAGGAGGAGCAGCATCTCATGGGCTGTTTTTCCAGACTGTAGAGATGGAGAAGTGGGTGTTCAAGGCAGCAGAGTGAGCACCCTGGGATTTCTCACCTGGGGGAGAGACAACTCAGACACAGGTTCATGAGTAACCTGCAGCTGGAAGGATTGTTGGTCCAGGTGCAGTTGCAGCAATTTCTAGAGGAGGAATCAATGTTTTGATCAGAGTTTCTGCAAAGTTACTATACTCCCATCTCTCTTTTTAAAAGAGAGATGATGCTTAGTTCTCTTACTTTTGTAGTTACTGTATTCAGATATGTTAAAGCCTAACTTGTATTTCTTCATGGGTCATTTCCAGGTTAAGATGAAATCTTAGTCCACACTTAGCTGGTGTGCCTGTCATCAACTCCAAGAAATGAAGGAAGCAGCAAAAATTAGAAATTACGAATTGTAGTGTAAGGAATATACATCAAGATAAGTCTGGAGAACAGGACTTGGTTCAAGCATGCTGGACCTGCCCCTTGTGGAGCAAAATGGGGCAGTTAGATGCTGCACAGAGGAAGTCATGGTCTCTTTATTTTTACTGGTAGTTTGGTCAATTAATCCTGAACCATTTTTTCTGTGTGTGACACAATCTCAGCAAATGGAACTGAGATGCTCCATTCTCAGAACAGTTTTAGTAAGAGAATGAATCCTTTCCCCAGCAGGCACTTTGAGCACTGAATGATTGAATCAAAGAGCATCCCTGTCACCAGTGATGCTGTCATCACTGTCACATGCTCTGGCTGCATGGATAAAAGGAGAGTGAGTTGGGCTCACCTTTCCCAGAGAAAGGCATCATCATTTATCTTCATGGAATGGGTTTAGACTGCAGCACCTCAGTTCTGCCCTGAGTGAGGGCTTTCAGAGAGGATTCAAGGGGCTTAGAGGTGCTCAGTATTGTCTCTTGGCTTTCCCCTAACTGACTGATCCAGCACCTCTCTGTGTTTCACACTGAGGGCCATCTGCTGAGAAAATAAAGAGTAAGGAGGTCAAATGCATCTTACCTCTATTTTAATACCACTCAAAAGATGGGGGATCAGGGAGCAATTTATTTTATCTGTCTTAGGTACATGCCTTCCATTCTTCTCCATTGACAATTAGGGGAACCTGAGATAATTAGTGCAGGCTGGAACATGGAGAAGCTACATAGTGAAAGTCAAGCTAATTGTAATCAGCTCCTGCATGGCCAGAGGTCCTTGTGTTGGGCCTTTCATGTTCCATGAAAGATCCCTGTAAAGAGAGAGGCATCCCTGAACCAACAAGAAGCATTTTTCTTCTCTGTGATGTGCTTTTGTAGCTATTTTGCTGTTGACAAACTCAGAAAATTACACGTGCTTTAAAACTGAGAGTGAATTGTCTGTCCATGATTGCAGCCCTGGGGATCTTGTCATTCCTGGAGCTTGCCTCCAGAGCCTGCCTGGGCACTGTGCAGGGCAGCACCCCCATCCAGGTGGGAAAGGCTGCCTGCTGGCACTCACCCTGCACAAGGAATGAGTTTTGCTGCAAAACTGGAGGCTACTACACATCAATAGTGAGAGTCTATAGGCACCTTTTTAACTCTGTTGCAGTGCAAATGATGACTCAAAGAGAAGCATTCAGGTCTAATCTGTGCGAGTCCTTGTAATAAGCTTTACAATTAGAGCACAGACTCTTCCACCTAATTCACTTAATTTACACTGGGAAATGAGATACTGTTCAACTAATCCAATGCTATTTTCTTTATTAGAGAATGAAAGCATCCTCTGAGGCTCTGGTGGGATTCAGGCTAAGCTTCCCAGGCACAAATAGTGTGAAATGCTAATGAATTAGCACGCTGCTGTAATTCCCTCTTAGGATCTGGTGCCCCTCTCCTTCAGCCTCTCACACCATTGGGAGGGCTGGCAGGAGGCACCAGCTCTTTGTGCACTCAGGGTGGCTCTGTAAACGTTTGATAAGATAACCCTGATACTGATGAACCTTCTTCCAGCAGGGTTTGTTCCAGCTGCCTTGCCTGGGGACTGCAGGGCTTTCAGGTGTTGTCCTAATTTTTTTCAGTTTTTTTAAGCCTTCTGATGTTTACACTCTTGTAACTTTCTCACACACTTTATGTAAATAACTCATTGTTTTGCATTCTTTTATGGAGGAGGAGAAATTTGATGGACTGTTGGTCTGTCCAGTGCCATTGGAGAGGTGGCACTGCCACCCTCCAATCCACTGTCACTTTTGGAAATCTCTAAATGTTGGAGTCAGAAAATAAACTTCCCTTTTTTACCTTGGAAAGAGCAGTGAGCCCACATTGTGTTGTTTCGTGTCCTATGGTGACATTCAGGAAAGGGTTCAGGGGTTTTTCTCCTGCTTTGCAGCAGCTCTGTGAAGGTTGTTGTGTTCTCTTTAATCCCTGACAGCCCAGTTGCTTAGTTCAGAGCACATGTTCAAGTCACCAAGGGGCATTTCCTCTTTTTCTTGAAGGGACAACACAGAGAGAATGTTTTCTCTGTTTTCATCAGGCTATGGATCAAGTTCTCCCTTCATATCTGGGTACTGCTCCTGTGCTGTTGGGAGATGTTGAGGGAATAGCCTGTAGTTTTTGAGTCTGGGGTTCTGAGGGGATGATAGAAGACAAGCATCCTGTCAAATAATGGGTCTCTTGGTTTCTTTTTTGTAATTGATTGCTGTCCCCTGGGTTCTGCTTGTCTCTTCTTTTCATTTTTGTGCTGATTCTCTGACCACTTTGCTCAATATTTCACATTTTCTGGCTCGTTTTTACTTTCTCCTTTGCTTTTTGTACGTTAAATATTGGTGAGTCCCCTGCAGAGAGAAGCAGCAGCTCTTGAGGGAAAAGCAAAAGGGAAAAAGCACATTGTTGTGTCAAATGAGTATTTGATATCACAGAGCACTAAGGTCACTTATTGCTGTGTTGGGAAGAAGCACCAGATGGAGAGCAGTGACACAGAGCTTGTCACAGGATCCAAAGAACAGAGCTCCATCCCCCAGTACAGGAATGCCCACAGAGGAGAAGAGGTGGAAAGGTGATGTTTGCCTGCTGGGAATGCTCTGTCCATAATGGGTGGTTTGGGTACAAACTCAAACAGTAAGTGCTTTTTACCTCTGAAATTTATAGACCTATGAAACCATTGCCCCTTGGTCTACAGGCTGTAGAAATCCCAAATCTTCCTCTACTCTCACTTTTCTGGATTTTGGCTTTAATTAAATTTTGAGAATTGTTGATTTCAGAATTGGTTCTGGGCACTTTTCCTGGGGCTCAGACAAACCATATGTGCAGACCCTGGTGCAATTTACCTGTCCAGGTGAATTAATGAATCATTTATTGCTGCTGCTGGCACACTCCTGTAGCACTTGACACGTGCCCCTGCTGTCAGCCTGTGACAGTACTGAGACAGACCTGAATGTCTCTCCTAGACAAAATCTATTAGTGCAGTGTCAGCACAGTGAAATCTTCCCAGGCTAAATATTGTAAAATCCAGGTGCCTTTTTTCTTTTGTGTAATAAATGGGACTTGAAGTTTGGACCATCACTAGAAAACTAAATTTACCTGCTGCATTTATGACAGTGGTAGGAAGTGTGGGGAAAAGCAATGCCAGTATAAATATTGACATTCAGAGCTCTGAAGACTCATTGTTATTGTGTGAAACTAGAAAAGGTGCCCACGATGCTGCTCAGACAGTCTGACTGTTGTGTAGAAAACTATGTAATACTTTTTATTCTGTGTTTTCTGCTTTAAAAGAGTTTTGAGAAGCTTAAAATTTCATTTCCTTACCTTTCAGTCCCATCCTGATCAGTTTGACAAGCACAGTCCACAGCTCCTTGTTTAGGACTTGGTGAGAAAAGCTTTTAGAATTCCCATGAGTAGGGGCATGATCAGGATCATGTTGGAAAACACAAATCCTGCTTGTCAGGGAAAGGTCTTTGTGCAGCAGGTCCCATCTCCACCTTTTCAACCCTCAAAGGATAAAAACCTCTGCATCACTTCTGGTCTTATTTTCAGAACCTGTGCTCTGTCCTGTGCATGTGAGAAAACAAAACATGGAATTGCTGCACTTGGTGATAGAGTACATTTGTGACATTAAATGCTCTTTTTGTCTAAAACAGCCACAGCCAATGAGAGTTTATGGTCACCTTATCTGTACAGTTCATCAGATGGTTTTGCTATGAAAAAGGGAGAAATTTTTAAAAAATCATATAAAATTCATAGTTTAGGAGGTGTATCCAGCTGTTTTAAGATTGCATTGTCTGTAATGTCTTTCTTTATGGATTATTTCACAGGAGAAAGTGGTAGCAGTTGTTGAGGATTTTTCTCTAGTTTTTCAGTCTTCCCAGTGGCATCCTAAGCATTCATGGAGCCAGTTAATCTTCCATCATGTAAAAATTGCTTAGAATTGCCTTGCTTAGAAAGCCAAGTAGAGAAATACTCCAGCAGTAGAATAGGAACACTCAGGAATATTTGCCAAAGAGAAAAATAGATTTGTTTTCCACAAGAGTTGGAAAGTATCATGTGAATGGTACTAAGAGTGTAAGAGCTGAGGAAGTGTCTGGGTGATGCTCCTTGTCACTGTAGAACCCCAGAATGGTTTGGGTTAAAAGGGACCTTAAAATTCATCTCAGTCCACCCCCTGCCATGGCAGGGACACCTTCCACTGTCCCAGGGTGGTGTCCAACCTGGCCTGGGACACTGCCAGGGATCCAGGGACAGCCCCAGCTTCTCTGGGCACCCTGTGCCAGGGCCTGCCCACCCTCACAGGGAGGAATTTCTGATATCCAATCTATCCCTGCCCTCTGTCAGTTTAAAGCCATCACCCCTTGCCCTGTCTCTATGGATGATGGAATTTTAGGGGGTCCTGCAAGGAAGAGATTTGGACTTGATCCTTGTGGGGCTTGAGATCCTCTGTGATTCTGTTTGGTTTATTCTGCTCCCTCCAGTTAATTTTGTTTTCTCACACTCTTTGCATTACTAGAATTCATGTCATTTTCAAGTTCTAACAATGTTCAGCCTTCTGAGCTGCAGACAGGAGCTCTATCTTCTGTTTTAGCAGGAGGGGAAAGGCACACCCCAATTCCCCTTGTGTCTGCAAAACTGGACCTGGTTTTAGATTCAATAAAATATTGAATTTTATTTAATATTGAATATGGTCAAAAACTGCCCTTTTTTTGAGCCTGAACTGCATATATTGTTGTTTTGGTTTGGGGTTTTATGTCTGTTTGTTTGTTTTTTTTGTTTGGTCTTTGTTGTTGTTGTTGTTTGGGGGGTTTTTGTTTGTTGTTTGTTGTTTGTTGTTTCTTGTTTCTTGTTTCTTGTTTTTTGTTTTTATTTTTCTGGGTGGTTTTTTTGTTTTGGTGGTTTT
The DNA here is from genome assembly GCF_022539315.1 of Serinus canaria. Taxonomy (NCBI): domain Eukaryota; kingdom Metazoa; phylum Chordata; class Aves; order Passeriformes; family Fringillidae; genus Serinus; species Serinus canaria. The sequence goes on from NC_066333.1 coordinate 3,572,272, forward strand.
TTTGTTGATTTTTTTTTTTTTTTTGTGGTGGGTTTTTTTTTTTTGGTTGGTTGGTTTTCTTTTAGTGAGCACCCATAAGCCCATTTTTCCATTTTATTCCCAAGTCTGGAGTTCAGTTGGGTATCCCAGGGGCAGCAATCCAGTTCCAGATGTGCTGGTTGTTGGGGAGCCTTTGGTTTCCTCCTCTCTGGAGGAGGAGGGAGGGTGGCTGAAAGGGAGCACCAGGCCAGGCAAAGCTTGTGATATAAAACAGTGTTGGGATGAAATGGGGCTTAAAATATGGCTGCTCACAATTCCATGTGTGCGAGGCCAATCTGTCACCACGTTTGTTTAATCAAGGTCAAACAGAGATTTTAATAAAATAGTGAGCTCATAACATCAGGCTGGTCATCTGTAACTGGCAAGTGGGTTTTGTAACAGAGAGAAAAAAATGTTCTCACTCATGTGCCAGTTTTGCTAAATAATGGGCAACTTGTTTAGATCACTTGCAGTAATTTGGCACAGAGTGATATTAAAAAAGTAAAAGATTTTGCTCCAGTTGGTGCTAGTGGGAAATAATTATTTTCAGTGAGGTGGGACTGATTCTTTAAAAACTACTGGAACAGCTGCTTATTCTTAGTTCCTAAATTCAGAAAGAAGGAGGAACAGTTTAAATTTCTACCTTTATTACATTTTACAGTGCCTGTTTTTTCAGTGGTAGAGAAAGGGGAAAAGAAATGGGGGAAAGAAGGGACACCACCATCACTTTTTTTTTTTTTTTGTTTTTTCTTGGTGGGGATGATTTGGATTGGGACAAAAGTAGGGAAGATGGGCGTGCTGGGTGACATCATAATTTAAATCAGTTTGGCAGCAGTGGTTACTAAACTCACTAGATGAGATCTTCGTGTCTGCCTAGCAGGATAAACTGCTCTATTAATTAAGCTCAATCCCATAAATCTCTTCTAAGTTGCCATGAAATCCCAGAGTAACCTGTATCATGTTGCTATTGAAATCTGCAGCCCAGGAGAATGGAGTTTAATATTTCACTTGTGTTCAGCTATGATGTGACTTGTAAGATGTAGCTTTTGCATTGGGAATAAAAAGAACCAAATCTCTCTTTTAATTGCCTTGCACCAAGAAAGAAGTAATAAACTGCTTGTGATCTATATTAATTTGATTTTTAATGAAAATATATCCACACATGTTTCTTGAAAACAGTTTTCCTGGAGAAATAACTTGGTAAGTCAAAACATAATCAGCCTGGCATTTCATATCAGAAAAAGATTCTGGCAGGAGTTCTGGAATAGTGCAGAATTAAAGCAGAAACAGACATTCCACAGAAAACTTATCTGGCATTACTGATTTTTGTTCACACTGGATACCTGCTGCAATTACAATTCAGTTTATTTTTTCTCTGCACAACTCCTGCAGTCGGTCTCAAGGAGATAGAATGATTTGTTGTAAACAGTTAAAGAAAATGAAATCAAGCACAATTTCAGTTGATCCCTTTGTAGAACAGTTTCTTTCTCTTCACTGAGCAGAGCTTTACCTGCAAGAATTATCCTGAGGGGAAAATCCAATCTTCCTCCCATCATGTGGTACTGAAAGTCCTTTCTTCCACTTTTCCTTGGGCCCTGGGTTCTTCCAGTTCTTTGAGAAATCACCCTCAGGAGAGAGGGGTTTACAATGACTCCCACTGAACTCCAAATTTCTTATGTTGTAACATTGATGTGTTTCTTTTCCTGAGACAGAGATCACAGGATGGTTTGGGGTGGAAGGGACCTTAAAGCTGATCATGGGCAGGAACACCTTCCACTGTCCCAGGCTGCTCCAAGCCCCAGTGTCCAGCCTGGCCTTGGACATTTCCAGAGATGGAGCTGCCACACCATCCCTGGGCACCCTATGCCAGTGTTTTAAGCCCCTGTTGATAAAAATATTCTTTTTCGTCACCTGATTGTCACAAGAGAATGGAGTTTGTGTGCTCTGGGCTGAGGGCAGAGCACATCAGAGTGTGGCAGAGGGAAGGCTGGGTGAGATTCAGGAAATTGCTCAGAATCTTGCAGAGTTCAGCTCAGGTTTTCAAAGCCACAAGGTGTATTCTATTCATGTGGTTTCCAGAAGGAAGGGTTATTTACACTGACAGAGAGGGGGAAAAGAATAATAAAAATCAGGCAGGCAGCCAGAGCTCTGTAGATTTTTTTTTTCTTTTTGGTAGTTCCATCAAAGGGAGCTGCTGAGATGTCTTTTATCAGCTTGCTTTGCTTTTTCTCACAGAGGTGGTACTCAGTAGCTGGTTCCTGCCTCCTTGTACTGCTTCTCAAACACCCAGGCACTCTTCAGGTGTCATGCAGACTTTCTTGAGTACCTTTCCCCATGAAGTTGAGCAAACTTTGCAATCAAACACCATAGGAGGTGTTGATTCACTGTTGCCTTGGAGTTTTCTTTATTCTGAGCTACCAAGAGCCCCACTCAGAGCCAGTTCCAGCAGCATCCTGGCTGCTGGGCATGGGAAGATCACTGGTGTTTAAATTTGTTAATATTGTCTCAGGCAGTGCTTTGATTAGAAAATCAACATCCTCTTGTTTTTCTCTATTTTTGGGGGGTTAGGATCAGAAAATGAGCAAGTGATTTGAGTTTTCCTCTGGTTGCTAATTGTGTCATGTTAAGCATTAGAATTTGGCTGAACCCCACAGCACCAGGACCAGTGCCTGGGATATTCTGCTGTGCCAGGGCACAGGGCAGAGGAAGGGCTGTGCTGGAACCCTTTGATTCTTGGTGTGTGCTAAGGGCACTCAGTTGTCCTTATTTAGGGTTTCTTTCCCTCACTCTCCAAGATGTTGAGTGCTGTTGTTCCCATGCTTAAAAGAGGGAAACGAGTATAAACCTCATGATGAGGTTTATAAATGTTTATGAGGTTTATGAAGGCACTTTGAAACCAGAAAGCTGTTTTGTGGTTCCTGTATTTTCACAGGTGTTTCTCAATCAGTAGCCCAACCCCCAGTGCAAGGGAGCGGAAATTTAGGCATAAAAAACCCAAACCTGTGGTTTTTGTGACACCCCCATCGTAGAGAGGAAATGATGAATCTGACTCCATGTTCTTAGAAGGATAATTTATTATTTTATGATTTATATTATATTAAAGAATGCTATACTAAACTATATTAAAGAATAGAGAAAGGATACAGACAGAAGGCTGAAAGATAATAAAGAAAACTTGTGATTCTCTTCTCCAGAGTCTGACACAGCTTGACTGTGATTGGTCATTAAGTCAAAACATTCCACAGCAGAAACCAATGAAACAACTGTTGGTAAACAATGTCCAAACACATTCCAAAGCAGCAAAACACAGGAGAAGCAAATCAGATCATTATTGGTTTCATTTTTCTCTGAGGCTTCTCAGCTTCCCAGGAGAAAAATCCTGGGCAAAGAGATTTTTCAGAAAATATGACAGTGACACAAGCCCAATTCTTTCAAGTAACAGATTAAATTCTTCCAAAACATTTGGTAAATGAGAGGGGGAAATCATGCCTTTGTTACAGAAGGGTTTGGGATGGAAATGTGTACATTTTCTGACTCCTTGTGCTTTGTTTCTGTCCCCAGAGCCTCCCACCCCGATCGCGCCGCCGGAGCTGCTGGCCGTGGGAGCCACGTACCTGTGGATCAAACCCAACGCCAACTCCATCATCGGGGACGGGCCCATCATCCTCAAGGAGGTGGAGTACAGGACCACCACGGGCAACTGGGCAGAGACCCACATCGTGGACTCCCCCAACTACAAGCTGTGGCACCTGGACCCCGACGTGGAGTACGAGATCCGCGTGCTGCTGACGCGCCCCGGGGAAGGGGGCACCGGGCCCCCCGGGCCCCCCCTGACCACCAGGACCAAGTGTGCAGGTGAGGGCTCTGCTGCTGCCACTCCCAAACAGCTGCTCTGTCAGTGCAGGGTGGAATCAGCCTCCTCTTGTTTGAGGCATGGGGGGAGCACCTGTGGCAGTGCACACAGGGGGAAGGAGGGTGAAATGGCTGAACCTGCCACTGGTGACACCGCAAATGGCATCGATGTACACATGTAGGGGGTGTTTACAGAGGATGCAGAAAAGGTGTTGCCATCTCGCTGTGGAAAGGAGGTTTGAGGAAAATGTGCACTATGGTGTGTAGGAATTCCTGAGCACGTTCTCTGAATTGGAGGGAGAGCTGCTGTAAAAAGTCTTTTGAAAATGGGAAGACATGTGGGTGAATCGTGGACTCCAAGATGCAGAAGGCTGAACCATTGCTTCATTCTTCTGTCCTATATTATAACTCTATTCTTAAGAAACCCATAACCCCTTCCAGCCTGTCCAACACAGCTTTGACCTCACTGGTCAACCAGCCAAACACCATCACCCTTTGGTAAACAAATCTCCATAACACATTCCACATGTGCCTGGCAACGGGCGCAGCAAGAGGAGATAAGAATTGGTTTAATTCTTTCTCTGAGTTTTCTGCAGCCTTCCCCAGGGAAAATGCCTGTGCCTGCTCTCTGTGGCCAGAGAGCTCTGCCACACAGCCCTGCTGCTGGTGCTTCAGCATGGCTCTGAGCTGATACTGGGAATTTGGGAGCATCCCAGAATGTTCTGTTTTGTTCCACAGGCAGGTGTTTAAGAGCTGTTGGTTTCATGCTTTTGGTTTGTCTGACAAACTCTTGCCACAGCGTGAGGCTGCTTTCTGTTGGAATAGGCAAAGAACTTTTTCTTTCCAACCAGTCCTGCAGTAGGAAAATTGTTCTTAAGACCAGGCTGTGATTACATTTTCATCTTTAAGTGGAGAACAAAATTTATCTTGTTTGATCGTGGATCTGCAGTGGATATTAACAAATTTACACTGATATCAGTTTGAGTGCTTTGTGGTAAAGGAGGAAATTTTTAAAATAATATTTTTCAATTATTATCATTTATTTAATTTAAAAACTTCTAAATAATTTAATTTTATTTCTTTAATTGTAATAGTAATTTCTTAAAATACATTTTTGTGTTCCATTTCCCCCCTCATTTCTGACAAACGAATGTGTTCAAACACTTGTAGCTCCCTCTTTTTCTCATTCATATTGGAATGGATCAGGGCTGATCCAGGGGCAGAAGTAGTCCATCTTTCTTTCTAAGCCATATTGGACTTCCTGTGAAAAACTGACGGATGATGTTGCTCATGTTTCAGATATATTGGCTATTCATCCTGTTGTCATACATTAATCATTAGCCATTAAGGGAAATCAAGCCCTGTGCCTGGCAAGAGGATGAGCAAAGCATTTTTCTTCCTCACAGGCTTTTTTCTACCACACAACTTCATTTTCTTGCATTTTTGTGATTTTAGCAAGGTCCTTCCTGTGGTGTGAACATAGAACAGGGATTAAAAGGCTTCTCTCCTTTTGCTACAAATCCTCCTTCCCTCCCCACAAATTATTGGTTTACAACATGTGGATTTAAGAAGTGAAAACCTTTTAAGAACATTCTGTTTCCTGTTACTCTTTCTGATCAAACAGCAAATCTGAAATGGGAAGAAGGCATCCAGAACACCCAAAATCATCCTAGGATGGGATTAAGCAGTACAATTTTAGTGTTCCTCATCCACTTCATGGCAGGAACATTTCCAGCAATTTCCTCTTTACCAAGAGAGGAAACCTGGCAGGCTGGCTGTGTTCTGGGTGGCACATTTATTATGGAGGTTGTAAATTTGTGAATGTTTAGTGCCCCTCTGAGAAGATTTGGTAACAAATAAATAAATCTGGGCACGAGGCCCTGACATGGAGGTGTTTGCTTGGTTCAGCACCTGTCCTTTGGTAGAACACAGATGTTTTAGGCTTTGCAGCAGCTGTGTGGAAAGCATGAGGTGACATGGATGATGTCCTGGACTGTTTGGGAAGTTGCCACATGTTCTGCTGCTCCCTTTTTGGCTTTCTTCTCCCTTCCTAGTGTGGTAAGATTCTCTGACCTCCCGAGAAGTCACTGGGACTGCATTTGCAGATGGAAATGTGTTGTGCTCAGATTTGCTCTGGAGTTGATGTGTTGTCACTTTGCAGTGTCACACTCTCTGCAGCAGCCAAACTTGCAAGGCTCTCTGCCTTACCTGTAGAAAATGCTGGGTTTGGCTTAATTCAGGAGTTAGGATTAAAAAAAAAGTTGACTTTGTGCTTACTATTGTCTTGTCCTGTGCCCCAGACTGCTGAGTTTCCTGCCCAGTTCAGGTATTGACTGACTCCGAGAAGGATGACGTGGATAATTTGTTCAAATTGGCAAAGCTGAGGCACTTTCTGCTTTCCATCCTATTTTACTAATGAAAATCTAACTGGAGAAGGTCATTCTGTTAATGTTAGCTGTCATACAGGCCTTGTTGAGATTGATGGTGATGGCATTTATGTTTTGTTTAGGGCACTGGGTAGGAGAAATTGTAATGATCTTGGTCGAAGCGTGGACCAGGAGGAAGGGAGAGATTTAATAGCTAAAGATGTACAATTTCACCAGATGCCAACTGAAATGATAGACAAGAAAATGCAACTTATTATTCCAATTTCCATGCGTCGTGGAACTCCTTCAAAACACCATTTTGAGGGTAATTACACCAAACTTTCACGGTGAAGATTTTCAAAAATGTGCTGAACTGAGAAAACAGCTCTGCTGCCTTGGTTTTCCTAAGAGTACCTAATGAATGACATCAGGGAAAATTGAGGGGTTTTAAAATAGTTGAGGGGTGAGTGATGCTGCTTTTTTTAATGTGAATTTTTTGGTTGTTTTATTATTTGCCTTTACTTTTTCCTGAGCAAGAGGGAAGTACCAAACTCCTACACATTTGTATGCAACCAGCAGGAGATTGGTGCAGCCCAGTTTTACTGCACTGTTTGGTGTTGTGATGTCTTTATTCTGACCACAAATAAAGTAAGAGCAGAGAATAACACCTGTACTGGAGAAGCATTTACTTATTTAAATTTCTAGAAATCAGTGTAACAATAAACAGAAGGTGGCTGCAACCTTCTAAGAGAGGGAAGTCAATATCCCTTGGACTGAATACTCTGCCCAGGCTCTTTTCACATAGAAACTGTATTTTTATAATTTGTTTTTGTTGTTCTGAGTAAGTGCTGGCCTTCAGTTCAAGCACAAGTTGCAATGAGACTCTTATTTAGAGATGAAAATGAGAAGGATTTGGGAAGGACCAGGCTTCTCTTCCACTTCAAGCAGCAGAAGTTCATTTACAAAGTTGCCCTTGTCTGTTTTGTTTCTTGACTGTCAGCTTTGCATCAGAGCAAAAGCGTGGCCAGGATGGTCCAGCATGAGCTCAGACATCAGGAAAACTCTGACAAAATCATCAATAAGTTTCAGATTTTGATCACACTGAATGGAAGGTGTCTAAATGGACTTGAAAGGTTTTTTTTTTTTTTTTTATAAGATAAAACCAATAAGGTAATTATGGAATGTCCTGCTCTAAATGAGCATAAAGAAGTTTTATTAAACTGGATAATATCTAAATTTCTGTTAGCAGTGTGTGCCCAGGCATGTTACCCCACTGGTGATGCTTTTGGTGTTCTACAGGACAGCATTACATGACTTAATTAATATTTGATCTATAGAAGTAATACTGAAAATTAAATCCCAGCTTACCTCCTTCAAGGGAAAGCCAACTGCCAGAAAATATGGCAAACCCTGCACAAATGATTTGTTTTTTGCAGGTTTTGGGTTTTGGATTTGAGTTTGTTTTCCCATGGTCTGTTCTAGGCTGTGACCTGGGACAGGAAAAGATGAAATGACCTTGAGGCATGACCCAGTACAGTGTCAGTCAGAGGGAGGAGCTGTCAGCAGGGAATGGGGGAAAGAGAGAGGTTGGTTAAGGTTAAGACCAGACATGGGGTTGAAGGTTGGCTAAAGGAAAGATAGATATAAAACATTAGTGTTTATCCCCAAAATAATAGGTTGAGGAGATAACAGGATTAGAATGAAGTGTTTGAACACAGTTCCCAATAGTGCCTGATATTCAGCACTATTCTCAAAGTGTGGGGTCCTTTTAGCCATCCTCTGTGGATAAACAGGGCTTTTAAAATCCTTGCTCCATGGCCTTTGTTCACAAGTGTGTGCTTTGGGAAGCTTGAGGCTTATTTTCTTCTCTGTGCTTATTGACTATTCCTCTGCTTTTTTTTGGGTTTTTTTTTTTCCTTTCTTCAGTTTCCACAGAAAGGAAAAATAGGGGAAGAGTTGTTTTTAGCTCTGGTGGATGGAAAAAAGGGAAAAGTTTGCCTTTGAGGTCATTATCCTGCAGGGAATCTCATCTGAAAACTGTTTGCATCTAGTGGGGTAAACTCACATGAAAAACAAGGCCAAAGAGTAATATGTAAATGAATATTAATAAAAGGACAGAGTAAATACTTTCTTTATGATCAATACTTAAAATATTGTCTGGAAAGGCTGCCTTGAACATTTAGCTTCATTAGAACATTGTCTGATCTTCATTAGCTGTTGAGATAAAAGAAAGGGAGCCCCAGGGGGATCTTCTCTCTCTCTCTAAAATTCCCTGAAAAGAGATTGTGGCCAGGTGGGGATCAGGCTCTGCTCCCAGGGAACAAGTGGCAGAAGGAGAGAAAAGAACTTCAGGTTGTGTTAGGGGAGGTTTAAATTGGATATTAGGAAAAAGTTCCATGCTGAAAGGGTTGTCAGGCATTGACACAGGCTGCTCAGGGCAGTCCTCCATCCCCAAAAGGTGTGAGGATGTGAGGGTGGTGGTGCTGGGGGATCTCAGGGGGCTTTCCCAGCCTCAGGGACTCTCTAATTCTCTGCCTTTTTTGGATGGACAACAGGTAACTTTGGGTTAATGGTTGGATTCTGATCTTAAGGGGCTTTCCCAGCCTCGGTGAATTTATCATCCTCTTTGTTTTGGCAGAGATTTGGATGTTGTTGTTGGAATTTTGGATGATGACAGCAGGTTATAAAGTGATTTGTAAAATGGGGAGAGTTTTACAGCCTTGTGGCTTGGAAGAAGGAAACTGTTCAGTCTGACAGGAGAATTGTTTGGTAGGGAATGGGAGGGGAGAAAAAGTCCTGAGAAACCCCAACATCTCCCCCAGGAAGCACATGGCAATGGCTCCTCATGGAACAGGCTCCTGTTCATGGGAAGTTTGTCCTTGTGTGAAGTCCCATGGCTCACAGGCAGCCTCTCCCTCCAGATAAACTGCTGGAGACTGCCTGAATCAACAGAGGGTGATTTAACTCCTGCAAAAAAGAGCAGTTGTCAAGATCAATACTCCATTTTTGGTGTATGCCTAGGGAAATAAAAGTTGGTCTTAAATGATGGGGCTGAACTCGAGACTCCCTTTAAAAATAGCCCAGATCCAGTGGCTGATACAAATGCAAATGACCTGAGCATTCTGAGTCTGATATGGTGCTGCCAAGGAGCTGGAAAAATTTTCCTCTGGTGGTTGTTAACAGGTGACTTTGTTTGCCATGACATCTAGTGAAGTTTACTAGTACTAAGAAGATTTTGCCATTTTTTTGTTGGTTTAAGAGAATAGTTCCAAATCTGTAAAAATATTTCTGTTTTTTGCTCTATTCCAGGTGTTAGAAAAAAGAAAGGATTTGCACACTGTTATGAAATGTATGAACTGAACAACCACGAGCATGTGCACTGAGTATGAGTTCAAAAACATTTCTTTCTGGTTTAATTTTAAGGTGATATCTCCCATTAAATGGGAAACTTCCACGTGTTCATATGGAAAAATATGATTCAAGGTTGCTACACTGCTGCCTTCATTTTTTTTTTCCCTCCAGATTATAATTAAAAAAAAATTAAAACTCGGATCTATGAGTCAAAGCACTGCACAAAAAACCTATCAAGTGATTTGAAAGAGTGTTCTGTGATTTTTTTTGGTATTATTGAAATCACAGATTTACAGACTTATTTAACTTGGAGCTACTCTAAACCTTGTCCTGAAAGACACATTCATTTCCCCTATTAATATTAAATTTTAAATCTTGCCTCCAGTCTCCTGTAACTTTAAATGGAGAGGGTGGGGGAAACAGAGGCTTTTTTAGCAAGTGAAGGAAAACTTTATCATAGAATTCTAGAATATTCCTGAGCTGGAAGAGACCCACAGGGATCATCCAGCCCCTGGCCCTGCACAGACACCCCAACACCCCACCCTGGCATCCCTGGGAGAGGTGTCCCAACACTCCTGGAGCTCTGCCAGCCTCAGGGCTGAGTTTGGCTCTGTGCATCCCCCAAACCCATTCCAGGGACATTCCCTACCTTGATGATTGAAGCTCTGATTTCATTCCACCTCAAACAGCCCTTGGCATGTCAGCCAGAGGGATTAAGAATTGCAGGAATACAATATTCCTTCATTTTGATGCCCAGTTTGTGCTTGGAACCAGCCTGATAGCATTGCTGAGAGATAGAAGCTTCATCCCAAGGGATTAAATCCCTTTGGTGCAAGATCATGATTTTTCCCTGCAAAATTGATTAAATAGATAAATATATCTTGATTTCTGTTTTATTCTTTCCCCCTCCTCACTTTTTTTTTTTTTTTTTTTTTTTTTTGGAGTAGAAAGACAGCATCTACCCCTTTGATGAATAAGTGAAAAATGTGGGGGGAAAAAGCAGAAGGTGATGTATTTCTGGATGACAAATGTATTGCTGGTTTCTCTCCAAGTTACTGCTGGTTTCACACACAGAGGTGTGCCAGGCAAACAGCATTTCTTTGAGGAACCTGCAGGATCCAGTTATGGCTGTGTTGTTTGCAGCAAGGTGGTTGCCCTGGAGAGCCACCTTTCAAAGAATGGAGGATAGGCTGGATCTGTGAATTATTTCCTGGGAAGGAACTGAAAGAAGGAGCAGCTCTGTTGGCTGAGGTATAACAACAGTGACAGCCTGAGTGGGACAGGGAGAATCTGGGAGGAGATGGAGTGGTGGAAGGGAGCAGAGTGCTTTGCTGCCTTTGGGGTGGTGAGGGAAGGCAGGGCTGCTGAAAGCCAGACTGCTGGAGCTGACAGGATCCTTGGCTGGCGGGTACCTGCTGCCAATTCCCCAACTTCTGAGCCTTCCCTGGGGGCTCCCCTGTCAGGGGAAACCCTCCTGGGGTGGTTCTGTGTCAGGAAAGAGAGACACACTGGATCTTTTTGGTCTTCAGGTTCTGGTTTATTATTGCCTTATCTAAAGTTTTGCACGCTGTCCACACCAGGCTCAGGAACTGGAAAAGCACCACAAAATGCCCAACAATCTCTTGTTCCAAGGTCTTTTAAAGCTAAACCATCCAATGAAGAGCTGACACCTGGATTATTTCCCCTTTAACCCAATAACTGATCCCACAGAGCTGCAATGGGGACTTTCCCGCCCAATTACAAAATGCCACCCAAACCCATGGAGAAGGAGGAAGAAGAAGCCCAGGATGACACCCTGTGCCCTTCATCTTGCTTCCATCCACAACACACTAAAACCCCCAAACCCTCAATTTCTCACCCAGTGACACACCTGCACTGCTCTCTAGAATCTATTGCACACTTCTGTGGATTCCAGTCTATTCTGGAGTTTAGGAAACTTTCTCCATGGATGAGGGTCAGAGTCAGTGCTGCCCTGGGGGTCAGGGCACCCCAGAGCAGACAGAGAAATATTCCCTGTGCCCTGGGTTTGCACACTTGGTTTGGCATGGGGCTGTGATCCATCCAGAGCTCAGGCTCTAAATTCCACATGTGGGAAAGCAGCAACATGCAGAGGCAAGGCTGGGATTTACTGCTGGAGCACATCAGTGTGCTGTAAATCTGATATTTATTTCCAGCACTGACCAATCCCCAGACACTCCTGAGTCTCCCAAAGCATGCCCCCTATTGCCTTTAACCATGGGACATATGGTGAGGAATTTGCTTTATCCTGATCCTTGCAGAAGATCAGCTTTTTGTCCTGGGGCCTGAGGATTGATTGCCCTTATCTTAGTCTGCATAAATACAGTTCTGAATATAAATCCAGCCACAATAGTGCTTTGGTCTGGATTTTTTTTTTTTCCAGAGGGATTTTGCTCATGATGGATTTAAATTCTACGGATTTACTTTTTTTATCTGCAATGGTGGTTTGTTATCCATAAATGTTTTATTTTATTTTTATTAGGAGGAAGTCTAGTTATTCATTTCCACATCACACTGTTTCTGCCTGGTGCTGCTGCTGTTTAATTTAATTTTTTTCCAGAATGTGGTTTGAATTTAGTCTTATTTTTGGAGTGGGCAGGCTGGTCAGGAAGATGACAACTTCCAGAAAGGCATAAGGCTCTTGTGCCAAGAACTGTTCTCACTAATGGTGGGATTTCACAACTTCTCCCAAAAGCAGGGAACCTTCCCAGCTCTTGCTTTCACACCAGCTGAATTTAGGACACTGTTCTTTTTGATGTCTCTTGTCTCCTGAGTTCTGTCCAGGCTTCCTCCCAAACAGCTATTCTTAATCTGAGGAGGCAAAAATAGAAAAGGAGAGGGGAGAAAACAAAACAAAAAGGCCTAAAACAAAACCAACAAAACCCCATTCTGTTTTTTGAACTCAGAGAAATCCTCAAGCACTGCTTGACTTTGTGGTGAGGCAGCTGAACATCTGCTCTTCCAAGGGAAAAGTGGGATTGAATCAGATTTGGAGGGAATACAAACCACCTGGATTGTGGCTGCAGTTTTTCAAGGATGTATTTCTGCAGCTTGAGGAGCTTGAGAGTGTCCAGGGAAGGGGCTGGAGAATACTGAGGGAGCTGGGAAAGGGGCTCAGCCTGGAGAAAAGGAGGCTCAGAGGGAGCTTCTGGCTCTGGACAACTCCTGATAGGATGGGGCAGCCAGGTGAGGGTTGGGCTCTGCTCCAGGGAACAGGGACAGGAGGAGAGGGAACGGCCTCAGGATGGGCCAGGGGAGGGTCAGGTTGGACAGCAGGAGGAATTTCCCCATGGAAAGGATGGTTCAGGCACTGGCAAGGAGTGCTGGAGTCCCCAGCCCTGGAGGTGTCCAAGGAGCCACCTGGGTGCAGCACTCAGTGCTCTGGGGTGGGGGTAAATCACAGGCTGGACTTGATGAACTTGGAGGTCTTTTCTAACCTCAGTAATCTGTGATTCTGTGTGAATATGCTGGGCTCACATGAAGATTCTGTTTGAGGTCACTGACAGGGCAGGCCTGTATTGTGTTTGCAGGGAATGTCCTGACAAAGGCAGCAATGATTTATCTGACTCCATGTTCTCAGAAGGCTCATTTATTACTTTATCATATTATATTATATTAAAGAATAATATACTATAGTAAAGAATAGAGAAAGGATACAGACAGAATGCTAAAAAGATAACAATGCAAACTGGTGACTCTCTCCAGAGCCCTGACACAGCCTGGCCCTGAGTGGCCAAAGAGTGAAAACAACTCCCAGCAGAATGCAATGGAACAATCACCTGTGGGTGAACAATCTCCAAACACATTCCACATGTGAGCACAGCACAGGAGAAGCAAATGAGATCAGAATTGGTTTCCTTTTCTCTGAGGCTCCTCAGCTTCCCAGGAGGAAAATCCTGGGTGAAGGGATTTTTCAGAGAATGGGAATTCCACAGGCCCTTGGATGATTCTGGATTCTCAGGACTGCAGTCTGGACACAAGTGGTGCCCAGAGACACCAAACCAAAAATTCCTGAGCTGCTGTGTTAGCCAGCCAGCCTGGGTTAAGCAGGGAGCTGGGTTCTTTGTGCACAACACAGTGGTGGCTGAGTTTTCTTGTGTGCTTTTGGATAATTGTGTGATTCCTCTTTTCAGCTCGCTTAACAAAATTGTGCAGGGAGGGAAGCAACAGAAGCAGATATGTGATGTGTTAATAACTTCTTCCCTGCTTGCTTGTGCAGCTTCATTTCAGCATTCTCAGTTTTATGGGTTTCTCCAGTGTGGGCCCAAAAATGTGACTCCTTGGCTCGTGCAAGCCTGGCACTGCTTTGCCCAAGTCAGCATTTCATACCCTCTGACAATCTGCCCCACCACGTGCAAAAACAGGCCAAGCATTTCTCCTCAATTGTCACTCAGTCCCCTGCTGAAAGCAATTTTATTTAAATTGCATGGTGTCTTTTAGCCTTCAGTTAAGAGGCATCTTTCATCACCTCTCATCCCTCGTTACCATGTCATTACTGCCTCTGTTGGCTTGTGAGGGTGCGCCAGATGATCGCTTCCAGCTGTGGCTTTATCCCAGAGTGAAAAGCCCAGCCAGGGGGAGGGAGCTAGGCAAGGAGGGTGCTGTGGATGTGTTCCCATTGAGCTGGGGCTCAGGAGGGTGCTGTGGATGTGTTCCCATTGAGCTGGGGCTCAGGAGGGTGCTGTGGATGTGCTCCCATTGAGCTGGGGCTCAGGAGGACCAGAGGGAGGTGCCTTTGCCTCCTCTGTGCCATAACTCATCCTGACAGCCCCGTCCTTGCAAAGCACCCATTCAGGGTTTGCACAGTCGTGATCCCATCTTTGTCCTGGGACAAGTGCTGCTTCCTGCTTGTGTTTCTCTTGTTGCTTTTCCAAAGGCAGCTGAAATATAAATGGCTTTCATTTTCTAACGTGGTTTTAATACACACAAGTCTGCATTGAAAAGCACTCAAATAACAAGAGATGCTGAGACTTTATACGCTGGAAGTGGCCAATTTTAAACGTTTCAAAGAATAAAATGCACATTAATTGCCTTTCATGGATGCTTTAACATAGAGTACAAAAGCCAGGCAGAGGCAAAATGGAAGAGAGCACTACATTTTTACCATGCTAAAGCTTTTAACCCTGAGGCATTTGCAAGACATTTAGGAACAGAGCTCTTCCTCACACGTTTAGCTGTTTTACATTTTGTCATAAATATTTTACCCTTTTATTTTTCCCCAGTGGACTCTGAAATGTTGAGATGAACACGACTTCTTGTTTAACACTTGGCAGTTCACCCAGATGAGCAGGGGTTCTGCATAGCTGGGGGACAAAAGGAAAAGGCAGCTTGGTGTCTTAAATCGTGATGCAGAACCAGCAGATGGAGCATGAGTGCAAAACCCGGATGGCAGTGCTGTGTCTGTCTGTCTGTCTGCACCACCACGTTTCCTTTTCCTATTGTTTGAGCTGGAAAATGGACTTTTAAAAGTGATTCTACCCACCCAGTCAGTCTGCAAGAATTTCTGCTGCCTGTTGAAGGCAGTGCCTGAAGATGACAAGCCCAGAGCAGAGCTCTCATTCCCTTTGGGGAGTTCTGGGGTCCCTTCACAGCTCCCATTACAGAGGTAAAAAACAAAGAGCCCCAGTCTGCCCAGGCTGTGGGTTTGTGATCCAGCTGACTGCCATGGCCATGGGCCTGGTTTGCAGTTTTTACACTTGGCCACCCTTTTAATTATTTGTTATACAACTGAGTGTAGTGAGGAAAAGGAAATGCTTTCAACTCCTTTTAACTTATTTTTGGTTTTTTTTGTTTCATAAGCTAAAAGCTTAAAAGCTTTGGACTTTTATTTATTTAATTTGTTTTTCTTTAGTTTGTTTCTTTTTTTTATGTGAAGCAGAGGAATATTTTAGGACTTCAGAAATAGTACTGAAGTACAAACCATAGCTGTGACTGCATCAAAGTACTCCAGTATTGCTGGGGAGACTTAGAGGCCTGAGCATCCAAATCAGCCTGACAGTTGTGATTATAATGTATTTTGCTCAAGATCCACAAATCCTCATTTCAGCTGCCAGTAATCCTTCAAATTACTGAACTAAAATCTTGGTGCAGAGACCATCAGAAGGGGTTGAAAGCGAGACCACAACTCACAAGATAACAAAATCTGAAAGCCTGAACATCATCATTTCCTCCCTGTGGCACTTGGAGATATTTCCTAGCATTCCCTAGAGAATAAAAAACAACCAGCAGGGAAGTAGGTCTTACAAATAGATCCAAACCACTAGAAATTGATTTGTCCATTAATGAAGTTTAACAGAAATCTTTGGTGAGCCTGGAAGATTAGATCATATATCATGGAACTCCACCACTTGGAAGATAAAGCCTTCAAGTGATAACTGTATTTAGGAGCATTTTTAATAAGAAGATAAGCTGTTGGCATGAAGTTGGCTGTTTTAACAGAGGAGGGACTGAGGCAGAGGAGTGGGAAGCTGAATTTAGGACAAGAAATGCTGCATCAAAAGCAGTGCTATGTATGAACTTCTGCATTTGTATAAAAGCAGTTCTTCACAGCTGGTTTTATCCCCTTCAGATGGATTAGTTCTTAACCTATTATAGGAATAAATCTTTCCACTTGCTGTTCTATAGGTCCCTTTGGTAGAGTGTTTATGTTTACATTCATAACACATTCCTCTGTATAAAGATCCACACAATTCTTTTTCCTGGACAGAAAGAATCCTATTTCATTAGAGAAAGTGTGCCTGAAAGCAGCTCTAGAGCTGTGATGGTTTTTCATTTCATATGGAATTAAAACTGTCTTTTGGCAGCTCAGACAAAGCAGTTGCTGCTCTAAGATTGCATAAATGTCTTTTGAGTTGCTGTCTGAGAGGTGTCATAGATTAAAATCCATGTCTGAAGTGCTGAATTTTCATTCTATAATTTGCTCTGTGGTGATGGAAGGGGTTTCAGGTGATAAGAGTTAAGTTTCTTGTAAACAGTGATTCCTATCATATCTCAGAGAGTGCATCTTCTTTTCCTTCAAAATCAGACAAGGCACAAGTTTCAGGTATAAAACTTCCCTTGCCTTTGTGAAAACTCAACTTTTCTGATTGTGCTTTTTATCTTGCTCTTCTAAAAAACCCAGGAACCACAGAGTTAAAAGATGAACTTTGCAGTATCTGACATAAAATCTGCAGAGCGAAAATGAATTTTGTATCTACTTTTGTTGTTCCCATTTCTGTTCTGAAGCTGTTTTCAATACTTGTTGCTTCCAATTAATGTTGTGTATGTGAACTCCAGACAGGCACCTTCTGCCAGCCTTCTCCTGTCTAGGAGAGGCAATTCAGAGCTTTCCCCTGATCCAGCTGGCACAGCAGAGCAAATATTTACTTATTTTCAAACAGAAGCAAATAGCTCAGTGTAAAAGAGTTGGAAGCAGGCTCTGTGCAAACAGGTGCTTCATATTCTGTTGGTGTGTTCTGCTGCAACCCATCAGGCTTTCAGAGAGAATTTTCCCCTGGCACTCGTGGGATTGAGGCTCAGGTTGGTGTCAGCACTCCTGGGGTTTCAGGCTTGGTTAATTAATTTGTATGAGTGATGGTTTGTGTGTCCCTATTTGTCTCTGCCTGTCCCAGTGTAAAAGATGTTTATAATGTGAAATAATCTCCAAACTTGTTGGTGGTGGCCTGTGCTAGAGGGAACATTGCCTTGTAAAGTCCTCTTTAGGTGTAGGAGTGTACCTGTGTGCTGAATGCACAACTCTGGCCTTTGTCTGTCCCAGGGGTGCCCTTGGCACTGAAATACTGAGGAGTTCTAAAGACAAGCACTGGTCACAGAGAGAGGGGAGGGCAGAGCACTGTCTGTGCTCCTGGTGTGTTCAGCAAAGGTAACAGCATTAAAGGTACAAAGCCAGAACATTAAAAAAAAAGAGGTGGGGTGTTTTTATTCTATAGCAAAATCTCTCAAATTCTTTTCAAGCAGTGCTGTTTGTTGTGGTGTGTGTTTTCTGTTCTAAATTGCTTTAATGCTGTTGAGTTTCTTTGTTTAGAGAAAAAGGTCTGGGTTTTGTGTGTGTTTTTTTGTTGTTGTTGTTTTTCTGGTTAGAGCAATTTGGGCTAAAAGATTTGCGCTGCATCACCTTAATTTTGAGTAATGAAGAAACCTGTTGGTTCTTAAACCATAATATTCCACCAGCAGTCAGGTCCTGTGGCCACCTCCTCTTATTTGTACCACAGGGCTCTGAAATATCCACCTTTTGCCTTATTTATCACAGGATGGGTTGGGTTGGAAGAGGCCTTAAAGCTCCTCTTATTCCACCCCCTGCCATGGGCAGGGACACCTTCCACCATCCCAGGGTGCTCCAAACCCCATCCAGCCTGGCCTTGGACACTGCCAGGGATGGGGCAGCCACCAAAAAGACCCAAAAATTCCAGTGTGAATTTGTGTCTGAGAGCTTTGTCCACACACTTCTGGAACTCTGGTGGGTTTTTATTTATTCATATTTATTCACCTTGTCAGGGTTGTGTCTGCCATGAAGAATCTAAAATGTGCCTGGCACAGAATCCTTTTTTTTTTTATCTTTACACAATGTTCTATTTTTCATGGCAGCTGTCTAGAGGTTCATCCTCCACAACTGTCCCCTAGAATTTGTTCCACTTAGAAGCTGATGATGTTAAGGGGAAGCAGGAGGAGTTGTAGGAACTCAGAATATACCTGGATCTCAATTTTTCAATGACAAGATAATCATTAGAATCTATACAGGTCCAGTGCAATGTTCTCTTTGTCCACCAGAGATGACTGAATGCTCTCTGACCTGCCTGTGACACAGCCATGCTGAACATTGCTTTTGTGCAAAAATGGAATTTTCTGCTCAGAATGTCTTCCTGTGAAGTCATCACTGATGAGGTTGGTGGAAAGGGATGAATCTTTATTTAAATTTCACCAAAGTCCTCAGGCTCCAGAACCAGCAATATTTGGAAGAACATGTAGAGAGGTTTGTTGTTGTTTTTGTGGTTTTTTTTTTTCCAGGACACTTCCCTCATTCATGGTATGAAAAAGGAGCTGACAAATAATTCAGTTTCTCTGTAGAAGGTGTCCCCACCCAAGGCAGGGGGTTGGAGTGAGATGAATGTTGAGGTCCCTTCCAGCCTAAGCTGTGCTGGGGTCCTGTGCCTCAGCTCTGTAACCCCTGTAAAACAGCTTTTCCTCCCTCAGGGATGTATTTCCCTCTCTGCAGCACCCATCCCCTGGTAACCATCCCCCTGGGCACAATCATTTTTATCCCTTCAACCCTTTCCAACTGGATTGCTCCAATCTTTTCAGCTGCCAGCAAATCCCACCAGTGCCTCCCTTAACCCAGCCATTCCTACCCAGAGATGTGTTTGTGTGACCCCACCAGAGGGAAATAACTCAAAGAAGAGGTCAGGTGAGAAAAGCAGGCTGGGATTAAATTACTGCCTGAGTCCCAGACTTAGAGACATCATGTAGAGATGCCTTGTGTTCAGCACAGGAGGACAAAGAGCCTGTGCAGAGATTTGCAGAGGAGTCACAGAGTGGCATTGCCTCTGATCATGGATGTGTTGACAGACAGAAATGCTTTTAAACTCAAATGCCTTCAAGATTTTAGGAAACAAATCCTACCTCGGGTTGTCCCCAGGGTTAAGGACCAGGGTACTAATGGTGTGTCACCTTCAGCATTTCCTTTAAATTTGTCTTCCTTGAAGGAGTTGGGCTGCAGTGGCCAAGTGCAGCCTGCAGCACTCCATCTGCTCCCTCCTGAGGGCACTGGGGATGCTCTGGGCCCCCCCAGCCACTGCAGGTTTAATTCCTGTGCATTCAGAGCACAGGAACAGCAGTGATGTGGTCACACTCTGGCCAGCAAAGCTGAGTGATTCCCAGAGTGTGCTGACAGGTCTGTCCTTAAAAATCCTTCCTGCTTGGCTTTTGTGATATTTATGAGATGAACAGTGTTCTTGGTCCAAAGAACTGAAAAACCCTGAGTCAGAAGCTAACCCTCTCCCCACTCTGTATTCGTGGACTCTCATCAAATGTGGTCTGGTGTTTTTTGTGTTTTTAAACTTCATCTTGCCTTTCCTTTCATGAGGAAGTGTCAGGCACACATCACTCATTCATTCTCCATGCAAAACTGCAGGCAGTGACCCCCTGCAGCTCCAGGCTGCTGTCTGTGTTCTCCTGTCTGCTGCATCCCTCCTCCTCAGGATGGAAAACCTTTCTGGAGTGGCAAAGCTGGCAGCTTTCCCTGTTACACCCTGGCACAGGAAAATGGGAGTTTATTTTAGCTGTGTGGTGGCTCCATGTCTGCTTCAGGCACCAAGGAGATGGAGGTGGGGGCAGGTTGCTAAAACAACTCTGTGGGATCTGTTCCTTGTTCTCCCTCATGCCCAGCTCCAAGAGAGTCAACAGAAAGTGGAATGTGGAGCCAGAGCTTTGAGGCTGGCTGAGAACCTGGCTGGAAGTGCTTTCTGCAGCCTCAAAAAGCTGCTGAGAAAGAAGCTGCCCTCACTGCCTGCATTTAGTCTCCTTGCTGTGCTGCAGGGGAGGGGGAAGAAGCTCTGGTGCCTCTTCCAGAGGTCCCCATGGAGCACCAGGAATGCCTTTGCTGCTGCAGGAAAGACAAAGAACTGTGGCTCCTTCTGATCACACTTAGCTCAAACAATTCCTCTGAGCTTCCTGAGGTACCCACCAAATCATACAGCTTGCTATAATTTTAGCTTTTCTTACACTAAAATACCACTCTAGACTATCTAGGGAGCCCTGCTCTGTGTTGTCTGCTGGAAGGGAAGCGTGGGAGCCTCAGGATCTGTGCCAGTCTGTGTGATGTGCAGAGCTTTCCATGTCCTACACTGCTGAGGATGCACCACGCTGGAGACATCCACCAGGGGAGCTTTGACAGGACTTCCAGCAAGCACTGCTCCCTGGCAGCCTGGTTTTGTTGGTGTATGGGGTTTTTTGGGGGGTTTCAATGTGAACAGCTCAATTTAGAGGGGAGCAGCAGTGGATGCTGGGAATGCTGTCAGGATCACTGTGGATATAGTGCTGGGTTGAGCTGTTCAACTTTTACATTATCATCTCTCACTTCTGTTTCCTCTATTTCCTTGAAATTTTATTATCTCTCATCTGGTGAAAAAGCAGTGTTTGAATTTCAGAGCTGAGCTGGTGCTCTGTCCTGTGGGAATAAGAGCTCAGCTTCTCCTCCCTCAAAGCAGAGTCTCAGATCTCTGTTCCCTTGAAGTGCTCTCCCAGCTTTAGCTGTCGAGTGCCTGTTTGCCTTGGACTGGGTGTGAGGTGGGTGGGGAGTCCTGCTGCCTTCACATTCTAGGAACTGTCCTGGGAGGATGAGGCACTGTGCAATAGGATAGTTTTCATCCTATAAATTGTGCTGCCTGGGCAAGACTTTTGGGTTTTAATTAATGTTTTTAGAAACTTGCAGGGTGAGTCAAACAAGCCATTTTCAAGCAATAACTCAGCCATTATATCATTCCTTAGACACAATTTCTTCACTGGGGGGAAAATTGCCTGAAGATGTACATTTGAAACGTTGTTTGTAGGGAGAGGGAAGTAACCTCTGAGTAAAATGCATGGCAGTTATATCATGAAGTCAGGTCACTTGCTTGGAAGCAGCTTTGGGGAGGGTTTCATTATTTTATCCTATCTAATTTATATTTTATAATAATGTGAGTTGGTGACATTTTGTCTCTGCAGAACCTTGCAGGATGGTTTTAAACTGAAAGAGGACAGGTTTAGATTAGATGCTAGGAAGAAATTCTTCCCTGGAAGTGTCCAAAGCCAGGTTGGACAGGGATTGGAGTAACCTGGGATAGTGGAAGGTGCCCCTGCCCATGGCAGGGGGTTGGAACGAGATGATTGAGATGATTTTTGAGGTCCCTTCCAACCCAAACCATCATGTGGTTCTATGATTCTAAACATACAAAAAATGAACATGAATAAAATAAATAAACATGAATTAAACATTTCAAGATCATTGTTTTGTCATTGCATTAAAATCTGCAGGAGAGGATCCAAGCCCCAGATATCACAGCTCACTTCAGCTGCATTTCTAACCCCTGCTTCCTCAGAGAATCACTGTCAAACACACACAGACACTGTGTAAATGTTTATTTATTTATGCACTGAAATTGCCAGCTCAAACTGAAGTGTGAAGATGGTTACTGTCTTCAGTGTGGCTGAGGCTGAAGCAGCAGATGAAAGAGGAGGAATCACCTAATTATTGCCTAATTCTAAGCACTGGTGTTCAAGTGGGAAGTGCTACTGTAATTAAAGTGTAGAAGAAGCAGTGCAACTTTGCTGTTTTCAAAACGTTCAGCTTGACACACAACGTGGCAAACAGAGGAACTTCTTTAAGCTTTCAAGTTAATCAGTGCTGAGGAGCTATTTTCTTCCTAATACCATCTGCAAGTCTCCATCAATACTGTGCAAGTGTTGATTGTGTGTTACAATACTTCATTTTAATTAGGCTCCATAGGAGATAGTTGACTGGCTGATGGGGGAAGATATTGTAGCAGTAAATATTATGGCACATTTGGAAATGGAGAGGGGGAGAAGAACCTGTTGGCTCCAGTGTTGACAGAAGTGATGCTCTGCACTCAGGGACACACTTGTCACTGCTGGGGGCTGCAGGTACTCAGTGATATATTGCATTTCAGTCTGGCAAATCTTCCTCAGGGGGCTGCTCTGTCACTGCAACACCCCGTGGGGAGATGCAGCAGCTGTGGCTCTGTTAATCAGCAATTGCTGGGTCACCCTGGCAGGGGAGGGAGGGCCCTGGCAGGGGAAAAATGGCCATGGCAGGGGAGGGGTGGACATGGCAAGTGAGGGGTGGCCATGGCAGGTGAGGCATGGCCATAGTAGGTGAGAGGTGGCCCTGGCAGGTGACTGGTTGCCCTGCCAGGTGAGAGGTGGCCATGACAAGTGGCTGGTGGCCATTTGGGTCACAGAGCAGAGCAGACCCAGCTGGATGCTGATCCAGAACCAGGACACCTGGATGGGGTCAGGGCTCATTCTCAATGTTCTCTGTCTGAGGAGGTTCCTCCCAGAAGGACACGAGGAGCAGCTGGAGGGGACAGCAGAGTCCTCTGCAAAAGCAAAGATGCACTCAAGTGACTGTCCCAATCCTCTAGGCCCAGGATCAGGCAGTGATGCTTTTATTGCCATTTTGCTTCTATTTATTGATCAGGCTTTTCTGGCCCAGAGGCTGCCCAGAGGACTTTTAGCCCTTTGCCTTGTGTTTCATTGAATTCAGAGTTCTTTTTCTGGCTCTTTGGCTGTAACTCACGGCAGGGTCAGCAGGTTGTGGCATTTATTCACCCTAAATACTGAACAGACACTAAAACCTAGTGAGAAAACAGAGCAGCTTCCTCCCTATCCCTGCACAGGACTGGGAAAGTCATTTCAGGGAAATTAAGTAACCTGGCCTAGCTTCTAAACATAGAGACATAAATAAAACCTGTGGCAAATGTGGATTCCAGTGTGACTCCTGGGCCAAGCAGTAACTATCACATTTCTGATGCAGTGCAGGTTCTCACATGGATTCTCAGTTACTGCTTCTGCCATCACTAGATGAGACAAAATGAGGTTTCCTTGTGTAGTAGGTGGCAGTTTGAAGCATTAACTGCTGTGGAAGAAGATTTGAAAGGCAATTTCCCATCTCAATTTTCTCTTCAGTCATTAAAATTCATCTTCGGTTCTTGAAGTATCCAAATTTCTGTTCTGCTAGGGTATCTGGGTTGGAGATCTTCCTGCTCTGAATATCCCTAAAATTTATGGCAAACTGCTCAACAGCATTTTACAAGCCATCCATGTTTCT
Organism: Serinus canaria; assembly: GCF_022539315.1. NCBI lineage: Eukaryota > Metazoa > Chordata > Aves > Passeriformes > Fringillidae > Serinus > Serinus canaria. The sequence goes on from NC_066333.1 coordinate 3,595,696, forward strand.
CCAGATTTATCTTTAGAAGAATAATTTTTCCCTCCTCACAAAATTGATGCTAATCTCACTATGAACCCAGTTTAAAACTATTTAAACCTGAAGTTACTTCTTTGCTCTTTACTTGTGAGAGTTTAGCACTCCTCAGCCCCTTCCTTGCCACTTGGCCACAGGTTGTTGTCATTCTATGGTTCTTCAGTGTGTTCTCCTGTGGCACTGATCACTGTGGGATCACTCAGTCAGTGCTGTGAGGAGCTGAGTGTGCTCTTTCCTCTTCCATGCATCAAAAACATCTACTTGGCAAGTGAGGGGGCTCAGTGTTTGTCCTGGAAGTGCACAAGAGGATAAAAATAACCTAATAACTGTGCCACCTTATTTGAATTTAAAATAGCTCTCTTTTTAATTCATAAAAAGAGAGTTGTCATGCTCTGGGTGACAGAGGGTGATGCATTTGTGTGGGAGTGTGGACTTCCTGCGCTCCTTTTCTTTTGGAAGCTCGTGGAAGGGGAATAACCTTTTGTCATGCTCATGTCACATTTTATTTTGGCTTAAGTCTGATGAGAATCTGGCTGTCAAGAACAGCCTGTCTCCTCCGTGTGTCTTTTTTGCTCCTCTGATCCTCAGCTTCTGCTGCTCCTTGGCGAGCAGGGGAGGCAGAGCTCCAGCTAATCCCAGCAGAAGCATCCATGGGGCTTTTCCTCTGGCCTCTGCTGCCCCTTGTCCTGCCCATCCCTGAGTGCTTTACTCTCCTCTCTCCTTATTGCTGGCTCCACTCCACACCTGATTCCATAATTCTCTTTAACTCCACAGCCAGGTTAGCTGTGAGCACTGGTGCTGTGTTAAATCACCTGGGATGTGGGAGCTGTGTGGGGCTTTTTTGTCTGGGCAATAACCCTCAGAAATGGCAATTTCAAAGATGTAAAGCTAATTACAACCCTCCTGCCAAAGTGCTCTGATAGAATTGCTGGGGAGGGAAACATGGACACAGAGAGGATTTGTTTCTATCCCAGCCATGATTTTTGGCTCTTCTGGAAGGCACAGGAGGGTGTGAGGACATTCATGTTGTTCTCTGACATCCTTTGGTGTTTAAGGGCAGACACTGAAGAAAAAGGTTAAATGAATGGTGAGAACCTCTTCTTTTTTCCTCATTTTTTTCTCTTTGATTGTGCCCATAATCGTGTGCCAGTCATTAGGTAGCCAAAGGCCTTTTGAAAAGTCCTTTCATTTGAGAAAGATGCCAGGCAGAGCTGCTTGTGAAATAATTACAGAAAATGAGTGTTGATGTGTGTTTTGACTCTGCTGTAGAAGTAATTCTGTCTTCTCTAGATGAAGTAATTACATTTGTTTCTAAATAGAAGAAGAGAAATGGCAATTGTAAAAAAAAAAAAGCATAGATCTCACTTCTACATTTATGTAGTAGCAGATAGATGGGTACCAAAAAATTAATTATGATATTAGAGTAGTCATTATTGTGTGTTATTTATTGAAGTGAGGTACCATTATTAAACACATGGAGTCATGGAAGATTTGTGGGACTTACAGACTCCTTTGCTTGATGGTTACTTTCTTTAGCACTGAGGAGCAGAAACACTTTTACAGTGTGTTAAGGTAATAATTAATTTAGGATAGATATCTGCAAGGACTCACTAGCTATTAATTACTTTTTCTTTTCTTCAGAGAGAAAAGGTTTTCAGTTATTTTAATCCAGAGTGCTCACATCAGGGAGAGCTGAGTGCTTGTATTTCCATGTATGGGGAGTTTCTCCTCAGTTCAGATGGCCAGGGGTGTAAAATTGTGCAGCAGCTGGGATGATGCCTTTGCTGCCTCTGGAGTGGGATGGATCTGCTGTGCTTTGTGTGGATCAGGAAGCAGCCACGAGACAACACCACTGCTGCCATCCCAGGCAGCATGCACCTGGGGATCTGCCAGTCAATTCCCATTTCACCCTCTTTTACTTCTAGGAAATCAACTTTTGTGTTATGCTGAAAAGGTGACCTTACCTGGAAAGTAACCCTTGCTGAAAATTTGGATTAATTTTTTGTGGAATAAACCCTGGATACATTCTGGCCCAGGGTACTAAAGGCTTGTTGGCCCCTATGTGAAAGCAGAATTTGGCACCTGTGTGCTTATGTGAGTGGTTTGGTGATAGATTATTAATTACTGAGTGTATTAAAGAGAGAAGTTAAAGTGAAAGGAATGAAGTGGAAAGATGTTTTGAGTTCTTGATGAGCTGCCTGATTCTCTGTTTAGTATCAGTTCATCTACATATTTCCTGGAGAGGCTTCTTATCTCTGTCTTCCTAATGCTTTCACTCACCTGACAAGAATAATTTGCATTTCCAGGACTTGATATGGAATGGATGTACCTTTATTTCAAACTGAGAGAGCAGAAATTTAGGGTAGATATAGGAAAGAAATTCTTTCCTATAAGGGGAGGTCCTGGCACAGGGTGCCCAGAGCAGCTGTGGCTGCCCCTGGATCCCTGGAAACGTCCAAGGCCAGGTTGGATGGGGTTTGGAGCACTCTGGGACAGTGGAAGGTGTCCCTGCCATGGCAGGGGGTGAATCAAGGTGAGCTTTAAGATCCCTTCCAACCCAAACTGTTCCATGATTCTATCTCAGTGTTGTGTCATGAACTCAAGGTTGGTCACAGGTTTGACCTGGCACTTTGACATTTCTGAGGTCTCTGCTGACTGGGAACATTCCAAATCACTCTGCTGGCCACTGAGCATGGAAAACCTGTCTGTGTGAAACCACTCACAGGGTTCCAGGATTAATCCCACGAGTTTGCTTTGTTTTCCCAAGAGGACAAAGGGTTCAGCTGCAAGCTGCCCTCTGTGTGCTGCAGGGAGCAGCCCCAGAGACAGCAAACCTCCCTGCTCCAAACCAGGCCCATATTAGATTTTAAACAAAAAAATACAACCTCTCCTAATTCCCATGGTTTTTTATCATCCTTTGGAATTGAATTCTATTTGCAAGGCAGTTCTTTCAATTTCTAAGGGAGGGCTGTCAAAAAGTGAGTCAAGAACCCTCCCTACTTTTGCAGAGCAGAAGGTCAGAGTCCTGAGAGTTTTGCTTTGGCATCAAAGTTTGATGAGTTGGCCAAACCACTGTGCAGAGTTGCATACAAATTGCTCCTTAGTGAGTCACAAAATAATACTCCTCTTCCATTTTTTTTTTGTTATTTTTTCTTGCTTGTTCTGGAAGGCTTTGGAAGACACATGATGCTGTCAAGCCTGTCAAAACTTCATACAGGCAATTTCAGGTCTAAAAAAAAAAAAAAAAAAGTTAAATAAAAAAATACAACTTGTGTGAATGGGAACAGGGAGAATCTGGCAATCTCACTGACATCAAGGAATGAGGAGAGTGTTGAGAGATTCCCCCTCTCCAAAATCATGAGCACCATATGTTCAGCTCGGATTCTCTTGGTTTCTTGGGGAGTAAAACAAAAAGGCCATCTTCCCCCCTCCTCCCCCCATGCCTGTGAAAGAAAACAGTGTATGTTACATTTGTGTGCTAGCACAGCACAAATGAGGAGGAAGGTCTGGCTCTGGCTGGTTCCAGGCCATGGGATGGCACTGGGCTGGGACTGGCAGGTGTGAAGGCTGTTTTTGGGGTCTCCTGGAGGCCTGTGGGTGACTGGAGCTTCTTGGAAAAGCTGTTTCCATGCAGAAAGGGAATCACCAGGGCATGGCAGGATCCAAGCACTCCAGGAGCTTTTGGAGGGCAGCAAGAATCCTTGCAGGGGCTGAATGAGCCAAAAAGGGGATTCTCAGCTGGAGCTGCTGCTCCTGGGCACTTTTGACTCTGGAGGCTGGTGGCAGCTTTGGCTGCCGGGACCATGAGATGCTGGGATGTGAGGTCCTGAGGGAACTGAGGAGGGTGATGGTTGTGAAAAAGAGGAAGGAGCAACATCATTTTGGAGATGTGCAGTGAGAGCACTAGAGAGAAAATGCATCTGTTTGAGTTTCAGGATTGAATGTAACTTGGAAGTTGGCCTTGCTTTTGGTAGGGAGTTGAATCAGATGACTTGGAAATGCCTCCTCCAACCTGAATTATTCAGTGACTGATTTTACTCATTTGTCATGGCCCTCAGTGGGGTATATCACAGGTTATTGTCTTCCAACAGGAATCTTTCATTTGCTGTACCTCTTCCTCAAAAACCTCATTCTTCTGCCCAGGAGTCTGAGTTCCTTCATCCTTGCTTTTTAATGCTGCAATATCAGCTGTTGGTGTGCATTGGAGGGGGAGTGGTGAGGGAAAGAGCTGCAGAATAAATCAAGGATTCTTAGCCAGGGGATGAGGAGAAATGGGGTAAAAAGCAGGACTTTATGGTCATCCTGTTAGGGGATTGTTGTTCCTAGGGACATCCTGCAGGAAGAACTGCTCCAGAGATATTCATGCAAATACTTTTCTCCAGGCTGTTCTTCATGAACTTTCCCTGTGCAGTTTTAACTTGTGGGGAAGCACATTTTTTATTAATTCTATTGTGCAGCCTTGGTGAACTGCCTGAGCTCCCAGGTGGATCACACACAACTGAGGAGCAGTCTGTGAGGAGTGCGGTCCTTTTACTCAATGGCCAGCTGCATACACTGGATTTTGAAATATTCCATTTAAGGGAAAATAAGAGATCTTCAAAGCTGGCATTTTCCAGGTAAATAGCTCCTTAGCTTTGATATACTTGCTTCATGCTGCCTTGTCAGTGGAGAGGAAAGATGTGCCTTAAATCAAAGTGGACAGCTAAGAATGAAAGCTAATAAAATATTACAATAAAGGAAAGGAATCCCTACCACAAAAAACATACAAGACATGGGTTTGTATCCTTTGCAGGGAACATTCACAGGAATGAATAGATATACTTTAACTATTCATTCCTATGAATGGCCTCAGAGACTATTTGTGAAGTTTTATCAGGTACCTAAAGTTCTGCAGAGTGATGTGAAAAATAATAATAGGGGGAAAGTATCCCCAGCCACTTGGTTTTTCAGTCACCTTGCAGACTCTCCTAATGTTGCCATTAGAAAAGAAGAATCTCTAATGGGCTAATACCAGTTTTACTGAGCAGGCAGCATTCATTAGCCTTGTATTTCACACCTGAAATCATCTTGACTAATGTTCAGGAGGGCAGTAGCCCACTGACCCCGAGCAGCCCTGCAGAGACCAGTCATCATCACAGACCAGCCCTGCAGGAGGCACCTGCCTGTTGGTGTAATTGAGAGCATTCATCACTTTTAAGGAAATCTGAGCTCCAGGACTTGAGGGAGTGTTTCAGATGAGTGGTGGCTGCTGAGAACAGGGTACACCAGTTGAGTTTGCTGTTAAACTTTGCCATCCTGCTGTCTTTGACAGGGTAAATTGCACCTCCTGTTTCCAGAGAGCTGGGTGTGTTCAGCACTCACAGTGCTCTTCCAATGGACACTATTTTGGAGTTTGTTCCTTTCCTAATTTCAGTAGTACTGCTGGACCAGGCTTACATGAGAAAGATTTAGTGTCTCTGCTGCTGATGGCAATTAAAAATTATTGAGGAAAGGGAGGAACCAGAAGAGCAAAACCCCAAAGAAAACAAAAAAGAAAAAAAAAGGGCAAGAGAAAGGAAAGGTCTTAGTGACCAGCTGGAAGGAGAAGTGATGAAATTCTCCCTCCAATACCTCTGCAGTGAAATTCTACACTTTGATAAAGGAATGAACTTGCCATCATGACCTTTTCAAACTCCTGGTGGGTTGCAGCAGCTTGAGTCAGGGCTTGTGGGGCTGGAGCACGTTTTGGGCAGAGTTGAGCCATGGGAAGCCTCAGGACCACAGGGACTGAGGCCCTGCAGACTTATCATTGTCCCTGCTAGCAGGGAAGGGATGGGACTGTTTTTGGGCTAAGAATGATTTATTGCTCAGATAAACATCAGTCTCAGGGGCTGTGAGATTTTAAAGGAGCAAGAACTTGGCCGTAGCTCAGAGTAGTCACAAGTTTTTTTTGTTACAAGGCAATATAAAACTTTCTAACCCAATGAAAACATGCCACAAGGTTTATTTTGCTTTTCTGACCCATCACCTTTACCTAATTTTGCTGCACTGTGGATACTTTTGCCCAATAGTCTTGTGTCTCAGATGCACACAGAGGGTTCTAGTATAACTTCTGAACTCTCAGCTTACTTTATACAATTTCACCTCTACATTATAGATCCTTCACCATCTTATCAATGCAGTTTCTCCCTTACTTAAAGCATGTTCTTACTTACAACTATAGAAACATAACTTTATGATTTTTCTGCTTAATGTCTCTGTATTTTTACATCAATCCAAGCACAAATCAAACTCTTCAGTATCTGTGAAAGTTTCTGTTTTTCCAGAGAAAAACAGAATTCTGCCTGGGACTGCCTGACCAGCGCCTTGTAATAGTTGATTGTCCCTCCTCCACTTTCCTTTCCAGGAATTCTCCAGGAGAAGGTGGTAGTATGGAAAAAATCTTTAAATAACCATGTTATTCTTCCAGATAAACACCTCTGTGCTTTGACAGGGAAAACTGGATGCTGCAGTTCTGAAGCAGAAGGCAGATAGTACTGTGATGAGTAGGATTTTGGCTGACTCTCAAAATAGTGCTGGTGTTTCTATCTTTTATAGGGAAGAATTGCAACAAGTTTCACTGCTTCAGGCATGGGCTCTGCAACGAAGAAGGATCTGAAAAAGCAGTAAAGCAATAGAACCAGCACATCCCTCTGCCACACACATCCTGCTGTTGTACACATCCTAGAAAACCATTCTCCCAGTGTCAAAGATTTCCAGGGTACTTCATGCCAAACTGCACCAGAACTGAGCTGCTCAGTCCTCTGAACGTCATCACTTGTTTTGTTTTCACAGTCAATGTAAATGAATTAGTGATGGTTTGCCACTTACTATAAATAATGCCCTATTTCCTGCCTGTAGCTGTGCAGATCCTGCAGAAAATGATGTTTTTGACAGCCCATAGGCCTGACAGAGCTGCTTCTCTGCAGACAGTTTGGACTGGTAGCAATGATGTGTGCATGGTTTTAGGCATTGCAGATCTGGGAGCAGCTGGTTTTGACTTCCATTCTTCCTGTGGTATATCCTGCTCCATTAAAAAAACAACAGTCAAGTGATCAAACTGTGCTTGATGGCGTTTCAGGTCTGGAAAAGTGAAAAGCTTGGAATTTCAGCAGGGAATGAACATTGAACAGAGGCTGGGATTCAGCTGATGGGGAAAGGACAGATGGGGGGGTACAAGGGAGCAGCTTCATTAGGGAGAAATAGCAACAGATGCAACATGGAATATGGAAAATATGTTATTTGATGTCAATATTCCTGTTTGTGTATCAGGGGATTTTCCTGAGCAGAAACTTGGCATGAACAGGGCCCTGTCCAAGTCCATGGAGTTCTGTTCAAGTCAGGTTCATGTGATTAGATCCCATGGAAGTTTGAGGTGAAAATCTGCAAGGATGGCTTTTTAGTAAATTCTGAGCATCACAAAAATAATTTCAAATCACAGAATGTATTATAGGTAATGCATCTTTCCTAGAAAGACAGGCAGAGAGACTTGGGGTTGTCGTGCCTGGAGAAGGCTCTGGAGACATCTTAAAGCCACTTCCACACCTAAAGGGAGCTTATAAAAAGATGGAGAGCAAGTTTTACATGGGCAGATAGTGAGAGGACAAGGAGGAATGGCATTGAGCTGAGAGAGGGGAGATGTAGATTAGATACTGGAAATTCTTCCCTGTGAGGGTGTGAGGCCCTGGCACAGGGTGCCCAGAGCAGCTGTGGCTGCCCCTGGATCCCTGGCAGTGCCCAAGGCCAGGCTGGACAGGGCTTGGAGCACCCTGGGATGGTGGAAGGTGTCCCTGCCATGGCAGGGGTGAGATGAGATGATCTGTAATGTTCCTTTCAAACCAAACCATTCTGGGATTCTCTGCTCACGGGGATGCTGCAAAGCAGTAAAATTGAGCCTACCCAGGATAAAACTGGGGAAATAAACTGTGTCCCTGCTGTGCCTCACTAATCATCCCTGGCTTGTTAGGGCAGGCAGGGGGAAACACTGCTCTGTGCTGAGAGAACAGCCTGGCTGAGCAATGGAGACAGCAGCAACACCAGCTCAAGGTGCTCCCACCATCAGAGATTTGCTGCCTCCTGAGCTCTCCTCTGAGAGCAATGAATCACATGGAGTGATTCTGGGAGTCACATGGGATTGGGATAACAACCCTGAAACTGCCTCAAGCAGCCCCTAACTTCTTAACCTGGGTCTGTGGTGGTGCCTCGAGGTTTATTTTGAGAGCTCTGGATTCACTGGGAGTGATCTGGTGTTTTAAAATCTGTTGTTCTTAGTGTGGAAGGATCTTAAACCAGAGTAGGCTCAGTGCTGCAGCACACTGTGTGCAGGGATATCTGAGGGAATGTGTGGGTTGTGGTGTGTTTGTAAATGTTTTACTTTAATTTTAGAAAAAACATGTGGTAGAGAAGAGATAAATAGGGAAAGAGAGGCTGAAGCAGCTATAACAGTCTTTAATGGAAAACTGACAGGTTTAAATGTCAAGGCCATAATAGCAATTAATTCCAAATGCTTAATTATCATTTTATAGCCAAGATTTGATCTACATTCCTCAAAGCCAAATACAAATTAAATTGCCTTCTGCTGAAATATGGCCACTGAGAGACTAAGAGCTAGCAAGTGTTTTACTCCTTGAACATTATGTAATGACCCATAATTTTGGTGAAAATGAGGTGGAAATGTCTCTTAAGGCTCTATTTTAGCACACAAAAAGACAACATCTAGGAATATCTCACATAGCTGTGTTTTGTATTGGCCAGAATGGCTCAGGACTCACCTCAGAAATGCTGGGTGTCACACTGGGAATGAATTTTTGTGCTTAGCTACGTTTACAGAGGCACACAAATGCTTCCCTGCCCTGGGCTTTCATGTTTTGAGAGAGGAGAATGCAGCACATTCTGGGAGAGCTGGGAGAGCAATTATCCTCCCTGGCACCCTGGGCTCAGAACCAGGCAATATTGTGGGGCAGGGAGCTAATTGCTCCATCTGCTGCTCGGGGCCTCTCAGAGGGACAGGCTCTGTGTGCTGAGCACACTGGACATGCAGGGCTCTCTGTCCAGAGCAGGCAGCAGCAGGCTCTCTTTGGAAATTCAAAGTGCAATTTCTCCATTATTCCACTGGCTTTGTGTCTCGGTTTGGAAAGACAGTTGCCTGCTAAAGAAGGCAGGAGCCTCCCCTGAAATGGAAAATGCAAACCCTCCCCACCACTCTGAATTGCTGTGAATTTTAAATTAAAGGGGTCTCAGGAAAAAAATATGGGAGCAGGAATAACAGTTCTTTAATAGGGAAGAAAATAAAAAGATAAAATAAACAATGCAGTAACTAAACCAACAGTGCCAGAGTCAGAGCACAGCCTGACACCCTGTGGGTCAGGGTGCTGGCAGCAGTCCCATTGGAATTGTGGCTCAGCCCTCCTGCAGTGCCAGGGGTGGTTCTGCTGGAGCAGGGATCCTGGAGAAAGGTGCACTCTGCCTCTGAAGATCCAGGGGAAGAGGCAGCTGCTGCTCCTCTGGGAAATCCAGTGGAGAAGCTGTGCTGGTGTTCCAGAACCTCCAGATTATATCCAGGTAGGAATGCTTGGCTCCTCCCTCTGGGCTCCCATCTCCCAATGGGATGCTGCAGTTCTTATCAGCCATGCAGGGACATTCCATGGCCTGTTATCAGCAGGGGTCTGCCTGAGGGAGGAGTGGGTGTGGGAGAGATAAGGAAAACTGCCCAATGGACAGGAGACAGCTGCCATAGAGATGGTAATAGATTGCATCTTGCCTTGCAATCTGGGACACTTTGTCATACCCTCAGTGATTGTCAGTGCCTTGTGGCAGTAGCCAGAGTCCTCGTGTGCCTGCAATCAATGAGGTTCCTTGTTTGCTACCCCAACTTGTGCTGGGCACATTTTTTAGCCCATTGGTTAAGTAGGAGCTTGATAAAAAGTGGGGAATATCACAGGTTATTGTCCTGTTGTTCAACAGGAATCTTTACTAAAGCTCTTTGTGGTGCAAACTGCTGGGCAAAGAGGTATTTTGCTGCCATGGCCCAATATTCCAGCTCCATTTGCAGAGCAGTGAACATCAGTTTGTATTGATGGGCTGCTTTCCTTGGTGTGAAAAAGGCATATTGGCTTTTCCATCCTCAGCCTTGTCCTGCAGTGTCTTTATGTCCTTATCCATATGGATGATATTCTGATACATATTAGCATTGCTTTGTAATCTCCCTCTCTGAACTGCTTGGGGATTCTGCAATGGCACTCACAAGATATTTGTGAATTAAAATTACAGACTGAGCTGTTTCCTCCTTCATGCTCTTTGTTGCTGTTCACACTGCAGCTTGAAAAGGAAAAAGGTCTTAATGCACCTTTGTCAGCTCATGTGCAGGCAGAGCTTTGGGCATCTCCTATTATGGTTTTAGGAGCTTAAATAATAAGGAAAAAAACCCAACAAAATTCAAGCCCCAACAGGGAGAATTTTTGATTATTCAGTTCATATCAATGTCAGTTGGTAATTTTTACTGATGAGTACCTTCCGTTCTTTAAAATTCTTATGAGGATAGAATCATAAAATCAGTGAGGTTTGAAAAGAGCTCAGAGAACAAGTCCAGCCCTTGACCCACACTGCAAAGCCCATGACTAATCCATGTTTCTGAGCACCACATCTAATTTTTTCAGAATGCTTTCAGGGATGGTGATTTGGTGATTTCACTTCTTCCCTGCTCAGCCTGTTGCAATGCCTCAGAACCCTTTCAGTGGAGAAATTTTTCCTGATATTCTGCTTTAGGCTCCTGCTGTCTCAGGTAATGACAGAAAAGTGATGAGAGGATGGATTTATATCGCCTGATACAAACAGCATCCATATCTCCATTGCAGTCACATTTCTTCCTGGCAGCTTCTTGGTTTGAGAAAAATCATAAAACCTAGTTTTGTCCTGTTTATGAATGGCAAAGTTTGTTAGTCACTGCAGAGCAGACAGGAGAGGAATGAGAGGAAATTATTACTGTTAAAATATGATTTGCTGCCTGGATGGCTTGGACAGGACAGTGTGAGCTGTGGTTACACACCTCTGGGTGAGTCACCTGGCCAGGTTCAGGTGAAGATGTGTTTAAGCAGATATATCCCAAAAACTCTGGGGGAGTGGCAGTGGCACTTCCTTCTCAAAATGACAATGTCTTGTGGCTACACTTGTAAATATTGGCATTGGCCTGGTTAGGGAGGTTTTATTAAGGAATGTGGCTGGAAGGAAGATCTTCTCAGCCTCTTGGACATGACCAAGGGATGTGGGAGACCTCATTGTAGCAGACTTGGGTCTCTGTGCTGTGTCTCCTGTGAGAAGAGAGAGGTGCTGCAGGCTGGAATAGTTAATTATGGGCAGAGTGGTGGTGAAAGAAGCAGAGGTGCAGAGCCCTGGAAGGGTTGCTCTGCTGCTGGCAGTGCTCTCTGCTTTGTGGAGGGAATTCCTCAGCTGTGCCCTGCTCAGGTTTAGATTAACAGAACAAGGAGGTGCTCACAAGGTGCTTGTAGAGTGTGGTTTTAGTTGCCTTTTGCCTTTGTTTCTTGCATTATGCAAACCCCAAAAACTCGAGTCAATTCTGCTAATTAGCTCATCAAACAGACGAGCTCCTCAGCACCCAACTTTGATCTTTGCTGTGTTAGAGATTTAAATGATAAAGTGAGCCTATGATTTTCTGTTGAGGAGTCAGAAATAAAAAAAGTACAAATTTAAAGAGCCCAGGAGGTTTCTTAGCAGTCTAAAATTCTATTTATGGTAATTTATTTTGCAAGATGCTCCACTTAAACCTCTCTTCTTCTCTAAATACCATCACCAAGCCTTCCAGCTGTGGCTGCCCCATCCCTGGGAGTGTCCAAGGCCAGGCTGGACAGGCCTTGGAGCACCCTGGGATAGGGAAAGGTGTCCCTACCCATGGCAGAGGTACAAAATGATATTTAAGGTCACCAGACCATCCTATGATACTTCTCAGCCCCTTTCTGGTGGGAGCAGCAACAATTTAAAGAGTGACATTGCACATCTTTGGCTTAAAAGCTCCATGGTCAAAGGCAGCTGAACACAAGGAGCTGTGACCAGCAGGTCCCATTTGTAGGGACATGTCTGCAGCACACCTGGACAGGGGGAAGGGGCTTGTTTCTAAGAATAAATCATTTCCCTGAGCCATGTTCAGTGAAGACACTGTGAATCAGGCCATGGTGAAAAGGTGGATTTTGCTTTATTGAACTCCTTCAATTTTTATGGTCTGAGATTGAGAAAAGAATGAGTTCCATTCCTAATTTATGAGGTTAATTTTTAGAATTTATAATTTATGTGAGCGTGCTTTTAGATGGATTTTTGTACTTTTAACTGAAACTTATAAAGATCAAAAACTTAGAGTTGGGAAAGGTAATTTTCAGTCTAAAGTTAAAAATAACTGAATTGGCTACAGGACAAATACCAGGTTTGCATTTAAAGCTGATTTTTGAGGCATTGTTGGCTGTAGTAAGTAATATTTATCTGGTTTGGGAGAGGCTACAGTTCAGAAAGAGCATGTTTTATCCAGTGCCTGGAGCTGCAGTTACACAAACAAAACTATGAGAAAGATTATTTTTTTTCCTCCTCCTATTTTCAATACCCAGGTACATGACTTAGAGTCATCTGTCCAGCTAAGTGACATGGCTGCAACATCTTGGCCCCTGCAATAGTGGATGCAGGATATTCTTTCCAAAAGTCTCAGACCAACAAATTCCTGATCATAAAATTGAGGTCTTTTAAAATGTAACAAATATCTACTGCTTGAAATACTAAACAGTCTGCAAGAAAATGTATTTAAACTTAGCCCAAAGCAAGCTAAGTGCCCCAAAGGATGAAAATATAAAAAAAACCCAAATAAACAGGTTTGGGACTCAAAGAACCAAACAAGAAACAATCCAAGTTTGCAGATATTGAGAAAAATTACCTCCCACATGAAAAGAGTTTGATGATTTTGATAGTATTTCTGTTTAAGGACCCCTGACTGTGTGTGAACAGAAGGTCCCTGAGGAGCAGGTTCCTGAGGCTGAAATCCCAGCTGCTTTCCAGAGCTGCATCCAAGGAAAGCTGGAGCATCCCACCAAGGCCCACGGGGCAGAGGAGGGTTTTTGCCAGGATTGTTGCTTTGCTGACACCATTTTCCTCAAGAGTCAGAACTGAAGCCTCTCCTGTCACCTCCACAGATCAGAAGAAAGTAAAATCTGGGCAACCACAACCCTTGGTTTGATTTTTGTAGCTCAGCCTAGAGCAAACATGACAGGAACAAGCTCGCTCTCTTTTATTTTTTCTTTTAAACCAAACAAAAATTTAAGTGCTTGTGTGTTGTCTGAAGATTTATTTCATGTGCAATAAGACATCCAACCTAAGGAACCAGGATTCTTGTGGAGCATGGATCACAGGGGAGAGAAACCAGACAGACACAGGCAGGGCACCCATGTGCCTTTAGGATTTGGTTTTATAGACATGAAGGTCAATGGCATGGAGTAAAGGGGACCTGACACACTTTAAATAACTTTGTGATTTGCTGGTGTTCCATGTTCTAAAATGTGGAAGATTTTAAATGTGGATGATCCAGGCAGAGCAAACCTGACTCTTGGACTGGCTCAGGGAATTTTGCCAGCAAAGTGATAAAAGGAATTGCATAAAGACAGCGTTCAGTTCCTGGAAGATTTGGGTAATATAAAGGTGCAGATAATTTGACATTCATGTGTTTTGAATTTTGATTCACTTCTGTGGATGCTCTGTTGAAGGAAGGAGGGGTGTGTGTTCTGTGTATAAAGTGTGAATTTCCAGAGCTTTCTGGGCACCTTGGGCACCAGGCAGACAGGATGAGTGCACAGCCAGGCAGCTCTGCTGGTGAGGAGTTGTGCTCTTGGCTCTCCTTCCTCCCACATCACACCCTGCCTGTCTGCATGGACCTGCAGGAACCTTTCCCCCTGCTTTTCAGCACTTGTGCACATAATTCCAGGAGCAGCACTTTGCCTTTTTTTTCAGTCCCCATATGCACACAGCTTAAAGAATTAGGCCATATTTGCATCTCAGGCCACAGAGGATGCAGAGCAGAATATAGAAATCCTTTTAACAGCAATATTTAACAACAAAACAGCATCTGTTTTGTCATAACCAGACACAGAAGAGCAGCTAATTATCTTTCTTAAAAAGAAAATCCTGAATGATCCTGGATCAGTGACCCTGAATCCATGGCTGCTCTTTGAGATCCAGCCTGGGGATTTAAATGGGAAACAAATACAGTGGTAGATGATATGTAGGTAGGTGAAAGAGGATGAAAAAAAAGTGGCAGTAGGACAAAATGTATGTGTCAGTCCAGGCAAATGTACAACTCTGCAGCATTTCTGTAGTGCAGGGATGGGGCTGATGGTAATGGGAATCCACAGAGAAACAAGTCTGGGAAGCAGCAGGGGTCTTGTTCACTATTAAGCTGTGAACCCTTCAGGCTACTCTCTATTAAGGGCATACAATAAAACACTCTCAGGGGTTTCCAGACTACATTTTATGTCACTGACCACAACAATACAGTGAAAGCATTGCCTGCATTTTGTGGAGGCTTCTGGAAGCGTGAAGTACTTGAGAAATATTTTAGAGAAGTCTCTGAAAACACTCTGGGTCTGCCCCCAGGCCACTGCTGTAATGCTGGGCTTCCCTCCTCTTGTATTGTCAGTCTCTCCTCTCTCTGTGCACTGGGGTCCAGGCCAGTCCTGTACAGAAAATCACCCTGTCACCCATGACAGAGATGTTGGAGGAGTGGCTGTGCTGGCAGGGAGCTGCTGATGGCAGTGGGTGCTCACCTCCCTCTCAGCCCCACCCTATCTCTGTAACTGAAGATCATTAGTAAAATTAAATTTAGCAATATATTTGCCTTCATTCTGTGGGTGGCTGAAGCTGACTGTGTTTTGATGCAGGACTCCAACTGGACTGCTCTTTAAAAATCCTTCATTAAGCATTTATTTCATTTAATAACAGGTATTTAATTTAATAATATGTATAATTTAATAGGTATTTAATTGTCCCTGTGGGTCAGTATTACTGCTAATCTTCCCCATCCATCCCCTGAAGTGATTGCTGGATTTTCAGCAAGGTGTCCCTTCTGCCCTAGTGCTGTATATTGAATTATGTGGCCCATTGTGGTCTCTCTTCAGACCAAGTATTAGGTTTCTTCTGGCAGTTGCATTTCAAACCATACATAACTGAAAGGGGCACATCAAAGGAATTGGCACTGGGTGGGAAAAGAATTTGATATAAATTCATTGTTTGACAGTTTTGGCCCTTCCTTGCTGTCCTTGTGGCCCCTTAACAAATGCCATAAATAGTAAATTATTTGTTTTGGCTGAAGAGTCTTCTGCTTCCTAGACATAAACTGAGCACTTTGCATATTTTTTGAATGTTTGGAAATCTGGTGATTGGATTTGGAAATTTTAAATGCTAAGATGAGCTCCATCCATTGGACCCTTGTTTTCCTTTGCCCCCAGTAATCCTGGTTTAAAACTGCTATTTGCCATGAAAGTTGATAGCTTTTGATCCCTTGTGATCACAGTATTCATGAAAAACAAGATCACTGAAGATGCATTCATTCCACACGGGGCAGATCATGAACTTGGATGTTGTTGGAAACAAGATGCAGGGTGACAAACACAATTCCTTAGAGGACTCCAAAAGGACACAATTCAATGCATCATGCACAGAACAACTGAGCTCTGTCTGAGCATGGGGTAAAATAACTGGCATGGAAAGATTACAGAACCACAGAGTGCTTTGGCTTGGAAGGGACCTTCAGGACCACCCAGTGCCACCCCTGCCATGGCAGGGACACCTCCCACTGTCCCAGGCTGCTCCCAGCCCTGTCCAGCCTGGCCTTGGACACTGCCAGGGATCCAGGGGCAGCCCCAGCTGCTCTGGGCACCCTGTGCCAGGGCCTGGTCACTTTTTTTTTGTGGAGTCATTGATATTTATTCAACCATTATGGATGGGAAGCAGCATTTCAAGTCTTTTGGTGGAAGGATGATATTTGTTCTTAGAAGAAAAGCTCATTTCACATATTTTTGTGCTGGGTGAAGAAGCTGGAGCTGAACAGCAGCATTGGCTCCTGTTTGTAAATAGAGAAATAATTGAGTGACCCCTGGCAGCTGAACTCAAATTGTTCCACCTCAGAGAGGAAACAAAAGCCAAGCTCTGTATCCTCTGCATGTGCTCAGACAACCTCTGTGAACTATATCTGAAGAATTTATGAAGAATGAAAGCAAAGAGGTCCTGCAGGAATTACTTTTAAAAACCAGTAGAAATTAATAAAGAATTATGTCTAGTCCTAAAGATTTTTAAAGCCTCCCTGTAAAATTCTATAGCAGGAATAAAATTAGGTATTAGGTTCTATGCAATGGTATGAAAACACTGCATATAGAATGTAATAGAAAATTAAGTATTTTGTGGGATACTTTCTCATAAGGGATGACTAAACAGTCTGCCTGGACCTTTAATCAATACAAAACTCAATTTGAAAAGGGAATAAAAGTGGTGACAACTTTCCTGCAAAAAGAAAATCACAATCTATCACAGTCCTGGGAGCATAAGCAGTTCTGAAGCAGAGCAGAAATGTTTCAGCAGCAGGAAATGACAGGGGAAAATGTCCCCTGAATGGTATTTGCACACCAGGGAGGAGCTGCTGTCACAGTGCTCCTGTGTTTCATGGGGAGACTGAAGTCATCCAGGATACAGAATGTGAAATGAGGGAAGGGCAGGCTCCAGGCTCTGTAGTGTCACACAGAGGTGACTTCATCTCTTTTTTTGTGAATAGCCTCAGTAATTTTACCTGTGTTCTTTCTGCAGCTGTAGAGCAGTGACTGGAATTCCAGGTGACTGCAGCCAGGCAGAGCTGGGGACAGGTGACAATTCAAATCTCAGAAAGGCTCTGACTGCAGGGGTGGAAGATCCCATTTAAGCACAATTTTAAGTTATTTTTTGTGGAGAAGAACACTGGTTATTTTTGGAGGCCACAAACTGTACCTGTCTGGGTTCTCAGTTACCTCAGCCCATGAGGTGTTGTTTTACCTGTTACTGCATAAACCCCAGAAAATGTGTTAGAAACACCATCCAAGCTCATGATCTGTGTTGTGTGGAAGGAATTGCATTTTCAGTGATACTTTCTGTGAAATATTCACCATCAGATGGTTGGTTTCTTCAGCTGCTTTGTGAAATGACCAAAAAAAACCCTCCTCTCTTTTGGGCATTTAGTACAAAAACCACTCTTTTTTTGCAGCTTTCTGACCTTTTCCAATTCTCTTTACCATAAATGCAGCTAATGTTCGAGTTTCTTTCAGAGTTACAATAAAAAGAAATGTCAATGGCATCTTACAGCTGATTTGATGCTTTAAAGGAGATGTAGAAGAAAGGAAGAAATAAAGGGGAGAAAACAGATGATTTAATGGGAAAGTGGGCACTTGGAGAGGGGCCTCTTATCTGCACATGCCATTGTAGCACAGCCACACTGATAGATTTTGGTGTTCTGTTTTGCTTGTACTTCATCAGGGACGTGTTAGATGAGATGTATTTTACTCCAAGATATTTCAAATCACTTGATCCTATTTTAAAACCTAATTTTTGAAGCTGATGCATTGAAACACCACAAAGGTGTTCAAACACAAGGGCTCTCAAATGTCCTTGTGCTATTGACCATATCTTAATAATATCTCAGGCTTGCCTCACATCACATTAAAGTCACATAAATCATTTCTCCCTGCACCCTGTCCCTCTCCCCTATCAGAAATGAGATTGCTGTGTACCTGCAAGACATTTTTTTCCTTGGAAAATGAAAGCAGAAGGATTCAGTAGCCAGTGTTTCAGGAGGAGCCAGCAGCATGGTTTCAAGTAGTCCTTTTAGATGTGAAGTGACTTCTGAGCAAAATCCACAAGTTTTTAACATTAAGGTCAGTACTGTGAAGTAGAAAATAGCAAAAGAAAAGAAACTGTTTTATTCTTTGGGCTGTGTGTGTAGCTGTAAATATTTTATAAAGGCAAGGCTAGCCAACAGGTAAATATTCAGTTTCCCCATTGTGACTAATTAGGAGCGATCTGAGCTTTCTGCTGCCACAGTGCCTTCAAACACCAATGGCCAGGAGCACAGCAAAGAGATATTCCTTATTGACTGGGGCTGCTTTCTGTTTTGCCTTGATGCTGTGCTGCTGCAGACAACATCAGATATCTGTCTGCTCAGCCCAAAATCTAATTGAGCTTCCTGCTCTTGTCCTAATAATGTTACAATGAATGGACTCAAACTTTGGTTTCCCTCCCTGTGTATTTAAAATGAAACAATAAGGAGCAAGCAGAATATCTGTATTTTATGGCTGTAGCTGCTGGCAAGAGCAGTGTTTGTGTGAATAAATTCTGTTTGATACTGTTGGATCTCCTATGTGACAGCAAGGTTGAAATGAAAGTATTGCTGCAGAGAATCCAGGCAGGAACAACACATCAGCCTAGTGGTGCTCAGATGTGGGAAGGTGGCCACAGCTTGGAAACCAAGATTTTGTGCTTTGTTTTCCTCTCTCCTTCCTCAAAGACTGAGAAAAATAGTTTTGAATGTAACTTGGTTGTTCATGCAACCTTCACCGTGTGTTTTTTTTCTTTTCCTTCTACAAATAACTTGCTAGAAGAAAGTGTGGCTGGAGAAGATGTTTTTTAGATGCCTTTGAAGATGTAAGAACAGCAAATGGAGCCTGCAGTGGCATAAACTTCAAAGATCAGCCCAAGGAAAATCAAAGCATTTCTTTCAGTATATCAGCTTGCCCATAAATTGAAATTTTTCAACTCCTGGATGTATCCTCCATAGCTGGCACCTTACTGTTGATTCTGATGCCACCCAAAGATAAAAGGATTTGCAGTACTAAAAATCTGCTTTTTCTGTAGAATTCTACATCTCCATTCTAAAACAGCAGTTTTGCTGAACTGTCAAACTTTTTCCCTTAAACAGCCCATTTTTAAAAGTTTGGGGGCACAGGCAGCAATCTTCCAGCTGAAAAATGAGGAAAGCAGTTACTGTCATCCCAAAACTGGTATTGGGTGATGATGATTTGAAAACCAGATTGGTTTGTTTGGTTGAATTATATTTATTGGTCTTGGTACTACAACATTTTGTTATCAAACATTAAATGGCACTATTCTTACATAGAGGGTGTGTGATGTATAATAAATATTTCAGGATTAAATGCACAGCAGTGGGGCTGAGTCCTCTGGGCTCCTGATTTCTGTTAATGTGCAGGAGATGTGAGCAGGGCCTTGCTGAGGGGGGAGAAGGAAAGAGGAATATCCAACCTTGAGCTGGATGTGGTTGTCCATGACATAAAAATCCACCACTGGGTCGTGTATCTCAGTCTTTGTCTCCCACAGATTTACTCCTGAATCAGGGATTGATTGATTGATTGATTGATTGATTGATTGATTGATTGATTGATGGATTGATGCCAGTGGCACATGCACATTATAGGTTTATGAACAGAACTTGAGAAAAACACTTTCTTTGCTTTGCTAGGAAAAAAAAAAAAGTGTGCAGTTTTTTTGTCCTGGTGCAAGAAATAAGAGAGAGAAGTGAGAGGTCTTAGGGCCAGAGAGCCTTGAACCATGGGGGTGGATTTGCACATGGGGGCAGAGGAGCCAAATGAACCAAAATCTTCCTCCAGGCCTCTCAGGAGTCTGCAGGGGAGGGTTCAGGGTGTTCAGCAGGTCAATTTTGTATCAGAGGTTGTTGAGTTTAGATAAAACCTTATAAAGAATAGAAGAAGGGCCTTGTTACCCTTAATGGCTCAGCCTGCTACTTTGGCTAAGCAGAAAAGGACAATGAAAAACAAGATATAGAACCATCACGTGCTCCCTTCATGGTTATTGGGGTGGGTTGAATCGCATTTGTTGTGCTTAAATGGGATGTAGCTGATTACAGAGTAGCTTCCTAGAAAGGCCTGGTTTTTGCACTAAAGGGCTCTCCTTTGCACCTGCCTGGGGGCTCTGCATCCTTCTGCTCTGTCACATTTAGTGGAGATTTCTCTGATTTTGTCCTGCCATGGTGGTGCTTTGCCTTCTCGCTCCTTTTTCCCTGCACCTGTGTTTGCTGTGCTGAGGGGTCCCTGGGGTCAGCTCTGGTGCCTCAGTCACAGTGGGGTCACTCACAGACACAGCAGTGCTTGGCTCAAGCTGCTGCTAGAGCATGGCTAAAACATGACTAACATCCTGAATAGCTAAGGAAGCACCAACTTTTTTAATGACATACATCCACAAACTCCTCATGAGTGCTGTGTTAACCTGGCATTACAGGCATCCTGACCTTGTCCATAGCTTCATGTCCAAGGATATCTCTGCATTTTTGTGCCTGAGGATGGGAAAAGTTTGTGTAAGACTCCATAACTGTTAAATGACAATTAAAAATCTTCCATTCTCTAATTTTATGCCTCAAGGCTTGACAGGATTGAAGAATACAATTTCATATAAGGAAAAAAAAAAAGAAAAAATATTTATTCTTATTTGTGGTGTCTCTGTATAGGAAAGGTCTTTATATTAGGTAGCAGCTGGTCTGCTTTTGAAATGGGCAAAATACAGCAGGACCCAGTGAGAACTTCTTTTTGCTTTTTCTTTTTTGAACATTCCTGTGTTTTATCTCTGATCTGGAAGAGGTTGTTTATTGCCAGGTTCCTCTTTTTGTTCTCCTCTCTCTTCCATGAGGTGGAATGTGCTTTCACAAATGAATCTGCAGAGATGGGAGTGTCCCTGGCAATGCTCACAACAACCCTCAGTGAAATTCTTGGGGAGAATACAGAATTTGTGCAAAGCCTGTTTCAAACAATGTCCTCTGGGTCAGAGACAGGGGATCAGACATCCTAAAGCAGCACAAGGATTGCATGTGAGATTGCTGGCAGACCAAACTCTCTATGGCAAAGTGAAACATCTGAGCTGTTCAAAGGGTTCCTTTCTTATCACCCATGCTGGCTTCAGGGCTTTGAACAAAAACCTCTTTTGAAAAGTCTTTCCCAAGATTACATTTGTTTCACTGTTGCACGTTAAAAATCTGTGTACTGTGTGTTTTGGGAAGAGAGAAGTGTGGAATTAGGAAGGGCACTGTTATTTTAAACACATTTTATATGCAATTCAAGAGGTGCCATAATTAAACCATGTCACAGAAATCTTGAAGATCTGTTTCAATGGAAAATATTTGGAAACTCCACCACATGAGCAAGCCCAGGGCTGGTGGAGTTCACTGAAGTTCAGTGAATTTCTGCTGTGCCCTCTCAGTCTCTGTAATCTGCTTTTGCAATTACTCTGCCGTGTCACTGCAGAAATACCTGTGATGGCACTACTTCAGACAAGACCTTTGGATTTAGGGACCATTTTTGATCACTGGTGCAAGCTCAGAGGTCATTCCATGCAAAATCCAGGTGGTCAGACTATTAATACAATAATTCTGGTTTTCTCTCCCCCACAAATGTAAATGTTCTTGGTGTAATTGGCAAAAACCCCCACACACAAAGAGAAAAGGGGAATCTATGGATGTCACAGCCCCTGGTTTGAGTGAAAATTGTTGCCTCCAAGGTAACAGCCTCATTTGCAGCTCTCTAGTTCAACTTGCCATAAACTTTGAAGAGAAAATCACTTTTGTTTCCTCAGCAAGTGCAGGCCCTGAAGTATCTGGAGAAAGGAAGGAAGGAATGAAAATGTTTTTGTAGGCTTTAGACAGTTTGGTTCAGTGTCAAGTTAGAAATTTGAAGTGTAGATGGGGAAGATGATTCTTTCTAAAGACCTCAGGTAATCTTTTGGTGGGGCTTGCAGAAGGTTCTGTGTGGCATGGAAGGGCTTTGTTTTGGTTTGCTGGGTCTAGCAGAGAGGTGGCATTTTTACAGGAGGAATTGTTTCCTGGTGTAATCTGTACCTTTGGTGGCTAAAGAGATGTAGGAGGAGAGGAAGGGACAGTACAAAGGAACTGCATTAATGTCAGGAGTGGGTTGGTCACATCCTTCAGGGCTTGGATAAACCCACCATGATTCATCTCTTCTGAAAAATGCTCCTGCTTCATCCAGCATGTGAAAAAAATGCTTGGGATTGTTTCTCTCATACAGTGCTGTCGGATATTTGGGTTATTTTCCTTCCAAATGTGTCAACTTCCCATGTTTTTGAGCAGTAAAACATTTGTGTTTCTCTTTCATTACAAAGTCCCTGCTCCTTTTTCACTAAGTCTATCTTGAATCTTGCAAATATTCCAGAGTGGATCAGGACACCACAGACTGAGGGCTCAGGCTCTCCTCTTCCTGCTGCTCTCCTGCTATTCCACAGAAGCAACAGTCCCTTCTGACTCACTCTGTGTTGTGGGACTGCCTTGCTCTGGCTGTGGTTAAATGAGGCATTAAATAAATGAAAATCTTATTTCAGTGCCGTGTTACCTGGGCAGGCCTGTCCTTGGAATATGTTCTTTATTCTGTACCTGAAAGTCTGAAATGACCAACCTGAGCTCTCTTTCAGGAGAGAGATCCATTGACAAGGAAGGAAGGAAATGAGCAAGGTGAAAAGCCCCAAAACCAAAGAACTCCACCCTGGGCACATTTCTGGCTGTGTGTGCTTTATACAGATTTCTCACAGCAAACTCTTAGAGCTCCTCCAGCAGGTTTCCCCAGCCCTGCCTGGATCTGTGGCTGAGTCAGATCCTGGAGAGGTGGCCTTGCCCACTGTAGACCATCTTTGGAATGCTCTGTGCAAACCTGGCCAGCAGGGATTTTGGGAACAACACAAAACTATAAAATTGCCTGAGTGTTCTCCCAAGGTTTTCTCCTTGCCACTGTTGTCCTGTCAGCTCGTGCTCCAAGGCAAGCTGGAGATGTTCCAGTCGCTGTTGAAGAGGCTCTGGAAGTGTTGCAGTACAATGAGCCTTGGGTTGAATCTGTCTGGAACGTGCTGAAAGAGAAACTGCCTCTGTCATCACCCTTTTCACCCAATAAAATGTGATTCCTGGTGTTCTGGAGGAGGTGTGGCTGAAGAGCTACCAGATCTCTGCATGCTTGCTTATCCTCTCCTCTGACAGGGAGTTTTGCATTGTTTCAGGTTTTCTTTGGGATGTGAAGCTGTTGAAGAGAGTTTTTCTTAACACAGTTATTCTTGACTGTAATAAGATTTTAGTAATGATTCCAATGAAGAAGCTAATCCAGTTTTGGACACTGCAGAGTTACATGTGGAAAGCAACAGAAAAAGCCTGAAGGAAAACAGTAAGAGCAACATGGGAGGCAAGATTTAGTCATTACAACAGTTTTGTTGGGATGACAGCACTTAAAGAACATAATATTCTTTAAGAAAGAAGAGAGTAATCTCTTCCTTCTGTCTGTAGTGGACAGGAATAGAAATTAATGGGGTTAAATAGCAGCAAGAAAGATTCAGGTTAGACTTTAAGGAAAAGCTTTTTAACATTAGGACTAGTGAAGCACTCAGCTGGCTTGTGTGAGGAGGATGTGCCACATCACTGAAGGAGAACTGAGGCAGTCCCCTGTCAGGAATGACACAGCTACAGATAATTACAGTGCATGTAACACACCAGGGCTGGTTCCCATCTGTTGTCTCTGTGCCTCTTCTCACTCTGTGCTCACAGGCAGGTGGAGCCTGTTGATTAATGAAGTGGCAGTACTTTTGCCAAGTGGGGTGTTTTATAGGAGCTGATAAACCCTGAGAGGGGAGGGCTTGAGGGGGCACATCTCACCTGCTCCAAGCTGCAGGACAGACCCACATTTCCCTGTGCTTGAGCAGTGACAGACAAGCTGGTGCAGGACAGAACTCACAGAATCACTGGGTTAGAAGAGACCTCCAAGATCATGGAGTCCAACCCAGCCCCAAGCCCTCAACTCAGCCCTGGCACCCAGTGCCACATCCAGGCTTTGTTAAACACCCCCAGGGATGGGGACTCCACCACCTCCCTGGGCAGCCATTCCACAACTTTATCACTCTCTCTGGAAAGAACTTTTTCCCAATCTCCAGCCTGTATTTCCCCTGGTGCAGCCTGAGGCTGTGAGCTCTGGTTGTGTCAGTGCTGCTGCAGACAGAGCCCAGCCCCAGCTGAGCACAGGCACCTTTCAGGAGCTGTGAGAGGGATGGGGGCAGCCCTGAGTCTCCTTTTCTCCAGGCTGAGCACCCCCAGCTCCCTCAGGGGTTCCTCACAGGGTTTGTGCTCCCAGCCCCTCTCCAGCCTCGTTGCCCCCTCTGGATGGGCTCCAGCCCCTCAAGGTCCTTCCCAAACTGAGGGGCTCAACACCCAGCAGGGGTTTAGAGGAAAGGTTTTCCTTCTCACACCCAGAGATTTGGATTTAGCTCTGCTGGGCAGGGCTGTGATCACCTTGCTTTGATAAGAGTTGACTTCACAGAAAAACTCCTGGAGGAGAGCTCTGCAATTAGGCCTGGTATTAACACAGGAAAGGCAAAGCTTGGTCTGTGATTTCTGCTGCAGCACCCATTTGGCACTTTTAAAACTATGCTCTGAAATATAATTTACTGTCATGCAAGAATTAAATAACATCAGTGGGGAAAAAATTATATTCTTTACCTAGGGAAATCTTTTGGTGGTAATGCTCAGAGATGTGTGTGCCTGTAATTAAATGCCCAATTTAATATGAGCATCTCACCTTGATAATTAAGCAATAAAGGCACATCAGAATGCATTTCTGGGTGCTTAGAACCTGACTTGGGTGGTGCTATAAGGCATGAGGCCAAGGATTAAGTGGCTTAAACCACCTGAGAAATTCATTAATTCCTAGAAATTTGCTGCCTGCAGTGTTTTGTTGCCACTGGGAACCAGACTTGTACATAAAAGGGAGGAAAATGGATGGTGTTACTGGGAACTTCACACAATGGGGCTGAAAGCTTTAGGATTCTTCAGCAGTGGCTATATCAAGTGCTATCAGAGACTCACTTCAGGCTTTAGTGTACTGAATTTAGGATGAAAATCCAAAGGGACAGTGCTGTTTTTAAGGGCATGGGAACAATACTGAGTACAACAATTTTTCTCCACTTCACCTTGTTCCATTTGTTCCTTTCTTGTATTTCCCTTCACTTTTTTTTCCAAAACCCAAAGAATTTTGTGTACAATCCACCCAATAATATGCTTCTCATGCAAAATCTAGGTGAGTGCACATGCATTTTATTCCAGTTTTTATCTCTAACTCTATAAAAGTTCTCTCAGTATACCCCAAGTGAGGGATTTAACCTGGAGCATCACCCAGCTCTGTGCACATGTTGGTGCTCACTTGGAGAGAAGCTTTGGGCAGTGCAGCATCCTGGGCTGGCACTGAGCAGAGAAGAGTGCTGAGTGTTTAATTAATGCTTTTGTCATTCTCTGGGTTCACCTCATCAAACAACCAGCTCGAGTCTTTTCTCTGGCATCCAGCTTTCACCAGAGCTCTGATGGTAATGGATTAAACTGGATTTACAGGCATGTAGGGAATCTAAAAAAAAAAAAATCAAGCCATTGGAGTATATTTTGACAAATGAAACCATTATACATTTTGGTGTTTTATTTTTTTAAACTCCTTTGATTCATTCAAGATTTATGTTCTTCATTTCCATCTGTTTTCATGCACATGCCCAGAATATCTCTCTAAAATTTTGTTTTCTGATTACTGCAAGGCAATGGATTCCTAGAACTAGCACACATACCCTTGTACAATTTTATGTCAGTGGGGACTTGATGAGAACTGCAGAGATGATAGTTTTAGCTGTCATCAAAGATGTGATGCCTGTCTGTTTATTTTTGGTTGGATGAGATATAATTGCTCTTCTGGTTGACATTAATAAATGGTGTTGACTGGAGTGTATTCTTTTGATTGCTTCAATGAGTGACATGTATCATGGGCTGATTTTTGACTATGAAACAAATATCAGGAGAAAGGAGAGTATTAGCTTCTTGCAATGATGTGAGAATTAGACACTATAAAATAGAGTAAAGAAGGGTCTCATGCTCCTTGGTGTTTAGTGAAGTAACATCAACAGGAAACTATTAATTCTCTCCCAATTCATGCTCTCTGGATAGGATATGTGCTTTTTTTAAAATTCTAAATATGATCTTAAAAACTGAAACTAAGATATTATGTACAACACCACAGGAACTTTTGAATTGAGTCAAAATTATTCAGAAATCTCTGTTCCACTTTTTTTTTTTTTAAATGCAAAACTGACATATCTCAGCAGAGATGTGTTTGCAGTTCCAGATTTAGAACTGAGATTTGGGATGCACTAAATGTCTTTGGTTACATTTTGGCCCAAGTTCTGTTTCATTTGAATAAACAAACTTTGGAACGGCTTGGGGGGAAGTGATTGAAAGGGAGAGATTAGATTTTCCTTCCTATTTGAAAAAAGGAATGTATTCCAGGCTCTCTGTACTTCTGCAGTGTCTGAAACATTCCCCTTTCTCTTGTGGCTCTGCAAATGTTCTGCCTGGCACTCATCTCATCTCCCTCTGTGTTGGATTTCTAAATTTATTTCCTAATGATTTATTTGTGACATTTTTCTATGCTTACTCATATTCCTATGATGTGATGCCTAAATTTGTGCACTAAAATTCATCTTCAAGTACTTTTTTTCAGAGAATTTTGTGATACAGAGTTGAAAATTAGGGCAAATATCTGTTTCTCAGTATATTGGAGTACCTGCTACCTTCCTTTGGAATATAGAGAAATATTTCTCACACACTCATCTCCTATGTGTAAAAATTTCCCAAAAGACAGCAAAACCCTTGCTTGATAGGAATTGAGCTATTTCCATCATTTATAATCTCACTTAAGTTGTTTTATAACGTTTTAAGATGCTTTTATGTGTTGCATTTGTTGTACTGCAGGATTCAGGGAATGCTGCAGATCCAAATACAATGCTGGTAATCAGCAACAATGCATTTTTTTGCCAGCTGATATTTTTCTTATGCTACTTTTAGAATATTTTTTTCACATTTATTTCACAAATACAACTTCTGGACCTACCCATCTTATGAGTTAGGAGGATTGTTTAATGCTCTGGTTCAAAGCATGGAGAAGGGGAGAAGGAGAAACATTCCTGAGCATATAATCATCATCATCATCATCATCAGTAATTATCTTTGATGATGAAAAAGTGGAAGGCTTTGAAATAATAGCACTCAGAATGCTCAGGGAAATAAAAGGAGATGCTGTGGGTTTAAAGAGATGATGAGGCATACAAATTGTGCCTCTACTGGGCAGCATCTGGGCAGAGAGCACAAAATAAGGATTGTAATACAGGCTCTTGTAAACACTTAGGGGGAAGAATGCAGGCTGATATAGCAAATATAACTATGAATAGCTGAATGGGAATTATAAAAGGAAAAAAATGAACTAATTCTATTAAAGCTGGGAAATGTATTAGAATGAGTCTCCTCTTTGCCTGGGGCGTTCTAGCCTGGCATGGAAATTGCAGTGCCAGATCATTTCCTGCAGTGTGCTATCCAAAGGCAGGGGGGATTATCCTAATGATCTGTGGGCCTGAGGCATTTCTGAGCTCAACCTCTTGGTTCATGTAAACATAATGCTTGGGAGAAGTTGAATGATATTATTTTTCCATCTCCTTTGCTGCTGTTTGTTGCTGTTCAAGGCCCCATAGCAATGCAAGTACTTGTGTTGGATAGGATCCCATAAGATTGTGACACCAAAAGGTGTTCCTTTAGGAATTGTGCTTCTGAACCTCTTGCATGGAGGTGTAGTGGATGGGACACATAATTTGAGCTGTGTGTGGTGACACCTGCCTTTGTTCATTGAGTAGCTGTACCATCTGCTACAGCTGCTTTAGGTCAGAGCAGCTTTTGAGTTAAAAGTCTTTGGTTAACAGGTGGCCAACAAAAATCCTCAGGAAAAGCTGTATTTAAAGGTAGATGTGTTGTAACCTGTGGTTTGAGGACTGCAGAGCTTGATGTGGTTGATCTCACTGGTACCTTTCCCAGGAATTCCCACCTTTAGTCTCATCTCTTCTGGTGCTATCTGTGCTATTGATCTCACAGTAAAGGTCGATCACAGAGCAGTAGCTGCTAATTTACAGATGTGCCTTCAGCCTCCAGAGCTGCTGCCACACTAATGAGAAACCCCAGTGTCATTAGTGACTGCACTGACCAATATCCAAGGCATTGTCCAGGGACCACTGGAAAACAGCCACACCAGTGCCAGCAAACCTTCTTGTGTAACTGCTTGCATGGACTCTGCAGGGCCCTTTAAAAAGGCAATTTTGAATGTGTTGCTTCCTCTCACTGAGTTTTTTGGTTCTTCACTGTGTTTTTGCTGGAACAATCCTGGGACTCTCCTCAGAGTGCACATCTGGGCTACAGAGTTTTCTGCTGCCTTGGGAGAAAAGTGAGACCTTTAGATGCAATCCTTGCTTTAGTTGCTCTATTCCAACATGCACCTGTTTATATTGTTCAGTCTGTAGCATCACGTACCTACAAATTCCCATAACTTGAATGTAAAGCAACCTGTGAAAGTAGAGAGAAAAAATGTCTTCAGTTTGCATTTGGATGCAGAGGGAAAGCATTCAAGACAAATTCCATGCTGCAGATTGCACACAAGCAATCCAGTTGGAAAGGGAGATTCCAGTGCTTTGTAGCTGGCTGCCAGAGCAGGACAATTGCACAGCAGCCCCCCAGCCCTGAGCCCTGTGCCAGGAGCCTGAGCATGGAATTGAACAGCCACAGGTACACTGACCTGCCACCTGTTTCCTCTCAGGATTACAGAAGGATGTAAATATCACACTTCAGAAAATCTTAAGAACACGTGCAGGCATTTCCTGACTCATGAAGAATTTATCTCCAAGGTTACCCACCCTGTGCCACAGGTGGAATCAAACACAGGCTAAAATATTTTGTAAATGGTGTGAGAACCTCAGAAAGTTGACAGTGGCTCTCCCTTTGGAGCACAGCATGTGCTTCATCTCTCACACAGGCATTTCCTTCCTCACTGCATATGAAAATCCATAAAGATTGAAGACACCTTACAATGGGCACATTCAAATCCGAAGGGCTGAAGATACTAAACTTTAAATTTCTTCTTGAGCAGACTGGAACAGAATGGTTGTCCTCTGAGCTGGGGGTGAAATGTGTTTTCACAGTGAACTATTGAAAAATTGGAGAGCAGCTATTTTGGAAGGAGTTTGCCTCAGTCTGCCTTGTGTCCTAGGTCTCTGCTAAAGGGCACACTTGCATTTTTGACAAATGGGACTATTATGCTTTTTGAATAATGCTTCTGAAAACAGCCTTTTAAAAATCTTCCTATCCTATTAAAACCATTTGAGATTTTAAATAGGTCAATATAAATACATCAACATCTGTGATTATCAGCTGACAAAAGCTTTGCCTGCTTTGGACAAAATAACATCTGAAGTTCAGACCTTCCTATTAAAGGAGCAAACTAAACAAACATTTGCTGAAAATTCAAAGGCAACAGAAAGCAATATGGAAGTGCTGAATGATAAGACTACTGTTTTATTAATATAAAGGCTTGCCTTAATCTCAGAATTCAATGGCAAACACAGAAATATTCAGGGAGTTGCAACAGGGGGCTGCTCCATGAGGGTGGATGAGCTGGGAGCTCTGGCAGAAATTAAGCAGCAAGTTCCCTTCCTGTGCAGGATTCCATTCATAAGAAGACCCCTTTGAGCACTGACAGAGAGAAGAGCTCCAAATGCCAGTGTCTGTTAATGTTTGTGGCTCTTGTCTACACAGAGAACTTCTGCTGCCTTTCATCAGCATGACACGCTCATCAAAGAAAACTTCTTTTATTCCCATTTGATTACTGTTACAGTTTTGGACTAGGAAAAGCAAGTACAGAGATAAAAGCAGACTGTCAGCAGTGACTGGGAGTTGTTTCCCTCTATTTCTGGCTGGCTGTAGACAGATCTCTATGAGCACTGATGACAAATTCAATCTGTGGGCCAGGCTTGTTGTGTCACTTCATGTTCCTGAACTCAGCTTTGTGGGGCATGAGTTCTTGGGGATGGCTCCTGCAGAGGGGCACTTCGTTCCTGCTGTTGCTGTGTAACAATTTTTGGTGAAATTGGAGTTATTCCAGTCCCTGAGCCAGCTCTGGCATGGTTCAGGGCCTGGAAGGGGAGCAGATCCCCCCAGAAATCCAGTGTGTATTCCTATTGCTTCTTACTCAGCAGTGGGATTTTGCCAATTCCCTGACCTTTCACAGGAATTGTAGATGAAAGAGAAGTACATGAAGTTACAGCACTTGTGGTGGAAGTTGGAAGCTTCCAAGCATGAAGCAGGGTGGCTGTCTGTAATGCAATGATTACAATATTTATTGTATCAAAGGCAACCCTTTTTTCCTGTTCAACCTGAGGAGCATTTTCCCTACTGGATACAGGTAGAAATTGAAATCTGAGGCCATTTAGGTCTTCCCATTTCACATGTCAAGCTCACTCAGTGCTATTGATGGACAGCAGACTTAAGATTTTAGTATTTAGCAGTACTCTGTTTTAAAGTTCTAGTAGAAAAATCAAAACACTCCCCCAACAACAAAACCAAAACCACCCAAAAGCACAAAACCACACAAAAAACAAGCAAGCAAACAAACAAATAAAAACCCATAAAACAAACAAACAAACCCCAAACAAAAAAACCCAACAGGATGAGGATTTTTACTTTGCTCTCTGTTCTGAGGAAAAAAATTTGTTCTCCAGAGCATCAGCTTCTGAGTGTGCAGCCTTCATCTCTGTCTCTTTACTCTGCACAACTTATTTGGTGTGGTTTTTATTCTTTTGAAGCATTAGGCACAAAACGTGGAAAAAAGACAGTTACAGACTTTTTATCTAATATGTTTAGATTTGTGCCTCTATTCAAAGCACAGACATCAATTTTCTTAGTTTCTTTTGCAACAGTGTTTTGTAGGAAAAGTACAGTTATAATTGCAGCAGTTATCTTCCATGGGAGGTGCTTATCATATTAACCTATTGAAGCAGTTCTGATCTGTTTTCTCTCTGAATCCTGTGCATATTTATGCACATTTAATGATTACTTGCATAAGAATATACATAGCATTCTTGAATCAGGCTTCAGCTGCTGAGTGCTGCATTTTGTCTGCTTCACCATCAAGTTCCTCACTGTTGGTATATTTGATTTTGGAGCTGGCATCTCAGGAGCCTGGCACTTTCCAGTTTAATTTAGGACATGGAATAACAGAATGGTTTGGGTTGGAAGGAGCCTTAAAGCTCATCCCATCCCACCCCTGCCATGGGCAGGGACACCTCCCACTGTCCCAGGCTGCTCCAAGCCCTGTCCAGCCTGGCCTTGGGCACTGCCAGGGATCCAGGGGCAGCCACAGCTTCTCTGGGCACCCTGTGCCAGGGCCTCACACCCTCTTAGTAAAGAATTTCTCCCCAATATCCAACTTAAATCTCTGCTCTTTTAGTTTCAAAGATGGGGTTTGTTTGTTGGCTCATGCCCCGCACTGCAGAAAGAAGGACTCTGCAAAGGTGAAGACACGGTTCCACCAGGAAGGCTGAGGAGCTGGTGAACATTCCCAGTGCAGAGAGCAGAATGGATTTTATCTACAAAAATTCCCCAGGACAACTTGAGACCGCTTGCTTCTTAAACTTTGAGGAACTTCTGGGTTCAAACAAGCAAGCAAACAAACCCTCCAGAACTGGAATTATTCACCAAAGAATATCAAGTTATTGCCCTGCTGTTCAGCTCTATTTTATGAAAGGAAGCTGTAACTTCCTATTCCCTAATCCCTGTTTGCTGTGGCAGCCTGGACACATCCTTTTGAGCTCCCTTTTCAGCTCCCTTTTCAGCTCATTTGCATAGCAAAGCAAGCGATCAGCACCCAGCTACCGCCTTACAAGAGGAATAGAGGGATTTAATGAAGTCATGGAAGTCTCTCACAAGGGACAGGAGTTGTGTGTACCCCCACAGACTGCCCAGGTCCTCCTCACACAGCCCCCTCTGCCTGAGGAGCACCCACAGCTCCCTCAGAGCATGGACTGGAGTGCCATGAGCACATTCCCTGCAGAATTCCAAAGGGAGAACGATGAAGGAGGTAATAAAGATCATTATCCCTGCAAAGTGTGTTGCTGTTCCATTTCTAAGCTTTCCCACAGAGTCCTCCATGGATACATTCTTCTTGGAACTAAAAAATTCATAGGATCACAGAATATCCTGAGTAGAAAGGACCAAAAAGACCATCCAGTCCAACTCCTGGCTCCACACAAGACATCCCCAAGGATCCCACCACGTGCCCCTGGAGCTCTGGCAGCCTCGGGGCCGTGCCCATTCCCTGGGCAGCCTGGGCAGTGCCAGCACCCTCTGGGGGAAGAACCTTCCCTGATCTCCAGCCTGACCTTCGGGTGGAGCTGCAGCCCCCAACGAGGTCTGACCTCAGTCTCGTCTTATCCAGAGCCCTTAACAAATTTGGGTCTTGGTTTTAAGAGCACAGACAGGAAGGTCAACCCTAGCGGACCTAAAAGTACACCCAGAGGATTGTTTGTATAGCAGCAAACAGTCACAAAATCTTTGAGGTTAGAAAAGCCCTCTAAGATCCTGAAGCCCAACCTTTGGCTGAACAGCACCATGTCCAATAAATCACATCAGGGAGCCCCATGACTGCTGATGTTCTCACTTACAGGAATGCAGAGGTTTATTTACAGCCCTGCCTGCTTCCACCATAGCCCATAGGCAGGAGCAGGGGAGTGGTTGT
Organism: Serinus canaria; assembly: GCF_022539315.1. Lineage (NCBI taxonomy): Eukaryota > Metazoa > Chordata > Aves > Passeriformes > Fringillidae > Serinus > Serinus canaria. The sequence goes on from NC_066333.1 coordinate 3,628,440, forward strand.
CCATCAGCTGGGAAATTTGGATCTGGAATCTGGAAATTTGGATTTGGATCTGGAAATGTGGATCACCACAGGCACAGAGCTCTGTGTTACTGCACCAAACAACTCCAACACATGAGCACAGCAGCCCATGGAAAGGCTTGGATTACCTGGATACACATGGATCACAGCAGGATGAAGCTGGATTGACAGGAGGCCCTTCTGCACTGCCCTCACCTGTGGCTCATCAAACAGAGATGATAAAACCAAGGTTTACAGTGCTCCTTAAAATTACGCTGCTAATGAGGAAGTTAGTCATGCCCTAAAAGTTAGGGAAGGGCTCATTTGTCCACATCAAGATCTTTTCTGCTTTAGAATGGGGTTTTTTTCTGCATGAATAGAGTTTCTTCCACTGGCTGTTTAGTACTGTGAATAAATAAATAAATAACTGAAAAGAGCTGAAGTGGAAAAAAAAGCAGTGTGTTCTGTTTTCGGCAGCTATGACTTGATTCTTTGCTGCCATGGCTTCAGCAAGGCTAGAAGGAAGTAGATGGGCATTCATGTGTGAGAAAAAGCCTATGTTTTTAACAGAATTAGGCAGCTGAGCTCATTTCCACCCCATTAGGATCCCTCTATGAGACAGTGCTGCCAATGAAAGTGCAAGAGATTAGTTTTCTCCTCAGTAGCTTAAGCAATGCTCTGGGCACCAAATACAGATCATGACACTTTTCAGGGATATTGCAAAGCTCATGCAGGGAACTGATCCAGATCCTACCTTTCAATTTCTCAGCAAAGCCATTTCCACACAAACACACCACTGTGCCCTGAAAGAGTTTATTTGGAAATGGAAAGAAGAGAAAGGAGCTAGATGCTTATTGGAAATCCATTTGCTGGAAGTGTGTTAAAGAAAGCTAAGGGTTTTAAGAAAAGGTCTGTTAATAGGTTACTGAAACATTCCAATAACTGCTGCCACAGCTTGGCACCACAGGTCTGCAAGTTGTAACAACATTTATGGTGAGACACACTTTATTTTTTTCATTTACTATGCCACTGAATTTATATAAAGAGCATATCTTATTCCTAACCTCATTTTCCTCTAATATTCCTACCTACAACAAGTGCTGAAAAAGTCAGTTGGACTGTTGGTTGTTTTCCAGCTGTTAATGATTTCCTCCTGTTCAGAGTAAAGGGCAAGAAAGAAGGGCAGAGAAAGAAATAATTACTGCTTGGCTATTAAAATAACAATATTCCTACCAGAGGTGTGTTAGCATTTGCTCCCTAGGTGGTTATAACTTATCCTGAGAAGAAGATTAGAAATATCCTGGATCTCCAAGTGGCATCCATTCGTTTCCACTCATGATTTACAGATACAACCACTTTCTCTTCCCTCCTCATCTCCAGAAAATCTCCTGTGAAATTTAAAACTTGGGAGTGTCACAGCTGCAAAGTGAAATGGGTCTGGTTAGAGTGAAGACAGAACCATTCTGTGAGAGCTGTCCATTTTTCTCAGGATTCAGGAGCAGCAGCCACTCCTTTTGTCACCAGCTGTGGATACTCACAAGGAATCTCTCTAAGATGGGGATGATCTGATTCCCTGGCCATCTGGAGGGATTTGCTCTCTACACCATTTCATATTGGCAGAAAACAGTGACAATAATCACAGGAGAAAAAAAAAAAAAAAACAGCAATAATAATGAAAACCCAGGAACAACAATCCCAAAATCTCTAATTTCTAAGGCTGGAAAATTGTTTAGAGCAACGCAGAAGATGCCACAACCATAATAATGATAAGGTTAATGGGGAGTCCTCAGGAATGTGGTTGGAAATTGAGCTGGGGGAAAAGAGGACAGAGATGCCAACTGGTTCCTTTCCCCAGTTATTGCCTTAACCAGACCAAGAGATATGGAAATTCCTGCAGCTGAACTATGGCTGCAATGCACTCCAGCAACACGTGTTTATGAAGGGTCTGGATGGAATTTATGAGCAGCTGTTTAATTCTAATTTCATGCTCATGTCCTCCTTCCAGCAGGGTGTTGCAGTCAGCAGTGCAGTGCCATTAAGGCCATGGATGGTTAGCTCTTATGGGAATGTACATATTTGAACAAATGTGCATTTCCAAATGCTAGAGACACTTGTTGGGCTAGTGGAGGACAGATAAGAGTTTGCTCTGAACAAAATCAATGTCCTGCATTTAGCCCAGTAATTGCCCTTTTCCCAGGATGTGCTTGCATTTTAGCTCAAACAAAATAAACAAAACAATTTTATGCCCGAGGGAAGTATGAGCAGAGCACAGTGGGAGGGGCAGGGTCAGCACTCCTTTAAGACCATTTTTATCTGATCAGCCTGACATTAAGAAAAGACCCTTAAAGGATTTTAATAGAGGCATTATGTGGGAGAAAATACAAATAAAACAGCTCTTCAGACACATTGTCAAGCCTATAAAAAGTGAAGCTGCTAACCCAGCCAGGGCTCTCAGTGTAATCTGAACATACAGCAGTGTCAGGATTACAGCAGTCTGGTTAATACCCCCCAGCAGACATTTTTTAAAATCTTTTTGAAATCCAAGCTGTTTTCTCAGTCCATTAATAACTCCTTAAATACAGCAGTCTTTTTTTTAATTATTACTGTTTAAATGCAGCTGGATTAATTGTCTGCTCAGAAAGTGTCTCGACACAAACCAATCCCAAACTGTTCTTAATACCTGTAATCTCCCTGCTGGATCTCACTGCACATCCACAGGTTTCTATCATCAGACACAGAATCATGGAATGCTTTGGGTTGGATGGGACCTTAAAGCACATCCAGTGCCACCCCTTCCACAGGCAGGGACACATTTCACTGTCCCAGGATGCTCCAAGCCCTGTCCAACCTGGCCTTGGGCACTTCCAGGGATCCGGAGGCAGCCACAGCTGGTCTGGGCACCCTGTGCCAGGGCCTGCCCACCCTCACCCTCATTTCTTTAGGCACTGGCAGGGGCTCTGAGGTGTCCCTGGAGCCTTCTCTTCTCCAGGTGAGCACTTCTAGGTCTCCCAGCCTGGCTCCAGTCCTTGGGGCACCTCTGTGGCCTCCTCTGGACTTGTTACAAGAGGCCCAAGATTTCCTTGTGCTGGGAGCCTCTGAGCTGGATGCATTGCTCCCAGAGTGCTCCTTCTCCTTCCCAGCACCTGAGCTGGCCAGGATATCCCTGTGCTGGGCAGAACATCTCCCCTTGTGCTGGCAGAGGAGACACTGAGCAGCTGGATGCAAGCTCTGCTCTCAGCCTCCCTCCCTGCCCCAGCAGCAGTCCAGGATTTAGGGACAAGTCTGGCTTTTTGTCACAAAGAAGTGTAAGATTGGAAATGCCAAAAATGCATTCTTATGTGAAGGCTGGCATTTCAGCTGATGAACTAAATAAGTCTGATTTAGGGTTATTTCTACCTGGGTATTAATTTGTGCTTATAATAGAAGCACCAGACATGTGCTGTCCAGTGCAGCTGAATGCAGCTTTATTTTATGTCTCAAAGCCATCTCCTAGCAAGTTGGATTTGTCACATCCTGGACAGGAGGATTATCCTCACAAGAGTATTACCCCTGTAGCTGAACATTTCTGGTTCTTAATTTCTGTTTCTTCTTTCTTCATACCTTCCTTATTTTCTGGCTGATGGATTGCACACACAGAGTACACTCTGGTTTTTAGCTGTTTGATGTTATTGCCTCCTGTTTGTGAAGACATGCTCAGGCTAGCTTTAAACTGCCTGTTGGAAGCACATCCCAAAGGAGAATGGGATCCAACAGGAAAGAAATCTTTGTATTTAATGAATTTATTCAGTGCCACTTTTAGCATTTATGGAGTTTCAGTGGCTGCACTGCTAAGGATGCACAGTCCCTGCATTTGAGAGCTAGGCTGGTATAGGAATAAAGCAGGCTGGAGAGGTGACAAGCACATTGCTTTGCACCCTCATTCCTGGAGATTAAAATCTTCCCTTAGGAAGGAACAGAAAAGAAGGAATCCCTTTAGTAAGTGATCAGGTGTGTGCTTGCTTTGACAGTGGGGAAACTCTTCATGGCTTTGTAGTTTCACCAAATTATCCCCAAAGTCTCTTGTGGTTCCAGTGCCACATTTTTGTGCCACTTTGCTTTAGCTATAAATGGATTAAACAATAATGTTAATTGATATATTTATGCCTGGCCTTGTAAAACAGGATTTCACACTGTCTGAGACTAAACTGCTGGGATGTCAGGCCATCTAAAGCTTGGAATTCTGCATGAACCTGAGCTTAGATGTGGCACCTGGGGCATGTTTCAGTGGTGGGCTTGGCCATGCTGGGTCAACTCTTGGACCCAATGATCTTAGAGGGCTTTTCCAACCTTAGTGATTCTGTGATTCTAAGATTCCACAACAACATTTCTGGTACCACACCTGACACAGGGCCCCCTTTGTTTGTGAGGTCAGCACTAGGGTGCTCCCAGTATTATTATTATTTATTGATCTGTAGCCCCTAACATCAATGGTTTGCAGGAATTCAGTAAGATGGGAGACCCTGCATGGTTCCAGGGTTGTTGTTTTGCTCTCTGGAGCTTGATCACATTCCTCTGATGAGGCAGCCTGTGAAGGCATGGCTTATTCAAACTGACTCTGATGAATTTATCCCAGCCAACTGCAAGTCTTGTTGCAGTAATACCTTTGACAAAAACTGAAGTTAAAGTGCTGTGAGTTGGTACAGAAATCTCCTTATGCTGCTCCCTGTATAATAACATTAATTTGGGCAGGAGTTGCTAGGAGAGTGTATAAAGAGATTTGTGCTCTGGGGGTAATCTATAACTTAGAACTGTTCTCAGGATTTTCAGCTCCTTAATTAACTCTAATGTGCCCAGTTAAATACACATTCCTGGGATCACCTTTATCATGCCCAGGCAGCACAGTCATGAGTACAAAGTGTGAAAATCAAATTCTGACATCCCATCATAGTCCCAGTGTGAGAAAGAGCCACTCTTTCTGTTTTGTTTTAATGTCCAACTAGTTGATGCTCAGCATGGTTATTTACCATAAGTCCCTTCTGTGTCAGTGTATTGACAAAGGTTGTCTTTTGGAGCCAAATTTATAAATGTTGGTTCTCATTTAAAATGAGTGTCTTGGGCCCCATGGTTTCCTTTCTGGTATATTTGGGGATGGGAGCCTCTGGCTTTCCCCCTGCAGCATCACAAGTCACTGCAAACCTAAAAAAGGGAGGGTTCTAATGTGGAACAAGAAGCCAGAAAAAAGTTCATCAGAACTTAGAATGTCTGAGCTGTGCCTGATGCACCTGCTATGAATTGGAACTTGCTTCAAGCTGTTTTCTCAGGGGTTTTTTTAACATTTGCATGTCAATTCATGCAATTGGAAACTCTCTCTGACACTATCAAGTCTCATTGCCTCATATTGCTACCCATTATTACATAAAATCTTTTCATACAACTACTTAGGTTGGCTTTGAAAACTAAAGAGACATTTTTTTTAGCTACACTTAGGAGATTATTTTTTGCTGGCATTTGGAAATACAAGAGTGTATTTTTATTCTTTACTGGATTTTATTTGGCCTTCATTTTCCAATGGAAATAAGAAAATAAAGGTAGACAGCTCTTTCTCCATCCATGAGCTATTTTCCTCCAGGATCTGATCTCTGCATTATATCATGTTTGCTTTTAGACAAGGTGCTTCAGCAGCAGTGGCTGATGTGGATTAATTACCTCTCACCCAGCTGAAATTGTGAGACCATTGGGGGAAGAAATGAAATTTATGATTCTTGATTGATCTTATACACTGCCTGTCTTCCATGTGGAAAGTACCACCACTACTCTGTGGCTCCAGGAAAAAAATCTTTCCTGTCTGGAAGGGCTGGAGGTAAAACAAACAGAAGGCATGAACATGAACACCTGAGCAGAGATGGAGGGCAGGGAGATTTGCTGAATTCAGTCACTCTTGTGCCTGAAAGCCACCAGTGCCATTTATCCTGTGACTATATTAAATATGTGAAATATGTGAAATATGTGAAATATGCCTTGTTGGGATAATGGGACGTCAGCAGGACAGAAAGAGTTCCAAAGCTCTAATTTTCTTCAGTGCAGAGGGCAGAATATGCCATGCCAGTGATGTGAGTTGAACTGGTGTACAAGGATGCTCCAGCTGCCTCACAAGGATGCTCCAGAGCAGGATTTCTGACTGGAGTAGCTGGGCTTGGCCTGTTTTCCATATGGATTCATGAAGATATTGGAAAATTTACCTGAGGAAGAACACAACAGCACAAATGGAGGTGCAGGCTGAGCCTGCAGACACACTGCAGCTGGCACAGGCTGGCTTTGCCCCTTGTGTGTGGGGGTACCCACTGAGCTGTGCCCAGGCACCTGCTGTTCCCTGCCAATTCCCAGGCACTACTCATGGACAGATCACAAATTAAAACCCCAAACCTTATTCTACTACAGAAAAAAATCCCAGTGTGTTCTGCAATTCATCATCCTGTAGAGCAGACACAAAGAGTGTGCTGCTCCTTACTTCACCAAGAAGCCTGTTCAGTTGCTTAAGTTACAGCATAAAGTTATTCTACATTTTTACTGCTTTTTGCTACTTTCTCTTCACATAATTTCTGAGTGAAATAATTCCATTTGGCTGATTGATTCAGGAATTTGACTGTCACATTCGAGGCATGACATTTGAAAGCTCATGGTAATGGACTTGAAATGTGTTGCTGTAAGTTTTAAAGTGATTTTTTTGTAATGTTGAGGTGGAGCACTAATATCCCTTTGGGTAAAATCTATTGCCCCTAGAAACAATATTTCAAAGTTCACTAATATTCATGACTGCCTTCCCCTTGTAATTGCATCACTGAAAGAAAACCAATGTGCTTTACAGGCTGGTTGGAAACAGCTTTGCAAAGATTTTTACAACACTCTGTGACAAAAGACAAAATTCCAGAGCAGATGAATGGCTCTAGTGCAGTAAAGATCCAGCTGCAATGGGCTGGAACTCCTGTGCTCCATCTCTGCCTGGTGGCTTTCTGCTCCCACCTCAGAGTGGCTTTTTGGTCCCATCTCTGGCTAACCCTGATGTCCCTGAGCGTTCAAAGCCCAGCCTTGCTCACATCTGTGCAGGGCTGCCCTCTGAGTGCAGAGAGCATCTGGATTGCCCCCCTGACCTGTTTGTGTCAGGACAGCTCCTCTTAGAGCTGAGCAAACAGCAGCTGGTCAAAAACACAATCTGGGAGTGCAGTCATTTATTTAAATTCATCATTTTACTTTGTGCTGAACTTTAACAAAGCTCATGGTCATGCTGGTAGTGGGGCTGTGGCTGTGACTGAGGTCCCCTCTGCTGAGTTTTTAGACTGGGGGCTGTGCTGAATTGTGGTCTGAACATCCCTACCACACAGAGCACAGGAACCATTATCCCACTTTATCATTTATACATTTATATAATTTATAAATTTTGCCATTTATACATTATAAAATTACCCAGCTGGGATTCTAAGCTTGCAGTAGTGTGCCTTTTCATGTTTGAGGAACTGAGGCCAGTTTACCTGGTGACTGCCCAGCAAAGCTCACCTTGTGAATGAGAGGAGAACCAGGCAACTGCTGGCTACAGCTGCCTCTCAAAAGGGCAGCAAGAGCCTGATTCCAGCTGCTGCACTACTTGTGACATGCAGCAAATTAAAATGATGTGAGTCTGTGTCTCAAAATGAAAAAAGAGTGAAAAAAGAGGGTTGGCAATCAAAAACCTCTTTGGGTTTTTTGGTTTTGGTTTGGTTTTGTTATGGGTTGGTTTTTTTGGTTTGTTGGTTGGTTTGGGTTTTCCTTTTTTTTTTTAATTTTTTTTTTAGTCTTTTCTGTTTGTTTTTTTTTTTTTTTGTTTTTGCTCTTTTTTCTTGCAAGCAGAGCATGAAAAACCTGTAGTGAGGAATGAATGCAGACCAGCAAAATGAGACTTTCACCATCTCTTCACCACCACTACCACCACCATGTTTTAACCTCAACAGGGCTAGAGGTGGAAACTGTGTGTTGGGAATTTTAAGTGGTGATAAATCACTAATCATATCAAAAATTAGCAAGCAGCTCACCTGATAAAGAGGACACAGTTTCTGCAGACTGTCACTTCTCAAGGATAAAGAATGTGTTTTACAGGGAATATGCTTCAGCCAGAAAAATTAGGGGAAATACAGATGAGAGCTGTATGTCTGATGGAGTTACCCTCTCAGAGGACCCTCTTGAAAATCGTATCTGTAATGGATGTTATGGAGATGTGAAAGAAAATTTGAAACATGCGACTTTTTATCTGCTTTTGATGTTACATTCAGCTGCTTTCATCTCAAAGGATGAAAGTAATTGAACAATAATCCCAAAGAGAGTCAAATACACAAATCAATAAACTGCTCTCACAGGAGAATTTATTTTGATGAGCACACTGGTACCTCACACTTCCCCAGGCTGTGAGGTTTCCATTCAGTGCTTGTTCTCTTTAATACAGATCGTGTGCCCTGATTGGGAACATAAACATTGAATGAGGCAGATCTGCTCACTGAGGATCACCAGACAAAAACAGCTTTCTGCCTCCTTTGAGTGACATCCTAAATCTTAATTGAGTGTTGAAAGCTTGGCACTGTGTTTTTATTTTTGTGTTCTTTTGGGAAGTACAGTGAAAGCCAAGGGCCAGTGCTTCCATTAGCCACAGTGACAATGCAGGCTGCTGTTAGCCAAGATCCCTCTGCTGAGTGCTTTCCTACCTTGTCTGTGATGCACAGAGGAATTTTTCATCCTTTGTATTCCTTTTCTCTGCAGTGCTTTCCAGTAATTTTGTATTTATTTTTTTTAATCTATTATGATTTATTCTTCTGAACTGTTTTATGCATTCTTTAATAAATCCCAGGGTGGGTCAGGCTGGAAGGGACCACGGTGGGCTCATCTGGTGGCACCTCCCTGCTCAGGCAGGGCCAGCCCAGAGCCCAGGGCACAGCAGAGTGTCCATGTGGCTCTGGAATAGCCCAGGGAGGAGCCCCCAGAGCCCCTCTGGGCTCTGCTCAGGGCTGGCTCTGCCCAGGGCAGCAGCTCTGCCTCCTGGGCAGGGGAATTGCTGGGCTCAGGCCTGCTCTGGGACCAAGGGGCACACAGGGAGGGACAGGGACAGACAGACAGGGACAGACAGACAGGGACAGACAGACAGGGACAGACTGGGCTGGGCTCAGGCCTCTGCGGCCATGGGGCACACAGGGAGGGACAGGGACAGACAGACAGGGACAGACTGGGACAGACAGGGACAGACAGACAGGGATAGACTGGGACAGACTGGGACAGATAGGGCTGAGGCCCCTCTCCCTGGCTCTCCCTTCTCCAGGCTGAGCAGCCCCAGCTCCCTCAGCCTTTCCTGGGCATGGAGCTGCTCCAGGCCCTGCCCCAGCTCCAGGAGCTCCCAGAGCTGGACACAGCACCCAGAGGTGCCCCCAGGGCTGGACACAGCACCCAGATGTGCCCCCAGAGCTGGATCACCTCCCTGGATGTGCTGAGAGGTTTAGGACAGTTTGGCTCTTCCAGCAGAGCTCTCAAAGCCAGTTTCATCAACTTTAGAAGCTCCTTCTGCCAGATCAACAAGCAGAAGCAGGGATATTTCAATTCTTTAATAAATTTGTTGTTGAAGAACATGATTCTGAAGAAATACTGAGAATTTCTCTTGCAGCTTGCAGAGACATTAAAAGAACCCACAGTTCCAAATGAGATAAAACATGTCTTAGAAAAGAATTGCTTTTTCTGCTGCTCAGAATAATCAAACAGCCTGTGTAGAGGAAGACCCTCTTTTACTCACTATTTTGATAACCTTATTTATTTTATAGAGATAATTTATGTTTTGTCAGGATCTGTGTTGCTCTGAGTCTCCTCCACTTAGTCCATTTGAGGATAACAGCAAAGCACACAGAGGAAGAGATAATAAAAATAAATGCATGTATGTGTTAGTATAACAAACAGTTAAAATTAAATATTTTATTGATGCATAATGAAATAAATTTGTAAAATCTGGGTTTTTTTACATTTGGTTGGCAAAAAACCAGCGGCTTACCTGCTTTCTAATCTCACATTCATTAGCATATTTAATTAAGCTGTTGTATTTAATCATCAAAATGCTCAGTAATGCACATTTTGTTCCCAGCCATGGAATGCCAATGCTATGTGTATCCATGATAGATATTTTTAATAAAATCAGTAATTACCCTTTATTGTTCTTTTAAATTGTTATTTTTTAAGTCTGTTAGGGCACAACAGGTTTGGGGTATAAAAGCAAGCAAGCTCTCATTTTGCCATTTCATAATATAATGAAAAAAAATTCCCTTTAAATAGATGCTAATAAACCTTTTTTTAAAAAGCAGTGCTTAATTATCTTGAAGTTGTTTACAAGTGGAGTTTTGGCAGCTCAGCTCAAGCTGTAGCAGTGCTGGGAAGGCTGAGCTGCCAGCTCAGGTCCTGCTCTGCACAGCCTCTGTGTCCCTGTGCCCTTGGCCAGCCTTGGATATGGTCTGGGAGTGGGACAGGCACATTTTGTAACAAATGGAGGGGTCCAGATAGATCTGAGATCCATTTAAGGGCATTGGGGTTGTTTTAGATTTAAGGGCAGATCCATTTAAGGGCATTGGGGTTGTTTTAAATTGGTTTTGTTTGGTTCTGTTTAGCAAAGTAGAAGTCTGAGATTAAAGGATGTTTTATGGGATTTGTAACGTATCAAATGTTTTCCTTTTTTATATATATTCAAATCTTGAGTGTCTTTCCAGTAAAATTTGCAGCTTAAACAAAACCAGATCAATTAAAAAAAATGAAGAGGATTTGCAGTGAACTGAATTAAAATGATCATGTTAGTTGTGGAGAGAGCTCAGTCCTTGGCTTGCCTAACCACATACTCCATTCTCTAACTTATTTCCTATTTCTTTTAGAATAGTGTGGCAGCATTCCTCCTTCTTTATTGCTCAGAGGATGCCCTGAAACAGCCTGGTTTAGTTTATCAGCTGTAATGACACCTATTTCTTTGTACATGATTTGGGCTGCAGCGATTGAAGGCCTCACAAACAGATTGTTTGTCCTCTGGTGATTTCATTGTGTCAGTCTCACTCCTTTCCTCCCTTCTCTCTGTTGCAAGTCTTTCAGAACACCCCCTTCTGTATCATTGCCTACTTTCAGCCCTGTCTGCACTGTCTTTGGACACGTGATGGTATCTGAAGTGGTTTAAAAGAAAGCAAATTTACATCCAAATATTAGGGAGATGTTCTTTCCTCAGAGAAGGGCAAAGCCAAAGCACTTTCACAGTACTGCAAGACTGGTGAACTCTGTTTAATCAGTGCTGTCATCTGTCATCTCTGCAAAGGTATTTATCCCCCATTTTGGCTCAGAGGCATTGAAAAGTGCTGGGCAGCACTGAGGGCTCAGCAGAGGAGCTGTCACAGAAGGACACCTTGCACTCAGGCATGGACAGAGCTGTCCATCCCTCAGAGATGGCTGTGCCTGGGACAGGGCTGTGGGAGGTGCTTGTGGGACAATTCCTCTGGCAATGAGGATGAGATGAGCAGCACACACTGTGGAGGGGCTGGGTTTATGTTGTCTTAGATACCTCGAGTTCTATCATCATCATAGTACAAGGATTTCATATTATCAGAGCTTCATACCTTCTTGATACAGGCAGCTCCTCTCCACACTGACTTCTCCAGGTCCTCACAGCAACCTGACTCTCCTCACTCCTCTTTCCTTACTCTCATCTAGCACTAGTTCTTATTGATTACAGGTGTGGCCTGTTAAGATCAGGCCCACCTCCAATCTTCAGCAACTGAAACAGCTGCAACTCATTGGGGGACAAGATCACCCTCTACAATTCCCCCTTTTTCTTTTAACCACAGAGTTGCAGCATTTCCACAAGTACATATTCAATTAAATTAACATTATTACATATTTGTATATTTCATTTAGAATTAAGAGTTATACAAATGTTTAAAACAGCATGTTACAGCACAGACAGATATATATTTCTAAGTATTAGTCTAGTTCTACAAATTTTCCCAATTTACAAAAGCACTTATCTTCAAGGTCTTTTACACTCATATTTAGCAAACACCAATAGCTGTAATTGATATATTTTGCCAATAGTTTAGTGTTCAAGTCCTGTTCTCAAATCCACGAGGTTATTTGGTCAAATCCAGTTTCCCCCAAATCCACGGGTCCTTCCAAATCCATGGGGCAATACAGTTTAGTCCCGAATCACGTCGGGGTCACCATTTGTTGTCTTAGATAGCAAAGATTCTATCATCATCATAGTATGAGGATTTAATGTTATCAGAGCTTCATACCTTCTTGATACAGGCAGCTCCTCTACACACTGACTTCTCCAGGTCCTCACAGTAATCTGACTGTCCTGACTCCTCTTTCCTTACTCTTATCTAGCACTAGTTCTTATTGATTGCAGGTGTGGCCTGTTTAGATCAGACCCACCTCCAATCTTCAGCAACTGACCCAGCTGCAACTCATTGGGCTTGCAAGATCACCCTCTACAGGTTTACCCTGAGCCACCACACACCTGTGAATTTTGCATTTGAGGTAAACCTCTGGATTATTTTTGCTCTGTTTGCATTTTTTGATAGCAGGCATGTTTCCCTAGACTCGTTTCATCCTGTGGAAATTAAGGGAGGAAGATGAGGGGTGGGGAATAAAGGGGAGAGAGAGAGAAGGCCTCAGCTTTTATCTAACACCCAGAATAAAATCATTGTTGGACACATTTCAGTTTGGTTTTCCATCTGTAGACCAAGAACTCTGTATTTAAAAAACACAAAGGAAACCTTCTAACTGCTGGTTGGACCCCAGGCTGGGTAGGACTTGCAGCACCCTGCTCCAGAGGAAGGTGTCCCTGCTCATGACAGGGGTGTTGGAAGGAGATTATCCTCAAGGTCCCTGCCAACCCAAGCCTTTTATAGAGTCTGTGATTATGAGTTTTGTTGCTGTTGCTTGAAAAATGGCCGCTGTTTCAATTTATTGTGGGAGTGAAATATTCTGTGTGCTTCACTCTGCGATGCTGCCCAATTTATACTTGGTAAATAAAAACGAATTTAAATTTTTCCTGGGCCACAGAGGGAGGCTGTGCCGTGCTGATAGGTGGGAGAACACAGGTTTTGGTGGCATTACCAGCTCCCAGTGCACCCAGTTTTCTCCTTGTCTCCTCCCAGTCTGCCAGAGGAAGGGCTGGGGACCTTACTGGGATGCCCAGATTTAGTGCTGGTTGGGGTGATGACCTCAGTGTGGGTGTGCAGAGGGGAGGACACAATTCACAGTTAAATCTGTTTTCTCTATTTCTGTATGTGAAAGTATCAGTTCAGGATTCACACAAAGCTGCTGCTCATGGCACGCTCCTTTTCCTTCCCTTTGTGCATTCTCAGTCTCTGTAACCTGCTGCTGGGAAACAGAATTTAATCAGTGCTCTGCTAATAAACTCTGCCTGCTGCTCTGCACAGGGTCAGGGGACAGGGGCACAGGGCCCCAGATGAGGAGGGACATCTCCACTCGCTGTCCTGTCTTTACTGACAGCAGCAATTTCTTGCAATTAGGCTCCTGCAGCAGGTACTTAACCCTGGGGCAGCAGCTGATTGTCTGTGTTTAACTTCACTGCTGACTTGAGCTCTGTGCTCAAACCCCAGTGTCCCCCACGGCTTCCTCTCCTCTCTGTTCTTCCCCTGGTGGAGGGTTACAGAGCTCTGCCAATTGCTATTGATAATCTGAACCACCCTTTTCTCTTCTGTGCCTCACCTTGAGAGAGAGGAGGGCTGAGAACAAAATGAGCTCGGTGACACTCAATAAGGAATGAGCAGAACTGGCCTTAAAAGTCAGCTTTTCTGTGAAATTCTGATGGCAGGAAAAGCAGTCCCTGGACATTGTTTGCTCAACAATGGACTGAGAACACAGATTCCACTGATGGATCGCTGGAAAATTTGTTTCATTCAGGCCACTAGAATTATCAACTCATTTAGGTGGGGAAGCCCTTAAAGACTGAGTCCAAGTGCTGGCCCAGCACTGCCAAGCCCCCTGTTAAACCATGTCCCAGGTGCTCTACCCCCACATGTCTTTTAAATCCCTCCAGTGGCTGTGACTCTAAAAGCTCCCTGGCCATCCTTTCTGTGAAGAATTTTTTCTCATATCCAATCTTAACATCCCCTGGTGCACCCTGAGGCCGTTCCCTCTGCTCCTGTCCCTGTTCCCTGGAGCACAGCCTGACCCCCCCTGGCTGTCCCCTCCTGTCAGGAGCTGTGCAGAGCCACAAGGTCTCCCCTGAGCCTCCTTTGCTCCAGGCTGAGCCCCTTTCTCAGCTCCCTCAGTCACTCCTCATAGGAGTTGAGCTCCAGACCCCTCCAAGGATTCCAGAAAGGCTCCTGGCTGCTGAGTGTCGGCTGCAGCCCACCAGAGTAAGGAAAGGTAGCAGAGCATCAGTGAGTGATGAGGTATTAAAAAACACTGTTCAGTCCTTGACTTTGATGTGAACGTTCCAAATGTAATTAATGGTTCAAGCAGGCTGAAATAAAAATACAGCATTTGCACAGTGAAATCCCAGAGACTGCAATTTTCCTTGCGTGGGTTCAAGACTCCTTTCAGATCTGTGGCAGCTGTTTCATTGTTTAAGCTTCTTAAGAATTTCTTTTTTTTTTTTTTTTTCCCAAGCTCTTAGGACACATAGAAAATTTTAGTTCAGGGTGCAGGTTTACACCAATATCTGATATCTTAGGTATTCAAATTGGGCTGGTCTGTTTCTGTTTTGCTTTGGTGGGTATCTTTGTATAGTTGAAGCTGAGATATGTATTAGCAGCTTTTATTCCACTAGCCACGTGCAAAGTTACCACTTTTCAGAGATTTTCTTGCTTTATTTGGAAGTTATCATCTCAAGAATACAAAAAAATGGAGACATTTGTCCAGTTTCAAATATCAGCACTACCATTACACATGAATTATAAATTTTCTTTATTTTTTGGAAGAAAACATTATGAAAAAGGTGATGTTAGACAGGTCCCAGGAATAGCTACAGACCTTTTGAGACTGAATACTCAAAGAGTTAACAGGCAGAAGGAGTTATACAGAGAGGACAGCAGGACCACTGCCCTTTAAAAACAACTATACAAAATCTCATCCTGGAAAAGGAGGTTTCAATGGCTTCTGCTGTGGAGGAAATCAGTGTGGCAACAGGAAAACCTTTTCAAAATTATATAGCCTCAGTATTCAGAAAAAAAAGGAGATTGAAACCAAGAGAAGAAAACTGGAGAGAATATAAAGCTTTTCAGGGCCAGCTTCTGTTTGTTGATTTAATTCCAGTTTGGTTTCTCCCTCTCTGAAACTAAAATTTAAGTAGTTTTTACTCACTTATTCTCCCTCTACCTAAAGATCTAGACAGCCACCAGATGTCTATCTCTCCACTTGCAGGGACACTTCAGGACATTTGTATTTGAGACCTGCTTTAGGACTGTCAGCCTGAGAGCAGATGGTTCTTGGGAAAAGTGTGGTGTAGTGGGGTCTGCACTGTGGATTTTTACCTTCCAGGTTTGTAACCACACTCATCTGTGGTTCACAGGCTGGTTACTCAATCCAGAGGCTGTTTCAAACTCTGTGTGTGTGATGGAGCTTACAGCATTTACAGCAAAGTTTGGAGCAGAATTAGAAGCTGGTTATGAGAAGCTTCTAACTCTTGGGGTTTGGGGTAGGAAAGGAAAGGGCAAATGTGGACAGGATGAGAAAGGAAGGTAAAAACTGCAGGAAATCTTCCCTAACCCAGCTTTGGGCAGGTGACTTGGTGAGGTGGTGATCAGATTGTTCCCTACTCACTACAGTCAGCACATCTGACACCCATTAACCAAACACCCTCCAATTGCTGATTCACTCCATAACATGACTGATTTAAGGCCAACAATTGTAATTTAAAAAATAAAACAGAGGGGGTATAACATTGCCATGGTGGTGAATTGCCATTTTCAGCTGCCTTACTGCATTTTTTGAAAGGTTTTTGCCTCATCTCAGCCACGTTCTGAGTTGGTCTCTTCAGTTGAGTGCTTGGTGTAATGCAGATTTCAGCAGGGCAAACATCTGCATTTGCTTTTGCTTTTCTTTCCTTTGGATGCATCTTGGAATGAGGTTTGGGATTACCTTTACTGTTTCAGAAGCTGAAAATCTTCAGAGAACCATTCTTTTGTTGACCTAATTTATCTGTACAATTCATCTGCAGAAACATAAATTTCAGGGATTTATAGAAAATGAACGTTTAGCACCTCATGCTAAGTATATATGTGCATATTCATGCATAAAAACTTCCTAATTTCTAAATTAATCCTTTTTTTTGTTTGACACACAGAGCTAAGGACTCACTTTTAAGAGGTGTTTTCTGGATGCTGAGGGATTGACATGATTTATAAGGAAACCTAAAATATTTTCTAGCTTTAGACCCGTGGTCTGTTAATATCCATCCCATTGCCCAAGTGTCTGCACATGTGAATATCTATAAAAAGATGCAAATACTTTCCCACTGCCAGTCCTTAGGGGATTTTTAGCAGTAATACAAAATGTGCAGGTTGTTAAAATGTATTTTCTGCTTATGCATGAGTAGATTGAAGTCAGGGTGGCTGTTGCATGCTTTACTTTCAAGAATTACTAGAAGGGTTTTTTTACACTTTAATTATCTCTCAGAGAGGTGTGACTGGTATTCAGGAATCCTTCCAACTTTTTTGTTCCCATGAAAACATTTTTTTCGTAGGTTGAAGTCGTGAGAGACTATGAGAAGAGGAAAGCACCCTGAATTGTGCTATAAATTAAGAGACTTTATGTGAAATTATGTATTTTCTGATTACCTTGTTCAGATATATATTGTGCAAAAAGAGCAAATACAAGTTGGAGAAATGTCAGATAAACAAACCCTGACATCTGTAGATTTTTATGGTCTGACTTATCTCAAACACTGATTTTACCCAGTCATCCTTCATTCTTTATATCTGCATGTCTAGTGGCACATGCATTTATATTTTATATAAAGGGCAGAGTCTAGTCAGAGCATTTGAGTTAGGCTGTTAAAAATAAATTAAGGAACAGCAGGTGAAAATGATTCCTCCACATGAATATTCAAAGTTTACCTCAGCCAGCTACTGTAGAAAGAGTAATAAAGAGCAAAGAAACTTTGATGGGACCAAGGCATGGAGATGATCTGAAATTAAACTTTTATTAGCACCAGGTTGAGATGACTCAGAAAACATACTCAGGAGTGGCAGGATCTGCCTGTACACCTCAAAGCCTGAACATCCAGGATGTTGGAAATCCAGCAGCTGATCCCTTAGTCTGGATTCTTCCACTCTGGGGCTTCAGTGGGAGCAGAGTGGGCTTGGAGGTGGCAGGAGGGTGTAGGGGCCATGAAGGTGAATTCAGAGCTGAGAGACCTGAATCCATTCCTTCCTCAGGGGCCATTCCCTGTGTGCTTGCATCCCTCAGGGCTGGATGCACCAGGGCTATTAAGCACTGTCGAGTAGGCTATCAGCTACTATTATTTTTAATTCTTTTTTCTTTGTAAGAATGAAGAAAGCACAACTTCCCTCCCCCCTTACCTGATGGAATCCTATGGGAATAAATCACATGGGAAGCCTTTCCTTCATGGTGGAAAAAAGCCATTCTTTATTCAAAAAACGATTTTTTTACAATTTTACAGACCTCCAATTGGTCAGTAGCTTTCTTGCCAGTCACTTTGTTGGTTAGTAACAAGTTGTTACCCTGTATTGATTGGTCACTCAAACTGTCAGTGTGTTTATGCAGGGAAAATTGTTTGTGAGAGATATTTTCATTTTTCTATCTTAGGTGTAAAACAGTTTATAGAGGTGCTGGTTGCTCTTCACCCAGGAATAGATTGTTCTGTTAATGAACTGCTCACACCAGGATTGCCTTCACATGGGAACTTGCAAAATGTTGGCTTTGACAAGGCCAGGGACTGATTCTAGGAGAGCAGGCTTGGTTTTATGAAGCCTTTCTTTATGATTTTTCTACCTTACTGCAACAGAATCCTGTTGCCACTGTGGGACTCAGTGAGGTTGCACAGGAATCAGGAGCACAACTGTGATAGATGAGTAATGGGATGGTTGACTCTCACTATTAAAAGGCAAATACCATGTGTAGATGTTAAAAAAAGTTTTATAGATTTATAGCTATGTATTGTTATCAGAGGTGGCCTGAGTTCAGGACATTTGGGAGGGTCAGTTTGTCACTCTGGCAGCAGCTGACCTCCAATCAGGATTTAAGGCAGTGAACTCCACCACAGGACAGTGAAGGGGGAGTCAATGGACAGAACTTTGGGGGGGCTAAAGGGTTAAAAGGTGGAACCTCCATGGTGTGGGTGAGCACATGGTGGGGAAAATCCTCTGCTCCTGCTGCTGTAATGTTTTCTCTATTCAGTCTTCTGCTGTATTTTTGATAAGGTTCTAATGAACTTTTTGAATTTTTGGAGGTGACTAGCATTTTTCACATAACCACTGTTCAGGGCCTCATGACAGGAAATTTCCAGGTGAAATGAGGATCCAGAATGCAGCTACAGATCCAGCACTCATTTCCCAACCACCTCATACATCCTACAGACAAAACCATCCGGAGCTGCGGAGCGCCGGGACACTGACGGTGGGATGGAGCAGGTTAATGGATGGCTGCCTTGATTAAACACCAGCCTGTGTTTCTGTGTCTCCTCCTGCTCCCCAGACCCCGTGCACGGGCCGCAGAACGTGGAGGTGGTGGACATCCGCTCGCGGCAGCTGACGCTGCAGTGGGAGCCCTTCGGCTACGCCGTGACGCGCTGCCACAGCTACAACCTCACCGTGCACTACCAGTACGTCTTCAACCAGCAGAAGTTCGAGGCAGAGGAGCTCATCCAGACTTCTTCCCACTACACCCTGCGAGGGCTCCGGCCCTTCATGACCATCAGGCTGAGGTTGGCCCTCTCCAACCCCGAGGGCAGGATGGAAAGCGAGGAGCTGGTGGTGCAGACTGAGGAGGACGGTGAGTTGTGGTGGGGTGTGGCTGTGACTCCACCAAGGGGTCATCAATGCCACTCACCTGAGGTCACCAAACGTGGGGGAAGAGATGAGAATCTTGACTCCATGTTTCAGAAAGCTGATTTAATTTTTTATGATATACATTATATTAAAAGAAAATTATATATTAAAACTATACTAAAAGGAGAAAGGATTTCATCAGAAAGCTAGAAAGGAAAGGAATAAATAATAAAATTTTGTGACTGCTCACAGCCTCGACACAGGTGGCTGTCATTGGTCATCAAGTAAAAACAATTCACATGCTGGGTAAGCAATTCTCCAAATCACATTCCAAAGCAGCAAAACATGGAGAAGCTGAAGCTTCCCAGCTTCTCAGGAGAAAAGATCCTGGCAAAAGGAATTTTCATAAAATATGTCTGTGACAGTGGGGTTGGTTGGTTGGGTTTGGAGGGAAGACTCGTCTTCAAGTTGTAAATAACAGCATAACCCTCTGTCCCACAAGACTGGTGCAGCTTCTCTGGTCAGTGTGTCTATTTTGAGTGTAAAACTTGTAGGTTTAAATGATTTCCATTTCACAGCCGTGTTCTCTAAAGGGTGAAGGTCCCTGAAGTGCTTGGGCAGGACAGAGACCAGTCTGAGAAGCTGTTAAAGAGCTGTAGGTTTAATTCTTGGGGTTCTGAACCACCCAGCAGCTTCCTTTGTCATATGGGCAAATGCAATCCTGGTATTTACTGATTTTTCTTGTGCCTTCACACAAAAGAAGGCATCCTAAAAAAATGTCTAGTTCCTTCTTTTCCAGAGTGCAGCTTTTCTTAAAGTGATCTTCTAGACATCCCATTTTACAGAGATCTCAATGTAACATTAATTGTGGGTTTAAAAGAATGGTTGTGGATCTAAAAGAACAGTTTTCTAGAGGAATTGATGGAAAGCTTCAAAGTGTTATTATCCCACCTGAGCTATTTCAGACCAAGGACTGAATTCCTCTGCCTGGGCTGTACAAGTTGCTGTCCCAAGTTTCTCTCAGCTGGAAGTGTCTCCTCCAGCCCCATATATCACGTGGGGAGACACAAAAGGATGGCAGATATTTCAGAAAAATGAGCAGGTTTTTTATCAGACAGGCTTTGGAACGCATTTAGTTGGTTATCTGCCACAGCATTAACATTTTGCTGGAGTAGGTGGATTTTTTTGAGCTGGCCTTGTAGCTGTAATGAAATATAAATCTTGCATTGTTACTTTACTAAACAAATCCATCTTTCCTATGGGTAAAGGAGTGCAGCCCCTTAGCATCTCCATGCCAAGGTGCAGTCTGGCTGTTTAGGTGGAGAGTTCTGCTGTTGTGTGGGTGGAGAAGGACAAATTAAATTCCCTGCTGCTGCTCCGCTGTACTGGAATAAAATCATACTGAAATTAGCATCATATTTTCATGGATTCTGATTTTATTTGCCACATAGTGGTTACATTAGGGTATTGTCATTTGAACCAAAAGTTGAAAAATAAGCCTTTCACATTGATAGTGGCTTGGTAATGGTAGTGCCTTGAGGGATTTTAATATTTAATTTTATTTATTTATTTTTAACACTCCACTTCCTGTCTGATGGCCTTTTGCTGTCTCACATGTGTGCAGCTGGAGCTGGTGGAGTTTTTAACACAGTTTGTCTGGGCTCTTTTCCCCCTGCAGTTCCTGGACCCGTTCCCTTGGAATCTATCCAAGGAGGACCTTTTGAAGAGAAGATCTACGTTCAGTGGAAGCCTCCAAATGAGACAAATGGCATCATTACACTCTATGAGGTGAGAAGAACAGATTGTTGTCAAGGAATACGTGCCACAGGGCCCTTTTCATGTGTGTTTAAGCCAATCCTGAGCTCTGAGAGATCTCAGCAGGTGCTAAAAGAAGCCTGATTAAAATAGATAAGACTCTTCAAGACTGTCTGTTGCTACCACTGAAAAAATTTCCCAGTTCAAAAAAGAGAAAGATTTCTTTCCAATATTTGTGGCAAATTGAGAGCCGCAAGTTTCCCCATGTCTCAGGTGCCCTGTTTCCTTCTGCAGTAGCTCCAAGGTCTGTTTGCTTTCCTTGGCTTTTTTTTCATTTTGAGGTAAAACACTGCTAGGTTTTATACCTACACACTGTAACTGATTCCTCTTTGCCTTCCACCTGTCACAGCACTTCCTGACAATATCAGTAAAATGCAGCCATCAACTCTTACCTCTTTTGAATGTTTCAGTGACAATATTTGTCCATCCCAACAATGTCTCTGGTGACAAACAAAGTAGAGCAGGTTATGGGATGATCACTGAGCATCCTGTGCTGGAGGAGAAATAAACAATTAAATGTGATTTTAGAGTTTATCAGAGGTGGTGCTTCTTGTGAAGTGTTACTGCTGCCATGTGCTCCTGGTGAAACTCTCCATAATGTCTTGTGCACCCAAATATGTGGAACAGGAATGTGAGAGGAGGGACTCTTTAGGGGATCATGTGAAAGGAAATACAGTCCTACAAGAGAGGGTAAAGGCACTTGGATTAAATAGCAGAAAGTGGTGCACCAGTACTGGCTGAGCCCAGTTTATGGGTTCAGTATTTACCTCTGGAAGATTAGAGAAAGTAAAAATAATTTTGTTTTTATGGTGACATAAAACCCCTCACTGTGGCTTGTGCAGCATTTTCTGACACAGAGGGCCAAGAGCCAATATTTCACTCCCTCTTTTGTGCTTTTTGTACAAACTCACTTTAGAAAAGCCACAGGTGCAAGAAGCAGCTCTGACACTGCCAATGAGGTTCTGCCTCTTTCCTCTTCCCATCCAGCCTCTCATTTGGGACAGAGTGTCATGTGACATGTCACTTCCAGGTGTCTTTACTAGCACTGGCTCTCTCTGTCACAGTCACATGGGAAAAATGAAGCAGGTTTAACATCACTGAGATCTCAGCTTCATCCATTGCTCATGCTGGAGGGTTTCTCCTGTAACTTCACTTTTAGGTCATCATTTGGCTCACAAAGGCCAGACTGAGTTTGACACAGCAAAATTAAGCAGATTAACAGAATTTCCTCTTCCTAATTTAATGTCATTTCAGCCAGGCTGAAACCCTTGACTAAGTCTGGAGTCATTGTTGGTCACTGTTGAGACACTCATGGAAATGTGTTCAGGGTGCAAATCATCTGTCAGTGCTGAAATAGAACCAGCCCTCATCATTTTGTGGTCTTTGAGGATGTCTGTGTAAGGAGTTAGGCAATAAACCTGGGTGGGTTTTAAAGGAATTATTCTCAATGGAATGTTACAAGTTCATTTTTTTCTGGCAACACAGGTGACCTATAGCAGAACATATTTAAAATGACCCAAGTCAAATGATGCAAATGATGCAAAAATAACTCCTTTCAATTTTTAAAGAAGCAGTTTCTTACTAAAATATTGCCTTGGGCTCAGCTTGTTGAAAGGACTTGAGGAATCTGAGTAGCTTTTCTGGCAGAGCAGCTGCCTGAGACACTTCAATGCCTGCAGGGCTGTGATGCATCATGACAGTGCCTTTGCCCCTGAAGTCATAGCATTGCTCAAGTCTCAGTGGAGGCACAAACAAATTTCTCTTTCCTGATAATGACTCTCTGCATATTTGGCAGCTGGAGACAAAGAGAAGTCAAGGTGAATTCAAACTCTTCCCTCTTCCTCCTTTTCCTACTCCCCACTTTCTATAAAAGGATGAACACCTGACTGCTAGAAACACCATGAGCACCAGAGTGCCTGGAAGCTGTCACAGTGTGGCAGCTGTCCATTCCTGTCCCTTCCTCCAGGTGAAAATTCCTGCAGAAGATTTCCATTGTTTATGGAAGCCTGAGACAAGTCCATCAGCTGCAGATAAAAATACAGGAGAGCAGTTGAACAGCCTGGAGAGGTGGCCAGGGCACTCTTAGGGTGGTTTGCTCTGTTTGGAACGTGGGGATCCATGCAGATGGAACCCACACAATTCCTGTACACTGGTACTGGTGTCACTGGGAATTCTGCTCCATCCTGGGAGACTCAATGATCTTCCAGTGGATTTGCAGCTCTCTAGAAGCTCTGCAGTTGTGTTGCTGTTATTAGGGAGAAAAAAAACCACAAAGGCCTGTGAACATTTATTAAAGAAAAAAACCTGCTAAGTATTTTTTAGATATTATCACTTTATGAACTTGAGTTCGTGGTGTCAGGTCCTGCATTACACCTGGAGATAGCTGGCTAAAGTCACACATTAGAATTGTGCCACTGAGAGTCTCTCAAACCCCTTTGGGCACACACCCTCCTAATAAAAACAAATAAAACCCCACCTTCTCCTCCTCAGAGTTCCCTCCTCACCATCACCATCACAATCTGATTCATTGTACCTGGATATTGTATTTTCCGTCTAATTCTCTTAAAAAATGTTATAAGCTTCTAAAATGCTTCAAAATAATCATGCTGTCTATTCTACTTACATCCCACTTGCTTCCCTTTGGGACTGATTTTCTTCTCAGGTCCCTAATCATTCCTGCAGCTCCCTGCCAGATGTCCCTATAACCCAAATTGCTGTTGCAGTTTTCATATCCACTGCTTGGGTGCCAGCTCGGCTGGGATTCAGCAGCACAACCTTCAGCAAGTCTTTTGGCAGCCAGAAGCACTAATTTCATAATGACTGCATGCTTCTAAAGAGCCTAAACAGAATGGAAGGACCTTAATGAAGCTTTTTGACTTCTGCAAGTCTCTTCTGATGGGTATTTTTCCTTCCAAATGCTATTGCTGCCTTTTAACAAAGCAAGAGT
The DNA here is from genome assembly GCF_022539315.1 of Serinus canaria. Lineage (NCBI taxonomy): Eukaryota > Metazoa > Chordata > Aves > Passeriformes > Fringillidae > Serinus > Serinus canaria. The sequence goes on from NC_066333.1 coordinate 3,652,188, forward strand.
GTTGCATTTAAAAGTGGTTTAACCCCCTCTGTGTTCAGTTGCAGAATTAATTGTTTCACTGGGTACAGAAACAGCTGGATTTTTAAATGGAGGAACCTTTTAGATCCCTTGTAATTGCAGTTCTAGATCCTTCTCTAAGTGCAGTCTCTTTCTGGGGAGCAGAAACCTCTTGTTCAAGACAACTTGGAAAGCTCTGGGAATTACAAATCAGTTAATCAGTGTGCTGGAAAGATGAGGATATGAGCTGGGTAGAAAGGGAGGATGGAAAAGATCATTCTGGGGTGATGCCTTGTGAAGGCTGATCTAGAGCAGAGGCTGGATAGAACTAAAGAATAAAGTAGGGATTTATTAAAAGGCCTCCATGGATGCACCTTGGGCAGCACCAGAGCCCAGCCAGGGCTGCACCCAAGGTGAACCAAAATGGTCCCAAAATGAACCCAAGGTGAACCTAAATGGCCCCAAAATGCCCGGCCGGGCACGGGGTCTCTCCCTGGGATCAGCTCTGCTCCATTCCCACCTTGCAGTTCATTGTCCCAGCCCAGCTTTAGCCCAGCCAGTCCCACCCTGCTTGTTTTTCTCTCTCCAGCCCACGGGGTTTGTGCTCCTGGGCTGAGATTTGGATCATTTGTCCTTGGTGCCCAGCTGGAGCAGGAATTGTTTTGTCTCCCTGCTCTGTGCAGAGAGCTCATTATCTCACATTAAAGCAGCACAGAATCTGGAAAATATAAAAGCTAAAACCTGAGGCACCAGGGGAGCCCAGCAAAGCTCACAGGTGTGTGGTGAGACAGGAGGTGTCAGTCTGTCTGTCCATCAGGAAAGCCAGGGAGAAGCACAGCTGCTCTTGGAAGCAACAGAGGGAAAGCTTAAAGCCTCTAGCAGGTCCCCAGGTGGCTTCAAGGTGTGTAGGGACCTACAAGAGGCAGGCAGACCAGTCTGTGCTCAGAAACCCAGCTGAGAGCAGAGCTGGGCTTTGCTGGTTCCTTGGGTTGGGTAAAAGGCTCCATGTGACACTCATGGAAGGGGAACTATTACACTGGTGTTGTCCTGTTGTCTCTGGGAGCAGCCTGTGAGTGGCACAATTCAGTAATATCTCAGTAATCCTGCCCCACCATCAGTCTCCTGGCAGACTGAAAGCAGCACGACTTGTTGAAATTTTTATTTTACATTTTTTAACCAATCCTGAAAAGCTGTTCTGCTTTAAAATCCCTAATAATCAAATTCTGCTCATTGTCCTCACACCATGTGGGATTTCAGCTTCAAAGCCTTTGTGTACAAAGGCATGCAACAAAGATTTATTCCTTTTAATTTATTTTTTCCTAAGTGTGTGTAAAGTCAAACTGCCATCAAACAGACACTTTCATTGGGCTGCAAGGGCAAGCAATCTAATTTAAGGTCATGAACCAGCTTTGGCACTAAAATTCTCCTGCTTTTAGATGACATGAGGTTGTCTTAGATGTATGTTTAGTGCAAACTTGCATCTAGAAAATTTAAGTAAACAAAACTTATTTATCTCTTCATTTTGCTGTTTGGGAGCTTTCAGGTGCACTCTGTAAGTGATGCTGGCTTTTTGCCTTTGTAAATACATTTTTTGTATGTATTCTATTTCTCAGAATTGTCAGTTTTTAGAATATTTCACCCCTAAACAGGAAGAAAAAAGGGGAAACCCACCTATCATTGCTGTCTGAAGTACCTGTCACCTTTCTTGGGGGAAGGCATTTTTAGGGCTATTGCAATCCTAACAGCATTTAAAGGGTGGATCCCAAATATTCAGCTTCTTGGCTGGAAAAATAGCTCCCAGACTGCTGAAGTCCTTTCAGTGAGCCATGCCTGAGGGCAATTGGAACAGCAAATTGTCTTTTTAAACATTGTAAGGTGCAGTCCTGTAATGACTTATGTCCTCATCTTTAGGATTGTTAAATCCCTGGTGGTTTTGGGGAAAAATAAGGATGTATTTGCAGCTTCTAACTAGCTAGTTTTGTCAGTCACTGTTCCTGAAACACTGTAAATCTCTATTTTGATGCCAGGAATAATAATACAAGGGACTTTCATACACAATTTCAGCTCTTTAATGGGATGCTTGGAGCCTAGTACATCTAATCCCAGTGGATTTGAGTTTAAATTGCACTTCAGAGGCTACAGATCCTCTTAGTTACCATGTAAAATTGCAGTCTGCCCTTCTTCATCTCTCCAGTTGCCAATATGCCATTTCTTCTCCATCACCTCACTCCCTTTTGCAATGCAGGAGAGGTTGTTACACACAAACTGCCTCTTTAGAGAGTCCTGCATGAGGTCAGTATTTGTGGGATGCATTGCCTTTATTTATAAAAGGGTGGAAACAAATTTCTTCCACCCTTGACCCCTGAAAGTGCATGCTTATTACCACAAAAAGCAGGATTATCTGGTGTGATAGCTATGCAGGGATATGCATCCATTTCTATTCATAGCCCTTTTTAAGCTGTTCAGGAAACCTGATTTTTTTAAGATAAAACCTTTCCTTCTAAAAACTGTTGTAAGAAAAAAGATTTCCCCATAAAAAGCTGCAGGGGTTGAGAACTCAGCTTGGCTTAGTCATTTGTTTGTTTATTTAAAGGGTTTGGGGGCTTTTTTTTGGTTGTGAAGGGTGAAAAATGGCTCCCACAAGAAGGAAAGCAACAACCACAAAATCTTGCAACCGATTTATATAAAGCTCTACTGTTGAAATAGTGGAAAGATGACAATTGTGGGAAATTGCCTTCAGTGAGAAGTGGCTTTGAATGTTCCCATGAAAATCAATCATGTTACAGCCTCTCAATTCATTCCATGGATGCAGGAGACTCCTGGGATGGGGCTTGCTCACTTAAACTCAGCTGGGGCTGCATTTAGCTGAGCACAAGCAGAGCATCCTGGAGACCTGTTCTGGTTTGAAAGCAGAACCAGTGAGAGACTCCAAGTCAGAAATATGATTTATTAGGAAAAGGGAAAAGAAAACCAAAATACATGCGATAATACAAAAGAAAAACCACTGACAGAGTCAGAACACAACCTGACACCCTGTTGGTCAGGGTGTTGGTAGCAGTCCAGTTGGATTGCTGGCTGCAGCCCTCCTGGAGTGGCAGGTGTGGGTTTGGTGGAGCAGTGATCCTGTAGAAGGGTGTAATCTTCCTCTGAAGATCCAGTGGAAAAGACAGCTGTTCCTCTGGGAATCCAGTGGAAAGACTGACTGTTCTGTCCCAAACCCCAGATTATATCCAGGTGGGGATGCTTGGCTGCTCCCCCCTGGGTGAAGCATCTCACAATGGGCTGATATCATTCTCTGAGCCATGCAGTGGGTCCATGAAACAGAAATGGCTCCTGGAGGGAGTTCTGTCCCAAACCCCAGATTATATCCAGGTGGGGATTCTTGGCTCCTCCCCCCTTGGCAGAGCATCTCACAATGGGCTGATATCATTCTCTGAGCCATGCAGTGAGTCCATTAGACAGAAATAGCTTCCTGAAGGAGTTATCTCTGTGTCATGTGGAAAAACATTGCCAGGCTCATTAACAGGAGATCAGGATAAACAATGCCCCTCCTGGATTCAGCAGCTCTTGAGGATGGGAACAGCATACATCTCTATATTGTAACCTAGCACAAGACCCTGTCGAGGGTTCAAAACACAGGTAGTGAGCAATTAAAGATGGGGTATTGGATCCTGCCTTTGTCACTCATCTGCTGGGACATTGTTGGGAATTATTCCCTGTTCATCTGCAGCACTAACTCTGCTTCTGACACTGCATTTATAAGATGCAGTCTCTCTTTTGTCCAGAGTCCATGAAAATTGATTACATTAAGAATAAGGGGTTTACTGCATCTGTGCCATATTGAATTAGACTTCTTTAATAATCTAAACTAGCAATGGAAGTGTGGGGCCATGTATCATCTGTTCAAGTCTGAAGCTCTGTCAGCCCTACAGAGGCTGTGTCTGCCTCTCAGTGACGTGTAAGGAAAGCTGTTCACTCTACCCAGCTCACTTAGGTCTGGAGTTTATGGCTCTCAGCACAGAAGGGCCCTGGAACAGGGCTGGGCTGGCTGAAGAGAAATTGTTTCTTTTATGCCTGCTGACTGTAGTATTTACTGAGCACTTGGTGAACAGGTTGGTTAAAACGCTGCCAGTGTTCTGGGCTCCACTTAATAAAGATTCAGGCCAGAATATGGGAAATGAATGGTGCTGATTGCACTGATTTATTATCATTTCTTGGCAACTGAGAAGGGCGATAAATCTGAGCATTGCTCTCTCTCTCAGTAGCTTGGGATGCTGTGTTAGCCACAGATCTTGTGGCTCTGTTCCTAGAACAAGGCAGGGCTCAGTCAGGCAGCTTTCCAGTGAGACTTGAGCATCACATGGTCACAGGAAATATCTTTCCCCCACCCCACAACCAGTGGCACCCCATAGAGACCTCCTCCCCTTCCCCCCCATGCTGTTTAATAAATTTTAATAAATTAATAGGGGTTATAAGCTCCCCTGTCAGCACAGAATATGAGTGACCCTCCTGCCACACCCAGGGTGCTCAGTCAAGGTGGCTTCTCTGACCCTGCAAGGAAAGCACAATTTGCCTGTGTGCAATAACACAGAGGGCACCACGTGCAGCTGTTGTGCTGGTGGAACAGGATGGTTTTCCTTCCCCATCACGTTTGGAAACATCAGATGCCGTGGCAGGACTGGAGTTAGTCTGAGCTGTGTTGATTGAAGGTGCTGTGGGGAGTTATTAGGGGTTAGGCTGGGCTTTGCCTGGCACAGCCCAGGGTGCTGGCTCTGCTTGGCTGCTCCTGCCTCTCCAGATAAGGGCAGCAGCAGCAGGGAGGATGCTCCAGATGCAGGCTGGGGGTTTGCTCAGGGATTACTCCTTGTTGGAAAGAGCCTGCTGTGTTGATGCTTTAGGATTTGAATTTTTCTATTTTCCATCTATTTGTAACCCTGCAGTTCTTTAGTGCATAGCTCTAAACCCCACACTCAGTGTGAGCTGCTGCTTTCCCAGTTTGTCACACACAACAATTCCTCTCCAGGCCTGGCAGTCAAGGACACCTCACTGCCTCAGGGCCCAGAGATGGGAACAAAAGTGAGCTGGGGGAGCAAACTTGGGGTAAATGACTTCATTAGCTGAAGATGTAATTGGAAGATGAACCCCCAATATGCAAATGGACCAAACTTATAAAAGTGTGAAACCCGTGACCTGTGATCCATTCTATGGGTGTAGCCCCTGGGTGAACTTTTTCTGCCCAAAATGCACCTGAAGGCCCTTCAATAAAAAAACTGGTTTTTATTCCCTTAACTTTGTCTAGCCTCTGATTTTAGGCAGTCCCAGCAAAGCACCAGGTTTTTATTGCTCCTGTTCCTCTCCACCCTGTCCCAGTTACTTTAGCACAGCCTTAGACTTAGGGAATGTTTAAATGTTTCCCTAATTAGGGATGCTTTTCTGAATAAACACCTCAAAGAGCTTTTGAACAAACTTCTTCAAATTATAGAGGATTCTTAATTGTGTGTTACTCATTTGCTGTTACTTACAAGATGTGCTTAACTTGGGAGCATTTGCTAATGATGCTTTTTAAAATCCTGTGGTTTCCAGTAACATCTTAGGAAGAAAATGAGAGGGTTTTTCTGAGAAACTCAGATGTCAGGGTTTTTCAAATGTATGACAACCTCCAGGTAAGTAGCATTCTTGTGTTATAAATAGAATGAATCAACTGTTTTAAAAAAATTGCTTGATCAAGCTTTTCAGAAATAAAAGCATAATGTGGTCCCTTGAGCACAACAATTTCTTTGATTACCTTTTTATTGTTCTTTTGAAGCCAGTAGATGTGCAGTGATATAAATCCCATGCAAATGAGAAGATATTTGGTTACAACAACACTTTTTTTTTTTTTTTAGGAGCTGAATTATTTTAGTGTGCACATTGCACTTTTTCTAAGCCAAACTAAATGATAAGAACTGAAAAACCCTCCAACTTATTCTTTCTTGTAATGAAGTTCAATTTTAAAACATCCTTTTGTAGATACATCAGCATCTTGTCTTTCTGCCTTCCAATGCTTTTTTTCCCCAGAACAAAAAAAAAAAGACAACAACAAAAAAAAAACCCAAACATTTCAGGCTATTATTTTTTCTTCTCTATATTGCTCGTTCAGGAGAACAGCTGATCCTTAATCCCATTTCCTCCATCTCATCTTTTCAGGTGGCAGTGTACCTGTGCAGTTAGAGCACTACAAAGCTCTTTAACAACTCCATTTTCACATCTTGCAGTATTTTGTTTACCAAAATGTAGCAGTTAGCAAAGTTGAAAGCAAACTGCAGATGCATGTTTGCACTTCCTTCCTAGATTGTTTTTTTTTTCCTCTGTTTCATCTTTAGTGTTTCATTTAGAAAACACATACAGCTGGATGATTCAGGTGTGGTGGTGGTTTCATCCTGTTAATGGATGGCACTGAGAACTTTGTAAAGGAGGGGAAGCCAGTCAAGGTGATCTTTGCATCACTTTCAGCAGTATGGATGAGTGGATGCATGGCTCCTTTTGGGAAATTCACCTTGTTGCTGTCATTTATGTCTTAGAGCCAGTCTTTATGGTCCTGCCATCCAGTGGACAGGATGGGTTTGGGTTTTTGGGTTTAGTTTTCTTGCCCTGCTCATTTACCAATTTCTGTCACTTGGAGTCCCCTGCCTCCTTTCTCCTTCCCCTTTTTCCCTTCCCTGTTGGTCACACTTTTCCCTGCTCCTGCTCTCCCTGCTGTGCTGGTGGCATTGCTGGCAGTGAGGCTGAGGTGGCTTTCAGAAGGCTTTAGCACAGGGAGAACTTTTCCTTCTGTTCTCAATTCACCTGCTTTGGTCTGAATTTGGGAAAAAGTGATTTAGGGTGAGCTTGGAGCAAGCTGGCCTGGTGGAAGGTGGCAGGGGGTTGACCTGGGATGATCCTTTAGGTCCCTTCCAACCCAAACCATTCTGTGAGGCAGACATTTGACTTGGAGAATAAATGCAAATACCTATCTTAGGAGTCAAGTGACTGAAGCAACACCAGCCCACAACTGTCAGCTACAAGGAGAGCTAAGAGTGATATTTGATCTATAAATGTGGCCAAACCATTCTGTACACACGTGGGCCTTGCTGCTGCTGCTTTCTGCAGTGCAGCAGACCCAGCAGCTGTGTGTGATGCTGCTCACACCCCACGCTGTGGTCTGGGGGCTGTTCCTTGCCCACAGCTTTCCCTACACCCAGGGTATCATGGCCAACCACAATGAGGGGTTTTAGGCAGAGCTTTCAGCATCAAGGAGTAACTGAGGAACAAGCATGGAGATTGAATAACCACCTCAGTGCTGCAGTCCTATCAAAGCAATTTCTACAGTTGTCATTTTCTGCTATTAAGCTGAACAATGAGGCTCTCCAATAAAATCATATGAAATAACAGCTCATTAAAAGCTCTCCTTAATATATAGCATGCTAATTAATGTCAGTGGGGTGCAAGCTTGAATGGCAGAATAGACTATAATGTTTAGAAAGTAGGTAAAATAAAAGAAGATATTTTATCGTTAATGACCTCTTAGTAAACCTAATGAAATCCTTAACGGCCTGAATACATTTCTGAGGCACTCCCAATTGCTTTGCTACCTAGTCCATTCTTCCTCCTTTCCTCACAGACATTAAACTTGGCTTTGTTTATAAAAATAAAAAAATGCCATAAGGAAATATTTCCCAAGGAAATATGAAGAGGAAGAAAGAGTCTGTGCAAAAGGAGAGTAGAGGAGACTTCTCAGCCCTGCTGTCCCTGGTGCTGGTGCAGGACCACGCTCTGTCCTGCCTTGGCTGAGCTGCCTGTGTTTGCATGCAGCTTTAATTGCCCCCTGTTTACTGTGGCTCTCAGTAAATAGGCCAGGGAGCCAATGGGCCTCTTTTATTCCCAGGGTCTCCCTGGGTTAACTTCCATATTCATTCCTAATGAATAGCTGTGCTCTGGCTTTTTATACTCCTACCAGCCATGCTGTGCTTGTGCTGTGACTCAATTAAAGGATTTTATTCTGCAGGGCTTTTAGTCTTTCACGTGTTGCCAGCCTTAAATATTACTTGCAAATGATGATTAACTCTTTGCCTTAACCTTATCCCCAAAGAAGTAGCACAAGAATGGAAAAAAGAAAGGCCTTTGGTTCCTCCCATTTCCTGGGTGAAAAATCAGTGGGCTGAGGAAGGATGTAAGTGCAATAATTGCCTGGCTTAAAGTGAGTTTTAAGATGGAAAATGTCCCCATTCATCTGATCATAAAATACATTCTTCAGCTCTTTACTTTTCCAGCTCTGAAGAAGGATCAGGATGCTTCACTAACCTGTTCACCAACGCTTCCCTGTCATTGGAAGATAACTTCCTTCAAATTACTCCCTTTGTGCCATACTTGGTGCAATTAACTTTAGTCTCCTAGCCCGAGATGTCTGAAACTCCCTGATAAGGTTGAACCTAAGTCCATCCCAGGTGCAATCTGAAGTCACCTGCAGTAATAATTGTTCCTGGGAAGCCCAGGCACTGGGGAGTCAGAGGAGAAGAGCCCCTGGCTTGCTGTGTAATCATGTTTCAATCAGCTCCATGGAACCATGAAATGGATTGTCCCCCTGACGTTCCTGCACTCCAGAGCACACACTCTGCTGGGCGAGTTGATTCCTTGTTTGGCTCTGAGCACAAAGAGAACTTCTGCCTTCTCCTCCCAGCCCTGCAAACCAAGGAGGAAAGGAGCACAATCACCATCAAATCAGAATTTGAGAGTGTAGCAGCGTCAGCCAACCCTGCTTTGTTTTCCCAGTCATCCAGTGAGTGGTGCTTTGGGAGAAGGATGCCCAGGCTGTTGGCTGTGTGCAGGGGGCTTGGATGAATGACAAAGCCAGCAGTGGTGATGAGCAGGTGGTGACCAGGAAAGAGAACTCAGCCACTGTCTTGTAAATGTGGTGTCCTCTTGGATGGAGCTCCTCTCCCCTCTCTTCTGGAGCTGGAAAAAAGAAGGTGCTGTGAAGACAGAGTCCTGAGGCAATGAAGGATATTCTTTTTCAGATCCCTGCAAGGAAGGTCTGGTCATGTCTCAACAGAATTTAACTCCCGTTTCAAACTCCCACATTTCAGGAATATTTTAGTCTTTCAACATTAGTGAAACTTCATTGAAAACAAATGCAAACTCAGCTCACCAGTGAAAATTCCAGGAACCCTGAGTCTTGTCCCTGGAAGACTTAACATGTCTGATAGATTTGTATTTTGTGTTGAATGTTCCCAGTTTGGGGTGACTCTGAATTTCAGGTCTGAAACCCTTCTGCTGATGGAAATGATTCCTTAAGCCCTGAGCTTCCATGGGCCAACTCTACAGTTCACAGGAAGGAATCAAGAAAACAAGGCTATGGCTGTCATCCTTAAAATGCTTCCATGAGGCCCATATCTTGGAGAGAGGACACAAGCTAAAAAATACCTAATAATCAAATATAATAAAACAATTTCCCTCTTCTGAAATAGCAAAACATGCTTCTATGCAGATTTATGTTGTCTTTTGGGATGAGTGGTTTTCCCTAAGGCTCGCACCTTGGTGCTTTTCAAGGGTCAGAGTGTTGTTTCCCAATCTGCAGGGCGAGCTCAAGGTTTTCCTGCTCCATGAGCCCCTGCCCAGAACAGGTCCCAAGTGAGGGTGATGGTCCAGCTCTTCCCATGGCAGCAGAGCAATTTGTTTATTTGTTTATTTTCTTTTGCACAGAGCACAAGGACCTTGTGGCTGCCCAATCATTCTTAGTTTGTCTACTGGAGACAAGAAATCCAAATACAAGTCATGCATACAGAACTCTTGCATGTTACTGTCTAGAATATTTTTCATTTTAGTGCTTGATAAGTTCCTTTTTCAACTGAGCCAAAAGGTTTTTCTGAGCTGTTTAACTTTGTCTCTGTGGCAGTGTTGAACTTGCACTAGTATAAAGAGGAAAAAATGCATATACAGCATTATTAACTTGCCATTTTCTTATTTAGGCCACAGACAAATTAGAAATTATTCAGGTTATCCAGACAAAAGCTACATCCTCACCAATCCAACATCCTTATTACAAGTGAACTTTGTGATCTCATCCATGTTGCTGCTGAGCAATCACTGCTGCTGGGTGGATGCAACTCAGTCCTTTCCCTCACACTCTAATCTTTCTCTCTCATTATATTTTATAAAATCCGTCTTGCAATGCCCCTCACTCCAGAAACATTCTTTCTTCTTTCCAAACCTCCCTCTGTAGCAGAGAACAGGTTTCCAGCTGGATAAACCCATGGCTTCAGCTTTCAGAGGAGCTGCCAGCAGGAGCCAAGTCTGTGCTGGAGTGACACTGAGGTTGTAGCAACCTTGGCTGGGGCAGGAGCAATGAGACACAGCCCTGGGCTATGCACTGCAGTGACTTGGGAACAGGGGAATTCATTCTGCTTTGCCCGAGGCAAAGGTCTGCCATGCTGCCAGCTGAGTTCCTTAGACTCTCCTTTTCCTCTGTCATGGTAATAAGTACCAAGAAAGCTGCTCCTGAAAGACTTTTGAGGAAATCCCTTGTTACCTGCTACTAGTTTGAGTTGTGTAATCCTGCAGCAGAAGGACATCTATTTCTGGCTGCTTTGCTGACAGGTTTAAATAAAGACTGTGGACTTTGCAGGACTTTGGAACAGCCTTTCTGGACCATGAGAAATTCCCTGCAGCTACAGTGGTTTGCTTGGTTTGCTAGGAGTTGTCAAGGGAAGGGTGACAATCAATGAGCTGCAGTTCTGCCTGCTGCAGGGAGATCTTGGTGTTTTCCTTTACCCTGAGCTCCTCAGTGGTGTGAGACAAAAACTATGTCAGTGTATCAGGCATTTCTAATAGGGAAGCATGGTAGCAGTGGCTCTTTTCTTCCCTAGCAAATCTGATGAAGAGGAAGCCCTAGTGAAGCATTCATGCCCAGGAAGGATCAAGATGTGCAGTTTACCCACTGCTTTTTCATGTCATTATATAATTGTTTTAGCAGCTTCCCTCCTCACAGGCTCCACGTTCATCTCAGTGACCAAGTTATTTGCTGGGATTTAACACAGTGCTGTCTAAACAGAGAATGTGTGAACATAATCCTTAATGATGTGCTGGGGGCACACACTGCTCCTGGAAGTCTTGCCTGTGATTAATCAGTTCAGCATAAGATAAACCTAGCACAGTTTTGGTAGAGGATTTGAAACCTGCTGAGGCTGAGCGTGCATCTGTTTTGTGTGCAGTTCCACACTGGTGTTTCAGTGTTGTCTGAAATTAGATAAGCACAGAAAGAAATCAACTCTCCAGTTGTTGCTGGGCACAGTAGTGGGTCTGTCAGGAGTGGTAGCATCTGCTTTTTTGGAGAAAGCCACCTTTTTTTACCAATAGTAGCATTTATTGTCCAGACCTGGACAGCAGTGGTTTGACACTGCTGCCAGTCTGTGTGCAGGTGGGTAAGAGATGGTGGTGTGAGTTTGCTGCTCTCTGTGTTGCTGTGCTGAACAGGCTGAGATCCATCTCTCCTGGATGAGATTGGCAGAAGTGCCATCTGCTCAGGAGATCTCAGAGTCCTCACCAGTCTATTACTGAACTTACAGGCTGTGCCAGGTGTAGATGAGAAAACTGACAGCAGCTCTTAGGGAGAGAAGTGTTCCTGCTGGATGGCACTGATCCCTTTAGGATCCCTGCTTGCTGTGAGCCTTCCCAGCAAAATGCAGCCGTGTTGGCACCATGTGCAGGGTGTCTCTTACCCTGTCCCCAAGAGAACAGAGGGAAATCAAATAACAGCAACAGCAGTGGACAGCTTTGAGTTAGTTTCCATGCACCATAGTAACTGTTGGAAGAGGTGGTGTTTCAGAAGAGAGAGATGAATTTTATTTTTCATTTACTTGCCTTCAGAAGATGTGGTGGCTCCTACTGATGGTATTTCTAAGTGTTCATACTGATAAAGGATAACTAATAATTTATGAGAGGACCACTTTCCTCTGCATCCTGTTCTCACTTAAAGGGCTGCAGGATTTGGGCAGAATGACATGGCTTGTGCAGCTTTTACCAATATGACAGTCTCTAAATTTACTGTTTATAAATAATATTTCTGCATATAAATTAGTGATTATACATATTGCCTGCAGCTGAAAACAATCTGGTACAACCCATTCAGCCTTGTCTGCCCCTCAGAGAGCCATTGTTTTGCTGAGGAAGGTAACAGATGAGGTGACAGAGCTCTTCTCTGAGGTGACACTTGTTTTTCCTACTTGCCATTGCAGGCAGACATGTCTCTGGATATAAATGTAGAGGAAGATATGTTGCCTTCTGTTCAGCAGCTTTTCCTTTTCATGCCCAAGTCCCTAGAGGGAAATATGCTTTAGTGGATTGGGGCTCTTGCTAAACATCAATGCAGTCTTATGATATTCAATTAAAATTAATGTCACTGCCAAGAGCCTGCAGTGTTCAGGAGCCAATGTCACACGTTTGAGGCAGGGACAAGAGATGACCACGGCAGAGATGATGGGTTCCTGCCTTCTTTTCAAACTTTGGAAGCTGAAGTGATGGCTAGATAAGTTTTGTAGCTCAAGAAGCCAAATCTCTTTGCAGATATCTGCGTAAATCTGACTTGAGCTTGACTTCTAGAGAGATGTCTGGGGTCATCCCTTTCATTCACACACTGCAAGAACTGCCTGGGCTGATGAATTTTTGAGTGCACTTACATCCAAGTTCTAAATGTTACTATTGTAGACCCATCTAATAACAGCAGACTTGGAGTTTGATTGTCAGTTTTACAGAATAATCTGAGTTGCAAGGGACCCACAAGGATCATCAAGTCCAGCTCTTAAGTGAATGGCCCCTACAGGGGCTGAACCACCAGCTGTGGTGTTTTAGCACCAGGCTCTGACCAGCTGAGCTAATCTCAGGGTCTCTTCACTAACACTGGCTTTTCTTCCTGTATTTTTTTCTTGGTTTGTCTCTGGAAATGATGCCATTTCCAGCCTCTTTTGGGTGTTACAGACACTGCAAAGGAGAGTGTGTGTGAGGGACCTTGAGCTGTAGCCTAGTGTCCCTAACAAGTGTTTCTAGCAGCTGTGTTCTCAGCCCATTGATTTTTGCCAATGTGACAGTAAAAATAAAAGTAACTGTAAGAGGGGGTGAAAAAGGGTGAACAAAAAGCCCACAAACCTCCCAGTGTCTGAAACTAAGCCAGTCCTCGCTGTGAGAGTGGGAAGAGTGCTCTCTCTGCAGTGAGTTCTGTGAGCAGCAAGTCATGCAGACATCACTGACTACGGAATAATGACGTTGTGTTGGAGTGTGGCTTGTGCTCTTGTACTGCCATTACTTCTCTTCCCACTCAGAGAACTCATTGTACCATACTTCCAACATGACAAGCACACCTGGGATGAAAATGCCTGGCTGTGTCCTCCTAGAGGAGCTCCTAATTATAGGAGAGATCCTGAGGTTGTGATGACAATGCTGCATGAATGCAAAGTGGTGCTTCCCAAAAGGGCTCCTGGAGAACCCTTAATTCTGCCTTGTCTGTCCACCTTGGCATTTTGGGGTCAAGTTGTTCCCATGAGGGGCAGGTTTTCAGAGGGCATCTTGACTTCTACAATGTTCTGGGTAGATCTGTCTCACCACTCTCACTCTAATAGCTGAATATTTGGAGCCGCAAAATGCAAGTTATTAGTAGCAGCTCTCCATGATCTATTTGTGACTACATTGCACAGTAGTAGGTGGATGTTGTTGGGAGAGGAAGATGCAGATGTGAAAAACATCTGTATTACTTCTGGAGGGAGTTGGGCTGTCTTTTTCACAAACATTTCAGCTGCACATTGTGAGGAGTGAAAAGCTCCAAGTGAAGAGTTGTTGTCAGCCTTGCCCAGCAGCACCCTGGGCTTCCCTGACCCTTCATCACAGGCTGCTCAGGTTGGGTTTGTGTGGTCAGTTCAGAGAAACGAGATAGGAAGAATAACAGTGCAGGTTTGGCCTGCAGAGCCAAGACTGGAGAGACAGGAGATGAGCTGGACCCCACTCAGCACTTGGAGTAGGAAGTGGATTTTCAGGGCTGGAGCTGCAGAGTCGAGCACCCTTCAGACACAGCTCACATAAACAGCACAGCATCAGCAGGGCTTCCCCTCTGCATCACCTGAGACCTTGGCTCAGTATTTTCTTTGCCAGCTCCAATGCAGGTTATTGCTAAATTCAAGCCATAAAGAATGAAAGTCTGCAATCCATGTGTAATTTTTAAAAATTGCTTAAAAAAAGATCATAATTATTCAGCAGGAGGCAGTTAAAAAAAAAAACCAAAACATATCGCACCATGAAAACTAATAGAACCTTGATGCAATATTCAAAGTGCCTGGGATGGTTTTTAGTTATGCTGGTTTTCTCTAAAAATGGCTCATAAAAATTTATATTATTTTAGAGCTTTAATTAGCTAAGTATGTAAACTAAAATAAATAAGAGTTTTGGAGACATTCAGAGGGGAAGAAAAGACAATATAAATGTTCATTCTAATTCTTATTTAGATGAAGAGTAATTATTTCCTTTGATGTTAAATCACCTTTTCTTTTTCTCACTCCATCCATGAATTTTCTCTCTGCTAACATTACCTTGGGATTTTATTCCCAACACTTTGGCCCTGTCATTCTGCTTTATTAAACTAGCAGTTTGTTTGAACACTTCAGTTACTCATTAAATTTTACATTTTCTCTAGCTGTATTAATCACTGCTTTTTACGGACTGGGAATGTAAATGATCCCTTTGCCATCTACGCTGTGGGATAATTTGCCTTTGTAAGAGGCTCCTCAGCATTTCATGCAGTTTTCCTAGTCTTGTAATAAGTGGGTTTTTCTCCCTTCACTGTAAGATTTACTTTGGATCCTGCTTTTTACTATTGTTTAGCACAAAGCAATTCCCCCCAAAAGTCAGATTTTCATAAAACTAACAGTCCTGTTTACGTGCTGCTCTGGCATTAAACTGTGCATATGCAAATGGCAAAATGCAAATGTGGGAATGTGTTAAAGGAGCCACTCTGTGGCTGGGGGAGAGAAATCACTTCTCTCAAATCTCCAAGCCTTCCAAGCGTGCTCACACAGACAAAAACTGGCTTAAATCCCTTGGGAAAATGGAAAATTTAGCTGGCAGAGATCAGTAATGTGTGAACAAAGAGCCTGTTCCCAGAGAGGAATGGCGTGGCTGATAACCTGGCTGTGGTGTGACACAGGGACAGCAGCCAGGGATGTGCTGAAGGCAGGGAATGTTGGTGTTTTACACTCGGCTGTTCCCAGCAGATCTCCTCATAAACATGGAAGCTTTGGAGTGAGGAGCTCCAGGAGAAATGGCCTGGTTGTCTCAAGAGCTGGGGAAGGGAATCCAGTGCTCCAGGTGGGGTTGATGTGGTTAGGGTTACACGGGAGCCTCGTTCCTTGCCGCAGCTCAGGAGGATGAGGAAACAATCAGAATATCCTGAGCTGGGAGTGATGCCTTGGGAAGGCTGACCTGGAACAGAGACTAGGCTGAGCTAAAGAATAAAGGGGGGATTTATTGGAAGGCCTCAATGGATCCACCTTGGGCAGCACAACCCAAAATGGCCCCAAAAATGCATGACCACTCACAGGGTCTCTCACTTTTATACGTTCTGCTCCATTTGCATACTGGAGTTAATTGTTCAGTTACAGCTTGAGCTTATGAAGTCCCATCCTTCTTGTTTTTCTCTCTTCAGCCCAATATTGTTTTTGCTCTTGGGCCTGAGATTTGGATCATTTGTCCTTGGTCCCCAGCAAGGGAAGGAATTATTTTGTCTCCCTACTCTGTGCAGAGAGCTTACTATCCCTTAATATGAAGCATAGACTTACACACTAAAGCAGAATAGAATCTGAAAAATATAAAAGCTAAAACCTGAGACATCAGGAGGGACCCCCAGGATCACCCATGGCAGCCCCAGCCCTGCCCAGCCCCCCCAACAGCCCCACCCTGGGCATCCCTGGCAGCGCTGTCCCAGCACTCCTGGGGCTCTGGCAGCCTCGGGGCCGTGCCCATTCCCTGGGCAGCCTGGGCAGTGCCCACTTGGTCCCACCCACACTCCAGTTAAACTCTGGGATTCGTAGCCTATCCCTGTAACTCTGGCTGTAGGCAATCTGACAATTAAAAGAAGATGAAGCATTTAGTTTAGGAAATGTTTACTTGTGCACAAGTGCCCCAGAGTTGCTCCATGACTGCTGTAATTTCCCTAATATCAGCTTGTCCAGTTTTATCAGTGAAGATTCAATCTGCTTTTGAGAAATGCCAAATCTGGAAGAATCGAGCAGCTGCCCCATGGAGCAACAGGCTTCCCTTGGCAAATAGCTGTGATGTAGACAAACACAATGTTTTTGGGTCTGACACCTACACTCAGATGTCCCCCGTGGTCACCTGATCTCCCTGGGATAGTTCAGGTTTGTTCTGTTTCCAAGAGCTGTGCAACAAAGGCTTCTCACACTTTAAGGACAAAATCCCCTGACTGGGTATCCTGGGACCTTCTGAACTCATAGACAATTAGATTTCATTGCTTGGAAGGGTCAGAGAGGATAAGAATGACCAGACCACTTGTGATAGAGTAAAAGAGGGCAGAAACTTGAAGTGCCAAAGGACTGAGCTGTCTCAGAGCAAAGGCTCAGGACCAGTTGGTTTTCTCTTGCAGTGACTGCAGAGCTGCTGCTCTCTGCACCCAGCAGGCTCTGTGTGTGTTTGAGTCAAATGGATCAAAACACACTTACACTGCTGTGTCTTTCAGCAACGGCTTTCATGCAAATTGTAGCTTTTTTTTTAATAAATTACCCTTAATTTAAATCAATAAAAAAAAATCTGCCTTTCCATTACTGTGTGATGACTCTCTCTGGCTCCCTAGTGAATTCACAAATCTGTTTCATGTTCAAGCCTCCAAATTATTTTGATGAGAAATAAGGCAAAGCAGTATAAACTAAGTTTTCTGCGTGACTTTTCAGGACCAGGTGTCTGCACTCTAATTTGCCACATTTTGATGCCACCCTCCTTGTGTTTTAGATGTGGGAGCTGAAGCTGAGTCTCATTCAAATTCGTGTTCTTGTTATTCCTATTCAGATTCTGAATACTGGCTGGTGAAAGGCTCTAATACTCCAGTAAGTCCAGGAGCAGCTGCTAAGTCTATTTAAATTATACTTTGTACTAAGCTCAAATTGTCAATAAAGGACCTTTTTCCTTCTATAAAATGCCCTGATTTTTTTTTTCAGGGTAAGTTTAAGCAGGAACAACCTGAAGTTATTTTGTCTTTCAGGTATGGGTAAGCATAATATTTCTACACTTTTTATTTGAAGCCTATTGCCATCTTCAACTGACTTACCAGATTTGGAGAACTCATTTCAAGGGTCTGTAAAACCCTGAAATCAGGCTAAAAGAAGCTGGTGCAAAATACTTTATTCACAGCTTTGATATGTCCAATACATGCAATTATTTTTATGTTCTTTGAGGCTGAACCACTATAAGGCTTTGAGGTTGAAATCATGAATCACTTGAGACAATCAGAAAATAAAGGCTTGCACTGATCAAGGGCTTTTATTGCTGAAATTACAACTCAAGCTTGACCACAAATAGACATCCCTTTTCTAGTGGTGGAATTTACATTTTTGAAGTCTGTAATGTGAGTCCTGCAGGAATTAGTAAATCCTCTACCCATTTTGATTTGTGGAAACCCCTGGACTACTTTCCTTCCCCTGGAACATTTTTTGTGAAGGTGCAGAGCACTGCACAGCAAATTTAGTTATCCTGGCTAGCTTGTTTTTCAGTCATCTTTAAAATAGTCTGCAGTGTGTCAGACATCCAGAAAAAAAAAATTAAAGAAACTCTGTTAGGATTTGAAAAGTGTGATCTGGGATGGAGGAGAAAGTGGCATCAGAATGATTTGCTGCATGAATCACTGTGAGTAAGTGTCCTTTACGTACTTGCCTGGGGTTGTAAAAGTCTGGAGTCAGAGCCTGAGGGGGTTCCTGCCTTTTCCTCCCCTGGCCCTGCTGCAGTCATCCTGCAGTGTAGGAAGCACAGCCCAGGGTCACGGTGACTGGCTACATGGGACAGTGTGGGAGAGAAAGAAACGCCTTAAAGAGGAAGAAATAGCCACCATTTCTTCTTCTGTGCTCCCCTAACTGTTCTTTATCATTAAAACCTGATGAAGTAGACTTTGGAAAGTGCCCCAACCATTCAGGCTGAGTTTTATCCTGCAGTTCCCTGCATGGGAACCCCAAGTCTGCATCTGCAGCAATTAACCTTGGTCATCTCCTGACCAGGGCACATTAAAACCTCAGGGCTTCCTCTGGCTGCTCATCAGGGCACTGCAGCTCTGCCCCTGCCCCAGCAGAGGTGTTGGCACTGTGGCTTTCCTTGGCACAGGGTGACAGTGGCACTGGGGAGCCAAGCTGCTTCCTTCCCCCTCTGCCCTCCCCAAACCCTTCTGGAGTTCTGGGGGAAGCAGGGAATGCAGAACACTCTGCTGGAGCCCTGGTTACTGAGAATTTCAGACTTTCTGTGCTGACAGGCACTGACCCCCAGGAGAACACTGCATTTGAGCTGAGGCCATGGAGAAGGCTTCAAAAATTGAATTATAGAATTGGACTTGATATTGTGATATTGTGGGTGTGGAGTTTGAATAAAAGTGTGTAATATCACATGGTGGAAAACTTAGAGCTTAAGGGTTTAGAATATAGTAATATATATAAAGAAAAATGGAGGTTGTAGGGCAGAGGCTGGTCCTTCTTCGCCTTCTTCTCCATGGGTTTGGGTGGGTTTTGTAATTGGATCTTTGTAAAAAGTTGTAATCTTTGTAATTTGGACTTTGTAAAAAGTCCCCTTTGTGGGTCACGGGTGGTTGGTTATTGGCTTAAAAGTAAAAATAATTTAGGTGCCATTTCTTGATTGGACAGTTTATCATTAAAAGGTCTTGTAGGAAGAGAGATGGGGCTCCATTTTTAGCTTGTTAGATTTAAGTGCTGTAGAACTGACACTTTGTGAGACTGTGGCATAGACAAGAACTAATAAACACCTGAGTCCCAACAAGAAACACCATCCCACACATTAAATCTTTCCTTGGCAAAAGGAAGCAAAGACTCCATTAAGTGATGGTCCCATGTGAGGAGGACATATCAGGGCTGGGACCTCCCTGAAGAAACAGAGGTAACAAAAGCAGCTAGAAGCTGGAGAAATCCCTGGGGAAGAAAGAAAAAATGAAGATAAAACTTGACAATAGTGCACCAAGCAGGACAGACCCAGAGCAGATTCCCTGCGAGCTCCTGGGGACACCCTTGCCAAGGGGGAGTGTAGGGGGATGGAATATAAGGAAATAAAGATAGTGTAGAAAGTAATCTCACCCCTAAGGAGTTGCAGCTGGGCCAATTATCAAAGATCAGGAGCAGGCCTGACTTTAATAGGTCACAGCTGTGAGCAATGAGAAGAAGATGCTATAAAAGAGTGGGGTGGGTGGGTGGGAAGGGAGCTGGGGTCGGTTGGCTGCTGTGTGAAGAGGAAAGAGTCAGTGCTCTGAGGAGCTGCCCATGACAAACACCAAGGAGGTGTGAGACTTTTGTGGTAAGGAGACAGCAGTATGGAACCCCTGCAATAAGATGATAGCAGGGGAGGACCCCAAAAGAGTCTCCAAAGAGTTGAGGTGCTTTCTTTATGGAGGTTTTTCTCCTTATTCATAAAGTAGACGTGGAGCTAGCCAGACTCCTCTGATTTTTGCATCTCATTAGCAAAAGGGAAGAAGCAGATCATCCTAAAAGGGGAGTTGGGAAAATGAATTGGATTAAAATTTCTTCTTTGAGACTTTGAGCTGGGAATACTTTTAGTGCCACCTAAAACAATTGAATCTATCTTTGGAGTGTCCCAAGGGTGGAGTGAAGAATGCTCAGAATATTGCTGGTAAAGTGGGGAGCAAAAAAAAGGGAGTTGAACCAATCAAATGGATTATCCAATAAACAAAATTCATGGCTGACAATATTCCTGCAGATGAAGTAGTGGGAAAATTCAATAGACTATTAAAAGAGGGAACAGAAAAGTATCTTTTTTCACTCCTCTTTGGAACTTGAGAGCAGGCAAATGTAATGAAGTACAGCAAGTGCATTATGCCAAGAGTTTTGCAAAACATTTTTAAAGTGTGATTGAAATGTTTTTGTGTAGATTGGAAGTTGATTATAGTACTCTAAACCCAGAACTGGAGTTGAGAGGTATCTAAAGATCTTAACAGTTCACTTTTCATTCACAAGGTCTCCACACTGAGCCTTCAGAAAACAAAATAACACAGCTGAAATAAACCTTACAATGTAAAATGGACCATAATGCTCATAATACAGTTATTTTTGTGCTAGTCAGTGTTTGAGTGAATGCCCATGTTTCCTCAAATTGAGCAAAATACAAAAATCAATGTAGCATGGGGAGGAAGGTCTGGAGCTGGCTTTAGTTTGTCCTTGTGTGAACAAAATGAATCAGCCTCTGCTCTGAATGCTTCTCTGATGTGGGTCCTGGGATTGCTTCTTTGGACATCCTGTGGACCAGCAGTTTTATTGGAGGACAGCTGGATTTTAGGGAATGAAGAGATATTTATACAGAGCAGCACAAAAAGACTGGCATATTTTGGTCTATTTGGTATATTTTTTTCCCCCTCCAGCCTCTTTTTTAGTGGTGGGCAAGAGGTTGGTAGGCACTGGATTTTCAGGTCTTATCCTTTGAACAACCCTGTCTGGCCAGTCCTGTGCCCAGCTCAGATGCCTCCAGTGATCCTGGAGCACTGTGATGAGTTGGGGAGGAGCATTGCCTCAGCTTCTGACTTTGGAACAGATTTTCTGCACTTGCTGTGTGTTTTCTCCCTTTACAAAGAGCATTTAGCTGTTCAGTGAGATGTAGCTCACTTGGAGCTAATGGATAGCTCAGAGACACCTTTGTGTGGGAAGTCACTTAAAAAAAAATGAAACATTTGTTTTGGTAGGAATTCTTTAGCTTGCTTTATAAACTGTGGATTTTACAGACTTGGGCTTCTGGGAAAATATAGTTCAGGTGAATAAAGCAGAAAACTTGCTGCAGCAAAGCTGATTGGAGACAACCTCTTCTACAATAGTAATGAGATTTTATTCATGTAGTACCTCATGTGTCTGCAAAAGCTATATCCCATGTATTTACTCCAAAGCAGTTCTGTCCTGAGGAACAAAGGATGTTGTTTTTCCAAGGTGATGGAGGATTTCCAGATGTCTTCTGACTTTGGATTATCCCCAGGATATTAGAAAATCAGGTTCAGGATTTATTCAAGAGGGAACAAGCAGCAGTGAGTTTATTCAGCAGAAGTTGCAAACAGTCAGTGCACAAATGAAAAGCCTCTGGATGTGAGCATTGGGAAGTCTTTTAAAGGCTCTGTAATGTTGGGCACAGGGTTTGTTCTTTCTGATGATGTGTTTTTATTAGAGGGGAAAGCAAAATATCAGTGTCAAGCCATGTGCCCCTGGGAGAGGGAGGGAGCAGAAACTTTCCAGCAGGGGTGGGAAGAAGGAAGGTGTTGTATGAGGAGTTTAGGGGAGTTAAATGGCCTTTTTGAATGAAAATGTGTAAGGGGATAGAATATAAGACAATAAAGATGGTGTAGAAAGTAATCTCACCCCTAAGGAGTTGCAGCTGGGCCAATTAGCAAAGATGAGGAGCAGGCCTGACTTTAACAGGTCACAGCTGTGAGCAATGAGAAGAAAATGCTATAAAAGAGTGGGGGTGGGTGGGTGGGAAGGGAGCTGGAGTCAGTTGGCTGCTGTGTGAAGAGGAAAGAGTCAGTGCTCTGAGGAGCTGCCCACGAGGAACACCAAGGAGGTGTGAAACTTTTGTGATAAGGAGACAGCAGTATGGAACCCCTGCAATAAGATGGCAACAAACATGTAGAATGAATTCCTTAAGTTTTAGCTGGTGCAGGATGTTGAGATGCAGAAGGAGAAGGTGTAGCATTCACATTCTCTGCACAGAGAGAGACAGAATTCTCTCTCCCAGGATTTTTCCTGGAGAAGCACAGAGAGAAGAAGAGAAAACAATTCTTATGTCTACTTGCTGCTCCTGTTGGTTTTGCACATGGGGAATGTGTTATGGAGATTGTTTGCCTGAAGGGATTTGTCAGTTGGATTCTGCTGAGGGTTGTTTGGTTTCCTTGGCCAGCTGGGTCAAAGCTGTGTCCTGGCTGTCTCAGACAGTCACAGGCTTTTCTTTAGTATCTCTTTAGTGTAGTTATGATACAGTATTACTGTGATATATTATAATTTTAATAAAGCAATTGTTCAGCCTTCTGAATAAGTGGAATCAGAGCTGATTATTCCCTGTCTGGGGTTCACCTGTTTCATCAGTAGAAAGTTCAGAAGAGATTTTTGGGATTGGGCAGTTGGTTTTCTACCCCTCAGGCTCAGCAGCTTCTGTGCTGCTCTGAGATGGTGTTTGGGGAGCTCTATCCCCTCCTTGTGCATTTCCCCAGGTCCCCCCCATGGCTGGGCTGGGATCCTGCCCCTTTTATCCCACTGGCACAGCCAGATGGGGCCAGCAGAGATCTCTGCAAAGCCCAGCTCCATCACAGGCTGAGCAATATTCATGGGAGCTGCAACCTTGTCCACCTCTGCAGAGCTGCTCATGTTCCATCTTGCTACAAACACTAATACAAGACAGCTTCTTAAGCACTAAATTACAACTGAATATTTTGCATATAAACATTTATTTTCTTCACTGTTATCTAGCTCAAAGCTGACCATTTTTCTGCTAGAATGTTGCAGAAGCAACTTGGCTTTTCTTTTTTTTTTCCCCTGCTGGATGAAGCAGTTCAGGTGGATTTATTTGCTATTACTTAGAGCATTAAAACAAGGTTTTTACACTGGCTTCAGGGGGAATTTCTTGCCCTATTATTTATGGCAGGTGTGAATTAATGGGGGAGCTGGTTTGGCTTCCATTCTGTTTTGCAGGGCTGATTTAGACTTGCAGCAGTTTTTAAAATCTTTGCAATTGGCCAAACTATTTTTTGGCAATTATGTTAGATAGGAAGGGTAAAGATATTAATTTAAATGGGTTGGAAAATTGCACAGCCTATTTTCATCCCACACCAACTCTATAGAAGTTGGTGTTTTTTTTCTTTCTGGTGAAAAAAATCCAAAGTTTGGAAAACTTGAGGGTATAGCTTGAGAGGCAACTGTAAAAAGTGCAGTCAGAGTCATTGTTTTAACACACAATGTCAAAAATTGGTTTTACCTGCTCTTGTGACGCCTTGTTTATCTGGTATGGCAAACTCAGTGTGCAAAGAGCATGGTGAGGTACGGGCAAATTATTTTGTGATTGGCATAGTATGACCTCTCTTACTTATTATTCATGGATACTTGGGGTTTGAGTTGCTTTCATTTCTGCTCTAAGTCTGAAATTTGGAAAGCAAATGATCTTTAATCATCTGCTGAAACTGTGGTTTGCCACGATTAAATGTAGGATTAATGCCTGAAAGTGAGGATTTCTGCAGAAAAAGCAGGATAACCAAAGCCTGGGCTTGTCCCATAGACCTGTACCTGCTTTTTGCTCTGGGGTTCAGTGAGCAGTGACTCTCTAAGAGTCTGTAAGAATAATAAAGCACTAGAATGCTCTTCCCAGGGAGGTGGTGGAATCACCATCTCTGGATGTGTTTAAAAACAGACTGGCCATGGCACTTGGTGCTATGGTCTGGTTGAGGTGTTAGGGCACAGGTTGGACTCGATGATCTGGGAGATCTCATCCAGCCTCATCATTCTGTGACTCTGAGATTCACTGCTCTATTGCATCAGGTGCCCATGCAGTGGTGTTTTACTGGGGAAGTGTGGCTCTGAGAGTGACCCCAAGCAAGGGGCTGTGGGGGACAAAAGAGCTGACTTTCATTCTCCATGAGTTTCAGGCTGGGGAAGGTGGTTGGCTTGCCAGGTTTGAGTTCAGAGGTGCTAATTGTCCTTACCCAGTTTGAGCCCTGCTGCTCAGAGCTGTCACTGCAGGGGAGGGGGCAGTTAAATCTTTGTGGCTCAGCCTGGTGAGCAGGGACTGGGGAGGAGCCACTGGTGGTGCTGGGGTGATCTGTGTAAAAAATATTTAATTTTTAAAGCATCTTATGGATCTTGTCAGGAAGGGAAGGCTGTGGTTGGGAATGGCTGTTCCTTGCTGCTCTTCCCATTGAAATCTGGAGCTGCTTTTGATGTTTGGTATCTTATGAGCTATACAAGCTTATGTTCAGAAAGATGTGGTTTGGAAACTCAGTGCTGACTGCATGAGAATAAATTACATGTGGTAAGAACTGTGGAGAAGCCTTGTGAAACTTCTGGAAGGTCTGTGGTGCTCAAAATGATGGTGAGTGAGATGTTCTGTAGAACATTCTCACTTTGTACACCCTCTGCACACGCTGAATTCAAAATAAAACATTTCCAGCAGACACCCAGAGTTACTGCTGGTTGTCCTCCAGCATAACAACCTGGTCTAGTGCAAGGTGCCCCTGCCCATTGCAGTGGATTTGGAACAAGATGATGTTTAAGGTGGTTTCCAAGCCAAGCCATACTGTGATAAAAGTCCTTTTTGTGGTTAACTCCCATTGCACGTGGCATCTTAACACCTGGCTGGAGGAACAGTGCTTCCCTGAGGCAGCAGCTAGGGAAATGAATGGATATGTTTGTATAACTTTGAGTTCAAGGATATTTCTGTCAGACTTGAATGCATCAGTTGATTTGTGTTTATTTTTGGGATACGGGGAAAAATGAAGTTTTCCTGTAGGCTTTATTAGAGCATGGAGTGGAATATGTAAGGCAAGATTTAAAACTAAATAGCCTATTGTTTCCTGAGGTGTTTTCAATCATGAAGCCTTGCAGTTAGTTTCCCCTCCCTCCATCTGCAGTGCTGAACCCTGTGAAACACATCCAGCTCTCTGCTGATACCTGACTCCCTTATCTCTGCACTCTTATGAACTGCAGAATGTCTTCCAGCCCTGGAAAAGCACACTTGGCCTGTGACAAAACTCTTCCTCATCTGTTTGTGAAGTCTTGTGCCAGCTCTGTGGCATGGCAAGGCACAGGGGAAAGCTCCTGGGGGCTGCAGATGCTGGGCAGGAGCACAGCCTGGCACTGACAGAGCTGCTCTGCTCTGTGTGGGGTGAGAGGGCACTGGAGCTGGGCTCTGGCAGCTGAGCACTGAGCATTCCTAAGGCTGCTCTAAGGAGGATTCAAACACCACTAAGTCAGGCTTGCTCACAGCTGAGCCTGCCTAGGTGTCATCTGGGTAAATGGAAGTGACTCCAGCTCCAGACAGGATTATGCAACTGGGACCTAAGTGGTTCTCAAAAGGAGAATTACAGAATCCCAGAATGGTTTGGGTTGGAAGGGACCTTAGTTCATCTCATTCTACCCTCTGCCATGGGCAGGGACACCTTCCATTAGACCAGGTTGCTCCAAGCCCTGTCCATTTTTAGATTTCTGCACATCCAGAGATGGTGTGTCCATAAACTCTCTGGGCAGCTGTGCAGTGCCTCTCCTCCCTTATAGTGAAGATTTCTTCACAATATCAAACCTAAATCATTCCCCCTGACCTATCACTGCATGCCCTTGTGAGAAGTCCCTCTCCAGAAGGCTCCACTTTAATAAGAAAGGAATTAGAGCTGGGGCTGGTTTTGCAGCTTTACTTTTCTGGGATGGCAGCAGCTTTGCTGTTTCAGTGGTTTGGTCCCAGCTTTTCCATCAGCTGAGCAGGGCAGTCAGCAATGGGACAGGTGGGACCTGGTGGCAGGACACAGTGCCATGGGGCAGGGGAAGCTGGGCCCAGCCCTGGTGTGGGAGGAACTGCAGACAGTGGGATTTTCTGGCTGGATGGACAGGCTGCCTCCTGCTTGCTGAGCAGGGCTGGAGGAGCTGACATCTGTGACAGTCTCTGGGATCCTTATTCCCAGGGCAGTCCACCTCCTTGTGCCCTGTGTGCTGCTTGGTGTGATAAGAACTGAGGGATAAAAATGGTCTTGATGCCAGGTCTTGCTTCACAAGGCAGGAGTGAGTTCAGAAAGCAGCAAGAAGTCAGGAAAATCTGCCTTTTCTTCTAGCTCAGTAAAGGGGCAGTCAGCAGTGAGGGTGTCCCTGCAGACCCTGCTCCTGACCTTGGCACTCATGCATGGAGTGGCTGTGTCAGCTTCCTTGTCCTGCCTCCTCTCTTGTCCATAGCCAGAGATTGTTTTAGTCTTGAGGCATTGCTGAGTGAAAAAGAGGAGGAAAAAACTTATTTAAAATATAGAGAGAGCTAGTGCAGCTCTCTGTCAGCTCCAGATCATCCCCAGTTGGGAGGGTTGCAGGAGGGGTGTGGAGAGGCAGAACTGGCTGTTTTATAGAGACAGGCACATCAAACAGCAGTGGCAATGTAGGGGAATAATGCAATGGATTTATAGGCTTCAAATGCCTTCCCCAAACTGCTATGCAGGCTGTCACTAAAATGGAAAATAGATATAAGGTTGTATAATGTACCCACAAAGTAGTGTGTGATTTAACAGCAGTACTTACCATTTGCATTGAAACAGGCTGCAATTGCTAAAATCAGAGGGGAAGCCTGAAGTCCTAATGTTTAATGGTGGATATGGCTGTAGAGAGCAAAATTCTGCTGGCTGGGGCTGATTAATTCTGTATGGCAAAAGATATAAGATAAAGTGGTCTGCATACCAGGATCAATTGCTGTGGGAAGAAACATATGAACATATTTTTTTTTTCCCCCTTGACAGGCAAGTTCTCAATCCTGAGACATTGGAGCGTTCTGCCTTCAATTTTAAGGTTATGAACACACAAAATCCTGACAACTCTGTTATTCATCAGGCTGAATTCTTACTCATATGTACCAAATGTATGGGCAGGCTAAATGGATCTATCAGCCCTGATTTGAGCAGAATATTCTGCCTTGTTAATTTATTTATTTAAGAGGATTAAAGAGAGTCTGAACAGCCATCCTGGGTTCCCTGAGGAATTTAGTAGTTTGGGGCAAGAAGGGCCATTACAGTGGAGTGATGAGATCTTTGTCATGTTTGTTCTTGTATCAAGCTTAGGGCCTCATGCTCATGCCATTGTAGGTTCCTCCAAATGAACTTCTAAACCCAAAGTTAATTCATCATGTCTCTTGATGGTCTATTTCCCTGTTTAATTAATTTCCCTGTTTAATTACCACATTTTTAACAATAGGTACCATTTTTTTTTCCTATAGGGATTTTTGTTTTAGCTTCTGATTTTCAACTCTTGCTGGCATTTCTAATTTAGAGAGCACAAGACAAAGCACTTTCTTCCTCCACCATGCAAAGAAGGAGTAAAATTCTCCAGACTTGTGCATTTGTTTGTTGATCACTGAAGTTTTGAAAAATCCAAGCAGGTTATTTTTAAAATTGTGTTTTCTCTCTTGCAGTGGTAAATAAACTTGTGCTTCCTATTTTAGTTAATACCTCTGCTATCATTGCTCCCTTCCTCATGAAAGTTTTATGTCCTTGTAAGAGAAGTTGTGCAGTCACAGATGATGACAGTTAGCAAAGTGTTCACATCTCCCCAGAAAATTGTGTTAAATTGGGCTCTGGGAAGGAGAGAAGAGCTGTGCTTGTGCTCTCAGTATTGCATCTACATCTCTGGGGTTGTTACCATAGCTCAGTGATTTAAAAGAGTTAATATTCAGAGCTTTAAAGTGGATAAAAACAGAGAGAAAGATGGAATAAGAGAGGGTGCCCCTGGTTAATAGGGACTGGAGTGCACTGGAATTGGTTGCTTAAATAACAACCAGGAGTGAACTTGTTCACCAGCCTACTCCTTTATGCTGATCTTCTCTTATTTTATTCCCCAATCTATCACAGCAATTATGCATCACTGAACACCTGGACATTATAAAGCCTTTTTTGGTACTTTCCAGGAGACTCAAACTTGTACTGTTGGCCTGTTTTATGTTTTGCAAAGAATTTGGACTCATGTAACCAAATTTTACACAGAGCTGACCAGGGGTTTCAGCACCTGAGCACCTCCTGAATCCATCCCTCCTGCCCAGCTGGGAGAGCCCCAGGCTGAGTGCTCTGCCCCTCTTGTGCTGGTGGGAAAATTGCTGTTCTTTATTCTTCTGACTTCCTTCACCACTTGCCTTTTTGATGTTTTTCAAATTTACTGCTTTTATTGCTTCAGTATTAGAAGCATTTAATTAACTCAGTGAAGGAGATTCCAAGGAGATTTAGCATTTTTTAATATCTATTTCTTTGCTCAATTTTGCTGTGTTTAGATCCGTAGCAGCACTGGCCACTAAAATTTTCCTTGGGACCACCAGCTTCCCCAGGAGCTGGTGTGTCAACTCTCCATTCCCTTTGGGAACCCTGGACAGACATTCCAATTTGCAGAGCAAAGACAACTTTCCACTTAGGACAGTGCCTGGCCTGCAGGGAGATCAGGAAGGTGGTTAAAAACCATAGAGTTTCAGTCTTGTGAGAAATTTCCTCATATTTGTATTTTCGTTTCTTCTGCATCAGCATGAAAATAAATATATTCAATATTTCTAATCAGAATTGTATTTTCAAATATATTTTTGGGTATTTTTCTGTTAGTTTTCTGTCTGTGCTTTTAAGCTTTTAAATTAATAATGTTTCTCTTTTTTTGTTTAGAATACAGAAATATTGGATAGCTCCGCTTGTCTTTAAAATAGATTATTTAAAATATTTTAGAACAGCTGCTTTTGAGCAATTGAGTCATCTTATTTTTTAGATTAGAATCTCTTGTTTGTTCTGTGATGAAATGCTTTGGCACTTGGAACAAGAAATTAAGATAAATATTCAGCATACAAACCACAAGACAGGTGTTTTTTCCAGCATCCTTCTTCCAGAGAAGTGCCATATTTCTTCTCCAGACATGTTTTTGTGCTTTTATAAATTACTCCAGAGTCGGAAATTTCCATGGTTTTTCAAAAATGTTTCACCCTCTGATTCCCTGCAATTCCTCATGCTTCAAAAAATTGCTTTTAAATCAGTGGAGAAGACTGGAAACTCCTCGGTGCCTTCCTTTTACCTGGCTACAATGGGTGGAGCACAGTGGGAATGAACAGAGAAGTGATACATTGATTTTTGTAGGAGAAATCCTCCCACCCAGAGCCATGGGTGCACACAAACCCAGGAGTGTGGCACTTGTGGGTTATCCCAGAGGGCAAATCCCAGTGCCCAGCTGACAGGAGGGTGGCAGAGCAGGATTGTGTGCCAGGCCAGCCCCAGGACATTTTCAAAAATTTTTCACCCTCTGATTCCTTGAAATTCCTTATGCTTCAGAAAATTGAGTTTAAATCAGTGGAGAAGACTGGAAACTCCTTGGTGCCTTCCTTTTACCTGTCTACAATTGGTGGAGCACACCTGGGAATGAACAGAGAAGTGATACATTGATTTTTGTGGTACATTGATTTTTGTAGGAGAAGTCCTCCCACCCAGAGCCATGGGTACACACAAACCCAGGAGTGTGGCACTTGTGGGTTATTCCAGAGGGAAATCTCAGTGCCCAGCCCCTGGCTGACAGGAGGATGTGTGCCAGGCCAGCCCCAGGACATTTTCAAAAATTTTTCACCCTCTGATTCCTTGAAATTCCTTATGCTTCAGAAAATTGAGTTTAAATCAGTGGAGAAGACTGGAAACTCCTTGGTGCCTTTCTTTTACCTGTCTACAATTGGTGGAGCACACCTGGGAATGAACAGAGAGGTGATACATTGATTTTTGTAGGAGAAATCCTCCCACCCAGAGCCATGGGTGCACACAAACCCAGGAGTGTGGCACTTGTGGGTTATTCCAGAGGGAAATCCCAGTGCCCAGCTGACAGGAGGGTGGCAGAGCAGGGCTGTGTGCCAGGCCAGCCCCAGGACACGCTGCTGGCAGGGCCAGCTGTGGCTGCAGCTGGAGTGGCAGCTGCTGTCACTGTGCCTGCAGCTCCAGAGGGGAATGAGGCTGAGACAGAGCTCTCAGCTGTGGATCCACACTCAGGGCAGCACTCAGAGCTGAAAAACAGCAGGTAGCTCGCCTGGAAGAGAAAAATGATTGGTTATTTGTTTGGTTTGTGCTGAGCTGGAAGAGTTTGCCTTCTTTTCCAAGTGGACAGCTCTGTTTCCAGGGCTGCTTCCTCTGCTTCACCTGGGGTTTGGCTGCTTAAGCAGCAGCAGCACTCAGCAATTGCAGAAATCCACAGGAGTTAGAAGAGTGTAGAAGCCCTGGTTTTATAAATGGCAGCTTGGAGAGCATCAGGTCCTCGTGGTGGTGAGGAGAGTCCTCCCAGAGGAGAGCACACAGCCCAGGGCTCTCCTGGCAGTGTCTGTGTGTCCCCTTTAGCCCAGGGGCTCTCCTGGCAGTGTCTGTGTGTCCCCTTCAGCCCAGGGCTCTCCTGGCAGTGTCTGTGTGTCCCCTTTAGCCCAGGGCTCTCCTGGCAGTGTCTGTGTGTCCCCTTTAGCCCAGGGGCTCTCCTGGCAGTGTCTGTGTGTCCCTTACCGGCTCCTGGCAGGTCTGTTCCCCTTTAGCCCAGGGCTCCCCTGGCAGTGTCTGTGTGTCCCCTTCAGCCCAGGGCTCCCCTGGCAGTGTCTGTGTGTCCCCTTCAGCCCAGGGCTCTCCTGGCAGTGTCTGTGTGTCCCCTTTAGCCCAGGGCTCTCCTGGCAGTGTCTGTGTGTCCCGTTCAGCCCAGGGCTCTCCTGGCAGTGTCTGTGTGTCCCCTTCAGCCCAGGGCTCCCCTGGCAGTGTCTGTGTGTCCCGTTCAGCCCAGGGCTCCCCTGGCAGTGTCTGTGTGTCCCCTTCAGCCCAGGGCTCTCCTGGCAGTGTCTGTGTCCCCTTTCCTGCCCACTCCAGTCACTCTGAACCCTCCTGGAGGGAAGCAGAGCTCAGCCCTGATGAGAGCAAGAATTGGTGGCTGTTTCTGCACCATTTGCATTTATCCACCCCTAAATATTTCTGCTGCTGGACTGGGTGACCCTGGACAGGTGCACAGCTTTGCACTGTGTTTTTAGTAAAACACAACCTTTGTTTATGTTTCTATTCTCTGTGCTGCATCCAGGTACTGTTAATGTGTTCAAGTCAAATATTCAGTTTTGGGGACAAGGGTGGCTCTGAATGTCCCCACGCCACCTGGTTTAACAAGGTCTGTGTCTGCTGGGAGAGACTGCTGTGGAAAAGGTAAAATCTCACTTGGCTGTGCCACAGATCTCTCTGCTGGAGTTTATATATCCTGAAAGTAGCCCTGGGAAATCCTGAAGTCTGTTTTGAGTGAGCAGCTGCTCTGAAAATTGACCCACACTACAATATCAAATTGGGGACATTGTCTCAAGTGCTCTTTCCTCCTTCTCTGCTACTTGTCACTTGACCCAGGTTGTTTGGAGGTCCCTTGTACTCATTCTCTGCTACAGTCCACAGAAAAAGAAAGACTGGGTTTGTTTGTTTGTTTTAAATCAGTGAGTTGCTTTTTTCTTTAGGTTTTTTTCTTTCTTTCTTTTTGAAAGCTTTTGTAGCTCTTTTTCCCTTAAGGGGATAGGGATTTTTGAATTTTAATTTTTTTTTTTAATAAGGAAAAATAACTATTTCTGTAATGATTATAGAACTGCTGAAGGTAGCAAAATACATTTATTTATATGGATGGAGATCAAGGACAAATGCATCTTTCACTGTATTTATAACCTTCAGTATAATGTGCTTGAAAATAAACACCATTGATTTTGCCTAGGCCACTGCCTGACCTGGGCATCCTGTGAATGTGCTGTTCAGTGCCCCAGGTGTAGGAAGTTCCCTTTCTTCTCCCCTAATTCCTATTTTGCTGATCCCCCTTTGCAGTTTTATAGAATTTCTATTTCTCTAGCTCTTGATGAGCCAACAGAGCACACAAGATTGCATTGGCTCCTTCCTACATAACATTAAATTAAATGCATTTTTCTTTCTGGAGTTTAGCTATGGCATGGACAGGGTCATGTCTCTTGATTTAAGTATTTGTTTCTCAATTTAATTCCAGTGGTCTTCCTACAAATTCCCTTGCCTTGAAGTGCCTTGATGCAATAAGAGCTCTCAGAATACTGTCCCATGCCATGCTGGTTCTTGACTTCCTGAGGGAAAAGCAGTGGGTGTAGAGATTTTCCTCCTATTTTTAATTTTTTTGTTTGTTTTAAGAATCATTATGCTCTGAGGTCTCACTTTCTCAGGTATCTGGCATGTAGTAAAAATTTAAACCCAGTTTGTAATTCCTGGAAAAATTAGCTGGTTCTCAATGAAATCACCTGCAAGCTAATTATAATTCCTTTAAGAGTTCTGTACTTGTTGCTGGTGGAATTCATGCCCTTTCTCTGTTACACTGCCTTATCTTGGATGTCAGCTCTGTCCAATGTTCTCCTCTGTCCAAATAACAGGATTCACAGGCTCTCACCCTTCTCTAGTGTCTGTAACATCACTCTTGGTCTCTTATCCTCTTGTTATTACCAAAGCCTCCCTTTTTAAACACTGGATATTTATTTTTTCCTCAAAATGCAACATTTTCCTCCTGTCATGAAGCAACTGACTTAAAGATTTTCAAAGGCTCTTTCAGAAAGGCTGGGAATTAGATTCTGGTGGAGACCTTAATAAAAAATTGAAGAGCTCATGTATTAACATACATTGATTTATTCATAGTGTTTCATTACAAATAAGTGAGGATCCCATAATATCAAAAAAGGTTAGGAGAGCAGCAGAGCACGGTACATTATATTGACAGCTCTGTTGAAATTGAGCTGCCTGGGGATTGAATTTGGAGCTCAGGCAAGGAATTGGCTGGTAAATAAGTCATGAGTTTCCCTTGAAGTGTCTGTACATCAGGAGGGTTGCCATGGGTGAGCATGCTGAGCTCAGGCAGGTTTCAAGGTGTGCTCAGGACATCCTCCAGGTCTGGAGCCCTCCTGGCTTCAACCTGGCTTAAACCAGAGCCTGCACCCTGTGTAAATCTGCACTCTGAGGCTCAGAATGAGGGCAGGGAAAGGACAGCAGAAGCTGGTTCCCACAGAGAGAAGGGCTTTTGTCTAAACATGTGGGGATCTTTATTTCATTTAAACATGTTAATTCACTTCAGCATCTTCTCTGTAGCACAGGAAAAGGCCTCCAAAGCTTTTGTTGTCACAAAAAGGCTTCCATTGTTTTCAGCTGCCTTTTGAGGAGATGATTTGCCAAAGGAACCGTACCCACGTTGGCACTGAGGGTTTTCATGAGCTGTGGGGTCTGCATGGGTGATTCTCATGTGAAAATCTGCTGGCCATGCTGTGTGCTCTGGTTTGATGACAGAAGTTCTGAGCTTGGATGTTGCCCTGATTTTTTTAGTTTTTCTAAGCCTTCTTATGTTTGTTTACATTCTTCATGAACTTTCTCACACACTTTTTGTAAATAACTTATTTTTTGCATTCTTTTATGGAGGAGGAGAAATTTGATGGACTGTTGGTTTGTCCAGTGCCATTGGAGAGGTGGCACTGTCACCCTCCAACCCAGTGTCACTTTTGGAAGTCTATAAATGTTAGAGTCAGGAATTAAAAGTTCTCTTTTTCCCTTGAGAGAGCTGCGTGTGCATGTTGTGTTATTTCATGTCCTATAGTGACACTTGGGAGCATAAAGCAACTCTTTACATCTTTTGTTGTGCTTGTGCTGAGGCTTTAGCTGAGAGAGGAAATTAGTTTTTCCCTGAGCAAAGCCTTGGAAAGATTGCCATGTTGGTTTGACAGCACCCAAACACAGAACAGCTGGTGGGAGATTCGGAAACAACCCTGAAATAATTCCTTGTGTTTGCAGCTCAGCCTCGAGAGGTGACAGAGCAGGGAGTGGCCAGGTGCAGAAGGCCCCTGACCCCCTCCTGTCCTTGTTCTTCCTTTGCAGATCACATACAAGGCTGTTGGGTCTCTGGATCCCAGTGCTGACCTGTCCAGCCAGAGAGGGAAAGTCTTCAAGCTGCGGAACGAAACCCATCACCTCTTTGTGGGGCTGTACCCAGGCACCACCTACTCCTTCACCATCAAAGCCAGCACAGTCAAGGGCTTTGGGCCACCCATCACCACCAGGATTGCCACCAAGATTTCAGGTACTGCCTTGGAGAAGAAGGAAAGAAAAGTAAAATTTAGGGCTTTGTGCTTTAGACTCAAAGCTGATGCATAAAATTGATAAAAATGCTCAGCTTAATGTCTCTCCAAGTTTCATAGGGAAGAGTTCTGAAATAGCCACTGACCTTTGTTTATTTGGGCTACAATTACAGGGGTTAATTTGTGGGTGTCCTGAGTGTCCCTGGATATCTGTGGAGCATTTCAAATGAGAACCATCATTAGTTCCACAAATGAACTACCCTTATAGTAATTCTTGTTAGCATTATCTGCCTGGCTGGGGAAACCCCTCCTGTAATGTGGTTTTTATTTTCAGGATGTACCAAAATGGATGTAATGAGGTAATGGAATTAAAGAGACTAAAAATAAAGGAGTAAAGCTGTTTTTTCTTGGGTTTTTTAATGGGTAAGAGCAGAGAGAGGGCTTGAGGCACATAAGAATATGAAAGGTACTAAAATAAGGAGGCAATGGCAAAAAGGTGTGGAAAAAAAGGGGAAATAGGGCAGTTATAAAAAAAAATGGACTTTAGTGCTGATATTGGGCAGACATATGTGGATTTTAACATTTAGTTGATAGCACTAAAATAGATTTTTCAAACAGAGAGAAAAGCTGTCATTTTTTGGACTATTTTAACAGTTTTTTTCAGTAAAGCCAAAATACACATCTGGAACATTCAGGACACTGGTAATGCTTGAAATTATGGCTGGTTATTGTAGAAAAATTGCACTACAGTATAGATTTTCCACTGGCCTATTTCAAAAATCAGTTAATAATAGCAAGTTGTGAGCAGTAAGTGACAGGGTAAATTTTAAGGAAGCAAAGCACATCTCCTCCCTCTGCTCGGGGTTTGAACCCTTCCCATTTAGCACTCAAGCCCTGAACCACTTGAAGTAAAAGCCATTAAAGTGTCCAAACAGCTCCATGGGCTGTTGGGGGTTCTGCAGCCCTGCTGTGAAGGGGCAGCACAGCGTGCTCTCCATTCCCTAGAGACCAGAGAAACAAAATAACACAGCAATGGTTTGGGGCCCTTTTCTCCTCTGTTTCAGTTTCTTTGTGTTTTATCATCCCATGAGCACTCAAATTGTGTTAGCAGCCTGCATGAGTGCCAACTATATGCATACTGAGCTTGGTTTATTGACTTTTTTACCCCCCATCTTCCGAATATCTGGCTCTCAACAGGTGGTACAAACTCCATGCAAACATCAGGGTCGTCTCTGACATTAGATTCTCTCATTGCATGCTCAAGTTTCTGATACATTTTCCAAATAATTTGAAAATTTCCGTTAAATTTGCTCCAAGCGGCAGCCTTGAGGTTGTTAGGGAGAATAAGGATTTTTGCTCTGACAGGAATGTCCTTGTGAGGCCATATTTTATTTCTGTTTTCACATGGAAAGCCCCCTGTGCTGTAGCAGTGTGTGTATTTGTTTCTAAGGGTGCCCTGGGTCGTGCTGTAGCACTGTCCCTTCTGGCCAGAGCAGGGGCTCAGCAATCCCTGCTGTGCCACCCAGGCCAGCAGGTCGAGGGAGGGAGGGGATTTTTCTGCTTTCCTCCACCCTCATGAGACCTCACCTGCAGCTCTGCATCCAGCTCTGGGGTGCTCAGCACAGCAAGGACCTGGAGCTGTTGGATCAAGTCCAGAGGAGGCCACGGAGATGCCCCAAGGGCTGGAGCCCCTCTGCTCTGAGCCAGGCTGGGAGAGCTGGGGTGCTCCCCTGGAGGGAGCTCATGGCAGTAGAACCATTCTGCAGTAGTACCCAAAGGGGCTCCAGGAGAGCTGGAGAGAGACTTTGGACAAGGACCTGGAGTGACAGGACAAGGGAATGGTTTAACCTGACAGAGGGCAGGTTGATGTTAGGAAGAAATGCCTCCCTGTGAGGGTGTGAGGCCCTGGCACAGGGTGCCCAGAGCAGCTGGGGCTGCCCCTGGATCCCTGGCAGTGCCCAAGGCCAGGCTGGACAGGGCTTGGAGCAGCCTGGGACAGGGGAAGATGTCCCTGCCATGGCAGAGGTGGCACTGGGTGAGCTTTAAGATCCCTTCCAATCAAACCAGTCTGTGATCTCCAGTGACCTCTGGGGTGGAAGACCCCTGGGGATGTGTCTCTTTTCAAGGAGTCACTGCTTCCCCTTGATGGAGAGCACCTTATTCCAGAGAAATCCTTCTTAAGCGGTTGGCATTCACTCTGAACACATCCCCAGCTTATTGACAGGGAAGCCAGCAGCTGAGCTGATAATAGCAGCCCCCATTCTTGACAGTTTTCAGGCATTTAGATAAAAATCCTGATTGTAAACAGGATTACAGTGGAAATCACTATGAGGGGATTAAATATGGGATCCCCCACAATGCAGCTTGCCCTTGTGAGCTACAGATGAACTTGTGTGAATTCTTCTGTTTGCTTTATACTTTAAAGTTATTTCAGCAAAACCTGCATCTTTGTAAGAAATTTGGTGCTGCTCTGACCTCATGGTCTCTTCAGGTCTTCAGCAGTAAAACTTGTCCCAAACAGATGCCTGCTCCTGGGGAAGGAAGAAGCAATAAGTGAAACACATTTCCTAAGGAAAGCTGTCCTACTTTCATGGGATGGTCCTAAGAGGAGATGACAAAGCAGGAGAAACTAGAGTTTGGCTGAGTGGGTTTTTATTCAGTGTGTTTCTGTATTGCTGGGGGGAACATGTCAGGGATGGGGTACCATGGCTGGGCACTGCCCCAGGGTGGCACTGGGATCTCTGCAGCTGCCTGGTGAGTCAGCAGCACTTAAGCACCAGGGTAAAATGTCCTGGGTTTGGGTGCAAAAATAACCTGGCTAATTGGTGCTCCTCTCTTTTCATCTTCTGTGTTACCTAGCACACCCTCCAGCTAATCCAGGGAACACACCTTTAAGCCTGTGCATTAAAATCTCTTAAGATGTGAGAGGGCAAATCCACTGACCAGAGCAGGGAAAAAGATTCAGGATTCATGAGTTCTTTTAGCTGTGCCACTGATTCACTCATCCTAATAGTTTGGGTTTCTTTATAGTGTCTATGCAGTTTCCTTTCCTCACCTCAAGGCCATACTTAAGGCCTTACTAAATCTTAAAAATTCAAGAGGAGATTTTCGGAGCCAGCTTGAAGATTGTCCAATTCCTATTTAATTGGAATGGAAAAAGTGTACAAATATTTGTTGGGAAGGATGAAAGTTTGACAAGAAAGTCTCACAGACATGTGTGCTTAGCAGAACGATTTTTAAATGTAGAGACTGATGAAGGAATAGAGTTGGAAGCAAGTTTTGATATAGAAGAAAAGAATTGCTGAGCCAGTTTTACTGGATAACCAAGGAGGCGAAGGGGTGTGTGAGTTAGAAGGGGTTTTATGGCTTAGAGCAAAGGATAAACCCACCTCAAAAAAGAAGGTTTTTACCAAGCAGGAAGAGAGCACAGGCAAACAAGTCAGCAAATGTGGCAAGTAGAAAAAAGGGCTCAGAATTTTCCACTGCAAGAAAACTGAAAAACAACTTCTAGCTTAAACTGTAATGTACTGACTGTGAGTGATTGGAGAATGGGAACATGAATATGGTAATTATAGTAGTTATGGTAGGCTAGAGATAATAGTTCAGGTATAGATTGGTTCTATGGATTAAGATGCTCAGCAAAGAAAAGTAAATAATGCACTGTAACCAAAACCAAAGGGTCTCCAGGCCTGCCTGCAGCTGGAGCTGTGGGCACAGCTCTGTCACCCACAGCCTGGACTGCTGTAACTCTTGGATACACTAAACTGCATTTTGGAGAGCCCCTGGAGTCCTGCATCCCTCATTTCAGCTCTTACAAATATTGAAGCAGTTTTGATTGTTCTGGTCATAACACCGGGAAGTATTTTGATTTTTTCATTTGACAAATATTAATATAACATTTTATATGTACCATTCAGCTGCCACCCCTGCCAAGGGCAGTGGCTGGTGCCTGATGGAGGTGTTGTCTGTTCTGCTGCAGCTCCGTCCATGCCCGAGTACGACACGGACTCTCCCCTCAATGAGACTGACACCACCATCACCGTCATGCTGAAGCCTGCTCAGTCCCGGGGAGCTCCTGTCAGGTGGGTGTTCTGCCTTCTCTCTTCACACTTCCCTCCTCTCCTTCCTCCCCAGGCTTCCCTAGCTCCTCTCTGATAACGGAGCTGCCTGACTAAAAGGCCAACTCAGCTGTTGATTCTGCCTTTCACACTCTCCTTTCATGAAAGTTCAGCCTCCTTGCCTCCTGCTGTTCACCTCCAGGAGGGATTGCTGCAGGCACTGTTGGGTTATTACCCTCTCAGCATCACTTCAGATGCCTTTGCAGTGCTGGAGCACAGCAGGATGTGGAGCTGGAGACTGAACATCCCCACACCAGGGTGCAGGAGGCTCCAGGTCTCCATCCTGCCCCCTTTTCCATGATGAACAAGGCCTGCTGGTAACTGTTCTAGGAGTGCCTGCCTTGTCCTTAATGCTTGTGGAGGTATTTGCTCAGTTTCTGGGCTAAACACACTCCTCACAGTCGTCATAATCCAGCTGTGCTGCTGGGCTGGCTGTGCAGTGAAGTCCACAGAAAAGGAATTTTGATTTAGTGAGGCTTTGCTAGCACAGACAAGCAGATCCTGCTGCAGAGAAAAGGATTTACAGATCACAGAATCGTTAAGGTTGGAAAAGACCTCCACGACCATGGAGTCCAACCTTTTACCACTCACCACCTTACCAACCACCCCAGAGCACTGAGTGCCATCTGCAGTCATTTCCTGACCACCTCCAGGCATGGTGACTCCACCACCTCTGTGGGCAGCCCCTTCCAATGCCTGACCACCCTTTCTGTGAAGAAATTCTTCCTGATGTCCAACCTGAACCTCTCCTGGCACAGCTTGAGGCCATTTCTTGTCCTGTCCCTCGTGGGAGCAGAGCCTGACTCCCCCTGGCAGCACCCTCCTGTCAGGAGTTGTGGAGAATGAGAAGGTTCCCCCTGAGCCTCCTCTTCTCCAGGTTAAACAATTCCAGCTGCTCCTCCCATGGCTGAGTCTCCAGCCCCTTCCCCAGCTCCATTCCCTTCCCTGGACACACTCCAGCCCCTCAAGGTCTTTCTTGCACAGAGGGGCCCAGAACTGGACACAGGACTCCAGGTGTGACCTCACCAGTGCCAGGTACAGGGGTGCCATCCCTTCCCTGGTCATTTCAGGGCAGGGAGCTGCCCAGGCACCCATGGCATGGAGTGGGCACCTTGCAAGGAACCTTGCTGCCTGTCTGAGCTGGGTCCTGCTCCCAATGGTGACATGCTGATGTGGGACACTCCCCTGAGGGTCACTCCCTGACTTGAGTTCTGAGCTCATCCCTCTCTTCCAGCCCAGTAAAGTTGAGTTTGGTGCAAGGCACCAGCACAGAGAAAAAATATCCCTTCTGAGCCCACACTGCCTTACCTGTTGCTGCCACTCATCCTGCCAGGCTCCTCTGCTGACAGCAATTGGAATCACTTATAAAAACCCCCTGCCTTGCAGAGGGGTCCAGCAGGTATTCCTTACCTTCCTGTGGGATCTTCAAGCTTTTACCTCCGGTTTTCACAAGAGAAGTTTTTCCCATGGGTGTTATTTTAAAAGCACCACAGTTCCCCCTTTCATAATGGGTTTCTTTCATTTTGGGTTTCTGTATCCCACCGACAGGTTCTTAATGTTTTTGAAGGATGCCCACTCAAATTGCTCCAGATGCAAACTACTGGATTTAATTAAATATCCTATATCAGCCAGTGGTCCCCCAGCTGTGTTGTGGCTTGGCCCCAGATTGCATTGACAAGCTCAAAATAAATTTAAAAAAAATCCATTCTTTAAGACTAAGCACCATCCCTTCTCTGGTTTTTCTGAGTAATATATTTCAAAGTTTGCCTTTCCATCTCTGGTACTCCATATGAGCAAATTTAGGAGCCTATTTTCTGAGTCCTTTAGGGATGTTTTTTTCTGCTGGAAAAGAGCAGTAAAATCACACAGCTTTGTTTTGTTTTATTTCTTTATATGGGGGAACATTCCTGTATCTCGTTTTACCACCTGCTGTCTAAGCAGTGTTGCTATTTTGTCTTTTTATTGAAAAGTCTTGTGATTTTTCTCAAAGTCGATTTACTGCACTTTAACTGCATTCAGTGAATAATGCCTTTTCCAGCAAATGCATCTGTACATAAAATTGGTAGAGATTTTTTATAAATTTTCACTCTGATTTCTTTAATTGCATTGTAGCCCATTACACCTGTTTGCAGAAAGTGCAATATTTACATGCCACATCTAAGTGATAAAATTATTTCCTATAATGAGTCCATTTCATTGACTTACAGATGTGTGTATGAAAAGCAGAAGGGCAGGAGGAGTAATGGAGAGGAAATCTTGGGGAGAATTTTAGCTTTTTATTGAATTCTGAGCTTGTCAGAGTTTTCCCCTGTAGAACCATCCAGACTGTTCTTAGGCTAACTTTAATAAATCCAGTTATTTCAAGCTTCAATTTTCCTAGCCTCTTCCTTTTCTTTCACTCTGTTCTGCACGCTTCCCCATTTGTGAAATTCTCTCAAAATACCATTTCCAGAAGTGGGTCCCATTCTCTCAGAGGGAAATCAAAAGAATAACACAAGTAACTTATTGTGAGCTGCTTTTGGCACCCACAATACACAGAACGAGGTGGGGTTTTCATCCTCAGTGTGTTTTATTCATTCAGCTGAGCTCAAGTACTCTTTGCTGTTGTCTGGTTAGGTGTTCTACCTTTTGGTTGTGTGGGGTTTGTTTCCCTCTTGGATCCCCTCTTGGAGGGATGCCAGCTGTGCCCAGTTGCTGAAGGCATTAAGGCAAGCTCAGTCTGAGACAAAGGGCTGAGGGAGATGGAGCAGAGGATCCTGCCCAGTGGAAGTCCTGGTTGGAAGCCTTCTCCTGGTGGATGTGACCAGGCTTTCCTGGGTCCTTCATCTCCCAGCCTGCCTCAGATGGGGCTGAACAGCTCCTGAGAGGAGTCTGAAGTGGATTTCCCTCACACCTTCCTGGGCAGGAATAGGTCAACCCCTTATCCCATCAGCCTGACAGTTTCTGCTCTGCAGTTCTCCAGTTTTTATTATGGTCCTTCCAAAATGGGAAGATGAAAAACAATTACTATACACTAATTGTTCTAATATTTCCTCTTCTGTTCAGGGGCTGGTGAGTTGGAGAACATGCAGGGATGTGACTGTAAGGCAATGTCTGTACTTGGTCTAGAGTTATCTCACTCTGCTGTAACACAGAGATGGAGCATGGGCTGCAAGAACATCTTCAGAATAATACAGAAAGATATTTAAAATAAGATTAATTGTATTTTCCTTCATCTGAAATGAAGCTACACCAAATCCAAAGTCACTTTCAGCATTAAGACACTTCTGATGTTCCCCAGTGCTCATGATAAATAACTGAAATGTGGCTGTTTATAAAAGTAATGATCATGAACTCGGTGTTGTTAATGATCTACAGATAACAAAGAGGACTCTTGCATGCAACATAATAGGATTAATATAAACTTAGATATTCTTTGATCTATTTTGTCCTATTGCCAAAAGAAAGGTGAAGCCTCAGCAAGCAGAAATATTCTCCCTTGTGGCACAGGCGTTTCATTTTTGCCTTTATTTTTTCGTGGTATAACCTGCAGAGTTTGACTCCACACTGCCCTTTAAAAATAACTTTTAGGTGTTCCTATATCAATCTAAACCTTGTGAATGGTGCTGTGATTGATTTGCTGGAGGCTGACATTCATCTATAATACATTCACAAGAGGAAGGAAGAATGCAAGTGTTCTCAATCTTTACTCCTCAACTCTTTCCTAAAAACCTCCAATGTGATTTTGAGGATATTTCTGCCTTTGAATCTGTTATTGTCAGGAGGGCTGAGTTAGTCCTTCATAGATTATTCACATATGACATCTTTAGACCTCTATTTGAGAATTTATATCCCACTCCCAGCTTGGAAATAACACTCTGAGGGGTTTTATCTGCAGGACATGGCCACGGGCTGGTTTTTGTGTGCTGGATATTTGAAGGTCCATCTGCTTTATTAACAAGCAGTTGGTTCTGTCAATCTACCTATACTCCTGTTATGGAGAAAATCAAATTTCCAGAGCATGTGTTAGTTCTGAGGGTTTCAGAGCTTAGATAAATGCTCCCCTTAGGTGTGATTGCCTTGTCAATAGCCTGCTCTGTGTGGTGGAGCTGTAGGACACTGCAGAAGGACATTCAAGAAGAGCCTGCAATTATTTTGGGGTGGGGTTCAGAAAATAGAAAGCTTTTTTGTTGGAGCAATGTGGATTTGGTTCCTCTTCCTGCAGTTCTCAGAGGTGTGTCAGTAAATAATCTGTGATACTCTTTAGCATGCTGCCAGCACACAGGTACAGACAGGTCAGTTTATTAATTTGCATCTTAAAGGAAATACATAAATCTGAATAAGAGAAGAGAGTTTAAATATTTAAAATATATTAAGAAGGACTGAGCAAAGGTGAAATAAATATTTTCATATCAACAACCAGCCAGGAGGAAAAATTAATTTATATAGACCAAGCCCCGTGTTACACTTGTGTTATTATTTGATTATTGATCTTCCAAGCATGAAATAAAGGGAAATTTTATTATACATGATGCTAAAAAATGTAAGAGAAGACAGCTGTAGTGTTATTTACAGAACATTTAGAAACAGTGGGTTTTTTTTCTGGTTTTATACTCAAACTATTCTCTGAGGAAAAAATCCTTTAGGATGTATCTGTGTCCTTAGTATTCCTACATGCAATCATGAGCAAAACTTTCCTGGAAGGAAGGGCTATGCTATGGCTTCCATCTTATGTTAGAGAATTGAAAGTAGCTAAAACTTTCCTTTTATCAGCAACAAAGTAAAAATGGAGAACATTTGGAGCCATAGACTCGAAATTTTATCTCCAGGTAATTTCTTTTCTGTGATTTTGGGCATTACCTGTTCATCCTGAGCCTGCCTTTCCTGCATCCCTCTCCCTCCATCCCTAGTGTG
This sequence comes from Serinus canaria, assembly GCF_022539315.1. Taxonomy (NCBI): domain Eukaryota; kingdom Metazoa; phylum Chordata; class Aves; order Passeriformes; family Fringillidae; genus Serinus; species Serinus canaria. The sequence goes on from NC_066333.1 coordinate 3,695,249, forward strand.
ATTCTGCCTTTACTGCACAGTGGTTCTTCCCAGCCTCACAAAGGAGTGGTTTGCAAGCCCAGTGACCTTGACATTCTGCGGTGGAGAAACTCTAAATTCACAATATCTGCTGGTGCTTTTGTTTCGCTTTGCCACTGGTGACTTTGGTTTGTAGATCTCCACTGTCCAGAGGGAGCAGTGCTGCTCAGATCTCTGTTTGCAGCTTCTTGCTGCCATCACATGAGCCTGCCTCAGGCAGTTTTGCTGATAATTGATTCCTTAATGCCACAAAAGGGTGGCAGTTTCCAGCTCTTCAAAATCCCATGTACAGTACCTTGTATATGAAAATAAAGACTAGAGTGAAGGAGCAGCAAAACAATAAAAAAGGTGCTAAGGGTGAAATGATCATGCCCTTGGTAATTCAGAAAGTTAGATTCCCTTGAAAGGCACATTCTTAGCACTTGGGAAAGAAAATTCCTGCTCTGCTTTTTCTGAGCTCCTGTTTAGATGTCTGCATCACTTGAGTTGATTCAATACAGGGCAAGCAGTCGTCACTTTTAATTTTGTGGCATTTAATGTCATCTTTTAATTTTGCAGTATTTAATGAGAAATGAGATTATCAGTCTAGGCTTCTGATATTGTAAACCAAATTATCTGTGTTAATTAACATCTCCTATAATCTACCTCAGGGATATTGTTCTGAAATCACTCAAGCTGAGCTCCTCCTGCCTGACACTGTGCCTTCAATTTAGCTAAGAGTTTGGAGGCACATAAAAAAGTATCTCTTCTTGGAGATAAACCAGATCTACATTTTCTTCAACTGTGTGTGAATGTGAGAGAAGGAAATTGAGAATTTGGGTGAAATGCATCAAGTACTTGAAATTATTATGAGTATTGGAGGTGCTTTGCTTATTGTCTCAGGAGAAAAGCAGAATGGAGATACAGGTGTGTAAGGTACAACCAAAAGTATCAGGAAGGAATATTTAGTTTTTTGTATAACATGGCAGAATTAGTTGAATAGGGGCTTAAAGGTTGTGTTTAGTTCCCTGAAGAGTGAGGTGTTAGTCCCAAAAAGTGAGGCAAAAGGGCATTTTGGGTCGATTTTCTCATCTGGTACAGGAAATGCATTTTCCTACTGGATCAGCACAATGTGCAATTGAAATTCAGCCCCCTAAAGGGGACAAATCTGCCTTTTACCATTTTTCAGCCATCCAGATCATGGCCATTTTCATAGCCTGGATGACCTGCTGTGTCTTTGACCATTCCCCAGGGAGCTTTGGCAGTGGGCAGAAATGGGAGAGGAAAGCCATAAAATTGGTGTCTATTTGAATGATAATATTTTAACAATCAAATTACACGTGGAGCAAATTCTTGGGTGCCAAACAGCATTTTATTAGTGCTACAGGGAGACTTTATCTAACAGTTTTTAGTGTTGTGAAGACCTGAGGATACTGACTGGGGGAAAGGAAGTTTTTTTGCACAAGTTCTTTATGCTGACTACGTAAACTGCCAGATTTAATTCCAGCAACCAAGAGGTTAATGAATTCTGAGCTTTAGGCTGATAATCACAAATTGATGGCCACCTCCTCACATCAACCTGTCACCCCATTAGATGAGGGAACAGGAGTAAACACCCAGTATTGGGTATTTGGTTCCAGTTTGAGGGTTCCTTTTCCCAAGACATTTCTTTGCTCTGCAGCTCTCAGAGCCACTGTGCCCCTTCCTTGTTGTCACAGAAGGAAAGGATAAAAACAAACAACACAAAATACTTCAAAAATCAGAAACTCTGACTTCCAGGAGGTGTCACAGTGCCAGGTCTGTGAGAGCTTTTGGCTCAGACCCTTTGGTGGAAGGAGCTGAGCTGGCCCACAGCTGCTCAGGGCCCACCTTGGCTCTTGGGAAGGACCTTGGCTCTTTTGGAGGATCATCAAGGATGATTTACCTAATTGAAGCAGCTCCTTAAGGCACTTAAAATGAAATGGGATGAGTCTGAGCACAAGTCCCTGGCCGTTGTCCAGCCCTCAGGAGCAGTGCCTGTCCCAGGGGTGCTGAGTTCAGAGGACAAGTGGCCCTTCCTTCTCTGCTGCACAGGGCAGGAGGTGTTCACACAGGCAGGTGCCCCTTGGTGTGTCTGTAACAACAGAAAAACACAATAAAAGGGGAGATGAGCAAGCTCTAAGGCATTGCAGGATTTAATTATACTACAGGTATATAAATTCAGGAAACACGGTAATGCTCCCGTGATTAAAATTATAGAGGGCCTAATTGAAAAAGCATAAACTGAATTGAAGAATTCCTAATTATAGTTTGCTTTGAGGTGTTAATTTCCTCCATAATGAATGCATAATTTCTTGGAACTAGAAAATGGTGTTGCTGCACCAGTGCGTGGGATGCAGATGGAATGAAGGGATTATCATAAATGCAGCCAGACAATTCTCAGGAATAAACCTCTGCAGCCATGGTGCTCTTCTGCCTCCCCATAATCTCAGCTTTCCTTGCACTGTGGTTTTCCAAAGCAAAGGGCAGAGGCAGGAAGGATGAAGGATTTGCTTTGTACAAAAGGAAGGGGAAATAGGGCTGGTGTCACTCAGAGCAGTCGTGGTGCAAAAGGGGAAGGTGAGGACAGAGGCAGAATGTGCAGTGTTTCTAGTGGGAAAGTCAAACAGTAAAAGAGGAAATGCCAATTTCCCTTATGGCCCACCTTGACAGGTCCCTAAGGAGCAGCAGGAGCTGATGTTGATGCAGGCTGAGGGCCTTTTTCTGCCAAAGGACACAGCCTGTGTGTAATGTTTGCTCTTTTGTAAAAGATACTCTCGGTTTTGAAGGGAGTTGGTGGGCTAGAGGATTGTCAGACACAATCTCCTGATGTTTAAATCCATCCCATTCCTACAGTGGTGGGGGTGGGAGGTGTTTATGGATGAATTTCTGCAGAGAAGCTGGGACTTTCCCACTCCCTCTATCCTCAATTTCCCTTCGTTCAGGGGCAGGAGATCTTGTAGTAAAGGCACCATTTTAGATTTCTCCCTGGTATCAGAAGCATGACAATTTTGCACTTTCTGAAAATCAAAACATGTCCAGAAAAGGTGGAAAGGAGCTGGTGGATACTCCAGCAGCTTCAGATGCTGAAAATCTGTGCTAGCCTTCCCCAGGAGAGCTCATCATCGTTGCACATTGACCACAGGGGTGGCAGTAGTTGAGTAATGAAGTTTATCAGAAGGCTGGAAACAGAGCAGGTTCCCTCTTTTTTCCTAGTGTTTTTCTCAGCCTCCTAATTTAAAAAATATCCAAACAGACATGACCTCAATAAAATTATGTTTCTAGTGTTTTCTAGTGTTCCCTCTTAAAAAAAGACAGCAGATTCTTCTGTGTGGGTTTTTCCTGCCTAGTCTGGAAGCTGTGGCTGTGGAAAAGGCAGAGGAAGCCTGAATTCCCAGCTAGATTATTTCTGCATCCAACTGAACCTAAATTGATGGAAGCCATTGGAAAAACCCAAATTAATTCTGACAGAATCTATGCAAATACCTCCATCCTCTTGTTCAAGCTGCTGCTTTTAGGAGGGCGTGGCAGGAGGTGCTGCACAGACCCAGGAAGGGTTTGCCATGGTCTCTCCTTGCCCTGCAGGTTGTTCAAGAACCACTTTGGATCTTCTTGTCCTTGAAACCTCCTGCTGGTGTTAAACCAGCACTTGCTGAGCATGACAGGACCTCAGTCAGTGATGCCTGTCTAATACAAAGCTGAATTAACAAAACAGAGGTGGGGTTTGGCTTTTTTTTTTTTTTTTTTAGATTAAACAGATGGCAGGTGGCTCAGGAGGGAAGAGACACCTCCAAAGCTGCTCACATCAGCTCCTGTTGCAGTGAAAGCTGTATCTGTCTGCACTCATTATCTTTAACCTGCCAGCAGAAAACAGCATTGAACTGGAGAGAGGGACTGGGCCAGTCCCACCAGGGAGCAGCAGCTATTGTGGCTAATCTGGCTTGCAAGCCAGGTCAGGCTTATGGCCATGCTTGAGATAATGGAACACACAGCTTTGAAATGCCCCCTGGTCCTTCTTTTAATTTTTTTAAATTTTTAATTTTTTTTCTTATTTTCCAGAAGATTAAATAGAGAATTTAAAGCATTTAAGAGAGTACAAGTAATATGACACATGTAAAAGTAAAAAGATGCAGGAGCAGTGTTCTGGTGGGCTGGGGATGGTCTTTCTGCAAGTCTGAGTTGCACCTTTTATTAGGGCAAAGAGTGGGCCAGTCCCACCAGGGAGCAGCAGCTATTGTGGCTAATCTGGGTTGCAAGCCAGGTCAGGCTTATGGCCATGCTTGAGATAATGGAACACACAGCTTTGAAAAACCTTCTGGTTCTTTTTTTTCCTTTTTTTTTTTTTTTTTTTTAAATTTCCAGATGATTAAATAGAGAATTTAAAGCATTTAAGAGAATACAAATAATATGATACATGTACAAGTAAACAGCTGCAGGAGCAGTGTTCTGGTGGGCTGGGGATGGTCTTTCTGCAAGTCTGAGTTGCACCTTTTATTAGGGCAAATGATCCAGCTGGGGAAAAGTACACAAATCCTTCTTTATGGTCGGAGAATGCAGCTGTGTTCTGAGCAGCTCCTTAGGTTTGATCACCACGTTGCTGTTTGCTGTGGACAGAGGCTGTGGTGATGGCCAGACTTCCTTAGAGCTATATGGGAATATTTGGATTTTGGGATAGCTTTCCATAGGCCCTTCCAGTCAGTGAAGAGTCAGGGTGGGTGGAACTTTATGAGGCTGGAAATATTGATTTTAATAGCCATATTTATGTGTAGGTACACACATAGGTGCACACAGGGGAGTTTGGATGTGCACATCTAGAATCATAGAAGCACAGAATGATTGGGGTTGAAGGGACATTAAAGTTCAGCTGGTTCCAACTTCCCCTATCCCAGGCTGCTCAGAGCTGCATTATTTAATCAATAATTATCACCACAATGTTGGTAGTGATGTTCATGGTTCTGTTGCATCTTTTGCGTGGTGCAATTTTAAGACAGAGCCAGTCTCCAAACTCCTCTTTCCCAGCACTGTCAGCTCCTCCCTTATCACTGCTGGTCACATTTCTAGGGATGCTCAGAAGTCACATTTTTCTCCTTTTTTTCCCCTGATTTGAAAGATTTGGTAGCAATAGCATGTGTTCAGCCTGGATACTCCAGACTCCATCAGAAGGACATATTGGGTGGTGGGTGGATGGAGGAATATTGGACAGGAAAGTGTGGATTTGTTTACATACAATTGGGACTGTGATATCAGACAGTCATGTGCCCCATGCCACTGTGTCTACATCTGCAACAGTGGGATAATTTCTGTACCTCAAGGGTCTGTCAGGATAAAACATATCCAACCCACAAAGGCCATAGAATATTTGACATTACACTGCCACTTTTTTTACTAAAAACCACCACCAAAAATCCCCAAAACCCCAAACAACCCAAAACAAACACTCCCTTCAGCCAGTTGTGGGAGTTGTCTGTGAGACTGCAAAGGAATTTTCAGACAGAGCATCCTGGCCAAGATGACAGCATTTGTTAGAGTGACACTGGCAGGATGCTTTTCTGCAAATACAAACATTTTGTTAGGGTTTGCTGTTTCCTCAGCTTGACACAGTGCACATCTCCTGAAACAGAGCTCCAGACCCATCCCTGTCCCCTGCCCAGGAACCAAGCTGGCATTAAACATCCTCACTTCTTCTAGAGCCCATTCCCATCGCTAGAGAAACTTAACAAAGCCTGAAATTTCAGCAATAAAAGAATGCCTGTGTGGAAAGGATGACTCCAAATGGTTTTATCCAAGTGTGAAATCGTTACCTTTTGTTTCATGAATTTCAGGGTCTGACGTGCCCTGGTAGTAAATCTGGAGCACTGAGCTGAATATGAGAGTGGAAGAAAATGTGAAGAGACTCTCTTCCCAGCCTTCTTGATTATTAAATGGATTTCATCACTATTGGCTCTATCTCAGCAGGTTTTTTCCATTGCAATGGCAGTAATTACCATCTCTTCTTCCTATGCCATTTTTTACAAATTTGGCTGAATTTGAATTTTTTTTTTTTTGGGTATTCTTCAACTTTAGTGAACATAGTAGAAGAGTTGTTTAATTTAAATGACTGCTAAAAGAACGTGCAAAAATAACTCCAAAATGAAGGATCTGGTGTGAATAACTTTGCAATATGAGAGACTATTTCCTCAAGCAGCATCACTATTATCAGCTTTATTTTTGTGAATGTCTTGCAGATGTGAGCAAGCTGATTGTGGCAATGCAGCCCAATATTCATGGGCTACTTGCTGAGTCTTTGAAACAGCCAAGCACATTCCAGAAGATGACACTGTAGAACAATCTCTTTTTTCCCCCTATTTTCTGCATGAAACTGTTTATTGAAAGCAAACCTTCCCTTCAGCATATTGTATTCTGCATGGAGCTCTTCCAGAGTGCAATGGAAACAGCAGCAATCTTTAATTGATTGTAATGTGTTTTGAATCTGTTCTTAAATAGACAGAAAATTGCAGAGCAGAGCACTGGGTCCTGTCAGCGTGTCCTGGGTGGCTGTGAAACACAGTTCATTATGGTTTGTAGATTACCTTCAGAGCTTCTGATTAAAAATGCTGCTGAGGGTACTGAGGGTGACATTTCAGAATATGTGAAGGCAGTAACTCAGTTCTCAGGAATGTATTGGCACCTGTTGGCACCCAGAAAACTTTGTGAACTTGGAAGCTCACTGGGGGGTGATTCTTGGGTGCCTGAACATTTGATTGTAGGAGGTGCCTGGTCAGGAAATTCACCCCTGGAGCCCCAGGAAGGCAGTGCTGCAGTGGGTGCTCAGAGCAGTGGGTGCCATGTCAGCCTTTCTGGCAGTTATCCCCTGGAATTGGTAAACTTTAGGGAATGTATCTTATATAAAGCTTTTTTAGACCTGGGTTGGGTTGAATTCTTTACAAACTCTCCCATATGCAGATTCATGGTGGGGCTGGAGGCACATTGTGAGAAGGATTTATTTGCAGTTAAATGTCACCATTTTTTAGGGTGAATAATACAGAGTACTGATATATGGAGTACCTTTCTTCAAAATTCCCATTATTTTATTTCTTACTGTCTCTGTGGCAGAATTCAGGCTTTGATCTCAGTATCTTCAAGAGGGGGAAATAAAGATGTTGATGCCACTCTTGTGTCTCAGTGTGCATCACTGAAGGCAGCTTGGCCATAAAGCAAGAATCTGCACTTCCAATGGCTAATCTGAATTCTAAGTGTGGGTGTCAGGCAGCACATCAAACCCTCTCCCATCCCAGTATCCTGGGAGATGGCTCCATACTGTCAGAATAAATGTCATGAACCTTCATGGATATGTACAGACATACTTACTTTGGCTCAACCAAATTTAAGAGGATCACAAGTTCAATGCAACAATCAAGTGATAAAAAAGCTGGTGCTCAGTGTCTGTGGCTGGAGTCTTGTGTGGCACACCAGGGGAAAGGAGCTGAAGTGGTTGTTTGTCCCTCTGTTTATTGTACCTTTGTCCCTGTTCATGAGCTGCTGCTGCCTTTTCTTTACCTCTGTGCAGGTCAGACAGTATTTGAGGTTTATTTTCATGGGTTTTGATGGCCTTTTTGGAATAGTTAGATCTGTTCCTTCCATAGAATATGTGCAGGAGTGGAGATTCAACATCCAGCTCCCTGTCAGCTGCTGCATCCCACATGGGGAGCCACAAATCCTTCCTTCATTTGGTCCCTTTTGTCCTTCTTTCTTTGAATTAAAATAAGCAGTAACAAGGAAAGCACTACTCTCTTATTTCCTATCAAAGTTACTCTGCAAGTAGTGTGCTCATCTGAGCTAGGAGTGGGAAGTTCCTGTTCTCTCTAGGATGAGCAACAAAACCAGCTCACAGTAGTCTGCTAAAAAAAAAGCACTACAAGATCAAGCTGTACTAATTGCCACTTATTTTTGCTCCCTGGGAGAAAATAATATTGGAAATAATATATGGCTGATAATAAATTTATGTGTTAAACGAAAATATATTAAATCTTTATATGATGTGAAGGAAAGTTTAATAACAAGATTGGTCCAGAGGGAGTGCTCAGCTGCTGAAACATTGTTTCTTTTAAGCTTTAATAATTCAGGTGAGTGCATCACTGCAAGGTTACCAAGAAATTATGTTCCTTTTCCTACCCTCTCATTATCAAGAGTGTAGTGAAGGTTTCACCTTGTTGATGTGTCAGGATACCAAAGTGCATGGGCCAGATGTTGGATGCTTTATGGAGAGCTCTGACTCAGCTTTTCCTCCCCATATTCCTCTGCATTCTACATTTAAACTTTGAGACTGGACTTCATACTAAATTTGTGGGCAAGGGTTGTCTCAGTCCATCCTAAAAAAAAAAAAAATAAAAGTCAGGGAAAGGAGAAGCCTGAGGCAAAGAGAGAGATCTCCATCACAGCAATGGGCTGTGACTGGGAATGTTGATTTTTTTCACACTGAATAGGGAACTCATCATTTAAAAAATTACCTTGTAGATGGTGATAAGGGCACCTTTCATTCCTCTGCAGACAACACTTGTGCTGTGGCCCATTATGCTGAATGCTTTTATCAGTGATTTACAGCCAAGCTGTCAAAAACTTTTAAAAGCTTCCATTAAATTGATGTGGATTTGTCTATCTAAGGCCTTTGAAATTTATAAAGGTGCCCAGTTTTGGCCTCCTCTTCTAATCAGAGTGTGCAGCTGCACACAGGGCAGTCAGCTCCCAGCCTTCCAGGAGGTCAGGCATTTGTTTTGTGGCCCAGATTTGAGAATCCCTCGAGAGCTCTCTGCAGAGCAGTGCCTGTGGGTGTTTGGAAAGCAGTCCCTGGTGTTTTTTACAGGGACAGCAGCATTATTTGGCTGCACCAAAGTGGGCTGGGATGTCACTGGGAGCACAAAACCCCTGCAGCACATCCATGAGTGTTTGATTGCAGTGTTTCCAAATGTGTCCTGACATTAAAAACTGGAATGCAGGAGTTGGTGTGGCTGTATCATCTTTCATTCCACTGGCACTGAAGTTATCTTGTGTAGGAGTTTGAATGCTCTGTTTTTGTTGTCTCTTTTAATGTCATTCCTCTGTATGACACTGACTCTCATATCCAGCTGGGCATTTGCAGCCAGGGCATTGATTCCTGCCAGGAAATCCATGGTAGCTGATCCTGCCTGGGAGCAGCAGCTTTGAAGCCTGAGATGGGGAGAGCCCCAGGAGATCCATGGTGCTGCCCACCTGGTAGATGGAATAGGAGCTATTAGAATAGTTTGGGTATCTCCTCCCTATTTTCATTGATCTCTTGCTTTTTTAATCCCTCCCCCCAGTGCCACTGTTTGGAAAGCCACTCCTCCTTTCTCTTGTCTGTAATCACACTGGTGATGGCAGGGATAGCAAATGGCAAAGGGGACACCCTGCTCAGCCCTGACCCAGAGATGTGAAGGGCTCTTTTAGGCCAGAAGGGCAGCTCCTACTCACCAAGTTTATCCTGAGTTAGTGCCCAACCATGGTCTTGGGGATTGTGGTGCATCCCACCAAGTTTCCACCTTCTGAGCAAAGCTGGATTAGCTTTACTCTGCTGAGAAATGTTGTAGTAATGCAGAGGGTTTGCTGAACTTTAGGGTGGGTAATAGGACATTTGGTACTCTGAATTCCCACAGCAGTTCCATGTGGGGGTAGGATTGGTGGGGTTTTGCTCCAAGTGACAAGAGCACCTCAGTGCAAGTGTGGAGCACTTGCTGTGCAGCACTTCATGGGTTCATGCAGAGAAGTTGATCTCTGAAAATGCCCTAAAGGCAGGCAGGGAAATTCTCCTCTTAGGTATAAACAAAATAGGAGAAGAGAATAACTCAAAACAAAATAACACAAAAAAAAAAAAAAAAAAAACACCAAAAAAAACCCACAAAAAAAACCCCACAAAAAAACCACAATGATGGAGACAAAAAGAGTCTGTGCCAGTCTGAGTCTCTGCTGGGGTGAGCTGGGAATCCTTCCCTTCTGGAGGGCCTAGACAGATCAAAATACTGGGATCAAAACAGAAAGTGAGACCCAGAGTAACCAGCTAAAGGGGAGCCAGAGCTCAGAGTGATAATTTTCAGCAAGCTTTGAACTCAGACATGCTCTTGGCTGCTCGACCTCTTCCTCTGAGAGTGGCCAGGCTCAGGGAAGAGCAAGGCTGGAGGGTGCTGGACCCCAAGGCAAGCAGTCAAGGCAGAGATGAAGGTGCTGTGTCAGTCAGTGTGAGCTGGGGCATCAGGGAGAAAAAGGCAATCAGTCCCCCAGCCTGAGTGTCACCAGAGGAGGGTTTGTATCCAGAGGGAGCAGTGACAGCAGTGCTAGCTCAGATACCTGTTCCATGGACAAGGAGTTTGAGCAGGAGATGAACAGGATTTTCACTTGAGCACAAAGGGGACAATTGCTACACCCCAGCTGAATATTCGTGAGCACACCATTGTGCTTCCAGAGGAACCTTGATTCATTTCAAAAGCATAAACATTAAAAGTAAAATTTCAGGCTGCTACAAGAGTGAGTTATCCCTGTGAAGGGAAGAAGTATGTTAACAGCTAAGTGGGAGAGAGAAAATGTGAAAGAATAGAGGCAAAAGAGTATCTGTGACTGGGTTCTGTGTGTATCAGAACTCTTGCTCATGATGAAAAGAGTCTGTAGTGCTCTAATGATTGAGGAAAGAGTTGAGTTACCTGGCAGTTCATGTCCCTGGGAGCTTCCCCTTCTCCAAAGGCAGAGAGTGCACGAGTTCATGGCTTGCAAGTGGGATAACTGAGAGAGTGAGTGTCACCCTCAGGTCTGGGGAGAGAGGATGAGGCAGTTCTTGGCCTCTGTGCAGGCTGAAATCAGATTAATATATGTCTATGCATCTATATTTGTCTATATACCTAAAGGAAACATTTTCTCTGACCAGAAAATGCAAGTGTTTAGGATTGGGTGAAAGAGAAACCAAATGTTTTTAGGTTGGAAGGCATCTGGCAAATGTCCATAAAAGTGTCAGCTACAATTTTGCACATGGCTGACAAACAAAATGACAAACTTTGTCAGTAGTGTAGATTATTATGGCCACAGAGAAGGGTCAGAATAATAATGGACACTCTCAGTAAACAGTGGCCAACCAGCCCAGTATGACTTGCTGTTGCTGAGCTGAGGAGAGGGTTTGTATTGAACAGGCTTGCAGCTCCCACTGCATCCTTAATGATATTACTTAAAGTGTTGCTTGGAAACCTGTTTTTGTCTTTTTGAAATTGTAAAATAAATATCAGAGGAGGTCTAAAATAATTTATTAAAGGCTCTGATGAACTGCAGGAGGAGAACAGCTTTTCAAAATGTTGATGGGGCATCATTAAAGGCTGCAGTCCATGCAGCTGGTGCTCCTGCTACAGAATTCCCAGAATCACTGGGTTGGAAGAGACCTTCAAGATCATGGAGTCCAACCTAGCCCCAACCCCTCAACTCAACCCTGGCACCCAGTGCCACATCCAGGCTTTGTTAAACACCCCCAGGGATGGGGACTCCACCACCTCCCTGGGCAGCCATTCCACAACTTTATCACTCTTTCTGGAAAGAACTTTTTCCCAATCTCCAGCCTGTATTTCCCCTGGTGCAGCCTGAGGCTGTGAGCTCTGGTTGTGTCAGTGCTGCTGCAGACAGAGCCCAGCCCCAGCTGAGCACAGGCACCTTTCAGGAGCTGTGAGAGGGATGGGGGCAGCCATCCCCAGGCTGAGCACCCCCAGCTATATTAGCCAACACCAGGGTAAGAACAGCTTCACTATTGAGTAACTCACAAATTGCTCGTGCTTGTTCAGGTTAGCTGGGATTGTGTCTGGCACTGGGAGCCAGATGGTTTCCAAGTTCTTCCCTGCCTGCCCCGCTGTCAGCAGAGTATGAGCCAGATCCCCACAGGCCCCAGGACCTGGGAATTCAGAAGCAGGAATGTCACAGTCACATTCTCTGAAATAATCCCTTCACCCAGGATTTTTCTCCTGGGAAGCTAAGAAGCCTCAGAGAAAAGGAAAACAATTCTGATCTCATTTGCTTCTCCTGTGCTGTGCTCACATGTGGAATGTGTTTGGAGATTGTTCACCCACAGGTGATTGTTCCATTGCATTCTGCTGGGAGTTGTTTTCACTCTTTGGCCACTCAGGGCCAGGCTGTGTCAGGGCTCTGGAGAGAGTCACCAGTTTGCATTGTTATCTTTTTAGCATTCTGTATCCTTTCTCTATTCTTTACTATAGTATATTATTCTTTAATATAATATTATAGTATCATAAAGTAATAAATGAGCCTTCTGAGCACATGGAGTCAGATTCATCATTCCTGCCTGCCACAGGACACCCCACAAATACAATACAGGAGCTGGGGCTTCTCCACTCCTGCGTGCTGGAGGAGCCAGAACTCCTCTTCTCAGGGAGCATTGATGAGCTATTGCCATGCTGGAAATTGCCCAGCCCAGTCTTTGTGCAGCAATGAGCCTGTGAACAGGGACAATGACACACTGTGGGCTGGGCCCAATCTCTTCATCCATCTCCCCTGTCTGCCTGAACAAAGCCCAGCCTGACACAGACAGGTGAGGGCAGCACATCTGAATAGCCTGACCCCAAGCAAAATGACTGCAGCCCTATCTCTCTTTGTCAACGGTGTGAGTGGTGTTAAACAGACAGTGAAAGCTGCCTGGGCTACAGCAGCGTGGGACTCCGGGGCTTTGTTAGCTGCCTGAGGAGGAAAGGAAAATAAAGCAGAGTGCATTTCAATGTCTTACAGGCTCTGAGCCTGGAATAGTAAGCTAGAAATAACAAGATTGCTATTATATATCATAATGGCCAAAAGCTTAGCAGGAATCAAAAAGGATTACTATTTCATAGAGTCAGAGAGAATATGAGGAGTTGTTGCTGTTTCTTGAAACAAGAGTGGATTGAGGGAGCTGTAAAGCCACCTGCTCAGTACATAAACAGTCCTCGAGGGCTGGAAGGTAGAGGGAGACTTGCCATTGGGAATTAGAGGGTTCTACATTGCAGGATATCCCAAAAAGAGGTCATAGAATACCAGAATGGTTTGGATTGGAAGGAAACTTGAAGCCCATCTAGTTTCAACCCCCTGCCATGGGCAGGGACACCTTCCACTATCCCAGGTTGTTCCAACCCAGGCACGTCCAACCTGGACTTGGACACTGCCAGGGATCCAGGGGCAGCCACAGCTGCTCTGGGAATTCTGTGCTTGGGCCTCACCAGGTCCTTATGTGGACATCAAGACATGAGAGAGGGCCAAAAAAAGTGAGGTTCAAGATTCTTTTTAGCCTAAACAGCTTTTTGCACCCTGAAACTGTTCCCAAAGGCACCTGACACCATTGCCACCTGCTCGTGCTCTCCTCCACTGCAGCCAACATTTGGCCCAAGCAAAGAATTCACGTTTCACTTTGGTGGCTGAAGGAGAAACCATCTGCTTGCCAACATTCAGCACATTAAAAATTCATTCTAGACTGGATATTTTATTAGTTACACCTTTTCCTAAAGAGTGACAGGATTGAAATCTACACTTTCACCCAGGCTGCTCCTGATTCACTCAATTAAACCAACAGAGCACATGGCCAGCATCTTGCCCCCACAGTGACTTTCAGAGGCCACTGCTGTGCCAGGAGCTGTGCTGGCTGGGACACCTCAGCTGCATGTTTCTGGCTTTGCTCTGCTCTCCTCCTTTTGTTTATTGCTGACATTCCAGGCTCTGGGATCTCTAATCTCACCTTTCTCTTTTCCCCCCAGTGTCTACCAGCTCGTTGTCAAGGAGGAGAAGCTGCAGAAAGCCCGGAGAGCTGCAGACATCATCGAGTGCTTCTCTGTGCCAGTGAGCTACAAGAATGCCTCCAGCCTGGACTCCCCACACTACTTTGCAGCTGAGCTGAAGCCCATCAACCTTCCTGTCACACAGCCCTTCACCGTGGGCGACAACAAGACCTACAATGGCTACTGGAATGCTCCTCTTTCTCCCCTGAAAAGCTACAGCATATACTTCCAGGCTCTTAGCAAGGCCAATGGAGTAAGTGCAGGGAAAATTGAGCTGCATCTGTAGGTGTGACTGCCTCTCTCTGTCCTCCTCATCATTCTCCTTCCTTCTCGATTGGATGCTGGTTTAACTTCTCCTTCTTATTACCCTCTTACAGAAATCTGATGAAAATCAAGCATGCCATTACTTGTCCTTCACTCAAATCTCTCCCTGATGCTCGGATCCAATGAGAAATCTGTTGAGGACCCTGATTCTGTAAAGGCACATGTTGCCATGTGATTTACTAAATGAGCTGCTTAGAATTTAGATTTTTTTTCAATCCTTCAATAAGCATGAATGTTAGAGTAGGGGCTATTGTGCTTTTAAGAGCCATAATTGCAGTATCTTGGTAGTTCACAGTGCTTGTGATTTTGGAGGAGATGTTATGAATTTGGATTACCTTGGAGCTTGCACTTGGCCATTTCCTAATGCAGCACTTGTGGTTGGGAGTTCCAGCCCGAGGAAATCAGGTGCTGCAGTGGGGACTGTCTGCATCTCTGTCCTACCCCTCTGCAATTCTCTGTTTTTATATAGCTTTACTCTGTGATGTGGGGTTTAAAATGCAGACTGCACAGGAAATGTAGCCCAGCCCATTCTCAGACTCAAATGACACACACAATGCCACAACACACTCCATCCCACCACAGGAAAACAGGAGGCCTCTCTTCCAGCTGAGGGTAATTTGTGACCTTTTACCTCTCCTGTTCCAGGCCAGATCCAGCCTCAGTGGATCACCTTCCTCCCCTTTGGCTCCCCAGCTGTTTTCCCTTCATACATAACACGGGAGAATTTGCCACTCCAGCCTCCTGAAGAGTCTTAGAGCATTAACAAGGCATCACAAATTTGGGTAGCAGAGTCTGCTATTATTAGCATGTGTGCCAGTGCTTTCAGAAATTTAATTTTAACAGATAATTTTAATAGATAAATTCTCTATGATATCACCCCTGAGAGAGAAAAATTACAAAAATCAGTCAAAGGTGAACAGAGCAGGCTTTAGTGGCTTTTATACCTGAAATGCAACTGCACATTGCAGAGGACTGGGATGCTTTCACGGGCTGGCAGTGCCAACAAGTGTTCACAACACATCTGAGTGCTTTACACCCTTCATTTATCACCATTTTCCTGCACAGCTTCAGCTGTGTGGCTGACAAGTACAAAATCTCTTCAACACTGTGCTGGTTTTCACCTTGGTCTCCTTTCTAGTCAATACAGTTTCTTTCCAGCACTGCTCAGTTAATTCAGTTTTGGATTTGTCTTTATAAAAGAAATTGTGAATATATGTATATATCTCTCTGTTTCTAGTTAGTTCCCCCACGTGTGATAGTTAATTGCTAGTGAATGGATCCCCAGGGAAGAAGAAAATTTATTTGCTTAAGTACAATATAAAATTCCATGAATGGGTTGTGAGGATGGAAGTGGAGGCTTCCTTTGGTGTTCTGGATTCAGGCAGCACTGGTGTTCCTGCTTTTCCCATCTCACCCTACTTTCCAGGTGTTCAGGACTCAAAAAAGGATGACTTGCTTGGGCTGTCCTAACAGGAGAGCTTTTTAAGCAGAAGTTAATCAAACAGTCTGAATGCAACAATGCACAGTTCATGACAGGATGGGAAGTGTCCAGCCAGACACAGTAAATTCCTATTTGAGAAAGCAATTTCCTCCTGTGGTAATAATTTATATTTCTACAGGAGATGCTTTATATATCCTCAAAGTGTAGTGCTGTGGGTACAAGTATAGAGGTAATGCCCCAGAGTAGAATATGGATCTTCAGAGGTGAAGCTTCTGTTCTGATCCCCTCTGCTTCTTGGTAAAATCATTTGAGCCCCAC
Organism: Serinus canaria; assembly: GCF_022539315.1. Taxonomy (NCBI): domain Eukaryota; kingdom Metazoa; phylum Chordata; class Aves; order Passeriformes; family Fringillidae; genus Serinus; species Serinus canaria. The sequence goes on from NC_066333.1 coordinate 3,711,119, forward strand.
ATTTCAAACATGGGGATCAATTTGCATTCACTCTTTTGCAGCTGTAAGTAGTAGGATTTTGTTCCATTCCCAGAATTATTTGCAGGTGTCATTTGTATCTAAGAGTTCTGAGTTTCCACTTGTTTGAAACCTGAGCATTTTTGAAAGTCCTTGGAAAGGATTTCCAAATCCAGGTCTTGGAAAATCCTACAAATAATTATTGCTGCAAAATGGCAATTCCATCCCTGGAAAAGTCCAAGGCCAGGTTGGATGGGATTTGGAGCAATATGGGATAGTGGAAGGTGTTCCTACCACGACAGGGCATTGGAACTGGATGGTCTTTAAGGTCACTTTCAACCCAAACTGTGATTTTTGATAAGGCACATCTGCAAAAAGCCTGCAACAATAACAACTCAGCACGGTTAAAGTAGAGGCTTATGTTCCCTTACACATGAAAAAACTTAACAGAACATTGCCACTCATTTTTTAATTAGGATATTCCATGGTTTCATTAATCACTGACAGTTGTGGGATGATGAAATTTCTTTTCCCCACCTGGAAGCTGCAATGAGAAGCCTTCATGCAGCGAACCAGAACATCTTCCTTTGGAAACAGAGGGCCTGGGGAGAGCTTAATTTCAAGAAACAGCCTGGATTTGGTCAAAAAGCTTGATGAGGAGGAGGTTAGGAGTGTTGTAGGAGTTCTGCATTGTTTGAGCTCCTCTGTACATGGGGGGCTGTGCTCATTTGGTGTTCCCGTCTGCTCTGCAGCCATTAGCTCTGATTGTTACACTGAAAGGAACATAATTAACAGCTGGATGCAAAACAAGTGTGGCAAATTGCTGCAGAAGCAGATCACCAGCTCTTCTGCCTTCTCTTGTGCACTGTTGTAGTTGTCTCAGTGTCAATGGAAAAGCTGGGGCTGCCTGGATCCATCTCCTGGTGCACTTTGGTCACCGTGGTGCTGCCTCCAGACTGGAGCCTGAGCAGGGCGTGGTGGGACTGAGTGCTTTACAGCTTTGTCACACAAAACACTTCCAAATGGTGTGAACCTCCCTCCTAGGCACTGCTGACAGCCAGATGCTGAGCTGAAACGTGGCAGAGTTTGAAGTGAGGGAGGGGAGAAAGAGGAAGGGCACACAGGAACTCCAGGCTTGGTGGCTGTGGGAGTGAGAAGCACCACTGGTTACTGCTTAGGAGATAGGAGGAGTCAGCACAAGAGGTGGCACAGAAGCAGAGGGGACATTTGGCTTGGCTGTGCTCTGGCAGGATCTCCAGACACTGTCTCAGCCATCCAGGTAGGGACCTGATGTTTGCTGCTTGTCCTGGTGCCACCTGCTACAGATGGCTGTCTGACAGAGCATGAAGGTTTGCTTGTCTGAAAACCCTCCCTGAGCTCAGCCCCTTTAAAACTCCAGCCCTGCCAGTATTTTTCCCTCTGAAAGGTGAGGCCAGGTTGACAGCCCCGTGTTACTCCTCATCCTCACACTGGCTCAGTAATCAAACTGAGATGCTGCAGGTTTGGCTGTCCCCAGGTCCTTTTCTGACTCACTGCAGGTCTCTGGTTGCTGATCCAGCACCACGCTCCGATGGGGAGAATTTTTGGCTGCTGTGTGAAACCTGCCTGAATTTTTGAGCAGCCCAGAAACCAGAGCTCCTTTAAAAAATCCTTTCTGGAGCTGCATTTTACCTCATTGAGTTAAAATGAAATTTGTAACAGCACAGTTGCAATCAATAACTCTTGGCCATTTTTCCTTTAAATGGGAGATGAGCAGGAGCCTGTGTAACACAGCTGGGAGTGATGGGGGGATGCTGCCAGCTGCTCTGCCAGCCTGGTGGTCCAACAAGTGACTGATGTCTTCAACCCAGAATTGTGAAAAGTAGCACTGCAGGAATCAATGAGAATATTATTTTTTTGAGGGAATGATAGACTCTACCGAGATTCCTATTGATTTTTTGCCTCTCTAATGACTTGTACTACATGCACAATCGGGCAGCTCATTATTATCAGGGGAGTTGAGGCTGGATTTCTTGATGGTGACAGGTCTGCTCACAGCACACAGCATTATTCTTCTGGGACATTTGGGAGGTATGGATAGAGCTGCCAGCAGAGAGATGCCATTCATCCCTCTGGAGATGGCCATGAAAAAAACCAGGGAGGTTGAGTTCAGCACGAGCTGTGCTCTGAAAGATGAAATGGCACCAGGGCTGCCTGCATCACTTCTGTGAGCTACTAACCAGCTTTGGGGAGCTCTGTGTTCTGCAGGATTTGGGGTGTGCAGTTTATCCACTTACATTCACTCCTTCTTAATCTCATCCTGGATTTGCTGGCACAGAAATAAAGCAGCTGTGGGAACACTTCACTCTTTGTACACCTCTGTTTCCACATCTGGTTGACCACAGGATGTGGACCTGAGTGTTTTCTGCATAAAAAATAAAATTCTCCCCCAGCCTGCCTCATTTTTGAGAGGTTGAGAGGAGTGGGTATCCAATCATCAACTACAGATCATTGACACAACTTCCTATTGTAAATAATGAAAGCCCAAACCACTTTGTTAAACCTCCCTTCTCCAAATGACACAGATACTAAAAAAATAAAAGCTGATAATTGGAATAGCAATAATAGCCTTTGGAAGGAAATAGCAATTTCCTGAAGCTGGCAATAAAAATTATAGGGGAGTCCATTGACCCTGCACAGACATATTTTAAGACTGCAAACCACTGGCTGCAATGGGATAGAAAATAAACACACAATTTAGATTGGGCAAAATGTGTTGAGGACCAAACAAATAACTCCTTAAGGCTGGACAAACCCATGGTTTCTACCTGAAGCAGGTTGCCCACAGGTTCCATGTTCAGCTCTGGGAAGTGGGGAACTAAAGCTGGAACCGAGGCCAAGGGGAGAGTGGTGATTCCTTGTCTGGTTTGTGCACCAGCAGCAGATAAAATCTCCCAGTTTGAGGTGCCTAAAAATCTCTGCCTGTTGTAGGGCAGCCCCCATGGCAGCCCTGGGGACAGCAGGTCCTGCTGGGGTTGGCAAGGGCTTCTTCAGGAAGGGAAGCTCTGTTTGACTGCTGCAAAGTCATAATGATAGTAAAGGAAAGGGAAAATGGTGGGTGTGAAAACAGATGGATGAAAAAGCTTTGGTGCTTTCATTGTTGTTCCTAGTCTGTAAACAGCAAGCTGTCAGTTTCAAAGAAAAGGGAGAAAAAAAAAGATCATGTGGCTTTTTAGGTTGTGAAGATGCAGCTGTCACATAAACATATGTCCTGCTGCCCTCGTAGCCCTTTTCTGCAGAAAATTGTTCCCATCCAAACACTGAGGAGACAGAGGCAGAACTCATTTTATTATCATCCATTTCATTGGAGTGAAATGTGCATTTAGGAACCTCAGTAATTAGTAGACAGCAGCAGCTCCTTTGCTTCTAAAATGAAAGAATAAAGCTATATTAAAAGAATGTTTTTAAAAGCCCTGGAAATCCAGGGGGATGCTGAAGCAGGCTCATGGTGTGCAGCTTCCAGGCTGGGGGCAGGAGCTGTGTGGGCAGAGAGGGCTTGCCCAGCTCCTCAGCACAGGACTCTGCCCAGAGGGTCCCTGGGTTGTGCTGGTGGTAGGGGCAGGTCCTCCCTCCAGGAACACCTGCAGCACCTGACACACAGTGCTCATCTGGGTGGACTTCAAAACAGAGCCAGGGTTCAGCCTTGAGTCAGGGTACTCCACAATCTTCTTTTATTCAGTAGTAAATAAGTTCCAGAAAGCAAATTTCCATCAATATGTTGAGGTTGGCAGGTGGATGGGTTCATTCTGCAGGGAGCTTTCAGGGTGTGGAGCATGTTGGAAAGCGAGGGTTGGGTCAGGAGCTGCAGGATTTAGTCATGGAGTGTTTTCCTATTCCAGGATCTCACTTAAAATGTGCCTACGTTGTTCCATTACTGTTTGGCTGTAAAATGTCTGCCTTAACCTGGCAGTGATACAGAGCTGAAGCAGTGCTGGCATCTTAATTTAATTTATTCCTGTGGTTCAGCCATGGCATGACACAGATATGCAGATATGTTGGCTCTCTGGGTATCATTGAGATTGTTGTAGATCTACAAGGCCTTGTAAAGCTTCTGTCATATCATAACATGGGAAATAAGCATTGCAGCACTGGAAAGAATATTCAGAAATGACACAGAGACTGAATTTGGGGGAAATATTTGGGGTTTTTTTCCTAAAACTTTTACTGTTATCTATTTAATTATTTTTCTTGCCATTGTTTTAGGCAAGCTGGATGGATCATTGATAATTACCAATATTGTTTATTCCTGCTTTGCTAGTGGCTAAAGAGAAGCACCTTGCAGTGACAGGACAGGAAGTAATATGTACAAATTAAAAGGTGGGAAATGTAGCTTAGGAAAAAATATTAAAAAAAAGCATTTTCCCTGCCTATGGCACTTTAAGGTGCATTCCAACCCATTAACATTCTATCATCTTTACTGTGTACAGGAAAGCACCTTGAAACAAAAGTAATATTTTTCAGAAAACAAACATGATGGTGGGAAAGTGGATTTTAGGAGAACGATCAGGTTGGTTGGTTTTTGTGTTTTTTTGTTGTTGTTTTGTTGGGTTTTTTTTTTGGGGGGGGGGATTTATATCTTTATTTTGTTCCTTCTTAAAAAGATTCATGCAAACTTAGAATTTTCAGTATCAACCCAAGAAAAATAGAGCAAATTGAAAGGGATCTCATTTTTATGAGACACCAAAGAGATGAGCAGTGGAAAGCAATGGAATAATCAGCCTTAATCCAGAACATGGACTAAATTCAAGTCTTTACACTGTAGCACCTCTGGGAGCTGGTGTCTGTGCAGGTCCTTTAATGCTTTCCTCCCCAGAAGATGCAATTTGAAATGAAGGTCTGAAGTCCACATCTTGTTCCTGTGGCTGTTGTTTTTGGCAGTGCCAGTTCTCCTAAGAGCTGTGGCTGTGCTCAGTGCAGCCATCAGTGGGTGCAGATGCAAACAGAACAAATTCTCTCTTCCCAAGCACCCTGTGGGAGGGTCTCATGCAGGAATACACACACGTTCCAATGAGATCACTCTCGACTCTTCTTTTCCCAGCACTGACTAATTTCTCCTGCTTTCTGTTTCATTCTGAAACCAGCAGAAAGCAAGAAATACACAAGAATATTTTCCTCAACAAAATGGGAGCCAATGTCCACCTACTTTAGACTGCAAAAATCCTGTCTCCTAATTTTTTATTTTACTCTTCATTGTTGATTTTACAGCTCACCTTGTTGTGGATCAGAAGCTACATCAGGACCTCTCTGTCTTCTGGTTCCCAGCACTATGTGCAGAGACAGCTCTGAAAATAAATCTGTGGTTTTCCTGCTCCATACATCCCAAGCAGCAGCAAAGACTTTGGGTTTCCAGAGTAACTGGCCATTCCAGCTGGTTACCCTCGAGGCAGGGGGGAGTGGGGAGCTCTGAGGTGACTTTGCAGTGCCAGTGTTGGTGCAGGTTGTGCAGGAGACCTGATTTTGGGGGGTCAGAGGGGTGTAACCAGAGATGAGTCTGGTTTGCTGGGATGAGTAGGGCTTCAGTCCCACTCTGGACTGGCAAATGGACATGGTTTGTCCTCAAGGATCCAGGAATTCCTTAAGAGAGTTTCAAGGCAAGGTCAGAGGGAGGGTTTGTCCTCCTGGGTATCTCATTGTTCTTAGGCTGCACACAGTGTGGCTTATATCCAGATTGTGTGGCATCACAGAAAGGGATCAGAGGGGATTGCTCCTGTGATTCCCAGCATGGATCCTGCAATCATCCCCTTCCTACATGCGACAAAAGCACGAGGAGAAAGGCACAGTGTGTGTCTGCTCCAGCCAGGGAGGATTTGTCACAGATGGAGCAATTTTCTCCAAGAGCAAATTGAGATTTGCACAAGGTTTGTCCAGTTGTTTGAGGATGGAGGGAGGTGCTCAGCAGTGCTCTGCTGGGCTGTTGTTTCCAGAGCACAGACAGCATCCATATTAATGGAGCATTGTCAGTAATTTATGCTGGATTCATTACACCTGAGACGTGTAGAGGCATAAAGTGCTCTGCAAGCCTTGCAGCAGATTAGAGCCTGACAGAGGAGCTCTTTAACAGGCAGCACATTCCCATTTGGATGGCAATCACAGGCTGGACAGCAGCAACCCCTGCCAGGAAGGGCTGTGCAATGAGGAGCTGGGGACTCCACAGAGGTTGTGTTTGCAGCAGAGGTGGCCTGAGAAAGCTGCAGAGTCTGAGCTGTTTGTGAAGCCAAACCCAACATTTGGATCCAATCCTGTTTCTGCAGCTCTGCAGGCTCCAGGGTGGATTGAACACAAAGCATTGGGTTTTGTCCCAGCTCTGCAATGAGGAGCTGCAGTGGTGAGGGTTGTTAGAACAGCTCGTTTGGCAGAGGCAGCAGCACAGAATGTTGGTCTGCTCCACATCCATCAGAGAGCTGAAATATTCAAAGGACTTCTTCGGTGTCTGTTTGCCATGTGTTTAAATAAATACCCAATTTGCAAAATTTGCAGTAATGGTGCATGAAAATGAGATGTACAGTGGCGTGCACTTTTGACCCAAGGCTTGTCAGTCTATTACAGAGCAGGTCATTTAACTGGGAAATTCTATTAGCTAATCAGGCACTTCTGTGGGACCCATCACTCACACATGGAGCGTGGAGAAACGTGCTGTCACTCCCAACTTTTCACCACTTAAGAGAACCAACTGCAAGCATGTCCAGTAGTGTGGAGTGTTTTATGCAACAAAAACTGTTGGTGGTATTTTCAAAGATGAAGTGCAAGAAAAGATATATATGTATTTTTAGTTGCTTTTTAAAGGAATGTGTGTTTACTGTAGATGGGCAAATTACACGCTGTGATGTTTTCCCATATATTTTTCTTGTGTTTTTTTATTTTTCAGGAAACAAAAATCAACTGTGTCCGGCTGGCAACAAAAGGTATGTGGGTCTCTCTTTCCTGCAAAACACAATACCAGAAATGTAAAAACTACAGTGGTGGCACAACTTGATTACAGTTCCTAGCCAAAGAACCAGCCTCTTTATTTCCTCTTTTATTTTATTTTTTTAAAGAGGAAGATTGCCAAGGCAGAACAACAATTTCTAGGACCACTCCACTGAATTTGTGGCCTCTGTTATTTTTTTAATGCAGGGTATAATTCTCTGTGGTTCCTCCTTCCCCTCATTCTGTTGACAGCTTTTCTGTCCTGAGGACTGTTCTTGCTGTTGGCAGAACATCACTGAAAAAGTGACATTAACTTCCCATTCAATTTGTTCTCTCCACAACTGTACAAAGTAGATAAGAGGAGATCTGGTGTAAGCCTAACCTTGTACACAGCAGGGCACAATTCTTACATCATGCCATTTTCATGGTCTAATTGAACAAAGATTCCTGATTTTCACTGTGGTGAGCTCAGAGCAGACCGAGCTGACAGGTCACACCGAGCAAACCCAAAACAGCCCCAGGTTGGTTCACCAGGTGTAGCCCCTGAGGGACCAACAGTGACAATGTCTGGGCTCCTTCTCAGAGTTTACAGCTGCTTTTAACAACTCTTCTAAAGATTTCAAAATCACCCCGGGGGCCACTTTTCCAGAAAAGATGTCAGACACCAATTTATTTGTAGCACAGAGTAGCTGTAAAAGATTTCCCCAGCACATGTTGTAGTCTGCCAGGGAGCTGTGGGGAGATGCTGGGGTGCTGCCGTGGGCTGTGCTACAGATGACTCTCCATTCCCAAACTTAGCTTTGCCAGCTTGTGCTCTTGCTGCTTTGCTGAAATGTGAAATCCCTGCATGGCTGCCTCTGGGGGCTTTGGGAGTTCACCACAAGTGGCAGGAGCCCAGAAATCCTTTGAGGCACCCTCCCATTTTTTCCATTCTTTTCCATCTATTTTGACTTGTGGCAGAAGTTAATGACCTCAAGGTCCTTTCTCCTGATCCCTTCTGCATCTGCACTTGCAGAGGAGTTGGGAGGGCTCAAGAAACCCCATTAGCCACTGGAGAGAGCATTTTCCATCTGGGGGTGTTTCTCTTTCCATATGGAAACACCCCCCAGGCTGTCCCAGCCAGGCACTGGGCTGGCAGTGACTGGAGCTCCCACCTGTGCAGGTGTTTTCCCTGCTCAGGCTCTGTATTGCAGACTGGTGGGGCTGTAAGCAGTTGTGTCACCACTGAAAGCTGAGGAGGAGCCATTTGTCCCAGTTCTCCTTCTCATCTGTGGCTCTGGTGCTCCCCATCCCCTCTTGTTCCTTTCCTGTTTAAAAGTTCCTTGTAAAATCTTTATTTAATTCATTCTCTGGGTTACAGACATTCTGTGTGTCTCAGTCTGTGTGTCTCCTTCCTCTCAGTTCTCTCAGCTGGTAGTAGTGTGACCATTTCAAATACCTGATTTTGGCTTTCTGGTGGTAGAAAGAGCAAGAGCAGCACTGGGTGAAATGAATCTCCACAAGCTTTCCCAATAGCATGAACTCTTCATGAGATCAGAGATACTGGATTAAATAATTTTTGGAATCCAGCAGTTCCTTCCATTTCTGCCATTTCAGTTGTTCAATTTTCTGGAGCTGGTGGAAGAATGTTGTCACGCTAGCAGAAAAGACATTTGCTCTGTGAATATTCAAAACAAAATAACTTACCCAACTTGAAAAATCCCATTCTGACATGACCTTTTGTTTGCACTCTCTGATTTGGGTACCTCAGCAAAGTGTCCTGTAAGTGTTTGACCTTCAGCTGAGTTCTGCAAACTGAGATAATTTCCATTAACCCTGTTAGGTCACCAGGAAGAGTCACTGAGTCAATGAGCCCCCTCCTTCTGTTGGTTCTGAATGTCATCTCTTTTTAGAAAAAAATCTCTTGCTAGGATTAATTTAATAAGAGACATTAAAGAGATGGGTAGAGCCTGAGGATGTCTACAGCCACTGCTTTTTGGTGATCTTATCCTTTAGGTTTTTTTTCTTTATTGACTTGAATGGAAAAGGACAAGAAATGATGGTAGTGCTAGTGTTTATTCTCGCTGTCTCAATTCATATCACTTTTGATTTATATCACTTTTGGTTCATATCACTTTTGATTTATAGGTAGATATCTTATTCCTCTGTGAACAGTGCAGAAATCTCTGTTGAAATTCTTTTCCTGTGGCCCTGGCTCTGTGAGCAGTGCTGTAATTCCCAGTGCCTGGCCCTCAGCACGGAGCCCCAGCTGTGCTGATTTGAGGCAGGTTCAGCTCTCCAAAGGAGCAGGGCTGGGTGCAGCTCACAGGCAAGGGAGCACCACCAGCTGGGGTGATGGTGATGTCTCAGGAGCTGCCACAGCTACAGCTGAACAAGGTGGTTCTGTGGGCTCTCCACAGTTTCAGGGTTCCATGTGCCCTGAGGCTGCATTCCCACCATACATTAATTCCATATGGATAAAAGGACCAGCCCCTGCAGAGGGGTGCTGTGCCTGCTCTGCAGTGGGGAATGCACAGAGACACTCACAAAACTGTGATTACACCATGTCCTGATCAAAGGCTGATAGCTGGAATGTTCTAGATAACCCCCTGTGTCTGTGCTGTCTCCTGTCTGCTCATTATATTGATTATCCTTAATGGCATTGCTCTGTGTTCCCCTTCATTTCCATTGGTGTTTTTCTGAGGATAGAATGAGCAAACCTGAAGCCTGCCTTGAACAGAATCATCAGAGCTGCCAGTGAGGATGCTACTGTGGTGTCTTTGATAGGAATCAGGGAAAAAAAAAAAACTATTTTGGAGTCAGGCTCAATCTCAGCATTAAAAGCTCTGCTTCAGTTGGTACCAGAGGGGAAAAAAAAATTGATTTGATGCAAGTAAATAAATACATACTACTGGTGCCAGACTAAATATTCATTTTGGAATAGAGGCCTAATTTTCCCATTCCTAGACGTTTGTCACTGCAGCATCTCTATTAGCACCAGTGAAAGGAATTCTGATTTACACCAGTGACAGCAAGATTGGGATCCAGGCGTGTTTAAGCAAGGCAAGAATTCTCTTGAAGTCCTGGATTAACAAGGGCACTGAACGTGAGTGTGGGAGTAATTAGGCAGTGAAATGTGTTAGGCATGTGTTACTGGGGGATTGTAACACATCCTGGGTGTTGCTGCAAGGCACCTGCTCGGAGCTGAGTCTCTTTAATTACTCGAGAGACGCACGGGGCTGCTCCACCGCCTCTGCTCCAGCTGGCTGCCTGGGGGTTTGCTCTCTGTGTCCCACTGCCCCAACAACAAGAAAAGCAAAGCAGAGCACTCTTTAAAAGTGGTTTATTCCACCAAAAAAATGAAGTTTTGGTGCTTTCCCAGCTTTTTTTTCCTGCTCTTTAGCCAGAAATAGGCTGCTCAGACGAGCCCTTTCCAGCTCAGCCCAACTCTGTGCTGCTTCCCAGCTCTCTGGTGGTGTTTTCTCTTCATGGCTCTCTGTGTGCTGCTCCTGCTTGGATGAACTTGATACTTATGGTGGCAAGAAAAAGCTCTCAAATCCTTTTGTATTGGGTTGGGAGGAGGGGGTGGCATCAGCATTTCAGAGCAGCAGGTCCTCCAAAGCAGAGGCAGTAGGTTCCCAGCTGGGCCAGCACATGCCCTGAGCTCCTTTCCCTCCATCCAGTGCCTCCCTGTGAGGCTGGGTGCTGCCTGTGGGAAGGGCCAGTGGCAGGGACCCACCACCAGCCCTTGCTGGGGTGACCTTGGATGATCCATCAGAAAGCTCCCTGTGTTTGTCCACTCTCTGTAGCCATCCCACACTTTGCCAGCATGTTAAACATTATGAACCTTTTGTATCTACGTATGTTCTTTATTTTCAGATTCGTTGGTCTCAGATCTCTTGCCACTTCCTTCCTCACATGGGCTACTCTCTTTTTTTTAATTACTGGACTAATGTTATCTTTCACAGCATTAGGCACTTGGATGCATCTCATTAACATAAAACAGTCTTTAAAAATGTTTATAATTAAGCCCCAATTTACCAGCTCTCTGCCATACAATTTTCATTCAGATGGGTTATTTATAGGTTTTGCCATTTGGTTTCCTTGACAGCATTTGTTTTAATATGTCCCATTCTTTCTGAATTAACTGACTTGTTCTCCCTGTCTTAAAGCAACATATTTATATCGACACTTTATTAGAGAAAATTGCAACCTCTTACCAAGAGAGAGCGATTACCTCTTGTATTCCTAAAGTGCATTAAATTAATTTCACAGTGTAATTGAAACCAAGGCAGAGGGCTTATTAATGGTTCCTTATCTCCCGATACTCATTTCTTCTTTCCTTAAAATGTGAGTTCTTGCAAATGAAAGAATGGAACTATAATAACCATTATGAGGTACATTTTTATTTTTTTTTCCTTTTGTTTTGTCTCGTGCATGCTGCCTGGGAACCATTTTGCTTGTTCTTAGCAGTGATAGGTAGACAACAGGTGACCACGCGAAACCCGCCCAGCCTCTTGAGCACAGGTGATTATCAGCTCAGAAAAAGGAAAACTGGTCAAACTTCCAGAGGTCTGAGCAGCTTCATGGCTTCTTGTTTAATACTTTTGCATGAGAAATTACTTTTACTATTGCTCCAACTGCAGCATAAAGGAGGGCAGTGCTTTCCTGGCACTCCTTCAGTGCCGAGGTGGAGATCTGTCAGTGCTGAGGGTCAGCTGAGGGCTCAACAGCTCTTAAATCTTCACAGCAGCAGCTGAGTGTGATGGAAGAGCCCCATGGATCCCCTGAGTGTGCATGGAGCTGAGCTTGCATTTCCAATTGGAGTAGCTGTGCCACTTTCTGGGGCTGATTGTTGAGTATTCACAGACAGCTGAGTCCTGCTGTCAGAGAAGTGGTGGCAAGGAAAGGAAAACTATTCTGCAAGCCCTCTGCAGAGGAACTATAGAAACTGTAGTTTCTATAGAAACTTCTGCTGGAGCCAGAGATGCTGCAGAATTGAGCCTCAGCAGCACCAAGTCACTCACAGTGGGGAGGTTCAGAACCTCTCAAGGGTTTTGCAGTTTCCATCAGAAGGAACTTGGAGGTCTGTGTGCCATAAAATTGCCCCAACATATGTAACACTGGGACCAGGATCATCATTAACTCCAGAAAATTTAAATATGGAGGGGAGATCCATCAGCTTGTGGAATTAGGTTTTTCTACTTCTACTTAGCCTGAATAAGTGGCTGGGATGTGGCAGCATTACATGAGATTAATGGGAAAGGAGGGTTGCTTTTTCAGTTTTTAGATGGATTACATTTCTCTAGGAATACTCCCCTCCCAGTGCTGCATGGTTGTTCCTGCCTAGTTATGACTTCCTCACCCAACAATTATTTCAACTGCACATCAGCTGTGATGGTACAAGGGCAGGAAGGTGCTGGGATTACTGGGAAGTTCAAATGCATTGGAAATAAAGGTCCTGATTTTTGGAGTGCATCAGCATGGGAAGAAGGAAACTTCCTGGGAGAATGTTAATAGCTCAGTAAAGAACCTGGGTCTGAAACGTGACCAGGGAAATCTTGGGCTGGGAGGGAGGAAACTGCAAAAAAATCAGTGGAAAATGAGGAAGGAAAAAGTTCCTGCTGTTCCCATGCAGTTTTGCTGCACGTGAAAACTGCTGATTAAATAACTCCTGCTCCTTCCAATCCATTGAAGAGGCTTCTTTCGTTTCCTGAAATACATTCTGGTTTTGTAGACAGACAATGTACTTTTTAAACAGATCTAATCCCACTTCAAATCTGTTTGTTGCTGCATTTTGTCTTCCAATACACTGGAATATTATTCCTCTGACAGGTTTATTCTGTTTGGTGCTATTAATTTCAGAGGAGTTTATCACATTTTTAAGTTGAATGTGTGAAAATGGTTGGTTGGTTGGTTTTTTTCCTCCCCCGAACAAACTTCTGCCTTCTAAAAGTTATTTTTTAGCACAACTTTTGTGCATCACAATCCCTTTAGGGGCTTCCTTATCCCAGGGCACAGCTTTGAATTAGTGCAGAATGGGATGAGGCCAGGAATGAACTGAATTTGGTATCTCCAGCCTCGTGTCCAGAGGTCATTATCCACTCCAGAGCTCTGCTGCATTGCCAGACCCTAATCCTGGGCTCCCCAATTAAAGTAGCAGCTGGAGGTAAGAGGAGAAGCAGCAAAGTGTTTAAGATAAAATCTGGGATAGTTCAGCAACAGGAGACTGAAAACATCACCTTTGTAATTCAGAGGATCACTGCCAGGACACAAGTAGCTTCAGGATAGAAAGGTCTTTGGAGAAATGAAAATAAAATATATTTCAGCTGTGTGAGCCAAGCCTCCAGGAACCACAGCAGGCAAGGATTTACCTGGAGCAGCGTGGAGGTTCTTGTCCCTTTTCAAGACCCACCTGCTGGGAAAGGATGCTCTTGGCTGTGTGCTGTGGCTGGCCCTGAACCAGTGGACATCCTCCTCTGTTTGCAGATAAATTGGCAGCCAGATAAAGGAGTGGAAATGGAGGAAAAGTCAGTAGTTGGACATGAAAGCCACATGTGAAAGTCAAATTAAGAAAATATTTCCTTTGGCTGGCTTTTACTTGGTTTGAATGCAGGGAGCATTGGATTATTCCTCACTTGTGAAATTTAGGGGCTTCTTTTTCATCTCTTCTGCTTGAGAATTTGCAGGAACAGCTCTTTGGATGTCCCTTGGAGCCTCTTCTGCACAGGGGCTGAGGAGGGGGCAGGCAGGAGGGGACTCTCATGTTTTAGAGGACCGTGGGGTTTCATGGTCCTGACCTTCACTCCCTCACACCAACTCATTTGGGTGATCAGGAATTTGTCTCCATTTCTTGATACCTGCAGATCCTGTCTAAGGTGGGGCAGCCACTGGGCAGGTACTGCAGATCACTTAAAATGATTTTCATAAATAAATTATTATTGCCAGTGAGAGGAGTGGCAGATTTGTCTTTCCAAACAAGCTGTGGGTCTGCTGGTAGATAAAACCAGCACTGGGAAATAAAAGAAACAATGGGAAGGATTCCACTGATTGATGAATGGAAAAAGGTATTTGCCTTTACAAATAAACTGTAGGTTTGCTGATAAATGAAATTGGATATTGAAAGATGAAAGAAACAGTGGGGCAATCCCTAAATTCCATAAGAATTAACAATCAAAAGGGAGGGTTATACATGAGAGGGGAATCTTCATTATCAGGCATTCTGGGAAGTCTGCACCTCCCAAGTACCTCAGCCCTAGGGAAAGAGAGAGACCCCAGGGGAATGCCCCATGGCCTCTCCCTTGATTGGAATAAAGCCAAAGGACTCCTCTGTCTCCTTTTTGGACATAAACCTCTGGTGTTTGTGGGTTAATTTTCCTGACATCAGTGTCCTTTAACAACACTCCCAAAGGCATGACAGACCCAGGACTGTTACAAATACATGATGCCTGTTTCCTTAAATAGTTTTTTTGAGAAGCCAGTATTCAGAAACAGGGTTGATATTAACAAGCTTCTGAGCTTCTTCCAGGAGCTGGACAATAAAAGCTATTTGGTTGCATTAGGATCTGTGATAAAATTACAAGGTGGGTGTGAGGCTATTTTGTAGTGGTATTGTAGAGGAAGAGGGAAATCTTCCTTCCAGTCTTGCCTGAAAGTGCTGCTTCAACTTGGCAGGGCTCAGGAAGTGTCCTGGTGTTCATGCAGCTCACATTGAGTGTGTGTACACAGACTCCTGACTACAGCAGTGCTGTGATGGCCCCAGCAGAGGAGAGAGTGATGCACCTGACTCCATGGATAGCAGAAGGCTAATTAATTACTTCATTATACTGTATTACTCTGTACATCTAAAACTGAACCTGCCAAGCACTCAGCTCTGCTCACACTGCCCAGAATCTGTGACTGTCACCCAACAGTCCTGACACACACACACACAGACCTGGCCCTGACAGGCCAAGGAAACAAACACCATCACTGTGGGTAAACAATCTCCATCTTGCATTCTACTTTGGCACAACACAGGCACAGCAAGTGATAAAAATTGCATTTCCTTTCTCTGATGTTCAGAGAATGTGAAACCCAGAAATATTCTTGGGAAGAATTGTGCCTTGCTTTTCTCTGGGAAGAGAAGTGTGGCAACACCTGACACTGCCCAGCTGACTCCCTTTTGCTGGAAGAGAGGTTCCTCCTCTCCATGCTGCTCCCTCAGCTCAGAGTGAAGCCTCTCAGGGCAGCTTTTTGTGGGTCACCCTGGTACCTGTGGCACCTTTGTCCTCTGGGGCTCAAAAGGTGACTGTATTTCAGCATTCACTTTCTGCCCACCCCTTTGCTCACTGCTTTTGCACCTTCTGCAGCTGCTGTGAGTGTGGATTTTTCATGACAATCAGGGTGAGAACAGGGTAACTATTCAGAGGGGGCTGACTGGGGAAAAGTCAGTAATTGTGGTGAATCTCTTATATATCCATAACATTGCCAGGCACTGAGAAGTTTTTGCCTGTTATCAGTCAAAAGGTTGATCTCCCTGTGTCTAAGACTTCACAAAAATTAAGTGACATCTGTAAATTTGAACTTGTCGTGTTGGTAATTGTACTTGTTTTCAACTTCTATGATTTTTGAGCTAGGTTTTAAATACAGTTCTGCAAAAGTGAAGAGTTAAAACAGAAACATGCTGTCACCCCCTGAACCATCACATCACCTGCTGGCAGCTCTCTTTAGCTGAGGTCCTCTTTCAGGGAAATGTTATAAACTTTGTTATTCTTGGAGACCATATATCTGCTTTTAGCTCAAATTAAGGGCTTCTGTTATGAAGAGAGAGGAAGAAAAACAAGAGGAGGAAAAAAGAGGAGGAAAAAAGAATAGCCTTTGTGCTGGATTTGCCTGGAATCTCCAGGATCAACTATTCACTTACAGCTATTTTTTAATTCTCATTCAGCTTAGCAATGCTGATCTTGATGTCTCACTGTGTGTTTACCCTCATCTTCCTACAGATTCCACCTGTAAGCCTGAAAATCCCTCCTACAAATTCTGGTCTGTCTTTCTCTCCAGGACTGCTTTGTTTTGCTGCTCTCTGCTCAGAATATGGTTGAAAGCTTTTGGCTCTCATCATTCTGTCAATTCCTTCTGAGCTTTGTTAAAGAAATGAGTGTGTCTCATTACAGGCTTAAGCCTGTGCTGTTTGCAGTCTTCAGTGACTGGAGGTGGAAAATTGGTGTAGTGACGTGGTGTGTGGTGATCCTCTTTGTGAGACCCATTTTTTAATGAATTGCAACAAAGAAATAGCCAAAAAGGAACCTTTTTTTAAAAAGGAACCTGGCTTTTAGATGTGATGAGCTGTCCCACTCTGTTGGCTCAGGGTACCTGGAGGTGCCAGCATCATGCACAGATTGTTTTTAGTGCTGATAAACTGCTGCAGGGTGTGGTCAGCCACACCCTGGTGCTGGGTGTTTCCACATCAGGATCTACAAAGGTGCCTTTCCACCCTTATCTCAGAGTTATCATCCCTGGAGGTACCTGTCTGCCCTGTGTTAGCACTCCAGACTGTGTTTTACAGATATAGATATTATCAGGAACTGAAAACATGAGGGAAAACATTCCTGCATGCAGAGCTGCTTTAGTAATTTGTAGGCCACTCACATAGAAAGCACCATAAAAAAATAAATAAAGGAAATCGTGTTTACAAGTGATTTGAGAATAGCTGTCTTTTGAATACAAGCCTCTAGGTCTATTAGGAGATTTTACATTCAGCCCACTGCCTGGCCATTATGTGCTGCAAAGAAATTACTCTGATTGTGCAGATCATTTCAACACGTAATGACTGGGAGCCCAATATTTTTCATTAATTTTTCTGGGTTAAATAATGCTCTGAAGTGATTTTTCTGATTGTTTTTTGTTCCAAGAGTGGATTTCTTTCTGAAGAAACTGTGCTCTTAGGTGCTACAATTTTGAAACCAAACCTCATCATTGCCAGACTTGTCCTCTTGCTGAATTTTTCCTGTCTCCTGGAAGTGGCTGAACCTCCCATTTCTTGTGCTGGTTCTCTCATTTTGTCCCTCCTCCTTCACACTTGCATTGCCCTTTCCTGGACTCTTAATATTTGATCCAGTTGTCCTTAGAATCATTTTGTTTGATTTTTTTCTTCTCCTGTTAAGCCTTGGGATGCTTCTCTTTCCTCCAGAGTCTTGGCTGCTGGTGATTGTGGTGCCCCTTCCACTGCAGGACTTTGTGCCTCACCAGCTGGAAACCTCACATAAATACCTGACTTTTCCTCCTGTTTATGGCTCTCTTGAATTCTTTTTCCTGGCAGTGTCTTTTTTTTTTTTTTAATGCAATATTGTAATTGCTGCCTGAAGTAAAGAATGTTTCAAATTGCAGTTTGTGAAATAGGTTTTATGGGAGAAACTTGTATTATCAGCCCTGCTTAGTGACATGCACTCAGTAATCATTCTTTCCTGGATGTTTTTCAGAGTGCCACCTCCACAGAGGAGGTTGCTTTATATTTTGTGGCTTATTTTCAAATAATATCCCTGTGCAGAAATTGCTGGGAGAGAGATTGCCATGGTGTCTTTCCCTCAGATGCCACTGCTGTTTTTTCCCCAGAGGGCACTGCCCAGGCTGCCCAGGCAATGGGCACAGCCTGAGACTGCCAGAGCTCCAGGAGAGTTTGGGCACCACCCCCAGGGATGCCCAGGGTGGGGCTGTTGGGGTGTCTGTGCAGGGCCAGGGGCTGGGCTGGAGGATCCTGGTGTGTCTCTTCCAGCTCAGCATACTCTGTGATGCTGTGAATCAACAGCAGCATGGCCAGATTAGACCTTAATTAAAACCTTAATTAAACCAGCAGTGTGTGATGATCCAGAAACCTGACTTCTCATGGGCTGATGAGCTGGACAGCTCTGGGAAATTGGCCATTTGCCCCTGCCCTGCTCTCTTTGCATCTCTGCAGCATCCCCAGAACTGTACCTCCCACCAATGTGCTGCCTCCAGGGTCTTCTGGCCTGCTGCAAGATGCTGGATCTGGGAATTTTGGAAGGGATTGAAGAGAAACAAAGTCAGTTGGGTTGCTAGGAAAGAACTAAGATGTTGCAATGGCTCTGACTGACCAGAGGAGTGCTGGGCGAGTGTCAGTGCCTGTGGAAGTCAGCCAGGGCCCTGCTCTGGCTCCTGGGATGGTGCATTTAGTGCACCACAGAGAGGAGCATCTCTGAGAGCAGCAGCCTGGTGGAGTAGAGCAGGCACAGACAGGAGTCAGAGGACCTACAGTCTGCACTCCTCTGGCCCTGCCTGCTGTCATTTGCCTTTCTTATTAAGGAAGCAAGCTCAGGGCAGAAAATTGTCCTAGTTTGTGTTAGTGCAGAGTAATGGGGTGCTGACCTCGGTGGGGGCTTTGGGTGCCACTGGAATACACACACTAATAACAGTGGTGACCTGCTCTGTGTCTTACTGCTCCAGCATCCAGCTCCTGTTACAAGGAACAATTCATTCCAGGAAATGTGGTGGGAGCAGCCACTAGAAAATCCAGTCATAGTTGTTTTCATTCCTTTTTAATGCCAGCAATACATAAACACGGTTTTTCAGAAAGAAAAGGGTGGCCCCTCAAGTACAGTAGTGCAGGGATTTGCAAGTGTGTTTAAAGATATTTGTAGGAAATGGCCATCTGAGCAGTTTTTATGGGCTGCTGTGCTCAGAGAATTTCAGATCCTGCATCTCTATAAAGGAGAGAAGCAAAACTGAATTCCAAAAGAGCGTTTCTGTCAGGGGCAGCAGGAGTCATGTCCTGAGAGAAACAGCTCACAGAGCTCCTCCTGCCAGGACAGGAATGTTCTTACCCACAGCTGGTGCTGGGGCAGGTGGGAAACCAGAGCAGGCAGAGGAGATTTAGAAATCTGCATGGAAAATCTGCCAGAACAGCAGGAAAACAATGGACTTTTGCAGCCATGTTTCACTGCAAGGCTTTGAGAGTCCCAGAGGCAGGAATTTGCTGACACTGTCACATTCTCCATTCCTAGGCACTATCAGCTGAGACAACTAACAAATGGTTGGGCTGGTAGCCTAAAGGAATTGCTGGCCCTTGCCAGGAGAGACAGAGTTGCCCAGAAGATTGGAGTGAATCAGTCACCACTGTGTGGAGGTGTCAGGATGGATAATGAGCCTTTCTCCTCCTCCTGGAACTGCAGGAGCCTGCAGTGGGGTGGGAAATATCAGATACAACCACTCTGACCACACATTGCCTGGAGAAACAAGCAGCAGCCTGGCAAAATCAAACCAGTCTGGGGGATCAGGACATGGAGTTGGCAGCACATTCTTATTTCTTCTAACACAGCTCACACTTCACGAGGGTATTCAGATGGTACAAAAATGAGGGGCTTCTGACTGTGCTGTTTAGAGTAGAAAGCCATTCTCCAACACCTATTATTTAGGGTCATAAGAGTAACTGCAGCTCAGCTGAAGGATAATTTGGAGTACTTCTGACTTTCACTTCAATGAATAGAGTTTTAGCCATTTTCAGGGAGAAATTGTACCTTTCTCATTGCCTTTGTTGTGTGACAGTATGGGGATTGCCTGTCTGATGGTGTATAGCTCACCTCTTGCTCACATTTACTGCAAGATTGTGCGAGAGCTTGTCAGAAAAAGATGGAAATATGCAACTGATCCATTATTTTATTTTCATGCTCAGGAGTCCCATTAATGCATTTCAGACCTGTGAGCACAGAAGTTATCAGTGAACTCTTAACTGAATTGGCAAATTGGTGAATGCAGCAGAATAGCAGAGTTGTCAGGGGCAAAAGCTGAAAATGATACCTGTGACTCCAAGAGCCAGCCCTTTTTGCTTGGTAAATTTTGTGTTTTGCTCTGAGTGAACTAGATTAGCAGCTTAGCTGTAGGAGAAGTGAAATCATGCTTTTATCACTGCATCATCTCTTAAAGCATGTGCAGTTTAACGTGAGGCAGAGAGGCAAAACAACACCCCAGTGACAATGACACTGCTGTCTCACCAACACACGGACTTGACTGGATATTATCTCCCCCAGCAAGTGACTTTGAACAGAAGTGATTCAGATTTCCTGAAGACCAGCAGCACAGAGCTGTTAAAAGAGCAAAACCTTGTGGTGTTCTCCTGTCAGCCCTCTGTGTTCACCTGTGATTCCCTCTGCCCCTGTTTAAGCTGCAGAGGAGGAGCTGGCTGACTGCAGCAGCAAAGGTGAAGCCCAAGATAAGAGTGGATCTCATGTAACATGAGTTCATTTACCTTTGTGAACTGCACTGGTGATATTTTTAGGAGTAGTTAAGTGTAAGAGGAATATGATGAAGATAGGCTTATTTAGTCTTTAGAGTAGCCATGAGTCAAATCTTGTGGGGCTTTCTAAATCAAGCTCAGTGGCTTAAGCTATATCTGGAAATATTCTGTGCAGCAAGCAGTGAAGTCAGCAGAGCTAAGGTCTGTAATGAGGACTAATGAGGTCTCGACAATAGGGTGGAGGGCAGCTGTCTCCAAGGTGCTCACTTAGAGCAGAAATGCTGTGCAAATAATGCTCCTAAATATGTTTTCTTTTCAGGTGTGTGGATTTCGCTTCTTAAATAAACCAAACAAGTGAACCAAAACCCCTTAAAATTTCAAATAGAAATTATGCTCTCTGGTTTGGGCTGAAGGAGGCATGCCTGCTGTGTGATGATAGAGGGTACTGAGGCACTGGAATTGCCTGTCCAGAGAAGCTGTGGCTGTCCCTGGATCCCTGGAAGTGTCCAAGGCCAGGCTGGATGGAGCTCCAAGGTTCAGCCTGGTCTAGTGGAAAGTGTCCCTGCCCATGGCAGGGGGTTGGAATGAGATGGGCTTTAAGGTCCCTTCCAACTCAAATCATTCCTTGATTCTGTGTGGAGGGTGCTGCTCTGTATGTTGGATTAATGTTTGTTACAGGCATATCTGTAATGGGATATTTAAAAAAGCCAGGCATCCAATACACTGAGAAAGACAAATTTGAGCTGATTTTGGAGGGAAAAAGTTTCAGAAGTATTATTATAATTACATGTTACTGTGTTCACTATTTCAATGAGTAAGGATTTCAAGTCCATTTGAACTATTTGAGATTAAAATTAGAGCTGTTGTTCTCCTGTTCCTGGGTGCATGCTGAGTGCTTCAGAAGAGTAAATGCCCCATTACAGTAGAACTTAGTAAAATATTAGAGTCATTTGCACTACACTGGGATTTTACACCCTATTACTGCTCTGAATTATCTGTCATTAGCCCTCATTAAAGGCAGATTTGGTTAGATGGACAATTGTCTATTGCAATTTGATTGCAAATATGTTGTTAGGCTTTCAAATGAATATTTAAAGTGGATCATTGCACAGTTTACCTAGAAGGTCTTTTTTTTTTTTTTATCTTGTCCTTCCTCTCCCTCCATCTTTTAAGGAGCTTCCACCCAGAATTCCAATGCAGTGGAGCCTGAAAAGCAAGTGGACAGCACGGTGAAAATGGCTGGAGTTATAGCTGGTCTCCTGATGTTTGTTATTATCCTCTTGGGAGCAATGCTCACCATCAAAAGAAGGTAAGTTTCTGCTTTGCTTCCATCTTGGACCTCTTGTTGCAGTTTCCAAAGGAAGAATAAATAAAGATAAAACATTCTTTGTGTGTGACAGAGAGCAGCAGTTGTTGCCTGTGTACATAACACTGACACCGAGAGTCCAGAGGAAATCCATGAACAAAAGAATGGTTGTTACTGCAAAGAGATAATGATGATTAATTGATAATTCATGTCAAGGGATAAGTCACAAAGTAGCATGGGATAAAGGGGATGAAAGGAGAACCTCTCCTACCAGGGGAGGCTGAGAGCCCTGGGATTGTTCAGTCTGGGGAGGAGAAGGTTTGGAGTGACCCAGTTGTGGCCTTCCAGTCCTTGTAGGGAGCCTGCAAGAAAGGGAGAGAGAGCTCACAAGGGCCTGGAGTGACAGGACAGGGGGAATGGCTTCAAGCTGACAGACAGGAGGCTTAGATTGGATATTAGGAAGAAATCCTTCCCTGTGAGAGAGGCTGCCCAGAGAAGCTGTGGCTGCTTCATCCCAACCATTTTTCCAACACTTGAGTTTTCTGATGCTTTGGCTGTCCTGACTGCTACACCCTAAGTTATTATCTCCCAGATAACACAGACAAACCCACGAACAAAATTCCTCCTAAAGCAGAATGAGTCCCAGAGGTTGGACACTGAGGCTCCATTTGCTCTGTGTGAAAGCTCCCAAGTTCCTGCAGAGCTCAGCTGGCCCCAGGACAGTGCCCAGGACCTTCAGCTGAGCTTCCCAGGTCCCTGGAGCAGCAATGTTTGCTGAATTTGGGTGTGATGTCCCACACACAGAACTTTGCTCTAGCTGGTTTTGCCACAGGCTCTGTAAACCTGGGCAATTTTCTTCCAAGTTAACGTTGGAAAGGAGGTGAGTGGGAATATTAGAAATCTAAATTCTCCCCTTTTTTTCCCTAGAGCTGGAAAATTACAGTTTCCTCTGTGTTGTTTCCACAGCCCCTCCCAGGGCAGACAAGCAGACTCCCTGCAGTCTGTATCTGTTTGCTGCAATTTGCAAGGATACCTGCTGGAAGACACACTGAAATAAGGAATAAACTGGCTCATTGACTTTAAAATCTTTTCCCATTTCGAAGCTCTGAGGGCAGGAGGAGGTTTGGGAGGCTGTGGCACACCTCCAGAGCTGCTGCTCACATCCCTTCTGGGCTCCCTGGGATGGGCACCACCAGCTGTGTGCAGCTGGGGCTCGGAGCTGCACATGGACAAATGTTCCCTGAGGATGAGCCTCAGCCTGTCAGGCTCATTGCATTTGTAAACTAGAGTGGGTTGGGATCAGCCTTTATAAAAGAGAAGCTGATTTGGGCCTCAAATCGATTGGAACTTGTGGAGGAGCAGAGCTGAAAGCTTGAACTCTTCTGAGAGAGCAGTTTAACAACAGAGTTCTCCTTTTATTTGGCAGGCAGAAGCACTTGGAGCTTCAGCTCTTGCATTCCATGTTTGCATTAGTCTCATTTTAAAAACAGTTCCCTTCCCAGTGCACCGAGGCCTTGGTGTACAAATAGTGGAGTCCTTCAAGGCAGCAACACAAAAAAACATTTAATGAGCTGAACTTGAGATGCTGTCCTCAAATGGAGCTGGAAAATATCCCAGTGACAATTGTCCATTGTCCAGGGCATCACAGCTCATTTGGGACAGATGTTGTCTTAGATAGCAAAGATTCTATCATTATCATAGTACAAGGATTTCATATTATCAGAGCTTCATACCTTCTCGATACAGGCAGCTCCTCTACTCACTGACTTCTCCAGGTGCTCACAGCAATCTGACTCTCCTCACTCCTCTTTCCTTACTCTTATCTAGCACTAGTTCTTATTGATTACAGGTGTGGCCTGTTAAGATCAGGCCCACCTCCAATCTTCAGCAACTGAAACACCTGTAACTCACTGGGGGGCAAGATCACCCTCTACAATTCCCCCTTTTTCTTTTAACCACAGAGTTGCAGCATTTCCAGAAGTACATATTCAAATAAATCAACATTATTACATTTTTGTATATTTCATTTAGAATTAAGAGTTATACAATGTTCAAAACAGCATGTTACAGCACAGAGAGATATATATTTCTAAGTATTAGTTTAGTTCTACAGCTTTTCCCAATTTACAAAAGCACTTATCTTCAAGGTCTTTTACACTCATATTTAGCAAACACCAATAGCTGTAATTGATATATTTTGCCAATAGTTTAGTGTTCAAGTCCTGTTCCCAAATCCACGGGGTTATTTGGGCAAAGCCAGTTCTCCCAAATCCATGGGGTTACTTGGTCAAATCCAGTTCTGAATCCTCAGGGTTATTTGGTCAAATCTAGTTTCCCCCAAATCCATGGGGTTAATTGGCCAAATCCAATTTCCTCCAAATCCATGGGTCATCCCAAATCCATGGGGCAATATAGTTTAGTCCCAAATCATGTTGGGGTCACCATTTGTTGTCTTAGATATCAAAGGTTCTATCATCATCACAGCACAAGGATTTCATATTATCAGAGCTTCATACCTTCTTGATGTTGCTCACAGGCAGCTCCTCTACACACTGACTGTTCCAGATCCTCACAGCAATCTGACTCTCCTCTTTCCTTACTCTTATCTAGCACTAGTTCTTATTGATTGCAGGTGTGGCCTGTTAAGATCAGGCCCACCTCCAATCTTCAGCAGCTGACCCAGCTGCAACTCATTGGGGGGCAAGATCACCCTCTACAGACAGACAGAGGAATTCCTGGATGAAGCATTTTGTTGAGAGAGAGCAGAGGAAGGAGAGGGATTAGAAGAGAGGGAAGACATAGGTTTGAGATGGACATTGGTACCATCAGGAGCCTCTTTTTGTTCCTGTGGGACTCCCCACAAGAACCTTTCAGACACAGCATGAACGAGCAGTTGCTCACAGTTGCTCACAGTCTCAGCAGAACAAATCACAAAAATTCCAGGAACTCAAAACTTTCTGGGGGCTGAAAAAGTTTTAGAGGGTTCAGTCAGATATGTGCAGCTAAATCAAGCCAACCAATGTTTTTATACAGTGGAAAATTTGGGTTTGATGTTTTGTTTGTTGTCTGAAAGTTTTAGCTGAAACTCAGGGTTGTCTAAAGTCTGCTAAAGTTTCCATATTTATCTATCTATATCAAAATTGTGTGTACATATAAATTTCTGGTTTAAGCATGACTGTCTTACAGCATTTGAAATCAAAACCATTAACAATTTGTTTTCTTGGTTTTGGGAACCCACTAACTCCAGGAGTTAAGCCATAGTCCCATCATTACATGTGTATGAAATATAGAAATTGCTGCAACATAATGGAAAGAAACTTCACACAAAAACGTGTAGGGACAGGACAAGGGGGGATGGCTTCAAACCGAAGGAGATTAAATTTAGATTGGATATCAGGAAGAAATTCTTCACTCTGAATGTGGGCAGGCCCTGGCACAGGGTGCCCAGAGCAGCTGGGGCTGCCCCTGCATCCCAAGGCCAGGCTGGACAGGGCTGGGAACAGCCTGGGACAGTGTCCTTGCCATGGCAGAGGGATTGGAATAATCTTTAAGGTCCATTCCAACCCAAACCACTCTGATTCTATGATAATTTAACCTGTAAATTTAGAGGTGGTTATCCATGCCTACAGGAGTGTATGTGCTCAAAAAGGCAGAACCAGATTCTTTCATTAACAGGTACAGATCCTGAAATATCTCATTGTTATTGTATGAAAATATTTCTAATTCTCTTGTTGCTGTTGTTGTTTTTTCCTTAATAATATTTAAATGCACTTGTATAACAGAGTATACAACATCATTTTGTAAACACAAAAGAAAACAAGGAAAAAAAGAGATATTTTTCAGGAGAAAATACCCTTTGACTTTGCCCCTTCCCAAAGTATTTTATTTTGGTCTGTTCTGGTTTCATCTGGGCAGTTTTAATTCTGGTGTAATCGTGACTTTTGTTTCCCTGGAGTGAAGAATGTGACCCTTCTCAGGCTGGTGTGTTTGAGCAGACAAAGCCTCCACTGACCCCTTTAAATACAAGACAGAATAAATAGGATCAGACAGCCTGTCATGGAAGCACTGTCAATAAGTTCTTTAAACTGCTGTCGGTAGCAAAAAAGGAGATTTGGGGCTATGTAGGGTCTAGGATTATTTCCTCCTATGAAAACTCAGCTCCTTATTCTGGATTAGGATTTAGGTGGTTACCTTAAACTAATTAAACAAAACCCCAAAGCCTCTTGGTTAGAACACAGGACAGAATTAGGAAAAGGGAATGTCCCCTCTGTGTCCCTGTTTCAGGTGGGAGACAGGCAGGGGTCTGGGCTCTGTTGTGCTTTCTAGGACCAGGGTGTGTTTTTACTGAACCATAACTCTGACCAGTTCTCACAGTTAAGCTTTGAAATATTCTCTAGTAAGTCCTTATTTCAGGCTGCATATTTTGGAAGAATTTGAGCCAAAATATCCAGTTTCAAAACACAATCCTCCTTTTGTTTGTCTTCCTTTATTTTCTATCCTTATGGAGCAAACCTTTCTGAGCTTTCCTCTGCAACCTGGAGGGATGTGCAGCTTTTTAATGAGGGCTGAGAGTCTGGTGGGATCCCAGATGTCTGTGGCTCAGACAGGAGAGCAGCAGAAAGAACAGCAGGATGTTCAAGGGAACACTTCCAGTTGATGGAGCTGTGTGAGCTCTGGTCCTGGCCTCTCCCAGGGCTTGGTTCAATGGAATCATTTTGGGGATTGCAGGGGTTCAGCTGCGTGTGCTCTCATTTTCTACATCTTGGTCATGTTTCCCTTTGTTTAGGGGCTGAGTGGAATTTGGATTTTCACAGGGAAGCTCAGTGGCAGTCACTGCACCTTAACTGGTGCATTGTAGGGCTGTAGGATTGCTGCCTTCAGGAGATAACAGCATTTAGTTAAAATACATCCAGGTGGATTGGGAATCAGTGCCCTTCAAAAAATGTGGTGTTGGAACCCAGGACATTTCTTTGCCTCCCCTGGGTGATTCCAGACCCTGGCAGGGGCTCAGAGACCTTGGCACGGAGTCAGAGACACCTGTGCCTTTGATTTTAGCCCATGGAAACAATTCCCAACTTTGTGTGAGGAGTTACAAGCCACAAGGGTTTGAGTAGAATGACGGTGAATTTGTCACAGGGTGAAAAAGTAGAATTTTGGGGATTTAGAATGGGGGTTCAAGAGGCAAGATGGAGGAATCTGGGTGTGTCCTGTCCTTCTTCTTCTTGTCCTCCATCTCCTGCTGTGATGGTGACACTTCTGGATTGGTTTAGAGCAGAGACAGACTGTCTAACATAGGTGACAGGGATTGGAAAATTATTGTAAATAAAGTACACCAAGTTTTTAGTATAAAAAGTTAAGACCACCCCAAGTGGTGTTAGGTTGTGGTCACTGTGCCACAACCCGACCTGCTGGACAGATCTCAGCAGGGCAGAGAGAGAATGTGACGGATAAGAGAGAATAAACAACCTTGAAAAGCAGAGCTGAGGAATCTCAACTTCTTCTTCAGTCTTGGGGCTGGGAAAAAAGAGACCTTCTGATACCTTGGGGTCATCTCAGCCACAGAAACCTGAGAATGTGGCATGCATCAGGACTCTGGCCAAAAGAGCAGGTTTATAACAAATGCCATCATCAGGAACACCATGCCTCTGCAGTTAAACCCTGATGAACTGCTCTCTCCCCCACGTGTGCACAGCACAGAGGGTGACTGAGCTGAACCTGTTTCCACGGGTGCTTGTGGAAGTTGTGTTCAGAGCAACCATAAAAGTGAGCACTTGAAAGCTGGATTTGTACTTCTAAGTGATTCCTAGTCATCCTAGTATCCTCAAGGATGGGCTTTTAAAGCTGTGCAATAGGTTTTTGTTTCACTGTTTTTCCCTGTCTTGCCCACTGCTGCTGCCTCTGTGGCTTCTTGTGGCTGCTGGTAAATCTCTAATACCCTGGGCTGGGTCTGTCATGAGCCAGTCTTTTCAGAGAAGCCCCTTTCCAGCTATGAAAGGGTAACTATAACTTCTTAAGCTACAATTGAATGCCAAGGCTCAGTTTGTGGTGCTGGGAAATGAATTGTTGAGAAACTGTGGTAGAAAATGCTTAATCACAGTGATGCAGAAAGCTAATGCATGCCCCCAGTGCTCAGCTATAAATATGGAGTGATGCTTGAATTGTTAATGAACTATTTGCATTTTAGAGTTTGATGAAGCTTGATTTATCATTAGACAATTTGCTCATTGTCTAAATATTCCAAAATTGTGGCGTTCTTACATTGTCACTTCCCTATTTATTGTTATTTGTATTAATAGCTCTGACATCTTTCTTTCCATTTCAAAAGTATCAAAGCACTTGAGAGGCAAAATTAAATCTCATTGCCCATGGTACTGACATGATAAAGTGAGGAAATTAAAGGTGAGGGGATTTATTCATGGTGGCAGAAGTGGAAACACAACCTGTCTCCAGTTCAGTTTCTATTTATTCCTCACCAGCATACAGCTCCTGAAACAAGGGTAGGCAAACAGGATCTCAGTGCAGAAAACAGCACAGGTACTTTGTATATTGAAAAAGAAACCTGGAGTTCACCTAAATCTAATTATGTGCTTTTCTCTTTTTCTCCTTTTGGATATTTTGTTCGTCTGACTGGCCATCAATATTTAGAAGAAATGCATATTCCTACTCCTATTACTTGTAAGTACTTGACTGGGGATGAGGTTTTTTTGAGCATGTTCACCCTGTGATAATTTTGTGCTCTGTTGTATTTTTTTCTTTTTGTTTCTCTTTTTTTTTTTTTTTAATTTTTTTTTTTACCACTCCATTTATCCTTGTCTTTCCAGCAGAATGTGTTTTATTTTCCCAGCTGCACGTTGTTACGTTTTCCCCATTTTCCCACTGCACCTGTAGCTGTGCCTGCAAACACATGAATGTCCACAGATATGTCAGTTATGGTTTATAACTCTTCACACTGGATATTCATCTTTAGATTGGATATCAGGAAAATTTTCTTCACCAAAAGGGCTGTCCAGCACCAGAACTCGTGGCCCAGGGAAGTGATGGAGTCACCAATGAGGCACTTATTGAAAAGTTGTGTAGATGTGGCACTTGGGGACAGGGTTTAGGGATGGACACGGCACTGCTGGAGGAACAGTTGGACTTGGGAATCTTTTCCACCATAAATGATTCTATGACTCTGTAAATGCTAATGAACAAATACAGAGCATCCCAAGTGCACCTTTCATTGCTTGTAGCCACACTTCAGGGAAATTCCCACCTGAAAGTTATTGTTGGGAATTTCTCAGCCATGGATGTAAGCTTTTTAAAAACCTTAAGGTTTCTGGCAGCTGGGAGTTGACACTATCCCAGCAAACATCCCTGTTCCTGGAGCTGCCAGGTTCTGAGTGTTGGTTTAGATCAATGGATGATGAAGTGGTTCAGATTTTCAGATCTAAATCACCTGTCCAGTCCTAATGACAATGCTGCATAATTAAGGCAGTTGTTAAGGCACATGAAAATGCTTCACACATCAGTACTTCCAGAGCCATCTGTTGCCTAAAGATTGAGGGGCTGGGAAGCAATCAGGGCCAAGCTGTTTCTGCCATGATAATGGTTGTCTGAGGATCTGGGGGAGGAGAGGGCTGGATCAATGATGTGAGGAAAAAGTCCTGGAGGAGTGAGTTGAGGCCTCTGCTGCCATCAGAGGGCTGGGAGGGATGGAGAAGGCAGCTGCTGCTGTGGACAGGAACAGCTCTGCCCTCTCCAGCTCTCAGGAGCTCTGTCCCTGACACCAACCCTTCCCCCAGAACCTGCCAGGCTTGTCAGGGCTGTGAAACCCACCCAGCTGTCCAGAGGGCCACATCAGCTCTGACAGCCCCTCCTGGTCTGCTGCTCCAGGATCTGCCTCCTTTGCCCCTCCTGCAGCTCCTCCTTGTCTCATCTTGGTGCTTTTTTCTGGAGCTGTTCAGAGGTCAGCAGAATGAGAGGCTTGATGTGCTGCCATGTTAAGGGGAGCTGATTTCCTTTCCATATGAGTTGCTTTATGTCCAAAGAACAGGGCAAAGGAGGATCCCTACCCACCACTGCTTGGAGGGATTTGGTTTCTCCATGACCTGTCAGGAAGCTGTTGAAAGAGGAACCTTTCCCACTTTCCAAGCATGTGAGGAGCCTTAGGACACCATCACGAGTCTTGACTTTGCCCAGTGATGTAATTGTAAATGCAGAGTAACTCCATTTCCTCTAGACCTCCCACTGCTTCACAAGAACAAATCTGACCTCAAGTAGTCAGACTAAAGAGGAGGTTAACTAAGTGTAAAGTAGGGGCTGATTCTAACCCAAAGGTGCTACCAGCTAGTTGAATTTATTGATAGAACCTTTCCTCTTCTGCACATTTCTCATGTTTTACTGTTTGGTTTCCAGTAGCACCCCTGCCTGAGAAATTCAGTGCCAGGTTTCCCGTTATAATTCTGTCTTTTTCCAGCAGGCAGTATGTGGTCAGCATGTACCCTGCTTTACTTTATTTTGAGATCTGTGTGTTTAAATAGATAAATCAACTTCCAAGCCCTCTGTGACCCTTTTTACAGCTGCACAACATTGCTTTAAGCAGTCAGCTGAGGATTGTTCTGCCAGAACAAGCACAGGGGTCCTTAAGGGGTCTGTTTGCTGTGGGTCAATTTGCTGGACCCTTTTTCCTCAGGGAGCAGTGCAGTGACTCAGGAAAAGTGGAGAGAAAACCCTCTGGAGGGTCACCCAAGCCTGGGGTTGCAATGAGCTTCAGCAGAGGCAGAAGGAAGGGCTTTAATAAGGTTTAATGAGGCAGATGGCCACCATGCAGCACATCACACCAGGGAAAAGCCAGAGGTGCCATCAGGCAAGCTGAGCGTTCCTAGGAGCCACTGGAGGTTGGGGCTCAGCCTGCAGAGCTCACAGAGCTTTTCCTCCCCAGTTCCACACCCAAAATGCTCTGCACAGAGCTCACTCTTGGCCCTGCTGGTGTCCCAGGGACAGCTCTGCAGGCTGGAGGCACCACATCAGCAGGTACCTCACCATAAATGCTGCCAGCACCAGCTTGGCTCACATCTGCTCTGTTCCCTGCCCTGGGAATACCCAGCTCTGCTTTGGAATTTTTTCCCCTTGAGCAACAATTAAGGTAAAAGGGAGTGAGGGAAGGAAGCAGGAGAGCCCAAGAAGGGGCACACAGTGAAGTTCCTCTGAGTTTCATGCTGCAAGTTTCACATGAAATAGGGTGTTTCATTGGAATTGCTGAGGACTGTGCAATTCTTGTCCAAACTTGATTCAGATTGTCCTGGACTCCTATGAGCAGAGAGGTTGGATTTCAGTTTATTTGAAATGTTGTGGAAATAACAGCAACAAAATGGTTATATACAGATTTGTTTTAAAAAAAGCATTGTTTCTATGCTATGACCTTGCATGAATTGTTTAGTCCTGAAGCAAAATTCAGTTGAATGGGTTACCAGTATTGAAAGGCAGGTTCCCAAATAGATCTGCTGGCAGATCTTTAAATGTGACCATATGGACTGTATCCCTTCATGTTTGGTTTCAGTTTCTGGACTTCAAAGCTGTGTTTCTTGTCTGCTTTCAGATAATTCCTCCTAACCCTTTGTCATTCTTCTGCACAGGCATTTTCTCTTGTTAGGGACCAAAATCTCCTATCCTAACTCTTCTGTAATGATAAACAGTTCTGTAATGATAATTCTATAATAATTCTATTAAATTCCAAGCAGTTCTCTAATGATGATTCTATTAAAGTCACAGAGACTTTTTTGAGGAGTGCCTGGTCTTTACAGAGACAGGCCACAACATTTTGGTAATCTCTAGACTGGAGCTCTGCCCTCAGCCAGTCTTGTGTTCTGCTGCAATTCAGGACTGGAAAATCTGATTCTGTGAGGTGGCTGAGTACCTGCAGCTCTGACTGGTGAAACCAGTCCAAAATATTCCCTCATAGAAGCAGCTATTTTGGGCATGCATTAGGTAATTAGGTAATTAGGTTATTAGGTAAATAGTTGTGGGATTCTTTATAGCAACACTTGATTGAAAACTTCCTCCAACATATAGGAAAGGATGAAAGAGAAGGCCATAAAGATCTTTAACAGCCTTAAGTGGAAATACAACCAGGAGGCCTCGATTCCTGACCTGTAGCTCATTGTGCAGGGTCAACATCATCTTGTGTACCTCAGTTTACCCAGGAGCAAAGGCTAATTCCTTATGGGTTGAGATTCTGTGAGGATAAAGAGATGGAATTAGGAGTTCTTGTCCTGGTGCATTCCTTGCATGCCTGTGCCCAGGGGTGATGCCTGAACCTTTTCAGAGGAGTTACTCTGTATTTACACCAACACAAATGGTGCCTAAGGTTGGGACAGAATTGCTGCTGTCTCTCTGCACCTAAATTTAATGTGCAGTGCAAGATATCAGCCCAGCCAGTCTGGAAGATGTTGGTT
Organism: Serinus canaria; assembly: GCF_022539315.1. Classification (NCBI taxonomy): domain Eukaryota; kingdom Metazoa; phylum Chordata; class Aves; order Passeriformes; family Fringillidae; genus Serinus; species Serinus canaria. The sequence continues at coordinate 3,743,010 of NC_066333.1, forward strand.
TTACTCCCAGCTGAAGCTGTAAAACACAGACAGCAATTCATCCAGTTTACAGAAGGGTTTGCATCTAGTGACAGACACCTCTTTTGCAACAGCATTTTCAACTGCAGCAATCCAAATCATGATTTTATTATTTGCTCACCAGGAAAATAAATGGAAATGTTTTCAGTGTGTGGGTTGTTTGTTTTGGTTTGTTTCTTTCTCCTGGGCTGGGTAATGGCTGCAGAATGAAATTTAATCAAGAGCAATATGAGACCAGGGAAGAATTTCTGGAAATACAGAGATTCATGTTTGTGTTACAAGCACTCAGTTTAGTGTTATTTATTAGAAAAGGGTGCTCAATGGCCAAGATGTTTTCCTTTTCCCCTGAACTGCCCAGAGCTCCAGGGACATGACTGCAATGTAGGAAGCCCCTTCAACTCCCACTGGAATTTCACACCAGTTTTAATTGTTGGGTGCTTTCAGCTGGGAGTTTCTTTTCATGGGAGAGATTGCAAAGGTTATTAAGCTAAATTTATAGTTAGATTTTTTTGAGATAACAAGGTTTATGCTGAATTTATTGCCACCATCTGTGGGACATTTGAAAAGAAAAACATCCCTTTATTTTATTTAGAAGCATACCTCTGTATAACCACATTCACACATAAATATCTCCAACTATTTCCATGGATGGTGGGATCTGCCTGCACAGGTCAGCTTGCTAAATCAGGGTTTTAAGAAGAAACATTCTCATTAGGTGCTTTTCTCATCAGATGATGGAAAAACAGGATCATTAATCAGTGGCTATGCTTGTCTAATGAAAGCAAATTAAAAAATAATATATCAAAATGCAGAAAGTAGATGAGATGATATTTAGAATGTGTCTGTATGGTGATTGCAAGCCTGAGCCTTGCAGAGGGCAGGGTTTGTGGGTGTCTGTACCAGCAGAGACTAATGCTGCATGGCTCCCACGTGCACCTGGCTTGTCTAAAGACTGGTTGTAAGTAAAACTAAAAAATAAATATAAGAAAAAATCCCCCACAAGTAGTGATTAATTTGATCAAGTGAAGCTTAGATCATACTCTCAAGAGCTTGTGCTGGTATACCCACAGTACAAAACATTCAGGGCATCTTTTGGCTTCTCTATACTTCACTTTCTCCTGTGAAGTTTGCTCTGTGACATTGGCCTTTGCTCTTCACTGCACCTTTGCTTCACCTTAATGCAGCAGCCTCCCCCTGCTCCTGCCACAGCCTGGCTTCAGCAGGGCAGGTGTTAAAAGCAGCTTCAGGAGGGGCAGGTGAGGCAGCGCCCATTTAATCCAGAGCATGGAGCAGGTGTGTGACAGAGCACTGCTCTGAGCTCCACTCCTCTGGCTCTCTGTTCACACCTCTCTAGTGACCAGCATCTCCCTGCCCCCCTGGCTTCAGAGGTGGGCAGCTCCTCCTGCACGGAGCTCTCCCCCAGTTTAGAATGAGCAGCCTTCCCCAGAGCTTCCCAGTGCCCAGCCCCTGCAGGCAGCAAGAACAGCTCCCCTCTGGTGTCTCTTCATGTCTGAAAACCAATCAGCCCTCTCTGATCCCTCTTCTCCAGATTCAAGGTCCACATTGCCTTTGGCCTTTGCTTGTAGATCCTGTTTCCACCTTTGCCTTTTGTTCCTTTGTGTGAGCCCCTGTGGCACATGTGTGATTTGAAGAGCAGTGTTGGCAGCAGAGCCCTCTCCAATCCTCAGTCAGAGCAGCAGGATCACCCAGATTATAGTGCCATGCTCTCACTTTCAAACCAGCATGAAACCATTCTTCCAAATTGGATTTGTCATCTACTACAGGTTTAGGGCATGGAGACCCTTTCCAATAGATCTGGTGTTTGACCAGTGCTCCCTGGGATTTGCATGGTTCATCACTGCCTGCCTTGATTTGGAGCAGATTTCATCACAAATTGCAGGTGTACTCCTAGGAGTTTGCTACGCACAATTCTCTAAAAGGAATTTTATTTTCTTTTTTTTCGACTTTCTCAATTGCTTTTTGAAAATGAGGGCAATATGCAATTTTTGTCTGTAGGAGGAAATTTCACATTTAACTTACATGATCTATACCTAATGTCTAAATTACCTGTGCATGCAAATCTACACCACAGTGTACAAAATCCATCCTTGGAAACATCTAAAATTAAATCTGTCAACACACATGCACGAGAGTTCTCCAGGAGTGGCAGTTACAGATTTAATGTTCATGCATGTAGAATTGATAGAAAAAGTTAAGAGAGGAGTTTGAAGCTGCTTTTAAAAAATAATCCCTGACAGTCATCCAAACCTCCATGAAACAGGAATCTGATCCTGCAGATAGTTCTAACAGAAAATACTGCTGGAGCTTCCTGATTAATGCCTGTGGCAGTAAATGGTTTGTGCTTGATACCAAGTTTGCAATCCTTGACTGTTTAAGTAGAACTCCCACAATTTTAATATAGTGCTTCAGATTTTATGGCTAGTGTCTGATAGGAATAGAAGTTTCAAAAAATAACCAAATCAAATCTCCATTTTTTCCCCCTCAAATTCACTCTTGTGTTCACTGCCAATGGCTTTTCTCCTTGCTTTAGTGGGGTCAGCATCAACTGCCTGATTATACAGCTGGTTTCATTTTTTCACTCAACTTTGAGCATCTTTCTGTCTCATCCCTCCTCTGTGTGTGTGGTGCTTGAAAACATCCTCTCTTCATTTCCAGACCCTCTCAAACTGAAAAGTGCAACCTGGTAAACCCCACCCATGGACTCCTGCTTCATTCTTGCCACATTTCCCTTGCCCTTGGATGTAAACCAGCATTAAGATCATCTTATTCACACCCTGGCATTCTGTGTCGATTGTATCAGACTCTTCTTCCCAATATCTGCCTGGTCCTTTATTTCCTCCCCTTTTCAGCTGCATATTGCATGAGTGGGGAAGTGTCTGCTCCACGAGGGGTGTCAGCTGTGCTGGGGACACTCTGGGCACTCAGCCAGCCCATGACTGACACTGATGCTCCCAGAGCAGCTTTGTTGGGGTGTTGCAGTGGCTCTGTGCAGGGCAGTGGGGACAGCAGGAGAAATGTCACCAGCGTGGCTTGTCAGTGATTCACAGAGATCTCTTGGAGCGCCCTATTTTTGGAAGCAGCATTTCTAGATAAATGCTTTTCCATTTCCAAAAGGCTTTTTGACGTGCTGGGAAATAAACCTCTACCTAGCTGTGGGTTTTAAGGCACATCCCTAACATTCTGGAAAGTGCTAGTCATTTGATTTTCTAATCTTTTCCATGAATTATAATGATGGCAAGGACCAAATAGGCTTAGTCCTGTGCTGCCACTCTCTCCAGACACAGAACGGCAGCAGAAAAGGCACGTTTAGAAACTGAGAGCCCCTTGATGTGTCTGGCAAGCTTAGCTCTGAAATCCTCAAAAGAGATCTGTCTTCCTTTTCCCTCTAAATTTAGATGAAGAATTTTTACATTCTTGGAACAGAGAGGGAGAAAGGTGGAAACTGATAAGGCGCTGTGGAAAGAAAATTGTGGCGTTTTCAGATGCAGACCTGGGTTGTGTGTGCGAGGTAGATTGAGAACTTTAAACTCATGTCACCTTTTCTTTTTAGGCATTCAAGCCAATGTTTTAGGGGCCTCTCTGTCTTCTACAGGACCAGGTAGAACTCCTTTGCATAGGGCTTTTGTAAGCAGGCCTTTGGGGACTAAGGGGCTTGGGTTTGGGGTTATTTTTTTCCTGCCTAGAACATGCAGAAATGTTGTTGCTCATTCACTCAAAGACAAAACAAGTTTGCCAATTCCTGCTCTTTGTAGCCTGTTGGCATTTCTGAAAAGATACCAGGCAATGGGGACTTACAGATAATTATTGCCACGAATAATTTAACTTATACTGAATGAGGAAGTCGCCCCTTTTGACTCACCATTTTCAACCATCAGAGTCATGGTCTGTAGTGGCTCACCCCAGCAGTCCAGAGTGCTTGTTATTAAGGACTTCTGCATTTTGGATTAGTGTTTCCCACTGAGTGATTTTAATTCTTGTTGCCAAAGAATTCACACAGGCGTGTAAGATTAGCAAACCACCAGGATTAAAAGATCCACACGGCAGGGTTAAAACACTTTAAGGCTGTTTTGGTTACCCCGGGTACCAGAGCACAAAAAAGCAGGAGCTGCCATGTCTGCAGCTCACAGCTCCTAAATCTGGCTGTGCCAACGCTGCTGAACACTGGAAGCAAAGCTTTTAACATCATTTAACACCAGCTTTTTGCTTCATCACTCAAGGACTGCTCCCCTCTTTGCATCCTTTTCTGCACAGGTGGATACACCACGGGGGTTTGGGGAGATCTGAGTGAGCCCCCTGGGATGAAGGACCCAATTTGAGCAGCTCTGGGCTTGGATTGGAGTCACCAGTTGTACATGGCTGAACCCCAACTGGCTGAGCAGATGAGATACACGTGTTTGTTCAAAAGTTTGCAGCAAACATCCAAGTTTTTTCCCATAAATCTGTGCTCTCCTGATCTGGATTATCTTTCTTTAAAACAGGCTTTTCCCACAGACATAGGCAAAGGATTTAGCTCTCTCTGACCCTTCTTTCCAAACAAGTATAAGTGGCCAAGCTGCCCATCTCCTGTAGGCTGGGGCTCAGCTGTGTGCTTGAACTTGCCTGTAAATGCCACTCTGACATGTTCTGGGCATAAATAGAGCCTGTTGGACTGTGTTGGAAAGAGTACCTTTTTTTTTGGAATCTAATTAAGTTTAAAAGATGGGAAGTACTTACCATAAGCATGTTGTTTTAGAGAAGAAAAACCTCTTTGCAAAATGATTTAGTTGTTAGGATTTTTTTTTTCTTCTTTGAGTTGGAGAAGAGAAAGAAAACTAAAGCTCCTTCTTACAGTAATCTGTTTTTCTCCCTTTTATTTTATTTTATTTTCTTATCTAGGGAAGTGGTGTAAGCAAAGTTCTTTGCTGGTGCTAGGGATTTGTGTGATATTTTTTCAAGGTGTGGATTGTAGAATGTCACACATTCATTTTTAAAGGGTTTTGCTCTCTGATACGAATGAAGCACAGGGCAGTCAAATGTCAGTGGAAGCTTAGCAGCTCACTTTTCCTGCTTCTCTCCATTTTATTATGCTCTGTGTTTGCAAAAGAGGAGCCTCTTATGTTCTCAGCTTTGTTAGTGTTTCCAGAGCAGGCATGCTGCTTTTGACAAAGTTTTTGCTGTCTCCTCAAAACAAGCAAAGACCCATTGTCCCAGATCAGGGCCATATTTGGACATTGCTAAAACAGCTTTAACCTTCAGCGTGCCCCACCTTCCCTGGCTGGGCATCCCAGAGCAGTTCCAGGGTGTGCCAGGACTCAGGAGGCTGCTGCCCTCACTGCTGTGCTTGGGGACAGGGCAGAGCTCTGCTCCAGCTCTCAGGTGGCACAGAGCCAGGTCTCACACTCCCTCAAGGAGCATCCCACGGGATGGATGCAGATGTCCTGATCCCCTGGAGTGAGCAGCGCTCCCATCCCGAGCCCCCTGCTCCTCCTGGAGCGCGCGGCACCCGCTCTGGGGGCTGTGCCACCCTCTCCAAGGCACCTGCTCCTGGGATTGGACCTATTGCACCCTGTCCAAGGCTGAGGTAGCACTCCCACTGCTGGGGTGATGCAGGTTTGTGCAGATGAGTGACGGGGAGGGAGAGCTCCAGGCTGGGATCACGAAGTTTCTCACGCTCCGGAAGCCGCGTTAGAAACCCGCGGGGTCTCCTGGCACGCGGTTGGTCTCATGCCTTGCATGTCTGACCAGGTGGGGTAATCTTGTCTAAATATTTTGCCATTGCTTTGCTTTTAATGAGGGCAAACTGACCTTGCTTTCTCCCCTCTCCAAACCACCCAAAGGAAGCTAGCCAAGAAGCAGAAGGAGACTCAGACCAGCACGCAGAGGGAGATGGGTCCCGTGGCTACTTCTGACAAGACCTCCACCAAACTCAGTGCTGTTCACAATGAAGAAGCTTTTTCTTCCAGCTGCCAAGATGTTAATGGATTCAGTAAGTTTAACTTGCTTGCAATGGATATGACCCCCTTGGAGAGCTCTAGGTTCCTAAAAGGACCTATTCCTTTGGGCACAATGTTGAGGAGTTAGGAATGGCAGTGATAGAGATCATTGCAAAAGCTCCATAGAAATCTGGGATGTCTCTGATACTGCCCCTGGTTTCACTGTCAGACAGGTGGAGAACATTCCTCTGGGTCCAAATCTACTGAGAATAATTTATAAACCCTGTTCTAATAACTGCATCAGAATAAGAGGCACGTGTTTATTTGTTGTTTAGAAATACTTTTCCTTTGTGAGTAGAAGAGTCAAATCCCTTAGCTGATCTGTGGGATGGAAAAACATTTTCTGTGTGAAATTGTTATGAAAGGAGGCCTGGTCTCCTGGCTAGAGAACTGGAATGGAAAGACAGCATTTCTTCCTTTGTCTGTGTCCTCGGTTTATTCTTCACACGGGTTCAGTAAAACTGATCTTAGTTCACATTTGTAAACCACTCAGACCTCTGTAGCTAAAAGAGTTTTGTGGGTAAAGCCGCACCAAGTCCTACTTTAGCCTCACTAGATCCAGGTTGAGTGCATGGTGGATTGCATGGTGGATTTGTAAACTTTTTTCGTATTAAATAAATTTAAACTTAGACACTATGGGCATGTCACTCCTTCTTTTGACACTCAGCCTGTTAGTCTGGACAAGGGACAGCTCTGAAACCTAAGTGTGTGCTAAAACTCTTGTCTTTATTAAGCATCTTTAGTGAAGGGTTTTTTCCCCCTGATGACTAAAATGGAAGTGCTCATGATAGAAAATGTGGTTTATTATTGCAACCTCCCCTTGTAATCTGAACCTGAGTGGGACAGGTTGAGTGAATTCTTCCTTTCCCTCTCTGCAGGTCATGTCAAACTCCATCTGCATGTGCTGCTACTGCCACTTGGTGTAGCACACCTGTGAGATGGATAAATGGGTGTCTGGGACAGCCAAGGCTGGCAAGGAACACTTTTCTCTGATATTAAACTGACTTCAGTCAAGATCTAATTTTCTCAGGTGCTGACTAGCCCTATCCTAAGGAGGCAGGAAGAGTTCTGTGGGGTTCATATCTCTGAAGGCCAGGAGAGCAGCAGACAGTGCTGTATCAGCCATGCCCCAAACAGCAGAGGCAGCTGGGCTGGAGTGTGGGGCAAATCAAGTGTTTAACACTTCCCTCAGAATCCTGGCTTCTGAAAGTTTGGGGATTCTTTTTCCAACCAGAAAATTAGAAAAGAGACAAGCTTGAAATGTGACCTCATCTTTCCCCCCTAGCCTTGTTATTTTGACAGACTAACTAAAACAGCTGACTCATTTGATTGAAATGGCAACTGTAGAAAATATGATGTATCAAATTTTGTAAAGAAACAGCACTCCAAGTTTTCAAGCTTTTTAATAATTTAGATCTTTACTTGTCAGACATCTCTGCAGATTTTATCATTTCCTTCCCCTATAACAGTCATGGGTGGATTCTTTTTATTTTTTCCCTCTTTATATCTATGAGAAAGAATTGCAATAAACCTTCATGATTTCTCCAAATTTCTTACTGCCAAGTCCAGGATGCTGAGGTGCTGGAGGTAAGTTCTGTGCAGTAGTGTGCACATGCCAAGACAGGAATTTTCTGAGTAAAAGAATTCCTTGAAAAGAAAAATAAAATAAATTGCCTTAATGGAGTTTAATACTTGTGGGTTCTATACAGGCCTACTTTGGAATAACATAATAGGATTATTTCTTAACCTTCCTGCTAACTAATAGAGTTTCACAGGGTTTATCCACCAGAGCTGTTGAAATTAACTGTCTTAAGCAGCAGTCAGATTCCTTCTTAAATTGTTTTTTGCCTGCCAGCAGTAAATAGCATTTCCAGCACCCCGTGATGGGCAGTCACCCTCTCCATCCTGCCCTCAGCTGTGGGAGCCTGAGCTGGCTGCAGCAGGGAGGAGGAAATGCCCCTCTCCTTTTGGAGGAAGAGCCCACCAAGAGAAGCAAAGTGTTTTCAATGCCAGGATCACCTTGCCAGCTCACAAAAGCAATCAAACACAACAAGACAATTTGCTAAGTAGGATCCCTCAGTTATTGAATCACTTGCAGGCAACTTTACCTGCAGAATACAATGTCCTTGCAGGGCTTGTGTCCTTGCCTCCAGCTTTTGCTTTCTGTCACAATAACTCTGATAACTTTTCAGACAGAACAAATTCAGTCAGTGCCTACAGAAGCTTTTCCTTTCCCATGCTCTCTCCAGTTGGCCCCTGCTCTGCTCCTGGGTGAGTCCTGTCCATCCTCCTGCTGTTGCTTACCCTGACTCCCTGCCCTGCCATCACACAGGACTATTTTCTGAATCAATTAGATTTAAAAATCCCTCTTTCAAGGGTGCTGCCTGATGCTCTGCACCATGAGGGAGATAAAAAATGAACAGCTGTCCTCCTTATCAGCCCCTTGTTTTCTGTTGAGGAATCAAGACCTCAGGTCCTGCTGAAAAGAGGAAGAGAATTGGGCATTTATCTTTCCTGGCCTGAAGCAAATCCCCTCATCCCTCTTTCCATTCTGCAGTGTTCATTGTTATCCTGGCAGGATTCTCACTGATACCTACAGGTGTTGAAATGAAAAGAGGTTTTTTGGACTCAGCCTCTGTCTCTGACACTCCACAGAACCAGAGAAGGTGTTTGCTGAAACATGGATTGGTCTGTGGCTGTTCCAGCTTGTCTGCTTTTATTTGGGGATTATGAACAATCACAGCTGGTCATTTTCTCAAATATCTTGGGGTTTTTTTAAGATGTGAATACATCCCAACTCCATGAAAGGCAGGTGATGGCCCTGGCAGTGGCTGAGCAGCTCCCTGGAGTGCAGGAATGTTGGGAAGCAGCACAGTCACCTCTAGACACTGGCTCAGAGCAGGGTTATTATGAAACTAGGTGGGAAATGGGAAACAAAGTGGACCTGAATTTGCCCCCCAGTGTCTGCACTGACCAGAAAGGTGAGCAGGGGGTTGTGACCACACAGAAATCATGGGCAGTTTGGCAGAGATGGGAGGGACAGCAGTGGATCAGCTCAGCAGGGATGCACTGGTGTGCTCTGCACAAAGGAACTGCCACAGACCAGCCTTGTCCAGGAGAATTCCCTGCCCCAGCAGAGCCATCCTGGCATCCTTGCAGGGGTTCTGGCAGGAGCTGCTGGATTCTGAGGATTTCACCCATTAAAATGCAGCCAGTCTTGCTGGAGACTGATTTATTAAGGTGTGCTGTACCTGTGTGACATCCCATTTTGGGGGAGACAGCTCTGCAGGCACCCTGCAGGAGGGACACAGATGAAGGAGGGGCTTTAATGCTTCAGGCAGAGCATTCTGGAAGTGGGGGAATTCTGGAAGTGCAGTAGGAACCACTACCAAAAGTTACCAAGTCAGTGTGATTTCACTTATGAGAACAAGAAGATGAGAGGGAGGTGTAGGCAAGTGGCACTCAGGGTTTAAGGGATCCATTTGTACCAAGAAACATCAGAATTCACACCTTTCCACAATCCTCCATGATTTTATGATCAGTGAGATGTAAAGGTCTTCACAAAAGACAAGCACAGCAAGATGTAGTTCTTACTCCTGCCCCATGGATAATTTTCACTCTTAATCAGGTGACCTGCCAAATGCTGTCTAAGGATTTGTAGGGTTGTGGACATGACATGCTTCCTTTAGTTAAAAATTTCTTAAAATAATTTAAAAATAAAAGACAAACTCACATTTTATCAAAGGCATAAAAGGAAAATGTACTAAATTCCCTTTTACTGGCTTCCATGGGATTCTTGTGGGGTTTGCTAGTTTAGGAAATATTATAAAAATTAAAGAATAGTTTTCAGAAGAGGAAGGATCCTTCACCACTCTGCATGACTGGAGGGATCTGTGTGGCCTCACGTGCCACTCCAGGGAGCACAAAGAGAATTTTTAATGCAGTCTTAATTTCTACCCTGATGTGAAATCCTCTCTGGACGTGTTTCCTTTGATTACAGACCCGAGTGCCTGTGAGAAATGCTAGTTAGAAAGCAGCCCTGTGTATACATCTCATTATACAACCTGACTGATTTCAGAAACAAGTTCTCCAAAGTTTTAAGAAGCTTCTCTTTTGTATTTGTGGGGTTTGGGGGATTTTTGTTTTGGTTTAGTTTTTTAGTTTGGTTTTTAATTTGTTTTGGTTTTGGGTTGGGTTTTTTCTTGGTTTTCTTTGGGTTTGCTTGGGTTTTTTCCCTCTCTTTTAATCTGAATCTAAAAGTCACATCCCTGTGTCACAAACACAATTCATGTCATAAACCTCAGTGGGTAACATCTTTAATCAAACTCACTGACATGAGGTGTTTATGTGGAAATTCACCCCCAGCAGCTCTGGAAGGGCAGCATGGCCCTGTGAGTTCTTTTACACTCCCAAATTCCAGAAGACCTTGAGTCCTGCCCCAAGCCCTGTGACACTGGGCAAACCAACTGCTCTGTTTAGACCTTGTTTGATGTTATCTGAAAGGTGGCCACCTCCCAGGTGTGGTGAGAGAAGGGTCTGATTCAGGCTGGCAAAGGGCAAGAGGCCCCAGAGCAGAGGAACTTTGTGGCTTAAGGCAGCTGGGGCAGAGCTCCAGCAGACCAAACCCTCAGGAATTTCATTGTTTTAAGGTGTTTCCAAGTCATGTAGGTCTGAAAAGGAGGTGTGAGAATGCAGAACGAGAGGGAGTTAATGAACTAGATGATTACAAACTGCTCAGGAGGTAATTCTGACTTTATGGGCCTCCCTAGACCAGTGACTTCTTTGGGTGTCCCCTCAGAATAACTTGATTTTTATAAGCAGTGTTTGCTCCATAGCTACAAAAAATTGCTTCTGAAATTACTTTGATGTGCAGTGAGTTTTATCTACTTCTGCTGGGCTATGGAATAGTTTTTCCTGTGTTATCTGTTGTCATCTTTCTGATGTACTGAGATTTGTGTTAGCTTGTTTCCCAACATTCTGAGGAGGAGATATATAAATGCCTGTAACTCTGAGAGTGAATGCAGAGTGATAACAAAAGAACATGCCTTCAAAAGTGATGGATTACCATAAGAATGTGCATGTTTGCTGCTGTAGGTGTAAACCAGCCTCATAAATTTACTGTCAAGACAAGAATCTACCACGAAGATGTTGAGCCCTTCCTCCTTTCAAAAAATATTTGATTAATATGGAAATTTGTGGATTCTTGTCCAGAGAAAGTTAATGCTGTAATGGGAGAAGGCAAGGATGCTTGTTCTGCTGGCAGAACCCAGCTCATTGGGGAAGGGATTATAGGATTTGCCATGAACAGTCCTGGGTTGAAGAACAAGTCCCCTGTAATGTTGGAATGTTTTAACCAAAAAAATTGCTACTCCACCTGTGTATTTTTATGGTACATTGTGTTTGAGCAGGTTTATTTTACTGTCAATACTGATTCTCTGTAGTTTGTATTCTGGGGGTCATTTTGAGAAATTTCCTCCTAGAGACAAAACCCTAAGTTTGCTCCTTTGGTTTAAAAAAAAAAGAAGAACATTTAGAATATAGACCTATGAATGTAGCCCTGTGTGTATCCTATTTAGGAACACATTGATTTACAGTAACTATAATCCTCTATTTGGGGTCTGGAGTGCTTATATTAAAGAAAATCCATCATGATGACAATGTAATAAATGTAATATGCATGTTGAAATGAAAAATATAATTCATTTTGATAAGCCTTATATATCCCATATTACTGTGTTCTTTGAGGAACATTCTCCCTGTTCTCTTTCTCTCTCTTAATATATGTCTAAAGTCTTTTCCTTATGTCTTTCCTACCTAGCATCACCCTCTCCTTGTTCATTTTCTGTCCAAAGCAAAACCCTTCAGAGCAAATCTATGTTGAATTCCTACTACTCAGGTACTAGTGCCAGACTTTTCTTTCATTCCTAAATTTTCTTTGCTGTTGTACGTTACCCAATATAACCTTTAATAGACCCAGGCTTCTGAGTGTGAGACACAGCTAACCTTGTTTTCATTTTCTGTAACTTTTCTTTCCCTGTTGATCCTCTGTTGATTTCCATTGATCCCTGTCGTGTGGGTGAACGGAATTCCATCTCAAAGTTTCATCAGACACCGTCCCATCGACCACGCTGCTAGGTAAGAGGACAGGTATGGTGTGCTGGGCTGAGCTGGAGGGCAAACACACTCTCTGTGGCATGAAAATAACACTCCAAAATCAGGATTAATCTTCTGCTCATGGCTTTGTCAGAAAACTTTTGTTCCATTCGTGTTTTGTTATTGCTGTTAATTGCTTTCAAAGGAAAGAAAAATTCATAAATTAAGGTTTAGTCATTTTTTCAAGTATACGTTTGTGGTGTTTGTGAGGGTCCCCAGGATGAGGTGAGAGATGAGAATTGGACTCCATGTTCTCAGAAGGCTGATTTAATATTATATTATATTAATTCTATTCTATTCTATTCTATTCTATTCTATTCTATTCTATTCTATTCTATTCTATTCTGCTATACTAAAACTATACTAAAGAAAGAGAAAGGACACATCAGAAGGTTTAACAAGAATGAATAATAAAACCCCATGACTGACTCCTCAGAGTTCAACACAGCTGGACCTTGGTTGGTCATTAATTAAAAACAATTCACACACTTGGATAAACAATCTCCAGACCACATTCCAGAGCAGCAAACCATGGAGAAGCTGAGGCTCCTCATCTTGCCAGGAGAGGAAATCCTGGCAAAGGGATTTTTCAGAAAATACCACGGTGGCATTCGCTGTTCCTCATGTCCATGAGATCTGGGGCTCTGGGCCCTTTCCCACTCTCTGCCTTGCCTTAGGCTCAGTTCTGGCTCCTGCAGCTGGTTGTGCCTGTGCAGCTGACACAGAACCAGAGGTCTGGGTTGGAAGGGATCTTTAAAAGCTCTCTAGGCCATGGGCAGGAACCCTTTCCTATAGACCAGATTGCTCAGAGCCCCTCTAACCTGACCTGGCATGTTTCTAGGCATGGGGCATCTTCCACCCCTCTGGGCCACCTATACCTTTTTATAGAAGGTTTTTCTTTGTGTCTAGTCTGAATTATCCTGTTTCTATTTAAAACCACCCCCCTGTGCTGTGTGTGAGGCTCAGCTGGACCTGCCTCAAGGGTTGCAAATTGAAGTGAGGATTTGCATGTCTGCAGCAGGTGGGAGCCTGCAGTTTTGGGTGAAGTTGCATGGATAAAGGTTATTTGGAGAAATTCCTGGCTGGGTTTTGGGAAGTGGCTCCACCTGATTCTGTGTATGCTGGGAGTTAAATGCTAAATCTTTCAGGCAGTCAGGTATGGATTTGAGAGGATAACAAACAGACAGGTCCTGAGAGGAGGCTGTTCTGTGGCTGTATGAGATATCAGAAGGGAATTCTGCCCTGTGAGGGTGGTGAGGCCCTGGCACAGGGTGCCCAGAGCAGCTGTGGCTGCCCCTGGATCCCTGGCAGTGCCCAAGGCCATGTTGGACAGGGCTCAGAGCAACCTGGGATGGTGGAAGGTGTCCCTGTCATGGCAGGGGTGGCACTGGATGAGCTTTGAGTTCCCTTCTCACCCAAACCTCTCTGATTCTCTGATTTATGAATTCCTCCACTATGGAGCAGAAAGATGATGTGTGGCTGATCAGAATCTAGCCAGTGGGATTTATCATTTTGGTTCATCTACAATAAATGTTCCTTCCAGACACAGTAATCCACCGTGACTGCTTCAAGCATCACTCAGAACATGGGGAAGGGCCACAGTTAGATCAGGAAGAAATGACAGCCAGTGGCTCTTCCTTGGTTGTCACTTGGCTCAGAGGCTTGGAGGGGCTGCCACAACACACACACCCATCCTGCTGCCTGCCAAGATGCCCTGAATGGGATGGGGAAGGAAAGGTGTCCATTTCCCAGGAGGTTTCTCTCATTTCCCAGAGGCTCAGTGCCACCAACAGAAAAGCCTAAAGGCAGATTTCTCTTCTGGCTGTACTTTAGAAACAAGGCCCTGACCTGCAGTTTGATGGAAGATCTCAAACTCTCTCAGTCTGGCATCTGGGAAAACCTGGCCATTCTTTGGGGGAGCTGTTTTCCCCCCTCTGCCCTGATGGAATTAAGGTGTGAACTGCACTCCTGGTACTCTGAAACTCAAGGAGCAATGAACAGGTTCCTTCTGTGCTTCTCCTGCCACAGCAAAACCCACAAAACTTTTAAACCCCCAACTGTTATAGATTAAAAAGAGGAAATAGGGATCTAATCAGCCATAATCTAATCATTGTGCTTATGTATTCAAAAATGTTTCAAATTTCTGCTAAGCACTATATCTTGTGTAAGGATTGATATCCCTCTTTTACACATGGGAAGTTAGGTACAGAGCACTTTTAAGACATGAATTACACAGACTGGTCACTGTCCCAGTTCCACCTGAGTTTAACAGCCTGTGAAACAGCCCCTTACTCTGGAGAAATTTCTATCTTGTGACTTGCACACAAATTATAACCTTGGCATTCTGGTTTCTCAGACAAATCCATCAGATATTAGATGTTGTGGTATGAGCAAAAGAAGTTTAATTTTTGATGTTTATTAATATTAATTCCCAGGGAAGAAGAGCATATCTTGAAAAGGGATTAGTCATACCACCACCAATATCTGTACCTGCAATTCAGTACTGTTTGTTCCCATCTATTATGCTTTCTGCTAATAAATGTTCTATATTTGCAGTATGGCATGGCTCCCTAGGCTTGGCTGTGACATGTAAGATACAGGAGATTTGGGATTTGCCTCTAGCCCAATTCCTGATTAATACTTTTTTATTAATGTTTTTAGTGAAGCCATTTTCTCTTCCACTTGTGGACAACTCTGCATTTTAAATGTTTTGCTCAAACATCTTCACTAGAGAAGGGAATTTCTAACACTAAAAAATACATGAGGCAGATTTTCACTTGAAGATGAGGTAGCACAACCTTAGGGATTATTTTTAGGGAAAGGATTCATGTCCAGTAGCTCTTGAAGATGTTCAGGAGATCTCATCAGGGGATCTCTGCAGGGGAACCAGCATGTCCTCCCCTTGCATCCACTGGCATCTCCTGGCAGCAGGAAAGGACAGGGAGCCTTGTTCTTATTCCAGCTGCTCATGAGGATGCTCACAAGAGTCACAACCCTCCAGAGAGGACAGGGATTTCAGTGCCTGCAGATGGGCAGAACAAGCAGAGGGAGCTCTCTGACACAAAGTTAGTGCAATACAACAGTCTCAGACAAAGAACTGGCTGTGCTTAGAAAGACATAAAAATTTTCCATGGATTTTAGACTTCTGTTGCTTTTTTGCCCACCCCTAATCAGTCTGCTGTGTGTACACCCCCAGCCTATTTTGAATAAGTCAAAGATGTTAAGAAGCCAGTATTGCTGCTTTAGCAGGTGCCTCTGTCACTGGGAAATGTTTTAATTTGATTATTTCTTGAATTTTTATTGTGGGATCAGTGATTTTTATGCAATGGATGCTCCAAAATTCAATGGTTTCACCTGCTCAGTTCCATCAGAAGCCTTCCAGGCCAAGTCAGCCTCTAATAAGGAGCTGTGGGAGAGGTTTTCCCAGCACTTCTCTGTGCTGAGGTTGGCCAGGAGCAGAGTGAGCCCCAAAGGTTCAGACCTTTGCAGGCTGAGCCTTGAGCTGAATTTCTCTTTCATTTCTTCCTGCCTGCAGAACTGGAAACGTCTCTCTTCCAGTCTTTAGTGGCTTGTGGTTTCATGTGCTGGTTTGAAATTTCCAGATGTTTTCCAGATGTAAGTGAATGTCTCTGGAAGGTGGGTTGGTCTGGGAGCCTCTTTTCACCTGGGAGACAAAGACAGGTTTGGCTTGGTGAGCTCCACACACCCAAAGAGCTTCACAGTTACATTTCTACCAAATAATCCCAAATCATTGCCCACCTCACCAAAACATCTTCTTTGCACCTTTAACAGGATTTTCTTCTATGTTACCTGATGAAGAAAATGTATGTAATAGTTTTTGTAAGATCAGAATACTCTTGTGTAAGAATACTCTTGCAATACTAGAATACTTTAATATTCTTATTAGAATGCTCTTATAAGATTAGAATATTCTTATGTTTGGTGTTAACCAAGCAATTCTTACAAAGTTCTAGAATCTGTATAAAAATTACTTTTTAAAAAGTTATGGACATGTGGCTTCTTCATGTCTTTGAAATGAAAGGTGCACCCTCTGTGCTCTGTCAGGCCTGCTGTCAGAAGGCTTTGTTAAGGAATGTGCCCTTTCAGAGCTCAGTTGATATCATTAGATAAATGGTGTTTTGCCTTCAGTTTGCCATAGCTCTGCTGGTATTGTAGATAGAATATTAGAGCTGGGTATTTATCATATAACAAAGCCTTGACACACACAAAAAAGCAAATTATTTTTCATCGTGCACCGTATCCCTGGTGTAGAGGGAAGAGGTATTAGCCATGCTCTAGTCACCCTCAGAAGATATCAAAGAATTGACAGCCTTTGCTCTAGTGTGGAGAGACTGGCTCTGTGTGTAATTAAATCCATCACAAACACCACTCAAAACATAATTTATTTTGTGCAAACGGTGTCGTATCGCATCTTATCACTTGCCAAGGCTGAGAGAATAAAAAATATAAGCAGATATGATAGCTCTGCCATTTCAGTCACAGGAGGAATTTGTGGACCTTACAGCAAAAGTTTTGAGAGAAGCTTCTGCAGCCTCACAGCAGTGCAGCTTTGCTTTTAGTTGTGAGAGGCATGGCTGAGTTTTCTGGTCAGGAGACAACATCATACTCTGTGCCCAGATCTCCATTTCTCAGTCTAACCATGTCTACAAAACAAATGATCTCTATAAAAGCATCTAAAGCTTTAATCCCTGAAGGGGCTCTGGGTGAGCAGGACCCCTCCCAGCAGCCTTACTGGGATGTTGCACAGGGCTCTGATCATACAGAGCCACTTCCAGACTGGCAATCTAATTTCTCAGCTGCGCTTCATCCTATCTGTAACATTTATGGAGAAGTTCATCAGTTTTTCTGTGGAGGCAAACATATTTCTTTTACTTGTCTGAGAAGCACAGAAGTGCAGAACCCAAGGTGGTGTAGCAGCAGGCAAGCAGTAATAACTCCCTGTCAGGGTTGCTCATCAGGTGGGGGAAGATTCCACTGGAGTGACTCTGCTCCAGGTCCTCTCTGTGTGCTGGGCTCTGCTACTTCTTGGCACAACAAGACCTCAGGGTTCATTTCAGCAGGTTCATGATTATTTCCCCAGCGAAGGCATTCACAAAAAGCACCATTTCAGGGAGGGAGAATTTGAGAATATGTGAGCTCAGCATTGTTACTTTTGCTTACCTGCAGTTTCACACTAAACACATGACTGAAGAGTTTCCCAATCAGCCAAGTTATGTGAGAGACAGGGAATCACTAATTTACTGTCTTCTACAAAATCTCAGGGTGTTAGGTGAACTCTCAAGCTGATCACAGAATGGTTTGGGTTGGAAGGAACTTTAGAGCTCATCTCCTTCCACCCTCTGCCATGGGCAGGGACACTTTCCACTAGACCAGGCTGCTCCAAGCCTAGTCCAACCTGGCCTTGGACACTTCCAGGGATGGGGGATCACGAAAATGCCAGCTTCCAGAATCAAAACATCTGAGTTGGCAGAGCACATCTTACATGTGGAGTAAGAGTGGCACTGAAAAGGGTTAACAAACAAGCTGGCAACACCCTTCGCTGTCACAAGCTGCTGATATTAGAAGCAATCCTGTCATCAACAGCATGTTCCCAGCCACATGCAGGATACCTGCCTTATTTACAGCTGCACAAATAGAACTGTGGAAAATTAGAGATTGTTCTAGGAAGGAACCAGAGCCCTGAGCAGCCTGCCCTAATGAGACTTCAGAAGCTCTCAATTGATTTACTTTATCAAAGAGAGACTGAAGAAGTGATTTGATCAGTGCCTGCATGGGTCAGGATTTCAAATGCTCAGAGGGCTCTTTAATCTAACAGAAGGTATAATAAGATTCAGTGCCTGCAATCAAAGTTAAGGAAAATCAAATTGTAATTAAGAAATGTTTAGTCAGCAAGGGTAATTAACAATTGCCACAATTTTGGGGGTCAGAATGGAATCACCACCTCCTGAAATGTTTTAATTTGATTATTTCTTGGAATGGTATTCCATCTATGGAATGCAGTGAAATATGGTGGGGTGTGTTCCTATCAAAAGCACAAGGACATATAACTAGGATAAATGTGCATAAGTAATATAATTTAAAAAACCACCTGATGCATGATCCTCCACATTTAGTAGTTTCTGAGTATTAGAGTGAATTCTTTCCTGCATTTTTCCTATTAAAAAAAACCAAACAAACAAAACAAAAGCTGTTTTTCCATTTTGCTTTTCTCACTGAAAACTCACCAAAGGCACACATGCTTTATAGGCACTGCCAAAAATTTAGTGCAAAGCCTTGGCCAGTTTGTCCTGCAAAGTCATTCTCATTTGCAGGGACTGGGGAGATGTTTGTGAGAAGCAGACAGAGAAAAGGGACTGTGGAAAATTACTTTAATTTGCCTTTAGTGCAACAATTAAAGCAGCAGCCTGAGTTTGCTGGAATCTTTGTTGTCTTTCCCAGTAATAATGGTGCCAAAAGGAATGAGATGTGCGCTGTAGCTGCACGCAGAAGGAAAAGCAAAGCCTGTTTGCCAGCCCTCCAAAGACTCTTGTGGTTGACTGTCCTAGTGAGAGATTAGTTTGCTGCCACCTCCCTCCCTCCTGCATTTTGAATTGTTCACAGAGTTGCTGCAAACACATCCTGAGAGGCGCCGGCCCCGCGAGCGCCTCATTTCCGCGCTTAGCTCCGCACTCCTGGGGGGATTAGATGGAGAGGGAACAACGTGCAACCTGCTGCAGGCTTTATTGGCAGAACATGGACGTGTTAAGCTCAGCTCACACACAGCAATTTGTGCCCAGAAAAGCCCCTCTGCCTTTCCCTTGGCCTAGATAAAATGTTGGTGGGAGAGTCCAGCGCGGCTGCTGTTGTTGGGGTTGGGTTTGGTTTTTTTGTGCAGGTAGCTCAGGTGCCATGCATGATGTGTTTGTCACAGAGGACTGGAGGAGGCCTGAACAGTTTCAGCTGTGTGTCCCAGGGTGGGGGGTGTGACCCACACTGTGTGATGCTTTTCTTCCAGCAGAATCACTTGAGTGTCTGAGGCACACAAACAGTGCTGGTGCTGCCACAGATCACACTTTGCATTCCTCTCTGTGAGAGTGCTGAGGCTCTGGCACAGGTGCCCAGAGAAGCTGTGGCTGCCCCTGGAAGTGTCCAAGGCCAGGTTGGACAGGGCTTGGAGCAACCTGGGATATTGAAAAAAGATGATCCCTTCCAAGCCCAAACCATTCTGAACTTCTCTGCCACAAGAGCTGTTCCTACAGTCAGTGGGATTTGCACCAATTTTTATCTCATTGACCAAAGAGACCAGCTCTGTGTCACTATGGACTCAAAGGCCAGAGACAGACCCCTCTTTGCTGCTGAGCACCTTCTTCTAGTCCCACCTCCACACCATGAGTGCCTACCTTAAGAGAAGTTATTTGAAAAGAACCAGCCACCACTTTCCTGGCTCTCACCTCTCCCTGTGACACATCTCTCTGAGAAGAGAGCCAAGTACACCAGAATTAAAGGAACTGATGAAGAGAGAAATTAGTAATTGCCTGCAAAGCAGCTGGCTGATCTGCTCCACTTTACAAGTGGCCCGTGCTCTGCGTGTGCCCTGCCCGAATTAGCACCAGAACCACACATTAGTTTTAAGGCTCCCTCTCGAATTGGGATCTCATAATGTTTTTTAATTGGGGCTGATAAAAATGTGGCATTACTTGCAGGTTCCTCAGAGAAGCCAATTGTGAAATTGGGTTTGTATTAAACCTAATGATGGAAAATTAAGCATAGTGCGTCTGTCGGAAATGGCCCGCGATAAAAATCTTCTCCTTTTCATTACAGGAGGTTAATAGGGAATAGGGGAGCAAAGATGCACTGGGAAAGCGAATCCAACTAGGGGAATTAATAAGCCTTGAAATTCCCTCTGTTCAGAGTTCTCACACTGTCATTAGTCAGAGCATTAGGGATGATTATACAAATGCTTTGGATGTTACTCTTCCTTAAATCCCAAATTTATTCACATTTTGTGTTTGAGGGTTGCTTTGCTTGAGCCATAGTTCTGTAAATCTCTGAGTGTCCTGGGAATATGACTGTGTTTGTGAGAACCTGAGACTCAGAAATCCTGAAATTCAGGAGTCTAATCTTCAAAGCAGATGATCACTGTGCTAATTTATTTCAGAGGAGCAGGCTGTGTTCATTATCTCTGATAATTGACCCCCCAGCCCTGTTGATGTCCCAGTGCTGATGAGCTTGCCCTGCAGCATTGTCCACTGCTGGCATTCCTATCTCCTCACAGTCCTGCAGCTACCAAACAGAGCATATCCCTGCTTTCACATCTTCCCCAAATCTAATAATACACCAGCTGAGTTGCTATTTGTCATGTCTGTGCTGAGGACACAGTGGGAAGCCCTCAGCTCTCTGCTCCTGCCCACCTTTGCAGGAGGGACATGGGCAGCCCCTGCCCAAACACCACAGTGGTTTCTGCAGCAGAGCAATGTTTACAAGAGCATTCCAAGATTATTTCTGCCTCACAGAAATCACCCTGAAATTGCAATTTGATTTATTTATTCTTTATCCCTTTAAAAACGTGGCTGCAGTGTTGCTCTCAAGGGGTGGTGTTTCAGCTCTTTGTCAGTGAACTTGCTGTAAGAAACAAACCCTGTGTGTGGAAGCTCAAGGGGCTTTTGTGAACAATCTGAGGGAGGTGCAAACCTTCTGTTTGCTAATACCTTGGTCTGGGTAAGGCCAGAAAGAATTGATGCAGGTTTTATGTGTGAAAGGAGCTGAGCATCTCAGATCCCTGCAGTCCTAGGAAAAAACAGTGCTGTATTTGGCCAAATACTTTAAATTTAGACAGCTCTGCTAGATAAGTCATTGAATTTTTCATTTAGTCTGAGTTCCTGTTGTTAAAGATTGTTACAGTCAATTGTTTGGTTATTGAAGTTATTATTTCTTTTCTGTTAGTTCACTGGGAATATTTTCTTGTGCATACAGTTTTGCTGGGGATATGAGGATGCAATTCCATCTGCACAGGGATAGATTTCTTTAAATCCACTTCTTTCAAAATGACCTGCTTTTCTATTAAGTTTACATATCTGAAATTTAAATTTCGGCACACAAGATAACTATATTTTATGCTGGTTTATTTTTTTTTCCTGATGATATTACATCTTTGTCACTGACATACAAAATTTTAGGCCTGAACTAGCAGAACAGTTGACTTTGCCTGAGCATCCTGACTTATTTGAAATGCTAATCATTTGCTTGCTGCTCACTGGGGTCCCTCTCAGTTATCTCATGCTGTACACCCCAAATCCTGCCTGGATCTCTTGCTCATCTCTGTGTATCTCTGAGCCATGTTCTTTGCAGGTTTGGGAGGTAGCTGTGTAGCTCTGTTGGAGCTGCTGTGGAGAGCTCACCCTTGATGTGCCATATCCTTGTCAGCCTGACTGGCTGTTCCCTCTCTCCCTGTCTTTTTGGGTTTGTCTGCTTGACACAAAACAATATTGAAGTGTGTGTGACGGTGTTTGCAGGGGTCCCAGGATGAGGGGAGAGATGAGAAAGTTGACTCCATGTTTCAGAAGGCTGATTTATTATTTTATGATATATATTATGTTAAAACTATACTAAAAGACTAGAAAAAAGGATTTCTGCAGAAGGCTGGCTAAGAATAGAAAAGGAATGAATAACAAAGGTTTGTCTGTGACCCAGACAGTCTGGACAGCTGGGCTGGGATTGGCCAGTAATTAGAAACAACCACAGAGACCAATCCCAGCCCCACCTGGTGCATCCCACAGCAGCAGAGAATCATTGTTTGTGTTTTGTTCCTGAGGCCTCTCAGCTTCTCAGGAGGAAAAAATCCTAAGGAAAGGATTTTTCATAGAACATGTCGGTGACAAGTGTGATTTAGTCCTTCTTGCCATTTTAGGTAAACCTCTATTTTCTATTCATTTCTTTACTTCCTTTTGCCCGCACCAGCCTGTGGGGTGGTGTTAAATAAACAGAGAGAGGATGAAACAGGGAGCATCAGGTAGCTGAGAGCTTGTTCTGCCCCCTGTCTCCCCACAGACAGCAGCCACGGGGAGCTGGCCCAGCCCACGCTGACCATCCAGACCCACCCGTACCGCAGCTGCGAGCCCGTGGAGATGTCCTACCCCCGGGGGCAGTTCCAGCCCGCCATCCGAGTGGCAGACCTGCTGCAGCACATCACCCAGATGAAGAGGGGACAGGGCTATGGCTTCAAGGAGGAGTATGAGGTGAGAGGAACCTTTCTTTACATGACTGATGTGAGAAATGTGTGTTTTATGATTGGCTTTTTGCAAATGTTAAAATGAATATTATCTGTGTTGTGTTAGAAAGTGATGCTGTGTTAATTTTCTTAAGTAGTGTGTTAAATATAGTTTTAGGTTATAAAAATATGTTAAAATAGAAACTATGCTATGTGGGATACTTTTTTAAAGAAAGGACTCACACCAGACAGCAGCCACAGGACACCTGAATCTTTCAGAGAAAGAGAATTTATTGCCCCATTATCAGAAGAAACAAACTTCTTACTGCCTTGCTCAGGCTTGAAGGTGCTGTTAGGATTCAGAGGCAGAAGCTGACACTGCCCAGACAGAATCCTGTGTTTGAATGGAATTGATGCACCATGGATGAGGTGTATGAATATACAACAGGCTGTTGCTTTTAAGGGTTAATCCTCTGTTAACGTGGGTTCTTTTTCGGGCTTGTGCTGCCCTGAAAGAGGTACCAGAACAGTCCAGAACTCTTTGTTTCTATTGTCTCACATTGTCCTAATCCAAATTGTCCAAATTATTATTACTCTAATTATATTACTATTTTTATAACCATTTTATTACTATTAAACTTTTAAAATTTTAAGAACAAGTGATTGGGGTTTTTCACAACTGAGTAGGGAAGTTGCACTCCTGAGGGGTAGAAGCTTGGGAGAGGAGAGTAGCTGGTTTTGAGAGCTTCTTTTACTTGATTCACCCTCCTGGTACTCTTCCTGATTTTGGTTTGAGGGCAGGGTTTTGCAGCACTATCAGTCTTTGGAGGCCCTCAGTTCCAAAGAGAAGGTGCCCAGTACAGCAGTGAGTGGGTGCCACTGTGCTCATGCCTCTGTCCCATGGAGAGCAGACAGTGAATATTCAGCAGGTGCTGAACGTGCTGTCCCACAGTCCCTTCCTTATGGATGTTTTCCTTGAGTAGTGTGAGCCAGGCTGTGAGAAAAGCAAGGGGGTTTGCCTGAGCTTTTTGGGAGCTCCGAGTCCTCTCTCATAATTGATCAGTGAAATCACAGGGCAATGACCTCAGTTGTCAAGTCAAGGGCAGGTATTTGTGTAGCTTAAATGGAGGGGAAATGTTCCAATATGATCAAACCTCTGGCTCAGAATAGGCTTGATTGACATCTTCTACCAACTCCGTGTGAGGAGATGAGTAAAACCTATGCTGGAAAAATGAAAGCTGCCCTATTTTCCCTCACCTCTTCCCCCTGCAAGCTGAACTGACCAGGAATATAATCCACATGACCAAAAGACATGATGTTGGGAATAGTTTGGAAGAGGAAAACATATTTAGAGCAGAGCAAACAGAAGAGGGAAATAGCATCAAACATATGTGAGACTCAGCTCTAGCAAGTGATAATTATAATGAATGTAGTAAGCTCGTGGGAAGGCAATAAGAGATTAATATGCATAGTGGCATTAAAACTATTTAAAAATAATGTAACAGCTGTGAAAATAAGTTCCTTAATGAAAACAGCTCACTTTTCCACCCTGCAAGTATGAGTCCATGGGATTTGTGTCCTCAGTGCTGAGGTTTGCTGTAATTGGGAGCCTGTCTTTTCCTGGTCCTCACCAGGGAGTGTTTTCTTAATCATATGGCATCAAAAACTGTCATAGCACATGTTTCAGGAACTGGATGTTAACCAGGTCTAGGCACTCTTGCCCCATAATCAACCATGCTAATTAAACTATCAATATAAAGAGCTTTGTTTAATATTGAAGAAGGTTAATAATTCTCTGAGGAGATTCACTTAGCCCCTCCTTGGCCTCCATTTCCATGAGGAGTACCCAAAGCTGCACTGAGCTCCATTACAGATGCCCTAAGATCCATTTCTTGATGTTCAAGAAGAAAACAGGTGCTGGCATATATGTAATTTTCTGGTGCTGGCATGGGTAATTATCAAAATAGCACATTAGCATGAAAAATGTCAATGCAACTTTCAGCTCCACGAGCTCTGCCTTCCCCAGAAAGTGCTGTCTGCAGATGTATGTAAGGATGATGGCAGTACAGAGATTTGCATGAGCTCCCAAATCCCCCGTGGTGTTCCACCCTTCCATCAGCCATAAATGCAGGCGTTTTCCAGGGTGGGATTTGGGTTTGGAGATGGGATGGAGGCAGCACTTCAGCTCCAAATAGCAGTGGGGAGGGTGTCAGGGAGCAGGAGAGCTCCTGGAAGGTGGGAGGTTTGAGCTGCCTGGGAATGGGGGCTCAGCCTGGGATCTGCAGGAGCACAGAGCTGCAAAATTGGCTTTGCAAGATGCTTTGCAGAGCAGCTGATAAAATCTCGAGGAAGAATTTGATGTCTCTTTTAAAGTGTGTTTGCAGACACTAATATCAGTGTCACCTCCAAATATGCTCTTTTTTTTTTTTTTTTCTTCTAAGGAGCTGATTTTCTACTTACTTTGCAAATTGATAGCATAAATTGCAGCCTGTTTAGTGACATGTTACCAAATAATTTTACTCTCATGAAAAATCACTTTGAACGGAGCATATCAGTCACACATGACAATCTCTTATCTCTGTGCCTTCCTGAGTAACCTGGAAATTGCATTCCATATTTGTTTAAAGGATGCCTGCACCTACACATGTGAGCACAGGCAGCTTGTTTTGCTGAAGGCATCTAGAAAAACATTCCTGGTAGCTCCAGGAGGAGCTGAGAATTGGAGGGGATGGTGTGAGGGGTGTGAGTGCTGGTGAGAAATGAGTGTTAACCGGGTGTGAGTAGTGGGAGAATCTGTCAGCACTCCCTGCCTGTGTTATTTTAGGGCTGCACGCTGCACCTGAGGGCAGAGTGGGACTTAGGGGCCTTTCTGGCTGCTGCTTCTGTTCAGTGATAAAACAAGAGGAGCAGAGGAGAAAAATCTGTCAGCGGTGCTGGGTGTAGATGGCACTGGTTGGGGTTGGGAATAGCCATAAACGTTTAAACAGGACACATTTAAATGTCACCAGCTCCTTTTCCAGAACACATCAGCTCTGATTTGTTGGGAGCTGTGGGACCAGTCCCACAGACTTATTGCAAGCACCAATTACTGGCTAAGGAGATAATAGGCTTAATTATCCAGACTCATTTTCCATTATGATTTAGGATGTCACTAATGCACATTCTCCTGCTGCATTACTGAGACTGTTTAGTTATTTTAGATTTTGTGGCTCCTTTCCTCAAACATCTTAGTGCTGAGAGCCTTCAGATTGTGGAATTCACCCCTGGACTTTAACCCTTTGATTTCTGCCTGCACATTTGCATGTGGCCAGAAGAATAGATCTGATGGTCCAGGCTATGATGGGACACTGCAGAATGAGTGGATTAAATACTTTTTTTTTCACATTATGTTTTTTAGCCCAGGTAATTTTTAATTCTGGCTCCCAGCAGGTTTGTGGGAAGAGTTTTTCCACCACTGTTGAGAAGGGAATGGCCTCAGGGGGAGGGCCAGGACTCTGTGGCACACTTTGGGATGAACAGGAAGGTTGTGAATTGATGTTGTTGCCTTTGGCAGCAAAAGTGCAGCATTGAGGTGGATCAGTGAAAATGAAGGATTAGAGTTTTGTATTTAAATTAAAAGCAAACAGGAAACTAACTAAATGCATCCATCCAAGATTCAAATTGGCTTGCAGTGAGCCTCAGTTTAATGGGAACAGTTCAGTTATGGCTGGGCTGTGGTGTTTAGGAAGCCTGATTGAGATGAAGCTGACTTAGAGAGATCTATCCTTGTAATTTCAGCTAAAATTACAAGGATAGATCTCTCAAAGTTAAATTAAAGATCAATTTAGCTTAAAAAGCTTCACTGTAACCTAAATTCCACTAGTGGGAAGATATTTCAATATAGATTTCACAAAACTTCTCTAAGAGAAGTTTAGGGAGTTTTAGAAGTAGAAAAAGCCTAAAAATCAAGCATCATTTTTTTGAACACTAAAAGTCTTCTGTTACCAAGTCAAAGAAAGAAGGGGGAGAATTTCCTGAGAAAAATGGATTAAACCAGTGCCTGAGTGATCTGTCCTGATTTAACATTTCTGATAATGCAGATAGGAAGAGGACTCTTTTGACAATTATAGAGATACTTACTGTACCATAAAAACCTGAAGGAACAAAGCATTAGCCATGCTCCTCATTTTCTGAATGCAAGCCAATTATAATCCATAGTCTTGTCTTTCTTTTTAATGCAGTTCCAATTCTTGGTGCTGCACTTTTTGGGATCTCATGGGCCAATTATTTGGGTTGTACCTGGAGCTCCTCCAGTTTGTTCACCTGCTGTTTGTAAAAGTGGGGATGTGAGGGGTGTCCCTGCAAAGGTGGTTTGTGCTCCCTCCCTTCAGAGCTGGTCAGCTCTCTGGAAAGCAGGGATTTCTGTGGTATTGAAGGGAATGAAAAATCCTGGACTCTGAAATCTTCAGAGGCTCCATCAGCAAATATAAAAACATCAGTTTCAGTGGAGAATTGCATGTTCAAATCAAATGAAAGGATACGGTTTGTTGAAAAGGGATTTATTGGACCTGAATATATTTTCTCTGGCCAAGATAGCTTCTCCCATGTGGAAGTCATGAGAAAGGATTTTCTTTTATTTCTTTTCCTTTTCAGATGGCTCTGATTAGGCACCTAATGACAGTTGCCATTCTCTGGTCAATCTGCTGTAATTCGATATTAGTGGAAAAATAAGGCACCTTTTTCCTTACTCTTTGAAGATGAAAATGAGCCTTCTTCACCTTTTCTTTCACTCAGAGGTGTTTTTTTGTTGTGTGTGAGTTTCTTGGTTGGGTGTTTTTCCTCAGAAGATGAGCTGCTCTTTGGAAACAACAGTCTGCAAAGGAAATATATGTGTGATCAAAGCCCTCACCAATTACAGAGTTATTACTCTTTCTCCTGGGCTTTTGAATCGGAACTCAGTGTCCCTGTCTTTGTCACAGAGCTCGTGGCAGTGCTGCAGTGCCTGACATTTTCTGTCCTGGAACCCTTTGTGGGGAAATTCGCAGCGATCTGCTCCGCCAGGGGTTTGCTCATATTAAGTTTAATTGTAACACCAGTGTTGTAGATCCTAATTGTGTCTCTCTGCTATTGCATCCAGGCACATCATAGACCTGGGTGGCTTGTGAAGATGAATATAAATTCATTTTGTAACACAGCTGTGTCAAACTCCCCACTGCTGGCTGAGGCAGATGTGACTCCACAACGACTCTGTATAAACCCTCTGTAATTCCCCAGGGACCAGAAATCATAAAACTTCCAATGATGATTTTAGTGATGCAGAATCGTGTTAGGGGGAACATCTGGGAGGAGGCAGAACTAGAGAGGCAGTTCAGGAGGGGCTGCTCTCTTCACCCATGGTTTTTCCAAGAAAGGCAGGACCATTCCCAACTGCTGCTTTCCAGGCTCTGCCTTGAAAATCCCTCCTGGACATGTCTCCAGGATAAAGTGGCTCATGTGAGGGTGTGCAGAATAGTTGTAGGGCTGAGTTGGAGGGAGGGTGGCACTGTGTGCTGCCAGTTCCTTTCCCTCTTCCTTCATCATCTGAAAGAGCAGATTTTAGGAAAATGGCTGTTTATTCTTGTGCTTCATGAGCATGCTTTACCTCATTTTTCCTCTCTTTCTTATGCATGATCTAAAACCTGAGCTGCTTTATCTTTCCCCAGAGAAATCCAGCAAATGGCTTGTATTGCATCACCCAGTATTAACACAGAAATAGATGAAACCACTCTATTTTCAGCTTAAATATGAAAGGCTGAGCACTGGGTTTCAACCATCTGAGTTTTCCTAGAGGTGTGGTCAAGTGAAATCTCCCTAAGTCTTGTTCTACAGGGGAAATGAGGATGACCTGAGACTGTGCAGCCAGAAACAAATTCCCCTGATCATTTCAGATGGGAAGTAGCAGGAGGAAGATGATTCCTGGCTGGCAGAAGACAAGAGATGCAAATGGTCTGCACGAGCTCTGCTTTTCCCTTTAGTGGAGGTGCCCTTTCCTCACCAACAGTGTTTCCTTGGTCAGCTGAATTATGCAGCTCCTTTATTTTTGCCCTGCTCTTCTTCCTTAGGCCTCTTCCCCCACCTGAAGGCCTTTTCCAGGTGTTTTAAACCCTCCCTTACTGTTTATTTTGCAGGCACTCCCCGAGGGGCAGACGGCGTCCTGGGATACGGCCAAGGAAGACGAGAACCGCAACAAGAACAGATATGGGAACATAATCTCCTGTAGGTGTAAATTCACATTGAACTGGCATCCTGTGAGAGCTTACCTGTGTGCTCTGGAGAAGGCTGTGTTTGAGGAGCTCACCAGGGATTTATTTTATTTCATGTTTTTTTAATTCTTATTTTTCATAACATCATTGCATGTTGCACATTTTCTACCTGCCTTGCTTTCTGCTTTAGGTTTGTGGCTCAAGGGTTAAATCCTTTTGTCACTTTTTATGTGATGATGTCCATTTTCTATTTTCCCTACAAAACCCAGAGTTTCCAGTGCCACCAAAGAGAGGAGCCGCAGACAGATCAGATTTTCAGCTGTGGCTCAGAAACCAGGTTTTCTTCTTCCTTGTGGTCAGTAGCCAGTGGAGCAGTCACTGCTGGTCCTAGAGAGCTGGTTTGAAGGGTGGGACAAGCTTAACTTCTGCCTCAGGATCCTAATAAGGCAACTGAAAATGCACTAAAACTTCTTTCAGTGATCAGTTCCTGCTGATGTTACAGGAATATCAATACACAGCAGAACTGCAGGGCAGGGAAGAGCCCATAAAACCATTTAGGACAGCTTTATTCTTCAAAGCAAGACTAAATTCACCTTCCCCACTTTTCTTAGATATTTGTCAAGCCTCTTCCAAAGTTTCTCTCCAAAACTGAGCTTTCCACAAGCTCTCCAGGCAGTTCACCAGTGTTTCATTATTCCTGATAATGACTGGGGAGAGGAGGTATGAGAATTAATTCTTTTCAAGGCTGAGCTGAATCAAGTTGGAGAAGCCAAGCTTGAAACCATCAGAATAAGAAATCAGAATATAAATTATCGTGCCATAGATTTTCATGACTGGGAAAAATCTATAGAATGCTCTGAGAGCAAAATTAAGTCATACTAAGTGATATATTTCATACTATATTTTTTCCTTGGGTTAAAAATGTATTTATTGTAGAACAAATAGATTTTACTAAAGATAATTTTACAAACCACAAAAAAAAAAAAAAGACACCAAAAAAGCACCAAAACAGCAGCAACTGACCCAAAAACCCAACTTCTTCATAAAGAAACCTCACCTCACACATCACCACTCCTCTCTTTGAAGCCTTGAGATAAGTGATTCATGTGCCATTTTTGGGGACTGACATAGAACATCTCGGTTCAGGGGCCCCGTGGTAAAGATGAAGGAATCTGGAAATAAAGATTGAAGTTTGTGAGCTCTGATGTGATCCCAGTTCTGCTGCTGGCTTTGTGTGGTTGGTGAGCAGGTCACCAAGTTCACCGGTGTTCCTCATCCACGTGGAAAATGGAAGTGACAGCACTGGAATGTTACAATTAGCATGGAAGTTGTCTCCCTTAATTTCAGCTCCACCTGGCTGTGACCTTTCTGTGCCCAGTGGCAAAGAGAGACATGCAGGCAGAGGCTCTGCTCACCTGTCTGCACAATTAACTCCAATTAAATGAGTCTAAGACAGATGAATCATCCAGCTATAGACACTGGATTGAAATGGAACTGCTGTGGTATGACATGGGGAAGGAAATGTGAAAGGATTTGTTTCTCTGTATGATTTTGAGGCAGCACTTGGCATAATTCAGAAGAGGAGGTGAAAAGAGGCAAAACTGTGTACAAAAGCTTCCATCTCATTTATGCTGAAGGTGGTCATGAAGAAAACCTTGAACTGCAAGTGAAATGAGAGGAGTTCAAGAAGCAAAATCAAGGAAGATAAATGGGATGTTATCTAAAGAGAAGGTGTTCACAAAGACAAATTGTTGTCTAACGAAGAGTGACGTGAGCCTTTTAGCTCTAAATATAAATACAGCAGCAGTGCAGATAGGAGGTGATGAACTTAAAGAAGGGAATGCAAAATGCAATCAGAGCTAAGGAACAAGAATCTGCACGGTGTGAAGTGTCAGAAAAGGAGCTCAAGTTTGAGGACTGTCGGGAGAGATTTCGGAATGGGGCTGAGAGGGTGGAGTGGGCTTTCTTCTCTTCAAATATTTATCAGAACAAAGAGTTTCAGAAGGAAACAAGGGCTCTTTTAAAAGATGACAAGGAGAATTTAGAAATACTCAAGAGTGATATTGAGAAGGCTTGGAAGGGAGAAGAAAAGAAGGATGCCTAAGGAAGGAGCATATAATTCATCTGATATTTTATAAAACCATTGCAAAGTTATCAGCTGAGCCTGGAGCCAGACCCCAGTGGTGGGTGAGTTGGGCAAACTCCCTGAGTAAAGTCAGGGCAGGAGCCAGAGCAGAGCTGAGGATAGCAGGGCAGTGGTTCCCTCCAGGCAGGTCATGAAAAACAAACTGTGCTCTGTGGGTACAAACTGGGCAAAAGCCTGGGCAGAGGAGGTGTAACACAGTTATACCCTGAGCTGTTTTGTTGTACTTCAGTGGCTGGTGGAACCCAGAGCAGGCACTGCTTGCCCCTACCAGTTTATTTAATAAAAGGCTGCATGTGGCAATTAACATTATTTATTTTACCATTTCATCCCTCCTGAACAACAAATCCCCTGCCTTTTGGGGAGTGAATTGGAAAGTCAGGTTTTGATCTGACTTCTGCAGCGGCTTCAGAGACTGATGTTAAAATGTGGGTTTGTAAGCCCTTGCAATGAGCAGCATTGCTCAGTGAATCACAGCAGATTAGATCTTGTCTTTACAGCCTCATGGGCAACAGCACAGTTACAGGACTGTTTTACTGGCTCACTGCTCTCCCAGAGCTGCATTAACACCGTGCCTCTCTCTGAAAACCTCGCTCACACTGCCAGCCCCAACACCTGCTGCTCTGACATTTGCAAACCAAAGCTGCAGACCAGCCTGAGAGCTGATCTGTTCATGCAGAGGAGGGGCAGGAGAACTCAAAGAGCTCTCCCAGCTTTCCATCGTTCCCTCCTATCTGTAACAGTTTTTGGAGCAAGGGAAGGAAAAGCTGAGCAGTGGATCTGGGGTCTGCATGAGCACAGAAATCCACTGTGGATGGTGGGAAGATGCAGACTTACCATGCTGAAGGAAACTGTCCTGCTTGAACCTTTTATTATATGAGCAGAGCCCATGAGCTTTGCTCCTGCACTGTTATAAAAGCTGTAAAAACAAAGGCAGTTGTGGAGATGCCAGGATTTTCTTTAGGGGACAAGCGTAGGCAGTGTACCCATTTATGTGCTGAAGCAAAATGATTTAATTCTGCTTTAGGGCCCAGATATTGAGACCTTCAGAGAGCATCAGAAAGTGATTGTTGGGCGAGGGATGTTGAGCTGAAGCTATTACAGGAGAAGAGAAAATGTCCAGAAGCTATATGGGACCTTTGGTTCTATTTGATTTCTCTCCATATTGCCAAGATTTAGAGCCATTACATTACAGGGGAATAAAAACTCTCAGATGAGAGCTGAGGATGGGAAGAGGTAGGATGGTGTTTTGCTTCAGCTGATGGAGAGAACTTTCTGTGCCTTTCTTTTTTCCCTGAGTTTGAAGTCTCATGATGGTCCACTAAAAACTACAGAGCTGGTGACACAAAGACAGTGGAGAAATTTGCTTTATTTCCTTCATTCTATGACTGCCATATGCTTTGGGCTGGAAAACTGTGAATTAATCAGAGAATTTTGGGGTGCAAGAGATGAAGAAGCTTTCAGCTGGCACACAGGTGGAGAGCACCTCTTGCTCAGAGACAGGGATAAGGCATGGAATAAAAAAAACCCACATAGAATTCCAGACTGGTTTGGGTTGGAAGGGACCTTAATGTTCATCCAGTGCCACTCCTGCCATGGCAGGGACACATTCCACTGTCCCAGGGTGCTCTGAGCCCTGTCCAACCTGGCCTTGGGCACTTCCAGAGACAGACTGGATTTAGAACAGAAATCTTCCAACTTTCAAGCACTTTTATTCCATGATTCCTTCTGTAGTGCCTAAACTCTTGCACGTCTGTGTGATATCCATAAAATTTGTGTGATATCCCATGGAATTTGTGTGATACTCACAGAATTTGTGTGATATCCCTGGAATTTGTGTGATATCCACAGAATTTATGCGACATCCCATGGAATTTGTGTGATACTCACAGAATTTGTGTGATATCCAGAGAATTTGTGTGATATCCATAGAATTTGTGTGATATCCCATGGAATTTGTGCGACATCCCATGAAATTTGTGTGACTATTCATGGAATCTGTGTGATACTCATGGAATCTGTGTGACATTCCATGGAAGTTGTGTGTCATCCCATGGAAGTTGTGTGCTATCCATAGAATTTGTGTGATATCCCATGGAATTTGTGTGACTATTCATGGAATTTGTGTGACTATTCATGGAATTTGTGTGACATCCCATGGAATTTGTGTGATATCCATAGAATTTGTGTGATACTCACAGAATTTGTGTGACATCCCATGGAATTTGTGTGACATCCATAGAATTTGTGTGATATTCATGGAATTTGTGTGATATTCATGGAATTTGTGTGATACTCACAGAATTTGTGTGACATCCATAGAATTTGTGTGATATCCCATAGAATTTGTGTGATATCCCACGGAATTTGTGATATCATTTTTAATGATTCTTAGAGTCCATTTTCAGCACACAGGGATGTGATGTCTGATAAATTCAGTGAAGAGTTGAGCTACACTTTAATTTCAGCCTGCCAAGAATTCTGTGTCCTTGGCTGGAGGAGTCCAGTGGATAAAGAGAAGAATCAGAAATAAGTTTCAACCATTGGGAGAAGAGATAATAAATGCATTTGCTGTTCCTTAAATAGCTCTTTAAAATCTGTAGGCAAAAAACCCTAAGTACAAGATCCTTACTACTAAGAGCATAATAATTTGCCTTTTTTTTTTTTTCCTAGTCAAATCCCAAAGTTTTTTTGTAGAAAAAAGATGTTTACAAGGAAACTTATTTTATGAACTTTTATCCAGACTGTTCTCCTAAACTTTGGAACAAGGTTAAAGAAACCATTAAGACATCATTAATATTTTCTGTACTTCATATACACACAGATATTTTTTTTCTGCTGCACTGTTCTCACTTGTAAGAGCAATAAATCTCCCTCAGGAATTAATCTCATTTTAGTAAAATATGCAATGAAATATTTTGAATTCTGTCCTCAGAAAGCAAAGTTCAGCTTAAAGCATTTTTCATTTGGTCCCAAAATACGATTAGAACTGAATGTCTCCTTTTAAAAACAAAACAAAAAAAAAATAGCATTGATCTTCCTTTAAAAAAGGGAAAAAGGAAAACAAACCAACGACACTTTTTTGCACCTACTGGGCATCTTTTCCTTAGCCATAATTATCCACAATTGCCTGACATCATGGAGCTGCTCTCAGTCTGCTTCCCAGGCCTTCCCCATCCAGCTCCCTCTGGTTGTATCCATCCTGCCTGCTTTAACTTTCTCTCCAAAGAGTGCCTCCAAGTGCTGAAACTTAATTTTGATGTTTGGCTCCATTAAATGAAGAGAGGCAGGTGCTTCCTCCAGGGTTATTCAGAGCACTCCAGCTGCAGACATTGTCTGTGTCCCTCATTAAAAAATGAACCTGAAATCCTTTTTCCCCTGTCATTGGAGACACTTTTTTGGTCTCATTATTTTTGGTCTCATCATTTTTGGTTCTGTTGTTGCAGTGCTCTCTTGGGAGGAGTCAGTAAATGTTCCCCTCCCAGGCATTTGCTCCAGGGTTTGCTTTTTCTTTGCTTTTGTTCCACGTGGCTCCTAACAAGTTTAGTTTGCTGCCTGGAATTGCAAGTGTGAAATTGTCTGCGGGAGTTTCCCTGTATTTCACCCCCATGTCCGGTTTAATCAGCTCTTTGTCTGTCTGTGTGAATTGCTCCGAGTAGAAATTCTTTTGTTGTCTGTCTAACCACATGATTTACTGCGACTCCTGGTGCAGCTGCCTTGAGTGCAGGTAATTGGGAACATCAGCACTTAGAGAAATATCCCCCTTCCCCGTGTCTACAAAGGTTATATTTATTAATACAAATATAACAGAGCTTTTGATGGATTCATGTGCAGAGCCCCCTTTGAATGTAGATATGGGATTTGATAAATGGGGTTTTTTTAGGTGTGTAAATCTCACCCAGTGGCTGAACAGAGTAGAATCATTCCTTTACCCAGCCAAATGAATATTTAATATATGTCCAAGTCTTGGTTTTCAGAGCTGCTCACACATCTGTCTTCACAATTATTATCTGATTCTACATTTAATTAAGACATGACTAAACCCCTTTTGACTGAGTTATTGCAGAATCACACCTCATATTTTTATGTTTCATTGCTGTGATTCTTTTTAATTGAATGTAAATCATGCTCAGGCCTCTGTTCTGCAAAGTGCTGCTAAACATTAATGCTGCTCTGACTGAGAGCTGTGCTCCATAGAGCTGGTAGGGAGGAAATAAACTTAATGGACTCGACATTATACTTCTTTTAAAAAATCATTTAAAAATGAGCACAGCATGGCCAGCAGTGACCCCCATAACCCAGCAGCCTCTGCCAAGCAACTGGCCCTTAGAAGCAGCTCTGCAATTAACTGCATGCCAGTGCTGGGAGTGCCAGAGCAAATCACATCAGCAGCCTGGCTCTGGAGTATCTCCTGTGACAGAGCCCAGCACCAGCTGTTCCACAGAAAGATCAAAATATTCCCCTGGTGGAAAATCATGACATAATCTGCCCTCTGGGGTAGTTCCTTTCTGCATCTGAACTGTGGAGCATGCTGGGAGATGAAAAGATTGATCTCTGCTATTTTATTGCCTTATCTAAAGTAACTTTGAATCTCCTCAAAAAGATGAACATTTCTGATTTTGTTGGTTTTTTCAACACTGCCTCGATGCCATTTTGCTGCTGTGGGTTGCATAAAGGAATGTTGCTCTGATTTAATTTGTATTTCCTTCCAGTTTCTGGGTTTATCCATTTCCTATTTGCAGGGTTTCATTGTTATTTTACCCTCCTTAATTTTTTATATCTCTGTTGCGATCTATTTAATTATGTCCTGGTCTGGTCAGTTTTAGCTCTTGCCTCAGTTTCCATAGATCAGATGAAGCCAAGGGAGTTTGGCGCTTCCAAGCAGGAAAATGTTTTTTGTCATGGAGATACACCTTGCAAAGATCCCAAACCTCCCAAACCAGGCACCATTTGTGACCTGTCTCAAATCTCCATAAGGATTAGAGCATGACTAACTTAAGGATCTAAACATCACATTTTAAACACAAAACAAAGGGCTTTTAGCACCAGGAATGCATGTGGTGCTATTCCATTTTTGATTATTGTAAGTATTCAATTATTCAATTACCATGGGGGGACTCTTGAGGCCAGGAGTTCCCTTTGTTCCTCCCTTTCAGCTCAGGGCATTCCATAATTCCACCACACCACCCTTGCAGGAGCCAGCAGAAACACCAGAGCACTTAGAAACTCCTCTTTATCGTTACTGTCACTTTTTTTCCTTTCCTTCCTTCAGATGATCACTCAAGAGTGAGACTGCAGCTGCTGGATGGGGACCCTCACTCTGACTACATCAACGCCAACTACATCGACGTAAGGCTCCTGGACATCCCCCGTGACAAACCCTCCTGTGACAATCTGCTTATGAGCCTGGTGCCTCTGACACAGGGACAGGCTGTGGAGCTGATATGAGTGACAGCCAAACGTGCTACAGACGTTGTGTTGTGACAGGGAGAAGGTTCTCAGTCTCCAGTTTATTTTGTCTGACCAATTTGGGCAGATGGAGATTTCCTGTGTTTGACAGATCCACCGGCAGAAGTGGGACGTGGGCTAGATGATGGATGCAGAAATCAATATCAGCCCCTCACAATAGCATTAGTTGATATCAGAGACTTGCCAGCTACTCACAGAGTTGTGGTGCAGAAGGCATGTATGTAAACAGATTGACTTTTTTTTCAGTGTTCTAAAATGACATTGGAAAAGCAGCCTCTGTCTCACACACAGTGATCCAATCTACTTGCATTTCTTCAACACAGCTCTTAAGTCACAGCAACAGGAAATGTTTAGAGTAGTTTCTTGAAAGGATAAAAGATGCCCTAGAATTTTCACAGAGACAAATTCATCCCTTTCTTCTTTTCAAAGAAGAAGATGCAATGTTTTGCCTATCTGTTTTCAGTGTTACCCTCAGGTAACACAGGATTTTTGTTTCTTTGTGGAAATTGCTTAAAAGTGCCCCATTCCTGTCTTTGGCATGAAGAGATTGTGTTATTCATCTGTGGGAGATACCCTTACTTAAAATCTCTTAAGGCCAGCCCATTCATTCGTTCATTCATTCATTCATTCATTCATTCATTCATTCATTCATTCATTCACTCACTCATTCATTCCATAACCAGTTAATTATAATATATTACAGAATTATACACTGTCCAGAGGGCAGCAGTTGGCACCTGGGAAGTATCAAATCCCTGGTGGGCTTTGTCTGAGCTGTGATTTCACAGACACTCATCTATTTTCTTTTTTTTTTCCAGGGGTACCATCGGCCTCGCCATTACATTGCAACTCAAGGCAAGTTCACTCTTGTGTGTCTGAATATTTGTAAACCCACTGCAGGTTTGCACTGTTGTAGGAGCTTTTTGTGGGGTGACACCATCTTTTTTGGGGAACATCTGAAAATTTGTTATATGGGTATCACTGAAGGAGTGTCAGGGACAGATACAGGTGGTACAGAGACTCCATCATCAGAAGGCAGGAAAAGGCACTTTATTATTAGAAATTCACAGTGCTTACAGAAACAATGGTGGACCTAAGACCTGATTGGCCTTTAGGAGTCTTCTCTCATCTGTTGGTCAAGAAGGGAAAACTCCTCTTGTAAACATCTTTGACATTCAGGGATTGCCTGCCAGGTGCAGAGATTGAGATAATAATGATTTTAATTTTTTCTCTGAGCTTTCTCACAGCTTCACGGGAAAATCCTGGGAGAGCTGTGTCTCTCTCTGCTCAGAGGATATGTAATTACTACACATGGGCAAAAGAGGGAAGGATATGGAATTATCCAAGATCTTTATGGCACTCAGACTTAAAACCTCAGCTGCAGGAACAGAAAATGCCACAGACTTAGAGGTGGCAGCACAGCCTAGAATGTGTCATTTGTGCATGAAGTATCAGAGGACAGCTGCAGGGGACTCTGTGGGTCTTGGGTTTACCCTGCTTGAGGAGGGCAGTGTGAATAAGCTGTGCCTGCTGAGCCTTTGAGGGGAGCTAGCAAGAAATGCATTTGAACACCACCTTGTGTAAGTCACCTGAAGAGTTTCTGATAAGAAACAAGGTCAGGGAGAGGCTCTAGACTGACAAACCTCTTGTGAGCACTGGTTGGTTGGCTATTGGAACCTGAATTTTCTCTGTGGGGAGCTTCAGGAAAGAGCAAATTTCTGCATGTTTCCTTCCTCCTTCATAATTAATCAGGATTGAGCTGTGAAATGGTGTGAATTAGAACACAGCCTTAACACAGCTTCAGTGTGGGGTACACCCTTGTCCCATCGTGCATACAGAGTTTCCTCCTGGGTCCATCCTTCTGTGGCCACCATGCTGGAACCTCAAATACCTGCTGTGAGGAAGGGTCTGACCTCCAGAGAGCTCCAGGCTGTAACCCTGAGTGGCTCTGAGGGACAGCAGGATGCTGTGGGCACAGGACAATGGCTGGGGAGCAGCTGGAAGGGCTTATTGGCATCCCATGCACTCTCTTGAGATGTCCTTTTTGTCTTCTCTCCTGCCCCAGGGCCGATGCAGGAGACAGTGAAGGATTTCTGGAGAATGATTTGGCAAGAAAACTCCGCGAGTGTTGTCATGGTCACCAACCTGGTGGAAGTGGGCAGGGTAAGGGGCCACTCCCAATGTGTGAAACCAGAGCAGGGCTGGGTTTGACACAGAGCTGCTGCTCAGGAGAGCTCAGCAGCAAAAGGCCTTTTGCTTCCTGCAGGAAGGGAATAAATTCAGCCATTCTGGGTTCTTTTTTCTGTAAAATTTTGTAATACTTAGCTGCTTCCCTTGTAGACTAATAAGGATGGTGTTCCTGCTATAAGTCTGAGCTTTGGCAGAGTTATACACATTTATGCCAGCTCAGAAGCTGTCTCCTTCCTCTGTACAGAAGGAAAAATATAATTCTGTAATAGTTATTCCTTATCTGAATATTTGAATACAACTGTAACAATCCAGAGGAGGGAGGCAGTGTGACTGGTGCTCCAACTACCAAAAGACCTCTTTGCATGAGAGTCCAAAGCCTGGAGTTCCTGAGGTCACTGTTCCTGGATATGGAGGTTTTTGTGGATCCTGGGACCACCCAGCAGTGTTGGCCTCCTAAACAGACACCAGTTCTCCTCCTGGACTGACCTGGACCAGACATCCCTGTGTCAGCCCAGGGCAATTCCCAAAGCCCATCATGGGACCAAACATGGATAAATCCAAAGGTGTAGGCTGGAAATAAGGCAGAATGTCTGGGGTGGCTTTTCCCAGCATGGTTTTTGTTTTAAGAGATGTTCTCAGCCAGAAACTGGAGTTCTTAAAAAAAATTGTCCTGATGTTTGTCACTTTCCATTGCTTTGGTACTAAGAAAAATTTAAATTCTCATTTACTCAGAGCCATTAGTAATTCAGCTGCTTTGTGTTTGATTTCCCTTAGATCTCATGGTTGAATGCCAGCTGCTTCTGTTCATTTATTACTATTTATTCTATTTTACCTTCTACTGACACTTCAGTTCCAAATAAATGCCTCTGTGTAAAAGAAAAAAAAAACCCAAACAACAAAAAACCCACAACAAACCTACATTAATCATATTTAATATTTATAAAACCCTTTCAATTATGACTGGAACTGGAACATGAAGCCTGCTTTGCTGCAGCTAATTGCTTCAGCTTTAGGTATTGTTCCACTCTTCATGCTAGAGCATTTAATAACCTGATAGTCTTTGTTAGCCTAAATATCCCTTCTGGAGCTTCACAGCCTTGCTTTTATTTCTTTTGGTGGTTTTGCACATGGCTCCTAGATCTGGCTAAGCTGGGATGTGTTTACCTGCTCAGGAGATTTCTCTCTTGAGCCTTAGCTGAAGCCTGTCACAGCTGGTAAAATGCCAAGTTTGTGTCCACATCTGATAAAGAAAGCTCAGAGTCAAACAAATTTAGTGTCTCAACATGTATCCCACAATCCCCATGAACTGAAATTCTTTGGCTAAACAGAGTTGAGAATTACAGGAGCAGTAGCAAAGATTTTTCTCAGAAGGGATGGTGGTGGTGGTGGTGACTGTCAGGTGTTCTGTACATCTGATATGGGCCAGGCACATATGGAAATCCAAAGAGATTAAAAAAAAAAAAAAAATCTAAATGCATCCTTTGCATTTGTATGGACAACAAAGGGAACTTTAAAAAAATCCCTGCCTGTGGTTCCTATGTATGCTAAAGGAATTTTGATCTAATTTATACAGTTAATTTTGGCAACTGCACATCAGAAGAAAACCCAGTTTTCATTGGCTCCAGCTTGGAAGTGGAGGAAAATGTAGGTCAGCTCTGACTCAACTTGAACTAGTTCCTCTCAATATTTTCCTTCTGCCCCCAGGTGAAGTGTGTTCGATACTGGCCAGATGACACAGAAGTCTATGGAGATATTAAAGTCACATTAATTGAGACAGAGCCACTGGCAGAGTATGTCATACGTACCTTCACTGTCCAAAAGGTAAGGAGGTCCTCAGGCAGCTGAGATGGTGACACACTTCATTTGTGTTCAGAAACTCTGGGAAACACATCCAGAACGCTCTTGGAGATGGGAGCTGTGCTATTTGGACAGGCTTCACTTCAGCAAACTAAGTTTTTGACAGGGATTCCATTTTTGGACAAATGATTTTACAGGAACATCTTGATGCAGCCACGAAAGTAGAATCCATAGTGCATAAAGTTTAACTGCATCCAAAAGGCAGCAGATAGCTGATGGTATGCCAGGAATAATAACTGCTGTGTTTCACAGTGGCAAATGGCAGAGGAAAAAAGGTACCACTTAAACTTGATGCCAGATAGGGTCCCCTTTCATCAGAAATGAGAATACAATAAGAGCAAGAGTATAAAAACTATCCCCAAACCAGCAGGATTTGGAAGATTTTGTTACTCGTAATTAGAAATTGGAAGCCTGAGTGTCAGAGTATTCCAGGTCTGTCCAAATTACTTTCCAAACACTCAGTAAGTGGTTTTAAAGCTTTTCCAAAATTCCTGCTCAATGAACTTCACCCACACTGGGAATATTGTTTCAGTTTCTGATACATCAACTCCATATTTCATTAAATCATTGAAAAACTTGATGAGAAATGCTAATGCCAAAATCTGATAGGCTAGAGGAGCTGCTGCTGGATTCCCCCCACATTTCCTGCCCAATGAAACACAGCTGACCCAGGGTTGTGGGTTACCCTCTGCAGGGCAGATAAAGATGTGATTTTCACATACCAACAACTTGCTCTCTCCAGAAAAGATGGTTCTGGGTACCAATTCCTGCCCTTTTCACTGCCAGCAGCATCTCAAACTGAGAGCTTTTGGCAGGAGGTGGCAAAAAATCTGCTGTTACCTGGGGCATGCCCACTCTTGAAACGTTCATTCCCCAGGCTCTTGCTTCAATGACTCAGAAAGGATTTGAGAGTGAATTTTTGGTGGTTTATGGCTGTGGGTAAACACAGCCATGGAGTGCTAGGGCTGAGGTCACCCTGATGAGGTGGGTATGAGCTCTGAGACCACAGGTTGGAACTGAAAACCTGCACCCACCTTCCCAGCCCTCAGGTGAGCATTACCCACTTCACTGGGAGCTGGAATTTGGCTGAAAATGTTTTAGAGTGAAAAGCAGACTGGGACACGTTTGCACTCACAGCGAGAGCTCAGTGCTCGCTGTCCCTCTGCACGAGGGAAGGCAGCAGGGAGCAGAATCTGCTGAGTGGAGTCTGGTGGAAGAGAAATAGAGGCTGTGTTGTCTCCTCAGAAAGGCTACCATGAGATCCGAGAGATTCGGCAGTTCCACTTCACCAGCTGGCCGGACCACGGCGTGCCCTGCTACGCCACGGGGCTGCTGGGCTTCGTGCGCCAGGTGAAGTTCCTCAACCCCCCCGAGGCAGGACCCATCGTGGTGCACTGCAGGTAGGCCAGCTCTCCACCTAGCCCCTCCTCCAGCAGCTTTCCCCTCTTTTCTTTTCCCCTGGCAATAACCAGCTGCTGTTTCAGGGTATCGTTTGTGGGCCTCGCTGAAGCGCGGATGGATGACTCTTCTACTAATTAAAGCTGAAAAAAAAGGTTTATTTATTACAGCTCTGGACACAGGCAGAGTCATTTCCAAAGGCATGTGCAAAGAGTCACATGCTCCTGCTCTCTGTTTTTCAGGAAAAGGTTTGATGTCACTGTTTAATAAGAGAGAACACAAAGCCATCAGAAGGCTAAGTGGCATGAGCCCGTGTCTTTACTCAGAACCACTTCTACACTGATCAGTACAGGTGGTCCTGACTGGTCATTTAATCAATACATTTCACCTGACTGGCTAATTAACAAGACACCCATTTATAAAAAATCTCAGGAGAATAACAAGAAAACAGATATTAGGGAAACAACACTGCAGGTTGTTTTTAATAATTGCTTATCATTCTTTATCTCCAGCTCCCTAAAGTCTCCCAGGCCAGTTCTGGGAAAACTTTTCTAGTTTTCTCACTCTCTGACCAGGCTGTCACATCCACAGTTTTACATATTCAGATGGTTTCCAGGACACCTAATACATAATCATTCACTCTCTGGCTTTGTATTATAATTAGCTGAATGTCCATTAGGGCTGCACAATTGTCCTCTTTAACTGGGTTCTGAAATGGGTCCCTGGGTTCTTTGAAGAGGAAGTAAGACCTCTTCCTCATGGTAAACTCTTCACCTGTGTCAAGCTGGCAGGGCTTCTTGGCTTGCTGGTCACAGTCCAAACCTCCTCTCACTCTTAGAAGCCAGTGGTATTTATGGCTCCTGCACTCTTAAAATACTTCGTGTATCACCTGTCATTCCCCACCTGGTATCAGTTAATTTCCTTGTTAAGCTCTAATCACAATGTATGATCTTTGCTAACTACATTTCTAACTTAACCCCTTGATTCATTTAAGCTTTTAATTAAAATCTATAGTTTTCACTATCTTAGTTGCATTCCTAGCTCAGCCACTTGACTCATTGCCAGGAAACAAATGTTTTTCTTCCCTAAAGTGGCAAATCTGGAGCCAAACTGGCATGAGTTAGAGATGATGGGAGTAGGTCAGAGAGGGCCTTTCAAATGTAGAAGCCCCCACAGTGGTCTGTGCTCCGTTGGATGCTCATAGCAGAGCTGGGGAACTGGTGAATATCTGGGACAGCCATTCCAGCCCTCAATCCTCATGTGGCAGAATGGACAATGCCCACTCAAAGGTAATTTTAAAGCAACTTTGCTGCTCTGTACCCCCACCTGCTGCAGCTCAGCTTTGTGCCAGCATTGAAGGCCTTACCTGGTCTGGTGGAAGGTGTCCCTGCCCACAGCAGGGGAGTTGGAACTACACCACCTTTAAGGTCCATTCCAACACAGACCATTCTATGGTTTTATGTTTTTATGGTCTGAAATATTTGTCTGGCTGAGTCTGACAGCCCTTGGGCACCTTGGCTTCCTGAAAGCCCAGGACTTGGGTGGGAATCTCAGATTAAAAACTTCCAATAGCAAAATTCCAGTGGCTTCCAGCTGGCAAATAAAAGGAGTTAAATGTCTTAAAATCCAAACCAGAGTTTGGATTTGTAGCAGCAGCTGAGTCTGCAGGGTTCAGGGCATGTGAGAGCTAAAGAAGGTGTGGCTTGAGCACAAGGCTAGAGAGCAGAGCTGGCTGTCCCAAAATCTCACACCTCATCAATCCACAGAGAATTGCCTCTAGT
Source organism: Serinus canaria (assembly GCF_022539315.1). Taxonomy (NCBI): domain Eukaryota; kingdom Metazoa; phylum Chordata; class Aves; order Passeriformes; family Fringillidae; genus Serinus; species Serinus canaria. Next base: position 3,786,440 of record NC_066333.1, read on the forward strand.
TCCCACTCAGTGTCTTGAGAAAGAGAGAGAAAATACATCCCACAACGACTTTAAAAAGGAAAATCAATTAAATCTTATCTTTTCTAAGCAGTGTTGGATTGGGTGGGTGTTTTGTTTTGTTGGATTTTTTTATTTTTTTTTTTTTTAGCAAGCAGTGAGTCAGTTTTATAAAGTAAAGCTAAGCCTGAGGAGTTGGCAGAAGAGATTTCATTTACAGCTGAGGGCCTGAGTTTGCTGCTTTGGTGCCATGGTTTGGGGCTGGCCCTGGAAGGTGTCTGAACCTGACTCATTGTCACCAAGAAAGCAAGGAGAGATTTGTCATCCTTCCCATTTTAATGAATAAATGCCATTTCCTCTGTTATTTATCTGCTTTTGAATTTTAATGACTTGCTTTAAGTGGTAATTACCAAATTCTCCCCACTGAAGCCTGGCTGGATAATATCACTGTTCGATATTTATGAAGTGCCAGGATCCTCTAAATATAGAACTGTTAAAACTATTTGTTAAAATTCTGAAAAGCTGAGAGATAAAGGGAGAGGAAATGCCACTTATTCATTAAAATTCTGCAAATGAAAAATATCTTCTCACTGTTCAGCAGTTGATTAATCTGGTCCATTAATTTATGGTCATTCATATCTCCTTGCTTTCGGCTCTGGTGGAGTTTTCAGTGCAGCTGAACTTTCCCTGGTCTGAGCAGAGCTCTGCTTCCTTCAGAGTGATGTGAAGAGACTTCTCCTCTCTCCATCCTTCACACCTAGGCAGCTTGGATGATTTCCCAGAGGGGAAGGAGGACACAATGACCACACAGTTTTGCAGGAGATGGCCCAGTTCTCCCAAGCAGTGGGGAGCTCTGAACTGAAGGGTTCCAGCAGCCTCGAGCTCCTTTCTCTGAGACTTACAATCCAGAACTTCAAATCACCCTCCTCAGGATCCAAACTCCTCTGGATTCCAAAGGGAAAAGAAGTGTTTGAGGCGGAGGACTGGGCTCCTTTCATCATGCCCACTGGAGTAAATGCATGCATGCCTTCTAGAGAGTGCCAGGGAAGGAAATGTGCCTTCTAGAGAGTCCCAGGGAAGGAAATTTCTGGAATTGTGTCTGTTTGCAGCCTGGAGGCTGCTTTCCCCTGAGTGATGAGAGCTGTGCAGGTGACCTGACCTGTAAAATTATAATGAGTATTTCTGCAATGTTTTGTTGATGTTCAACAACACAAAGCTTTGGTTTCTGCTTCCCTTTCAAGAAATACTATTTCCCCTCATTCTCTTAAATCCTATAACAGAAAAATGAATCCTGCAGGGAACAGGAGCAGCTCCCAGGAGGAGACAGCAGTGTGTGTGCTGCTGTTATTCTCTCCTCCACAGAGCCCTGCCTCTCCAGAGCCCCTTGGTCACACAGATCCTGCTGTTTTTTTCTTTTCCAGTGCTGGGGCCGGGAGGACGGGGTGCTTTATTGCCATTGACATCATGCTGGACATGGCAGAGAACGAGGGCGTGGTGGATATTTTCAACTGCGTGCGAGAGCTGCGCTCCCAAAGGGTCAACTTGGTGCAGACAGAGGTGGGTGCCAGCAGCTCCCCCTGCTCCAGGTGCTGCTTTCCTCTCAGCTTCTCTGCCCAGCAGTTCATGAAGTCAACACTGGCTCGCTCTGTGCCTTGATTATGCAGAAGTTTTGGTGGCCAAACATGCCCGGGTTTGCGCTGAATCAATTCGCTGGCAGCTACTCGGGGCCTCCCAGACAGGAGGGCAAACCTTGGAGCTGAGGTCTGTGCATTGCTGATTAATTTTATTCTCAGAGTAGGGAAAAAGAGCTCCTGAAGCCTCTCATGACTCATTCATAGGAACACTGCAGGCTCCAGTAGTACCTGGTGTGTATCAATTACGAGCTGAGCAAACAAAGCACCTTTGGTTCAAGGTTTGGGTGCTGATGAAGCAAGGTGCTCCATCACACAGTGTCTGGAAGCTGCACACACTCCTGTGGAACTGTTATCCTGTTGCACAGGTTTTATGTGTGTCCCTTAACCCCTTCCCTTCCTGAGGGACAGGACAACAATCTGGAACAGAGAGGGGCTGTTAACTTTGTTGGACTTCCCATATTTATTTTAGGGAAAGAGTTTTACCCCAAAATACCCAGAACCCAGAAGAAACCTGTTAGTTCTGCACAGTTGTGCCAGAGAAGGCTAAATTGTATTTTAGGAAAAGTTTCTTCATTTAAAGTGTTTTCCAGCCCTGGCACAGCTGCCCAGGGCAGTGGTAGAGTCACCATCCCTGCAAGGATCCAACAAACATGCAGATGTGGCACTTGGGGACATGTTCAGTGGTGAATTTGGCAGTGCTGGGCTGGACTCAGTGATCTTAGAGATCTTTTCCAGCCTACACAATTCTGTGCTCCTCTGGTGTTATTGGAGGTGACCATTGCCTTGTGGACAGAAGTCCCTGAAGTCCTCCTCAGCCCACCCCCATTTTGTCCCAGCATTCCTGAGAGTGCCAGTTCCCCATTTTCCTTGTAAATCTGAAATGAACACGTGAGACCTCCCATTCAGTGACGGATGAAACATGCTCACAAAGCTGTCACACAGCACACTGTGTAATTTGTCTCCATGAGAAACAGAGCCAAATATGCATACTGGGCATGACTTAAGAAAAAATGAAGAGTGATATTTCATGATCTGTATTAAAAGTGTGATTTTAATATCTTCTCCCCTGTGCAGGAGCAGTATGTGTTTGTCCATGATGCCATTCTGGAGGCATGTCTCTGTGGCAACACAGCCATTCCAGTCTGTGAGTTCAGATCCATCTATTACAACATCAGCAGACTGGATCCACAGACCAATTCCAGCCAGATAAAAGATGAGTTTCAGGTAATGTCATATGTCTCAGTCACTGCAGTTGGTGTATTGAAGGTGTTTAATCAATTTCTGTGTGTTTCTTTGTGATTTCCAGCAGAGCAGATGAGGGGGACACTGAGCCAAGGTCTGATTTGGGTTGATTTTTGTTGTTGTACTACTGGGTCAGGCAGAGATTTGTTTTTGAGCATGGACTATTCAGCCTTCAAGGAAAAAATTGTCCCCATCACTCCAGGAGAGCAAGGGTACTAATTTTCACACATAACGTTGTACTTATTTTAATGAGAATTGTGTTGTTCGTTTCCTTCCATAATTTATACAGAAACATTTATGCCTCAAGGTGCCTTATTATCCATTCTTGTGGCTCATATGGTGCTTCCAAGCTTTGACAATCAACTTGTTGACAACCTTCCACACAGGAGAGAGTGGGAAGCTCAGCGAGCATTATTTTGGCTATTGCTAATTTTCAATTAAATGTGAATGAATCCCTCAGTTCACTGCAGATGTTTTGCCAGGTACCTGGTGATGAGACCCAAAATGATGGACAGCAAAACTCTCAAGTGCTCCATTAGTGCTCTTTGCCCAGGGCAAGCAACAAAATAGGGGCCCCTCCTTTGTTTCCTGTCCCTGTTGCTTATCCCACCCTGGTCAATGGGCTTGGGACACTCCAGCTATGGGCCCTGTGCAGTTGTTCCTCTCACAAAGTGGAGAATTCACCCAGAATTCTGAACATTGAACTAACTTTTCCATCCTTATTCCCCATGAATTCTTTACTGTGAGGGTGGGCAGGCCCTGGCACAGGGTGCCCAGAGCAGCTGGGGCTGCCCCTGGATCCCTGGCAGTGCCCAAGGCCAGGCTGGACAGGGCTGGGAGCAGCCTGGGACAGTGGAATGTGTCCCTGCCCATGGCAGGGGTGGAATAGATGGGCTTTAAAATCTCTTCCAAACCAAAACATTCTGTAGATCTACAATTTTGAGTCAACATTGATGTAGGGAAACAAGACTGTGGGAAATTTGGAGCAAGGTGAGTTTGACAGGAAAGAAAGAAACATCTACTATTTGTTGAGGCCACTCATAGTCAGGGTAAAAAGGTGGAGATTGCTTTAATTGCTTTTCCTCTCCCAGAAAAGTGTCTTTTGCAGCAAGAGGATTTCTTTTGGGATCCCCAGCCTGAGCCAGAGGCCTCTTTTCCTCCCTCTCTATGTCAAGGGAGAATGTGTGTCTTTTATCTGAAGCCTTACAGGGAATCATCGGGGTTGGTACAGTGAGAAAAGAATGTGGATCCCAACTGATGGCAGCTCAATTAAAAAAAGATCTGGTTCTATCAAGTGATAGCAGGCCTGCAAAAGTGTTTCTGGTTTGACATGAAGGAGCTAGAGCCGAACTTCATCAAATGCTGTTTAAAAAAACACTATTAAAAACCAGCCACCGCTTGCTGGGTGTATTTTGTCATGACATGAGACAGGATTTGTCACCTCTGTGCTTGTTCTTTTGAGCTGCCAGGGGCTGGCAGCTCCTGTGGGAAGGAGCTGCTCCACTGTGCTTTGCATAAGAGGTTCAGTGTCTGTCTTGTTGTAGAATCTATTTTTACAGGATTTTGGCTCAGAGCATTCCTCAGCCCTGATTGTCTGGAATTAATGCAGAAGCTGCTATCTCTGCTGCAATCTTTGGGAACCAGTTGATATAACTACAGATCTGTGCTTGCAGTTGGTGGTATTTAGGTCCCACTAGCCCTGAGGAAAGGCTGGATGTATTTCTCATACTCTACATGTTGTCTGGACATACAAAAGCTCACTCTGGAGAGTTTTTGTAATCTGAATCAGTACAGGAACAAGGGAGAGAGGGGAGCAGCATAAAATAGGCAGGTGTAAATCACTAGCAAGTCACCTGGTTATCTGCACTGTCAGAGATCTGAGATTTCATGTTGTTTCCCCAGCCAGACTCCCTGCTTTCCATCTCCAGGCAATGTAGGACCTGAATAATTTAGAGCAACTATATTATTTCAAGTTTTAAACTTTGACACATTCTTTTATCTTGGATTGTTTGACCTTCCTCTTTTCTTCATTCATAATCTCTCTGTGGCAGAAGTCTAGCCCTTCATTAATTTTTTTTTTTCTTGGTGTTTTTTGGCCTCTAAATATTTTCTATTCTTCTGGCTGCAGAGAGTTCACTGTTAGACTCCATGGGCTTTGCTCAGGAAGGGGAGATGCAAAAGTGGAAGCACAATGACATCAGACAGCCATTGATCTACTACCACTTAAGCACTGGTGCTAAGATGCATTCACTTTGATTTCCGAGTTTTGATCCTTGCTGACCAACCTGGACTGGTTTGTTAGGAGGCCTCCACAACAGGGAACACAAAAGTAAAATAGATTTAAAGAAACACAGTCTGTCAAGCTGTGGAAAAGGCAGATAACAGTCAAAGACTGACAGCAAGGCCCCAGAGATTAGGTATGACTATGTAAGTGAGGCATCCTATGTGTCACTTCAAAAGGAAAGTAACAATCTAAGTAATATATAAAACAAATAGACCTTTCTGTTAAAAAAACCCTCAAAATGACATTTAAGCTTAGGTTTTTATTAGATAAGTCAGTAGTCTGAGGAATCACCAGAGGCTCTGAACAGTCTGATCTGCTGGGTGGTCAATACTCAGGGTACACCTGCACAGGACCCACCTGAAGAGGGGAAGGATTTGTGCTTCCTAAGGATGCTAGGAACAGGAGGAGGTTTCACTCCATCGCCAGCTCAAAAATGCATCTTATGCCTGTGACACCCATTTCCAACCTCCAGGAAAGTGCAGGAATGTTATCTAGCTGCTCTGTGGGTTTAGAGCTGGAAGTGTTTGGGAGGTTTATAGTGCTTTCAGTTTTTGCTGGAGCTAACAATGTTTGGAAGAGTTCCTCAGGACAATCTGCAAAACACAACATGTTATAACAGCAACAAGCTCCTTAGTGCTTCTTCCTTTTTATCTCTGGGATGCCAAATGTTCTGAAGCTGAGTAACACAGAGTCCCCAGGCAGGTGCAAAGGAGAGCCCTTTATTGCAAAAACCAGACCTTTCTAAGCAGTTACCTCATAATCAGTTACATCCCATTTAAGCACAACCAATGTAATTCAACCCACCACCATAAACCACCAAGAGAGCACGTGATGGTTCTATAACTTGTTTTTCTACCTCTAATTCAACTTAGTCACTTTCCCATAGCCCTTTTCTGCTTAGCTGAAGGAGCAGCCCTGAGCCATGATTTTATAAGGGTAACAAGGCCCTTATTTTGTGAGTTTTACATATATGCAACAGCCAAAGCTCTGCTACTCTTGAGTCCCTTTAAAACAAATATATTGTGCACATGGCAGAACCAGAGCACACACATCCTCAAGCTGCACCAAGGGAGCAGGATTTTGGGAAAAGGGTTTTCATGGAAAGAGTGATAAAGTTGTGCAATGGCTGCCCAGGGAGGTGGTGGAGTCCCCATCCCTGGGGGTGTTTAACAAAGCCTGGATGTGGCACTGGGTGCCAGGGGTGAGTTGAGGGCTTGGGTCTGGGTTGGACTCGATGATCTTGGAGGTCTCTTCCAACCTGGTGATTCTGTGATGCTTGGAAGTGAACTGCAAGGCACTCAGGCTGTTTGTGTCCTCGTTGCCCTCTCCCTGCCCTGCCCAGACCCTGAACATCGTGACGCCGCGGGTGCGGCCGGAGGACTGCAGCATCGGGCTGCTGCCGCGCAACCACGACAAGAACCGCTGCATGGACGTGCTGCCCCTGGACCGCTGCCTGCCCTTCCTCATCTCCGTGGATGGCGAGTCCAGCAACTACATCAATGCTGCACTCATGGATGTAAGCACTGCTCTGCCACACCCAGCACACCCAGCACGGCCTGCCATGAGTTTATGCCCTCTCATGATGCTTTTCTGGTCTCGGGGCTTCTGCTGCTCACAGTGACCCCCAGATGTGTTAGAAAGTCTCTTTTCCCAGCCGGCTGTCAGAGAAGGAGTCAGAACTCTTCAGTTCTTGTTCTCAAGGTTGTTTATTGTTCCTTATCTATGAAATTCTTTCTCTGGCCTGCCAAGGTCCCTCCAGCAGGTCAGACAGAGGCACTCTGCCTGCACCCAGGGCAGTGTTATCTTTTTATACTAAAAACTACGTGTACATTATTTACCATAACTTCCCAATACCCATCACCTGTGTTAGACAGTGAGCTGCTACTCTAAACCAGGCTAAAAGTGCCACCATCCCAGCAGAAGATGGAGGTGAAGTAGAAGGAGAAAGGCTGAGCACACCCAGATTCCTCCATCTTGCCCCCTGAACTCCCATTCTAAAAACCCCAAAAATCTATTTTTCACCCCATGACAGACTAGCTATTATTCCACTTAGACTTTCGTGTCTTTCAGATCCTCATATAAGGTTGGTAATTTTTTCCATGGGTCATAATCAAAGTCACAGGTGTCCTGGGCTCTGTGCCAGGGTCTCTGAGCCCCCTGGCAGGGGTCCTGGCAATCCAAAGCAGCCAGAGGGATGTCCTGTATTCCAACATTCTGGGAGAATGGATCTAAAGAAAAAAACTTACTTAGCTGTAGTTTCTGAGTCTGGTATCTCCAAATTGGGCAAAGCAGATGAATTTTCTCTTTGTCACTAAAATATGTGCTCCAGAGTATGGTTATCTCAGGGAAGTGGTCCCAGCACCAGCCTGACAGAGTTCAAGAAGCTTTCAGACAACATTTTTGGGCACTCTTGGGCATGGTGCTGTGCAGGACCAGGAGTTGGGCTCCATGATCCTTGAGGGTCCATTCCAGCCCAGCTTGTTCTGTTACATGCTGTTATTCTGTGATCACACACCCTAGTGCTGCAATACATGGGTAGAAAACTTTAGGCAAAGGCATCCCTCATTGTGCAGTCTGAGGCCGGATCACAGAAAGTTAGAGGCAGAAAAAAGTGGGGGGACAACTCTTCCCATACATTGGTTTTGTATCCATTGGGAAGAGAAATGTTTGCCAGGTCAGCTGTTTGACAAGGATAATTTGCAGTGTGGAGCGAGTGATTGATATCATCTTAAGCAGTTAAGAATGTGGGAGTGCAGGGATCAAATGTGCAAAATATTTTCAGGCTAAAGGATGTGAGTTGAGCTGATGTGACTCTGTCTGAAGGCGTTTTCCCTGGCTTTGTTTATAGCCTGGAATGTCACAGCACGGGTCATTTGTGGAGGATGAATTATGTTGATGGTTTCTTTTTGCTGTGCTGCCTTTGGACACAGATGTCTTTAAAGCCACTAATTATTGCAGTTGGAGTATGTGTAAATATGATCCAGGGTGAAATGCCATCATTTTTCCCCTGGCAGCAGCAGGGTCTCTGTGTTTTAGTTTTGTCTGTTCTTCAATCTTTGGGAAACAGCAATACTGTTGCATTTAAGATATTCAGTCAAATGGTCATAAAATTTATTTTAGATTTTTTCTGCAAGATTGTGATGTTTTCATTGCCAACATGCCTAAGGAAACTTGAATTTTTAAGTGTGTTTAGTGGTTTTGCACATCTGCAGAAGCACAATCCAGTCTTCGGTTTCTTAGGGATTGGGAATGTTTGTACATTTTATCCCTCGTTACCTCAAACCACTTTGCAAATATTTGGATCCTTCCCCACAAAATTCCAGTGGATTAATTTTTTTAGTACCAAGCAGTTTTTCACCTGGCATTGAAATTCAGCTGCTGTGGTGTTCTCTGGCTCTCCTTTATCTTTCCATAAAGGATTCAGGAACTTTTGGGGACAAAAATAATCACAGGGGAACAGCCAGAATCCTACATTTTCATAGCTGTACTTGCTGAGGTGTGAAGTCTTGTACTGAGCAGGGACTCTTAGAGGACACCCTCCATCCATCCCATACTGCCCTGAAAGGAGCAAAACTGTCCCTCACCCTGCCCTGAAACAATGGCACATAATCCTTAAAAAATGAGACTGAGGTCACATCATGAGTCAAGTCTTGAAGAAGGGATGATAGATTTGTGTTTAATCCTTGGGGTTTGGAGAAAAGCATGAATTTATGTGTCCCTAACATCATCATTGCCCCCTAATCCCACACATGTTCTCCTGCATGAGTAACTCCCACCTCTGTGTCACCTTCCCTCTGAAACAGGACAGTGAACCTGGTTCCTCACCTGTAGCAAGGAGCTGGCCAGGGTTTCTTTTTCTCCTCATGGCAAACCCCACAAGCACACATGACCTTCAGCCAAGAGTTTAGCTAGATTTGCTACTGGCACAGCATTAAAAAAACACACCAGGAAAATTCTGGTGTTTCATTAAGAGATAAACCTGAGCATTTCATTTGCCACTCTGCTGCCACCACTGGTCTGTTATTTCACAACTTTTTGACCCATTCTGGTGTTTCTAGATGTGGAATGCAGAGTGGGGAAAAAGAAAAGAGTCCATTCTAGATGAAAAATTCCCAAGAAGAAATTTCATTTCCCTTCTCTGTACATCATGTCCCATCACCCTCCTCACAGGTGCACACTCAGAAACCCCTTTTTCCCAGCACTTCCACCCACATCTGCCTCACACAGAGGAGAAAAGGCAAACCCCCACAAAGGGCAGCTTCACACATCAGGAATTTATTACTTTTTTCACTTTAAATCTGAAATTTTATTCTACTGGAGGGTTTTTTGGTGCTTTTTTGTTTTCTTTACCCCAGAATTAGTGTGCCTTTTGATTCAAGTCTGCTTCACAGATGTACAGCACAAAGGACTGTGCAGTTTCCAGGCTCATTTAAGCCTTGCCTGCCGTGGTTGGGAAGCGATAAAGTTTTCAGCTTGTTGCCTTTCATCCCAAACATTCATTAACTCAGCCCTGCAGAGGTTGGGAGCACAGCTCCACCCCTTTGTGCTTAGGGAGACTGAGGTCAGGGGGGCTTTTTGAGGTGAAAGAATAAATTAAACAGCAATGTCTCAGGCTCTGAATGCTGCCCCAGGAGCTCATAAAGGATGGCTGGGATCCCAACGTGCCACCTGTGTCACACTGCACCCCCAGGCAGCCCCAGCAGACGGGGCTAATCCCCTCTGGAGCTGCTCGAGGCCACTGCAGCACAAAGCAGAACATTTGCTTCCAGCTGTTTTCCTTCCAATTATTAATATTGCTGGTAGTCGTAGTAGTGGTAATAGTGGAATTAGCATTATTTGCTGAGTCTCAAAATATAAATAATTGATTTGGGTAATCTCTGCTCTTATGACACTTCTTTAATGAAATGTCTTTATTGGGAGCAAAAGAATCCCATTATGAGGCATTCATTCATTGCAGGCTGATAACAAGGAGCAGGAGATGTGATTTGTATAATCTGGTTAAATGGCTCACACTGCTCCCCACAGCCTCCTGGGTATAATATTCCTTTGAATAAAAGTTGATTGATTTTTTTTTTTTTTTTTTTAACTAATCTTACTCTTTTGTTAGAGCCACAAGCAGCCTGCTGCCTTCATTGTCACCCAGCACCCCTTGCCCAACACCATCACAGACTTCTGGAGGCTGGTGTTCGACTACAACTGCTCCTCTGTGGTGATGCTCAACGAGATGGATGCAGCACAGGTCAGTGGCTCTTCATTCCCTCCCTTCTCAAGTCCAGGGGGTTTGCAGAGAGTCCCAGTTGCTGTTTTATTGGGGTGGGTGCCCTCCCACCCCAATAAAGTAACAGGTGATGTTTTGGGGTCTTAATGGAGAAAAAGTCCATCTGCCTGGCTCTTTGTAAGCTAATTCTTACTGTGATTAACAGGGATCATAGAAGGGTTTGGATGGGAAGGGACCTTAAAGACCATGATACTTCAGCCATGGCAGAGTCACCTTCCACTATCCCAGGTGGCTCCAAACCCCATCCAGCCTGGCCTTGGACACTTCCTGGGGCAGCCACAGCTTCTCTGGGAACCTGTGCCAGAGCCTCACCATCCTCCCAGGGAGGAATTTCTTCCTGATATCCCATCTAATCTGCCCTCCTTCAGCTTAATGCTATTCCCCTTTTTCCTGTCACTCCACACCCTTCTGGAAAGCCTCCCTCCAGCCTTCCTGTAAGCCCCTTTTATGTACTGGAAAGTTGCTATGAAGTCTCCCTATTTGTTATACAAATACTTTGATATAAAATTATGTAAAATATAAAGTATCAACAAGTTTTATATACATACTTCATATATTACAGAATTACTTTGTGTTTGCAGGCCAAAATTTCCCTCCCAAACCCACTTTCTCCCATTTCATATTTTTGTCTGTGTTTGGTTCAGGAGAATGCTCCCTACCACAGCTCCAGGGTGCTTCATGTTTTCCCTTTTCACGTGGCATTTCCAGAAGAATAAAACCAAGAGAGCTGAAATAATTTGAAGGATCTTTCCCCTGAGATTTCCAGTATTATTCTGTAATACTGAGAAATGTGCTTTGCACAGTTTGAGGATAATATAGTCTTTTTTATCTCTTTTCCTTTTTAATTCCATGTCTAAGTTGGGTTTTGGCTACTGGACACAGTGTTATTTTCAGTATTTGAGCTTTCCAGGGAGGAGTTTTTGCCATTCCTCCTGCCCTGGTGTCTCCAGCCACCTTGCTGATGAGTGGCAGAGGAGACCAGCTCTCAAAAAGGTGTAATCATGCAATTTGTGTGGAGAGTACATTGGGCATGGCTTATTCACCCATCACAGCCCTTGTACAATGAGAGGAGCCCCCAAGAGTTGGTGCTTCACAGATTCATTTTTCATTTGTCTCTTCCATTTGTCTTACCACACTGGAAGGCAGTGAATTGCTGGTCTCTCTTTTGGATGGTGCTGAAGAAGCCAATCACCCCAGTCCTTAGGGGGATGTCCCATCAGGGAGCTCAGTGGGATTCCATTCCAGCCCCAGTGGCAGCTCTGTTCAGCACTGGGCACCAACAGAGTCCCACCACTCTGTGAGGAACCAGAGGTTCTCTGTGTCTTCTGTTTTCCTCTTCCACCTCCTGCATCTTGGCATAGAATCCAGAGACAAATTTCACCCTTTTTTTCCTGACATTTCAAAGCAAACCCATCGTTTTCTGGAGATGACACACTCTCTCACACTCAGCTCTGGGAGAACACAAACCTTTCAGCCCCAGCCAGCCTTATTCTTGTGACTATCTTTCTGCACAAAGCTTGGGGTTTTTTTCCTAGCAAAGTTTTGCTGCTAGGATGTGATCTGCAGGCACGGAAAAGGGGATTTGGCAGTGCATGAAGTCACTTTGACAGTTTCTGTAGCACGGTGTCACCTCCCTCGAGAGTGCAGCCAATGCCAGAACACCCAGGTGGCACTGGAAGTTAAGGAAGATTTTAAAGTTTGTATTTTATGAGCTACCAGGACACTGTGAGACAGTTTGATATCAGAGAATCATTTGGAGTGGAAAAGACCTCTAAGATGACTGAGTCCAACTGTTACCTCAGCACTGCCAAGGCCACCACTAATCCACGTCCTCAAGTGCCACATCTACACATCTTATAAATCCCTCCAGGGATGGTGACTCCACTACTGTTCTGGGCAGCTGTTCCATTGCTCGAGCACCCTTTCAGTGAAGAAATTTTCCCTAACAGTCAATCTAAGCTTCCCCTGGCACAGTTTGAAGCTGTTTCCTCTCATCCTGTCCCTTGTTCCTTGGGAACAGAGCCTTTCCCCAGCCTGCCTGCACCCTCAGGGAGTTGTGCAGAGTGAGAGGGTTTCTCCCAAGCCACCTCTTCTCCAGGCTGAGCCCCTTTCCCACCTCCCTCAGCTGCTCCTGGGGGCTGCAGACCCTTCCCCAGCTCTGCTGCCCTTCAGACCACATATAACCATTGTGTGACTGAGTGGCCTCAAGCCCATCAATCCAGATCTCTCTGCAGGTCCTTCCTACCCTCCAGCAGATCATCAGATCCATTGTGGAGAGCAGTTCTATGGAAGAGAGCTTGGCACTGTGCCTGCACTGCCCTTGCATGACAGTATTGTCATTCCCTGTCTGTTCATCTGTGCCTGATGCCAGGCTGTGCCCTGAGCACAGGGAAAAGGCAAATAAACCCTGTGGAGTCAGAGCACACCACAGGCAGGGTCCAGCACCTGTGTGTTTGGAGAGGTGGCCATTCACAGACCTGCTCTGGGAGAAGCACATTTTCCATCCTAAGGAAAGATTTCATCTTTTTTCTGCTTTCCACTGCACCTTGAGGTTATTTGCTGAAGCTCCTGCTCGGCTCACATCTCCCTACCTGAGGGACAGATGCTTTGAGAGGAGATCACTAGGCAGCTTGAAAGTCTGAAGGATGAGTAAAGAAACCCTTCAAAGGACTTGCTTGTGTGGTCTTGGCTGGCTTGCTTAATCTTGAAAAACTAACAAGGGCAAAGATGCACAAGATTGTGTGACTACCCCACCCAATTTCAATCCTATATGATCAAAGGAAGAACAGGAGTGCAGAATTAATGCAGCCACATGCACACACTCCACGTTGTTGCTGGCAGTGATTGAACTTGAAAAGCTCGAGATCAAGTTCAAATGAGCATCTGGGAGTTTCAAAACTTGTACAAAATTACACTTGAAAATAGGAAGGGAAAACAAAAAGCCACAAAGAAATACAATCTTAGCAGAAACTGCTAATGAGATCTCATGCAAAATATTTTTGCGCCACGCCATGATCTATTTCTAGCTGGATTTTAAATTTTAAATCCTTAGATTGTAATTTGTGTGCACATTTGTACTTTCAACTCAGTAATATCAGCACAAGAAAAAGACTCCCAGCCATGCTTCACAAACTTCAGAGGTGCAGTTGTGGCTCACCCTGAAACCAGAGCTGCTCTCAGAACAAATTCACTCTCCTTCCCCTGCTCACTGGTAGAGCCAGAAAATGAAAAAGTTCATCTTACAGCAAAAAGAAATTCCAGTTTGTTTGAATGAAGATTAATTTTCTTGGTGCATGTTCTGTTTCCTCATTTTTACCAGATCTCTATGGTTCCTATTAAATTTATCTACAAACGCTCATCTTTCAATGTTCCTGTTAAATCTCTACCCTTACAGAAGCTTCATTTGTCAGCCACCTTCTCTGCACCTCTAGACCCAGAATCCAATCAGTTCCAACCTGTGTTCATACAAAAATAAAGAGGAAGAAAGTTCCAGGCCCTAAAATACATTTCTTTTTTCCTTCATATTCAAGATATAAAATGTTTTACTAAGCTAGAATGAGATCTTGTCTGAACAAAGCCACGATATACAAATTGGTGATGGATTCTGAGCTGGTTATAGATCCAAAATGATTGGGTATAATAATTAAGATTTCTGTTTGGTTTTGTGTTTTTTCCTAGCTCTGCATGCAGTACTGGCCAGAGAAGACGTCCTGTTGTTATGGCCCAATCCAGGTGGAGTTTGTTTCAGCAGACATTGATGAAGATATCATCAACAGGATATTCCGGATTTGCAACATGGCCAGGGTAAGGGAGGAGAAATATTACATTCCCTAAAACCAAATTTTGGCTCGAGGAAGAGGCAGAGCCAAGGCTTGTGGTTTAGAGATGCAGAATCTCTCACCTAGGAATGAAATTCCACTGCAGCTACTTCCTTTAATTAACATTTAATCAGCCTGCATTGCTAAAGGACTCTTGGCTGAAGGCAGCAAGTGGATGATATGAGCTGAAAATCTGTATTTAAATGGTGAGCATTTTTCTGTGTATATTTGAGAACAATTCATCACTGAGTAGCCAATATAAAGCCATCAGTATTGCAGGAAATAAACTGGGATGGTGTCAGCAGCTCTCCATCTGTCAGCTCCCAGGCAGCATCTCTGAAGACAGATGCAATGTTTACTGGCCAGACTGGGATTCCCAACTGCCACTGCTTTCCCTATAAATAAGCAACTGCCGTTTCTGTAAGCAGCTCTTTGTCTGTGTCCCTCAGCCCCAGGACAGCTGAAGTGATAGAAACAAAGTTTATCTGCACGCTGAGCCCTGGCAATCCGGCTGCAGGGCTGCAGGAAAGGGCTTCAGCAGAGGATTTTTCTCTCATTAGTCGTTTCCCAGATTGATTATGTTTCCTTTGTTGTTCCTTTTCCTCATCAATAATGGAAGCAGGCTCTGCAGATGATATTTCCATGCAGTGTAGCCCATCAGTGTCTGCATGGCCAGAGCCTGTGCAGCCCTTCAGGTGTGGCACTGCAGAGGGAACCTTGTGGTCCAGCCAGAAACCAATGAACTGGTTGGGTATCAGACACCTTCCTGTGTCCCAGGGAGAGCCTGGGGGTGACAGAACTGGTCAGAGCAAGGCTCTGTGGCTCTCAGATGGAGCTGGCCCCTGGATGCAGGGCTGCAGGGCTGCAGGGCAGGTGCTGTGCACTCACAGCTCTCTGCACTCATCCATGTCCAACACCTGGCTACAGCCAGCAAATGTGTGAGGAGCCTTTCCCTCCACCATCCCCCGAGAATTTCTGAGGGCTGCCTCTACTTCTTATGGCACAGCACAGCAGAGAGAGATTTGACCTGTTTGTGCAGTTTGATGAAACTCTGTTCTGGAGGCCAATAAAAGCTCCTGTGCACTTGGTGCCTGCTTGGCTCTGTCAAAATTGTTATCCATGTTAGAGAAAAGCCCTTTTACCTGGACTCCACCTGTGGCCCTGATTTTTTAAGTTCTTCTAAACCTTCTGATGTTTACATGCTTGTAAAGAACTTTCTCACACACTTTATGTAAATAATTTATTGTTTTACATTCTTTTATGGAAAAGGAGAAATTTAATAGACTGTTGGTTTGTCCAGTGTCATTGGAGAGGTGGCACTGTCACCCTCCAATCCACTGTCACTTTTAAAAACCTATAAATGTTAGAGTCAGAAATTAAACTCTCTCTCTTTTTTACCTTGGAAAGTCCAGTGTCCACGTGGTTTTATTTTGTGTCCTAAAGGGACACTGCACCCAGTGTGGGGAACACCAGCACTGCTGGTGCAGGTGCAGAAGGGAGGCTGCTGTGCAAGCAGTGCTCCTGATAGTAAAAGATTTTAAAATCACAGAAAATTTGGGGAGCTAGAAAGAAAGTTAGGCTTAGGAGCCCTGGGAAAAGGTTAAAGGTAGGCCCTGGAAGTGTTGGGCCTTGTATTTGCTGGATCATGTGAAACTGCACCTGTGTAGTCAGTATATGATAAATGATAGAATTGTTAGATGTGGTTAGATATAATTGTTGTTTAAAGAATCATGAGAAACTATGTTAGAGGTTTGAGGGGGATACTTCCCAATACCTATCACCTATGTTAGACAGTGAGCTTCTACCTTAAACCAATCCAAAAGTGCCAGTATCAGCCAGAACATGGAGGTGAGGAAGAAGAAAGAAGAAAGACAGGGCATGGCCAAATTCCTCCATCTTGGGACCCCGAGACCCCATTCTAAAAACCTCAAAAATCTATTTTTCACCCCTTGACAAACTAACTATTATTCTACTTAAACTCTCTTGATTTGTAATTCTTCATATAAAGGTGGTAATTTGCTCCATGGGTCAAAATCAAAGTCACAGGTGCCTTGGGCTCTGTGCCAAGGTCTCTGAGCCCCCTGGCAGGGTCTCGAGTCCTCCAGGGCAGCCAGAGGTGTGGTGTTCACATGCCCTCTGAATAGAGAGAAGCTGTGAGACAAGCAGAGAAGGAGGAAAACACAGTTCTTATCTTGCTTGCTGTGCCTGTGTTGTGCTAAATGCAATATGGAGATTGTCTAGCCAGAGTGAGGATGTTTTGTTCCCTTGTTCAGGGCCAATGAGTGTGTGTGTGTCGGGACAGTCAGGAGAGAATCAGAGATGAGTGCAGTGCTGAGCAGCTGTGAGCAAGAGGGAGTGCATGGCAGATTCAGTTTGGATGAAGTGTACATAGTATAGTATAATAAAGTAATTCATTAGTAATTCATTAGCCCTCTGATAATAGTCAGATGCATCATTCTCTCTCCCCTTCGTTGGAACCGCCTTTGGTTTACAATAAGAGGAATTTCCTGGGTTCCCACAGTACCCCTGACACCCAGAGCTCTTAATAAAATCACCTGCATATAATCATCATCACTCAGTGATGGCGTGCTGCTGAATGCTACCCCTGCCAGCCCTGCCCAGCCCTGCAGCCCCTGAGCAGCTCTGTGTTGCAGCCGCAGGACGGGTACCGCATCGTGCAGCACCTGCAGTACATCGGCTGGCCGGCCTACAGGGACACCCCTCCCTCCAAGCGCTCCCTGCTCAAGGTGGTCAGGAGGCTGGAGAAGTGGCAGGAGCAGTACGACGGCCGAGACGGGCGCACCGTGGTCCACTGCCTGTAAGTAGGGCTGGGAGGTGTCTGCAGCCTCACCTGCTGGGGCTGTGGCTCTGGAAATCCAGTGGTTTGCCAGGCTTCAGCTGGGGAAAAGGGAGTTAAAGTACATTTATACTTCATTTATAACTACATGCACTTCTGCACACTTCTACTTAATTTATAACTTCATGTATTAACTACATTTATAATAATAACCTCGAGTTGAATGTTGTATTGCATTATAGTATCCTGTAAGTAGGGCTGGGAAATGTCTGCAGCCTCATGTGTTGTGGTTGTGGCTCTGGAAATCCAATGGTTTGCCAGGCTTCAGCTGGGGAAAAGGGAGTTAAAGTACATTTATACTTCTAACTTCATTTGTAACCACAGTTGCTTCTACACACTTCTACTTAATTTATAACTTCACGTACTAACTACATTTATAATAATAACCTCGAGTTGAATGCTGTATTGCATTATAGTATCCTGGCACAGGGATTTTGCTGATTGCAGTGAGAGATAGCTCCAAGAGCCCTGGTAGGTCTCGTGTCTGGAACATAGAAAGAGCTGAAGAAGCCCTGCCATGTCCCCAGCTCTGAGCACAGAGCTGCTGTGAGCCCAGAGCAGGGGTTTGCAGCACTGCAGTCCCTGAGCTCCCCTGTCCCCCACTCCAGGAATCCCTTAGTCCTTCCATCCCTGCCCCAGTTCTACAGGTCTCTCTCAGACTCACAGAATGGTTTGGCTTGGAAGGGATCCCAAACACCACTCAGTTCTAGTGGACACCTTCCACTGCCCCAAGGATGCTCCAAGCCCTGTCCAGCCTGGCCTGGGACACTTCCAGGGATCCAGGGGCAGCCACAGCTTCTCTGGGCACCCTGTGCCAGGGCCTCCCCGCCCTGACAGGGCAGAATTCCTTCCCAATATCCCATCTATCCCTGCCCTCTGGCAGTGGGAAGCCATTCCCCCTTGTCCTGTCTCTCCATGCCCTTGTCTCAAGCCCTCCTCCAGCTCTCTGGGAGCCCCTTTAGGCACACAAACCCTTGAACATCAGCCCTTCCATTAGAGACCTTCCATGTGACAGCAGTCTCTCCGTTAGGGCCCTGTCCATGGGGTGTGAGCTGTGTGTGCTGTCCTTCCCTCAGGCTCACCAGCCCCTCCTTCCCCTGTTTGTCCCCGTGCCAGGAACGGCGGCGGTCGCAGCGGCACCTTCTGTGCCATCTGCAGCGTGTGCGAAATGATCCAGCAGCAGAACATCATCGACGTGTTCCACATAGTGAAAACGCTACGGAACAACAAATCCAACATGGTGGAGTCGCTGGTAAGGCTTCCTTCTGCTCCTTCCTCACCCAGTGGGTGTGCAAGGGACTTCAGGATAGGTAAAAAAGTGTCAAAATTAGTTCAGGATGAATCAAAATGAACGGGAATGTGAGACACCAGAGTGAAAACTGGTCCTGTTTTAGCATGTCCAGTGAATCTTCCTGCTTCTCCTGAGAAGAGGGGATGCCCTGGCAGAGTGATGGGCCCAGTGCCCCATGCCCAGCCGCCTGAGGAGGTCAAACCCCACAGAGCTGTCACCATGGCTGTGGGAAGAGTGGGATTTGTCCACCTGTCCATGCTGGGCTGCAGGGATTTGTCCTTGTGTCCAGCCCAGTGCTGGGTGCAGTGACACATCTTGAAACCAGGAAAGGAGAACAGTTCACCCCCCAGGCCTGACTCCCTGCAGCCCAGGAGATTAAACTGTCCTTAATTCAGTCATTTCCATCCATCACTCTGAGCTCATGCCTCAAAAGCAAAACGTGCAGTGAGGGCTGGAGGCAAATAATGAATGGTCCAGACTGGGGCTGTCTCTTTGAGTGCTTTTCTCTTGCACTGACAACAGCATCTCCCAGCCATGCTTGCTCAGGATCACTCAGAAACACAAGCAGTGTTTGCCTGCTCCTGCCAAAGGGTATGAGAAAGAGGGAGGAGGTGTTTTTTCTTGTAGAGCGAGGCTCTGAGGAATTTTCCCACATCCTAATGGCATTCCTTTGTGTCCTCTCTTTCAGGAACAGTATAAATTTGTATACGAGGTTGCACTGGAATACTTGAGTTCCTTTTAGCCCAGCGAAGGGAGGGGACCCCACGATGTGCCAGACCCCAAACTCTGGTGGATGCTTCTCCCCTGTCCCACACTGGAAGGCAGTGACAAGTGTGGGGAGGAAAACTTCTCCTTCCTTCTCAGCAAGAGACTGAGGTTGCAGAGACCTCGCTGGAAGGAGGAGGCGATGCCTGTGTGTGCTGCTGCCTGCTTTCTATGGGAACATCTACTGCTTCTTAAATAACTTACTGTAAAAATTAGCAACATGGGAGACAGGCTGAAAGACTGGACTTTCTAATCCCCTCTGACTTCTCTCCTCTTTTGGATTGTGTTTTTGTTCTGCTTGCTGCAGAGTGGGGAAGGAAGGAAACCCTTAGGAAATTCTCTTTTAAATGTCTCCTTTTTAATTTATAATTTTGTTCTCAAATCCCAGCCTTTTAATTTTTTAATTTCATGCAGCAGTCATTTGGGAAAAATGAGATAGCCATAGGGGATACATGAAATGTTTCATTACAAATTGTCTACCTTATCTGTTTCCTTTTATTTGTTTTTCCTAATGAAAAGGCCAACACACACACACACACACACACACAAAAAAAAAAAGACTATGCTGGAATTCTCTTCCCAAATGTAGTCCCTTTAAGCATGAAAAGAGATGGTGGAGATGAGAGGCTGTACATGGATCCACTGCCTCCACAGAAATATTTCCTCCCAGTTTCTGCTTGACATCAGGGCTGTGCATGACCCAGTTCCATCCCTCTGGTCTGTGTCCTTTCACTGCTGGTGAAGCTGCTGAGGAGTTTCCCAGCCACTTGAACCTGAAGGTTAAATATTTCAAACCAATGGCATTCATCTGGCAACGCTGGTGACTTGGTTACCACATTTCCCAAGTATTAGCTGGGGTGCAGTGTGTCTGACAAACAGGGTCTGAAGTAGGAATTATTGCTCATATACTATGGATGGCTATTTTTTATTTATTATTTGTATTGCTGTAGAACTTAGGACCCCCAGTCAGGCCAGGACCCTGCTGAACCAGGCACTGTGCAGGCAGACAGCAGAGAAAGTTCCTGCTCAAGAGTTTAAAAGTCTGAAGGTTCTTAAAATTGGGTTTGGGCAAGATTTCCTCACTATTTCCAGGCCCTACAAGCTTCAAAATTGTAACCTATTGGAGCTGTGGGAAAGGTGATGTACATACACAGAAACCTCTTCTGACACCTCCAAGGAGAAGGGTTAGCCCAGCACAGCAACTTCTCTTCTTAAGCAAAACAGCTTTTGTTTTATTCTGCAAAAATGCCCGAGCAAGTCTCCTGCTCTGAAACAAACACCAGATGTGTTTTGCCATGGTTGTGGACCTCATTCTGACTTCTTATCAGCTAAGAAATTGCTTTTCTGAAAAAGTAGGTTTAAGTAGTTAATCACTAAGGTCTGCAGGGTAATCTTGGGGAAAAAAAAATAATTGAATGAGCAAGGCTTTACAATAATTAGTATTTCAATTTAGCCAATTATTTATCTTGAGGGTGAGGGATATGAGGTTGCTCTGTGTGTAAAATGGATTCTGGGGTGTAGGGTTCTTTAAATTCAGACTTGCTAAAAGATAGACTGAAGGTAAGAGTTGAAGGAACTCCAATTTTCTTTTCACCCTGCAGTTTTCCACCCTCAGGTAAATCCTCAGAGGCTGCTGGGAGCTCTGTCCTGCCCGTGCCCGGCACAGAGCATGCCAGAAGTTCAAAATGTTTTGCTAATTCTGTCTGTGAATTCAAAAGGCACCTCTGCTTCTTCAATAGTCACACCCTCACCTTGACCAGGAGGGATGGAAATGAAATCTGGCAAAAGCAGTTTCAACTCAGCCACACCAGTACCCAACCAAACCACTGCCATCCACCAGGACCTGCACCAGCCTAGGGAGGGATGCTCGGAGTTTCATTAATTTCCTTCTTGACAAGCAAAGGATGCTGAACCACCTGGGGTTTCTCTAAGGAGCTTTGGATTCTTGGCTTTAATATCATGAAGAACTTAACTGATCATGAACCACCTTCTCACAGGAGCCTCTGTGCTGTTTATGGTTGGTCCCTTCTGCTGCCTGCAAAAAAATCATGAAATCAACTTGAGTTCCAGTTGGGGCTGTCAAGGGACTGGTCTGAATTGTTGGTTTTTTTCTTTTATTTATGCAACAACACAATTCAGCAGGAAAAATAACTAGAAAGCAAAGTGAAACTCTTAGATAAAAGTGAGAGGAAAAGAAAAATATTGGTGTATTGATCACAGGTGGCTGGATGGAACAGTGTAGGTCAGGTGTTGGGAGAGAAGAAGGAAGAGGGAATTCTAATCCCTGGATGGGATTTTTCAACTACTATGTAGGTATGAAGAAAGTACAAGTCAGCAAAGTGTTTTTGACTCTGCTGACTCCAGAAAGCCAAAGGGAACCACTCCCTGTGGATACTACAGAAATATTAATTGGTAATTAGCATTTTGTTAATTTTGCCTAGAAAGTAGCACAGTGACAGGTCTCCCTCGTGACTTGGGGGGTGAAGCCAGCCCCGAGAGGGACAGCTGGGATAGGGAACAGGGAGGTAAAGAAATGCCAGTGTCACTGAGGTGTGAAGTGTAGGAGGTAATTTAGGCTTCACTTAAAAGAAAGTGGATGGAAATGCCAGAGTTGAGCCCACAGGAGGGGTGTGTGAGTGAGGGGAAGGAGGTGTGGGATGAGCAGAGCAGCACTGGTGGGTCTGGAGGTGGGTTTGGATGTGTTTGATGGTATGAGAAACACCACTAAAGGGTCAGGTACCCGTATCAGCTGGCCCACAGCAACTCCTCGTGTGCTCAGCCCTCTGCAAAAGCCAAGTGATGTTGGCACAAACTGCAGGGAAAGATATTTAAGCTAAATTTTACATTTTGTAGGAGCTCAATGCAAATGTTGGTTCCCACAGCCAACTGTTAGTCACAGCTTATTATGTGGCCACTCAACCATGGGTCTGAACTTCCTAATGTCCAGCCTAAAACCCATATGGAAAGATACTCAGCAGACACTGCAGATTGTGTTGCCAAATTGTTCTAAATTCCTGCAGTCACAGTGCTTTTGGGGGACTGACCCAGCTCCAGTCTGTGTTGGCTCAGGGATCTTCCTGCTGTTCCTCCCTGCACAGTGCATATATGCCAAGTGTGAATTAATGATGAAGGGAATTGTGTGGAAAAGCTCACTTTAAATCACTTTATTACCTAGAGGTTGTTTAAACCCTAGAGAACAGCCCATAGTGAAGTAGGTAATGTGTTTGAAGCAAGATTATGGGTGATGGGTTTGTTTTCATGGGGAAAGAAAGAAATTATGAGATGAGATAAAGGAGGTTTTCTCACTCCTGGAAGGATTAATAGTCAGTGTGAGCTTTTCAGCCTAAGCATCCCCTGCTGTGGATGAAAAGTGATAATGTGCAGTAAAAAAAGGGTGAATTCCTCAGTGTCTGAATTTTAGGCTGGAAAAATATCATATTGGCAATATTTGAATGGACATAATGAAGATGAAGTTATTCCCATGGAGACATCCTTCAGAGGAGAGGGGGAACTGTTTGTGATAGCACAGAGTTGGTGTAAAGTTTGGTCTGGAACACAAGGAAGTAGAAACGGGTGGTTTGGGGTCACTACCTCATCTAGGGGGTAACCAGCATCTTAAATTATTATTGGTGTAACTGCAACAATGAATTCCACTGATTATTAGGAGTTTCTAGCCTTTTATTCTGCAGCTGTAAACTCCCTGGGAAAATTAATCAAAAAACAAAAAGTCCATTAGCCACATGGACCCCGCAGTAGGAAATTGAAGCCTGTGGGTGCTAGAGTGGCTTTTCTATTTACTTTCCACAGGCCCTTTAGCAGCATTTTGTGGGATTTCCCTTGGGAATCTCAAGCCAGGGATTTCTGGCCACTGTTCTTGGGGTGCTGTAGAGTCAGAGGAAGGAGAGAGGCTCCTGCAGCAGGTGGTTCAGGAGGCAGTTAAACCAGTTTCCATCTGGAAGAGAAGGAAAGGAGAAGAAATCTCCTTTGGGAGAAAGCAAATATTGGAGGAGAAGGCAAATGAAACGGATCCTGGAACAGGTAGGAAATTTGCACCTTGCTCTCTCTCTCTCATTCTTGCACAGCTGCTCTCATCTCTCTCTTCTGAGTTCCTGCCAAGATCATAAAAAGCACATAATGTCACAGTCCGGGCTGTGGAGATGGAGCACTCGGAGTGTGACAGAGGGAATAAATCCTGAGGGACAAAGATAAAAGAGGATTTGCTCAAGAGAGGAATCTTCAAATATGAGGTGCTTCTGTCTGTCACACTTGCAGAATTTTTAGTAAAGTCACAGAGCAGGGCACAGTCCTGGCATGGTCCTGGATGGGCAATGTGGTGGAAAAGTTTCCCCTTGGAAAATTTCATTGTCCTGTAATAAATGTGAACAATCAACTCCATGATGTTGGCAGCACAGTTAATTTTTGTGATCACTCCAGCCAGTGAAAGGGGCATCTCAAGACCTTGGTGTGAAACTGCTGCATTTTCATTTGAGAATCTTTAATTTGTCTTAAGTGTACAGAAGACAGTCAACCCCATTTGTTTTTGTTTTTGTTTTTTTTTTAGGAAAATAAAGGGGGCCATGTGGCAAAAGTGGCTACATTTATTCAACATAACCACTGCCATTGGGTCAAAAATTCCATATTCCTGTTGTGTGAGGGCAGAACAAAGCACTGCAGCTGCCCTGCCCAGACAGAGGAACAGGAGCCAGCTAAGTCAGAGAGACAGATGTGAGCAGTGAGGATTCTGTTAACCCTCCTGTGCTCCTGCTTATTTAGATTGCAGTCTTCTATAGCCATACATACATAATATACAATTTCAATGCAAGTGCTCTTTCTTTCCCTGTTCCCAAAAATACCTCCAGCTCTTTTTCCTCGAGGGTGAGCCAACAGCACAGCGAGCAAAGCCCAATTTCTGTGGTTTTGGCAAGGACCACAAGGAAAATCCATCATGTATTATCTGTTCATTGACTTGGAAAAGGTATCAATCATCTCCCTCATATGCATACTTGAAGAATGTACAATTTGCTCAAACTGTCAAGCAGAATCATACATTTTCATATACCACCAAATCCTGGTGGTACAGAGTGTGATGGAAAGAAAAAAAAGAAAAAAAGGAGGCAAAAACTTGCTGACTTCCAGTGACCTCTAGTCTATAACCATTAACTGCTGTGTTAAAATATTTTAAAAGTTTCCCTTGTTAAAAAAAAAAAAATAAACTATGCTCAGAATATCCTGCAGTTTAATGTTGGACTAGCAGAATGTGAAAACCTGGCAGCTTTTCCAGTTTGTATAAACATGAGGGATCTAAATTAGTCTTTCCATCCTCATCCCAGTTCATGCAGCAGATTTTCCACCGCTATTCTGTCTTCAACCTGAGCCTTAAAAGACAAACTAATGCAGCAGGCTGAATGCCAGATGCTGGTGTTCCCATAGTGTTTCCTGGCAGGGGGGCAAAAACATTTAAAAGGATGAAAAGGGAAAAGAACAAGATAAATTGGTTTTTCCTTGGAATTCAATTCAATGAGCTGTTTCTGAGCAGTAGAAACATGAGCCAGTCCGTGGCACTCTGGAGGTACAGGGTGAGGATGCTGTTGATGTCCCTTAGGGACCAATCCTGATATTTCATATACAGGTACCCAAGAGCTTAGGGGCTCCTTTAGTGGAGGCAATTGTCACAGCAGGAGTGTTTCAGTGGGGATCTGCTACCCTGGAATGCCACCCTTTGGGACACCCTGTGAGACACCTCAAGTGTGTTGCACTGTGAGATGGATTTCCTTGTGTGAGTACATCATCTTTCAGTGAGGAAATCCCCAGGAACTCTACTTTGTGTGAAATAATGGAAAGGAGTGTGTGGGGGATGGAAGGGGAAGGGGGGCCAGCACTTTACAAGCTTTCATGAATTTAGGTACACTGAGACTCCCCAGGACAAGCACTGCTCAGTGTTTCACCTTGCTGACATCAAACCAAACTTCATGTGCTGGACTTCCATGTAGCTGGAGCAGAACTGGAATTACCCCTGACTGCCCTTCTAGCCCTTTCTTGCATTGCCAGCATTTCAACACTGTACTTCTATGCCAAAAGTTTGAGCTGCATCCTTAACACCCCCCTGGACCCAGCCCGACTAACCACAGTGACAGAATTCACTCCCGCCCTGACTCACTCTCCACCCCGTGGGCACCCAACTGTGCCAGCATCGCTTCTTGCCAGCCTTGTCACCTCTTCAGAGGGCAGTGCTGTGGCTGTCCCTGGCTGAGCAGTGTGCCATCCCAGCTCCCTGGATGTGTTTTTGGGCAGGGAGGAGTGCTGCACGAGAGGAGTCTCTGCTGATGCGGCGCCGCCCCCTCTCCTCCCCTCGGCCTTTATGGATTCCTGGTGAAACCCACTTGTACAGTTTGGATGTTTGATAGATAAAGCACGTCTGAAAAAAAAAAAAAAAAGGAAAAAAATATAAATACAAAACTCTCAACACTGTGCATTCAGTGTCTTTTCTTTCTAGCTTAAAAGAAGGAAGGTAAATAATGTCAAGTCAATGAATATCAGATATATTTTTTGACTGTACATTACAGTGAAGTGTAATCTTTTTTTTACAACTGCGAGTCCATCTTATTTATTCTTGTAAATGTTCCCAGACAATGTTTGTAATATGGGCTGTGTTGCAAATCCATAAAATAAATCTGTGATCTGAGATTAATGTTTTACTAAGAGACTCTTGTACTTGTGCCTTTTCTTTGGACTTAGAGGAGGCAAGGCATTGTGAGCAGCACTGCTGGAAATGTTGGGGTGATTGCATGACAAAAAATAAGACCAGCAGCTTGTCACAGTGATGGGCTTTGCATCATGGTTGTCATTCAGGAGATGAGGAGCAGAAAAGAGAATTCAGCAGGCACTTCAGCCTAGCTGCAGATTTTGTGTCAGTCCTCTCAGAAAGAAGCCTGTGGATGTGAGCTAAGTAGTTTTGAAAATTACAGTCTTAGCAGCATGGGTTGGAGCAAAGCATGTTTTTGCAAACTTTTTCTCCCTAACAGGTATTACTATATTGTTTCCTTGGTACTCAGTGCTGAATGACAATGGCTGATAAGTTCCTGAGATTTTTCTGGTAGTTTCTATAGATGGACTGTGCTGGTTCAGCTGGGGTAGAGTTCATTCCCTTCCCAGAGGCTGGTTTGGGGCTGGGGTTTGGGTTTGTGCTGAACACAGGGTTGATCACACAGATATTTTTGTTATTGCTGAGCAGGGCTTGCACAGGGCTTTCTTTCCTCATACAGTCAGCTGGAGAGGGGTTGGGGCTGGGAGGAGACAGAGCCAGGACAGGTGACCCAAAATGACCAAAGCAAGTCCCAGACCATGTGACATCATGCATAAAGTGGGGAAGGAAGAAAGAAAAGGGGAATATTTGGAGAGAAGGTGTTTTTCTCCCAAGTAACCAATTAGTGTGACAGGGCCCTGCTCTCCTGAGGGTGGTTGGACCTGCCCAGCCATGGGAATGAGGAATGAACTCCTAGTTTTGCTTTCTCCTTGCTTGCACAGCTTTTGATTTCCCTGTCTTTATCCCAACCCACAATCTTTCTGGCTTTTACCCTTCCCATTCCCTCCCTGATCCAGCTGGAGGGGGGTGAGTGAGCGACCAAGTGGGGCTTGGCTGTTGCTGGGGCTAAACGATGACAAAGAGTCACAGAAATCATAGAATCATGGAATATCCTCAGCTGGGAGGGACCCCCAGGATCACCCCTGTCCCTGCCCAGACCCCCCAACAGCCCCACCCTGGCCATCCCTGGGAATGGTGTCCAAGCTCTCTTGGAGCTCTGGCAGCCTCGGGGCTGTGCCCATTCCCTGGGCAGCCTGGGCAGTGCCAGCACCCTCTGGGGATAAACCTTTCCTGATCTCCAGCCTGAGCCTCCCCCAAACAGTTCTGTGCTATTTTCTTTAGTCCTGCCTCTGGTGACAGGGCTGAAGAGCTCGGAGCTGTCCCTCCTCTGCTCCTTGTGAGGATCTTGAAGACCTCAGTGAGGTCTCCCCTCATCTCCTCCTCTCCAGGCTGAACAAACCAAGGGACACAGACATGGAAGGGATTTTGGGCTCCCAGACCCAGACAGTGGATATGGGGGTCAGCAGTGTTTTCACACATTTCCTAGCACACAATTCCCACCTTCACATGTTCATCAACAGGTGCCCAAGGCAGTGCTGGGCCCCTTCAGTCAGTGCCAAGCCGTAGGATGGGGCAAAGGCAGCAGATGAGGCTGCCCTGCTCTGGAGACCTCTTTATTCCAAGGACACGAGTAGGAGTGCATTGAGATTCACAGCTTAGGGAGTCAAAACAGGAGACTATAGGCATGCTACACCTGTAGAACCCAGCTGTGGTGAGAGCTGCTCTTTTAGGCATTGTCCAGTACTGAAAAAAAAAAAATTAAAATAAGTCTTATTAACTAAGAATCCATAGTTCCTGTTTTTGTTAGAGGAGTTGGAGTAAGTGATCCTCGTGGGCCCCTTCCAACTCAGGCTTATATATGATTAAAATACTGTACATGTACCTTGGAATTTTAATTTACTATTCCTTTCTGTATCACTATTTTCTTTAGAAAATATTTCATTTTAATTCTTTACTGGTATGAAAAAAGCTATTTCTGCTCTGTGTGTTTGGCTCAGATATGGGTGTTTTGCTTTTTTTATTGGCCTGATGAAGCAAATTTCCCATCTTAATTGTGGTAAACATTCAGATACACCTGTTTGTCTGAAGAGTTCATCATAATGAGTCAGACTGTAAGAAACACCCTTCAGAGTTATTGTTATACCAGGGAGAGTGTTAAAAGAAGTTGATACTGAAAAGAAAAGCTCCTCACTGAATTCTCAGACTGAGGGGAAGTTTTACTGAGAGTCCCAACTGTGTAACAGAAACACAGTGATTAATTACAGTTCAGCTTGGCACTTCATCCAAAATACTTTGCTGACACTTGATATGAACAACAGGTTGCATTTAGGGAAGGTGAACAGCAGAGACAGCTCTGCCATATTCCAGATGGTCTTATAAAGACCAGCACTGAGAAGGAGCCCCAGATTCACCTTTCTGTCCCCTCATCTGCCCAGCACAAGGATAACAATGGGATAAAGCTGCTGGGGAAGACAGGAGAGATGGAAAAGCCCAAACCCCACTGGGGTTCAGTGTTCCCCTCCCTGTTCCCTGCTGTGGCTGACATGTGCCAGGGTGTGAGCCCACAGGTATTTCATCCAGGTCAGCCCCTGCCTGCAGCCAGCAGCTGCTTTTCCATCCATCCCCTTGGCAGCCAGGATCCTGTCCTGCTCCTGCTGCAAGGTCTGGAAAAACACTCTCTGCCTGAGCTGCAGATCTTTGTCTCACAAGCTGAACCTTTAAATATCAGCTCCCACACCAAGCTGAGCATGCAGCTGTTGTTTTCCAGCAGACTCCAGAGCTGGGACTGTCTCAGGCTTGGTTGCCTCCACGATAGTTGGAATCACAAAATTGTTTCGATTGAAAAAGACCTTTAAGAGCCTCAAGTCCAACCATTCCCACAGCACTGCCAAGGCCACCACTAACCCATGTCCCCAAGTGCCACATCCACATGGCTTTTAAATCCCTCCAGGCATGGTGACTCCACCAGTGCTCTGGGCAGCCTTTTACAGGGTTTGACAACCCTTTTCCTGGAGCAATTTTTCCTATTTTCCAACCCAAACCTCCCCTGGCACAACCTTGAGGCCATTTCCTCTTGTCTTATCACTTGGTACACAGGAGAAGACACCAAGTTGTCCAGCCCTGGAGGAAGAACACAAAAAATGACCTTGATGGTGAGAAAAGGTCTCTCCAGAGGGTGAGTCTGTCTTGGATAAAGCGTCCTGAGGCACGTGGGTTGGATTGTCCCTTGAATGGGCCTGTTTTGCTCCACTGTTTGAGTTAGCCCAGGGACAAACACCAATTTGGGCAATGAATTTTGAGATGGCTGCAGTGAGATGTGAGGTGTTCCTTATTGATAGATACCTGCAGGAAAATGAGATATGCCATAAATTAAATGGCATAAAGACAGAAGGAACAGATTGAATGCTCTTGTGTATACTTGGAAATTCTTCTGATCTACCTATCCTGGCCATTTCAGGTTCTCTTCTTCTTTTCTTGGGTCACATATTTGAAAAACAATTGAAAAATCTCTTTATTTATATTACTTTCTATTTATTTGATTATATCAACCTAAAATTCTACTCTGTGTTAATTTTACTGAGGTAGAACTTTTATTTGCAGAAGCTGAACCAAATAAAAAGACTTTTAGTCTTCCTCGTAATGACCTTGTTTCCTTGTGAGTTATTTCTCTGTCTGTTTGGGAGTGTGTCATATTTCTCACTAAGAGTGGCTTTATAAATGGCTTGTAAAGGTTTATCCATAAAGTGTTTATATATTTATATATATTGTGAATCAGTAGCTACAGGGCTTTTATGTTACAGGTCAATGGGGTTACTTAAAAGTTTGTAACATTTACTGATGTGTTTATAAACACTGATAATGTACTCTT
Organism: Serinus canaria; assembly: GCF_022539315.1. Classification (NCBI taxonomy): domain Eukaryota; kingdom Metazoa; phylum Chordata; class Aves; order Passeriformes; family Fringillidae; genus Serinus; species Serinus canaria. The sequence continues at coordinate 3,816,117 of NC_066333.1, forward strand.
TATGCCAAAACCAATACAATATTTATAGCCCTTTATTAGTACTTTGTAAATGATAGACTGTTAAGATAAACCATAACCTGGTGGAGTTTTCAGCAATGTGGTGAAATAGCTTTTTTATTGCATATATAAATGGTTGTCTCTAAAACAACTGTGAGACACAGCCTGGCTTGCATAGAAAAATCAGTGAAACATACAGAACCTGGTTCTGGAGATGGATAAACCCAGAAGTTTCCAGCAATAAACTCCTTAGCAGGATGAATGTGATCCTTGGTCTGTGTAGGGTCTGGAGACTGAAGAGCTTGTACTAAACACCCTTTTATTTGAAATTTCCAGAGGTGTTCCTGGGAGCACCCTTTCCCTTATGTATCATGGCTGAGTGTGCAGGGAAGGTGGGAGAAGGCAGCAGGTACTGAGTGTGCAGGGAAGGTGGGAGAAGGCAGCAGGTATTTCCTGAGTCTGTTCCACTGGAAACACGGAGTTCACAGCTCTCAGGCTCACTATGGATTTAGCACTGCTTGCTGAGAAAGTCCTGTTGGTGGCACACAAAATGATGAGTTTGCAATGTCCTTTCCTGGTCCAATGTCTGAGCATGAGATACCACAATTGTGAGGTGAAACCTGGATGGATTTTTCTTACAAGTAACAACCTGAATTTGAACTTGGCTCAGATTTTTCCATTCATACAGTCCTTGTAGGACCTCTAGCCCCCAAGCTGAGCATGCCAAGAGCACAGACAGAAAGATTCTCCATTCAGGACTGACACAGCCCAGTTCTGTGCATCAGTCTTGGAGATGAACCTGTTTGATCAGGGAAGCAACTGTGTGTGTGTGTGTGTGTGTGTGTGTGTGTGTGTGTGTGTGTGCACTCACCTGTGTCTTCTCACCAACCTGGCCTAGTGGACCCCACTTTATGCAAGGGCATTGGATTAGGTGGCCTTTAAAGGTCACTTCCAGCCCAAACTATTCTATAATTCTGTTGCCTCCTCCCAAAAGCTGAGCATCTAAACCCAGCGTGACTGCAAAGCTTTATCAGCAGAGATTGCACAGCCCAGAGTGCTGACAATGAAAGAATGGCTTGTCTAGGAAAATGCTGGTGGATGTGCAGAGATCCAAAATTATTGTTTATTCTGGTGCTATAGGAACAATCTTGCAAAGAAAAATAGGCTCTGACAAAGGAGGTAATGAGCAAGCCCAGTTCTCTGTGCCTGTGTGTACACGCAGTTGAATTATAATTGCACCACGTGGCTGAACGTGCACGTTCACCCCTTGTGATCAGCCAGTTCCCAGCTCAGCCTGGAACAGGAGAACATCACAGCACGTGCTACTGGCTCCTGACTCACTTGGGATGTGAAGGATTAGCTGTGGCCTGTGTCAAAATTAATATCAAAATCCCAAATAAGCACTTGGATTGCTTTGTGTCTGCTCTGGATCCTAAGGAAATTGCTTTTTTTTTTATTTTTTTTTTCAGAAGCTGTGTGCAGAAATGATGTTGCTTTTTATGGGTTTGTTTTTTGCTTATTCCATACCAGTTGTAGCACCGTCTCCATTGCTGCAGACAGCAACTTTGCTGAAGAATTTTGAGCTGTACAGGGGAAAGGCTGGTTTGATGTTTGGGGAGGGATTTGTTCCTTCCAGTCATGCCTGTCATCCACACACCCTGTAACCCATCAGCACAACACTGAGAGCTGCTGCTTCCTCTTGTGCTGCTGAAAAAAGAGCCAAGTGCCACTGGTTTAATAACATTTTTACACCAAAGTCTAGAGCCTGAAAGTAATTTATAATGAATGAGACCTGCTATGTGTGCTCACTGCTTGCTGTGTTACTGGTACGTGATCCTTTTGTTGGAATATGCCTCAATTCAGGCTTCACTGACTAAAAATGCCATTTTCCTACCAGGTGTTGCAAAAAAAAAACCCCTACCTCTAGAATTCCTATCACCCTGCAGGACTGGAGTGTGAATCTGGGGCTTGGCCCAAGCTCAGGGATGGAAATTGAGAAGCAAGGGAGCTCAAGGCTGCCTCCACACCTCTCGGATAAGGTGCAGCCTCTCACCATCCTCCCACCCTCAGCTGTGGGTCCAAAGCAAATTGTTCCCTACTTCCATTCTCCCACCTCTTTTTTGGACAAAACAGCTGCAAAAACTTTCATTGATCCATGGACAAGTATTAAGTCAAAACTCAATTTGGGCTGTAAACATGCAAATAATTCTCTTTGACAAACTCCTGCTGCTGCTGCTGATTACATGAATCAACTTTGCAAATCTGGAGATTTAATTTGTGCAAATTGCAGCTGGAAAACCATAGGACCAGGCTAAAAAGACAGATTAACACTGCAGAAATATAAAGCAGAGAGTAGCTGCCTGGAAGAGAACAGATCTCTGTCAGTACCCGTTTTTTAAACAATTTTGGGGCTGAAAGGATGTTGAATAATGTCACAATGATGTACCTGCATCAAAATGTGGGGAAAAAAAAATTCCCTTTCTTGGATTCTGCTATGTTTTCTTTTTTTGTCTGCAGGTTTTAAAGTAATTTTCCTGCTGTAGTCCACGTGTGAAAGTGTGGGAGCAGTGGCAAGCATTGGAAAGCAGGGTCCATGAGGAGATCAGAGAGGAATGTTTCTTCCTGGGAATTGTACTGGATTTTTAGGGAGATAACTCCATCACTTCAGGATGTAATTATTTGCAATTTTCTCGCTCTTTCACAGACTTATGAGAAAAGGAGAGGCTTAGAAGTTATCAGTCCCAAAGCCAGCTCTGAGGGGTTGATAAGAACACGCTGCACCCTTTGAACCTGAGGGACAACCTGAAAAAAAGGGTATTGCAGATGGATTTGACCTGTTTGGCAAATGCAGTGGAAAGATGGAAATGAAATGTTTTCCTAACACGTTCCATCCAATTTGAAACAACCTAAGTGCTGAAATCACTTTCTGGTGCTTTTCCCCTTCCCTGGTTTGGTGGTCCCCTCTGGAAAGCAATTTTCTTTGGTCATTATGTGCTTGCCCAGGTGGTGGGGCAGGCAATAGCACTGGATGTTCCTGCAGCCTGGGACATTCCTGGGAATTTGGATTAAATATCACTTTGATCCTGCTGGCTTTCTGCACCTCCACTTTGGGGCAATTCAGGCTTATTTTTTATTTACAAGTTGTGTAAATACTGACTTGTGTCAGGATGTGGATCTTTATGTCCTCTATAGCTGTATGTCCTACATGTATATACATATACATATATATAACTTAAAACCACTACTTATATATGTAAATATATGTGTGTGTATATATGTAGATAGATAGGTAGATAGGTAGTAGATGATAGATAGATAGATAGATAGAGAGATAGATAGATAGATAGATAGATAGATAGATAGATAGATAGATAGATAGATAGATAGATAGATAGATAGATAGATAGATAGATAGATAGATAGATAGATAGATAGATAGATAGATAGATAAGTGTGTGTAAATAGATTTTATGCTAACCTAAACCTGCAACTTGTTATACAGCCTGCCATATATATCTATATACAACTTGTAAGCTCTATTTCCACACATATATGTGTGTATATATAAATGTAAATACTGTTATGCTGCTTCCTGTGGGGTTATCCAGCTGGGTGTTATCTTGGAAAGGTGTTAACCAGGCAGGATGCTCACTGGAGTGATACCTGGTGGTGTGGGGGTTTCTTCATCATGACAAATGCTACATTGTGATGTGTTGGGAATTTTCTCCCAAACTTTGCTCCTTATTCTGTTTCCCTTAGAAATACCCACACTCCTGACCCACAAGGCTGAATCATTATGTGCCAATATCTTATAATCACGATGCAATACACAAATACAACTCTGAAGTGTCCTGCACACTTTTATAGTGTTAAAAATAAGCATTAAAACAGGGCTCAAACTCCCAGATATATTGAAATAGTTCAGGATCAGGTGGATGGGTTAACCTAGGTGTGCCAGGGCTGTGGCTGGTGAGGTGACAGTGATTGAGTTTTTCTTACAATGTCACACCTCAGCTGAGTCTGGAACATCACAGAGGCCAAGACACCTTTTCCCTCTCTCACCATTCCCAGTGCCCAAGCATTCCCCTCAAGCTGAAAGCTGGGACTTTAATTTACACCCCTGCTTTTGGAGGAATATCTGTGCTTCAGGAGGGGGCTGTGTTTGTACATCAGCACGGTAGGAGCTGTGTGCTGAGCAGCAGAGGAGGCTACCAGGTGGTAAACAGAGAATTTGAATTTCTGAAAGCTCTCCTAAACCTGTTCAAATCTCTGCACAGTGCAGATAAGGCCAAGCTGTTGTATGAGCTGACACAGTCAGAACAAACTTCTGGCATATGCACAGCAGTTACAGAATTAGAATTGTAAAGCACCTATTTCCCCTCTATTTTTTTTTTTTTTTAATCAAGGTAGGAGCAAGTTTGAAAGGATGATTTGTGTTCTGTGTTTTCAGCTACAAACAAGAAAAAAATCAAGGGTTGGAAAGGAGGTGAGGAATCTGAGCAAACACAAGAAGTCTGATCTAATTAATCTGGTTGCCTCAAATGTCATCACTATTTTACCTCAAACACATTTTAGTCTCAGGATATTACAGACGTTAGTGTTGTTGAAATGAGGGGAAAAAACCCCATATAAACTTTTCTCTGATGGAATCCTTCCTTCTGGGAAGGATTAACCTAAAATCTGTGCTTTGACTGACTTTTACCTTTATCTTGGTGATAAAAATGTACAAGAAGAAGGAAGCAAGTGGATTTTTTTTTTAATAAGTGACTTGTTTGGGTTGGTACACGCAGGTGACAACAGGCACTGGTTCTGCCACCCTTCAGGACAAAGGGTTTGTTCCCTTTGCCTCCACAACCATGCTGTAGTCTAGCACACTTAAAAACTTTGGAGGTTCTGGTTTCCACCCAGAAAACATCGACATATTTTAAAATTCAGGTCTAAAACACACACAAAGCCAGCACTGCTGTCTTGTAAGGACGTGCTGGGTGTCACTCAGCAAAACACCTCCCAGCAAATGCCACTTTCCATCTGCCTCCTCTCCTCCTTCCCTGTCCTCCCTGAGCCAGGCTAATTGCAAAGCTCTGGCTTGTGTTTGATGTTCTGCCTCTAAAATCTGTGCCACGCTCTGGCTCTTGTTACAGTAATGCTGCAGGTAAGAAAAAGAAATGTATTAATGTAGTTTTTGATTGCAAAGGTGCTAATTTAATCTGAAACTCAGGTATAGCCGTGCTTCTTCAGAAATTTCTGAGGCGGAATTTTCTGTTTTGATGTTACAAAAACCACTTGAAAGGCATAGGAAAAATACTGTGTGTATAAGGTCAAGTGCATTATTCTGTGGTTGTTTTTTCAAAGCAAAATTCTGGGATGTGTGAAGGTGGAGAGAGCAGGGCAGGGCCTGGAAATGCTGTAAAATGGGCAGAATCAGAGGAAAAGGTGAAGGAACTCTGAGCAATTTCTTTAAAAAACGTGGGCCACACATGTTGTGTCAGCTGGATTGCAAAAACAACCTCCAGACTGTCATTCAGGGTAGCAAACAAAGCTGCTCCCCAGAACTGCTTGTACAAAAAGGGGCCACAGCCCATGGGGAAAGGACCAAGGGAGACCACTGGGCTCCCCTGCCAGAGGTTCTGTGTGAGAGCTCCCAGTGGTGCTGCAAAGCTGGGGCATCCCTGCAGGCAGCTCTCTGGGGCACAGCAGCACGGATGTTTATCCATCTGTGGATGATTTAAAGCATAAATATGGAATGGTTAATTAGGCAGGAGGTGCCAAGGAGGCCACTCTGGGGCTCCAGTCTCTCAGTCCATCCTGGGTCACCAGTGATGCTCTGTGGGTGTCACCAAACCCAGCAGTGTCACAAGGAGTGACCTTGTACCTCTGGTCTGAAGGGGAAATCCTTCAGCTCAGCAAAGGGGGAGAAGATGCCAATGGCTGCCATTGTCACAGGCTCAGATATCAGCAGAAGAGGTGTTAAAAATGAACTAATGAGCATTGTTAACAGAAATAAAACTGCTGCCTACAAGCCAAGCTTTGCCAGCTTCAGTTTTCATCTCTTTCAGCTCAATATATTGATTAAACTATGACCAAAGCAAAAAATTATATATTTTTATTTTTAAAGAACATAAACAACAGCAGTTTACAAATGCAGCCATTTCCCTTTTGCCCAGAAGGAATGAGTATTTTGGCTGTCTCCACCAGATGCAGTTGCCAAGTGGTGTTCAGCTACTGTCCCAGCTTTGTGATCCCCACAGCACTTATGCCCCCAAAATTTAATCCTTCTGCTATTGTCTGCCTGTGTCTCTTTCTGAAAGCATTTCCAAAACAGTTGGAGATGGGGACATCTGTTGGCTTTAAAACTTGCTGGATGACAGCTCTGCCTGACTTCCAGCATAAATGATCAGGGGAAGAACTGATTCTGCCAGGGACTGTGAGGCCCCACATCCTCACAAGAAGAATTCTGCTGAGCCTTGTGTAAGGCTGTCGTTCATCTTCTCCTGATATTAATTTACCCTGCTTGCTTAGCACTGTTAAGACTCTGCACAAACTTGGTTTTCTTTTGTCCCCCATTGCTCTGACTGTCCTGGATACAAGAGGGCTCTTGGGAAGGACATCCCATTGGGCTGTCATGATAAACACACTCTATATCCAGATAATAATGATGGGAACTCAATTTTATGGGATTGGTGGGCAAGTAAGAATGATTTTTCAGCACAATTCATTGCTTTACAGCACTGCAGACAATCTGAAATGCCTGTTTCTGAAATCGAGTCTCCCTTTCAAAGCACTGCTCTTTGGTGGTGTTGATGTGTGTGCACTGGGAAGGAAAAATACTGGTAAAAACCAGTTTTGTGTTTTCCCTTTACTGAAAACCCACACAGTTTTCCTTCTATTAACTCTCCTGAAAGTCTAGAGCTGTCTATTACCTTGGACTGCAATGGCTTCAATGGAGTTTTATCAACCTTTGGCCCTGTCACTATAAAACCCTTCCATGTTTTTGCCAAACCTCCCTCTGAAAGATTACTTTTGCTTGGAGGATGCCAATAAAGGAAATTGCTTTCTCAAAGAAAGAGGTAGGAAGACAACCCTGGACCGCTCCATTTGGATTTCCTCCAATCTCAGATTTATTGGGATGAGGAGCAATCCCAAATACACTATAAAACACACCATGATCCAAGCAGTGTGGTCTCTCTGGGCACTGTTTCAGTGCCTCCTGCCCCTTCAGCTTTTGAGCAAAAGGTTTCAAAGGAAAAAAACCAACCCCCACGCAGACGGCCGAGGTACAAAGGCTTGGCACAGGACTGCAGTGGCCACAGGGAAGGGATGAGCCCTCCTGCCACATGGCACAGCCACAGGAGCAGAAATCCCAGATGGTGAGTGGCAGAGCTGGATCCTGGCCCTGGGCAGGTGGCCCTGTGCCACTTTCTGCCATCCCAGAAATTTGTTCTTTGTCACTGTAGGACACAAAACAGCACGACACACACACACTGCTCTTCTCAAGGTAAAAAAGGGGAAGTTTATTTTCTGACTCCCAACATTCACAGATTTCCAAAAGTGACAGTGGATTGGAGGGTGACAGTGCCACTTCTCCAATGGCACTGGACAAACCAGCAGTCCATCAAATTTCTCCTGCTCCATAAAAGAATGCAAACCAGTAAGTTAGTTACAGAAAGCGTGTGAGAAAGTTCGTTACCAGAATGTAAACATCAGAAGGCTTAGAAAATCTTAAAAAATCAGGGTGACAGCTCTTTCTTTAGCTGTGGGGCTTTCTGCCATTTTTCTTTTACCCCAAATCCCTCTGTACAAGCTGAGGAGCAGCACATGCTGCTGGACCAGCTGGAGGCTGCTGAGAGGTGGCACAAACCTGGAAGGATGAGGCAGGGAAGGCACTGTCTTTATGCACAGGCTGGAGTCTGCTCCAAACCAAAAAACTGAACAAACTTGGGGAGTTAGTGGCAGCTCTGTTCCTGTCCCAGCCAAGCCCAAAGCCAGGCTGTGCAAATGAATGAACATTCCCTTGTTCCTGCCCAGATTTCCTCGAGGGAGCCTGGGGAGCTGGAAGCAGCACCAGGAGCCCCAGGGGAGGGGAGAAGTGCCAGAGGAGCTGCACATGGCTGTGCCTCCTGCTGCTGCCAGCTCTGCCCAGACCCTGCAGCCCTCCAGCAGGCTTTGTGGCAGGCAGGAAGGTGACAATGTGTGAGAGCACCTCTCGGCTCTTGAACGAGCCTGAGGAAATCTACTGGGCGTTGTCACCACATCCCTCACCTGGAGTCAGCTGCAAGGACACTCAGGGCACCTTGGGCTGCCCAGCTTCCAGCTGGACCTCCCTCCCAAGCTGGGCAAACCTGAGAAAGCATCCAGAGTGTCCCAGGTGGTGTCACAGGGCAGGTGAGTGAGAGATCACACAGACACCTCAGGCCAGCCTCCTGCACTGGGATGGGGCCTTGAAATGGCTTTTTTTGGGAAGGGAAGGGAAGGGAAGGGAAGGGAAGGGAAGGGAAGGGAAGGGAAGGGAAGGGAAGGGAAGGGAAGGGAAGGAAGGGAAGGGAAGGGAAGGGAAGGAAGGGAAGGGAAGGGAAGGGAAGGGAAGGGAAGGGAAGGGAAGGGAAGGGAAGGGAAGGGAAGGGAAGGGAAGGGAAGGGAAGGGAAGGGAAGGGAAGGGAAGGGAAGGGAAGGGAAGGGAAGGGAAGGGAAGGGTGTACAAAAATGTCTATATCTCTGAGACCTTGGATTATTGTATTTGCGGGGTGCCCCATGGAATGAGGAAGGAATGAGGAATTTGACTCCATGTTCTCAGAAGGCTAATTTATTATTTTATGATACTATATTATATTAAAGATTGCTATACTAAACTATACTAAAGAATACAGACAGGATACTTACAGAAGGCTAAAAAGATAATAATGAAAACTCATGACTGTCTCCAGAGTCCTGACACATCTTGGCCCTGATTGGTCATTAAGACAAAACAATTCCCATGAAACCAATGAAACAATTGGGTGAACAATCTCCAAACACATTCCACATGTGAGCAAACACAGGAGAAGCAAATGAGATAAGAATTTGTTTTCCTTTTTCTCTGAGGCTTCTCAGCTTCCCAGGAGAAAATCCTGGGCAAAGAGATTTTTCAGGAAATATGACAGTGGCATTGGATCCCTGTGAGTTCCCTGAGAGAGGTTGTGTGGAGCTGCCTGGCTCTGCCTTCAGGGAGCTCTTCCAGGGCTGAGACCTCCACTGGTACATCCATCACACCTGTGTTTTTCTGGTCTGGTTGGTCTCCTCTGAGGTCAACTCAATCAAATCACCACTATTCAAGATTTGAGAGTGTAACAGAAAAAACAGGGACCCCATTCTTTTTTGATAACACATTCTTTAGATTTGCCTTGTAGTTAACAAGATGCTTTTCTATATGCATCAAAGCAGGAATAATTTCACTTTTCTTCTTTCAGTAATGATTTTGCCTTTCACTTTTTTCAGTTACATTTATCTCCAAGGCATTGATTTCATTCCTTTTTAAATTTTTTTAACTTCTTTCTCCTCACCTTTTTTTTTTTTTTTTTTTTTTGTAGTGATTCCGAATGGATTATCCTGGCTCTGTAATTATTTTGAATAGACACTACACTTAATATGTAGTGCCCAAAAAAAGGTAAAAACCTTAGGCTAGACTCTTCTAATGAAAAGTTTCCCTGCACCCTCAGAAGGTTTTATGAAATCCTGCTTTGCTAATAGTGTCACTGGATGCACCAACCCAAATAATTGATTGTTTTATGAAATCCTCAAAAGGTTTGATGAAATCCTGCTTTGTTAATAGTGTCACTGGATGCAGTAACTCAAATAGTTGATTGTCCCCTTGCTCCTTGGACCACTCCTAACCTTTCCCCATGGCAACGCTCACAGGAGCTGCTGACCTCCCTTGCCTGCTCTGGGTGGGACTGGGTGCCAGAGGAGTGCATGGGAATCTCTGGAGATCAGACTTTCTGATGAACTCTCCCAGATTTCAGGCTGGAAGACTGAGCCAGCAGTTCAGCTGAGAGAGTCCCTGGGAACTGCAGGCAGCAGAGGGGTTGGGAAGAGGGGCAGGCAGAGGTGCTCCTGTCAGGACAGATCTGCTGGGCAGGTGTTGAGCTGCTAGGACTCCTCAGAGCAGCACATTTGCACTCAGAGCACACAGCCAATTGTGCCAGTCCCTGCAGCCACTGGGATAATTCATTTACATAACTTTGGTTTCCAGGACTGGGTAGCCAGATCAGATTATATAACTCAGGACTAGAGCTCTGCCTACACAGCATCCTATGGTTATTGCCTGGGATATTCAGAGTCATCAGAAGGGCAGACTCCACCTCTGGGACCCCAAATTAGGCAGCCTAGGGGCTGGGAATGGTCAAATGGAGCTCCTGGACTTTGAGAGTGTTCCTAACCATGAGCTGTAGGAAAAATAATAACTCTTGTGTGATGGTACAAACTGTACTAGAGAATGTCCCCAAGTGCTTTTTATTTTTTTTTTCCCTTCATTATTTTGTTCTTCCATCCTTTTATGTTTTATGTGATGGTTCTAAATGTTTGATTGTTAGCTCTGTTCAAACATAATTTTGCACAGAACAAGCAGCTGACCACCAAATCCCATCACTGGAGATGTAATGTTCTCTGTAATAACAGCTCCATCACCAACTGGTGACAGTGATGGCCCTGGCTGTTGTGTCAGGATAGAGGCAGCATTGTCACAGGGACTGGGGTTTTATTCTGGTGGAGGACAAAGCTGTAAAAAACTGCATGCAGGAATTCACATCCATTTGAGTAATTTCACAAAATTACCACTGAGAAAATTAACCCATTCAGAGCTAGAAAAGAGGTGCTTGAAGGACGGCACACATTTGACACCTATCGAGGCCTCAGAGAATCCAAAATACCAGTTGCAAATCCTGAATATAGGTTTCCTGTCCACAAAAGAGTTTGATTATGGAATAAACTTTCAGAAGAAAATGGACAAGGCCAAATTCTGAGCGACTCAGGAAATTGCTGCAGCTCCATCCCCTTAGGCAGCACTGTAGGAAAATGGAATTTGCCTTCAGCCTCCCTGGAAACAAACACACGTGGACTCACTTCCCCTGGGATTCTGTGTACACAAAAAATGACAAAGAACCAGCAGCCCCACAGAGACTCAGCTTTTGCTAATCTGCTTTACATTTCTGATGTTCTGATACCATGGTGATGGGCAACAGCAGAAAGACCTAAAACAGAGTTTAAGTGGTTTTAACAGCTTTCTCCTGCTAAGTGCACGTCATACTACCAAGAGAAAGTCCTCTTGGGGTTTTTTTTTTCCTCTTTCTCCCACTTCAAAAAAATTGTCTAGTACCTAAAAGGTCATTTTGAAGAACTTTGCTTTTTTATAAATTACTGGATTTTGTAAAAACACTGCATGTAAGTGATGATTTCTTACGTGTCTGTATTTAATATCTTCCTTTTAGTCTCCTAAGAGAGAGCCTTTACCAATTTCCTCAAAAAGAGTGGGGAGAGGGAGACAAATGGAGAGGGAGGAGACTGTACTGCATTTTCTTTCTGAATTCTCTGAACACAAAAGGAATGAATATCCCAAAATAATGAGTGCATTGATAATAAAGAAGACAGAAAAGGTCTACCTTCTAAAACCTGTGTTTGTTCCTTCTCTTTGCAGTGTTGTGCATGGCCCAGCCTGGCGTGGGTGCAGCTTCTCCAGTGAGCTTGCACTTGAGTAGAAAGTGGTGAGTTTTGTGGGATTTTGCTGGTTTTTGAATACCTTTTATTTTCCTTGCCTTCTGGAGCTAATCTTATGCCTGCTTCAATCATTTTGCAGGCATTTGAGGGCCCTTTGTTACTAAGGGGGGGTCAAGTTATCAATGCTTCTATTTAAATCCACGAGGTGATGCCAGGGTGCCCAACTGGCAGCGCTGGGAGGTGACACTGCAGTCGAGGGCTGGCTCCCAACCTGCTGCACACAGCTCAGCCTCTGCACAAAACAAGGGGGTTTGAAGGCCTGATTTTAAAGTCAAACCCCATCACTTTCTGTTAAAGAGGTGTCTTGGGTTGGAAATGCAAGATGTGCTGGGGCTGTGCATCCTGTCCCCATCTGTCAGAGCTGGGCAGCTCTCTGCTGTTCCTGGGGCAGTTTTCTTTCTCTCTCCCACAGCCCATCCTCCCTTCAGGAGATCTCTGCTGTCCATGGCCACTGAGTGTCCCTGCAGGGCTGATCAAATTCCACCATCCCATGGGGAGATGCTGCACCCAGGGGAGGAGCCAAGCATTCCTCCCTGGATCCAATCTGCCCTGGGAACAGCCCAGCAGCCTTTGCCCCCTGCATTCCCAGAGGAGCAGCTTTCTGCTGCCCTGCATTCCCAGAGGGAGAGCAGGCCCATCTCCAGCAGCCCTGGAGCTGCAGAGGAAAACTCCCCCCTTGTGCAGGATCCCTGCTCCAGCAGAACCACAGCTGGCACTGCAGGAGGGCTGAGCCCCCCTGGGATGGGACTGTGCCACCACCCTGAGCCCCCCTGGGATGGGACTGTGCCACCACCCTGAGCCCCCTGGGATGGGACTGTGCCACCATCCTGAGCCACCCTGGGATGGGACTGTGCCCCCACCCTGAGCCCCCCTGGGATGGGACTGTGCCACCACCCTGAGCCCCCTGGGATGGGACTGTGCCACCATCCTGACACACAGGGGCCAGGGCCTGTCTGACTCTGGCAGTGTTATTTTGTACTATTGCATTTGTATTTTAAATTTTCCTAATAAAGAACTGTTATTCCTATTCTCATATCTTTGCCTGAGAGCCCCTTAATTTCAAAATTACAATAATTTGGAGGGAGGGCTTTTACATTCTCCATTTCAAGGGAGGCTCCTGCCTTCCTTAGCAGACACCTGTCTGTTCAAAGCAAGACGAGGCATTCTCTGTGTGTAGAATGTGCTGAGCCTGTTGCTGAAGGGAGGCTCCTGCCTTTCTCTTTTTTTCTTCATACCTTTCACTTCCCTATTTTCCCTTCACCTTTCAATTTTCCTCTCTGTGCTCGGGATAACTTCCCCTTCCCTTGGTGCTGTTGCAAAGCTCAATGGCCCATTCTAATGCAATATTTAGGTGCCTCCTGGCTGTGGTTTAAAAGTTGCTTTAACATTTTCTGCACTAAAGTGGGTTTTTCTTATAGCCCAGCAATTCTCACTTCTTAGCCCCTTAGGCTCCTGGAGTTCAGACTTCCACAGTCAAAGCAAAGCCCCAGATCTCAGTGGCTCACATCTCATTTTCAGCATCAGGTGTTTCATCTGACAGTATCTTGTCTTTCTGCATCATTCAGAGTTGTTGGTGGTAGTTCCTTCTTATTTTACAAGTGCTAAATGGCACTGGGAGGCAAAGGAGTGTTTATATGGAATAGTTGCTATAACACTTTTGTGTGTGTAACAGAGGTTGAGATTGAGTGTAAGGCAAGTATTTAAACCCTGATGACAGAATTCGAAAACACTCTGAGAGAGCAGAATTATTTCTTTTGCCTCTGTGCAACACCCAACAAATCTCCCTGGTTTTCCATCTCCTACTGAGGTCTAGGAAACAGCAGAGGGAGAGCTCTCAGTGCCTTCTTGAGATTATTCCATTTCAGGTGGCACTGGAGCACTGCATAAATTGCTCCTAAGGAAGCACAGGATCACTTGACCTTTCTGAGGCTCACCGTGGCTGCTGTGTCACCTACTCTTCATTTCAATACCATTTCCAGGGGGTGAAGCCTTTGGTATAATCTGCTGCTCCAACATTTGGGGCAGTGCCCTCCTTGCTTTCAGGCCTGTCAGTCTTGGCAGGAGGGGAAATCTCCGGGGAAAATCTGGAGCTCAAGACTTTAACAGGCTTTCAGTGGAGCCTTTCAGTGCTTTCCAGGGACTTGGCTTCAGGCCTTTGAAGTCTGTGACTTCAGAACGTGGGGGACAGGTAGGAATTACAGCTTGAGTTTCTTCCTTGCACTCCCCCATTCACAGAGACCCACAGTTGGGGCAATAAAATGCTGGGTTTGGATTTATCCATGCAAAGCTGGGATATACCAATAACCCACTTTGCAGGAAAAGAGGTGAGAAGGATTAAATGATTTCTCCTGATTAATGCATGTGGGGTAAAGCCCTGCTGAGGAAGGCAGCCGGGCTGCTGAGCCCTGCCCTGCTCAAAGGTGTGATCCTTCCCCGCCCTCTTTCCCTTTCTGGTGATCCCACAGCCCTGCCAAACCCTTGACACATCCATTGAGCTCTCTCAGCTGAAGAACACAATTATTTTTCCTGGGTGAACTGTGGGTAGGAAAGGGCTGCAGGGTGAGCTGAGGGTGGAGTGGGAGTGGGCAGGTGCCTGGCCAGGGGATGACCAGGAGGTCATGAACAGTTTTCCAGTGGCACCCAGAACTGTGAGGATCATGACCTGGATGTCTTCCCCTATTCCCTGTCATTCCCAAAGTGCAGATAGAATTTCTTTATCAAGGACACCTGGCTTGACTGCAGAAACAGGTGGTTCATCCCAAATTCTGAGACCCAGCTCTTTCTCCATCTTGGCCTGTTGTGGTGTGTGGTGTCATGCAAAGGCTCCATTTGGTGGTGCCTTGACTTGTTCCTTCAGTTGCTGTTTTGTGCACAGGGTAAATGAGATTTATAATGGTGGAGCAGACCCTTTTCCCTGTGTTGTGGCCACCCAAACCCACGTGGCTCCTTCAACGTGAGTCATGAGCACCCATAGCAGGTTTAGATTGGATATTGGGATGAAATTCTTCCCTGGGAGGGTGGTGAGGCCCTGGCACAGGTTGCCCAGAGAAGCTGTGGCTGTGGCACAAGTGCTCCTGCAGCCCTGCCCTGCTCACCTTGTCCCAGCCAGCTGAGCACAGGGACACCAACACCACAGCCAGCTCTGCCCCTCTCCTGCCCAGGGTGCAGGCAGCCCTCGGTGCATTTCATGAGAGCGTTTGTAATCGATTAATTCCACACTGGAAGCACACCCATCACTCCTGCAACATATGGCAGCTAATCTCTCCTTAAGCAGTTAATTAGGCACCATTTGCATGCATGTCGGCCTTTGCACGCCAAAGCAGCTGTGATTCCTGTAGGAAGCTGTTTGTTCTGGGCTGCCTTTGTGTGGAAAAATGAGATGTTTCCCACTCATTTCTTGGTCTGTGTTCTTCCCAAAGAGCAGGTGTACTGAGGTGCTGCCTTGGGGGGGAGTGACCTGGTCTTTAGGGCACTGGGTGCAGGCTGAGATGAGCAGGGGGTCAAATTTTGGCTCTGTTCCTGATTCATGGAATCATGGAATGGTTTGGGTTGGACAGGACCTTAAAGATCACCTTGTTCCAACCCCTGCTATGGACAGAGACACCTTCTTCTAGGCCAGGTTCCTCCAAGCCCATCCAAAACTTCCAGGGGTGGGGTGGCCAGAGCTTCTCTGGACCACCCATGCCAGGGTCTCAGCACCCTCACAGGACAGAATTTCCTCCTAACATCCAACATAAACCCTCTCTCTGTCAATTTCAATCCATTCCCCCTGTCCTAACACTACATGTCCTTGCAAAAAGCCCGAGAGGCTGCAATTAGGTCACCTCAAAGCCTTCTCTTCCCCAGGCTGAACAACCCCAATTATCTCAGCCTACTCCTGATCACAGGGAGTAATGGTTAATTTGGCAGAAATTGCCCTCCCTCTAAGGAGGGACAGGCGTGAGCTGCCTTGACAGATCTGATCTGGAAAACTTATTTAGAAGGCACTTGCACTTTTAAGGAAATTTATTAGCCAGCATGATTTATTTCTAAATGTTAGAGTATTATAATCTGCTGCATTTATGACTTAAAGGATGTTAGTGCTTGATCTTGGAAAAAAAAAAAAAAAGAAAAAAATTCCCCAAACCACACGGATTTGTGCAGGATTTGGACTTGATGGTCTTTGTGGCTCCCTTCCAACTCTGGTTATTCTATGATTCTAAGTTCTGCACCCCCAAAATTGGACCTCTTTCCTGTTAGGCACTCTCCAAACCACCCCATCAGCACAGTCATCTCTTTGGTGTGCTCATAACAAATATCAAAGGCCAGGAAAGTTTGGGACTGGAAATGGGTTTGCTTTTCCATTCTGAATGGGGAGGTACAGCAAGGATTAATTAAGATCTAGGGGTAAACATGGGGTCTGGACTCCTGAATGTCAGATGCAGTGCTGCAGCTAAGGATATCTTTGTTCCCTGGCTGAATTCCTGCTTTGCTATCATGTGTCTGACATCTGGATGGCATTCCGAGAACTTGAGAGGGAAAATGTGTAATGGACAATCAATAAACTGTTTGTTGGGGAAATTTTCTCCTAGCAGGATGATAAAATCAGGATCTGAAAAGGCATGGGAAGGCATCTCAGGGCTGTTCATCAATTATCACTGCTATTTATTTCCTGAGATTGGAATGGAAAACTCAGTGCCTGAGTCGGTTTGAAGACACGGGAAGTGCACGTTGTTCCACTGCCTCCAACTTTGGCAGACCCCTTGCAAGCCTGTGACAAATTACTAATCAGTCTGCAATTTTTCACACCTGTCCTGTCTCTGTTTTGCTGTGCTCTGGTGTGATTACTGCATATTCCATCTCCCAGCAGCCTGTAAATGATCCATCAGCCTTACTGAATGCAGAGCTCCCTCCTGCATCCCATGAGCTGAGCCCAGGCTGGGCTCCCTGCACGTGGCTGAGCCTGGCACGTGTTAGGCTGAGCCTTGCCTGCTCCCTCCATGTGGGAGGCAGATTGCTAAAGTCAGGAGCTGAACAAAAAGGCTCAGAATTCCCCCCACCGAGCTGAATTTCTCCCCTTCATAATAACAGTGTGTAGTGCTTCAAGTGGCTTCAGATTTTTCTGTAGCTTTTACTGTCTTCTACTAAGTTAAATGTCCTTTTTCTTTCAGAGCAAGTATAAGTCTACTAACTCCAAGTAATACACAGCAAAACAATGTTGTAACATGATTGGTTTGCTTAATCTGCCTGGGAATGACTCTTTCCCCACCAGCAGCCTCGTTAATCCAGAGTAATTTTTGTCTCTTTCCTACAGTGATTGGTTTTTTTTTTGTTGTTGTTGTATAGAGCTGATAAATTCCATTCTTTCAATGTAACACATCACAGATTTCTCTGTGAATTCCTCAGAATCCTTCTGAGGAGAGTCTGAGACCCAAGGTGCAGCAAGAGTAGGGGCAGCTGTGAGAGGGCTTCTCTTGACCCTTGCTGAGGGCACCCTGTGCATGGGACAGGAGGGCACTGCCACCTCTGCCAGTGTCCCTACAGGCTGAGTCCCCAAGAGAGCTCAGGTGCAGGAAAAGATAAATTGATGGGAAATCCACTGAGGCCTGACTGTGGAGTTACAAATAATACAAGAAAAAGCAGCAAGCTACAAACCAGCATTACAAGGCACCTTCATGTACCATTGAGAGGAACAGTGGATTTGTCTTTCCAAACCAGCTGTGGGTCTGCTGGTAGATAAAACCAGCACTGGGAGATAAAAGGGGATAAAATGGGAAGGATTCCACTGATTGATGAATGGAAAAAGATATTTGCTGTTAGAAAAAAACTGTAGGTTTGCTGATAAAATTAGACATTGAAAGATGAAAGAAATAAAGGGGACAACCTTAAATTCCATAAGAATTAAGGATCAAAAGGGAGGGTTATACATTAGAGGGGGATCTTTGGTATCATGTGTTCTGGGAAGTCTGTACCTCTCAAGTACCTCAGCCAATGGGGAAAGAGAATAGGAAAATGCAGTTAGGAAATTGGGATACAAAGGAGGTTGTATCCTCCAAAAATTCCAGAGACCCCAGGGGAATGCCCCATGGCCTCTGCCTTTATTGGAATAAGCCAGAAATTACTCCTCTGCCTCCTTTTTGGACATAAACCTCTGGTGTTTGTGGATTAATTTTCCTAACACCAGGGACAGATAAATGGCAGAGAAACTTGCTTTTTGATTTTTTTTTCCCCAGCTATCCCTGCAATGTCTCCAGGCTGCTGTTGGAGTATCTGCCTCTGTGCATCTCTTAGCTCCTGGGACAGGTCTGTGGCTTTTGGAGACACAGGTACAGCCCCAAGGCTGCTGCCTTTACTGGGCTCTCTGCTCTCCATCAGGTTTATGCCATTCCTGAGTAAAGGGGGAGAATGGATGGTGCTAAAGAGCCAGCAGCTGCTAGCTGACTTCCCCTTGGAGTCTGAGGGGCTGGGATTGCTGTCAAAGGTGGCACAAAGGTTTCTGTCCCAGGAGCAGAAGGTTCTGGAGGCCGCAGAGAGCAGCACAAAATCAAGAAACCCTCAGTCATGGTAGGAGACACTGCAGAAAGGGGGAGGAGTGATTAAACAAGTCCTGTTGGCCACACTCCTGCAGGGATGAAGATGTGTTAGAAGGTCTGAAGTGACCCAGCCCCCAAGTGAAGGAAACAGTCAGATGGGATTGTTGTGGGGATGGCTGTTTGTATGCCAAAGTGACATAAGGATGAAGCTGAAAGGCCAGGAGCTCAAGAGAGAAGTGGACTCTGTGTCAACTGAGAGGAAAAAAAAGAAGAAAGAAGGAAGAAGGTGGCAGGGGTGAGGGAGTTGAGAGGCTGCTCCAGCTTGAAAGAACCATTAGAAGTGCTACTATATTAAATGGGGAAGGGCATCAAGGGGGAATATTTTGCTTTTTGAGAAGTTTTGAAGAACTGTACTAATAAAGTAAGGTGAGCAGGCAAGGTCAAGGAGGCCAGAAATGAGCAATGAGGCAGCTCCACTGTTCTGACAGATACATGGCTCTGCACCTGCCACGGCCCAGATGTGGGACAAAGGCATGGAGCAAGAGGCAGAAGATAAATAGTGGTGCAGGAAGGCTTTAAATTACAAGCAATCAATTCCTCTGACATAAATAAAGTTTCTTTAACCTCAGTTCCCCCATGAGTCAGCATTTTGGGCTGGAAATGATTTACAGAAAAACCCAAGAGAAGTTTGAGAGGTGATTGTGAATGGAGAATGTAAATTTAAGGAAAGCAGTACTTAGTGAGGGGGGATGAAATGAGATGCTGCTGACATTCTGTAGTTTACCAGGTTGTTAAGCTGTGAGTGTGGCAACCCCGAAGGCATTGTTCCCCAAATTAGGGCTCCAAACTGCCTGGCATTGTTCCCCAAATTAGGGCTCCAAACTGCCTGGCATTGTTCCCCAAATTAGGGCTCCAAACTGCCTGGCATTGTTCCCCAAATTAGGGCTCCAAACTGCCTGCCATTGTTCCCCAAATTAGGGCTCCAAACTGCCTGGCTTCAAGGAGACTCTGCTCATCCTGCCTCTATTTAAGCTGAGATCTGTCTTTACCCAGGCTCTAAAGCCTGGGTAAAGGCTGAACTTTTCCAGAGTCTCCCAGATCCCCCTCCTTTGCAGAAGTGTGGCATGCTGACACTTGCCTGTTAACCCAGGAACCTGGAGTGAGCAGGGACTCACCTCCACTGTGCCACCACTTCAGCTGGCCAATTTCAGCTCATTTGCACACATAATTCTCTGCCAAGGTGACATTATCGAGCACTCCTGATGATGAGGACCTTATTTAGGCCAAGGGGGAAAAAAAGCAAAAACCCAGGCTGGAAATGTGAGCTGAAGATAAGGTTGTTTGACAATGAAACACTGCACAGGGATGGTTGTAGGGCAGAGCTGCTTTGGTCTCTGGTTGAGATGCCTGTAGGTCATAAATCCATGGAGGTCAAACTGCCTGGATGATACCTATGGCCTGGTTTTAAAAACATTGCTAGAGATTTGTTATGGATTTATTTTTGCCCTGTAGGTTTTAGGTTGGTGAGGGTGGGGTTTTTTGTTTGTTTTTGTTTGTTTTTGTTGTTTGGTTGGTATATTTTTCCTTGCTTGTTTTGATTCTCAAAAACTGGGATAGAACCAGTGCAGCTCCCCCAAGGCCCTGACTGCCCCAGGTCCAGTTCAGCCTGAGCCAGTTGTTACTGCAAAGTAAAACATGTAATTTTACATCCATTTGTTTTAAAGGTCGCATTTCCTGCTTATATTGTTTCTACCATATATATTTTAGTAGCCTTCAGAAGCCAAAAACATCTTTCAGTGGTCCTAAAGGACAGAAAACTGGAGTTAAGCTCACTGCTCACATTACCAACACGAGCAGGAATGGTGGGAGGTCAAGACAAACAAACAGGACCTGGAGGAGCTCGTAGGAACTGCTGGAGCTGAACTTCTCAGTGCATTCTCAAGGCCAGAAATCCCAGCAGCTAAGCACAACTCATGCTCTCAGCCTTGGAAAATCCCAGGGCAGGAGGTCTCCTTGAAGAAGGAAAAAGTAGAGGAGAAGGACCAGAAGAGATGAGGTTGATCTGCCATTTCTTTGCCATTTCTTGTTATTTTGAACTATTCAAATAAATGGGGGAAAGTGCCCATTGTTAAATGCTGAAATAAGTCTCAATAATTTTCTATGTTTCTCTTGATTTTCCAGCATTAGCTGTGAGTACTTTTAATGACTCTTTATGAAAACCTCTTCTGGTGTGGGGGAAGTTATTAAGCCTGTTACAAAGGGATTTTATGGTTTTAATTATAAACAGGTAATAGAGTCTATGTAAAAATTACCTTTTGACTTTGCAATAAAAGCCATTTCCCCCAAGGTAAGAACTCCATAAAGAGAGAATTACACGGCCAGGGAGAGGAGAAGTCAGCTCTGAAATCACAAGGTGCCTCCACCAGAGCAGATTTTGAGAAGCCCTGGGGATGCACCAAACTCAGTCTGTGTGTCTGCATGTCTGCCTGTCTGTCTGTCTGTCTGTCTGTCTGCTGGAGGCCAAGGGAACAGCAGAGGCAAATGCAAGGCTCAGGCTGCCCAGACTGTCTCTGTCTACCTCAGAGCAGCCTCAGGACTCCATTAACCTCCTTAACAGTCACATCTGGACCACCCCACCCCACAGCTGGAGACTGATGCTCAGTGCAGGGATGGAACAGCTCTGCTTCTCCCCTTTCAGCTGTGCAGTGATGCCACGGCTGGAAAGAGTCACTCTCCTCTTTCTTTCTGGATAATACTCCTAGATTTATCCACCCTGACTTTCTTGCTGTGATTTGTCAGCTCTGCAGCAGGAATTTCTTGTGTCTCCACCGCAGAGAAAGGCCCTGCACTGCCAAAGCTTTCTCTTCCAGTGATTTCCACCACAAAGAAATAAGACTTTTCTGCTAGCCCTGTTCTGGGGAGGTTGGACAAACTCTGAGCTCTCAGTGCAGCCCAGGCCAGCAGCCACCACTGCCCTTTTCTCTGTCTTGAAGGGAAAACAGTGTGTTTACCTCCTGATGTCAGACATACATTTTTCTGATTATTAGAGAAGGCATTTTCTTGGCACAAAGTCCCAGTGCTGAGCTCAGCCCTGCTGGTCCTGCAGACTCCTTGTACCCTTCAGTAAGTCACTTAATTCTCCTTTTGCTCTTTGTTTCTCCCCTCTTCCTTCCTCCCCTTCCTCACCTGTGCACACGGAGGACAAGCCTTTGATGAATGGGTTGTCTTTTAGCATAAGGTCAAGTGATCCAAAGAGACTGAGCTGCTGTGACTTAATGAGTTCATGACGTCACCTGCCTGTCAGCAAGACCTGATGGAGGTGAGCTCTGAGCTGGCTCTGCCAGGAAACACAGCTCAGAGGTTTACAAGCAGAGTTTATGCTGTTTACCAGAGGCTACTGCATTTCCAGATGCTCTAGTGCAGACCAGCTTTCTGTGCCACCTACCAGAAGTGATCAGTTATTTGACTAAGTTAATACCCAGTTGGTCAATATAAATTTGAATTCCTTCTTTCAGCTGGAAGACTGAGAAAGAAGGAGGTGAAGGGGAAAAAGCACAACAGTGGAGACTGTAATTTGCTGCCTTTTAGCTCTCCCTGTATATAATTCATAAGGATATATAGACTATTATGGCTCATCTGTATCCCTCTAATCATTAATGAGGTGCCTTCCATGCCCTAAAGTTAAAGTCATAAAAGCAAAGTGTGTTTTCTACTGCAGGTCCATTTCAGTTCTTTATACAAATGTTCTGTTGCCCTTTATAATGCATTTGCTATAAATCTTGACAGCATTATTTGTTTTGTTTTTCTATCTAAATGCAGTGTTGAGTGGAAATGGCCTCATTATCTCCCTATTTCTGAAGAGAATTCACTGTCTCTAAAAGGTGCTGTATTAACAGCCCTGGAGATAGAAATCCCTGTTCAGAGAGAAGAGGCAAGCCCAGCCTGCCCTTGCTGAGCTCCCCTGATGAACGAGCTGCACTTCCCTGATCTGTCCTTGTGGGTTCAGCAGGCAGAGAGGGCTCACCCACACCTCATCCTTCCCCTTGCTAAAAGCAGTGCCAGGTGAAAGACTTCACCAAATCTAGGGAGGTGAAAATTCTTTTTGTACAAACTAGGTTGCCTCTTTTTTAACTTGCAGACAGTTAGTGTGTAACAAGCTGAGCCTTGTTCTTTTACTTGTAATGATCACACTGATCACAACTGCACCTGACAGGTACCAGAGGTAACACTGCAGCACGCTCTTGGCTCCTTTGAGCTCTCACTCTGGCAGTGTCTCTGCAGCTCCCTTGGAGCTTTCCTTGTTTTCCTTTCCTGCACTTTGTGTTTAGGCACTCCAAGCTGCAATCCCAGCAGGCAACATCCCCAACCGTGCTGCAGCCCCAGGGAAATTCTGCAGGTCCCATTCCCCAGCTCCAGCAGGAGCCTGCAGGGCTCTGGGGTGGGCAGGGCTCTGCTCAGCTGCACTTTCACAACTGGAAAAGAAGAGTTTATCTGGCCCAGCACTGATGCCCAGGTGAGATTTTCCCTTCAGATTGGAGGCTGCCTGCTCAGCTTTTGCTCCTAATCTCACTTTTACCTTTCAATCCACCTGATATCCAAAGCAAAACACATCTTTCATAAAAATGGATGTTTACAACTAACAGGCATAATTTTTAAAACACGGTGATTGCCAAAGCCTGCTGAATAAAGAGCCAGATAGGGAAGTTTTTCACAGCTTCAGAGCTAATGAGTTGTAGACATTGGCAAATACTGACTTTTTAAATTAGAGCTGCTATAGTTCAAAGGAGACAGATGGTTTTATTTATGAAAAGGGATTTAAGGACCACACAGAAACACAATGTGTTGTTGGAGACCATATAACCATATAAAAGGTTATATTTAAAACAGTTCAAATTTCCAATTCCCCTTCCCCTCCTTGCCAGCTGAATTTGGTGCAGCGGCTTTTTGAAATCCAGGAACATTTGTGGTCTGATAAACAGAAAACAGAAAACAAGAAGAAACTTTGAGAGGTCACCTTGGGTGAGGTGTAGAGTTCACCTTGGGCCTCATTCAAACCCCTTTGAACTATTTTCTGTTAATGACAGTGTCTCTGTCTTCCATTCAACTCCCATCATCTCCAGCTATGAGACTTGAGTGATGAATACCCTGTCTTGTTTCCAGGTTCCCCTACCACAACAGCCAAGGTATCTGGAGCACCAAGTTCCTGCCAGAAAGGCTACAACAACCATTTGCCAGTGTTGTATTAAGCTTCAGTTTAAAATAAAACTTGATCATCATTTAGGCCAAAGTTACAGAGATTTCAGCTGCTGTTTTTGTGCAGAACTCAAAGCAGTAATAGATAACATGTTTTTGGAATAGGAAGGAATAAAATCATTCTTGTTCAGAAAATGGCCCTCATCTCACAGGAGAGGGCAGAAATGGGGCAGACATGGAGAAGATTTTAATTCACCCACAAAGCATCCAGATCTGGCTCAGCCTGCACAGATTCCAGTGGGAAAGAGCCCCCCTGGAGACCCTGCTGGGAAAGCTGCTCCTGCAGAGGGACAGGGAATGTGCTGACACTGTGATGGGCAGGACTGTGAGCCTGTGCCTGGCTTAAAATGAGGATCAAATCACAGCCCAGGCTGGTACATAGCTATTTGTGCTCTGAGGGGACCAGCTCCTTGTAGGGGAAGATATTTGTCTCCTGCTGCTGTTATGTTCTTTGCCAGCTTTAAGAAAACTCCAACAATCTCTTTGCTGTCAGCACAGCATATGTCTCCTCTGCTCTGCTGTTATCTGAACAGAATGCAGGATGGAAGCAATTTCCAGAAAGCACAGCAAATATTAACACATGCAGAAGTGCAGGGCATGGAGAAAAAAATATCCCAGCAGTTATTTGACTCTCCTGAATATAGTGTGGCAGCTCAAATATTCATCAGGTTCATAGTGCTCCCAACAAGGAGGCCAATTCTGAACCTTCAGTTGTACCAAGTGAGATGTTTGTCTGCCTTGCAGCCTTCACATGTCAGTGTTCCTTCTGCATTTGCCTGGTTTAGTGCCCACACCTCCAGCAAAGCTGGGCAGGCTGCACTGCTGTGTCCCTGCATCAGTCTCTGGCCCTGCCATGGCCATTTGTGGCTATCTGAATGTCAGAGATCATTTGTGTAAATCACCTTTTGTTCTCTAGACTGTGGGAACAGCATTGATGCAGTTATGTGGGTCCTGCAGAGGACCCCAGCAAGTCAGGAAGTTTTGAAATCTTCATCTCTGGAGACCATGACATCCCAGCAAGTCAATGAGCAGCATGCTCTGATGGGACCTGCCCTGATGGGACCTGCTTTGATGGGACCTGCTCTGACAGGACCTGCTCTGATGGGACCTGCCCTGATGGGACCTGCTTTGATGGGACCTGCTCTGATGGGACCTGCTCTGATGGGACCTGCTCTGATGGGACCTGCCCTGATGGGACCTGCTTTGATGGGACCTGCCCTGATGGGACCTGCTTGATGGGACCTGCTTTGACAGGACCTGCTTTGATGGGACCTGCTCTGATGGGACCTGCCCTGATGGGACCTGCTCTGATGGGACCTGCTCTGATGGGACCTGCTTTGAGCTGGGTGCCTTCCAGCCCAGCTGGTGGTGGAAAAAGCAGTGGCTGAACTCTTGCCACCCCACTGTCCTGAACCAAATGCACCCCCACAAGAAAAGCTGCTGGTTTCTGCTATTCCAGACAAGGCAGGATTATTTTCTCATCCTAACCCTACAGATTCCTGTCAGCCAAGCACAGCACTGCCCTAAACCATCAGTTTCCAGTGCTGCCTTTCCCACACCACCTGGCAGATGTGTAAAGCATCTGGGGAGGGGAGGTTGGAGCCTCTGTGCCAAGTGAACCCTCAGTCCCCAAGCAGCACAGGAGCCATCAGTGCCCTGCTGGTGCCATCTGTGCCCCCAGGAGGAGGTGACAGCCACCACGGCACACAGAACCCTCAGCATCCACCCCCTGCTCACTGTCCACAGCTGTAAATTCCTCAAACCCATCCCCAGGCAGTGACTGAGGCCAGGCAAGGTCTGGTTCCTGATTTCAAAGCTCTTTCTCATAGGCCTGGTGGCTGCTCCCCAACACTGACATGTGTCACCAGGATATTTTCTGAAAAATCCTCTTTGCCCAGGATTCTTCTCCTGGGAGCTGAAAAGCCTCAGAGAGAAATGAAAACAATAATGATCTGATTGCTTCTCCTTGTTTTGCTGCTTTGGAATGTGGCTTGGACATTGTTTACCAACAGGTGAATGTTTGATTAGTTCCATGTGAATTGTTTTTAATTAATGACCAATTATGGTGAGCCTGTGTCAGGACTCTGAGGAGTCAAGCAGGAGTTTTTATTATTCGTTCTTGTTAAACATTCTGTCTGTGTCATTCTCTTTCTTTAGTGTAGTTTTAGTATAGCATAATATAATATATTATAATATGATATAATATGATATGGTAGGATATAATACGATATGACATTACATTATATAATAAATATAATATAATAAATATAATATAATAATATAATAGTATAGAATAGTATAGAATAGTATAGAATATAATGTATAGAATATAATAGTATACAATGTATAATAATATATAATAGAATATAATAATATATAATAATATATTATATAATAGTATATAATAATATATAATGTAATAGTATATAGTATAGTAACATATAATATGATATTATAATATATAATAATATATAATACCATAAAATAAATCAGCCTTCTGAGAACATGGAGTCAGATTCCTCATCTCTCACCTCATCCTGGAGACCTCACACACACCACGGACCTATTCCATCCCTGGAAGTGCTCAGACCACACGTGGATGTGGCTCTGGGGGACAGGGGACAGTGGTGGGCTCACCAAGGGCGGGTCAGTGGAGGCTCTCAAGGATCTTGGAGGCCTTTTACAACCCAAAAGAGTCTGTGATTCTGTGATTTGTGGGTTGGAGCTGGAAGATCACTCCCCAAATTGAGCTGTCCCTCTGATTACCATGGTGAAGGGGCTGCAGACACCACAGACAGACACACCCAGAGTGCAAATTAAAGAGCATTTAGGGAACCCTGGACTGGATTTGTGCTATTCTGGGAGAAAATACAATTAATATGAAGATCTCCCCATGGAAAACAAGACTTGACACCACAGGGACAGGCAGCAAGCTGCAGACTACTGGGAAGGGAAAGGTCTGCTGGGTTTGACATTCTGTAATCTTTAAATAAAGTGTGATTTAGTCAATGAATAGGAACCCTTACAGCTTTAACATTAAAACCAACCTGACTGCTGGCACTAAATGTAGCTGGGAATAAAGGCAGCAGCAAGAAATTGAAGGAGAATAGCATAGGAAAGTTAATTTTCAGCAAAGCATAAGGAGAGGGACTGTGTGTGTCCATTCATTTTAGGGTTATGAAATTGCAGTTGGTTTGGTTTTTTGGTTTTTTTAAACAAGATTCCAGCAGAAGAGGAGAAATGAAGATAAGTGGCTGACTCAGGCATTCTGAAATTAGCACTGAAGCTCTCTGTTACAGGCTGTCATTACTCTGTGGACTTGCAAAGTGAGAAAAAAATTGAAGTATTAAGTGAAGATGCCATTGAAACACAATGTGCAGTTATAAGGGCTAAGAAGCAGCTTGTTTTTATTGGCCCTTACTCTTTCTTTTTTAATTTTGCTACTCACTTCTTGTTTTACAAGACACTGCTCTCCAGAGAGAGGGAAAAGAGCCCACGACCTACTGACCTCTGTCTGTATTCAGAGTTTGTGTGTTCTGTGCCACATGGATTTATTATAAACTAATAAATAATATCTCAGATTTATATAACACCTTTCTATTCCCAGAGATTCCAAAGCACTTTGTAAACAGCAGGACTTAATTGTCTTCTCACTTTGCTTTTATGCACTTTTGACTTTAGGGGGATTGCTCTTGATTTATACTAAAAATATCCAAGAATTGGGGATCTTCCCTCTGGACCAGAGCTAAGAGGAGCCACAGCAATCTAAGAGGCATAAAAAGCTATTTAAGACACAGAATAAAAATTAAGGATTCTGACTTAACAGAAATGAAAGTGCTGTAGAAAAGCAAATATTCTAAGCCACACCTGGAATTTGGCTGGGAGGTGAGGCTCAGAATGATTTTATCATCAGTGGGCATCCTTGAGCTCATATCTGATGGAGGGAGGGCATTTGGGACAGCCCTGAGCAGCAGTTTGATGCCTGTGGCTGCTCACTGTCCCCTCCTGCTCGTGGGGTTCCACTGCAGGTGTCCCTCGCTGTCTGGGCCTGGGCATTGATCAAATTCCCTTCTGTCAAAAGGCAATTCCCTGGGAAACAGTGTTTGAAACCAACACTACATTTTTGTCATTAACCTGTGAGGTGTGTGTGTTCTAATACATGGAGCAGAGAGATCAATGTCCTATAAAGAGGACAGTACAAATTGCAGATCTGAGAGCAGTGTCCTTGGCTGGCAAAGGAAAGTTTTATTATCAGAACGCTTTAAAAGAGCAGATTTCCATTTTTGCAAAAGCTGATGCTTTAAAAATCTTTGCCAAACCATTCAATCCACAAAGAATTATTCATTAGAAGAGAAATCAGAATACTATGATGTTAAAATATGTTTTACTATTTTGAACTTTCCCTTAAAGTGACTTTTTTGGTCCCACTTGATATTTGAAGTGGTGCGGTGCAAATAGCATTCAACCAAAACCAGGACATGGGGAAAAATCTAATTGCTCTTTCATATTGTTTGAATTTTCAGCCTTCCTAAAAATGGAATATTTTTATTTTGATTAGAAACACTTTTTATTTCCAAGGATTCCAGCTGGTGTCCTTATTATCTCAGTTCTCACACGTGGTGGTTTGGTTTTCTAAAGATGGAAATGTAGACACTGTGGCAGAGATGGCTGACAAAAATCCTTGAAAATGGACAGAGCTGCTCAGGAAAACTGAGGTGGCACCATTGCCATGGGAAGATCCTGCATTCCCTCTCCTGTGCAGGTTTTGAGAGTTGTATTCAGCCATAAGCTCATGAGCAAGACGGAGGAAATCCATATTTTTGCTGTTAGTAATTAAGGACATTAGTGCTTTCAGGGCCACCAGGGCTGTTTTTCAGTCACTGTATAAACAACAGCTCCTGAGCTGGGCTGTGATGAACTAAACTGGGCTCCCCTTGTGTGTCCCCATGGAGAGAGCAGTGACTTCAGCCAGGAGCACCAGCGGGTTTGGCAGGGCCAGAACAGCCCCCAGGCCACCCCTGTGGCTGCAGCATTCCTCAGAGAGCAGAGGCACAACTTCCCCAAGGATTTCTCCTGGGGAGGGCAGTGAGAAGCTCAGAGAAGAGGAGAAAACAATTCTCATTCCCTGCTGCTGTTGTTTGGCACATGTGGAATGTGCTATGGAGATTGTTCACCCACAGTGATTTGTCAATTGGACACAAGTAAAGGTTGTTTTGAGTTCTTGGCCAATTAGGTCAAAGTTGTGTCAAAGTTGTGGCTGTCTCAGAGTTAAGGGGTTTTTTTTAGTGTCTAGTGTAATATTCTTTAATATACTATTCTTTAATATAGTATCTCTTTAGTATGTCTTTAGTATAGTATTAGTGCAATGTAATATAGCTTAATAAAGCATTTGTTCAGCCTTCTGAATCACAGAGCACATCATTCCCTGTGCTGGGGTTGCCCTGTTTCTACTGCAGGTCCCTGGTGCCCAGCTGGGGGGATTCACTCAGGTCAGCAAGGGGTGCCAGAAACTAAAGTTCAAACACTTTGTGTTTGCAGACACAAAGGAGGAGGAATGGTGAGCACCTGACCATCTCCTGAAACTGCACTGAGCCAAGCATGGGCTCAGTCCCGTGGAAAGGTCCCTGGCTAAACCCAAGGACAGGCAGGGGAGGATGTTGGGCTTTGCCTTTGTGCCTGCACAGCTTCCCTGGCTCTGCCCAACCCCATTTTTTGTGAGGCCCCAGGTTCTGAAGCATTTCTGTCCAGGCAGCCACAAGTCCATCAAGGCAACAGAAAAGGTTTGAGAGTGGAGATTGCATCTTCCCCGAGGAAATGAGGAACAATCTGTGAAGTTCACAGTACAATACTGAGAGCCACTGGTGAGGGCAAAGTGCTCTGGCTATTTTAAAAATATACTTGTTTGTTCTAAAGAATGAAGTGGTGCTTTGGAGAGAAATAAAACCAGGATGAGGAAGCAGTAATAAACCAGGGCTGCTGTGCAAGTTGCCTTCCCAGAGGAGCATTTACAAGCCCTGCTGATGTGTGACAGACTCCTTATGGCTCAGTGCTACCAGCCTTTGGAATACAAGTGGCCTTGGGATGGCTGGATGGGAGCTCCAGGCTGGGCTGATTGCATTCAGCCCTCTGGGCAGAGGAGCTGCCTTGGATCTGGCAGGGTCTGTGTCTGTGTCCTCCTCCCTTGCTATTTATTGATCCCCAGGGAGAAGCTCCGTGGAGGGTGGGAAGGGTCATTTCTCACTGCCAGCTCATTAATGGCACAGGGCAAACAGCAAAATGAGCTGAAGAAAGAGGCTTTAATGATTAATTCACACCTGAGATGTGATGGTTCTTCACAAATCAGAGACTAACTCCTGCACCTCTGCACTGCTTTGTGTCAGATGTGTTTGCAGTGTTCCCAGGTGGGTCCTTACAAAGGGCTGCAGCAGCACCTTGGAAACAGACTCAACTTTGAGGTGGTGGTAAATACAATACTTGCTCTCAGAAGGCATTTATTACATGTAAATTCTGCCAAAATTTTTTTCAAGCTCAATAAAGAGTTTGATTTCTTGCTGTCCAGAATGCCAGCATTAAAAAAAAAAAATTAAAAAATCTCAGACACAGCTACATGGAACTGTTGCTTTTTCTGAATGCACCTGTGTTCAGTGATTTTCACACCAAACCTTATTTTTTGTTTGCCTTTTTTTGGTCGTTATTTTTTAATTTTTTTTTTTTTTTTTTTTTTTTTTTTTTTTTTTTTTTTTTTGTTTTGGGATGTTTTTTGCTTGTTCATGGGGTTTTTGTTGGATTTTGTTTGTTTTATTGGTTTTGTTGTTAATTTTTGATTTTTTGGGTTTTTTTTTGTTTGTTTGTTTTTTGTTTGTTTGTTTGTTTGTTTGTTTTTGCAGGAATGAGCCATAATGGAAGGAAGACTCGATGTCCAGAGCCTGCATGAGCAATGCATTCAAACCCCAGGGAGCCCCTGGAGTGGCACCTGCTTCAGGCAGTTCTCTGATGCTCACAGACTATGGGCATGTCCAGGGAGGTCTGGTTCTCCATGAATTGCTGAAGGAGCCTGGGAGACTTAAGCACAATGTTTAAGTGGCAAATGTTGTGTGAGATGACCCTGGGCAGCTCTTGGTGGCCCTCCCAAGCTTTTGGCCAGACCCTCAGACAATAGAGACAACATCCTGGATGGAGTGTGCACAGTTGCTGTTTGCTGACAGTAGCAATCTGCATTCCCATTGCTAAAAATCCACTTCCCCATTATCCCTACAACTGTGGGTTGTTGAAATGCTGGTGTTGCTTTAGCAAATGGGATGTTATGGAACATTGCTTCCAGAGCTGGATTGATCAGCTCAGTCTCTCTCTAGGTGCTCGTTACTGTCGTAGGAGAAAGTCCAGAAATACCCACAAGTGATGCTCTAAGAAGGAAACTTGTTTTTTTCCTTTTTTCTAATTTAGAGCTACCTTGGTGCTCTGCAATTACACCAACACCCAGAGCTGTGGGGATGCTTCTGATTCACTTCTTAGCTGGTCTTTATCCACATTTCCTTTAACAGCTCATTAACTTAGTTATCCTTGGGACACCCCTGCAAAGGGAAACTGAGGCACAGTGAGCCTGAGGGACTTCTCTTAAATTAAATGAGGATTAGGAGAGAGATGGGGATGAGTCTCAAGTCCCAGTGCAGCTCCCCAAGCACTGAGCCTCCCTCCTGTATCATTTTGGGACATCACTGCAGGGTTCCTGATCAACTCCTGACACTTCACAATTCTTCTCCTTCTGCTTGCACAGTGCTCCCCTTGGAAGGGCTTTGGCTGGAATTCAGAGTGGAGATTGTCAGAAGTGACTACCACTTTTTGGTCCTTGGAGTTCACAAAATAAATCCAAGAAGTAGCAAATCTTCCTCTTCCCCCCGAGGACAAAATTTTCCATTTTCCAAAAGTTCCTGTTCATTATCCTTGTTAAAGTCATTAACAGGAACCAGCCTGGGAGTTCACATGTTTTTCATTCCCTCTCTCAGGTGCCCAGGCTGGAGAGGGCGTGGTTGGAACATCCTTCTTACTGCTGCAGTCTAGGGAGATTTAAAACAATTTTTTTCATCCAGTAATTTTGTAGTATAGGAATGATAATGCTCCTACTGAAATAATATTATGAGCATAATTAAAAGAACTCCCAGAAGAGAGTCAGCAGTCTTGGGAAAAAAAAAAATCAACCTCATGCAAACAATAATATGAAAGGACAGGACAGAGGCTTCTGAGTGCTTTCATTTGTGTTGGCTCTGTAGCATTTCTGTAGGATTTGCAAAGAACAGATTCTGTAAAGTGATCCTTCTCCACCTGAATGCCACAAAACTATGCTTTCATAGTTGAGCATTCAACAGAAAATGGAACAAAACATTGAGTTTTGTCTCATTTATCCGTGCACAGGAGCATCACCTCTGCACTGTCCTAAGGAATTGTGGAATATGTAGGGCTAGAAAAGAGCTCTAAGATCCTTGAGTCCAAACCTTAACCTGACACTGCCAGGCCCCCAAATAAACCATGCCCCTAAGGGCCACAGATCCATGTTTTTTGAACACTTCCAGGGTTGGGGATTCCTCCCCTTCCCTGGGCAGTCTGTGTAAGGATTTCTCTGCTCCCCTCTTGCTCTGGGGAAGAAGAGGTGAGTTTTGTGCCTCACCTGGCTGCAGCACCTGGGCATTGCTCTCTGGATCCAGAGGGGAGGTGACCTTCAGCCCTTCTTCTCTGCCTGCCATCAGCTTCTGCTGCTCACTCACTGCTCTATCCCAAAAGCTCTCTGCCTTGGGCTGGAAATGAGTGGGTGGATTCTATTCCTGTCTGTGGGGCAGTTCTCTGCTGTTCCTGGGGCAGTTTGTTCTTTCTCTCTCCCACAGCCCATCCTCCCTCCAGGAGATCTCTGCTGTCCATGGCCACTGAGTGTCCCTGCAGGGCTGATCAAATTCCACCATCCCATGGGGAGATGCTGCACCCAGGGGAGGAGCCAAGCATTCCTCCCTGGATCCAATCTGCCCTGGGAACAGCCCAGCAGCCTTTGCCCACTGCATTCCCAGAGGAGCAGCTTTCTGCTGCCCTGCATTCCCAGAGGGAGAGCAGGCCCATCTCCAGCAGCCCTGGAGCTGCAGAGGAAAACTCCCCCCTTGTGCAGGATCCCTGCTCCAGCAGAACCACAGCTGGCACTGCAGGAGGGCTGAGCCCCCCTGGGATGGGACTGTGCCACCACCCTGAGCCCCCCTGGGATGGGACTGTGCCACCACCCTGAGCCCCCCTGGGATGGGACTGTGCCACCACCCTGAGCCCCCTGGGATGGGACTGTGCCACCACCCTGAGCCCCCTGGGATGGGACTGTGCCACCACCCTGAGCCCGCCTGGGATGGGACTGTGCCACCACCCTGACACACAGGGGCCAGGGCCTGTCTGACTCTGGCAGGGTTGGTTTGTATTACTGCATCTCTATTTTATTTTTATTTTCATCCCTAATAAAGAACTGTTATTCCTACTCCCATATCTTTGCCTGAGAACCCATTAATTTCAAGATTATAAACAATTCAGAGGGAGGGGGTTTGCATTCTCCATTTCAGGGGAGGCTCCTGCCTTCCTTAGCAGACACCTGGCTGTTCAGACCAAGGCACTCACAAATAACACCTGGCTGGCTCTGTGCCCTCCTGAAGGCACAATGTGGGAAAAGCCAGACCAAGATCCTGGGGGTATTTTCATGCACTGAACTTGAAAGCAAAAGTGACTCTGGACTAGGATTTATTATTTTGGTTTGCAGAGTTTCAGATAAACAATCACATTTCAGTCAATCAGCTGGATAAGTCATGAAAGCTGTTTGGGGTTTGGTCCCCTCAGGAAAACCTGTGTGACTTAAACTTTGTGACCAGCAGTTCCCTTGCAGAAATGAAGTTGGCTCCATCTGCATTCAGCTACAGCAAACTGATACAACATAATGGCTCTGCCAATTTATTCATACAGCTGATATTTGCTAATGCTCTTTGATTTATTGGCTTTCTCGCCTCACAGTAAAGCTGTATTTTTATATACTTTATTTCCTCCACAATCCCCAGCATGCACAGTTCCTGCTGGGCCCTCACAAATTAATCTCTGAGATTTTTTCCTTGTGTCTTGAGCGAGCAGAGAGCACCATCCATCTCGGTTTGAAGTTGGTTGTGCTCCAACTTTCTGCTTTTGTTTTTTCTCTTTTAGGCTTTTCTGGTCCCGCAGCACTTTCCAGGGTGGATTTGTGTCTGTTTTGTCTGATTTGTGTCACAGCACACGTGGCTCACATCAGTGTGGAAAGGGAGGATGTGAGACCCCTTTGCATGTCCAGGACTTTCAGGGGATGCTCAGAAAGAATCACAGTTTGACTGGGGTGCTGAGGTTAGGTTTAAATTCAGATGTAATTGCCTCTTTTTGCTTGCACAAAATCAAGGCAATAATAATATGTAGGAAATTTGCCTTGCTCTGCTTTGTTGCTGCTGCTGTTGCTCTTTTCAAGCACTTTGGTTGTGGCACACAAATACAAACACCTCAAACAGGTGATGGGCATTGTGAGCTCCATTCTGGACGTCCCAGGGATGAAGGAAGGGTGCACAGGGACAGCAATGAAAGCTTTAATTTTGTCAACTATGTTTGAAAGCTGGAGTCACAAAATAGTTTAATGGAAGGATTTGGATGCTGGATAATTCTTTCCCCAACCCTTTTAGATGCACTAACTGAAAGAGGGATAATCAAATTTAAGTGACTCTGCTTAATTCACTGGAAACCATATGATCCACCACTGTGACAGCTCTTTACAAGGCTTGGGCCATTATCCCAAACAATCTGGGGCTCCCCGTGTACACAACTGTGTAGAGCAGAGAAACTCAGCAGGACTATCTCCCAAAACTGCTGGAATTTTTATGATTGCTGTATTTTAAACTACTTACAAACTCTCTGTTGATGTGCTCCCAAGTACACCTGTGCTTTAGGATGGAGGTAAGTGTGTTTGAATGCAAATGTGGACAATACAGTACAAATTGCTTTAGTGAAAGGGAAGCTGCCTCTTTGAGAGCATTGAATCCTTGGTACTGCAACTTCCCAGAATCCAGGAGCTGGCTTTCAGCACTTTCAGAGCCAGACACTCACCAAGGAAGGTGCATTCAGTGCATAGAGAACAGTGAAAAAGGAATAGAAATGGGAATAAAGAGGAGATGAAAGGGAAGAGGAGGAGAGAGCAAAGTGAGAGAGAAATAGGATGCTACAAGAACCAGCAGAAGATTGAACTTGGGTTTGGTCACAAAAGAAGAACTACACTGGTGCAGCCTAGATACAGCAGTATTTATACATTTAAAGGAAAAATGAGTATGTCAGGGAATGAGTTTAAGCTGACAATGGTTTGGAATGAAAATCCTGAGGCCCCTCCTGTTCCAAATCTGGGCCTGAGTGGGATGGACAGGACATCCCCAGTGTTCCCAGGCAGGAAGGTCTGTCCCTGCTGCACAGCGACCTGCAGCTGCACTGGGAACCTGACCCTCTTTTGAATCTTTAGTCCAAGTCTGACATGTGAAATGGGAAGAAAAATACTCAAGACTCCCTCCACCCTCTCCTACCAGAAATCCAGAATGAATCCACTTGGCAGTAAGTGCACTGGGATTTCCACAGGAATGGCAGAGAGCCCTGGTATCCTCCCTAGTAATCAGCAATGTTTTTGTCTGACAGCATCACTGTGTAAAGGAGACAGTGAGAGAGGAGCCCTGTGTGCCCTCAGGCCTTGCTGGGGCTCTTTTCCTTTTCCTGAAGCTCTAAAACTTGTGCATCATCCCTCTGACTTCGGTGAAAATGGTGCAAAATTTCACTTTTACTTCGTGGTTTCAAATCCAGTGATCAAATAAAAATAAAAAAAAAAGTGTGAAGAAGAAGAAGTGTGTGACAGAGAAAGAAGGGAGGCACACTGATTCCTGCTCCAGATGTTTTCTTCACCCTGCCATTTGGTTTCTGCTCTTTCTAAGCACCAGGAGTTAATCTTCTCCAGTGAAGTAACAAAACCGAGTGACAGCTGCTGCCAACACCTCTCTGCACAGCCCTGGGGGGAGAAGTCTGCTCACAGGTCTGGAGGGTATCAGTGGTGACATCCTGATTTACTGGTGCTCAGTTACATCTCTGTGAGGGAAAGAGCTGTCTCTGCCAGCTGGGACAGGGAGGCAAAGGCAATCACAAGCTGTGTGGCCTCGTGGTGGGGGTGACATTCTCCTCCACAGCTCCACAGAGCTGCTCTGCAGCAGCAGGAAAGGTTGGATTGCAGCACATGCTGCTGGATCCCTGGCATTCAGGGAAGTGTAAATGACATTGTGAAGTTTCTTCTGTAATGAACTCTCTGTGGGGCCAGGCTGGGATGAAACACTGGGTGGGAGGCTGGTGACAATGACACTGTCATTTGGAGCTGGGTGGTTTCCATGGGGCTCTGCAGGCTGAGCAGAGAACTCCACGGGGTCCCAGTGGTTAAAGTTCAATATTGGGATCAGCAGATTCTTGTGTTGTCTCTCAGCTTCCATGGTGATGTATTTTAAGGACATTTTTGGATTTGTATATCTGTAAAAGCCATCTGCATGAGAGTAATGGAAATGTGTGTGCCTGTCTTACTCATCCTCTTAGGACAGCCTGGAGAAGGAAGAGGCAGAGCTGGGAGTGGGGAACACCTGGTTGCTCCTCACCCTGGCCTTGCTCTGTCCACACAGATCCTTGCCATTTCCTTTCAGGCCCTTTGCTGCCTGGAGGACACAGCTGGGAAACCTGTGGGTCTGAGCTGTGGTGCTGTGGCAGGGAAGCAGAGCAGGCAGGGCAGGAGTGAGAATTGTGGCAGGGAAGCAGAGCAGGCAGGGCAGGAGTGAGAATTGTGGCAGGGAAGCAGAGCAGGCAGGGCAGGAGTGAGAATTCCAGCTCTCTCTCCTCTGTCTGACAGGCACCAGCAGTGCCTGTGCTGTGGGAGCTGCAGCTCTGAGTCTGTGTGCATCCTTTCCTGCAGGGTCAGGAGTCCTGCAGGGAGATAATCTAGGCTGATACCAGTTTTCTGCTCTGCTGGTTTTCCCTGTAACCCATTACCTGGGACTGAGATGGATGCTCTCCCATCAGAGCTTTACATTAAGGCAGATTCCCCATCCAGGCTGAGATTTCTGGGTCTGACCCTCCCTGGTTTCCAGATGTCCCAGGGACATCAGGAGCAGGACAGGGAGTGCAGGAGAAGGGATGAAACTCTGCTGTGTTTCTTTTTTTTTTCTCAGTGTTGTCAATTAAACAGGATTTATGTGTTATTTCTCTGTTCTGTAATTACCCCCTGGGATTTATTTCAGATAGCTGGAGAAAACAATATACCTCCAGAACTTTCTGGCTGCTGGGAAGAGTTATTGCTGCTCCTCCTGATCGTGTAGCAAAATCCAACTCCCTTCATTGCTGGCTTTACCTCAGTGAAGCATGAGAAGGTATCCATTGTGATTTTGTTCCCTTTCAGGAGGGGACATAAGAAATGGCCCTGGACATTCCAGGTGCAGTGATTCTATAGGACAAATGGAATTACAGGTCACAGAGAGTATTATTAAAGCCCCGTGTGTTAGGCTCTGAGAGCTCCCTCCCCTGTGCCTGCACAGTCAGACTTCACAGCAGAGGAGTTGTCATTAGTGATGATTGAAGGCCAATCTGTTGTTTCTGATTAAACATTCACTAATGATGGTCTGATGTTACAGGTTGTTTTTTTGGTTTTTTTTTTATTTTGTGTTCATTTCAAAAGCAAAAAAAGAGATATTTTCTTCTTGTACTTATGCTTTGAAACCTATGATTGACTGGCACTTGAAGAGGATATGTGGTTGCTTGATTTTTTTTTTTTTGAAAGCTGAGGGGTGGGAGAGGGATTTGTTTGCATGTGAAGGAGGGCTTGACAAAAAAAAAAAAAAAAGAGAGAGAAATATTGACATAATTTAGGTAACACACACTGTAAACAAGCTGCTGGGTTTTGCTTACAATAATTTACATCCATTCCTCTGCAGAGCACGGGCTGTGTGTTTCTCCTCATCCAAAACAGAGCCAATCACCCTGACTTGCAGGCTTCCTTGCACATATTTCTGCCAAGTTTGCCCTGAACTTTGGGGCTGATGAAACCCCCATATCAAGTCAAGCTCTGCTGAAGTCACCAAGGGTTTAATCCGAGATAACAAATTGGCTTTGCTTTATTCATGTGTCTCTGTGCTTCCTGCAGCTCAGGCTGGGTTTGCAGGCAGATTCCCTTCCAGCACAGTTGTTTGGATTGCAGGTTAGCTGGAGATCGGGCAGGTCTGCTGCTGGAGAGGGCAACCCAAGGAAACATGCCCAGTGGGAATGTGCAGCTTGTCCTTACACGTGCAGACAAGTGGTTCTGCCTGCAGCCATCCCACCCAGCAGGAGCAGTCCTGGAAAGGATTCCACTGCCACTGCCACTGTCACTGCCACTACCACTGCCACTGTCACTGTCACTGACATTGCCATTGTCACTGTCACTGTCACTGCCACAGCCACTGCCACTGCCACTGTCACTGCAAGCAGAGCCTCCCAGAGAGAGCAGCAGCTCACTGAGATCCCGTGGGTGCTGCTGGGCACTCTCAGGGGTTAAACCTGTTTGCTCAGTGTCAGAACCCAGGACATTGCTCTGGCTGCCCTGGGTGATTCCAGACCCTGGCAGAGGCTCAGAGACCTTGGCACGGAGTCACAGACACCTGTGCCTTCGATTTTAGCCCATGGAAACAATTCCCAACTTTGTGTGAGGAGTTACAAGCCACAAGGGTTTGAGTAGAATGATGGTGAATTTGTCACAGGGTGAAAATGTAGAATTTTGGGGATTTAGAATGGGGGTTCAAGAGGCAAGATGGAGGAATCTGGGCATGTCCTGTCCTTCTTCTTCTTCTTCTTCTTCTTCTTCTTGTCCTCCATCTTCTGCTGTGATGGTGGCACTCTTGGATTGGTTTAGAGCAGAGACAGAGTGTCTGACATAGGTGATAGGTATTGGAAAATCATTGTAAATAAAGTACAGGTGGTTCTTAGTATAAAAAGCCAACAGCACCCCAAGGGCAGGGACTGTGCCACAGCCTGACCTGCTGGACAGATCTCAGCAGGGCAGAGACAGAATGTGATGGATAAGAAAAGATAAACAACCTTGAAAAGCAGAGCTGAGGAATCTCAACTTCTTCAGTCTCGGGGCTGGAAAAAAGAGACTTTCTGATACCTTGGGGTCATCTCAACCACAGAAACCTGAGGGCTCAGGGGCACTCTTAGGCCCTGGGCAGGACACATGGATGGACACATGGATGGACACATGGATTCTTGTAGTCCTTTGGCTGTGCTGGCCCCGAGGTGGGGCTGGCACGTGTCACTGCTGGTCCTGCCTTAGTGATGAGGGAGAGCAGGACAGATTGTGAGGAGCATCCTTGGCAGAGGCAGTAGAACAAATTGCCTCGCTCCTGCCTCTAGACCCAGAGTGCTCCTGCTCAGCAGAACACTTCTGCTGGCAAAGGCAGCCTGCAAGGTGCTGCTGTGCATGGAAAGCCTGCCTTGCTTCTCCAGCCATAAAGGGCACTGCAGCTCATCACTCTTGCCACAGCTCAGGTCTGAAAGATGTGATATAAACCCAAATTATTCTTTTCCTCAGCAGTGGCTTTCTGTAACAATCAGGCCCCAAACAGGTCCTCCCCAAGGGCTGTGTCCCCAGGCAATTTGTCAGGAGTCCCTCAAGGCTGCACTGGCCTTTCCCCATGATGGACATCTCTATTAGCCTTTCTCTTTCTCAGTTATTCTTCCTCTGCTTTTCATAAAATCAAAGGCTGGTTTTGGTTAGAGGGGACCTTAAAGATCATCTTGTTCCTCCATGCCTTCCTGGAAGAGACACCTTGCACCAGACCAGGTTGCTCAGAGCTCCATCCAACCTGGGGCAGTTCCCAGGTTTGCTCTCCTCACAGCTCCATGCCTGTGTGTCCTCCCAGCTTTGGGAAAGGCACCATCATGTCCCAGAGGGCAGAGAGAAATGGAGATGGCAGTGGAGGACAGAGCTTTGCCTCCATCAGTACTTGGCAGGGTTAAAGCAGTGATGGTGGACGAGGTTTTCATTGCAAACTCAGGGGGATGGAGGCCCACAATTTCTGGCTTTGGTATTTGTTTCTATTTATGAGTAGCTCTAAATTAAAGAAGAATTCAACCCTGTGCTGCCTCCAGGAGCTCAATCCTGTGCTGCAAAGGTTACCATTGCTGTTAAAACTCTAGGAGTCAGAGTTGTTGCTGAAGTTTCCTGCTAATTATCTCAGAAGATGATGTTCACATTTATCTGTCATTCTGAATGGGGCTTCATTCAGAAGTTCTTGTAATAAAAAGTGCTGTTTGCTTGTTAAAAATAACTGACTGACTCGAAAGGTACCTGGGAGCAGCCAGAGACAGAACAAACAAATTTTTTTTAGTATTATTTCCACCTGAAAATGAAAGGTCCAAATTAGAGCTCTGGCATGTATCTGTTGAAGTCTTCCTAAACAGTGCACAACTGAAATTACAAACACCACATCTGTGAGATCCTTCTTCTGTCCTCCTGCAGTGTTTGTAATGTTAATGCTTGTTTCTGAAACTGTTTGGGCTGAGCAGCTTCAGGCATTTTTACTTGTTGTTATTTCCCTACAAGTGTCAACGAGGTAATATGTTCTTCTGGTTTTAACACCTTTCTCCCTCTTTTAAATGTATCTATAAGTAACCATAGGGCTTTCTGGGAAAAACAATCATTAGGATTTTCATTTAAACAAATGAAAAACAAACTGGCTGTTTTAAGTTCCCTTTTAAGGCACTGCCTTATTTTTTTTTTCCTAGGTTAACTCTTGAGCTGAATTCAGTAGGGTCAGGAGCTCTCTGCAGTGAAACTGTGCAGAGTAAATGGCAGCAGGATAACAGTATCTCACAGTCCATATTGCAAATCAATGGGGAAACTGACACCCTGAATTGGACTGTTTGCTGAATAACAAATCTGGAATGGATGTCAATGTACTTTCCCCCCTTGG
Source organism: Serinus canaria (assembly GCF_022539315.1). Lineage (NCBI taxonomy): Eukaryota > Metazoa > Chordata > Aves > Passeriformes > Fringillidae > Serinus > Serinus canaria. The sequence continues at coordinate 3,856,657 of NC_066333.1, forward strand.
AAAAAACCTTTCATTTGAGCTGAGGGGAAAGAAAGTATTGTTTCCATCAAAGAATCAGCTGTAGAAAGTAGGTTCCCAAGCCAACAACATTTGTATTTCAATACAAATTAGATATGTAAACAAAAATTGGGCAAAAAAAATTAAAGAATTCCAGAATTCCACTGCAATTGTCACAGATTCATCCAGGAGCTGGGGAGAACGACTCCTCAGGCAGGTCCAGAGAGTGCCTGGAAAAGCTGGTGTCTGGAAACAAGAAACACATCCCTTGGCAGCCTCTTTCTGCATTTCTGTCCTCAGGGTCCATGGGCTGTGAAATATCCCTTCACAGCTTTGACATTTGTTTTACTCCATGAACAGAAACATTCAGGTTTCTGTCTTCACTCCCTGTGTCATTCAAACCCACGGAGAGAAGGGAAAATCTCTGCCTCATGCTGGGTGGCTGAGGAACAGCTGGAAAAGTCATCTGCTGGGGAGGCTCAGGCTGGAGATCAGGAAAGGTTCTTCCCCAGAGGGTTCTGGCACTGCCCAGGCTGCCCAGGGAATGGGCACAGCCCCGAGGCTGCCAGAGCCCCAGGAGCGTTGGGACAGCGCTGCCAGGGATGCCCAGGGTGGGGCTGTTGGGGGGTCTGGGCAGGGCTGGGGCTGGGCTGGGTGATCCTGGGGGTCCCTCCCAGCCCAGGACTGTGATCCCATGGTCTGCCATGCCTGCTTTATGTGCAGTGGAAGGGGGATGGATTTTACTGGGTTTGGTTCTTGTGTGTGTCAAGTAGGCAGTCTGAACTCTGGGCTCTTCATGTCACAGCTGTGTGAGCAGAGCTGGAGCTGAATCCTGGTCAAGGTTGGGGAGAGGGAAGAGAGCAAAGATGTGACATGGACAAGAATGTACAAAGCAGGGAGGGAGGAAGGGGAAGGCAGCAGATCTGGGGGTCTTTGGGAAGCTACAAAGCAGCTCAAAGAGCTGCAGCAGGATCTGAAGGGTCAGAGATGGAGGAGGCTGCACCAGGCATGGGCAGCCAGCAGCTGTAAACCTGGATGTCACCATTGCTTTGGAGTCACATCCACACAATAGTTCTGTGTTTCCAGATGTGTGGTAGCACTCCTCAGAGAGCTCAGACTCAGGGCTCCTTAGGAAAAATGGCAAATGGGAAAAAACTCACACAGCTTTTCCCCTGTGACTTTGGATTCAACCGGGATTTTAGGCAAGCAATCTTTTCTTGCTTCTACATCCTGTAATCTCTTGTTGCTATTTCTCTTCATATCAGATCAACACAGAGAGAAACTGGAGCAAATCTTGTGCAAGATTTCCTCTCTCATATGGCAAATTCCTCTGCTTCATATGTTGGTTGGGTGGTTGATGAAGAACACCAGGAGGAAAAAAAGCAATTACATCCAGCACAGGCACTCACAGCTGGCATCACAGCCATGTGTTCACAGTGATGGTTGCTGTACTGCTGGGAAGCCATAACATTTATGGTTTCCAGCCATGTTAAACCCTTCCCAGTTAAAGCCACAATGTTTTTATCTTCTGAGTTAAATCCCTAGATCTGAGCTTTAAAGTCACCACACACCCTGAGTCTCTCTTGAGGAGTGGGGCAGCTGCACTGTGCATGGCAAGAAAATGTAATTGCAGGGGTTCATGTCAGGCTAGTCTGCTTCAATTATCTCTGCTCCTGGGCAGTTACCACCTTCTCTTGGATCTTTCCAGGTTCCCTGCTTCTGCCACCCACGTTTCCCGTGGACAGCCGGATTTCTCAGCCTCAGCCGTGTGCTGCTCCCACTTGACATGTTGTCAGTGACTGCTCCAGGAGTGAAAATGGCACAGAATCTCTGCAGTGGATTAAATGACTGCTAGCAGGTAACTCCAAATTAGGCTGTGTAGGTAGGCAAAAGGCAAGGCAATGTAACACTTCACTGGTTGCCGTGATGGAGGATTGGCCACGTTCAACAAGGGAGTACAAACACTTAAAAATGTATGGCAGTCTTGAAATCCATCACTCTTCCTCCCCCCTCCGATTTGGGGCATTTCTCAAAGGTTGTTGGTTGTTTAGGCTGGAGATCAGGAAAGGTTCTTCCCCAGAGGGTGCTGGCACTGCCCAGGCTGCCCAGGGAATGGGCACGGCCCCGAGGCTCCAGGAGCGTTGGGACAGCGCTGCCAGGGATGCCCAGGGTGGGGTGGTTGGAGGGTCTGTGCAGGGCCAGGGGCTGCCCATGAAGAACTTTGTGGGTGCCTTCCACCTCAAGATATTCCATGATTGCTTCCTCATCTGCTGTCCCCCCTGCTTTCCTTTCTCCTCTCTCCTGTCTCACCCCAGTGACATGAAGAAGTCAACACTGTCAGTTAAGAAATGGGGTATAAGCCAACATTAAGTAGTTTTTTAAGAATACAGGTGATACTTTGATTTTCTTGTGAATCATGTTGGACACACCTTTGGTATGATTGCAGCACATGGGATCTCTGCTGAGTTTCAGAAGTTCTGCCACTTCCATCAGAAAATGCCCACAGCCCTGAGACTGCCAGGTCTTTCCCAGGGCTGTGTATGGGATCCTATTGCACTGGAAAAGGCCAGACTGCAGATCCCCAGCTTTGATTCTGTCATCACAGAGCCACAGAATGGTTTGGGTGGGGAGGGACCTTTGAGATCATCCATTCCTACCCCTGCCATGGCAGGGACACCTTCCCTTATCCCAGGGTGGTCCAAGCCCTGTCCAGCCTGGCCTTGGGCATCCAGGGATCCAGGGGCAGCCACAGCTGCTCTGGGCACCCTGTGCCAGGGCCTGCCACCCTCAGAGGGAATGATTCCTTCCCAATATCCCATCTAACCCTGCCCTCTGTCAGTTTGAAGGCATTCCCCCTTGTCCTGGCACTCCATCCCACAAGAAAGGTTGGGCAGCCTCTGGCTGCTGCACAAAGCCAGGAAAGGGTGGCTGCCAACCTCCAGGTTTTCTCCTTCATCTCTGCCTGCAGGAGCATATGGATATCTGAACCTTGCACCATTAAATTAGTGCAACCTTTTGGCCTGGGAAGGAGGGATTTGCTCACACAGACCAAGTGAATTATTAATACAATTTGCAGGAGGTAACCTCGCTGGATGGCTCACAGGGCTGCTGCTCTCTCTGTATGTGGGGCTGCAACAGCAAGGTTAATACAGAGCATCCATCATTTCCATTAATAGATGGCTGAGCTGTTTGGATCCCTTGTGTGGTCTGCCTTTAATTATGTTTTAAGGTGGCCTCTGCATATTTCTTTGCAGTGAAAGCTGGGCTGGAGGGTGGCAGTCAGGTCTGTGGACTGACTGATTAAACCTGCCCATCACACCTTCTGTACAGGGATCTTTCCGATGCAAATAATACCTCGTAGCAGGAGAATCAGACAGGAAAATTATGCTGGTCTAGCCTGTATTTGTAAGGAGGCAGATTTCAAATGGATTTTTTTTTTTCCTACTTCCAAAATATATCAGGAGCACAGAGCTGCCTTTTTTGACTCCAATCCTACGTGCACCAAAGATGGACAGAACACTAATGTAGACATTCTTTGTTAATGCCCTGTTAGGGGTCAGGATAGCCCTCAATTCTTCAGTTTAATAATACATTTTATAGAGCATGTTGTGTTTTAAAGGGTGTCTGTTGCCCTAGAATGAAATTACATTCAAAGATCTGTGTTGCTTTTATCTGTCCTCTGGGCATCCCATTGACTTTCCAAGATTTGCACCACCTGCACATGAAACACAAAATATCTGGGATTGACTAGATTGTCACATTTCAGCTCACATCTTTTAGAGCAATATTCACATGCAATAATCCATCCAGAGCATTTCTTTCATATGTACTCTCTGACCAGAAGGAAATGGTTCATGTGAGGCCTGTGTGTGCACAGGTACACAAGAAAAGCAAAAGAAGATCATTAAAGAGCTGTCTAATAAATTCACTTTACATGTATAAACCATATGAATAGTACATAGAGAATAGCAAGAACAGGCCCAGACAGGAGGAGAAAAGAGGGGGAAAGAGCTGGAGGTTAAACTCATATTTCTATTTTCATTGATTCACAGGCTCTTTGTCTCTGCCTCTGCCATGGCCTGTGAGTACAACTGGACCCACTCTGTTTCGGATGATCATGCCAAGGGTGAGCAGTAGTGGAATGGCCTCAGATTTATTCTTGACTCACTTTTTCTGGCAACCAGAGGAGCCAAGACTGTTTGCACTTGTCCTCAGTGCCCAGTTCAGTGTGTGCTCCACTCTGGAGCAGAAGGGCTCTTCCATCCCCCTCTGGAAAGCCAGGAGAGGGGTGAGCATGGAGACATCCTGGGCAGTCCTTCTGTAAGCCAGCAAACCCTGCCTGATATCAGGGGCAGCAGCACATCACTGCTGAGCCCAGCCTGGTGTGCTGAAGGCATCTCCTGGTACAGGTGAGGGAGGGATGTCTGGTGTTATAGGAGCCTCCTCCAGCCAGGTCTGATAAGCTTTTAGAGGTCTGTAACACACCCAAGGCAGCTCAGCTACCTTTGGAAGCATAAAAATCAGCAGGATGGCTTCTGTTGCAGTGTTGGAAACAAAAAGGTTTAATAAAAAGCAAAATAACAAACAGAGAAAAACTGATCCAGGTGCCAGAGAGGTTCTTGCTCCTGGTAAAACACATCACAAAAGCAAATAGTTTTTTTGTTCACTTCTTTTTCTAGTCAATTGCCCAGGTGGGACTTTTTGGCTCCTGTCCAGTTGGCTATCCTTTAAGTTTGAGGTGAAGACCCCTGGGCTTATGAGGTGGCTTTTTACCTAATTGAGGAGAGAAACTTCTGGGCTTCTTTCCTTTCGAGGGGACAAAGGAGATGTTTGTCACTCCATCAGCAAGGGGCACATTCCTACAGTCTGCCTTCACTCTTGTCTCCATCTCTGTCTCCCTATAGATCCATAGAAATAGATCCATAAAAAATGGCCTGTGAGAGAGATACAAGGCTGACAGAAATTTGGTGAGCAGTGCAGAATGCTCTCACCACGTGGTAGACTGAAACCTGCGTGGCAGAGCACTGGGAGCTGCCTGTGCTGGCCTGGCTGTCACCAACACGTTCTATGAAAAATCCTTTCCTTAGGATTTTTTCCTCCTGAGAAGCTGAGAGGCCTCAGGAACAAACTGCAAACAATGATTCTCTGCTGCTGTGGGATGCACCAGGTGGGTCTGGGATTGGTCTCTGTGGTTGTTTCTAATTAATGGCCAATCCCAGCCCAGCTGTCCAGACTGTCTGGGTCAGAGACAAACCTTTGTTATTCATTCCTTTTCTATTCTCAGCCAGCCTTCTGATGAAATCCTTTCTTCTGTTCTTTTAGTATAGCTTTAATGTATTATATACCATAAAACAGTAAACCAAGCCTTCTGATACATGGAGTCAACTTTCTCATCTCTCTCCTCATCCTGGGACCCCTGTGAACATTGTCACACCTGGCTGGAGCTGAGGCTGTCACCTGGCCTGTTCCACCTGCTGCAGCTCAGGGTGTCACCGAGCCTGAGTCAGCCTGTTTGCAGAGGATGTGTCTAATCCACTGCTCTGCTCATCCCAGCTACTCCCACACCACTGGATAATATCCAACCTCAAGTGAGCCCAGGCTGCTGAGGGGTCATTAAAATTCCTCCTCAGTCGTGATCATTAAACAAAGCATACAAGAGGCAGGCTCCATACCTGGGGAAAGTGGCACGTTAATGGAGATGCACCCAGCATAATTGCTGTCATCCATCACCCCCAGCCTGCTGCTATTGACAAAGTGCAGCTAAATATTTAAATAAGCCATTTTTCTTCAGAAGCCAAAGGATTAGATGCAGCCAAATTTCTCAGTCTAGTCAGCAAACGATACAAATCCAAGGATTAAATGGGATTTGCTGGAGTGAATGAGAGCTGCTTCTGCATTATGCTTTATGAAAAAATATTCTTTGCTGCCAAGACTGTTGCTTGGGGCAAGAAGGGGAGGACAGACAATTCTCCTTCCTACTGGAAGCAAGAAAAATAGAATTAGTTTCTCTTTACTTGACACTCTTGATTTACTTTGACTGTGTAGTTGAAGGAAAATGTGGCTTTCCCAAGCTCCATTAGACACCTACACTTCTTCTAAAAAGCAAAACACAGGAAATGAAGATGTAGGTGCTGCAAGGCTCTGTGCATCTGTTTTGCTTCAGGATCAGCTCCCTGGAAGGCTTGCCAGGTTGTTCTCAGTAAAACAAAAGAGGAATGCTTGCTGAAGTAATTTTTACTGGAATACATATTGGTATGCTGCAGTTTTCCCACACCTGGAGACAGGTACAGTGAATTTATTGGGTGAGATAGGGGGTCTTCATCGAAGCACTACAGGTACTTGTAGAGGGAGGCAGGAAGGATTTACAAACACAAAAAGAAATAGTTGCTGGGGCTGGTTGGGAATTTTTTAAAACAAAATTCCATTTCATTTGGAATGGAATTCTCAGTTCATGAAAAGGGAATGAAGTTATTCACAGGAAAAATTGTTATTGATTTTTTTTTTAATAATCCAAGTGTAAATTTCTAGTCCTTGGTTATTGTTTTTTTTCCAGGATAAAATATCTTGGTTCTATTCATTTGTCCTTAATAATAATGTGGTTAAAAAAGCAAAACAAACCAGCAGAACAGAGTGAACTGAGCTGATTCAAATTAAATTGAACTGAAATATTTGAAAACACCCAAACCACAAAGGGCAAAAATCTTGAGTTTTCAAAACTGATGTGAGTTATAAGCTTTATATTGATTTTAATGCCAATATCTCCCATCATTCTTCATGGGATAGGAAAAAATCAGTTCTTGGCCTTTCTTAGTGGTCAGCTCAGTTTGGCAGCTCACAGGAGTGATTTGTGGTGTATTTTTAATGGAGGTGTGAAATCCTTTTAAATCTTTCTTTTTCTCATGGCTGCATGTTGGTGAGGGGAGGAAGAAGAGATCTCTTTGCAATGATGGCAGAAATGTTTGCCTGTCTTGGCATTTTTCAGGAAATGCCTCAGATTTGTTGGTCTGACTGATTTGGAAACCATGGAAAAGTTCTGTCCGTTCACTTCAGGCAAGGTGTGAATCTCAAGGAGAATTGGGATAAATGAGTTGTCCAGAGCTATTCAGTCTGTGCAAAACTTGGGAAGACTTTTTCTCCCAGCAGGTTATTTCTCTTTACATATCCACAATAATTTCTTGCAGGATCTGTACTCAGATAACATCTGAGCAGAACCCTGCTCAAGATAAAAATATGACTTCTCTCCCTGGTACATCTGTCCAAGGATTGCATGTGCTAGCCTTGTCAGATCAAATGTGACAAACTTTTCCCCCTTGAATCCATCAATGTCAGGAATCTGAGCCTCATGCCCATCTCTGGGGAAAGACAGCAGCATTTATAAATCATGGGGAAAAAATTAAAATAGTCAGATAAATATTCCTCAGCTCAGGCTTGCAAGGAACTACAGAGTGAATATTTTTCCTTAAATTATGAGAAATAAAACTGCTCTACCCTTACATCCTAGAGAGAGGGTTTGGTGGAAATTAAGTAGATTATTCTTTATAGCTTTATTGAAATTCTACTAAGATGTCTAAAAACCCACAAGCCTGTTGCTTTGCAAGTGAATTCAGTGTTTCATCTTTGTGAACTGATAGTGATACATAAATGTCAGCTTTATTGAACATGTCTCCACTGTCTGGCTATCCAAACAGTATTAATTAACTCCCTAAGTCCTGCTCCAGCATGCATTTGAACTCATTTAAAAACTTGCTTTAAAGCAGTTGCTGCAGAAGTGCAGGCTAGAAATATGGTGCACATTTTTAGTAGAGAGTAATTAAGCACTGAAATAAATTACCCAGCAGCAAGGTGGATTCTCCATCATTTGAAGGCCTGAGCTCGAGGCTGATTGTCTTTGTGAAAGATGTGTGCTACCAACAGGAGCTGTAGGCTCGGGGCTGTGAGATCATCTTTGTGTATTTACAGCTCTGTTGAGCAGGGTTTGTAGGAGACTTATCCCTGTTCTGCACCCAGCTGCAGGAATTCCTGGTGGGACACAGCTCTGCTGCCAGCTGGGAGCAGGACCCCGTATTTTACCTGTTCTCTGGAAGATTCTGGAAGGAATCCTTCCCTGTGAGGGTGGGCAGGCCCTGGCACAGGGTGCCCAGAGCAGCTGTGGCTGCCCCTGGATCCCTGGCAGTGCCCAAGGCCAGGTTGGACAGGGCTGGGAGCAGCCTGGGACAGTGGGAGGTGTCCCTGCCATGGCAGGGATGGCACTGGGTGAGTTTCGAGGTCCCTTCCACCCAAACCCTCCTGTGGTTCAGTGTTACCCACAGTAAAACCAGCTGACCAGAGTATGAGCTTGCTTTGCTCCCTGAATTTCTCATCTGAGCTGAGCAGAACACAAAAAATCTGTTGGATGTCACCAAAATGGAAAATGCTTCAGAAATACCTTAAGCAGATTTTTTTATTCTTATGCTTATTTTGACTGAAGGAAGTCTGGCAAACCTTGATGGAGGTTAGCCTGGAAAAGCTGTGAATTGGCAAAAATAAAGCTTCTTTGGATTTCATCTCCAGCAAGCAACAGGATCTCACATTCAAATGTGGAAAGGAATCAGAAACCCTCTCTCAAAGTCTGGTTGCTGCTGCCCTTTTTCCGTGCACCTGGGTGAACAGACCATGTCCACATGGTGAGAGGAAGGGAACAGGTAAAACACACAGCCAGATCAGCAGTAAAGGAGGGGTGTGGGGCCACTTCCAGGTGCTGAGCCTCACCTGCAGACAGCAGGAACATCCCAGAGCCATGTGTGGAGAGCAGGAGGCAGCTCCTGTGATCCCTGTGGCAGCTCTGTGCCACATAAACCTCCCTCAGCCTCCCCGAGAGCTGGCAGATAATGTGATTAAACAATAAACAGTTTGTCACAGTAATGAATCCTGGCATCCCTCTTTCTGATATGATTAAATCATTGTGGAGACAAATTCTGCATTTCTGACACCAGGTCGCTGCACAAGTAGCAGGCTGGGTTTTGTTCTTTGTTTATTTTTATTTAAATCCTGATTGAAGCAAGGTGCTACCACCAGTAATGAGGGCACTCTGGATTATTTCCTCCCTTGTAAATGGCAGGGAGCTTTTTTATTTTTCCAGCTGTGGATGTTCACAAGTCCCTGCCTGGCACAGTGGGGCTGGTTTCTTTCTCCAAGAGGACACTCACCCTGCATGCACAGACACATGGAACTGTGTTCTGCCCATCCCCTTGGCATTCCTTGGCTCCACTCCCCAGTGGAGCTGCACTGGATGATGCCATAAGGCACACAGAGAGCTGTTAAGGGGCCATATAATTATTGTCATTGATGAAAAGTCCCTTTCACAGCAGTTCTGCTCTTGCAGGTGAAAGAAGGCTCTGCAAACACACCATCAGCCATTCACAATTAACTTGGTTATGGATGGCATCCCATAAATATTTAAAAAACACTGAAGGAGAAGTAATAAATGGTTGATTTGTTTTCTTGACTGCAGCTGCTGCAGGCTCGCTCTCTTTGTGTATAATTCTTTATTCCATATAGCACCAATGGATATATCTTCCCTTGCCTCCCCCTCCTTTTAAACTTTTATCATCTCCTGAAACCTGTTTCGAGGTTGTTTCTGGCCACTGCACTTGGCTGGAGGATCTGGGGTGATAAAGAGAGAGTCTTGGCTCTGCCATCCATGGAATGCACTGCCATTAACTGCAGCTCACAAGCACACTCACCCCTTCTCCAGATACCTTGTACAGCCAAAGTTATCTGCACTCTCCTGTCTCATCTGGGGCTTCCTTTCATTCATCATTAACATCTGCAAATACAAATTGCACTCAGGTGCAATTCCCGGGAGCTCGAGAGCCAACAAATGAATTTTGTAATAAATTGGTCTCTTCTTTCTCTTTGGTAGCCACTGTAGTAATTCGTAAGGCACAGTTTGGCTATAGGTTTGGAAAGAGGGGGGGGAAAAAAGTGTGATCAACAAGAAGTTGTAACTTTTGTGCTGTTAAATCATCATGCAATGCTGCTGCACGGCTTAAAAATAACTGTCCTTGCTCCACGTCCTTTTTCACTTCCAGCAATACTTTTAGACTCTTCTAATCACTCAGTTTGCTTTCCTCTGGGCTGGCAGGGGCATCAGCTATTGTAAAAAATAGTCCATCCAGTGGAATATATCTCCTCTGAAGGACAAGATTATTCTTCATTTCTCTTAAGAAAAAACAAAAACTCAGAAGAAGGGAAATTTTTGCTAAAGTTCCCTTCAGCCTTGCTGTGTGTGTGTTTGCATTGGTTTGTGGTGCACTTTCCCCTTCCTCCAGCCCTTGGGGCATTGAGGGCTCCTCACCTTTCAGTTAAAAAGGGCAGATCAATAATAGCCATAAGCTCTCTCACCTTTCTAGTGCTTTCCATGGAGAAGCTTTCCCTAATATCCAATCTAAACTTCTGGTGCAACTCGAGGCCATTCTTTCTTGTTACTTGCAGAAGGGGCTGACCCCCTCCTGTCAGAGCTCTGTAATTTCTCCCCTGAGCCTCCTTTTCCCCAGGCTGAGCCCCCTCCAGCTCCCTCAGCTGCTCCTCACCCACCTTGTGCTCCAGACCTTCCCCAGCTCCATTCCTTCCTCTGGACATGCTCTGGACCCTCTTGCAGTGAGGAGCCCAAAACCAAAGGCAGGATTTGAGGTGTCCCTTCAGCAGTGCAGTGTGCAGGGGCACAGGCACAGCACCTGGAGTCAAACACAGTCAGCTGCTGCACCTGGGAAGGAAAATGCTGATGGAGCCACAGAATGGGAGATCCTGTCTGGGAAGGTGATGGCTCTGGGGTCATGGTGGGGCAGCACCTCAAAGGGAGTTCTGAGCTCTGCAGCACAGGGACAGCCCTGTGCACATGGAAAGAATCAAGTGGAATCAGAGGAGTTAACTCATCTCTGTCCTGAGGACTGAGTGATGGCTGCTGCAGAGCTCACCCACTTCTGCCACTGACTCCTCAGGAGTGACTGGAAAGTGTTACACAGACCTCAGGGGAAGGCTAGGAAAATGATCCAGGGCGTGGGAAATGAGTTACACGGCCTGAAGCACCAAGAACTCTATTCATTATCCTATTAAAAGATGGAGAGATTTTTATCGTCAGTTTTAAGAGTATCTACATGGAGAAGAGTCTTGAGAGTAAAGAGCCTTTTGACCCTGCAAAATAGAGCCTAACAAGAGGGCTGGAAAATGAGTGTGGAGAAAGTCAGCCTTGAAATGCAGCAGCATTTCCCAGCAGAAAATCACCGAGCAGAGCTGGCGGTGGGCTTGCAAGCAGATTGTGTATAATGAGATTTGGTATCTTAAAAGAAAAGGATTCCCATCCAATTTCAGTGAGAACCTCTCCTCCTTGTGCTGGCAGCAGCCAAGACTGCTGGGGTGCTCGTGCTGCTGTCAGAGCCTCGGAGGCACAGCCCCACAGCACCAACCCTTCTCTGCTCCTTCTGGGCTAAACTCACAGTCTGTCCTCCCCAGGGCAAGGAGCAGCCTGCTGGAGAACTGTCACAGGCACCAAGGGACCAGGACATCTGACCTCTGCCTTCTTGCCTTTATTTGATGTTTTTTAAACTTTAATTGAGCAGCAATCCTGGGCGGTTTAAACAAATTTTGAGCCTTTCCTTATGCAGGCACAGCAGCCAGGGAGAAGAAACAGAAAACCATGTTCCTCTTTGGAGAGCATCTTCTCTCCCCCCTACAGAAGTGCAGGTGTGAATGGAGGCCCCAGGATTTAACCATTTCCCTGGAAGGGGCTTTGTAAATAGCACTGGCAGGTAGAAGATGATGGATGTGAGTCCTTATCCACAAACCCTCAATGCAAAGTGGAAGCACCACATACTGACCTGCAGAAGGGAAACCAGGAAAAGGGGGACAAGACAGGTCTTTATTTAGATTCAGTTCTTTGTTCTTTTCCCTTTTTTCCCACCATTTCACTTGCCCAACAGCTTAGATCTAAACAAACTATCAATGCACCCCACCGTGTTACACCAGGGACACATTTGACCCATTTATTTTTAAGTGCTCCCGCTCTCTTTTTGGTATCTGCTCCAGTGTGAGCTATTAAAAAAAGCATCTTCATTAAAGCAAAAGGTATTAGAGAAGGTGCCTGTGTGTAAAAGAACTAGTTGGGAGCTAATGGGATCTTTCAGGAGACTTGACTGTACCAGTGATAATTGAAACAAAGAGACCTCGGTGATCTAAACTAATTCAGAGGAGCTGTATTCCTGTTTTTTATTGCACAGGCAGTAGTTCAGCACTCTGCAGCTCCCCACTGGCATGCAGAGACACTTACAGCTGCTCTCCTCCCCTGATCCCAGCACTCTCTGGAGCTAATGGGGGGCTCCCAAGGCCTGATGGAGTGCTCCAGGGCTGTGACTGCACCAGCCAAAGGACTCACCATCTGCCTGGGGAATTTCACCTCTATTCAGACTCAGTTCAGCCCCAGCTCCCAAGGTGAAATTCCATTTAGGTCGGTGCATTCTGCACTACCAATTACAGAGATGGGGTGGAGGCTCTGTGCTCTCTCTGCTGGGCTGGTGGCTGCTGGGTGCAGCCAGGCACGCTCTGCCTTCACCCCTGCTGGGGTGACCCCATTGCAGCAGGGCAGAGGAAATTGAGATCCAAATGGGGAAAACTTTGCTGCAAATAAAAATAAATGAAAACACAAGGAAAAGCAAGGACTTCTTGCGCTGATTTTCTCTGCTGCTGCTCTCACCAGAACAAGGAGGAGTATAATGTAAGATTTTCTAACCCCTATCAGCACAGAAAATTCCATTATTTTTCAAGTTTTTTTATTCTTAGAAAACTCCTTATGTGTGTATTTACAGCTGTTTCTCTGATGCACTTTTGGCAGATTGCATTGGAGAAAACTCCATTTTAATGTGGGGCCAAGGGAAACCTCCCACCTTGTGCTGTGTTGGAGACTGAATTTCCCCAGCCCTCATCCTCCCCTGGGTCCATTTGCTGCTCCCAGGGAGCCGGGACTGGATTTTGTATGGAATCAGGGGCTGGGTGTTTTATAGAATCAGGGACTGAGTATTGTATAGAATCCATCAGGAGCTGGGTAATATATAGAATCAGGGGCTGGGTATTTCATGGAATCAGGGACTGGGTATTGTATAGAATCAGGAGCTGGGTATTTTATGGAATCAGGGACTGGGTATTGTATAGAATCAGGGGTTGGGTATTGTATGGAATCAGGGACTGGGTATTGTATAGAATCAGGAGCTGGGTATTGTATAGACTCAGGGAATGAATGTTGTATAGAATCAGGAGCTGGGCATTCTATAGAATCAGGAGCTGGGTATTGTATAGAATCAGGGAGTGAATATTGTATAGAATCAGGGAGTGAATATTGTATAGAATCAGGAGCTGTGCATTCTATAGCATCAGGGGTTGGGTATTGTAGAGAATCAGGGGTTGGGTATTTTATGGAATCAGGGAGTGAATATTGTATAGAATCAGGAGCTGGGCATTCTATAGAATCAGGACCTGGGTATTTTATGGAATCAGGGAGTGAATATTGTATAGAATCAGGAGTTGGATATTATATAGAATCAGGGGTTGGGCATTCTATAGAATCAGGAGCTGGGTATTGTATAGAATCAGGGGTTGGGTATTTTATAGACTATAGGAATGAATGTTGTATAGAATCAGGGGTTGGGTATTCTATAGAATCAGGGGCTGGGTATTGTATAGAGTTTTGGGTCTGTTGGTACCACCTACATCTCGGGTGCAACATGCCTGCTACAAACCCAAACCCTTGGTGGAGGTTTTAGCTCCTTTCAGGTCTGGTGCAGCTGCTGTGAGCAAGGAAAGCCATCTCTGACCTTTTGAAACCATGACTTCCATCACTCATGTCTCACTAATTGCTGCTGCAGTTCGTGGCCCTGCGTGGAAGGGAGGGCGGGATGAAACTGCCCTCGTGAAATGTAAATTATTTTAATTACAGGCAACAAGCAATTAATGGCAAACACAGTGGTGGGGGGGGGGGGGGAATACTAGATGGCTTTTTTTTAGCTGCATCTATAAAATTCACATTTTGGCTGTGCAAAAGCTGGGTGTGCTCCTGGGGGGGTTACTGAGGGTCTGTAGGCTCTGGAGCCCACACTGGTGCACTCCTGCTGCAGTGAGGACTGTCCCCTCAGAGAACAGGCAGGCCTGCAGGTTTTGACAGATATAAGTAGCTAAACACTAAAAATGCAATGTAATATTTATAGAACTATAGAATCATAAATAGTTTGTATTGAAAGGCACCATTAAAAGTCATTTAGTCCATTGAGCTGTTTAGTTTCTTGGTGTTTAGTTTCTCTTTTTTATTCTTTTTCTTTTGTATTTGGTAGATGAGTATCAATATCAAATATTTTTCTGCTCAGGTGCTGCAGCCAAGTAATAAACTTCCCTGCAGGCTCAAGATAATCTGCCTTCACACCACTGGTACCTTCTTTTTCCAATAAAGCCTTTCCTCTGTAACAAGGTTCATCAGGAAAGGTACAAGAAGTAACCTAAAGCCCTGGCTTGTAGTTCATTCCTGTTAGACAAAGGTTTTAAGCACGTTTCTTTGCTGAAAGCCAAAGATCTGCATCAGTCTTGGCTGAATAGGGATTGATTTAAACTTGTCCTTAAATACCTTGTGGAAGGAGGCTCATACACAGAAATACCCAGCTGGAATTTCTCTTCATTTGTACTGATATGAATGAGGCACAAATTCCCTGAAACTGGTGCTGCATGTGGGAGAAGAATCAGGTCCTGGACATTTTAATTTCAATTGTCTTACAATACTAAGATACATTTGTAGGACACTTAAACCATCAGCCATAGCTGTGCTGCAAAATTCAACCCCTGAGCTGCCAGCAGCATGGCCCTGTTCCATTATCCCACACCTCCTTCCCAACAAGAAGCATTTAAATGTTCATTCCATCAAGCTATCAAGCTGGCTGAGCATCCTTCAGAGCTTTCTAACACACAATGGTGTGGCCATCACTTTGTGTCTAATGTTTCATTAAAATGCCATCTATCCCCTCCACCTGCTTGGCTTCCCATCTTCTTTAATGAAAGGTTGCAGGAGTTTCACTTCCAAATGGTTCCTTTACCAATGACAAAAAAATAAGGAGGTAAGATCCTATTGTGAAATGCTCTGGGAGGGAATTTGGCATCCTATTCTCAAAAGCAGTACCTCAAAAGCAGGAACATAATGAATGTATTACCCACCACAGTAGCCCTCACACCTCATTTCTGCAGTTGGACATGACATTTGTGTTTGTGTTTACCATTTCTCGTGTCTCCCATGGAAGGTGCTGGGGTTTGGCAGGTCACAACAGACACAGCAAGCCCCTGGCCTGGGTGACTTTCCTCCCAGGTATTAATTAATACATCAGAAATATGTGGATGTGTAGGAATTGGTACAAACAGCTTCCTGAGTAGCACACACAGAGCTCTGGTTTGTTCCTCCTCCTGCCTCTCTGCCCAGTAATGTTGTCCTGTGTATTCAAAGAGAATTTCTCATGGGCAATTACCTCTCCATGCTGTGCTTCCTGCTGCTTTCAGGAGCAAGCTGAACTCTGCTTTCTGAAAAATAGGCTTGTGGGAGATTCATTTTTATCCCCCCAATCATTTCTGATCCCTGCCTCCCTTTCTTTGGCTTGGAAAGGCTACACTCATTTATACTCCAACTTTTTCTAGTTGAATTTTGTAGCACCTGACTTTGCACATCTCTAATAAGTGGGCAGACATCTGAAAAGCCACTCACCATTGCTGTGGGTTCATTGACATTTGGAAAATGGGCTTCTTTTATCATCTTCTCCAAAATGCCTTCCCCTGCAAACATCATACTTAGAATGATTTATTAGCCTTTCTGGAGATTTCTGGGGTTTAATGCCTGCTGGGGAATTTTCCAGGAGATTGCAAGGTTGTGGGAAACTTGCACAGGGATATATGTACACTGCAGGTGCATATATGTGTGTGTGTTTAGCACCACATCTGGCTAGCAGCAGGAGGAAAAACCTTTTCTTAAGGTCTGCAAAGAGGAACTGATTTGAGAATAAATGTTTTCCCATCTCTGTCAACACTTGGGGCTGACTTTTTAGATTCAAGTGTGACTGAAGCTCTCATAGCCTTTGTGCTGAATGCAGGCACCCAGTGATCTCAACAGGCTTCCCAAGAGGGAGTGCAGCTCTTCTTGACATACAGGAGCTCTGACTCCTCACCAGTGGAGTCTGGGTCTGAAATACTCGTTCTTTTAGCCAGCAAGGAGCAAACTGTTGACTCTGAGCTAAGGAGATGGCTGTTGAAAATTCACATGCTTATCCATCAATGTTGGAAATATAAAAACAGTGACTCCCATATGTCTGTCCAGATTTCCTCCCCATTTCCCAGATGGAAATGCAGATGCTGTGTTGTGCTTCCAGAGTCAGCCCACTGAATCCAAAAAAGGCATATTTTGGGCCTCTGCAAAGCCAAATACCTCTGAAAGTGTAGGTGTGTGCTCCCACAAGACACCCAGTGCCTGTTTGTCCATACTGAGAGTATCAGTGTCTGAGAAGCTGGGCAAGTGTCCAAAAGAGCAGGAAGGAAGCCAACAACATGGGAAAAATGTAATTTGAGAGCAAAGGATGAAATGTGGCACACGAGGCCAAGAGAGGGCGTTTTGGTGAGCTTCTAGTACAATATTTACCTTTGTGATAAAGGAAAGGGCAGGTTGAACAGTTCCCTGCACGACTCGTGCTGCTGGGGTGACACAAAGAGGCAGAGTGTGATGGTGCAGCTTCTCAAAAGCTTTCTCAGCTCTCCAGAACCACAGCAGCACCCCCTGCACCACCCCTGTGAATACTGTCTTTAACCTTAATAGGATTGCCAAAGACTTGAAGCTGGCTGGCAGTCCTCTTCTTGAATCCTTGTGGAGATAATCAGGCTGATGTGCTAATCACATTTGTGCTGTGTTTAAAAATAGAGGGATAAAGTCTGGAAAGTGCTGAGCAGCACGATTCACCTGCAGCTTGTTTACAAGGGAAACAGAAAGGGGAGAGGTGGTGGGCAGCATAGCAAGGGGAGATGTCCAGGTGCTTTGCATTGGAATTAGAAAATCAGCTGAACTCTGATTATTCTCCTCACTGAGATTCCTTTGACGTGCAGGGGAGAAAAGTTGTCTCAGCTGGATCCTATCTGAGGATAAAGCCCCAGACTGATCCTTGCTCAGCCCTGAGAGCAGGCTGTGATCTGTGGGATTTATGCTGCACATGATCAGCTGGGAAACAGAGGGGAAGTTTATTGCAGAGTGAATTGCTAAAGATGACATGTACATTGTCAGCTTGGGTGTTCTTAATTTATAGAAACCCTGAGAGCCATTACTCAGTTCCACCTGTGCAGCTCTCCCTGCCAAATCCTACTGTATTTATAGGAATAAATAAAAAGGAAGAACTGGTTAAAGACATGTAAAATGCTCAGGTTTGAGTGTCTGACAGTTTTTTTTTTCCTTGATGAGAGCTCTTGCACCACAAACTAGCTGAGGTAGAGGTGTGCAGAATGAATTAATTCTCCAGCTTTCCTCCTTTCAGAAAGTCTCTTGGGTGTAATATAAACCACTCTCCCCAGTCACATAATTGGGTGCAAAAGTGGAAGGAAAAAGGCAATACACCTAAAATTTCCTAGAACTGTTGGTGCATGTCACATCCTAAAATAATCAGCCTTGATCTCAGTGTGTGCCTGCTCACGGGGGGGTCAAATCTGTTATTCTGACTCCCAGGTGCATTTGGAGCTGCTCAGGGAATAAATGGGCAGCAGATCCCTTTGTGCTGCCCTGCTCTGGAGCACACACAGAGGAGAAAAGGCTCTGGCTCTCCCTGGTGCACTGTGGTGTCCCTCAGCCTCCTGTCTGGGACTGCTGAGCTGGACATGAGGGCAGTGCCCAGGAAAGGGAGGATGTCAGGACAAATCCACAGTGTTCCAATGCCCCCAGCTCGAGCCAGAGGAGCTCCAGAGCCAGGAGCTGCCCTCGGTGAGCAGGCACTGTCCCTGTGAGTTTGGGATGTCTCTGCTGATGAAATCATTCTCTGGCTCTCACATCACCTCCCATTGCTCTGTAACACTCCTGACACCCCGAACATGTTCCCTTTCTGCCCTGCATGGGCAGCCCTGCTGCAGGAATGGCAATGCAAATGTCTCCCTGGTAGTTTTGTCACACCACATCTGATCACATTTATCTGGTGACATGCACACACTCCACCACTTCTGCCCTGAGGCTTCAAAGCCAAACTCTGCTCTCCTCGTTCAAGAAACCCAGCAGGAAGCTGTCCAGAGTGCTTGTGTGTTAAGTGACCTGTTTTATTCAGGTTTATGGGCTGGCTGAGCTTTGTGGTACAAAAGCACTGGTGGCAGTGAAAAAAAACCACTGTCTAGTGGTGTGCAGGGAATGGATTTGGGAATCAGCCTTAGCCACAGCCTTGCATAAATCACTTTGTGGCTCTGTGCCTTGCTTTGATAAACTTTCCCTATAGGTTTAGTTAGTTAATTAATCTGTTTGCCACGTCCTTTGAGATGAGGTGTGCTCAGATAATGCCAAGAGAACAGCAGGAGTCACTTTTTAGAGAAAGGGCATCAGCAGCCTTTTCTCAAACCTGAGTTTCCTAATTCCAGGTGTAATACATGGATTTCCTGAGAGAACAGGGGAGGTTTTGGGTGGCATCAGTTCCACAGGCTGAGCACTGCTGCATTTGTTGATGTGATTGCCTTGCTCAATTTCCTTCCCTTTTCAACAGAGAGATCCCTCAAAGGCTTTTTTTGAAGCACAGAGCTGCTCCAGACCTTGGGAGATGAAAGCCAGGCTGAGCCATGTTCTGAGGAGGAGCTATCAGAGTTCCACTGCCAGCTTCTCCTCCTGACATCAAACCTCATCTATTCTCATTTGCCATGGCCTTCATATTTCACAGGGTGATTAATTCCACTTCCTCTCACCTCCTGAGACCTTCTAGTAGTTTGCTTCTCCTCTCTTTGCAGGTTATGTGCTGTTGGAGGAGTAGGTGAAAGTCCATTGTGCCAGGAGGCTGCTGGCAAGGTCCAGCTTCATTCAACCACTGGCCCCCATCTAAAAAGCTGTAAAGTGAAATCAGGAGAAATCAGACATCCTCAAGGTAAGCAGAAAAACCAGTTTGGCTCCCTGTGATATGGGCAACCAACTCCAGCTCTTTTGGAAGTGCAGAAAAAAAAAGGTAAAAATCATTCTCTGCTCAGAAGTGAGGTTTTTTCTTCTTTCAGATGGTGGATTTAGCTCTGAATGTTCTCTGCAATGTGAGCCCAAGTTCCAGGACCCTGAGCAAGCCCAGCAGCTGGAGCTGATATGAGCAAGGCTTTAGCTGAGCTCTCACCCTTTGCTGCTGTATTGAACCCAGTGAGGCAGAGGTGATGCTGGAGAGCAGCACTGCCCTCCACACTGCAGCCACTGCAAGGCAAAACTGAGCATTACAGCTGCTCAGCCCTATGCATCTTTATTTCCAGAGCATTTTATGTAAAAAATTAAACATTCCCAGCTGTTGGTGGGTGAATTTGTAGCAATTCCTCATCTGGCATAATAGCCCTGAAGGACCAGTAAAACTTTTATCTGTTCCCCTCAGTGACGTTACCAGGCTTCCACAGATCTGAGCAAGGGCAAGGAAGGGAATGTTGTAATCAGGGGCTTATTGACTGTCTAAAAAAATAAATAAAAGGGTTTGTGCAGTGGGAGTGCATCCTTCTTGTCAGACATTAGATGAGTCAGGCTGACACTGAGCTTGGGACTCTGTGTCCCTCAGGAGCCTTGGGGCTGCAGAGAAGTTGGCTCCAGGAGCACATCCCAGGATTTCCTGAGCTGTGGCAGAGGGTGGAAGGGATGGTTTGGGGGGGTCAAACAGGGTGACAGCCCTGGAGGAGAGTGAGGCTGTGTGGCTGAGAGGCCCCAGGGAAGCAGGGGGCACCTTCTGCTCCCCTTTCCATCCTCAGGTGTGGGTGGCTCTGGGGTCTGAGCTGGGCAGGGAACACAGACAGTCTGCACATTCCCACCTCAGCCTGCCCTGACAGGTGCTGCCTGCAGCCAAACACCTCCAGTAACTCCACCAACCCCCAGGTGCCCCAGGGAGAAGCTCATTTGTGGTTCTCAGAGCTGTTCTGTGGCTGCTGAGTGGCACCACTGTCTCGGTGGCATGTGGTCACATTTAAACTTTCCCTTGTGTCCATGGGGCTGTGGCACAGGCAGCCCCTTCCAGTTTTTAGTCTCCTGCATCCTCTGAGTGTGTGTAACCCCACAGAAAGCAGGCTGTTGTATGACTAAGCAGACAGGACTCAGTTTCTCCATGCAGAAAAGCCAATTCTTTATTCATTTTTATACAGCTTTTACAGACCTCATGTTCAACCCCAACTGGCCACTAGTTTTCTTGCCACATTGGATAGTAACTGGCATTTTCCCTTTGCATCAAATCTCTCTATTCTTGGATTGTTTACACATCTTCTCCACTGATTCTCATGGGACAGATCTATTGGTTATGCAAGTGCAAATTTACTTTTCTTGCTAGAATAGGTTGTTGTGTTAGCTGCCTTCATTCTTATGATTTTTCTTTGTGGGAAGTTACAAGCTACTCTAGCTTGTAAACAGGGCCTAAGCCATATTTTATAAAACCTTTCTTTTCTAATATCTCTGCCTGTCTGCAGCAGCAGGCCTTGCTTTTCTCTCATTAGTGGATGTGTTAATAAATATTAACGTGCCTGCTCTGTCTTGTTCTGTCTCCTTCATGCCTGTGCATGGGAAATGATGTCCCTGCTGTCCTTCCCTCCCTGCCTCGAGCTCAGACAATGGTGTCTCTCTCTCTCAGTACAGAAAGCAGCCCCCATTTCCCTGGTAAAGAGAAGGATTTGATAAATCCCTCACCCCTTTGTTGGTGGTCTGACCCCGAGGAGATCTCAGGTTGCTTCACTCAGCTGCTCCCCATAGAACATGCAGAGAGGCAATCTGAGGCAGCTCAGTTCTGTGTTTTAGATCTGTTACATCTGAATTCCTCCTCATGCCCAGGCTATTTTAGCACTGGCAAACTGGTTATTGTGTCAGATCTTAATATATGGATATAGAGATAGACATCCAGCTGATGTGAATCATTACATGCCCCTGAAATCAAAATTAGGAGCTGGCCAAGTGTTGCATAAGTCTGTGTTAGGCCCTTTTTTTAAAAATTTAATTATTTTTTGAGGCAAATCAGGCATAATCCTTCCTGGAGCCCAGGAACTGCCCTAATTCCCATTTTTCTCCTGCTTTTCCCTCGCTGGGGCTGAGCCTCTCTTAGTGCAGGCAGAGGAGGAGCAGGGCCCTGGGTGATGCTCACAACCTCTGTGACCCAGCAGAGCTGAGGAGGAGCCCAGTAATGCTGCAGAAAATGCTGCAAGAAACAATAATGCTGGGGAAAAAATACCAAAAGGCCCTAGAGCTGCTTTAGGAGATCAAGACTGGAAAGGTAACATTGGGCTCTATGAATTGCTTTATGAATTGTCCTTCTTGCTAATCCTATTTTCTATTCTGTGCCATTTCATCTACCAACAGTGTGTGAATTTTTGCTTTTCATGTCCCCGTGGAGCTGTCAGTGTGGAATACACATTTCCACACTGACTGGGATCCTCTCAATGGTGCAGAGATCTCCAAGCTGCCTCAGCAGCCCTTTTAAGTGAGCTTTTCCTTCTGGATGTGATCAGGTACACGGTGTGGCACAGCTCAGATGAGCACAGGCTGTGTGGCTCCAAGTTTTACCTGGCACTTACACAGCTGAGCACAAAATGAGGATGAAAAGTCCTGTCCAAAGCTTTCTGGTCTCCTGTCTGGCAGTCAGCATTTTGGGGGAGCACAGGGTGAGATCAGGTCAGACTCTGACAGCAGTGACATGGGGAACTAATGGAAAAATGAGGTTGCAGCAACATCAAAAGATTGCTGCATCAAAGTGTAGTAATTACCAGAACAGGAGAGATTTGAAATAGCTGATAGCTCATTTATGAGATTACCAGTTATCAGAAAGGAAAAAAAAAAAAAAATCAGAAGTGAAAAACTCGTGTGCAGAAAATGAGGAAAAGGCACAGAAATGGTAACATGGCTTCTTGGATCTGTTCTCAAAAGCAGAGCATGGTGAGACAAAGCCAGCACTGAAACTCTAATAGAGACATTAGCAGTTCTTCCAGACTGGCAGAAGCTGGAGGATTTGTACATGTCTGATGGAAGGATTGTTCACTTAATATCTATTTTTCTACCAGGAGATGATTCTGGCGTCAAATCCAATCTCACCCGAAGCCATGGAGTGTTTCTGTTGCCATGAGCAGGTGGAGGCTGTCTCACACTGGAGGGTGACCCCGCTCTGGGCTCAGTGGCAGCTCAGGAGATGGCAGAGGAACTGCCAGCTCAGACCTGGGGAGGAATAAATCCTCCAGAGGAAGCTGCAGGCACTCAGTGAAACCGGGCAGAACCTCGCTGCATTTATCACAGGATGTGCGGTTCTTATTCAAGGCAGGTGAGGCATTGATGAAAACTTCCGAGTGCAGAAACTCAATCTACATCCAGAATCGTTTTAATTAACACTCTGCAGCTACAAAAGGCAAACAATCAGCAGATGATTTTCCAGTTTGGTGTCAGCCCTTGGATGATAGCAGGTTTCTTCTGCTTTCTTTTCTCTCCTCGTGTACATCCACCAAGTCGTCCTGTGCAAAGTGAAGGGATGTGGCAGAGGCAAAGATGTTGTCTGTCAAATTGTGCCGGGCATAAATATATTTCCCTCTTAAGTTGAGGAGAAAACACATATGGGTGAAAATTACTGTTGTTACTTCACTATTGTTTCAGCTGCTCCCCTGCCATACCAAGTGCTAAACTTTAACTGCAGTGACTGAGGGTGACAATGAGCACATAATTGTTACATCTACCAAAAAAAAACCCCAAAAACAATCAAACGAAAAACCAAACAAACCACAACAACCAATACAAACAAAACACCTCGGGGAAAAGTAAAAGGGGGGACGTAAGAATATGAAATGATCTCATCCTCCCAAGCTTTAATGGAAATGAATCGAGGCTGCTAGACAGCTCAGGAAGGCAATTACAGGGAAATAATCTGTGGTGTTTAGTGGAGCAGTGATGTGGGGCATGCTGAACATGATGGATCTGGCTGCTGTTTCCAGTTAATAATAATGCACTGTTAGGAAAGGCAGTGCTGCACATGTTTGTGCTTTTGTGTCTGTTTGTGCAGTAGAAGAGCCAGCCAATTTTTATTTATTTTTTTTTCCTCCCCTGGGAATTGCCTTGAACCCCGTGGCTGAAGTGGCTTGTAGCAGTGCAAGTTTCCCCTCAAGGCAAAGCTTCTGTGTGGCAGTATTTGCTTTTGTGGAGATCTTGGCCCTCTTTCCAACAATCCAGCTGCTGGGGAATTGTGCCTTAGGGAACTGCTTGCTCTTTGAGGGTTGGGATGTGCCCTGCTTGATTGCCATTCTTGGCTAAAGTCCCTGAAAAGAGGTCAGAACCAGCTGTGAAAAATAGAAACGTGTGTGCCTGGGAATAAATCCACTCATTAACAGAATCAACCAGGGAAAGACTTTTTTCCCCCTTCAACTTCAGGTCTTCCTTTCTGCTGCAGGGCTCTGGAGGCAGCTGAACAAGCTGTAACAAAAGAGACTCTCAAAACTGGCCTGAACTATTTACTGGGCGTGAAAAATGGGATTTTCCTGCCCTTGTCTCACTTGAAGCAGGAGCAAGTATCACCTGTAAGAAGGGCAGCTCAGAGGAGGATCTGGAGGGCTGCAGGTCCCACAGCAAACAAACTCTCCTTTTGTAAGAAAGGTAGAGAGGGACTTTGGACAGGTTCATGGAGTGTCAGGATGAGGGAGAATGGTCTAAAATTGACAAAGGGCAGGGTTGGATGGGATATTGGGAAGAAATTCTTCCCTGTGAAACTGGGGAGGCCCTGGCACAGGGTGCCCAGAGAAGCTGTGGCTGCCCCTGGATCCCTGGCAGTGTCATGGGGCTTGGAGCAGCCTGGGATAGGGAAAGGTGTCCCTGCCCATGGCAGGGGTGGAATGAGATGAGATTTAATGTCTATTCTATTCTATTCTATTCTATTCTATTCTATTCTATTCTATTCTATTCTATTCTATTCTATTCTATTCTATTCTATTCTCATTCTACTTTTCTATTTTCTTCCCCAGTAGGTCCTAAATCTAAAGGGATTTTTCAAACACCTCCCTTGTCGAGCCACCCAACCACCAGGCACCACTAATTTATTCTGCATTCAGTCTGTGGGCTCTGTCAAGCTGTTCCACACTCCAAAATCCTCAGTCTGAATTCCAGGCCAAACACATTAGAATAAGCCCAGAGAAATGTAATGAAGACAAACACATTTGAATATTTATCTGGAATGAATGGAAAGGAATTCCAAACTCTGGAGATTTTCTTGTTGCTAATGATTTGCTAATAAGTCAGTCTGATGCAGGCTGACAGGGAAATACTTTTCCCAATAGAAGATGTTCTGCAGTAAAGAGAATCCATGTTCCTATTGTCCAGAAATTTGCTTGCAGACAATATTTTGTAAACTCTCTATCTCCATCTCATTCCAGGTCTGAGCCATGTTTAATAATATCCCAAAATGAAAAACAAAGCAGCATTATTATCTGGTTTTCTACAAAGGTAAGTGTGAACTTAGTTTAGTGCTGGTGAGGTGCTGCAGCTGGTTGGATCTTCACTGCTCCGTAAGCACCTCTAGAATTACAGAGAAATGTGTCAGTTGTTCTCAGCTGACTCCTTTAGACTTTGACTCTTACAAGGACAGTTAAGGGAAAAAGAATTATATAACCACGAGGAATGGATGGCTGCTTACAGGGAGTAAATGTGAAAAGACCCCAAACAGAAAATTAGAGGGATGAAAATTATACATAAAATAAGCTTCAACTCAGTGCATACCTTTGGTGAGAATACACGTGTGGATTTTGAGAATGCCATTACTTTTTTTTTTTTTTTTTTTTTTTTTTTGGCATTTCAGAACACCAGTTCTGCAAATCTCAGTTCTAAAATACCCACCTTTAAAAATTAACCTTCATGGAAAATATTTTTTGAATCATCAGGGAGTAAAGTGAAGCCAAATTTCTAAAGGAATACCAGATATTGGCTGGTGAAAAAAAGTTTTCATTTTTATTTCATCAAACACAACTCAAAGTAAAATACATAGAGATTTTACAAAACTCATATATTTTTTTCTCCTGTCTTTAAAGCAAACTGCAAGGTTCAGATGCCATTGATTCTTTAACACCTATTTTATTCTTCTGCTTTGGAAGTGTAAAGGTTAAAAGAATTCCTTTTTCATCTGGATAAGTTTTCTGTGGAGATTTATTTCACACTCAAAAAAAAAGAGAAGGCAGATGTGCTAAAGAATGTTCTGAGCTGGAGACAGGAGAGTGGGAGAAAAGAGAAAAAAGAGAAAAGAGAGGAGAAGGAGAAGGAGAAGGAGAAGGAGAAGGAGAAGGAGAAGGAGAAGGAGAAGGAGAAGGAGAAGGAGAAGGAGAAGGAGAAGGAGAAGGAGAAGGAGAAGGAGGAGGAGGAGAAGGAGAAGGAGGAGAAGGAGAAGGAGAAGGAGGAGAAGGAGAAGGAGACCCTGTCCATATCCTGGGTGTGTAGAGGGAACAACCTATGCAGAAATGAAACATCTGAAAGGGAGCTGAAAGCAGGTGGGGATACAAAAAGGAAAGGGAATCTGGCAGCAAGGTTTGGTACCTCCAGAATAAACTGTCCCAGCTGTGTTCCAAGCATTCAGAACAGACAGCCCCAAAATTCCACCTTCTTCTATGGCCACAGTGCTCTGCAAGTGCTGGGCAAGGGAACCTGCAGGAAGGCAAATCCAGCCCCTGCCAACGGCTCAGGCTGAGCCTGAGGAGGGATGCTCAAGCAGCAGGGATGGGATGGGATGGGATGGGATGGGATGGGATGGGATGGGATGGGATGGGATGGGATGGGATGGGATGGGATGGGATGGGATGGGATGGGATGGGATGGGATGGGATGGGATGGGATGGGATGGGATGGGATGGGAGGGGATGGGATGGGATGGGATGGGATGGGGATGGATGGGATGGGATGGGATGGGATGGGATGGGCTGGGATGGGATGGGATGGGATGGGATGGGATGGGATGGGATGGGATGGGATGGGATGGGATGGGATGGGATGGGATGGGATGGGGGAGCACTGATGGAAAATGACAATTGCATCACCCTGGATTCCCTCTCAATTCCTTTGGATTTGCCTTTTGATTCCCAGTCTTGACTCTGCCACCAACACCTGCCCTCCTGGAACCTCTGGCAAAGGATCCACCTGGAACGAGGCCCAGCCAGGAGAACATTGAGCTCTGTTTGTGTTCTGCCTGTCAGAGCCATCCCTCCTGCTCCAGGAGCGTGTGTGAGTGTGTGAGTGTGTGGAGGGGGGATAATGGTGCCGTTAATGATTGCTGCTTTGATTACAGGATGCAATTGTCACTGCGGCTGGAAGGCAATCACTGCGCTGTGAGTGGGAGCCCGCTGCTGCTCTCCAATGGTCCTTGATTAAAAAGGAAGCTCTTGGCTATCTTCAAGCAGCAGGAGAGGAAACAGCACGGATGAAGGTGAGGCAAGTGCCAGACTCTGCCCCCGATGGATCACAGCTCATTTTCACTGCAGTTTAGTCTCTCATTCTGCTTTTCTCTCCTCTCCCCTTTGCTCCCAACCAGACAATGGCCACAGCAGCCTCTGCTTTTCAGAGACCAAGCCTGAGCGCTCAGATCTTGGTTCTGGTGTATTTTCCTGCAAATCAAATACCCACTGTGCCCTCACAACCCATCTCCAGTTTATATACACCATTCCTTGCCTTTCAACTTGCTCTTCCTCCGTGCAGTTGCAGATAAGCAAGTGTGCAAGTGGAACCCAGCTCAAAACCAGCAACAATTTACAGGGACACTGTTTTAGTCCCACAGTAGGGCATTTTCATTACAGGGAAGTCTGGCTGCAGGCACAGGGCACTAAACACTCTGCCACACTCTCCTCCCCTTAGAAGCCCTGCTGATACATCCATCTTTTTACCTTGTTAAATATGGGATTAGGCTGAAAAGTGAAGATCCAAATACCATTGTCATAGCACAAATAATAATAAAGAAAGCCCAACTTACAAGCTCCCTAGAGATCAGCAATAATTGCATGTCTCCAGTGGCAGATCTCAGGCTGTTTTCTGTACCCTTTCATTACCCAACCAACATGACAAGGCAACCCACACACTCCCAAACAATTCTGAAACAGCAGCCCCTACGGGATGGAGCTGGGAACCAGAACTCAAAAATATGGGATCTGTGTTCATTGATCATGTGCAAGTGTCACCTCTCCGGGGAGTGGTTTCCAGCAAATACCAGAGCCACAGAGAGAGAAGAAAGGGATGGATAAGTTCAGCAGCTCTGAGGAGTGATGGGCAGGAGGACAGGACACAGATTGAGCTAAGCCAGGCTCAGGGAGTGGAACTGTTCTTTGCTTTGCTGTCTGGGTTGCTGATTTGGATCTGCAATTAATGGCTGAGGAAGGCAGCACAGCACTGCTTCCCTGGCAGCTATCTGCCATGGATTATCTGCTCTGGGAGCTGAAGCCTGAGCACCAAGTGCTGCAGGAAAAGGCCCCTTTGACTCCAGTGGTCTTTGAACAGGGGCAAGAGCAGGATGTTTTCTGGATGTCCTTCACAGCCAAGATCCTCCCAAAACTCCCCTAATCCGTTTAAAGCATGAGGAAAAGAAGAGAGGGCAGGTTTGAGGCTCATGGTCACAGTTTATCAACTCTGTTTTTCATCACTTTTTGGTCCCCAAGTGTCTCTGTTGATAAACATCCCTGGTTTCCCACACTGAGTTTGACTTCACCATAATCTTGTCATTTCCACAACCAGTTTGCTTTCTCCACTGGCACCATTAAGACAAGGAAAACTTGTTTTTATATACAGATAGGCAATGTTTTAATAAACTAGACCTTTTTATATATGGTGTTATGTTATTGCAAAGAGAAAATGCCACTCTGCTATAAAGCAAGGAATAGTGAAGATATAAAGCGAGCGATCTGAGGTATAAATGGGTATAAAATCCAGAATTATTGTAGCCTCCTACCCCTATCCAGTGCCAGCTGTGGCCCAGCTCCTCTCCAGGCACTTCATGTGCCAGGCAGGCTCAGGTGGTGGCCGTGCTATGGAATTACTCCCATAAAAATGGAAGAGCTGCTGGATCAAAGTCTACCTCCCTGTTTTGATTGTGAGGGCAGTGATAGCAGGTTCTCTAGGATGGAACCTACAAGAAGAAAGGTAATTTTACACTGATGATTTTCCCAGCTTCTGGAGTTCAGAGCTTTTTGGGCTTCATAATGTGTAATAGGTGTTATAGCTTTGTGCAACAACAGCAGTTTATCTCAATGAATCTTTTTCCAATCTGTTCACAGTTTCAGCCACTGAAATATCCTGGGACAATGAGTTCCTCAAAGCAATTCTTTATTTTGTGCTAAAAATATGTATTCTTTTATTTACTTGAACTCTGTTTTCGACTCTTTTCATTATATCCAGCCCTGGTTTTATGTTGAAAGAAACTGAATAATCTCACCATGTACATCTCCCCGCAGCCAATAATTTCATAGGTTTATCTCATCTTTTACCCTTCTTCATCCACCACAGTTGAATCATCACTGCCTATTTAACACAGTCCAGACTCCTCTAATTTATCCAGTCGAAAATTCCCTCCCTCAATGTATTTCTTCTATGATTTTTATATGTCCTGGGAGCTTTATACACTTTGAAATAAATTCCAACATTTCTATCCTCAGCAATTTGCCATATTCATCCCCATTTTGAGGTTATGTAGAACTACTGAATAAAAGCAGTTCAAGCAGACAACCTTTTACAACCTTGTTGGAAACCAGTAAAAAGCATCCTTACCTTTTGTTTCTTATATTAGAACCAGTTGTTAATGCACAAATTGAGAAGGTTTTTTATCCCATGGAGGACTCAGTTCTTTAAGACCCCTACTGAGGAAATTTAATGGAAATCTTGTGGATATACAGCTATGCTGTGCTGACCAATTCTTTTCATTTACAAGCTCATAAACACCCTCAAAGGACTCTATGAGATTTCTGGCCACAATCTGACTTAACAAAAGCAATATTGACTCATTCTATTTATTCACATCCCTACTTACTCTCTGTTTTATTATTCTGCTACAAGTTGTCTGGTACAGACAATTATTTCCCTAATGAAAAAGAAATAATGAAGGAGATTAGTCACTATCTTTTAAGGATGAGCAATGTCTCCAGGAGAGCACATCTTGCTGTAACACACACTGGTTTTGTGTCTGCCATTCCTGATTTTCAAGGAGTTGGAAGGAGAAGGATCATCCAGGACTCCCTGATGGAAAGAAAGACAATGGTACAGGTGCTCACACTGCCATCATGGAGGCTAAAGTAAGGAAAAGAGATCTGGAAGGGGAGGAAAATATTTCACATCCACTGGAAAAAAGTCTTCATGGCGTGGGCTGAAGTCCTTTTGGAGTTTTTCTGTACAGTGGAGATGTTGGTAGTAGAGTCAAAGTTCCTCTGATGTGAAAATGCTTGTTTAGCTTCTAATTTTTTTCTTGAACATCTAACTTTTCCATTACAGTACATTTATTTCCTGGGTTTAGTTTGCCACCTGCAGACAAAGTACAAATGAGAGTGCTGTAGCACCTGCCTGTATGTGATGGATCTTGGTTGGTGACACATGTTTTGCAAGGAGAGCAGTTATTGAATTTGGATTTTATTTATTACTTTTTACCCAGAAATCAAAGCTAACAATAAATGCTGATGGTCTCAGGTTCCTTAACTGTCATTGAGGAAATCTGTAATGCTCTAATAGAGCTGGAGGAAGCCTGTCTTGGTTGGAAAATTTAATTTGATGCTTCCTCATGGCTCTAGCAGTAAATATTCCTGAGTAGGAGGTGTCAGAGTGTTTAGTCCTATTACAGGAGAGAATGTACACAAGCAACAATTCTGACAGCCCATATAGACTCACCCAAACACAGCATCTACTCCAGCAGCAGAAATAATAAATCACCAGCTCAGACTGGTCATCTGGAGCAGATTCCTTTTAAGCTGCAGCCTGTCCTGCTCCTGTTAAAGCCAGACACTGTTCTCTGCCCTGTGTTTTTTTTTTTTTTTTTTTTTTTTTTTTGCCATTGATGCAGAAAATGGACATTTTCAGCCTTCAGATAATGCCTGGTATCCACAGTGCCAGATGCACTTTCAGAGCTGTGTGTTACTCAGTCTGGCTGATTCACTGTCCTTAGAAATGAGGGATGGGTGCTGTTACAGCACCTCCTGCAACAGATTCCCCTGGAAAAAAGCTAAAATATTGTGTCTTCTGAGCTCTCAAAATGATGCTGAGAGCGGTGGGTAAAGTTCATGAGCAGAAAAACAAATCAGAAAACCTGGCTGCAGCAAAGTTCCCTCATGTGCTGCAGGGACCTGCAAAGGCAGGAGCACAGTGGGGTGCCAGAGCCTGAGCTCTCTGCTGCTGGCACTTCTGCCATTTTCATGGAGGTTTTGCTGCCACATCAAACCCTCAGGATGCCATGAGCTCACTCACCAGTCCAGATGTGGGAAAAAATCGGCAAGAACCAATTTTGAGTGTTTGTGATATTGGAGGATTCACTTGGATGTAAACTATTGTTCTGATTTTTAGGTACAAACAAGATAAGAGGAAAAAAATTGTCTTGTTTCACATATGACACTGCAAAATAACAGTTTACACTTGCTTCAAGGTTTGTAGCAAGGCATTTCAGGGGCAGATTATCCACAAGCTGAGTGTTAAAGACCAAAAATTGTCCATTCTCCTTAAGAACAGATGCTTAAACTGGAAAGACAAACAAGGAAGCCCATATCAATGCCAAAGTCAACCAACCTGACTAAAGGCACTGGGATCCCTCACTCAGTAGTTGCAGAATTTTCCCCTGTCATGTCTGAACATCTTCTGCCTGCATCAAGAATGAATTTGGACTCCATTGTCATGGGAGAGTTTCTAAAAGGATAGGGGAAAAAAAATATATATATATAAGAAACATATTTGTTTATAGGTGGTGTCAGGAAAAGAAATAAGGCCTGCAACAGTGTCTGGGTCTCCAGGGCACTGAAGGTGGCATTTTCCACCTGCACAAAATTTACTGGAAACATAAAACCCAGCAAGGAGAAATGTATCATTTGTGCTGAGTCTGCCCTAGAGGTTCTGCTGGAGAGTTTTACCTCCCATGACCCCCCTGCTCCTAATGCAGGAACAGCCCTGGTATTTCCATCCAGGAGGAGCAGCTAATTAATCAGGGCTGATCGTTAGAGTGTTGGATTATCCTCTTGTCTTCTCATTTGGCCACAAGGAATTGGCTTCTTTTGCAGGGTGAGAGGAGTCAAGATTTACACAGATGTGAAGAGCAGATTTGTGGGCAGACATTGCACTCAGTGAACAGTCTCTAACACCTTCCTGGACAAGGCAATTTATCTGAGCAATGGGTGGAAGGATGCAGAGGGTGAGGCTTGGCCAGGAGTGCCAAGATTCATTTGATCTCCTGGGTAGAAGTATATCATTTCTAGATAGATTTCTAGGTAGATTTCTTCTACCTAGCTAGATTCAAAGAGGACCATTAAAATACCCAAAAATGTAATAGTTAATCAAGCAGGAAGCTCTGAATGTATTAAGAGTTTCAGCACTCTTCTCTAGATTTATTCTCTATTACACTAGGGATTTGTTACATTATTTTCTTGGGTGGCAGGTTTTATTTTTTCCCCTGAAGTTTCTTTTTTCATCATTTCCTGAGGTAAGTCACTCAGTTAAACCGTCACTGATCCTTATCCATGCTGGCAATTGTCATGTTACTCTAAAAGACTTTTGAAAAAGAGTGTGAAGGAAAATGATTGTAAGAGTGACCCAGGGCTGCCCTGTCCCAACCTGACTCTGCAGCACTGTGGGAAGGAGCCTGAGCAGAAATGAGCTGAACTGCACTGCCCTGAGCCACCAGCAAAGAGCTGAAACCCAGCCCTGCTTCCAGATTCTTCTCTCTGTGCTTGAAGACAAAAGGAAACCAAGGGCAGAAAGAGGAAAGTAGAAGGTTACCAAAAAAGAAATCTTACTGTATTAGCAGAAATATTTTCAGTATTAACAGAAAAGAGGGGGAAAAAAAATCAGTTCTGGAGAATAAATGTGTTCTGTGTTGATCTCATTCTGCACTACACCTGCAGGCTGAGGCTGAGCTATGAGCAGGAGGAAAATCCCTCTCCCACACAGTCCCATTTCACTTTCAGCACCACTTGCTTTCTTCCCTATCCCATGGTCATTCCCTGCCTGGCAGTTCATTATCTCATTCATCCCTGGATCTCCACACAGAGAATTATTCCAGTCATTTCACAATTACAGGATGATTTATCTGGAAAAACAACTTCTATTAAACAGTTTTGGCCCCTTTGCCTGCACTGTCCAACCTTCTTTCACCTGGGGCTGCTTCTGACAGCCTGGCATCCCTGTGGCTTTTATAGGACCATCACTGTTGGAAGAGTGAACTTCTCCAAAGCAAAGTTGATCCTTATTGTTCAAAATATGGAATTCTATCCTTGTCTCCTCCATGCCCACAATAATTTGATCTAAAACAAAATGATGTTTCCCTCATCTATGCAACAGCAAAGCATTTCTGAGTGGAGGAGATACTGGTGTTGCAGTGGGCTGGTTAATTAAAGAAATGGGATGTTTTAGGTTTCCATTTTCTCCCACCACCCTACCCACAAGATATTTCAAAGGCTCAAACAGAAACTGACTGTCAGAGCAAAAGGTTTTTCTTTTTTGTGGTGTGCTTTTTTTTTCCTTTCCCTTAGGAACACCTCTGCTGTTTATTTCTCTCTCCAATATCTGTAATTTTTGTCAAATATGTCTTTTATTGTCCATCCCTAATACTCATTTGTCTGAAATTACCAATGGTTTAAACACCAGTCTCTGTGAAGAGTGGTTCTGCGTGGAAAGCAAGATGCAAGCACCCAAACTGGATGGTGTTCCCCGTGGTGATGCAGAACTTCCTTGGGATTATGGGTCACAGCCTTGTAATGTCCCTGAGCTGGTGGAAGGGGCAGCCAGTGCATCCTCAGAGGGTGACAGAGCTGGGTCACAGCCACGGCTCTCCACGGCTCTTCACCCCTGCACTTGGGTACTTGATGTGCCTTTAATCCCTCTGCAATTCCATTTAACCTGTGTAAAATCAAACCAAAGATTCTCCTCTCCTCCTTGCCCTGGTTTGTGCTCCATCCCTGGGCAGCAGCTCTGCCTCAGGAGCTCAGACATTCCTGAGCTGGGCTAGATCCGCGTGCAGGCGAGTGTGTTTAACAGATTAAGTTAAAAACAATCTTCACTGCTTCATTTAACTAAAGCATTTTTCCAGACAACTTCCTCTGCTCGAATGTTCCTTCTAATTATCATTTTCCCTTTACAATATGTTGTGTCATGCTGCTTAGGAGAAAGCTCATAGCGAGAGGCAGTGCTGGGCTTGTGAAGGAAATATGTCCTGGCTATTAGGAAGTTCAATGAAGCGCTGACTTTTATATCATTGTGTAGGGATGGGTGAAACAGTCCAGAAAAAAAACACTGCCATCTGAGCAGCAGTGTGGGGCTTAAAATAACCCTCCGCTTCAGAATGCTTTTTTAAGGTTTCTCCATCAGTTGCAAGATTATTTTTCTCTCTCCAAGTGTTTCATCTAAACCGATTGGTCTTGGAAGTGGAATCTGGCTTGGTGTGGAATTCCAGCCTGGCCAGGCTGATTGCTTTGTGCTATCAGCACCAGGGGCCTGCTCTGCTCAGGAGGAATGATTTGGAGTCACGATCATTTGCTTTCATCCCAATTCTGTGAGCTGTTTGCAGCTGTTAATTTAACAGTTTAGTGCTTCCATCTTCCATGGGCAGGAGCAACCGCGCCAATGCCTGAGACATCGAAACTTCATTTCCAGTAACAGGGCTTGGAGGACTGGGAGATGGCAGGAAAATGCTTTTGCTCCAGTGAGCAGGGACCACATGGTGGGCACAGAAGTCAACAGAGAGAGATTTTGTAAAATAAGCCTCTGCCAGCTACAGCTCTATGGGGATGAAACAAGAAGAGGAGAAGAGCCATGAAAGCAAATCCATCTTGGGGGAGTTTTTCTGGGACAGATTCTGCAGTGCCAGGGGAGCTCAATTAGCCCAAAAAGGGAAAACATTGGGTTTAAAGAATAACTGCTAATACAGGCAGGATGTGTCCCTAAATACCTGTGAATTCAGGATTTTTCTTATACCTCAAACTGAACTTAAGACAGACCCTGTTCCCAAGCAGAATTTACACTAAAGGAGAAGGAAGAGTCAAACTGCTCTATGGCACCTGCTTATGGAAGAAAATATGTTTCCATTTTATATCATCTGAAGGACTGATAAACTTTATAGTCATGAAGTTATACCTAAAATTTCTTAGCCAAAGGTTATTCATGAGTCAGTAGCACTGAAGTTGAAAGAAAACTTTTCAAATTGGTTTTTTCCCACTTCTTTTATTGAAAAAAAAAAGTATTGTTTTGTTTGTTTTCAGCCTTTGTTTTCTGAACTTGTCAGATCTGTTGTCAGGCTGTGGAAGAAGTTGAAAACTTAATCATTATGCTTCTTGTTTTGAATGGTATTTATTCAATCTTTGTTTCACAAGGTTTTTATCTTGTAAGGGGGACGTCATCCTCCAACATTGCTGTAAAATTATTTTTTAAAGTCCAAATTTTCTATTGCAAACACCTACACCTGCCACGAGAAGTTCTCCCTTTTAGCACCTCTGCTGTGCTGCTCTGTCATACCTGTGCTCTGATTTGAATTCTAGGAAAAATAAATGTATCCAGGATTTTGGTCTTGATAATTGTCACTTTTCATTTTGCTTTATTTTAAATGCCATTCTACAGCATTTAAACAACAATTTGTGCAGAGAACTTTTAGCAGCAGCAGCAGCAGCAACCAAAAACCAGCAGCAGTTGGAAAGATTGTGCAATTCTTGTTGGGAGCAGCTCAAGGTCTTTTACACCTCCCTGGAAATTGTGCTAATCTTTCTGTTCTAGGGCACTTTGCAGGATATTTGTACCAGCAATTTCAGACAGGTAATTTAATCAATTCCCTTTGCTACCTGATCTCCTTTGCTTCCCTCTGTAATCAATGGGGAGCAGGGAGAGCTCCCAGAGTGTGACTTGGAGCAGCTAAATTAGGTTCCTGGTTGAAATGCTGCTTCACAGCATTCAGGCTGCTTCTCCTTTAATTTCAGAGAGTCAAATTAGCCCAGCTCATCATCTCAGACTGGTGTGAATTCCTGCCTTTCCACTCTTACCTGCAGCATCCAAATGAGAGATCTCAATTCTCCAGTCCTTCCACAAACACACTCCAGAGATTGCTCTGTGACTTGCTCCATCAGGAGAGTGTGATGCTGTGAGAAGCCCCTGTTAAACAATGAAGTTATTCTCAAAAATCCATTGCACAGCCTGGTCAGGACAATGTGCTGGTGGCTCTCCACAGATGTCCAGGCCTTCACAGCTCCCAAGACAACCTCCCAAGATAAGTGACTTTGTCCTTCTCAGTTTTAACATC
Source organism: Serinus canaria (assembly GCF_022539315.1). Lineage (NCBI taxonomy): Eukaryota > Metazoa > Chordata > Aves > Passeriformes > Fringillidae > Serinus > Serinus canaria. The sequence goes on from NC_066333.1 coordinate 3,892,317, forward strand.
CACATTTAGGCAACATAAGGCCAAGTTGGATGGGACTTTGAGCACCCTGGGATAGTGGAAGGTGTCCCTGCCCATGGCAGGGGGTGGAACAAGATGAGCTTTAAGGTCTCTTTCAACCCAAGCCATTCTGGGATTCTGTGAACACTGAGTTACAACCCCCTGAGTTTTCACTGCTGCAACAATTTCAGTTCCTGCCCTGTTCTAGACTGGAAAATGCCAGTTCAAAGTTACTTCAAAGCCCAACACGCTTGTCACAAGCCTCAGCTCCTGGCTTTATATATTTCTTCATCTATGTACAGATGCTGATTATTAAGCAAACCCAATGACCTTTTCAGAGTCACTGGAATATATAGGTTTGTCCTCTTGGGAGCTGCTGCCAGGGTTGTTTAGGATCTCAGCATTAAGAACATTGGTTTTTCCTCTGATGTGCTTAATAGCTCACCCCTTGCTTTCAGTATTGGTATGTTATTTATTAGCAATTCTTTACACTTCTATAATTCTCCTTTGAATGGTCATTTGCTTTGCTGGCCAGCTTTTTTAGTCCTGAGATCAGTGATTTTCCTCATGGCCCATAAAATAAGAAAAGTAGTTTTGTACTTTATTTCTGCCTGGTGGAAATCTGTATCTGGAAAAGTGGAGCAGGCTCACAATTCATTGCCAACTTATATAGGATGAACTCAAACTGCAAATTATTTTTCATAAATAAGTGGGCACTTCTTTAAAGAATCCATGTGACCAGTAGACAGCTAGGTTAGGTAAAAAATCCCTCAAACCAGAACTGGAATGTGGATATTTTAGACTGCCTGCTCAGACAGAAGCAGTTATTGTATAAGATATCTGATGGGAATTTCCCTATGCTGTATTGATTTGGATTGTTTTGTAGTATTTATAATATCTCAGTGCTGCTCAGATGAATCCAAACATGAAGCTAAACAGCTTCTCCAATATGAACTATTTATCCACCTTCCTGACAGACAGAGGACAACCTTCCCCATTCAGGGATGCCTTTTAGCTCTAAGTGATGGGTGGCAAGTGTGGGTATTCCAACGTGGGGAACCTCAGGGTCAAAGGAATTCAGCATCGAAAAGCCTCTCCCAGCAGAAGGAAGAGCTGGGGGAGCAGGAGGGATGTGGATAGATGATGGGTCTCCACAGAGGCTGGGGACAGCCTGAAGGAGCCAGGCAGAGGAGAGAGGCAGCCTTGTATGCAGCAGCTTATTACTTTTAATGTCACTTTTCTCTGACAAGCTTTTATTTTAATGGACGGTAAAATATTTGCAAAGACTGAGTATGCAGACAAAGGCTGCTTAAAATTTCCTCCACGTTGGCCATCGTGCTGATGAGTGTCTGTCACATGAAGGAAGAGCCAAAAGCTGCAGCTCTGAGCAGGGAAATGAAAGCAGAGACCTGAGGGACAGGGTGTGTGGCTGGGCTGGGGGCTCAGGTGCTGATTTGTGTACCTGGGCTAATTCTGGGCAGTGGAATGACTGTTAGACATGGAAACAGCTCAGCTTACAGAAATATTCCTAGAAAGGGAATGTTGAAACCAAAATCACACCCTTTTTTTCGTTGGAACCTGATCCTAAGGCATCTGCTCATCCCAGAAGAGACCACAGTGATTCCAGGTAGTCTTTGCATCTTATTGAAGCAGGGCAAGCACTGAAGATCCCAAGGAAGCTGCTCACTGGCAATGCATCAAGTGAGAGTTGTTTACTGAGGCTATCCAGCAAATAATTCCAATAGTGAATAAATAAAACAAAATCACCATCTGCCTGAGGATAATTGGAAAACAGAACCAGAGGCCAAATTCACAGAGCAGCTTATTTCTCCAGCACTGTTAGGAATGCTGAATGGAGCTGTTCATACTATTCTTTTTTCTAGATCAAATAATCTTCTACTTCCCTGAATGCTGAATTAACTCCTGAGCACCTCAGCTGATTACAGGCACATAAACCTGGGTTCTTTAGTTAACCAATGTGTTTACACACCCATTCAGGTTCCTTGGGAGGCTTTTTCATTCATGAACCCTGGAAAAACATTTTCTTCCATTTGCTGCTCAGGTCTGTTTGCTATTCTGTTGGCCTTGGACACTTCCAGGGATGGGGCAGCCACAGCTCTGGGCAACCTGTGCCAGAGCCTCACCACCCCACAGGGAAGAATTGATCCCCAATATCCAATCTAAATCCACTTCCTTTCAGTCTGAAATAATTTCCTTTTCTCCTCACAGCTCTCCTGGTCCTACCTCTACCTTTGTGCCAGAGGCAGGATTTGGGCAGTGGATGGGATTCTCCAGGTCCCTTTTCCAGTACTGGTGTTCACTCTGGGACTTATTCTGGGGATGATATTTTATTTTGGGTACAAATAAATGCTGACAGAAACCCCACAGAAAAACCAAATATCCCAGTTTGAGAGGGATTCCATCTCATAACTAATTTGATTTGAGTTTATGGATTAAAGTTTATGTGTATATCTATTACTCAAGGTTTCCTCAAAGCCTGGGTCTGCCATTGAATGATGAGACCTCTGGAAAAACACTCCGAGTCCTTTTCATCCTGCCTTTGGTAGCATAACCTGAGATGTATATTTTTAAAATGTTGGGGTTTTTCTTTACTTTTGGGTCCAACTTACAGCCTTGATTCTTTGTATAGGAAAAAAGTGATCCTCATCTATAACCCAAGACTGCAGAAGCTTCACTTTTTGGGGGAAAATTCAAATTTTCACTCTGATAAGACACGGCAAATATTCAATAATAAAGGACCACAATCAGAAATCTCTTGCTTACCATCAATCAACATTAAAATTGAGTGGAAATATTTTTGCCAGAAGGGGAAAAGGCAGATTGCACTCTGCCATCAGCACCAGTGTTTTGTGCCTTAGAAGTCAAACATTTGGCCCTGCAGACAATCATTATTTTATCACTGATATCATATAATCTGTGTCTGTTCAATAGATTCCATTGCAATGGAAAACTGAAATAATGCTTTAATAGTGTTGATAGCTATGGAATCCACGTTAGATTCCTTATGGATTCCTCTCTTAATATTTTGTCTAATCAAAAGTGAGATTGCTGGTCAAAAGAAGCATTAGAGAGACAGAGGTTTTCATATTCAGAGCAATGTTACAATTTGAGGAAGCATAAACTGGGAATTCTTGAAAAAACAATTGAAGAATATATAATATAATAATATGATAATATAATAATAATCATAGAGATATATAATATATAATATATAATATATAATATAGATATATAATATAGATAGATGATATAATATATAATATATAATAATGATGATATATATTATATAGATATATTATATAATCTAATATAATTATATTATATAATATATATTATATATATTTATATTATCAGTTATATTTATATTATATATTTATATTCTCTATTCATATATTACATTAATATATTATATATTTATATCAGAATATGTAAGTCACTTTGTCAGACTGACAAGAAAAAAAGACATTTCAGTGATCTGGGAAATGAAGCTCCTCACATGAGTTTAGAATTAAAGACTGGGATAAAAACCCTGCCACTTAATTCCTGTCCCCCCAGTGCTTATTCAAATTTATCACAACAAGGTGGGTAATAAACATGAAGGTAAACATCCACTTTGGCAGCCAAATGATCAACAATAATGATTATTTCTTTTCATTATTACTTCTAGCATTTAAGCAAAGAGAAAGACTTTTCTTTGTCTATTGTTTCTTTTAGCAGCAGTTTTGCTTTGTTTTCTCTCTTCTTCTTGAAAGGTATTTTTAAAAAAAACTTACAGTAAGAGGTTTCCAGGGTTGCATTTTGCATTAAAAACATAGATTTTTATTTGTTTGTCTAATTTTCTGTTCACTTCCTTTCATTGCATGAATTGGAAGATGACAAATAACCCTGAGAAGGAATAAGAGAAGGAGATTCACAGTGACATTTAAATTTGAGCCCGTGCTTGATGGCGTGCAGATGATTTAAATACATGTCACCAATGCACAGCTCTAAAAGCAGATTTTAAAAATGCTTTTGCTTCCCTTATTGCTGCTTTAACATGCATCTGGAGAGTGCTACGAGCCAATGGAGCTGCTGTAAATAAGCTGCAACCATCTTTTAAAGCTGTTTCTTTTTGTGCTGCTCAGGTGGGGGTTATAAATAATGATTAGAATCAGAACAATTATTATGCAGATAGAGTTGGCAGGGCTAAAGTCACCTCAGAGGCTCCAGTCCTGACCCTGTTCCCAGGCTGGCTGTTCAGCAGGGGTTCCCAGCCTGTCAAACTCCCAAAATTCAGATCTCCACATCCACTGCCAGCAAAGGTGTTCTTCCTTTCTCAGCCCATATGCAGGGGTAGAGCTGGGATCACCAGCCCTGTAGGCAAGTAAATTCTCCTCTGCTATCAGCACATGCTTCACATGGGGGCTTGACCTTCTTTCGTTGTTCTCAGGAAGGTCTCCATCCTTCTCCAGCTGCTGTCATGCCTAAATCCAGGAGCACTGCTCTAATACCCTCTCTTTTCTTGTTAGGAGCAGGTTTGAATTAAATTTGAGCACAGAAGCGGCACTGACAGGCAGGAAGGTTTGGATCCCTACCAGCCTGTGGTGGCTCAGGCCTCGTTTGATTTAGTGCTGAAGCAGGCAGGTGTGTGCTAATGCTATTATTGCTCACTAGCAGAGCCAAAATCAAACTCTGGGGTGAAAGCCCTCCAAATCCAGGGCTATCCATGCTTAATTGGCATGGAAACCCCCAAGTGCCCTTGTGGTTTATTATGTGCTGATCCAGTGTGGTTTGAACAGCTTTGCAGACTCCATTAAACAACCTCTATTAAATAAAGACAAACCCAACGATTAAATGTCTCTGGGCACCTGGCAGGAACTTGCTGAGACATTGACAGTGTAAAATCTGAATATTTCCCATTAATCGGCTGATGCAAATATATGATATGATGGTGTCAAAGAAGGGATAGTTTAAAAAGTTTTTTTTCATGTTGGTTTTCATGTTAGTGTTTTCATGCTTGTTTTCATGTTTTCATGTTAGTTTTCTTTACTTTTATTCCTTTTTACTTAGGGAATTTTTTCCCCATAAGGTGCTAGGAAACATAACTGGGATACTTAAGAAAACCAAAAGAAGTGGCCGAGCTCAGGGGAAGAAGGAATGTGGTTGCATTTCTCTTGTCTGGCAGTTTCTCTCCAAGGGTTTGTTTTTGATTTTTTTTTTAATATTGTTTGTTTGGTTTTTGTATTGTTTTTTGTTTTGGTAGTGGGTTGGATTGAGGGTCAGCCACTCTCCTGTTCTCCTGACCCGGACACATCAAACAGCTCAGCTCTCCCAGTGTCTGTGTGGATGGTTGTGGTTCCTTGTCACACCAGAGCTGCTCTGGAAAGGCAGCAACTTCTCCCTGGGGTGTTTTCATCCTTTTGTTTTGATGGTGGAATGTCTATCAGTGTATACACACTTACTTAAACTGAGACTTCTCACTCATTAACTCAATTAATCCCCCTTTGACCTCATTCACAGTATGAAAAAGTTCATAAGCCACAAAGTTAACTCTGGTTCTCATTAAATAAGAATTGGCCTTTTCTGTCTTTTGACATTTTACACCTCTGTCTCTGCTTTAGATCATCAATTCTATTTTATTGTCGTTCACTGGCACCATTCTGAAAGCAACCATTGGACTTTTTCCTTCTTTTACCTAGTTAGCTCCACGTGGTCTCCAGAAAAGACCTTTCCAAATCTCTTCAGGTATGTCCAGATTTTGTATTTCACAGCCCTTTTATTCTCCAATTCCCTCAGTCTCTTCTCTGGCTGTTATTCCTTCAGCCATGCCACCACTGTTTTGAACACATCCCTCTCCTTTTCCCCTCTCCTCTGTCAAGTCCATCTTTCCCCACATTCCCTTCACCTTTCCAGTCCCTTCCATTTCTTTCTCCTCACCCAGGTGTCCCCACTCCCTCCAGCCCTCAGCTATCATCCAGCACGCTGCTTTGGCTCGTCTGACTTTGCTGGAAGCTCTGCTGGGCACAGACTTGCTCTTATGGAGCTATTTTGGATTATTCATGGGGTTGGGAACCCCAGGTGGGAGGATGAACTTCAGGTTTCCAGGGCTGCATTGCAGAAACACAGGATCACCACCTGAAGGTTGTTTTTTCTCCTCAGTGAGACAACTTAGGATGTGTTTCATTGGTCCTGAGCAACCTTAGAGCAGCAGAAGCATCAATTCATGTGAGGGTTATTTATTTATTTATTCCAGAAATGGCTCCACCGTGGTATTGCCAAGCCAACTGCAGCCAGCAAAGGCAATCTGGCCCAAGGCTGAAGCAAGATCTGCCAGGATGGCTTGGGAAAGGAGGATTGGGGCTTTGGGCATCTGGGCCCGTGGATGGAGCAGGGAGCAGCACACGGGCTGTGTGCGGCGCCCTGCACACAGGGATAATAATCAGGAGGAGCCAGCAGCCAGGAGCCAGCTCAGGGACGTGATGGGAGCAGCAGCAAATGGAGCTGGGAGGGCTGAGGGTGGCAGACAAAGGGAAGAGCCTTGTCACCAGCATAGAGCTTGAGGTGGCTGCTCCACTCCCCATCTGCTCAGCAAATGTCTGGTGAGCTCAGCAGGGCTGCCTGGGCCAGAGGTGCTGAGCTGGGACTGTCACACCCTTGGTGTCACCAAGGAGAGGCTGAGCCACCCACACACTGTGGGACAGCCCCGTGTCACCAGCCTGGGACAATGTGAAGCCCAAAGTGCCTCGGTCTGCTGTCACCACAGGCTTTCTGTCTCCCCAGCTCTGCACTGGGGGCTCAGAGCATGCAGAAAAAAACTGGTGCAAGATGTTACAGAGGTGCTAAAATTCCTTTATTTCCCCCTGAAAATGCCCAGTGCTGTCTGTCCAAATGCCACTGAGAATCTGGACCCAAACATATCATCCAAGAGAGGACAATTTGGGACAACACAGGAGAAGGATTCATAGACTTGAGGGCCAGGAGGGACTATTATCATCTAGTCTGACTTCCTGCATAACACAGCTCAGGAAGATTCAGCTAATAATTTCTGCATCAAGACCATAATTTCTGTTTGAGTTATAGCACCAATTTTCAAGAGACATCCAGTCTTGATTTAGAGAGGGTAAACTTTGGGTTCTTTTTATCTGTCTCCCAGTGTCTGAGCCTTGAGGGTGCACTCACATCTGGCTTTGAGCTCTCTCTGAAAACCTAAAGGCTCGATACTGACTTATCAAAAAATAAATTAAATTAAAGCTGAATTTTTCACAGTGCTTCTTCTTTCACATCCATGACTTGGGGCTTTAAACAGTATACCCCAAAATTTGAAGCTTCTGATAAGAGCTCAACTTCTGACAAAACTCCTATCTCCTTCCCAGAGATAAACTGGATTAGTGGTTTCAGAAGGCAACCCCTTTTCTGAAGATTTCCACCCAAGAGGAGGCGACCTGGCAGGCAGCCCTGGCACCCTCAAACAGCAGAGCTTGGATGGCGAGCTGCAGCTCTCACATCCCGCCCGAGATCCGGCTGCCTTTTGATCCAAAGCACCCAGAGCCACTGATTAAAAAGGCATAAAAGGGTCTGAATAAAGGGAAGGTTAATAGATGCTGATGTGGGAGTAACCAGGGCTGTCAGGGAGCGATTAAGCTGCCGGATAATCTTCCACCTGGAGCTGTCAGGCCGGTGTCTGATGTTTCATTCAAAGAAGGAGCTCTGCATTCCTGATGAGTAAATGACAGAGAGGTTTCAATTAGAGCTGCTCTGTGACTCCAATCCTGACATAACCTGATGGTTTACTTTCAGTTCCCCCGCTGTTCTCCGGGGGATGCCGACCCCTTAATGACACCTTTTAGGATGGAGGGGGGATGGCTGCCTTGATTAGCAGGTAGCCATAGCGGGGGAGGCAGGGCTCACCTTTCCCGAGCTGGGAATTGCCTTTATTACACACATTTGGATGGGGCAGAAAGGAGCTCCAAGCTGCTCATTTGAGGGAGCTGGTGCTGTTATTAGAGCCGTGCCCAGGGAGGCAGGAGTGAATTCCTGCAGTGCTGTTAATGCTCCACTAGCCTGGCCACACACCAGGGCAGGAGGGCTCAGCCTGCAGAAAGGTTCCCCTTCACTCTTCCATGTAATTCAAAAACAACACAAAATAATTTGCAAACCCGCCTTGCATTAGAGCAGAGTTCCCCAGGTGAGGGCAGGAAGGTAAGAAAAACCATTGAGCTCGACACAAAGCATTTTGCTTGATTGGTGTTTCTTGTTTTGAATTTAGAATGAATTAATAAGTGGTTGAGTACTGTGGAAACAAAATGACAGCTTTCATTTTGGGTCAAACAGAATGTTTCAGTTGATTGAAGGTGAGTATTTGCTCTTTTTCTCTCATTATGGTGGAAAAATATTTCAGGTCAACACAGAACAGCTCTTGTTTTGTTTTCCAAATGAACTGAAAAACCCATTACACTCACAGCTGCACCTGCAATATCTCGGCTACTCCACTCCTGAGGTCCCCTATGGAGCTGTCAGCAAAACACAAGACAGAAGACAGATTAAACCACACTTTTTCTTATGTGTTCCTTGCTCTTGCAGAGTGAGCCACATCTCACAAACCTGAACCTCCCTTTGGATCCCACCATGCTCTAACCCTTATCTCCAGGCAGGGTTCAAGTGAAGCTCAGGAATTTGACTCTCATTTTTCAGTGTAAAATATTATTTGAGGGGATGTGGCTCCCCCCGTTACTGCAGGTCATGGTAAAAACAACCAGCCCGGGTGAATCCCCAGGGAATTCCTGTTCCCAGCTCTGTCTGCCCTTCAGTCCCTGCTCTTGGCTGTGCTCCAGCTCCCTGTGGATCACCAAGCTGTGCCCTGGCATGAGTGGCTGTCAAACCCCACCAGGACACAGTGCAGGGACTGGGTTTTCATGCTGGGACGAGTGGGGTTTTCTTTCATGAACCTGGAGAGATGGATTTGCTAGGACCTGCAGATTATGAAAAGACTGAGTGCTCCCAGAGTGGCTGGATTTGAGGAAAACTGACACAGGAGGGTTTGTATGGCACAGGCACTTGGATGCCCCTGCAATCTGTGCATGGCATGGGGTGGGGGCAGCTTGCCCATGGGGTCTGTTTGTTCTGTTGGAGAGTGGCCAAAAGGGGCAAAAAGGGGATTTAATAAAGTATCTCCATGCAAGTTAACCCAGTGTGCCAGAGAAAATGATGTGTTTCACAGGTATCCACCTCCCTCTGCATTTCAGTGACTCTCTCCTTGCTCTCCCTTGTGTGCATTTGGAATGCTTCAAGCTGCAAAGGAAGCAGAGAGCTCTTTGCTCTTTGCAGCACTTTGCACCCTGCAAAAACCTGCAGGATCCCTCAGTTTCTCATGCTAAGGGGTTACAACACGCTCCTGCACTGCTGTGCAGCAGAGCTGCTGCTGCCCCCCGTGCTGCTCTGCCTTGTGCCATCTCCTGGTTAATCCCTCTCTCACTGCCCCGGGGGCTGCAGCACCGGCAGTGACTGATGGGCTTCTGAACTCCCTGCCAGCCAGGTGAAAATCATTTCCCCACTCCGTTAAACCTGAGAGAAATGGTTCTCAAGCTGGTTTTTTGCTTCTCAGGGAGCAGTCCAGTGTGTATCCACCACGTCTGCCTTCACCTCAGTGCAATGGGAAAGCAGGTGGGAAACACTGCTGGGTGTGAATCTGTGGAAGGTCCAGCTTAGAAGGTGAACATGAATGCAATTTGCTTTTACTTTGGACTGTGAAGGGCCAGCCTGGCTGGGAACAGCCTGATCATCTCTCTGGCTCTCTCTCTGTTCAGCACTCCTTGGCTCATGCCCATCACCAGCCCCTGTGTGCAATAAATCTCAGTGAAGAGGAGTCAGCTCTATCTGAGCTTTGCTTTCTCTCCCATTTGTGCTCTGCAAAGGGACAGAAGTGAGGTGGCACCTCTGAGCTCGCTCTGGACCTCAGGAAATGCTGCAAGGAAGGAGCAGGATGTTCTGACTCACTCTTTCCTCTTCACTGGGCTCTGGAGGCTCCAGCCTGGATTTATGGCCTTGTTCTCTCTGCTGTCCATTGGGTCTCACGTTGGTGAGCACTCAGAGGGTCATTTGGCATGATGTGGCTGTGCAAAGGCTGAGATTCAAGAGCACAGCCCCACTGCTGCAAGGCTTGTCCCTACCACAGCTTTGACTCTGTGTAAATGTGTATTACTCTGCATGTAATGTGTAAAACCCAGTTAGGAAAGTGGATCTATTTTTCCTGGCTTGTAATGGTGCTGTGGATCTGGGAACAAAACTGTTCTGTGAGTTTCCAAGTTGTCAGAAGGGACTCGTCAGGGAAAAGTAAAATTTGGAGCAAGTGTGCTGTGGACTTTGTCTGGTACCTCCCAGCCTAATCAATAGAAGGGACACAGCCAGGGACAGAAATTTCCATTTGCTCAACTCATCCAGAGCACAGAAGGAGGGAAGAAGAGGCCCAGGGTTTGGCTGATATCTATATTTTCATTTTGTCTACATAGGCATTTGAATGATGATAAATATCAAATAATTCCTGTGATAATTTCTGAGTTCTGGTATTTTTAGAAAGCTATTTGTAGAAGCAGAAGCAGAGCTGAGAACTTCTTTCCAACAGGCTCTTGGAGACTAAAACCTCTCACATGTTTTGGAAGGCAGCAGTAGGAAATGGTTTGTAAATTTTATTCCTTTTCCTCCTCTTCTTCTTGTGTCTCCTCATGTTACCTTTATCTTGACCCTCAGAAGGGCTGCCATATTTTTAGTTTCTTACTTTTCAAATGCCTCCTGCCCTGCTTTTCATGTCAAGGGCTGCACCTGCCCCACTGATCTCAGAGACAAATGTGCCATTCTGTCTAAGAGATGCAAGTTCAAATCCAGGCCCACAGATGGAAGAGGCTTGTGCATCTACCACGAGTACACTGGGCTGTTTGGTTTCCCACTGTGCTTTTCCCAAGGCATGCTTCCCTCCTGGAGAGAGTCTGCTTCCAGCATTCCCACACATCAGACACCAAATGAGCTCTGCTGTCCTCACAGTGATGATGCTCTTATAAACAACTTGGCATCAAAGGACTTCTCCCTGGATATGAGGTGCTGCTGTTTCTTCCCCTTTCCAGCACCCCCAGGCCATGCACTGCTTGTAACCACTGATAGCTGCAGTCTTTGGGGTCTGCTTATAAATATTGGGAGTGGGAGAGGCAGTCAAAGGAGCTCCAGAATGGAACTCACACAATTATTTTGGTTAGAAGGGACCTTAAATATCATCTCAGTGGGACACCTCCCACTATCCCAGGCTGCTCCAAGCCCTGTCCAGCCTGGCCTTGGGCACTGCCAGGGATCCAGGGGCAGCCACAGCTGCTCTGGGCACCCTGTGCCAGGGCCTGCCCACCCTCACAGAGAAGAGTTTTTCCCTAATATCCAATTTAAACCTATTCTCTTTCAGTTTAAAGCCATTCCCCATTTTCCTGTAACTTGCAAATTGTCTCTCTCCATCTTTGCTGCAGGCTCCCTTCAGGTGCTGTAGTGTCACAATTCAGTCACTCTGAAGCCTTCACTTCTCCAGGCTGACCAGTGTCAATCCTCCCAGCTTTTCCTCAGAGGAGAATTGTCCCATCCCCCTGCTCACCTTGGTGACATCCCCTGCCCTTTCTCTGCAGGCTGATGTCCCAGGTGTGCCTGCCCCTGCATCTGTGAGTGATGGCTGTTCTACACCTGGAGGGCAGCAGCAGATTAGACAGAATTAGGCTTCCTTGCATCCTGTTATTTAGCCCTGCCCTGTCCTGCTCCCTTTTTGACTCAGCAAAGGAAAGGCAGGATTTGTAATGCCTTCCCATGGTTTCCAGCCCCTGCCCATGCAGGGGAGGTTTTTCTCCTGTGTCTCATCCATTGAACAGAAGCTGTTCCTTAGGCTCTGAGTGGTGAATTGCCACCCAAACAGGCTCTTCCCAGGAATATCCCAACATGAAAAGACTGTGTAATATATGAATATTTATTTCCAGGGAAATTCCTAGGTGATGAGTGTAGATTCTTTTTTTCCCTGAATAGGATATGGCAAGGCAAGTGTTAAAGTGAGACTTTGCAGACCCCAGCTTGAGGACTTTAGTGTTGCTAACAGGTCTTGCCTTGGTCAGAATAAAATTTTAACTGTAGAGTGAAGAGTGCAGGTGATTCATAGGTGGCTGCTAAATTCACAGCCTCAAAAAAACCCCTGAGGAAAAGGAGGGTGAGACTGGAGTGGTACCAGGGCCAGCACACAGGGCTGGGTGAACACTTGGTTTCAACCTCCCTGACTCTCCCTGCATCCCTGACAAAGCCAAGTCTGAGAGCAGACGTGCCAAAAATCAAGGCCAGAGAGGGAAAACAAGAGGCCAAAGTGGAAGTGCCATCCTCGTGTCCTCATGTCTCATCTTCTCCACCAGCATGTCCTGGGGGAACAGCAGGGCATGTGCACAGTGATGTGTGAGCAGGGAGGGCTGGAGGGGATGTCCCCTGAGAGGGACACTGAAGGAAACATCTCTGGGCAGGCTCTTGGGCCACCTCCCCTGAGCCACTGTCATTGCTGACACTGCTGAGCTCCCCTCACCTCAGCCTGCTGGCATTTATTTAGGGCTTTGTTTTATTTTATTTTAGACTGGTGGCAAGAGGAGACTGCTGTGCAGACAACTCCAGAGTGGAGTCAGTGTGCATAAAAACCCAGGGAGATGGGAGGCATTTGTCTCTTTAATGCTACCTTGGCTCTTTCTGGAGTGATCTGTCTGCTGCCACTGTGTAGGTCCACAAGATGATGAGGCAGATAAAATGGGATGATGAGCTTGTGTTAGAAGACAACCTATCAACAGACCTGTTGATGTATTGCACTTCTCAACTCAGGTGGATTTAGGGGCGAGGGGAGGATAAATTTTCCCCTAACTTTTCTTGCTGCTTGTAGATATCCATTAGCTCTCCACAGACCATGACTTTCCTTTCCCATCAGCTTTGAATTACTCAGTCTGGGACTGAGCTGGAAAGTAATTTCAGGAGACAAAAAAAAAAAAAAAAAAAGAGGTGGGCAGAACCCCATTTTTTAATTTAATTCTGCCTGTGGATGGCTTAAATTCTGCCCTTTATCAGGGCTTGCATCAAAACAGGCTGATGGAGGTGCTCTGTGGGGAGATGATGGATTTGCCTGGATGGTCAAGGAATTGTGGACTAGTCCTGCAAGGAAATTAGAGGGACAAAAAAAACCCCAATTCAGCAGAGGTATAATCAGTATTACCTTCAAGATAAAGGCTTTGGTAAGTCCAACCATGTAACAAAAGATGAATAGTCCACTGATTTTTGTCTATAACTGTAGAAGGACCAGGGATCTTTTCCAACCATTTTTATCAAAGGCTGCAAGGACCATAAACCTTTAAACTGAGAGGGTTAGGAATGGTTTTGTTCCTCCCACAAATTCAGGCTTTGTCTCTCTCCTTCACCCTGAAATAGTGCTTAAGGACAGAAGCAAACCCACTGCTTCATGTGGAAGAAACAAATGGCTCTACATCTCCTGTGTCCCCTCTAATGGATTTAAACCTCTTTCAGAACTGCAATCCAGGCCCTCTGGGCTGGTTCCCACAGCTCCCCAGCCATCCCTCACCCCACTGGAACCAGTGTCCTGCCAGGCAGGGAGCTGGGACTCACACAAACACCTCTCTCCTTCTCAGTGGAGCTTTTTCTCCACAAACAGACACAAAATTCTGTGCTGTTTTTCTGACACTGCACCAACAGGAATCTGTGCTAAAGATTTGATAGGAGAGCTGAGTAATGGAGATCTTCAGCCATGGTGAGCATGAAATCAGAGAATCCCAGAATGGCTAGGATTGGAAGGAATGTTAAAGATCACCTCTTTCCACACCCCTGCCATGGCAGGGACACCTCCCACTGTCCCAGGTTGCTCCAGCCCCATCCAGCCTGGCCTTGGGCACTCCCAGGGATCCAGAGGCAGCCACAGCTGCTCTGGGCACCCTGTGCCAGGGCCTCCCCACAGAGAAGAATTTCTTCTTAATATCCAGTTTAAACTGTTCTTTCTGTTTGAAGCCATTCCCCCTTGCCCTGTCCCTCCATGCCCTCTCCAACTCTCTTGCAGCCCATTTAGGCACTGGAAATGCAGCAAGGTGGAGCAATAGATAAATCAGGAATGAGAGAGAAGGTGAGAGAAGATTTACCTTATTCTCTTCCAGTGTTTGCTTTCCCCTCTTTGGAGGAGATTTCCCTATTTCTGGATTGTCTACTATAAAAATAAAAAAAACAACCCACCAAATGCATGACCACCTGGTTTTCCAGGCTGAGAATGTCACTGCAGTGACAGCACTGCCTGGTGGCTCTGTGCTGGCTGTGCTGGTGGCACAGTGAATGCTGGCTTCAAGTAGTGGCTCTTGTCAAAAATGTAGAGGGGCACTAGAAATTATTGTCACTCATTGTGTTGACAGTGGTTGCAGTGCACATTAGGAAGTGCTGTCAGTGTTTAGTGGCTCATAGTTTGCTCAGTGAAATTGCTGTTGAAGGTGCTCTGCCTATTCCTATCCTGCCCATTGCTCTCCTCTTCCCCACTTAGTAGAGGAAAGATAAAATTCACATTAATTAAAAGCTAATTGATGACAAGATGACAATACCAGTGCAACAGCCCGTGCTCCTAAGTAACAACAGGCTCCTAAATGCCACCAATCTGATTTTTAAAAGGCAGTGTCAATATTCTAGCACCTGAAAACCGTTCTCACTAATTGAGGCAAATGATTAAAAGGTGCAGTTGGGTTTTTGTCTGGGTGTGAGATGTGCACAGGGCAGAGCCAGGAGGGGACAGCTTGGTAGGGTGAGATTTGCAGCTCCTGCTGCTGCTGCCAGGCAAGGAGGGATGTGGCAGGGAGCAGAGCTGCTGCTCCCCATCCCACAAGGGATGTTCCCTTGTAAACACCATCCTGAACGTGTCAGTGAGCAGCAGGAGCCAGCCAGGCTGTTGTGGGCAGCAAACCAGTCCATTGCTGCTGCCCTGGCAGTGCCCTGCTTGCCCAAGCGTGCAGCTGGCTCTGCCTCGGGCACGGCTGGAGCCACAGCCACCAACCTCACCCAGAGCAGCTTTGTTCAGGCTCCCTGGAGGCTCCCTGAGCCTGGCACACTGTCCTGAGGGGAGGCCAGAACTGCCTGTGCTGCTCACTGGCTTGCACATCCCTCCTGTCCTGTGCCAGGCCAGGCAGGGCAGGGTGACAGTGGGACCCAGGCTGGGACCAGTGCGCCCTGCTCTGGCACTGCAGAAGGGCTGGGCACTGTGCCAATGTCCCCTTTTGAGTGTTCCCTCAGGCCAGGACCTGCAGCTGGGCTCAGATCATTTCATCTCAGTGCAATCTGCAGATCTGTGATCTGCTGGCCCAGCTGAGAGCAGCAGTGTGGCATTCACACACCCTCTGGACAGGGAAAGCAGAGAAAAGAAGGATCAGAACAATTCTTATCTCATTTGCTGCTCCTGGGTTTGTGCCCCTGTGGAATGTCTTCTGGAGATTGTTTATCCAAGGTGATTGCTTCTTTGGATTCTAGTGATGGTTGTGAAAAATGTGTATTTTATGGTTGGTTTTTCACAATATTAAAATATTAAAATGAATATTATCTGTGTTATATTAGAAAGTGATGCTGTTTTAATTTTCTTATGTAGTGTGTTAAATTTAGGCTTAGGTTATAACATGAAGTTAAAATAGAAACTATGCTATGTGAGATACTTTTTTAAGTACTCACAGTGAGACAGCAGCCACAGGACACCTGAATCTTTCAGAGAAAGAGAATTTATTGCCCCATTATCAGGAGAAATGAACTTCTTCCTGCCTTGCTCAGCCCTGAAGACGCTGTCAGGATTCAGAGGCAGAAGCTGACACTGCCCAGACAGAATCCTGGGTTTGAATGGAATTGATGCACCATGGATGAGGTGTATGAATATACAACAGGCTGTTCTTTTTAAGGGTTAATCCTCTGTTACATGGGTCTTTTTTCGGGTTCATTTTGCCCAGGAAAAGGTACTCAGACTGTCCATAACTCTTTGTTTCTATTGTCTCACATTGTCCTTATCCAAATTGCCCAAATTATTATTACTCTAATTCTATTACTATTTTTATAAGCATTTTATTACTATTTTAAAATTTTTAAAACAAGTGATTGGTGTTTTTCACACATTGTTTTGGATTCACTGACCGATTGGATCCATGTGTGTGTCAGGACTCGGGCAGAGGGTCACAGGTTTGCTAGTTAGTTAGTTAGTTAGTTAGTTAGTAATAAGTATGATACAGTATAGTATCTCTCTTTAATTTAGTTGTAATGTAATATAATATATTTTAATAAAGCATTCCAAAGCCTTGGAGTAATGTAATATAATATAATATAATATAATATAATATAATATAATATAATGTAATGTAATGTAATGTAATGTAATGTAATGTATGTAATGTAATGTAATGTAATGTAATGTAATATAATGTAATATATGTAATATAATGTAATATAATGTAATATAATATAATTAATATATTATATTATATTATAATGTAATATAATATATTTTAATAAAGCATTCCAAAGCCTTGGAGTCAGATGCCAATCATTCCCAGGCCTCAGGGGTCCTGTCACACAGCAGGCTCCTCACCATGCTACTGTGGGAGTCCTTGCTGGAAATCCACACCTGGCATCCAAACCTGCTCAGTGGAGCAGCCCCAACATCACTTTGTAACAAAGATCCATCTCACAAGGGTGATGCCTTTGAAAGACTGAGACAATTGAGTAGAAAAATAATTAATTCTGCTCTTTTTCCTGATTTATTTTCTGTTTGGTTTTTACTTGTTCTGTGAATAGACAATGCTGCATCTTCTCAGGGGAAATGTGCTCTGACACAAGCAAGGTTTCCAAGGTTTCCTCTTTGTTTCCAGGACTAGGGTCTGGGATGGATTGGAGACTGAGGTGCTCCAGCTTGGCTGGTCCCACTCCTTACTGTGGCTTGTGCAAATTCTTACACAGCTTTGGGATCCAGCAGTGCCTAAATGTCAATGTCATTTTTATAAATGTTCCTTTAACCCAGGTGTGAAAGTGACTTCAGAATTATTCCCTGAGGGGTTTGGTCCCTGTCCTACGGAAGGAAAAATAACTGCTCAGCTGGGAGCTGGCAGCTCAGGGACCCTCTGACACTGCTCCAGTCTAATCCTGGGGCAGCCTGACCCTTCCTTCCCAAAGAAAACAAACCCATCACCCCCTGCTTGTGGGAGCCACTGCCTGGTGCCAGATGTGGTGTTGTCAGTGCTGAGGGATGGCCAAGGCCAGGGAGCTGCTGCTGCCATCCCACAGCAGGACAGGGTGGGCAGCAAAGCCCTTCCAAAAGTCAGGTTTAGCACCTATTTGCAGAATCTGGTGGGAAATAAAAAGAGTTTTTCTGGAAGTTCTCTCTTCCATTCAGGACTTTTGACAGGTCTGTGCCCATATCCAGCATTCCCAGGGCTGCTGTGGGCAGAGAAGCAGCCAGGTGAGGCTGCCTGCCCCCAGACTTGCATTTATCCTCTTCAGCAAACAGCAATACACTTTGCTCTTACCTTCTTGTGTTCACAAAATCATGCAAGGACAAGCACTCACTGACCTGTTCCAAAAACTCTCAATGGTCCTGAAGTCCATAAAGCTGGACAACTTGTTAGGGATGCTAGAGAGAGGCACTACATGCTCTGTTGAATTTTTCATTAGGATTTTTCTCCCCTGTCTCTGTTTTCCACACACACAGGACTATGCATTTGAATGCATTATCAGGAGAATAGCTACAATAATGATAGGATTTATTCTTTTGTAAATCCTCACCCAAAAACTATTATGGGACATAAGCAAATTGTCAAAATTAGAAGGAAACATCTCGTTTTGAATCTTGTGTTTTCATGGCTCTTGTGGTGGAAATGTGAAAATGCAAAGTGAGCCTGGGCTGCAATCTAAATTTCATAGTTGACAGAAATAAACCATGTGGTGAGGGTGCCACATGAACTGAACATAAACATGAATTAAACCCTGCAACTGTGAAGGAGCAAGGGCTGTTGCAAAAGTAGTACTAAAAATGTAAATTTGAAACCAAAAAGAATGGATGGAAAGAAGATTTAATTGCCTCAATAAAGGGGTTACATGGAAATTATGGGTGTCAGAGGAGATAAAATATACCTCAGAAATCAGAATAGACTGTTAATGTGTGATGGATGAATGGCAGGAGCCTGACAGAAGGCTATTAGGCAGGTGCAATTACACAGAAATTGTGGAAAAGTGGTTAAAAAAGGTAAGTGGAAGGCAGGTGCTCTTGCTGGGTGCAGCAGGGTCTTTGCATCACGCTGTGACCTTGGCTGAGTGTCACTTTGTGCATGGGAGTGCCACCCTTGGGTCCTTGTTCTGCTGGACAGGGCTGGCAGCAGCCTGGGATGGTGGAGGGTGTCCCTGCCCACTGGATGATTTTTCAGGTCCCTTCCAACCCAAACCATTCAGTGATTCTAGGTTTAGATAGGCTGTGTCACTCCCCTCTAATCCACCTTTTTCTGTTTGTATCTCCTCTTCAGTGTTGGGGAAATCCTTTAATCTTTGCCAACTCCTTTTCCCCACAATTGATGCCAGTTCTGACTGCAGCCTGGGCTGTCAGCACCACACCCAAGTCCCTCTGTCTGTGGGTTTCCTCCAGCCACTTTTTAAAGCCCTTCAAAAGAGCTGCAGGAAGCCATAATTTGGGAATTTTTCAGAGCTGCTTGCAGCTTTTTTGCCTGCTGCCATGCCTGACTACTTGAGCTGATGGGATTATTCACTGGAAACAAATCATATGAGGAATGCAGCTATGGATTGTTATTAATTATTTATCTATTGATTATTTACCTATGGATTGTTATTAATGATTTATCTATTGATTATTTACCTATTTATCTACTGTCTATGTTGCTGTAGCCCCTAATGAGTCCTTCCAGCTCCACAGGGCTGAGCTTTGCCCTCAACAGCCCTGAAACAATGTTTAGTTAAGGATATAAAGGAGGCAGGTGTGGGGCAGGACAGGCAGGGGACAATCCTGTTTGGTGTAATAAGTGACTGTCACAGTACAACCTGCTCTGCAAATGTTTTGTAGGCGTCTGTCACAGGTAAATCCTAATGAGACATTTGGAGGTGGACAACATTTTCATCCCTCCCATGGTCTGCATGGTAACATCTAAAAAAAAATGGAAAAAAAAAATCCCTGTTAGGGAATATAATTGATGGGCAATAAAAGCTGGTGTTATTATCAGAGCAGGACGTGGGCTTGGTGGTTTTTACCTGTCTGCAAGCAGGTTTTCTTTGGGGCTGTTCAACTGCTCATCCCTCACCACTGCCTGGTAATCTCAAGCCCATCTGTGCTCTCTCACACACATTTTAGCCCACGGCCTGATTTACAAAGTCACATCCATGCATATTAACAGTTGGTTGTTGTGAGAAATGTGTGGTTTATGATTGGCTTTTCACAAATGTTAAAATGAATATTATCTGTGTTGTGTTAGAAAATGATGTTGTGTTAATTCTCTTGAGTAGTGTGTTAAATATAGTTTTAGGTTATAAAAATTGTTAAAATAGAAACTATGCTATGTGGGATACTTTTCCTAAAGAAAGGACTTGCACTGAGATAGCAGCCACAGGACACCTCAATATTTCAGAGAAAGAGAATTTATTGCTCCCTTATGAGAAGAAACAAACTTCTTCCTGGCTGGAAGGCGCTGTTGGGATTAGGAGGAAGAAGTTGACGATGACCAGGCCAAATCCTGTGTTTGAATGGAATTGATGCATCATGCATGAAGTGTATGAATATGCAACAGGCTGTTGTTTTTAAGGGTTAATCCTTTGTTAACCTGGGGCCTTTTTCGGGCTTGTGCTGCCCAGAAAAAGGTACCTGCACTGTCCATAACTCTTTGTTTTTATTGTGTCATATTGTCTTAATTCAAATTGTCTAAATTATTATTACTCTAATTGTATTACTATTTTTATAGCTATTTTATTACTATTAAGTATTTAAAATTTAAAAAAAACCCAAGTGATTGGTGTTTTTCGCAGTTGTTCAGCCCGTGGGGGAGGATTGCAGCCCTGCCTGGTGCTGGGGCTGTTCCCTGGGTTGCACACTCAGTCCTGTCCCGTCTGCTTATGAATAACTCAGCCAGGACTGAGCTTCACAGCTCTGCTGGAATTAATGAAGTGAACTTTCCAAGATGACAGGCAGGATCCTTATTGGGAGTACTCTCAATTCAATGAAAATAACTCAGCTTTGTTGAATTGTAAAAAGCAAGAAAGGCCCAGTTTCTCCCTGGCAGATTGGTATGTGCCCATAGGGGTGACTGAGCCCGGGCCAGGGGCTGAAGCAGACCCCAAAATAATAAAAATTACATGACAATGTCAGGAAACTTGGGGAAGCAGACCCTGAACTTACAAAAGTTAAAGGACAGTCACAGCAAACTGACAAATTTCCTTTAAGTAATATTAAGGAGCAGCTTCTCTGGTGCCTCATTAGCTCTGCCCAGGTGAGCAGCTTATTTGTTTCACAGGTGCTTTTCCAGCAGCTCCATATAAAAAGTCCCATTTTCAATTAACATGAAACAGCAATATATTAGCTGCATAACAAAGCCTCCCACCTCTTTGTGCCTGTTCAGTGTCTGCACTGAGCTCCCTCTCTGGGAACACCCATATGGCAATCACTGCATCACCCCCAGCTTTGCTGTTCTCTTTCAGGCCCAGAGATTCCAGTGCTTTGGCAGAGCCTTTAGTGAAGACATTTTTATTTACATGGCCATGATGTTTCTGTCTTCTATCAGGCTTCCATCTGGCTGGGCAGTCATGAAAGCATTAATCACTGGGGTGGCTGGACACCCACTCCAGAATGGGAAATTCAGAAGTTCACTGCAAGATTTTACACCAGATTTCACAGCTTTTAAGGGATGTTGATTATACTCAAAGAGGAGAGGGAATGCTTTGAGTGTTTTCATGACTTCACCTTTCTGGGCTTTGTACCTGTGGTCCAAAACTGGGCACTTTGGCCATTTCAAATGTGTTTTTAGTTATCCTAAGCATCCTTATCCTGAAAATGCTTAAGCATGAGTTTAACACATGGCATTTAATAGGCTTCAACAAGAGAAAAAGATTTTCAGTTAAAAACAAAAAATCTCCATTGGATTGTGAACTTCCACAGGCTGAATACTTTCAGAATCAGGACCTGTGTGCTGGAGCTTCCAGCTACCAAGTAGCTTAATATCACCATAAATTCTCTGCCTTCTTTAGCCCTTGAATTCATGGATTTACAGGTTAGCTTTAGGCTTTTGTAGTGTGTTTTTGCCTTGGTCTATGTGCAATTGCTAAATTGTAGCCATTACTGAAAGCAATATAACATCACTGAAAAGACATCATGCACCAGAGCTGGGTGTATTTAACAAATATCCAAAGGCCATCAAGAAATAATTTTGACCATGCCCCTGAACATTGAATTTTGCCTGAGAGTAAAGATAGAAATGAAATGTAATCCTGTAGCATCTGTTCTGCTGCCATCCAGCAGCAGACAAAGAGGCTTTAAAAAAAATAAAAATAAAAATAAAACAAAGCCTGAGATGGCTGAAAGCAAAGCTGAGTGTGAGGGTAAGGTGGAGCTGTCCTGGCTGACTGCTGAGGCTGGGAGGATCTGAAAGAAAACATTGAAACTGTTTTTGAGGGGTTTTTACTGTTTTGAACTGCTTTGGAAATCTAACAGTGCTGATGGGAAGGAGAGTGTGAGAATACCTCCCAGGAGATGAGGTGGGGAGGCTCAGAGATGGAACTTTTGAGCTGCAGAAATCCTTTTGCTGAGGAAACAGAAAATAAATGAGAAAGTGCATTTATGGAAGGGTCTAATGTGGATTCTGTGTATAAAGAAGAAAACCCACAAGTCCTACTAAAGCAAAAGAAAAACCAAAGTCCCTAAGCCATCTTCTAATTCTTGGAGACCAAGGTGGGTTGTGTAGGTAATTCTCCAGAAGAGAATTTTGTTTTTTAAATAAGGGCTTTGATAAAAGAATCAGATTTATGTAGAAACTCTCATTTTTCATTGAAAAAAAATGAACCTCACCTCAGAATCAAATTCAGCACCTATGCACACAGGCCAGTGCTCCTGCAGGACCAGGCTTCACAAACCCAACAAAAAGTAAATAAAAATAGCACAGGAAAAATCCCAAAGTTTTACTGCAATAAACTGCTTTATTGCCTCATTGTGTCAAGCTCAGAAGAATTTTAAATAGTCCCAGAGAGATTAATATGATTTGTGTGAGCTCTGTGTTTGAGGGTACCCTGAGGACTTCCAGATCAGCCCAGCAGTTTTGCCTCACACCCAGAACCCCCAAATCAGTTTCTAACCCCAGTTTCAAATCTTCTTCTTGACTTTGCTGTTGCCACACAGGATCCCCAAAAGGGTTGGAATGGTTTGGTATCCATGATATCTTCCTTAATATAGTCCAAGTGTTTGTCCAACACTTCCCTTTAAACAAGAGCAAAGTCTCCTTAACAATTCAGCATCAGGAGAGCAATGAGTTCATTAGGAGGTGCTGTATGGATTAAGTCTGGATAAGGGCTGGAGTTACAGCCAGAGTAGAACAACCCAGTGCATTGCTGTAATTGGAGTTAGAGGGGTTATAAAGGAGCACCAAAAGGTAATTTCCATTTTGGCTAAACCCTCCCTTATTCCCTCTGGCCCCAAATTACCATATTTCTTCTCTGAAACAGACCTTCCCTATGCTTTCAAGCTCCTGTAAATTCCATGTCATTATAGTAATCTCAAATCCTCACACAGAGCACTGAAATTCTCTTTTATTTTTGTTTACACGAGGTCATTTGTGAGCTGCAGACTGCTGAGAGCCTGATCTTGGCTTCAGTTCAGCTGATCAGTAGGCAGAGAAAGACTTTTAGGTTAGAAAGGCAAATAAATATTTGAAACTGATTAAGCTGAAGGAAGGTTCAAGTGTGTAATGATCCAGGGCTGATTGAGACACACGAAGTCAACAGCAAAGAGAAAGTGAACCCAGCAGTCTCTTGGTCTGAGATCCTGCTCTGAGGGGCTCTCACAGGCTGGGAAGAAGGTAAATTTAAACTTACACAGTTTGTTTAAACTGGCACAACTGTACTGAGCAAAGGCAGGTGGGGTAAATCTGCAGCACAGCAGTGAGACCTGCCACTGATCTTTATGTTTTGTTGTTCCTTTTTGTTATCCTGAATGCATTCTGTACGTGCAAACTGTGACAGCTGGTCCTGAGAGGAAAGAATAACTTAGGTTAGAGGAAGAACTCGTGTTTAATGTGAGATAGATGCACGTTTCAGCACTTCAACTGAGCTTCCAGGGAAGGTGCAAGGAGGATAACAGGGATAACTGCATCTGCAGCTGCCTCTGGTGAAAATAATGAGCGTGCAAACAGCACATGAGGTTCAGTTTGCAGTCTAGGAAATAGGTCAGCATGATCTATCTCTGTGGCCTGCACTCTGTGATGGTTCTGCAGCGAGTGGAAGGTTTCCAAATACGTGACATATTGGCTTTTCTGCCTTTTAATGGATGCTCCATGTTCCATAATAATGGTGACATGTGCAGCCCGTGCTGCTGCCGCTGTGCATTGCCCTTTGAGGGGAGGCAGAACACCTCAGCCACTGCCCCTCTTTTTCCTGAACAATCCCTTAACAGGGCTACAATCATCCCGAAATGCATCCAGTAAATCATCTCTGATTGCACTGTTAAAGAGCACTACTACCTGTTGGTCATTTAAATCATCTTCGAGGGTCTCGTGGATGAAGACTTTCCGAAAGGAAAAGAGGTAACGAGGAAGATCTATTGAATTTTGAGTCGGAACTTAAATCAGATCCAGCATTTCAAAGGGAAAGGAAAACAGACGAGTCAAGTGAGATAAAGGGCTGTTTATCCGTGGGGAGACGTGATGTGTGTGAGAAGATCCGCCTAACAAAAGGGCGAGCTGTTCAAAATGCCCCCTTAAAGAAGATGCAATTAGCGCTTAATTGCCGCTTTCTGCAGCTCGCAGCTCCCCCGTGCCAGCTAATAAACACGAGTGCCGAGTCAGCCCGTGGTACCTGGCTCACCTTGGCCATTGAACAGCTCTGCTAACGCTGCTGCTCCCGGACCGCACATCCCTGGGCGGGAGCAGGGATGGAGGGTTCGCTCCGCACAGCCTGAGCAGGATCGCATGCGATTTCTTCCTCCTAAATAAATCCTAACAGTTGATTTACAAATAAGTTGATAAAAAGCTAATAGATGTTGAATTAACCACGGGAGGGCTTGCGATATGTTCCCTGAACTGCAAGGTGAAGAACTGTAAGGAAAAATAAAATCGATAGAGTCCAAAAATTTAAAGGTGCAAATGTCACTTGACAGCAAATGCAGAGCAAATTAATTCATCAATGTGTAATGCTGCACCGTGTGTTCGGGGCTGTTGCATGTTAGGGAGGAGCTGCAATGAGGAGTCAAGCTCTCCAAGCTGTGCCTGTGCTGGTAAATTAAATATTGCCAGGATGGCTGTCTGACACTGGGGCTGGCAGGCTCATCTCCAGCTCCCTCCTCCTGCAGTGTAGGCTGCTGTTTGCAGGATGCTTCTTGAAATAGCTCTAGCATATTAAATCATGACTCTTCCTTGGGAATGGTCTAGAAACAGGTTTGTTACCCCTGGGTCAAATTTGGGAATTGCTGCAAAAAAAAATTTAACCAGCAGGTACCTGCCATGAGTGCTTGGGGAGAGGGGACAGAAGTGACTGTGGGCTGAGCTGTGCTGGAGGGCTGGCTGGGACCTGGACCATGCTGGAGGGCTGGCTGGGACCTGGACCATCCTGGAGGGCTGGCTGGGACCTGGACCATCCTGGAGGGCTGGCTGGGACCTGGACCATCCTGGAGGGCTGGCTGGGACCTGGACCATCCTGGAGATCTGGCTGGGACCTGGGCCATCCTGGAGATCTGGCTGGGACCTGGACCATCCTGGAGATCTGGCTGGGACCTGGGCCATCCTGGAGATCTGGCTGGGACCTGGGCCATCCTGGAGGGCTGGCTGGGACCTGGAAGCAGCATGCTTGGGAGGACTGAGCCCTGCTAAATTCCCAGTGTCTCCAGGCTCAGACATGCTGTGTCACACTGTTCTGACCTGCCTCCAAAGCTGTCTCTTTCTGAAGAGCCAAGTCCCAGCCTTGTGCATGCAGAATCCCTTTCTGGATTAGGGCTTTTCCCTCTTCCTGCCCCAGAGCAGTTTCTCTTTCCCTGTTCCATGTACAACACCCCCTGTTTCTCTCCTGTCAGGAGATGTTCCTGGGGAGCAATGCTGAGGCCACTGTGCACATTCCTGAGTGCATGGCTTTGGTGCTGGCCCAACTGATCCATTGGCCTCATCCACTGGAATTGTGCAGGTCTTGGGGCAATTTTGCTTTGCTCCAAGTAACTGAGCACTTTCCTCTTGCTCTGCACATACAAGGCATACACATCCCCCACATCCTCTTACACACAGACCCCCCTGTGCAGGATGCAGGCTGTCCATCAGTTACATGCTGACATTTCCACAGGATTCTGCTAAAACCTAACCCAGCAGGGTGCTCCAGGTGTGGTGTTTCTGTCAGGACCACGTCCACAGGACTGTGTGCTGGGCTCTTTTCATTTGCCAGCACACTGGGTGGAGCTGCAGCAGGCCAGGAGCACACGCAGGTCCCCCACGTGTGTCAGTTCAACACTTACAAATTGATGCCCATCACACTTCATCAAACATGTTTTTACAGGCCCCAGGAGCTGCTCATTCATCCCACAGCCCAATAACACCTGCAGCACCCAAGGTTCCTTGTAAGCAGTGAAATCCAATCCCCAAAGCCTTGTAGCAGTGATGTGCAGAAAATCTCAGCAGCCTGTATTGGAAAAATAGGAATTCAGCTAAAGCAACAGTACCTTGACAACACTTGGCACTGCAAACATCACTTAACTTGACAAACAACCAGTAATAGCTAGAGTGAAAATAAAGGGTTAGGCAGGTAGAGAGATAAAGTATGAAGAACATGCTGAGCAAATAACAGCCTTTTGAGAATCAACATTAGCATAATTACTAAACATAGGTAATTGCTGAAATAGCGTTTGCTGGCAGCGTTTCTGTTTCTAAATGCAACACTTTCTCTCTCCTGAACGTAATCTTCTGCTAGGACTAGAAAGTGTGCTTACACTGCTTTTAGCTGGGAGGGAGCTGCTGTGGAAATTGGCTCCATCTGAAAGCCGAGGGCACGGGGAGGAACAAAAGCACTTAACACCTTGGAGTCCAACCATCCTCCTAAACAAGGCTGTCATCCTCGGGGCTCCGTGCCTTGTTCGGTGTTACAGCACCAGCTCAGCCTTTGTCCCAGCGCCCTGCTCAATACTTGATAAGATTGGACGTTCTCCAATCAATTCCTATTGATTTCTCCCTGCTGAAATAGGATAAGCATGTGACAGACACAATGAGTGTTTAGCACAGCAGAGCGAGCCATTCCAGCACTAGAAAACAACTTGCTTGATAAAAATTATAAGCAAACCCCCCCCCCCCCCAAGCAGACACAAAAGCAATATCATGAATAACCAAACATCCTGGCTACAATCAAAAGCATTCTCTGCTTCTGCTTAGTTTTGCTGGATGGGAAGGTGGAAATTAAAAAGAAAAAGAAAATAAACACCCCAACAACAGATGAGGTTACATCTGTGAAGGTTATAGGGCTGATCTGCAATTATTTATGAGCACTGTATGTGACCTGGGTACTGAGATGATGCTTTCTGCACCTCTCCCTGGGTGTTGCCTCACTGGGCAGTGAGGAGGCTGTCAGAGGCACTGGCTGGCCTCCACCTCAGTAAATTACATAAAGATGCCATGGGGAGGGGAAAAATTACATGTGCACAATTAATTGTGATGATTCATCTGGAGAGCAAGAAGTAGAAAAGGGACTCAGCCTGGGTTTTTTGAAAAGAAGCAAAAAAGTTATTTGAAGGTAACTGCAGAGGGCAAAAATAGGACCAAGTCTGGCTCAGAAAGGACAGGACAGCGTGGAGGCAGCCCCCATGCAGAAGGTGCAGCAGTCAGCCCTCCAAAACCACCAACATGGGGCAAGACACAGAAAAGTCACTTCCTGAAACAGTGAAAAATCAAGGCTGAAAAGTCATTATTATATTAAAAAATTGCCATATTCTTGCTGTGAGGTCAGCTGTTGATATTCCCCTCAGGACCACTGATCAGGGCCCCCTTGTCAATCATCTCATCTGGATGAGTGGATGGAATGGGAGTCAGCCTGAGAGGGGCTGTGGATGGTGGGATCCCAGAGGCTGCAGCAAAAGGATGAATTCTCCCTTGCCTAGGCAGCCCCATGGCCCTCAGAATTCTGTCCCATGGGCTCCAGGGGAGCCTCTGAGGGGCTTCACCAGCAGCACAAATTGCACTCTCCTCAGGGATAGCTCAAGCCCTGAAAATTTGCACTTGCTCACGCTCTCCTCAGAGGAAACTCAAACACAGCAAGCAGGAGGATATTTGTGGTGCTTACACAAAGAAAGGGATAAAAAATGCCAGATCCTACAAAAATAACCCATAAAAGCCTTCTACTGCCTGACTCTTTGGTGGCATTTAGACAGATGTTTCTTTAGGCAAGAGGATCAGTATTTTGCTGTCATTCATTACGGATTTACCAGTTTTGTATTGATTTTGTTGTGGCCTCCTATGTACTTTAATTGCTGCAATAGAAAAACAAGTTGCTATACATGACATTTCCTTTCTGGGAAGCTGGCAACAGAATTGCATGAACCACTGGTAGATTCACTGATTTCCCTTGTGAGCCAGTAATAAAATGATGACTGAAACAGCTTGTCCTTCTTGCTGTTCCAAAACCTGCTATTTTTTTCTTTTTTTGAGAACTCTCAGTAGCTATGGATTTAAAAACAGAAATCTTCCTAATTGCTGGATAATATGGCAGACTTTGTTCCAGTGTTTCACAGTCATTAACTCTGAGGTGGTATTGATTTATTCTGAGGGACAGGCACCTTGGCTTGAGCAGTTGCTCGGGCTGCAGGTGAGGTGCTCCCAGAGGTGGCTAAGGGCAATTGGAATAATTGATAAAGAAGTTTCTGGTGCTCTCATTGCTAGATTGAGTGCAGCTCTCAGGAGCGTGGGTTGAACAAGAAGTGCTGCTTTCCTCTGGGATACCAGCCACCAGCTCCAATCCAAGGCTCCTCACCTGGGAGAGTGGCAGCAGCTGGAAACCCATATGGTGTGGGGCAAAAACATGTCACAGTGTGTCTGCAGAGTGAGGAGCAGGGAAGTGATTAAGTTACCTCACCTCCTCCTTCTATTCTCCTTAGGCTGGTGTGGCTCCCACTGCATGAATTAATGTGGTAGGAAAAGAAGCACCAAATTCTCCCCTCTTGCAGCTTGGTGTGTGCTTATTGAGGTCTCCTAATGAGAGGTGTTACAGGAAAACACAGATAGATGAGGGCCTGGGAGGTGATCCATTCAAATAATTCCTTGTGTCCATAAATAAATTAAATTCTGCAGCAACCCCAGGAGGTAAGTTAGTATTAAAAACATTTTTGAGATGGATAAACTGGAAGATTCCTGGAGATGCAGGTGGTGATGAATTGTCTCAGCACCATGTCAGAAGGAGAACCTGGGCAAGTCCTGCTGGGATTCTGGAAGTGTCAAGGCTTCTGAGGAAGAACAGGATTTGTTAGAGTTGGTCAGTTTGATAAGAAACAATTCTGTGTAATTAAGCAAATTAAAATGAGACCTGACAGCTCTGGAGGTGCATCAGGAGGCTTGGAGGAACCTGGTCCAGGGGAAGGTGTCCCTGCCCAGGGGAGTTGGAATGAGATGAACTTTAGGGTTCCTTCCAAGCCATTCTGTGATTCCAGGAGTTGTACCTGTGTTTTGCAGAGACACGGGAACTTCTTCCTAAAAGTGTGATTGACAGAAGTGACAAAAACCTGCTCAGCCCAGGAAGCAGAGGTGTGCTGAAGGAAAAAACAAAACAAACCAACTTTCTTTGCCTTCTGCTGATGCTGCTTCAGATCTGAGCTGCTGGAAAGCTCCTCAAGGAGTATTTGCAAGCTGCTCTGCATGGCCATTTCAGCCCAGCCCAGCTGGTTAATGATAGCAAATCTGGGCGGGTAACAGCTCCTGAAATAAAACCCATCTTGCCAGAAGAAGAAAGTCTAAGAACAGAAAAGTCTGGTTGTATTTTTTTCCATCATTGCCTATGTACTTCTCAGAGCTATGTAAACAAAGCCAACTTGTTGATGAGAAATATGTCAATCAAAGAGCTGCTGAATGTTCTGGAGACAGTTACCACTAGATGTTTTGACTAAATGTCTGGGAGCTCGTGCTCCTGGGAAATTTCCCAATAGATCTGAGGATAAACACACAAGCTCTTGGCATCTCTCCTGCCTGGATGAGAATCTGAGAACTGATAATTATTTACATTTAGCCTGTGCACCTTGTAAAACTTGTGGTGTGTCCTTTAGAAGGCAGCACTGGAGCATTTCACAGCGGTGTTTATTAAGGACAAAGTCACAGTGAATATTTAAATTCTGCCAGACTACTTGTCTACATTTCAAATCATGTCAGAATAAAAATATTACTTGCTGTGTCACATCCATCTACAGTCATTTTGGTCACAGTTGAAATACAGAGGTAGCAAAAATCAGAGGAGTGAACATGCTCTGCACCAGGAGGTAACACCACAGGCACTTGGTGAGGCAGCGAGGAGAAATTTGGTATTCAAAGCAACTTTCTTAAGTTTTCATTTAAGCCAAGTATTTAATGATCCCCTGCTGCCACAGTTGTGTGCTGCTGAATGATCCTTCTTTGGGCAGAGCTCTGCTAAATCCTCAGGTTTGGGCTTCAGGGAGGCAAGATGAATTACTGGGAGGTTGGCCTCAAACAGCAAGAAGATTCACAAGCAGAAGCACCAAAGCAGTGACCAGCAGAGCACTCCTGGGGGCTGCACAACACTCTGGGAAGGGGCTCAGCTCACTCAGACCTGGGTCTTCTCCCAAGGAAAGTGCTCTTGTGCAGTGACATCCTGGGACAGCTGCTTGAGCGAGGATCTGGGGCACTGGAAGCCAGCACAGGACAATGAGTAAGAAAATGACACCCTTGACCAGCAGATAATATTTTTTTTCTGTTTATTTTACTTTTGATAGGTGTTCTGTGCAGAAATCTTGAGGAATGGCTTACCAAAGCAGAAAATTTTAATCCCAAAGCTCAAACTTTTGCCTCTGCCAGCAATGACCTCTCTGATTTGTTTACCAGTTTACATGCACAGGAGTGATTCTCTCTGTTGTTCTGACAAGAACAGCAGTGCATGGCTTTGTTCCCCACCTCCAGTACAGATCACTCCTGGTACAGTGAGTCTCTGCAGCTCTCACCTGACTGGCAGAATCTCAAGCCCACACAGCCCATGGAGTAGTAAACACTGCTGTGAAATGTCACAGCAGTAACGAAAATCTCACAGATCAGCGCAAGGAATAAATATTGTGAGCAAATTGTTTGCCCATGAGAATGAGCCAGTCTCCATCAGTGGGAGGAAATGACTGTCTGACTTTATTCCTGGAGCCTGTAGAGCTGTGTAATTCTTTGTCTCAGCCACGAGCCTCTTGCTGGCTCACCCAGGCTCTGCCTCTTTCATCTCAGTTAAGTCAACAAAATAGTCTGGTTCAGAGTAAGCTCTTGCAGGTACACAGTGCATTAGCACAAATATCATTGCACGGTTTTGCAGCAGGATAAGCATTTCCTCTGATCTGCAAACCCATTCTGTCCCCCAGGGCAGGCAGAAGATGGCCAGTGTAGTGTGCATTGCACTGCCCCACGCAGCCTGGCCAGTGGGAGGAATGGTGCTGGCGTTATTTACACCCCAAAGAGCACATCACTGCCAGGACACTGCTCCACTCTGACTGTGTGCATGGCAGTAGAGGTGCTTCCCTCTAAAAGTAGGTATAAAAATGTATAAAACACAGCCAGGCAGAACTCTAAATCCAGATCTCTGCAGGAAGAACTTCACTGCCAGGTTGGCTGAAGGACTGGGCTCCCATTTTTGTAAATTTGTAGCTTGAGGGATCACTTCATTGTTTCCTGCAAACCCCCACCAATGTGCAGGACTTCTCATGACCCAGCAGCCAAACCCTGCCAAAATGAATTAAATACATAACCTCAGGGATGCTGTGCACAGCCTTCATTCTGGTCATGAGCTCACACATTTATAGCCCAAATGTTCCTGCTCCCAAGCCTTGGGAGCTCACAGGAGACTGAATGACTTCAATGTCCACAGCATCAAAACTGAAAATGTCCAGAACTTGTTACCCCAGGACAGAAGCTGTTGCTGCTTTGACTTCCCCTGGAAGCCCATCATCTGCACCACCAACACTGGGGCTGGGTGCCTTCCTTGCCAAGGAAAGAGACTATTTCCTCCTGTCAGGAGCTCACCTCCAAAACTGAAAACATCCATTTTTGGATTGCTCCCACCCAAAAGGTGCCAGAACAGAAAGCTGCTCCTGGCCTTTTCCTCCCTGGCCTCCCCCTGCCTTCCAGGGAGCTGGCAGGCAGCATCAGAGCCCATTCCTGTGCTCCAGCTCTTAAACCCACAGCCTAATTAGCTCCTTCTCATTAGTTCCTTCAGTCCCTACCTGGGAAACTTAAATAAAGGGAGGGAGAGCCCTGCACAGGCTCAGTTTAGACCTTAAATTGTCAGTGCCACCATCTCTTCCTCAATGACTTTGCCTGGTTCTTGTTCATCCCTGGAACTCAGGGATGCTGCAGTTGGCTCCATTATATCCACAAGATTAGTTCTGGATTCTATTCCTCCTTTTCATCTTGAATAACCAATATAGGCCTGAGATGAGCAGAGCCCAGCTGTATTCCAATTCTGTCATGGAAATGGTATGAACAGAACAGGAGAAGAACAAGGAGAGGATTGGTGCCTTCTCCTGCCTTTTCCTAGTTTGCCCAGCCTGCAATCCAAGACCAGGTGTGGGACCATTCTGGAGCTGAAAACAGTCTGTGTTTGCTCATCTTCAGAGGTTTCCACAAAGAACATTGCTGAGAGAACAGGTATCCTGGCTGGATGTCTGTGTATTTGTACTGCCCTGGGTAACTGTTCATTTACAGGGGTATTTATGGGAACAGTTAATAACAATAATTTGTTTGCACAAAAACTCTTCTCTGGGCCTGGATCTAAACACACGAGTTTCATAACTCATAAAAATTAAACAACTCCAGAACAAACAAGCACAAATGATAATTAAGTTTCAAGTCTTCCAGCATTCCCAAACCACTCCTGGGTCTTGCCAGCCTTGTCAATATTTTCACATGTTCAGCAGCTCTTGAAAGTAAACAAATGGCCACGGGTGGGTAAGCACTTCTGTGTTTGTTTTGCAGAATTGCTTGCTCAGGTAGGTTGCATGTGTGTGACAGACTGAATACATTTGTTTCAGAGGCTCCAAAGCCAGGCTTAGGCATGTGGAAATGCTGAAATCTCAAGCGTGTTTGTACCAAGCTTGAGCTCAGGTTACATGAGGTGCTTCCTCTACCAACTAATCAGCAAAGCACCCACATAGGGCAGATGGAAACCAAGGACTCAGACAAATCACTCTCCCTGCCTTCTACTGACCTTTAACAATCTTTTCTGCTAGTATTTCCTTTGGCAGATAATGGGAATTTCAGAACACGTGCTAAAGGAATCAAGTTCAGTGGGTACAGATTCAGCTTGACAGCATCCCTTATAAATCCCTGAGAAAGAATATCCTGAGTTCTGAGTGGCACCCTTGTCCTGTGCCTTTTCAGATTAAAACTCCATGTGATCAGCACTGGCTACTCATTTTTCAGGACCCAAAGTCAGTGAGGGAAAATCCACATCAGAGTCATCAGAAACAGATTACTGATACTGGGAAGAAAAGTTTACATAATCAGCCTGCAGCTCAATACAGGGAGTTATGAGAAGCCTCTGCAGATGGTTTGATGTGGACAGAGATGCCCCTGAGAGGTGGGTGCCCCTGATGCTGTGAGGTGGAATAAGCAGTGAGGCAGGCAGGAGTTACAGCCCCAGAGCAGCCATCCAGATCCAGCTCACAGCCCTCTGGATAAATCTGGCCCTGTCTCCACGGGTGAGGAAGCTCCAGAGGATGCTAAGGCAGCCAAGGTATTGCAAACCCTTCCTGCAGAGCCAATGCAGGTCCTTGCCCTCCTACAGGTAACTCCTTCTCACATCCAGTCCCTGGCTCCAGGGTGTGGGTGATCTCACAAAGAGATGGTAAAACATATGAAAGTCAGTTGCAAATACTGTAATAATATTTTATTAATAATGCTTGTCACAAAAATCAGTGACAAGCAATTAATACAGTGATACAAGTAATACATTAATTGTAAAATCAGTGATTAATTGTTAAATCAGTGGTACAATGAATACATTAACAATAAGTGTTTGAAGACAACATTTTTAAAATATTTATATAATATTAACAACAGTTACTATTCATTAGTATTACTTATAGAAAACAGAAACAGCAGAGGTTACAAGTTTGCTGTTAGTAATTTCTAGAACTTTGAATCATTGAGGGGGAGGCTGCAAATGCAAACACTGCACGTGGATCAGGAATGGCCATCCTGCCTGCTTAGCTCACCATGTCACAGAGTCCCAGAGATCCTGGGAGGGCACAAGGATCATCCAGGGCAGCTCCTGGCCCTGCCCAGTCTCCCCAACAGCCCCACCCTGGGCATATCTGGTAGCTCTGGAGCTCTGGTAGCCTCGGGGCTGTGCCCATTCCCTGGGGAGCCTGGGCAGTGCCAGCACCCTTTTATTCAAGCAGAGCTCTTTGGAATAATTAATGCAGCCAAGTCCTCTTAATTCTCCTTCTTCCCTATTTTTACAGTAGACTGGAACAGGCTCTCCACCTCCCCTGGGTCTCTGTGCCCCTCCCAGCCTGAATTGTGCTCAATTGTTATAAAACAACAAATGATGGATCCTTGTTATAAAAGCTGACCCGTGATAAATCTCAGAGTCCTGCTCCAAGGTACCAGAAATGTTTCACCTGGACAAAATCCATATATATTTGTTCAGAAACAGCCACACAAGCAAGATGCAGGGGTTTGGTTTATAGGCTGGTGTAATTCTGGGTCACTGGAAAGAGCTATAAATGTACAAGCACCAGGCAATTATAATAATTAAACAGAACCATTTTGGGCACATCACCACTCACAAAAGTCGGTGTCTGGGCTTCTGCAAATATTCTGATCCACACCTAATTATTAAAAGCAGCAATGGGCTGGGTATGTATGCACAGGATATGACTGTATAGCCCCCCATTACTACAGATAAGCACATTTTCTTAATTGCCATGTGAAACTGCTGCCTCCTAAAATTCTGTGGGTGGTGTGAAGCAAAATATTGAAGATTAATACAGTTTTAAACTAGTAAATTACTTCTTGTGTAGCTTAGTTTAGTTTTATGTAGCTGCAATAATAGTGTATCTTGGTGATATGTTGAATATTGCATTACATTGTACCATTTTCCATTGTGCTGAATTATGTTTTAGCATTTTCCCACAATGTAAGATGACAGAGATCAATTACAAACCTATTAAATGTCAATTAACATCTTTGCAATCTGAATCACAAATGAACTTGTTAAAGCCACCTTGTTATATGTCACTTACATGTATAAATGCTGGTTAAATGTTTAATGAATGCATGAGAAAGTAATTACCTGTTTACTGTTTATGTAGCAGCAGGCTAATCCCATCACTGTTAGTTATGGCCACTGGAAAATTAACACTGAATTTGCAAAACTGAGTGCCTAATATGGGGTCTGAAATGCATCATTCATTAATCAGGTGCATTCCCATGTAGTGCCTAAATATAGATGTGGGAATCTAATTTTCAGCATTTCAGCAGGAGTATTTTGTCCTGTTAAGCTGTGAAGTTATTTTTAGTGTGGTTTAGTCAAGACTGTTGTTCCTTACTAAAGAGTTTAAGCGTTGTGCAGCATCTACAAAGCCTTGAGCTTTCCTGGAAAAGGTCGTCATCACACAGAAAATTCATTCTTTTGAACAGTAACTTAGGTTTAAATGTAGTCAGTGCAACAAGGTTAACACCTCCACTCACAGGAAAATGTAGTCATTGCCCTTGGGGATAAGAACTTTCCCCTTGCAGAATATTAAAAACAGGATTTTTATTTATTACAAGTAGTGAAGACTTTGCTTTGGCATCTGAGCTGAAAAATGGCACCTTTAGGAGCACTGCAGAGATCACCCTGCCTGCTTCACTGATCAATCTCTGCTGCCTTTGCTGGTGACCTGTTCTCTTTGCCTGGCCCTTGGAGAGCTCAGGGGGGCTCCCAAACAGGCTCTGGTGGCTGCCAGACCCTCTGTTTGCCCCAGGGGATGCCCGAGGGGCTCTGAGAGCTTTGAAACAGAAAGCTGCGCTGGGTGGGTGAGGCAGGAGGAGGAGCTGTGCCCATGTCAGAGCAGGTGTGTCCCAAGGAAAAGGCACCTCTGTGTTTGCCTCACAGTTCCAGGGAGCAGTTTTATTTCCCATGGGTGCTGTTCACACACCTCCCTTCCCTCCCAGGTGAGTTGTTTGAGTGGCAGGGAGATCAAAGGGGCTGTTCAAGAGCCAAGTCAAACCAGCAGGCAGACACCTACAAGGACAAAGCCAGGAAATTCTGCTGCCTCGCCCTCCTTGCTGGAAAAGCAGGGTCTTGTAAAGCTTAGCTGGGGGTCAGAGTGGGATGGCCACCCTTGCAGAGGACAGAAAGTGGGCAGGGAGGCTGGCAGATGGGGCAGGCTGGCAGATGGAGAGCTGGAAACCCTCGGGCTCCTCAGGCAATGCAGGACTCCGTGGACAAGTGAGACCATGGCCAGCACCTGAGGGAGCCACCAGCCTTCAGGAGCAGAACAGAGCCAGCTACATCTCCCTGTGCCTTGCAGCCATCCTTCTGCTCTCCTTGGCAAACACAGCACCCTTTGTGTTGAAGGAATTGTCTCTTTGTCACCAGAAAACACAGTTCTGTGTCACATCAGCAAAAGGGACAGAGCAACCTTGAGAGCAGCAGTGGGGCAGACCCCACGTGCACCCACCAGCCTGAAACACTCACCAGGACACCCCCAGGGAGCAGGATGTCATTCCTGGTCCAGGAGGAGTGACATCCCCAAGGATCAGGAGCCTGGGCCTGGCTGTGGTGCAGCACGGTGATAATTTGGAAATAAAACTGCACAAACCCCACAGCCTGTCGTGCTGGACAGGGTGCTAGCCTGGGGCAAAAGCAACCAACAGGCTCAGAGGAGCTTTTCCTATAGCTCAGGAAAGGATTTGTTTGTGTGGATGGCAGAATTTCTATCAGAGGAAACAGCATTAAGAATGTTGATCAGAAATTGGCCTCTGCTGAGCAGATCTGGTTCTTCCAGAGCTGCTGTTTTCTGGAGTCATTCTGGTGGGTCTAATGACAGCAGATGTTTCATACAACTCCCAAGGAAAAATACTGGGTGTTTGGGTTTCCCCCTCAAGAAAAGAGTCACAAAGGGGCTTTTTTGTTCAGTTGGTTTTAGGAATGCAATTTGGTAATTCAATTGCTCACCTGATAAATGTCTGCCCTCTGATCCCAGCTACAGGAGATGGAATAAAATGTAACTGGATTTGACAGGCAAAATTAATCTGCTGTGTTTGAGGCACGACAAAACAGCCTGGGGAGAAAAACATTACAGCAAATTATGCTTCCTTATCTCCCTATGCTAACAGTGCCAGGTCAGCTCGGAGCAGTGAACAAGCCTTTGAAAGGACAGCACCCACCCAGCTCAAACAGCAGCCCTGCTCTGCTCTGACTCCAGGCCTGGGGAAGCTGCTGGGAAGTCCCAGGCTATCTGTTTTCCCTTTCTGGTCTCCCTTCTGTGCTTGGTTTGCAAGTTTGGGCAAGGGATTTTTTTCCCACCTGGGTCTTGCTCTGAGGTGTGGCCACTGCTGGCTGCTGCAGCCCTGTGTGGCTGCACTGTCCCTCTCTGCCAGGGCAGGGAAAGGCTCCCCCACATATTCTGCAGCATTTTTCAGTGTTTTTGGAGCCCTCTCACACTGCAAATCCATCCTGTGCAGATACCCACATGCCTCAGCATCTGCATGGCCATCACAGTTGTGGGGTTTTTTTTTAATTTTCCAATACAAAATATGTTTATTCTCCTATTACCTTTTAGGTCAGTTCAGCTCTTAGAGTCAGTTTAAAGCATCACTAAGCACATCAGTTAATTGGTGTTTTTACCTCAAACACACTCAGTTTGTGATAAACTGAGTCTTTTTCAAGAGCAGTGGATGGCCATGAGTCAGTCTGGAAAGATTGGACTATCCCTTGCTGAGCCTGCTCCGAGCCTGTGGCCAAGGTTTCCTGTCTGCCTTGCTGCTTTCTTGGTGGCTTTGTGTTGTGGGGATGGGTGGTATTGGGAAGTCACACAGCACTGGGAAAGTCACACATCCAGAAGAGACTCCAGCATTCTGCCCAGGGGTGACCCAGCTCAGCACCACTGCACTGGGTTCCAGCAGCAGCTCTCCTTATATTGGTGGTTTTTAAAAGATGTCTAGATGCCCCTAAAATTTGTGTTTCAGACAGCCAGAGCAGTGTGGGTGAAAGAAAAAACCTGTTATCCCCTCTGCAAAAGGAAATGTTCCTCCAAGGAATTGCAACACAATCCCCAATTTCATACAGAGCCACAGGGACCTTCCTGTCAGTGTGGTGACTCTGATGCATCTTCAAAGTGATGGGGAAAGGAGATGGGAGGGATCTTTTTTTCCTGTGTTCCCCACCTGAATTGTAACTATCTAACCTGACCAGATGTTCTCCATTTCTGCCACGTCAAAGCCTGCCTGCTCCTTCCCTGAAACATCCATCACACCGTGGGTCAACTCTCCCTTGATTTGTCAGAGATGGTTGCCCAGTCTGCCTCCCCTTTAATCATTCCTCTGACAACAGCTACAGAGATGAAAAGCTGGGGGGATCTAAGTAATCCATTTCTAAGTGTAAAAAGCCTAAAAAAGTGAGGGGGAGAATGGAAGAGAGCGAGTCTGTCTGCTGGGCAAACAGCCTGATTACGTCAAGGGACAGGAAGAGCAGCTCCTGGAAATCAATAGGGATGAGGCTTTGAAAAGGTTGACTGACTGCACTGGATTAGCTATTGATTTTTGTCATTTTCACAGCCAGTGCCACGCTCTCCACCCGTTGAGGCCATTAAGCTCCGAGGCTTTAAACTTCTAATCCCCCACTAATAACAACAAGACAATGCCAGGCAAGCTCAGGATCTCATGGATGCCCAACAGCTGCAGAGGGTGCCAGCACCTGGGAGCAATCAGGGGAGCCCAGACACACAGAGTGGGAACAAAACTCCCAGGAGGACTCAGATCATGCTCAGAGGTCAACTGCAAAGCTGTGTTTGTTGGCAAGAATTTCCAGCTGGTTTCCAGTTAGCACCAGAAACATGGGACACATCATTTTTGCAGGATCTCTCTGAGCATGGATTTTGTTAAAATAACCACAAAAAAGAATTATTTTTTGTTGTTGTTTTCAATCTCCCTTATGTAGAGATGTGCAACACTGTGGGCCCCAGCAGTTCAAGGGCTGCAGGTCCATTCAAACACCATCACTTTGTGGTTCAGCACAGCTGTAAAGAAACCCTGAGCCTGGTTGAAGGTAGGACTGTAAAAAAAAGGGATGTTGGAAGGAGCCAAGTCCTGGCCATGCACCCTGGATGGAGACAAAACACAATAAAGCATTAATGGCAATGCACTTCTGATCTGGATGGGAAAGGGGGCTAAGGAGTGTCTAAAGAAATGAGCAGAAGACATCTGGCTTTGAGGGAGTGCTTGCAGGGCTGGGGAGCTAAGTCAGCTTCTTCCTACAGCACCTTTAATATACAGTAGAGTAGATTTGCCAGGTCATGCCAAAGAGCTGAGCAATCCCAGCTCAGTTTCCAGAAACCCTGCAAGTGTGTGAACGTGCTCATGGATGTGGCTTAACAAATTCCTTTGATACAGCTGGTCTCCATCTCACTGGGAATAGCTTATTTGCAAACTCTGGAGCTGTAACAGGGTTCAGTCCCACAAGAAAAGTCATTCACATCTCTCAGCTTTGTTCCCTTGGCTCTGGATGTAGTGGGCAGTGGAGTGCAGCTCACTGGGGCAGCACCAACCTCTCTGAGGTTGGCAGAGAATGGCCAGAGGGAGAGAAAAGCCCTTGGAGATCTGCCATGTGTCCCTCACACAGCCACACTCAGCCTCCTTTGCTGCAGCCCCACATCCTTGCTCAGAGCCCACATGGAGAAGGGCACACCCCTGTAACCAAAGGAGCACTGGGGACAGATACAGGTGGTACAGAGACTCCATCATCAGAAGGCAGGAAAAGGCACTTTATTATTAGAAATTCACAGTTCTTATAGAAACAATGGTGGAACTAAGACCTGACTGGCCTTTAGGAATCTTCTCTCACACCTTTGGTGAACTATGAATAACACACTCTGGAGAACCATGTCTATAAACAATGGTTACAGAAAGAGAGATAGTAATTGTTTGAATTCTTTCCTCTAAGTTTCTCACAGCTTCCCAGGATTTTCCTGGGAGAACCATGTCTCTCTCTGTTCAGAGGATATGTAATTACTACACACCCCTCCAACATCCAAGCACCTACAAGGGCCAGTCCCAAATGCCCAGACACCACTGAGTTTTATTTTTATTCATTTGAGAAACTGGGAGATCTGTCTGGAGCCAGTGCTGCTGGCAGAGCTGGGTGCAGTGACAGCCCAGGCTGCAGTGACAGCTGTGTCCCCAAACCTCCCACGTGCAGCTGGGGCAGCAAACAGCATCTGTGAGCTGCTGGGGCAGCACTTGCAGCAGCCCTTTCTGCCTGTGTTGGAAATGTTCTGCTGAGTGAGAGCCCAGCTTCATTTCTGGTGAAATGTTGAGTTTTGTTTCGCTCAGCTTTGGTATTTAAGGGCCTTTGTGGTTCTTGGGAAAGAGAGGATTATTGTCAATATACAAAACAAATGGACTCTGCCAGGTTTCATCCCTTTGGAAGCAGCAAAGGGAGACAATGCTCCTGCAGTGGTGATCACTGCTGGCCACCCAAAGGGGCAGCAAACAAAGGCTGAGGGATGTGCAGGGGAGCAGATAGAAGTTCTCCATTCACCAGCCCCGTGCTGTGCTCTCCCCTGATGCTTTCCTTCGGCACCTGGCCAGCTGGCAAAAACAAGGCAAATTGAAATGTTCCCTCACATTTTCTTTTCAGAGTCTTCCTTCCTTTCTAAGTGCTGATACAAAGCTGCAGCCTGCACCTCCTGAAGTTTGCCACGAACACAGGAGAGGCAAAAGTGCTGAACAAAGCAATAGGGACAAACGAAAATAACTCAATTTTTTCACTTACTTCAGTGCACCTAGAGTGCCTGCCCTGAAATCAATGAACCTGTTCAGAGCCAATGCTGGAATAAATGATGAAAAGCTCTTTAAGGTGAATGTCTTCAGGGCTACTGAAGAGAAAATAACCCTGTTTGTATTGTGCTTTTATTTTTTGCTTCTGACATTACCTAATGTTTATTTTAATCACAAAGATAAACAGTCAACAAATGAGCATTGTACGTCAGAGCTAAACTGAGGTGGCCCCTCTTATAAATAATTTAAATATTTTTAACTTCTAAATAATTCTTCCCCTTAGGAGTGGCTGGAGAAGAGGTTATATGTAAAGCTTCATTAAATCCAAAGTGAACAGTAGTTGGAGATTTTTTTTCCTAAAAATTGCTGAGACAATTGAAAGTTTCATTCTACTCAAAATTATTTTTGTCAAAATTGAAGGTAACAAATCCTTCAATTTCTCAGCTCTCATCAACATCATCCCCCAGAGGGTTAAGTAAAATGGGCTTTACCAGAGTCAGTATTACCAATGTTTGTGCAGAATTTGTCTCTGACCCCATGGAGGGACTCGTGGTCCCCTGGCTCCTTGTCCCTGCCCGTGTAGCCCTGCCACCCTCCAAAGAAGAGGATGGTGCAGTCTGGTATTTGTTTCACAAGAGACAGAACACTTCTATTTTTTGTCCTATCTCTTTCCAGACAGTTGGCTCAGTTTAATGGACTGTCTTTCAGCCTGTGCATAATTCTTCTCCAAATTAAATTCTCTTAGTAGCCCAGCATAACACAGACCGTGTTGTCAGCTCATTACTTTTACATCCTTTCTTGTTCTGTTTATGTGAGCAGAGGTTTAATTAACTATAATCTACTGCATAGGCAAGAGGGGAAAAAACCCACTCTATCCAAGGTATGTATTTATGCTCTATTATACTTTTTATCATTTTTGGGGGCTGGGGGAGTTAACCTTTTTGTCTATAAGCAGGGCTGGCTGCTTTGTGTTTCTGTGCAAACACTTAGGGATGCTAAGGCATCCCTGCTCCTCTGTCTCCCTCATCAGCCACTTACTCTGCAGTGGACAGGGCTTCAGTCTAAAAGACAAAGTGGAGCCTTTGCTGTCTGCACCTCAGCCTGTGCCAGCTCGGGGATGGCAGGGCAAGACATGGCCCCTGCTGTCCCCAGACTCTGGCCAGGGGCCATCCCAGTGGGACAAACTGCTGCTGCTTCCTCCAGAGGGACACGGGCTCGGTGGGAGGCAGCAGAACCAGCTCTCACCCCTCTGGGCATCCAGAAGGAAGTAAAGTGCTCAGCTCTGCTCTGTGTACCCTGCCCAGGATGTCCTCTGTGTCTGTGAGGTCACTTGTCCTTGTCCACCATGACAAAACCCCCACAATTTCCAGCTAATAGAGTGAGGTTTATAGAGAGGCTCCTTGGATCTCTCAAACCACGGGTTAAAAAGCTGTAAAAGTTTTCCTGGTGACAGGTTTATAAAACAGATGCTCTCACCCAGAATATTTATAATATTATCTATTTTATCCACAAATTAGGCTTGTACCTGAGAGCTTCGAGTGCCCAAACAATCCCACGCACATTGGCAGGAGGGAATTCAGCAGAAGGTGTTAATTTTTGCACAAATGCAAGGATTAGGTGTCAGATTAAAGTTGGATTAGATAGAGGCTGCCACTTGTTACTTGAGCTAAATTTAGATCTCACCAGGCAGATTCCAATTCCCTCAGAAATTCACAGTTTCTATTCAGAAGATAACAGGAAGCTAAATTAGCATTGCTTATTATTAATTTCAAAGATCAAATTAAGTAATTACACTCAATTTAGAGAATTTGCTCCTACACATCTTTTACCATTGTGCACTACTATTGCTATTTCATAGGCAAGCAAGGACTGGGATTTTAAAGGTTCATTGGCTATTCCACTGTGTCAGAAGTTCAGGGGAAAGCTGTGCCCAACAAACCCCAAAGTCCTGGTCCTGCTGGCAGGGCTGACCCTTTTGCACCCACACCAGCTCCAGCAAGGCTGGTGCTCTCCTGGGATACCTGAAAAAAACCATTCCTGAACAAGTTTTTACTGAAGCCATCTGATTTATGTATAAAGCTGTGCCATGAGTTTGAGATGTTTCTTGTACTGGTTAAATGACAATCAGATTATCCAACTAAGATCACAGTAATTTTACAAATAATTTATCTCCATTGCCAGGGTCAAGGCATTGGAGACATTATTCAGAATAATCTTAACATTCAGTCTCAGCCCATCTCACAAATAAATCTACACAAATAAAAATAAACTGGTGGCTTCTCAGTCCAGGGCAAATCATTCTGCTCCCACATCCTTTACACTTGGCAAAGCTCTTGCCTGATGAAGCCCCTTGGGTGACTAATTTCTTTCTCCTCATCTCCCCAAAATTGCCAGAGCACTTCAGCTTTTCAGTACTGGTGTGTGTGCACAAAGCTGGCTCTGAGAGCAAACAGAAGGCATCAATGAGCACTGTGCCCACAGCCACAGAGGTGGGTTGACCCAAAATGTACTTCATTATGGTTTCCCAAACAGGAAAACTGGTTAGATGTGAGCTGGCAGGATGTGATTCCCCAACACCTTTCAGGTGGTGAGGGGGTCTGCTGCACACCATCATCATGTTGGACACCACTGCCCAGGAACCCCAGGAGTTACTTGTTACAAGGACCATGGCCAAGGAAGAGGGTGTGCAAAAAATCTTCAGACAATCTTGGAGTTCTTTGGCTTGAAAGTTCTTTGGCTCCAGGTATGGATGAGGGGAGCTGCAGGCTTTATTTGCACTCTCCCCATGAGCAATGTTCAACAACTGTCCTTCCCTCTCACCCATAAACTGCTCACAGGGTGCCAACTCTTTCCTGTCTCAGCTTTATGCCGACTCTTCCCTTGCATGTGGACAGAATGTGAGCCCTAAGCACCAGGTGTGAGTCCTAAACATTCAGAATTTAAACCCCTGGGGTCATTCACACGTGGTGGATGGAGCTGCCTGTGTCCTGCCATGGGAGGGTGACCCTTGAAGTGGACAGTGCCACTGCACATGCTCTCCCAGAGCACGGACACTTGGCTTTCCTTCCACGCTTTCCAGTTTGAAATGTTCACCCTCCAAATGGCTGCAGGACTGAATATGTTGGTTCTCATATTTACAGAGCACTGCTGCACACTCCAGTGAGCAGAACTCTCTTTCATGCCAATGAGCACCAGTGAGCTTGGAGCCAATCCTTTTTAATATCAGAGACTATTCATGCAGCTACTCCCTGGCATTCCTTTTGCTCTAATTACAGCTGTGCTTTTCCCTGCTTTTTCTTCATTAATGAATGAAGACACTCAAGACTTAATTCACAAAGGTACTTAGGCATCTGACTCCTGCTGAAATCCCTGGAGAATCTGAGCATTAGGCACAGCCCAACTCCCCACTCGCTCATGAAATAACTCTGGGGACTTGGAGGTGTTTGCTCCTGATTTACACCGAGCTTGTGTGAGGGAACAAACAGAGGCTCTGTGTTTTGAGGGAGAGGAAGGATCACTCAGTGTTTGAAATCCTAACAGGGAGGTTGGTGAGACAAGGGCTGTTTCCCAGCTCTGCATCTGACATTGTGAACGACCTTGAATAAATCACATTGCTCCATCTCTGTTTGCTTCCACCCAGCACGTCTCTGCCTCACAGGTTTGGGGCTCTGCTTTCATGTTCTTGGATAGTCTAGTCTGGGCTTTCCCAAGGGCACTGCATGTCTGTGTCCCTTCTGGGACTCTCACTTCCTCAGTCTCTTTGAAAATGCCAATATTGGAGATTACTGCAAGGAAACAGCAGCAGGATCCAGAGAAGGAAGGAAGAATCTGTCACTCAGTGTTCCCATCTTTAAAAACAGTAAAGAGGACAGCACAAAAAACCCACAAGAAATGTTAATTGCCTTATGTGCATATGGGAGGATCTGGAGTTTCCCTTCAAGGCTGCCCATTTGCCCATATCTGTTCTTAGCCAGGGCTGGGGTCTCCCAGAGCTGAGTGACAACTCTGAGCACGGGATGCATCAGCAGCTCTGGCAGAACCCACTGGCTGCTTACTGCTGTGTCTCTCGCTTGTCTCAGGCAGCTTTTCAAGGGCAATATTTGCCAGTAA
The DNA here is from genome assembly GCF_022539315.1 of Serinus canaria. NCBI lineage: Eukaryota > Metazoa > Chordata > Aves > Passeriformes > Fringillidae > Serinus > Serinus canaria. The sequence continues at coordinate 3,936,866 of NC_066333.1, forward strand.
TCAAGGATTTTGCCATTAAAAGTCTGTGATTTAGTGCTGAGGAGTTGATCCTCCCGTGTCCAGCACTGCTGTCCCACCATGGAGGGGAGAACTTCAGACACACTCTGGTTTATGGACCTGTTTATTGCTCCTGTCATGCCCTCAGTTGTGCTGTTAGGTTGTGTCACACTACACATTCATTAAGCCGTAGAGGGGTTTTACAGTTTTTGTTTCCCTCCCTTCATGATTCTGCCTTACAGCCATCAGAAATGGTCACTCTGGCCCCACTTTGCTGGACAAAATGTCTTCAAAATACAGAGGAAGCACTGTTAAACCCCAGCTCAGGCAGTTCTACTCTCCATGAGTCCAGGAGTCCATCAAAGGATTCTTCAGGAAGCAAATTTCAATAATTACCTCCAAGTGCATCCTCTATTTCCTTTAGCTGACTTAAGATTTCCTTTCTTGTCTTTGTAAGTTCATAATGGACTTGTTCTCCAGCATCACTAAACACTTAATTGTATGGAAAGTGACACAAAAAGATGATTGCCCAGAAGTCACAGAGGACCAAAGTGCAAGGTCAGGGAGCAGCCAAACCCAAATTCTTACAAAAGCCTGATGCAAATGTGCTCCTCCTGTCCCAGCAGAGTTGAGGAGGAGCTGCTGGCCCTGGTGGTGCTCAGCTCCCCTCAGCTCTGGGCTCAGGCTGGCAGGAGCAGGGGGCTGCCACAGACCTGCAGGAGGTGCTCACAGTCTTGCAAGAGCAAGCCATAAATTCCAACCCAATGAGGTTTCTGAGCAGTCACACAAGACAAGGAATGAATTACTGAAGCCATTCATGCTTAGTGAGTTATTAAGTGTAAGGGCAAAGACTGCAAGTGCTCTCTACGCAGCAATGTCTGAGCTAATAAAGCATCACTCAGGCACTGCAGAACCTGACTGCAGAGCTGAATTGTTAGTATGAAATGTATTTCTTTAATAGCCATATTTGTTCGTTAAGGGAAGATGTTCAGAGGTTCTGTGCAGTACATTATGCCTGTCATGTTGGTCTCTCCTGGTAGCCATCAGCCAGCCCTGCTCCCCTCATCTCTGCCTGCTCTCACACACAGGGATGGGCACTCTGAACACACCCTGCTGGGGGAATTAAGGGCTGGTGGTTTCCTTCACAGGATCAGGAAGGCAGGGGGATAAAACAGCAAAGAGGAGGCTGCAAGCAGGAAAACAACTCCAGGTCACTGTCTGAAAACAGGCTCAGTTGGACTCTTCTTTCCTCTGCCTTCCTCCCCTTCTCCCCCATGTGTTTTTGCAATGCAGGGGCACCACTTCAAGAAGACCCACAGGTTCCTATAGCTATCCAGGCAACCACACAACTCACTCTCTGACAATGCTGGTGAAGGCTTACAAACAAATCTAATACTCTCTCTGAAAGCATAACAGTGGAAGGCCTGAGATCCAAAACCACCTTGCAGTGTCTCTCCTCCTGGGGTTGCAGTTCTCTTGTGAAAGACTGCACAAGCTCAGCCATGGAAAATTGTTGCTTATTAAAAATATTCTAAATGAGTACCAAATATGAATACGTCTGAATACCCTGAAAACTTGCCAAGAATGCACAAAATAGCATCATTTAAATCTTGTTTTTCTAACACATTGGCCCCTCTTGCTGTCCCTTATGAAGCTTGTCTCATTCTCTGAGCAGTTCCCACCCTGCCCTCCCCAGCTGCCTTCCTTCCTAATACTCAGGATTTACAGTCTGTACCAGTTTAGAATTGCAGGGACATTTTATCAGAAGCACTAAGCAAAGGAAAGGCTGGACTATTTGTCCTCCATGCAAGGTCTGTTCTTGTCCAGTGTTTCTGGTAAGGTTCCTATGATCTCCATGGGGGCTCCAGTTGCATAAATCTGGTTTTCAGAGCTAAAATTGTCTCTCTCCATCTTTCTTCTCAGCTCCCTTTGGGCTCTGGAAGGCCACAATTAGGTCATCCCAAAGCCTCTCTTCTCCAGGCTGAACAATCCCAATTCTCTCAGCCTTTCCTCAAAACCATTTGCAAAACCTCAACACATCTTAGATGGGACATAGAAGTAAATGGGCAGTACCTTTACATGTTTTCCAAATTAATTATTATTGGGTCTGTTGTTTAGTTTTGCAAACCTTGTGGCCTTTTGATGCTTTTGGTGAGCTGTTACATTTCTCTACATATTTCTGTCACATCCTGTTCCTGGCCAAGACAATTCCTTTTGCCTGATGCAGTTATAACACAGTAGAAAGTCTCTTTCCAACCTTAGAATAATTTCTATTCTTAGTTGATATTTCACAACAAGGATTTTTAGCTATATTTTGAACCTTCAACTTGTAGGACTGTAATGCCCTGGCAAGATTTTCAGTATCCTTTTTTTCCCAGTGAGTTTAACACAGCCCCATTCATTGCTGTTAGAGGAGCTTCGACGTTTTCATGCTTATACAAAAATTCAATGTTTTCAGTGAGAATTAATTCATTATTGCCCCCCCCCCCCAGCTTGACAGCAGCTATGTCATCCAGTAACCTTGTTTTATGGCCTATACTAACTATCTCAGAAAAAAAAATTATATTTTACAGTTGTGTGCTCCCTCTAGGGTGACATTTCCTAACATGGCTGAGCATTGTTTTCAGTGGGGGTTAGTGTGTTAAACACCTTTAGGGATTTGGAGTCAAAATCTCAGATGGGAGGACATACACAATGGAGCCATGAATTTTGATAGGGATAGCACTGAAATGCCTGTAGTGAATGAGGAAGAACAGAAGAGAAGCTCCTCAGGCAGAGTATAAATCTTGCTACACCTTATGAGATGCTGTGTATTCATCATTTTTATGATTACCCAAAAATAACCAAATAAATAAATGATGGCAGCAGCAGCAGGAACACGGGGTCATAGGAAAGTTAAGGTGGGAAGGGAGCACAGAATTGTCCAGCTCAACCTCTCATTGCAAGCAAGGTCAACTGTAAGGCCAGGGCAGGAAGTCCAGGACTTGCCCTGTTTGTTCTTGAAGATTCCCAGACTCAACCCCTCTTGCTCCAATGTTTGACTGCCCTCATGGAGGCAATTTCTCTTCCTTACACCCAGTGTGAGCTACTGTTGGAATTTACACCCTTTGTGTCTCTTAGCCTGCCTCCTTTTTGCTGCTGTGACCTAACCCCCCTCAAACCTCATCCTCTCCCAGTTAAACCAGTCCTGGGCACTGGGACCCCTTTATGGGCACATGGACCCCACAAGTGTTGTGTTGGGGAGAGGGGAAATGCATCCTGATGTCCTCAAAGCCTTACCAGAAGCAGAATGCAAAACTGTTACTCTGGTCTCACATTATTCAAAGCAATTAAAAAATTAAATTTAGCACGAAATAACCACAGACAAAATATGGTAATTAATGTCAATTACTCTGGTTGCCATAGAAACCTGACTGAAACAAGTGGAAGTTACAGATAAGTTCAAGGTGAACCACAAATGTAAAGTGACTGGCGTGTTTTTTCTCTCTAACTGATTAGGACTTTAACTCTTCTGGCTGACAACCGGTTATCGATAGAACTTAATCCATTTAATAATCCCATAATCACTTTAATCCCGTTGGCTCAAAGTATTTTGCAACTGGTTTCCCTAACTGATTAACAAGTGTCTTTCAGGCAATAAATAACAGCTATCTGTGCCCTGCACAGCAATGTTTAGCACAGGGCTGGTTCCTGCAGGGCGAGATGGAACGTGCAGCAAAACCCCTGTAATTTATAAATGCATGACCCCAGGGCACAAAGGGCTTTTGGGAGCCTTTGATTTCATTAACAGGCACCAACATCTCTTAAGCTTTTGTGGAATATAATTGGGAGGGATTTGCCAAAGGACACCCCCTCCACCAAGCACCCTCAGATGCCAACGTGCAGTGAGGGCATCAGTGAAGAGTGAGCTTGGATGTCTCAAGGTGCTTTGGAGGTCAAGGACAGGCAGGACATGGACTTTGCTCCTGATCTGCCCCTGTTTCACTGAGAGATGCTGAAATGGTTGCCTGATACTTCTGTGATAAATGTTTAAGGACTGTTTTGGTTTGGAACTACACTTGGCTACTTGCAAGATTTGCTGTAAGCTATAAATTCCTCCCTATCCCCTCTCCTCTCCCCCTCACTATTTCTGGAAATTCCATTTCAAACACAGCTTATGGCTCAGGTGAAAAACAAAGGTGTTTTTAGATCATTCCAGTTTTGTAGGGCATCTCACGTACTGAAAGAAGGGGCAACATAATGAGACATCTCAGGTTTATTGAGGCATCATTTCCCAGTGGAACACAGTTTAGATGAAATTATGCTGACCAGGTCTGTAATCACATACTTTGTCAAGTGCTTTGAAATCTATTAGTGAAAAAGAGCATTTTATACAAGATCAGTATTAATTATTATGATGATTATTTGGTTGCTTAGCTCCTGGACATTTTTGTGGTGCTCTTAACTCAGGATTTATTGTGTGGTGATTTATGAGCCCCAGGATCAGTTATAAGTACTGTCTAGCCAGTGATTCCTGTACATCTGTACAAGGCTCAGAAGCTCAGATGCAGCACTACCAAGAGTTTGATTAATCACCCTTTGGCAGTTGGTGAGGCTGAACTTGTTAGAAGTTTTAAAGAAAGGGATTTCAGAGAGATGGTTTTGATTTGGGCTATCTCATCATTTGAACTTGCTGGAGACAGCTGGCATCAGGGGCACTACAAAGACATCACTGGGCAGGTTGGATTTGCCAGCTGAGACCTGAGCCATCACCTGGAGCAGCTGGGCAGAGCAATCAGCTTGGGGTGTGTTTCCTCACTTATCTGAGGTGTTTTACACACCACAGAAATCTCGTAGCCATCCCATGCCAAGGGGAGCTTTTGTCTGCTGACCCCTCTCTCAGTTGTCAGTCACGAGGAAATTAAAGGCTGGCAGAGGCTGTGGAGCCCACAGGAGCAGATTCAGGGACTATCTCTGCTGGTTGGACTCAAGCCCACGAGTTACACAGGCTCTCTCAGGCCAGAACAAACAGAAAATAAAGAAGACAACACAGATCGATGGCTGACTTGTGTTTACAGCTGTAGGGAGTTCTCGGATTTCATTAAATTTCCAGCTGAAGTTTGGGCTCAGTCCAATTTGAGATGTGGGTGATTCACAACAGGATTTCATCTCTGGATGGAAATTGGTCTCTGGAAATTGGAGCCTGGCCCCCAGTGATCCTGGGCTCACTCTTCAAGGGAGGTGGAGTTCATCCTTGGCTTTGAGAGATCTTCATAAGCTGTGGAATTTGGCATGAGCTGCTCTGGAGGCAGGACAAGAGAGACACTGAAAAAAACCCCCAAAAATTTTTGAAGTAAAATTTATTTCAGGTCAAATTGAAGTAGAATACAGCTGGAAATTCTAGATAATTTTTATTGGCAGGGCTAGGGAGAGAAAGAGTTAATGAAATAACCACCATCTTTTTTTTGTGAAAAACCAGAAAATAAACCCTAAATTGCAAAGGTTTCAGACCAGCTGAGAGCCCTTCAAGTTAAAAACTGTGGTCTGTTTTTCTTTTCTCCATTATTGAAGCCTTTTTTAAATTTTGAAAAGTCTGTGCCAGATTTATTTTTAGGAGTCCAAGAGGAAAAATAACCGTATTTTAAGAAATCATTTTTAAAAATCTATTTCTACATTAAAAATGTTTGCCAAACTAGAAGAAACAAAAAAGCATCACATTAATAACTTCCTCCTGGAACTCTATTTTTCCACAATTTCTACTGTGGTAAATTAACCCAATTATTGCAAAAAACCTTTGCATATAAAGGGAGATTCAGTCCAACTCAACTTTGTGCTGTTGCTTCTTTGCACCCATTGCTTTTCATGGCAGATCAGAACAAAAGAGTTACAAGTTTATTTTCCCATGTAATTCATGACTGAGTGGGATTAAATGCCCATTGCTGCTGATGAAGAGATCTTCCACATCTCACTTCCCAGAGTTAAGACTTCTCTGTAGTTTGTGTTAATTCCCTCAAATGAAAAGGGATGGATTTTCCTTTGTTCTGCTTGTAATGAACATTTTCTCTTTCTCCTTTGGGGGAATTATGGAGCAGAATTAATGGGGCTTTTAGGCCATAAAGCAGAGTACATTTTGGAAGTGGGTTACTTGCACCTTGGTTATTACCACATATTATTTTATAGGTGTAATAAAGGGAGAAAAAAAAATCCAAGCCAATGCTCAGAGAACATTCAGGCTGTTGTTGAGACTTGTTTAAGGTGCTGTTTTACTGAAGATGTTTGCAAAATAATGAAAAATAAAAAGAAAGAGCATTATATACTGCATAGTATAGGTATGGAAAGGAAAGGGCTTTTTTTTAATGGGGTTTGTATGAAGAGTGGAAGCAAAGCTTGGCCAGAAAAGAGAAAGTTGAATAGCTGAGTGTGGAGATAGGAGTGGCTAAGAAGGAAATGAACTGAAAAGCCACCTAAGCATTATTTATAGAAGTGAAGCAGGTGCAAACCAACTGGCAGCAGTCTGTTCTCAATAACAAACCAAGGTTTCACCTCTGAATTGGGTTTGGAAATGCATCCAGCCACTGTAACACCCCACAAAGCAGTCCTGATCCAGAGATGGGCAAAGCAGGATCACTGACTGCCCTCCTGCTCCTGGAAACAAATCTTTACACGTGGCTTTCTCTTGGGCTGGGTAAGCACCTGATAATTCCAGCTGAGTCTGGTAATTCCAGTCTTTCTGGGGAATGCAGAAGGAGGCTTGGTATTATAAATGAGTTCTAGGACTCCCAGATATTTGGCTACTTTAGGAAATAGCAATGGAAGGGAGGTGAAGGAGCACCAAAACCAGTCCTTGTTTGAGCTCCCAGTGAAGTTTGCTCTCAGCCCAATAAATTTTGGGTCAATGTTCTGGTCAGCTCCCACCAATCTTTCCCATTTCCCACTATTCCTGAGGACAGCCTGGGATAGAAAGGGTTGGATCTGTGTCCTTGGGGTCCTGCACACCTGCTGTGTCACCCCTGCTGCTGCTGTTTCCTGCATGCCCAGGTGACACCAGCTTGTGCTGCCTCCTGTCATGCTCTGAGCAGCCTGGGGCTGAGAGGATGTCCCTGCTCACTGCAGGGAGGCTGGAACTACCTGGCCTTCACCAAATTGTTCTGGTTTGCTATGGAACACACCCTTCACCTTTACCACTTCTGACAGGTCCTTGTCCATGTGGCTGATTGTCCCCTCTGCACTGACAGTAGCTGTTACACAAAGATTATAAAGTGAGTTTCCCCAGTAAGAAAAATGGCATTGTTCTGTAATTGGGTCACTTTTGTTTGATCCTTTTTAATTCCTCTCCCCAGAAGCAGAGACATCCTATCAAAGAAAGCTTGGAAACATCTCACAGACAAAACTTTGCAGAGAGTTTGCCTTTATTCTGCTTGCTGGCACTTCCTAATGCCCAGAAACTCCTTTTGCATGATGCAAGCACAAGGCAGCAGCCCTTTGCCCATGCAATTACTGTGATTGTCTGCCCAAATCAAGTGGGTTTGTGTGCAAATGGCCAGCCAGCAGAGGCTGCCTGCACCAGCTTGAATTTTAATTTGCTCTGCAGAGTCTCATGCAAACACAAATACAAATGTGCTTGTGTATTAATATCTGACCAATCACCAAAATGCCTCTCCAAGAGTTTTTTTGGCTTTTTGTGTCAGTTAAAAACTCTTGGCTGGGCCACATGTAACCCCTGCAAGTGAATGGTGGCTCTTGTGAAAGCAGTGATTATTGTTAACACCCAGGCACTATAATGATTCCAGATATGCTAGGAAGTTGATTCCCAATAATTAGCAATTAGCAGTAACTATTTTATTGAGCAGAAAAGAGTTGATTACAGTTGTTTTATCAGCTGGTATAATAATAGAAAATCTTGTTTCAAAAAGGGGAGAAAAAGGGATGATTTCAGAAAGTTGGGTCTTGCTTGCCAGCCGTCCATCACCAAAACAACAGCTTCAGGGAGCAGGAATTATTGATTTTGGGGGGATTAACTCTCAGCTACAGATAGCTCAGTTTCAGGGCATCATTTGTAAGCTGAGCTATAGCCACACACCAGCTGGCACAGGGGGCCTGGTCCAAAACTCCCTCAAACGATTTGGACAGCAATTTCAGGGCCACCTTTGGGTTAATAAGTCCCCATCTTGAGAGGAGTTTCAGATCTCAGAGCATCTGGCACCAGGGAGAAGCCCATTTACAGACAATTTCTTCCAAGATGGAAGAAAAGTGATTTCTGAAATGAGGAACAAGTTCCTTCCATGGAAGTGAGCTGTGAGGTTTGCAGCTGGCACACATCGATTCCCCCAGAGCTGCCTGAGCCAGCTCAGAAAGTGCAGGCAGGTAAACAGCGTCTGCAGACACCAGACTCTCCCTTCAAATGCTCCCCCAGTTAATTAATTTTTGCTCAATTTGATTTGACATTCAGATCTGTGATATGTTTATCCTCCTAATGGGCACTTCTCCCTATTCCTGGCTTCCTCTGAAAGGTTTAACAAATGGCAGGGACTTTTTGGGGTGGGTAATGAGCCTTTAATTTTGTACTTATTTATTCATTAAGTTTCAGTAGTCTCTGGAAAACAACAAATTGAAAGACTTTCTGTGTATTTAGTCTCTGTTCTTTAGAAAATAAACCGCTTGCAGCCACAGGTCTATTATTGCCCTGGAGAAAGTTAGAGCTAAGATATCTCAAGGATTGCATTTTTCACATTGCAAGCAAGACATCTATCATTGTAATGAGCCACAGTGCCATGAAACCCCCCTGGCCTGCTCAGTCCCTGGGCTTGTTCTGCAGGGACCTCCAACAATTCTGCCAAGCAGCAGTGGCTCTGAATGTCCTTGTGCAGAGCTGAAATGAAACTCATTTCCCATTTCCAAATGGCCCCTGCCCACTCCTGGTCCCAGGGTCTCATCCTACACAGGGGGGTTGGAGAAGGGGCTCTGCTCCCTTTTGAATCCTATGGATCATCCCATAATTCCAGTGCAGAAATGAATGTGGGTGTTGATAGCAGGGGGTCTGTGAGATGGAAGAGACAGAATGATTTAGCAGTGGAGATTGTCACAGAAAAAAGAGAAGATGGCAAATGAGAGAGGTTTGAGACAATGAAAGACACAGGAGAGAAAAGAGAGGAAGGACTGGGTAGAAAGAAATAAGGAAATAGAGGCCAGAGCCAACCCTCCAAAGCACTTTGCTTTGGTGACCATCGAGACAGGACATTAGACAGGATAAGCCACTGTACAAATCCAGTTGGACAAGTCCTAAGAACTGCAGGCAGGCAGAAAAACTATCCCACAACTATAATTTTAGATCTGGTGAGGTTAGCAAAAGCTGGCAGACAGCTGGCTACCAAGCAGAGGCATTCAGCAAGAAAGCTGACTGGGAAATGATATTTTTTCCCCAGAGATAATTTGTCACAAATAATACTGAACTGTTCCATTTCCTTGGAAAAACTTATCCTGTCCTACATATGGAGAGGACTTAAAGGAGCTCTATTTCATTTTATTAAACTGTTCTGCCCTAGACCACTGACAGTGCTTCCATACCCAGGAGCCTTCTGCTCCTCATTTCCGTGGGTGAGGAGTCCAGGGGCTTGGAGCAGGGACACCAGAGGTGACAGGCTGAACAAAGCCACCAACACCAGCTCCCATCTCATCATCCTGCTCCTGAAGAGTTGAGTATTAGTGTGCTTTAACATTATCCAGCACTGCTTGTGAGGATGTCTCACATATTTTTCATGGCACCAGAAAGGTGAGGTGCCCTTCCAGGGGGAGCCCCACGACAGGGACAGGAACAAGATCACTCTGAAAGCCCCTACCAAGCACAACCACTCCCTAATTTTATGATTCTATGAAATTCAAAGAGGAGCTGAGTCCCTTGGAGACTCCTGTAGGTCCCAAACAAGCCCTTCAAGCTTTAAAATCTGATGTTCTGCACCTGGCAAAGGCAAACCAGAGGCTCCCCACCCCCCATCCTCCTTCCATTTATGCATTTCCACGCAGCTTCATTTTCCCCCTTTCACTAGTCCTTCCCCCACCATCCTAACAGAGTGAGTTCCTCCCTAATTCCTTCAGCTCTGCTGTGTTTCCAGTGCTCTGTGTGTGTCTGTAAGGGTGTGTGTGTGCAGGTGTGACCCGAAGGGTGCTGTGCTCTCTGCTCTGTGCCCATCCTGCTGTGCACAACAGCCCTTGGGGAGCTCTCAGCTAATCAGTGTTATCCACTCCGAGGCTGAACCCTCTCATTTTACCTGCTGGGAGGCTCAGGCATGGCTGGCAGTAATTGGGAGGAACACAGTGCTGTGATTGCTAATTGTTCTGGGGAATGTTGTGCTTTACCTTTGGAAGTGCATCCCTGGGTAGGTTTTGTTCCTGATTTCGGAGTTGTGGCTCACAGGGTCCGTGGCCATTTGGGGTTTCACTCCCTGTGCAGCATTTCCCAAGCAGAGCTGGATTTGTTGGCTATTTTTTGCTATTTTTATCTGCCAGACAGCCTCTGTAGCCTTTTTACTTTGGAGTGCTTATGATCCACTACATGCTTGGAGATTACCCGTGTGCCTCTCGAGACCTGGAAAATAACAAAAGAGAATGTCTAAAATTTTGTGGGAGAAGCTGGAGGTTCTCTCTCTGAAATTTCAGAACCCAGCAGTGTGGAGTGAGTGTGTGCCCCTGACCTCTTCCAGCACCTGCAGCCATCACAGCCCCAGGAACATCAGCCAAAAGCTTCCTCAAGTGCTGGTGGATCATGGAGATCCTTGGCCCTGCATGGTGTGCAGTGCTGTCCTTTCCACCTTTGTGGCACCTTCCCTGTGTTCCTCACTGCTCTCCTGCTGAACCCAGCTGGGGACAGCACTGCCTGATCCCATTTATTCATCAATAAGAGATCCCTTTTTAGTTCAAAAGCCTGATTGTTTACCACAGCATTTCACAATTCCCCTCATAATTTGCCTAGAAATTAGGCTGTGCAGGAAGCCAAAAGCATCTGCCCTGCTGTTAACACAAGAGCCCACCCCCACAGCAGATAAGAGCTCCAACAGGAAATAACTCCAGAAGATTTATCCAGAGGGCTGGTGGGAGAGGGCTCGAGGCAAAGTCCCTGGAAAGGAGAGGCTCTGAGAGTCCTTTTGGCCAAGCAAGTGAACACCTCACTGGCACCTTGAGCCTATTTTGCTTTCCCAGCCTTTTGGCAGGGTGCAGCAGGCTGTGCAGGGGTCACAGGGAAGGGTGACTCAGATTTTGTGTTGCTGAAATGGCACCTGAGGTATTAAAGAGTCTTTTTTCCCAGCCCCATGACCAAAGAAGAAGACAGGATTCCTTGGCTCTTGTTCTCAAGGTTGTTTATTTTCTCTTATCCATCCCATTCTCTCTCTGCCCTGCTGAGCTCTGTCCAGCAGGTCAGGTTGTGGCACAGTCCCTGCCCTTGGGGTGGTGTTGGCTTTTTATACTAAGAACTAGGTGTGCTTTATTTACAATAATTTTCCAATACCTGTCACCTATGTCAGACAGTCTGTCTCTGCTCTAAACCAATCCAAGAGTGCCACCATCACAGCAGAAGATGAAGGACAAGAAGAAGAAGAAGGACAGGACACACCCAGATTCCTCCATCTTGCCTCTTGAAGCCCCATTCTAAATCCCCAAAATTCTACTTTTTCACCCTGTGACAAATTAATTATTATTCTATTCAAACTCTTGTGGCAGATTCCTACAAGTTGGTAATTGTTTCCATGGGCTAAAATCAAAGGCACAGGTGTCTTTGACTCTGTGCCAAGGTCTCTGAGCCCCTGCCAGGGTCTGGAGTCACCCAGGGCAGCCAGAGGAATGTCCTGGGTCCTGACAGGTGACCTGTCTGCAGCCTCAGCCCCCACCCAGCTGGCCAGGGAAGCTGTGTGTGGCCAAGTTCCTGACCAGTCCCCTGGCTCCTTCCTGCTCCTGGGTCTCTGTAAAGGTTCTGTGAGGCTGGCAGCAGGGGCAGACCAGGCAAGGACACCAGGAAGTTTGCTGCTGGCTTTCGTTCATGATAGAAAACAAGCAGGAGTTTTCCTGGCCCACATGATCTCCAGACAATCACCAGCAGTAACACCATGTGAAACCTCTTTCAAACACTGTGTTGAGCTCTTGGATGTCTTCCTCCCTGCTGCCTTTGTGCTGCTTTTCCCCACAGGTGGAGAGCTCCTTCAGCCTCATCCAGGCACTCAGCTCCTCCACCTCTTCCCAGGGACACCTCCTGGGCTGCATGGTTGGATCCTAACCAGGCACAGCCTGTGTCTGTGTGCTGGTGGCAGCTCCTCCAGCCTTGGCAGCTCTGTTCTGTGCAGACACTCAATTCCTCTGGGATCCTTTGGGTGGAGAACCCTGCTGCAGCCTCCACGCTCAGCCCACAGCCCACAGGACACAGCCTTCCAGTGCAGCAGATCCCTTCTCCTGGCAGCACCACAGCACCACATGAGCTGCCTTGGGAAGCATATCTGTGCTCACCCAGTGTGGCACAAAATAATAGAGAGGGGAGAAAAGATGCAGCCTGAATATTATGCCTGAATTTTCCATTATTACTGTATCACTGTGTCAAAATTGAAAGCGGTGTAAGATTTCTCAAGAGGAGCCATCCATAATGTATTGCAGAGCTGTGTGGAGGTGTTTTATGAAATGTATTTTATTCAAACCAGTATATACAACACTAACATTATTGAAAGAAATTGAAGGCCCAGTCTTCTCTCCTTAAAATATTCATTATTCATGTTATAGTCCTTTAACAAAAACTAAAGCCAAATACGTATTCAATTTATTTTTTCCCCATTCAGACTTACATGCTATTCATCTCTAGTGTCCAATGGAGGTGAAATGTCCTCTTATTATTCCTGTGTTAGCTTCTGACAGTTCAATTTCTCTGAGTGCTGTGCTTGAGACACCTCTTAACAAATAGCCATATAGGTAATTGCTCTGGTTGAAATTTCTTGCCAAATCTTTGAGATCTGATGTAGATCAGAGGCAGTGGAATGTTGTCACATTCTGATTCAGCCCTGGCAGCTGCCTCTGTGAGGCCTTTCCTTCTGATAAATATTATTAGAATAACTTTCAACACATGCAGTTTTCATTCCTTCCAAATCAGACCTTGCCAATGTATTGTGCCAGAAATGCTCTGCAGCCTTGTTTCTGCCTTCGTTTTGCATTCACAGAAATTATCAGGGTATCCAGTGGGAACAAATTGCTGTTTCTTTTCAGCTGACTTCCTGGAAGAGAGATCATCTCACCAATTCCTATAACCTACCAGCACTCTGAACACCTAAGGAGTGCTGCTCAAAACATGTTGTAAAATGACTTCATCCCCCAAGAGTTCAAGGCTATCCTTCACAGTGTGCTTTTCCTGATGAGATTTAAGGGACTCATTTGGCAAATTCCCTCCTGGAAATCTGTTTCTTGCTTTGCTTTCTTTTTTGCCTCTCAAGCATTTTTCAGCCCAAACTTCTTCACAAGGTATTTCTGTTTAAGAGCAGCAGCTTGAGGTGCCTGGCAGCAGTGGGAGTCTCCTGGGCATAGCACTGTGTGTCCAGACAGCCAAAGCTGCCCTTCCCCAGGGCACAATCTGAGAAAACAAAGAAATCCAACAGGAGAGAAAGGAAATGTCACAGCTTTAGAGCAGAGAAACTGAGGCAGGCAGAGATTAAGGGTGTTGATTCTCAAATTGTTTTATAATTCTAAGCTGCCTAATTATTTCTTTTGGTGCTCTCGAAATTATTTCTTTTTTAATGGTGACTAAATTATTTTCAGGAGCTAGGACTCCAATGGGCCATTTTTCTTGGGAGGCTTCTAAGAGAGGTGCAGTGTCACAGCCAGTCCTCAGTTTTAATCACAGACTCATTAGCCCTGCTGCAGACTGCCATAATTTTGCTTTGTCCCCTTCAGTGGGAATTTGTGTTCCAGAAGATTTTGCCTGTGATGAGTTACTATTGATTTTTCCAGGCCACAATTAATCTTGCAAGCACTTTTAAAATAAATAAATAAATAAAGTCCTCTGGATTATAAACACATGTCTGTGCCTTTGTACCACTGAAACCCAAGCTGAAAATGCTCTGTCTCCTACCCAGCCCCTCTCCCTCCCCTTTCCCTTTGCTAGGTGTACCTACAGCAATCAAACAAACACAGCAAACCCTCTGGCAGCCAGGACCTACAAAGGGGCAGGAAGGCAAAGAGAGACAGAAAGACAAAAAAGAGACAGAAAGATGAAAGCAGACACACTCCTGGACTGTCCTGGCTCCAGCCCTGGGTGCTGTGCAGGACTGACAGTGCCTTCAGTGCTAATGGCACCTGGAGAAGGTGAAGGAAAACCCCTTTCCATGGGAAACAGTGCTTGGAGAGGTGTAGCACTCACCCCCAGTGTCTGGAAAAAGCAGCTGATGCATGTCCCAGAGCACTCCCAGAGGGTGAGGAAGACTCTGCTTTCAGAGGGGTCCCCAGCAGCACTTTGCTCACAAGTCCAAAGCCAGGATCCTGCTTTTCCTCCCTGTTTCAGTCTAAAAGTGAGTAGCAGAAATGTCTGTCAAATTGAATTGCAATGCAAATATCCCACTAACACATAAAAACCTGGCCTGCTGAGCAAAGCATTAATGGATCTGGGCTGGGAGCAAAGGTCTGATGCTTTCACAGACCAAAATAATGCCTGTACAACAACAGTGGCACAGACCCTTTGTGGTCTTCTCTCCCCAAAAATTATCTGGGGACTTCTCCTGTCCCCTCTGTGAAGCAGTAATGCCATTGTGGTTCCCAGTTGCTGTCAAGCTCTTTTGTCACTTGAGTGGTGCTGGGCATTAGCAAACATTGAATTGCAGCTGTTGCAGTTGGAAGGGGAAAATGCTGGGTTTATAATAAAAAAAAAGAATATTATGTGAATATAATGTATTCTATCCATTTTTTCGGCTACTAAAAATCAGTGGGATACACAAAACTAAGTGGAAGTTTTGTCTTTAGTTGTTGTTATTTTCCCAGGAAATCTGTGGAATTTTTTGAGTCTAACACCCCTTGGGAAAGTCTGCTCAGAGCTGCAGTAAGGGCTCATTTGTACAAGACCAAATGTATCTTCTAAATCTGCCTGTCTGAAAGGAAGTAAAGCTTTAAAAAATAATTAAGATTTCCTACAAGTGCCTCATTCACAATAAAATTTCATAATATAGTTACATTAAGAGGAAATGAATGCCTCTCATTTGAGGCTATTACCACAAATGAATTAAATGAGCAGATACCTTTTGGAGACTGGCTTTAAAATCTGGATTTCACTCCCAAATGGAGCAGTTCCAAGATGCTCTGTCAGTGCCATGGCACACGAACAAGGTGTGCAGTACCCAGGCTCTGGTGGCCAGGTCAGGAAGACACCACTCCACATTTAATGGGTATGTGCTGGTACAGCCTCCACCTCATCACCAGCAGCTCTTGGCAGGGTGAAACCAGCAACTTTATGGCACAAGAACCAAATGAAAAGATGTTGGTTTTGAAATAACAAACCTGGAGGAGTCCCAAGAGCTCCCAGCCTGACCCTACTGAAATCAAGAGAGGATGAGGACTGAGCAGATGTCCTGGCTGGGATGTGCATGGCTGGAGCCATTGCTCTCTTGGCTCCATTTCTTCTCCAATAAACTGTTCTGAAAAGCAGGTGGGTAAATACTGTGTTGAATCAGCTACACCTGATTGTCCTGGCTAAATGTATTTACTGAATCACACAACTGGAGTAGTGTTGGTAGTTGAGCTGATATGAATTACTCTGTATTTAATGAGAATATTTTGCTTTTCCTCTGAGGATCCCAAAGCTCTTTTGTTAGGGAACATAATTTTTTAAACTTAATCTCAAATATCAAACCTGCTTCTCAGCAAGCCAAAAATCCTGTCCAGAGAAAGGTAATGGCTGCTCTCAGGTCACCCCTGGAGGGATATAAAAACATGTAGATGTGGCACTTGGGGACATGGTTTTGTGCTGGCCTTGGCAGTACAGGGAATTGGTTGGACTCAATGTTCTCAAAGCCCTTTTCCAACCTAAATTATTCCATGACTCAAAGACAAACAAACCCTGTTATTTCTTCTTTCCTGGCTTGCTAGAGCCTGCTCCAGGTAGCACAGCACTTCTGGGGAGCAAGGAGGCCAAAGCGGGAGCTCAATTTGTTCAGAGCACTGGAGTTTGTAAGAGTGGCTGAGTTGTTTTGCAATAAATTCTTTCAGCTTAAAAATTAATACCCAGAGTAAATACCTCCTTATGCACTTCTCCTTTGTGTGCAACCCATCAGCTTCAGGATTTATAACCTTCTTAACAATTAATATCCAATTTCCTTGCAGTAGCTTCTCATTATAGTCAGCTTTTGTCTTCATACCTGAAGGTTTTTTAAATACCATTTGCTGGGTGTTCTATGATTTCCTGATAAAAGACATTGAGCTGAATCTTGTCACTCTTTCCTCAAGGTGATCACTGTGTTCCAGCCCCATACTTTGATATTCCTGTTACTGTACAAAAGAGATGCTAATTCTTTAGCTGTGTGTGTTCAGCACACAAAGGAAGGGTTTTCAAACAAAGGCCAAATAAATAAGTAAAATTCAGGTTGACATGGAGACCAGAGTTATCTCCTCAGTAAGTGCATCTGTAAATAAATATGTCTCTTGTGTTCTCTCAATATTTGGAACAAGATGATGCAGAGAAGGGCACAGAGCCTTCAGCCCTGGGAGGCTTGACTGCTGCACAACCATAAAGTAGAATAAAATAAATAGATGGCTGTTGCTTCTCACTTCAAGGATAAATTGTGTGAAAAGGTACATAAGGGCCTGCAATCAGCTGCTTAATCACATTTAAATAATAAAATAAAAAAACCCCACAAACATCCAGACAACCTACTTGTGTGTAACTGATATGCTTGATTGGTGAGAATTATGGGCAGTAATCATATTATCATTTCCATTAGATTTTTCTCTTCCACAGTTTTTATAACTCAAGTGATTCATCTAACAGATGAATGTACAGACACAGACAAATACTTCAGATGGCTTTTCGGAGCTGTTTATGTGTAATTTGTCACACAACAAGTTCATCTCCGCTAATTTTCCAAGAGCTGAAGTTGTTATTACCAGCACAAAGACATAAAGAATGCCAAGGCCGTGGAGCTGACAGGGAAGGGAAGGCCAGGAATGGGAAGAGGAGGGCAGGAAACAGCAGTGTCTGCATCTCCTGCTGAAGGAGGGGTGCAGTGGGAGAGGAAATAAAAGGGAAGAATGACTCTGGAGTGGGATCAGGATTTTCACTGTTGGGAAAATGGGAAGGGTCTGGCATAAAGGAGAAAATGACAGCAGACAGAGGCCTTGCTCTGGAGTCCTGCTGGGCAGGGGACACAAAGGTGCCTCAACTGCCAAGACTGGAGGGTCACATCACATGTCACTGGAAAGATCAATTCCCCAGACTGGCAACACAAGCACTGCTGCTGTCCAGCACCTTTAAACTGAAGCCAAGGCTGAGCCCTTACACCTCAGAGAGGGGGAAGCCAGACAAGTGGAAACAAACAGTCACAATGCTTTCATTCCCTTTTGTGTGAAAAATTCCTAGAGCATTATTAATTTCTGATGATACTTGCAATCAGCAGAACTCATTCATTTTTTAAGTTTCACTTAGTTGCTGTGAATGGATCTGTTTCTCAGCTGGGTGGCTGCATTCATTTTGCAATAATGGTATTTGTTTGACATCTGAGAAATTAACAATGCAAATGCCTCTGTGTCTTGGTAGCACATTTAAAATAAAATATCTCCTCACGCTGAATGGATGGCTTGACTGTGAAAAGGGCTCCATAACAGTCAAAACATTTTTCAAAACCCATTATAATGTGAAGCACTTGCATGTGATGGGATTGTCTCTCTACCCACACTGCCCAGATAAAGGAAGGCTGGGAGTCCTTGTGGGATGGTTTTATCCCTGCTCCCAGGGCTCCTGGGGCAGGCTGCAGTGGGCAAGGCAAGCCCATGGAATCCTGGGCACTTGGAGAATCTTGTATTTTTCCTCCTCATGATTCAGAGTCTTGCTAATGCAAGACATTAAAAATGTGGTGGGATTTACCCTTATGTTTAACAAATAGAAGTCTAGAAATGTTTAACAAACATGAGAAGTGGAAAAGAGAAGAAGAAAACAAAAAGTGAATTGCAGGCATCGCGCCCACACAAAATCTAATTCTTTTTAATCCAATGTAAGTTTTGTTTTATTTTGGTGGTGGAGGCTGAATGTGGTGTGTTAGTGCAGAGAATTAATAATGCATTACATTCCTGCCCTAGCTGACAGGAAGACACAATTCCTACTGCACATCTTCCCGTTGACCTCCTGTTCCTATCACCCATTTATGCCTGCTCATTTCTGTATTTTCTTTGGTTCATAACCAGAAGAAAAGCCCTTGCTTTACAAGCCATTGATAAATTGTCATTTACAGGAGGCAATAATTTCCTTAAAAATTTGCATAATGTTTTTACTGGTCATTTAGGGCTGCTGTGTATGATATTAAACCTTAAATGGCACAGTTTTATTATGCATTAAGCCTCAAATAGCATTACAAACCCACCAGCCTCACTGGAATATTTTCTATTTCCTGAAATTTAATTGTGCTGCGAGCCAAGGCAGCTCATAAAGCTCCAATAAGTCTCATTACCAAACTGGGATGTTGCACTGGCAGTTTCAGATCACTTACATTCAATAAAATGGACACATGGCATTGCCAGCAGGCCTGCGAGGGCCGAGGCCATGGGAGAGGGCTTCAAAGACAGACTGAGGAGCAGCCCAGCTTGAGGAGTGGTTTAAAACCTGGCTTTAGATCTTCCCTCTGCCTCACAAGCTCTGGCACTGGGACCAACACATTTACATCTCCATATATGTAAATATATAATGAGGATGCAGCTGGCAGGGACGTCCCATTTTCTCCAGGAGGTTCCCTGGGGGCAGAGGCATAAACCCAGCTGGAGGATGGAGCTAGAGCTGGCACAAGACAGCTTTGGACAGGGTGAGTAGGGGGAAGGAGGGCTTTGGGAAATTGCTTCTCCTTCCCCCTGAACATGGGTCACTGGGGCCAGTAAATCAAGCGAGGCCACCACTGATGGCTGATGTCACCCAGGATCTACTCCAGGAGCCATTAAGTCAATTGAAAGTCTCTCATGGATATCAGATGGCTTTGAGTTAGGGCCCAAGGTCAGGTTTAGCTTAAGTTCACCTGGCAGTGTGATTTGTACTCATGGAAGGAACTGGCCTCAATAACAAGTGCTGAACTGTCATGGCCCAGCTCACTGCCTAAATTAACTTGCTCAGATGGACTTTCAAATAAAGCTGTTTTAAGAATGCAGTGTAGCATAGAAAGCAATTTGTTTCCTTAAGATTTAGTACCAAATGCCTGCCTTGATTTGGATTCTAGAGAAGGCAGCAACTGGTGAAGTGGGCAATTTGAAACTTAACATATTTCTCCTCCCTAAGACTGGATCCCATTAAAACAAGGTGCAAAGTGCTACTAATTTATCAATCATTCCTCGTGTGATTTTATTCCTCCAAGTAAATTACATGGAAGAACGTTTCCTTTTTCCTGCATCTCCTTTCTCTGCACCTTTCATTTGCCTGGATCCCTGCTCAGGCAGGAAAGCAGCACCCCACACCCACCTTCCCTCATCTCCCATCACTCCAGCTGCTCCCTCCAGATGACTGCAGAACAGCTGTGTAAAATGGGGTGAAGAGAATAGGACAACTCAAAGAGCCTTTAATCCAAAAGATAAACTCTTTGTATCCAAAAGATAAACTCTTTGTATCCACAGCTAAAATAGCTAAAGCAGGGGGAGGAGTGGGAGTATCCAAAGACCTCCAAGGAAAAATGGTTCTGCTGATTTTTCCTAAAAAGTACCAGAAATGGCACAATTCAGCTTCTTCTTGTGGAGTTTCCATGTCATGTCTGTAGCAAAACAAACCCCACTTAGGTATGTTTCTGATTTAGAGCTATCAGAAGAATACACAAACCCAAAGTAAAACACACCAGTTCTTGGAGTTTGTCCAAAATTGCTTACATGTACATCAGTCTCTTGGAGCAGTTGAGAAAGGTTCACAAAACCTGAGCCTAGCTTTCAGGGCTGCATTGCATGTAAGCTGTTCAGAGGGATACAGACAGTTATCTGTTCACCTCAAAACCAGTTTGTGTCCAACTAAACACTGGATGAAGCTCAGGGTCATGTCAAGCTACTCAGGGAAAACCTGTGCTAAGCAACCCTGCTTTCCAGCTCAGACAAACAAATGTAAGGAGTGTTTAACTGATCCACCCTCTGGAATGCAAGGCATCAGCCTCCAGTAATGTGTAATTGTGTGAGAAGGTATTTATCCACAGCTCAATCATAAATTCTGCTCGGAATTTCAATGTACCTGGGTGTTATTTACAATTCCAGACCTCTAAGCCAAGCATGATAGCAGCTGTCTTCTGTCACCTGCAGGGGCCCTGGCTTTGTTGTAGTGGATTGATTTCTCTCTGAGAGTGGCCAGCACCAGCTCAGGGTTAAAATGCCCCAATGTTACTATAGTAACAAAGGGAGGGATGCAAAAACTGCAGGTGGAAGAACAAGACAAATTCCTTTTGAAAATTTTATTTTTTTATCCTCCTTCATGTCCTGAGCTTTGTGCACTCTGTTGGCAATGTGGGTGAGATGCAGAGCAAGAATCACCCCAAAAATTCAGCACCATGTTTGACTCCTTGATCTCTCAGCAGTGGTGTGGGGTGGCACTGGCTGATCCCACTCTGCAAATCTTGCCATAAACTCAGCTACCACCAACACCCTGGACTGAGCCCGTGTTTCTTGGGTTATGAGATATTCAGAAAGAGCTTTATTCAGTCAGTGCCACACTCCTCAGAGTTAAACCTTGCCCCAGAGATGTCCTGCCTGCTCCTTGCCTGTTGCAGGAGGATGAGGAGCATGGAGATGTACTAAGATTTTTACATGGCACCATAAATGCTCTTTATTCATAAATTATGATTTTTTTTTAAGAACAGAAGTAGAAAAAACCATCATGATGTTGATTCATTAGAATCCCAGATTAATTTCCCTAATTCCCCTTTTTAAAAGATGGGAATTGCTGGAAAATGCTGGAAAAACCAGCATTTCCCAAGGAAATGTAACCTTTTAGGCTGGAAAATTTGCCACAAATGGGCAAGCTTGATTCTGATTCTCCCCTTTCCCTCTCACATTCTTCACCATTTCCTTGGGCAAAAGGTCTCAAGAGAATTCCTCCCAGCTGTTGCCCATCCATAACAAGTTGGTATAAACTTCTGCACACATCAAAGACAACAGAGCTGTAGAGGAAGAGCCACCCTCCATCATGCAGAAACCAATTCTGCAGCAGGAACTAAAACATGACCTCATTTCTAGCCATTGGATTTACCCTGCAACTCTGGCAGAGAGGGGAAAAGAGAGAGAGGGGGGAGAAAAAAACCTCAAGTTTTGATTTTTAAAATGAGAAAATTGATGTGGAAGTCACAGATGGTGAATAAATATGGGGCAGAGAATTGTCATTTGGCAGCCAGTTCTCCTGACCAATTTAAGAGGGATATGCTGTTATCTAGTTTGGTTCAGGGAAAAAACATTCTGGGCAGCAGTTAGCCATTTAAGAGGCTTCATTGTTTTATAAAATATATTTGGGTTTGATACAAACACAATTAATTCAGCTTTCTAATATTGTGTTTGAACCAAATCCAAAATACGTGTTGTGAACATTTATTCTTTTATGTCATTTATTGGTTCCAGGTTCTGAAGGCTTAGATTTAAAAGGGGATTTGCAACAAATAAAGCACATTTGGGGTGACTTCAGCTGGTGCAGCAAACTCCATTCTTATGCACTGTTTTGAGATGTGCCTCCAAATTATCAGACAAATGATATGTTCCAAATTAAGTCCCTCATTACGGGTGCTTTTCTGCTGCACAGCATTCTTCATTATTGCCCTGCTGTATTTTGGGGACTTGTTAGGCTCTGCTGGGTCCAGCAATGGAAGCAGAGGATTGGGATGAGGGGCAGCAGAGTCAGAGCACTGCCAGCTGAGCTCTGCACAACTGCACTCCTCACTCAGCTCAGGCTTCCCAAGGAACAGCTCTGAGGAGACCTTGGAACACCATCCAGCCCTCCTGGTCCAGAGGCTTCTCCTCTCCCAGCACAAACCACCTTGGCTCTGTTCAGCTCGTTTGTGTTTCGGGTCCTGACAGCAAAGGATATGGCAAATGAGTTGAAATTAAAAGAGCTTTTTCCAGGTGAAGAAGTGTCTTGTTCCCAATCTCCTCCTGCTGAGACTGCAGAGGGAAGCAGCACCCAGGGCACTGCAGACCCTGCTGCCAGTGCCATGAGACCATCATCACCAGCTCCTGCTGAGGGCAGTGCTGCCCAGAGGGCACTGGCCACCATGAACAGTGCATCAGCCCTGCCCTTCCTCCCCAGAAATGTTTCTGAGCCCATGGCTTCTGTGAAATCCTGTTTTCCTATGCAGAGCCCACAAATCTCTCCACGGTTCCTAGGTCTGGCATCAAACTTCTCTGAGTTCAGCCAAACACTGATGACACTACAGATTACAAGGGGAAAAACTCCAATCTCCACTTTGACATCAGCCCTTTCCTCCACATGCCTGTAACTTTAGGGAGAGAAAGGAATTGGGCACAAGTATTTCAGGACTATGCTTGAGATCCCCTTCTGAGTTAAGAACCCTGTGGTGTAAAGCTCTGCTGCAGATCCCTCTCTGTCAGAGAGAACCAAAAAGAAATTTTAAAAACAAATCATCACCACAGCCAAAAGAGATTTAAAAAGCAAATTATCACAGCCTACTCTGCCACACATTATCCCTCATCTGGTGGTAAATCAGCACTGCTCATATCATTGCTGACTTGCAGAACACATCCCTCCATCCCAGACATAAATGTTAATTAGTGAGGTTTCTGCTTCAAATTAGTGATGCCAAAGCACTTTGAGACTCCCACGTGGAAAGAGCCACAGAGGCCAAAGTGTTCCTGTTGCCTTTGGTCACAGTGGTTGGAAAAGATGTCCTTTAATAGCTCTGTTTTCTCCTCACAGGCAGGGGGTTAGATGAGCCCTGGTGCCCACCCAGGCTCCCTCAGAAACACAAGGAGGCAGGAGCAGAGCTCTTTGAAGCTCCTCCACACTCACAGCCCTGTGCAGGGGAGGGGCAGGGGGTGTTAACAACTTTCAAAATATTCATATGAGCCAGAGAGATGGGGACTTTCAGAAGAGGAGGATCCTTTTCATGTCTAAGATACATATCTGGCTCATTCACTATCTGCACAGATGAAAGCAACCTCTGATGGTATCTCCTCTGCTCACCACCTTATCAGTGATAAAAAGACCAGCTGGCTGGCTTTGGAACTCATAATGCAATTATTAATGTTTGCCTGGTTTCTCCTCCCTTAGATGAAGGAGAGAGGAGGAGGAGGGCAGGCAGCTGGGGAGGAGAGGACACCTGTGCAGGAGCATCAGCTGTGGTGGTTGCAGCCCTGTCTGCATCACCCCAGCCCTGCTGGGAGAAGAGCTCCTGCTGCTCAGGCCCCTGCTGCAGGTGGCAAGGGGAATGTGCTGTGAGCCACTCACCTGTCACAGCTCACACCATGGCCATGGCCACAGCAGCCAGCAGATGGGGAGGGCAGAGCTCTCCTCATAGATGCCTCGTGAAGGATGACCTAGAACAGAGATCAGACAGAGCTGAGGAATAAAGTAGGGATTCATTAAGAGACCTCAATGGATCCTCCTTGGGCAGCACAACCCAAAATGGTCACAAAATGCATGACCACTCACGGGGTCTCTCACTTTTGTAAGTTCTGCTCCATTTGCATATTGGAGTGAATTGTCTAATTACAGCTTCAGTTTATGAAGTCCCATTCTGCTGGTTTCTCTCTTTGGTCCATGTTGTTTGTGCTCTTGGGCCTGAGATCTGGACTGGCTGTCCTTGGTCCCCAGCTAGAGAAGGGATTGTTTTGTCTCCCTACTCTGTGAAGAGACCTTACCATCCCCTAATATGAAGCCTAGACTTTCACAGAATAGAATCTAAAAAATATAAAAGCTAAAACCTGAGGCATCATCATCTCTGAGTGCTTGGCCTTGAAACCCACAGCACCCCACACCCTCCAAGCTCCATGCACCCACACAGGTGAGGCAGCCTTGGAGCTCTCCTGCCTTAGAGGTTTTCTGAAGCTTGTGGCACTCACAAAATACCTCAGCAAGCCATGGCAGGGAGCTGCTGCTGTGTCAGGTGGTGTTAATCATCTCTGCGTGCTCTGGAAGGGCAGGGCATGCTGCACACAATGGAGAGGGGATGGTGGGATGTGTCGTGCTGCTTCCACCTTGCAAGGTGTGAAAAGTGCCTTCTGCAACAAAGAAATAACAGTGCTTGGGATTAATTGCAGGTTTAGAGCTAGGGAATCCCACTGGGTTATACACATAAGGTAAGCCCTTTCCCCACTTTGTGCCTGGAGAAAGGAAAACATGAAAGAGGAAGAGTTGCCAGCAAGCACACACCAGGATGGATGAAAGCAACAGGAAAAAAGGAACTTTTTGAAAGCACAATCACATATTAAAAAAATGTATATAAATATATAAAAATAAATATATGTATACACACACACACACACATATATATATGTATCTATGTATATAAAACAAACCACAGATACTTTTTCCTCTAAAAACAACACCAAAAAAGTCTATTTAGATTTCAAGATTCAATGTTCACTGCATAAATGTATTATAGCATATTACACACCTAAAATTACAAGTGCTCTCTTTGGATGTCCCATGCTGGTGATTGCAGATAAGAGAAGGTCAAACCAACTCATCTGGCTCACCCAGAGCTGATGCTCACAGAGATGCTTAAGTTCATGGTCAGTTTTGCAGGAACTAAAGGACTGGTTTTTTGTGATTTCAGCTTCTTCAGCCACTGCAGTACTGGTAGGGCAATGCAGAAAGTCAAAGAGTCGCATCTGTTAAATCCAAGAGTATAATTTGGGGGTGAAAGGAAAAATCCCTCTTTAAAAACACACTAAAAGGTGACTAGAAATATTGTCCTCATCCATTATCTTTTACACCCAGTGCTTTGATGGACTCTTGTTTAATGAATAGGACTCATAAGTAAAACACTGCCTTTTCACATCCTGAAGTCCCTCTTCCCATCCCTGTGATTCCCCACTAGTAAAGAAGAATGGCATTCCCCCTTTTTTAGTTGCAAAATGTGAAAATGAAGGACTGGTTAATGTAAGGTTAAACAAAATTCTTAAATTGCTTTGTCTAGTTATAGAACATTTCTTTATTTAGGAGAACAAAGGAAAGGCCATCTTGAATAGAAACCATCTGTTCATTAATCATGTATCCAAAAGTTTCCAGGTTTTCCAGAAAAAGTGTTAATTTAAAACTTTGTATCAAAATCTTTTCATTAATAGAATAGAATCACAGAATCAGAGAATGGCTTTGTTGGAAGGGACATTTAAAGTCCATCTACTCCAACCCCCTGCAAAGGATAGGCACAGCTTCCATGAACCCAGATTGCTCAGAGTCCCTGGGGGTGCAGAGTATAACTGCAGCTAGGAATTCACCATCCATCCATCCATCCATCCATCCATCCATCCATCCATCCATCCATCCATCCATCATCCATCCATCCATCCATCCATCCATCCATCCATCCATCCATCCATCCATCCATCCATCCATCCATCCATCCATCCATCCATCCATCCATCCATCCATCCATCCATCCATCCATCCATCCATCCATCCATCCATCCATCCATCCATCCATCCATCCATCCATCCATCCATCCATCATCCATCCATCCATCCCCCATCCATCCATCCATCCATCCATCCATCCATCCATCCATCCATCCATCCATCCATCCAGACTAGAATATTTTTTTTAATACCTTCATATCCACATTGGAAACCTTAAATTCCTAGGCTGCTGATGGCTCGCACTGCCCTGTCCTGCCTGTATGAGCATTCCAACCAATTCCTGCCCAATTCCAATCCTGCTGCAGGGCAGCCACAGCTCAGACACCTGTCTGCTCCAGCAGTGCTGCCAAACTCTTTCCCACACTTCCCTACTCTCCAGAGCACTCTCTCTCCTAATCCTGTGCTCAGCAGCAGCCAAGAGGTGCTTAATACAACCCCATTTGGCACCTTCCCTCTGAGCTGCCTATTCCAGGCTGCCAATACAAGCACAGCAGCTCCAAACTGCCCAGCTGAGCCAAGAATTCTCTCCCTTGTGTGCAGCTCGCCAGCCAGAGGCAAAAGCAGGAACTTTAGAGATTATCTGGAGGGAATATTCCAGGAATTTAGATTTTAGCTGCAGCAGTAGGACCATACATCATTAAAGCTGCCTCTCCTGCCAATGCAAAAAGCAAACATCAATGATTTAAATCACGGTTCCCCAATGGCTCATTTAAATCACTTGGATGGAAATCAGTCCACCTTGTCACTGTGGAAGAGGCAGAAATGGAAGTTGTGGATTCATGACTCCCAGGTCAACCCTCAGCACGGGACGTGGACCAGGTGACAATAAATCCTCTGAGGCACAGTATATAATGAGCAGTTTTGTGATTTTTGTGTGGCACTGATGAAATCTGATTCCTACAGCTCTGTGTGGTGTGTGTGGAGGGTCTGTGTGACTATTGACCAGAGCTTTCCCTGCAGTCAATACGTGCAGCCTCGTGCTTTTTTAGTGTTTCAGGAGGGTTAAACTCATTGATCA
The DNA here is from genome assembly GCF_022539315.1 of Serinus canaria. Taxonomy (NCBI): domain Eukaryota; kingdom Metazoa; phylum Chordata; class Aves; order Passeriformes; family Fringillidae; genus Serinus; species Serinus canaria. The sequence continues at coordinate 3,963,610 of NC_066333.1, forward strand.
GCTCCTTTCTGGGAGCACTTTCATGGAGCCTTTCTTTTATTTTCACCCACCAGCCCATTTTCCAGAAACCTGCACCAGACACGGGGATGGAATTTGCTGCAGATGGGGACACACAGCACAGGGACAGGAGCCTTGGAAGAACATGCCCAAGGATATTCCCACCTGGACAGGCAGGCCTGGCCCACCTACACATCTTGGGCTGCTCTGAGCAGCCTGTGAGATGCAGGACCCAAAGCAGGCATCTGCCCCCATCACTAAGCACAGGAATCCACAGCTGGACTGGAGAAGCCTAAGGGAGGTTGGCAAAGGGAGGAAATGCTGCTGTGTTGCTCCAGGTGAGCAGCTGATGCAGACAAAAAGCCCAGCCCAATCCAGACAGAATCAGACCAAATCCTCATTCCCCTGCAGCTAGAGGAGCTCTGCCAGCTCTCTGGCACTCAGACATGTTTCAATTGGTTTTAGTTTTTACAGCTGTACAACAACCAACAAACAGCACAACCTGCTATGTAACAGAGATTCTTTGGCTCCACATTCTTCTGCCTGTTTGATGATGTGAGAGTGGCAGGTTTTATTGCCTGCAGAAAGAGACAGTTCCTAGCATGTGAAAAGGTACCAGAGCCCAGACTCAGGTGAATGCTTTGTGTGCAGGCAGCTGGCCACTTTTTGACAAACTTGTTTGACACTTCCAGCCCTGCAGAGGCTTTTGAGAGGTGACAGCTGATTTCAGCCCGGGTGACACTGAATTCTAAGCAGGGACACTCACATGAGAGGTGGGGCAGGCAGTGATCTCTGCTCTCTGGTGACCAGCCACAGGACCTGAGGGAAGAGCTGGAGCTGTGCCAGGGCAGGTCAGGCTGGAGATCAGGAAAGGTTTATCCCCAGAGGGTGCTGGCACTGCCCAGGCTGCCCAGGGAATGGGCACAGCCCTGAGGCTGCCAGAGCTCCAGGAGAGCTTGAACACCATTCCCAGGGATGGCCAGGGTGGGGCTGTTGGTGGGTCTGTGCAGGGCCAGGAGCTGCCCTGGATGATCCTGTGGGTCCCTCCCAGCTCAGGATGTTCTATATTTCTATAAGTGCTGTTAAGAAATCTTCCTGGTTTGTGAACAAATTTTTAAAAAATCCCACAGAAGGAAAGAAAATAGAAAGACAGAAGTGATATCACTGCTCTGTCCATTACAGATTTATGGGAGTGGCAGGGAGATCAGGACACAGACTGAAATCCCTCCTGCTCCTCTGGCTGCTGAGTTGCCTCATCCTTTGCTCCATGATGCTGCTGTGGCTGTCTCTGCACTGAGTAGGGTCAGGACAACAGTTAGGTTGTCCTACATAAAAAAGTCCAACTATATAAAAACCTGATATCATCTTCACACTGTACAGAGGAAAAACCTCCACTTAAAACAGTGTCCTCAGATAACAGAAAAGATTTACCTTGATAAACCTAGAGAAGGCTGGGAGGAAACAGAGATAGCACAGAGAGGAAGGTATTATAATAAGAATCTGCTTTTTCTGCAGGTTCACTTAAGAAGCTCCTTATGAGCTGATTTAAACCTCTACTTTTTAAAGTAATAACAACAACATAATTAACAATAACATTAATAACTCATTAATGAGGATCTTACTTCCTGTTAGGGAGTACAACTAGCTTTATTTAGGGGCTATTCAACCTCTGCTTGCTTTCTTTGTCCCAATTAATCCTTTTCTCTTTCATGTCTTTGCCACTGGTCAAAGGCAAAATAAAAAAATAAAATCCTATTTTCATTATAGGGAAGGCAGTGATATTTTATATCTTTCCAAAGACCCTTTCCATTTGCCTTTCTAATGGTTTAAAACAGAGCAAGAAGCTGGCAGCTGCAAATGCCCAATATCTGATCAGTCATAGCACAGGGAAGGGAAGGGCTTGAGTTGGTGCCCTAAATGTCTCCTCTTCAGTGCTTCCTCTTCTGCTCAGGTGGCAGAAAAGCCACCAACCCTCCTAGTGCCCTGTCCCTGCAGCCAGCAGCATCATGAGGGATCAGCAAAGAAATAAGAGATCAAAGAACATCGAGGGAAAAAAATGGTGGGTACTGAGCAGGCTGAATAGGAGCCAGATCATGAGGAAACACAATAAATTCCTGCTGAGAGCTCTGGAGATGGGGATAAGAGGGTAAGACAGAGAAGCAGAAGGATATGAATGTAATTGGGATATGGTTTTAGCTGTGAGATCTGTTAAATTGAATTTCTGTTTGGTATAACATCCCTCGTATATGTTAATCACTATGTGCTCCAGCAGCCTGATTTAGTGTTATTATCAAAAAAGAGCTCCTGCCTTTGTCAAAGGAAGATTACAAATTATTCCAGATAAGTAATGAAACTAAAGACCTTTAAGACTAATTGGCCATTGTGCAATCCTGTTAATATCCTTTCTTGTCTAACAAAAACCGAGGAGGCAATTAAGGGCAAATACCAAAAAATCTGTACCTGGTCTCTTGCGTGGAAATATGATTTATACACCCCCAGATTTTCCTATCAGGAGAAAAAAAATGGCAAATGATCATCCATCAACAGCCAGCACAGCCAAGGAAACTCCAGTTTTTTATTAAACCTGAGCTGGGAATGGCTTGAGACCCAACCCTTCCTAGGCTTGCCAGTGAAAACAAGAATTTCTGTTGTGTCTCCATATTAAATAAGGAGCCCTGGTTTTTAATGAGTTTAGCCAAGCCTGAGCTGTCACATTCTTTGAGACCCAGCTGCTTCCTGAGGGCTCAGAAGGGATCCTGCCCAGCAGAGCCTTGGCTGGACATGACATGGGCTCACAGGACCCAGCTGTGCAAACCTGGTCAGGCTCCACCAGAAAGGCACAAACAGACCTTGGAAAGGGCTCTGGGGCCCTCTGGACCTCACAGTCATCTCCAGTCAGTCAGGTCCCAGCTGCTGCTTGGTGCTACTATTAATAACCATCCTAATCTGCCTCTGCATTCCTCCTTCTCCCAGTCCTTGCAGTCCCCAAAGTTGTGTTAAATCAGAGGAAATAGGAAAACAAGTGACTGTGCAAGTCATTGGCAGGTGGGGTTTGGGGAAATCAGCCCCTGGCTGATGCTGAGGATGGTGGTGGACAAACACTGCTCCAGCTGGAGGGAGGGGTTGGGGCTGGGGAATCCCTCTGGAGAAAACAACCCTTCACAGGCTGCCCAAGGAGTCTGCTCAGCCCAGCTCTCACTTTTACTGCGCCATTAATTCTGAGAAAGCTCCTTGATCTTGACAAACTTGATCCCCTCTTTTACCTTAGCGTGTTTCCAGCTTTGTTCATTTGTGTGACTGCCTTAATCTCTCCTGGATGACTCACATCACCTTCAGATCTTTAACAACTTTATTGCTTTATTTAATCCTGTGTTTCATGTTCACTAGCTCAGTTAAAAGAGGGATAGAGTCAGTCTAATGCTTTGGAGTGCAGGAAGAGGAACTCCTTTGACCTCATTTCCAGACTCTGTCCTCCAGCCTCAGCCCCTTCCTGTGCTGCTCTCCTGGGGTTCCAAATCCAAATTTGTCAAAGCATTTTCACATGGATGCAGCAGTGGTTCACAGGTCTACATGTACATGCAGGCACAGGGGGAAATGTGCAGATTTGGGCTCCACATCCTGCACCCAAAGCTGCTCCCTGCACTATGGGAGGCTGCAGGAAGGAAAGGGACAAGGACATCACCCCATGAGCTGTCTCTGGCTGTGGAGGGCCATGATGGACCACCCCACTGTAACTGGCAAGTGTAGGGATTTCTCCTTCTGTAAACGAGATAAGGCAGGATTAAAATGAGAGAGATTAAACCAAAACCTCTGCTAGGTATTTAAAGCTGCCTAATACAACCTGAGTTTTTTTGTTGTTTTATAGCCCCAAGCCACAGCAGGCTCCTCCTGAGTCTGAAGCTCCTGTATTTGAACTGAAGTGCTGTGTCTGCCCGGTGGATGTCCTAAATAAACCTTCACCTGTGGGAAGACATCTCTTTAATGGCATGGCAATTAAAGATAACCTCTTGTTCAGGATAAGAACCTCTCTGTGAGCTTCTTATCCTAAACAAATCCTTGAAGATTTAGGTCTTCCTAAACCACGTGATGGAATCGGTCCTGGGAGCACCAAGAACAATGAGCTGAGAGAGGCAAAGAGTAAAATAAAAGCCAAGTGTTGAGGAAATGCTTTCCTTTGAGCTGGGGGGGGCTGTGAAGTGAGGCATTCAGGACAGCTTCCAGTGGGAATTGCAGCCAGATGAATTTGCCTGCATCCAGAGGAGCCCCGGTCCCTGCAGCACCTGAGAGCTTTGCAAGACTGCCCACAACCTCCACAGCCTCCCTGCAGCTTTTTGGTTTCCCCCAACAAAGCTAAATCCACCGAGTCAGTAAACTCAGAAGGATTTAGTGGAGACCTTGCTGGTGAAATATTGCTCCCTCAACACCCTCTCATGCTGGTGCATTTTTGCAGTAAAAATCTGCCAATTTTGCTGCTCTGTCATCTCTTGGCTGCTCAAGTGGTCACTCATGGCACCTCTCAACATCACCCTGAGGGCCTTGCAGAGGCACTGCTGCTGCTCAGAGCCCAGGTGGGCATTTGCCTCTGAAGATCTGCTTTGCCTTTAATGAATTATTGCTTTTCACCAGGCTGCAACTTCCAAGTGAGGCAGAGGCTGCAACCTTCCCGGTAAAAAGGATCTTAGGAAAGCTAATTTAAATTTCAAGGACCTCTTAGGGATAGTTGCTAATGGTTATGCTAATTGGCATAGGGTCTGAGTGACAGTTATGTCCTGGAATGATTCGCAAATCACATTTTCTTGGAGCTTATTAGCAGACTCATTAACTGTACAACAGTACATTACTTTCAGAAATTCAGATCTAAGCAGAAAATTAAAATTATTTGCTAAATGACCTAATAAAATTGAATAAAATGTGCTGAGAAAGTGAAAACTGAGGTATATCAGGACTCCAGAATTTGGCTAAAAATAATCTCCATTTACCATTGATGTTCACCCATTCCTCTGGGAGTAGCTGTAGCCCAGGTGAGCCTCACTTAGAAACCTGTTTAGACATGAAAACCAATGAACTCAAATCAACAGCAGCAAATCCCAGCTCCTTGCATCCTGAGCTGGCATCAAATTCACTGCAGACCCAGCCAGAACTTTTTCCAGTGATGCATCTCATGGTGCCTCCTCCTCAACTCCCTCTCTCCTTCCCTCTGCAATTCTCCATGCAAACAAAACCCCAAACAGCTGCACTTCCTGATGAAACATTTGGCAGAGTTATTTGTAAAAATAAAAAGTCTTTTCTGAAGAAGGAATGAGTAGTCAGGTATTTATTTCTGCTTACAGGTGAGGCAGGACTCTGTGGAATCTCCATCCTGGTTAAGATGGTATCCAATCTTCCTCCTGTGAAAAAAACGTTTCCCAAATTCACAAAATTCTTTTGCAAAACCATTAAATGGGCGTGTATTTCAATTTTGACAAAACTATCAGCTTTCCATGCTATCCAAAAGCACACATTGCAGTGTATGGAATACAGATGTGTGTTTTCACACAACTTGGATTTTTGTGAACTGCCAAGGTAGTCAGTGCCAAGTCTTTAAAGGAAGGATAATCTGATTTATGATTGTGTGAGCCTGTGTATGACATTGATGCTCCTAATCCAAGTTTGCTGGCAGGCAAATCCTCACACATTTAATAATTTCCCACTGGAAACCAGGATCTGCAGTATCCCCTGAGGATGTACCATGCAGCATTCCCATAACTTGTGTCCCCCTGCTCTGAGTGCCAGCTGTAAAATTGCAAGCACCAGTTCCACCTCCTTAATCAAAGAATCAGGGAATGCTTTGGGTCAGAAAGGACCTTAAAATCATCTTGTTCCAACCCCCAACCATGAGCAGGGATCTTTCACTAGACCATGTTTTTAATTATTTTTTTTCTTTCTTAGCTCTATAAATATATGAGCAAGAAATAGTATTTTAAGGGATTTAAAAGTACTTTTTGAGGCCTTCAGTACAAAAATCACAAGAAAGCTGGGCTGGATCACTTATACTCCCCAAGGCAGACCCAGATCAGAAATTTCTGTTAAACTCTCAAGAAACCTGGTCTTCACCTCATATCCAGAATGAAAACATGATTTCTTTTGGTTCCAGATTTTATTGAGAACTCTTTAAATATCTCAACTTCATAAAAGCTCGAGCTGTAGCAGAAATATCTGATGAGTGTATGGCTTTCTTGGCACACTGAAGTGCTTGAAAATTTCTCTCCAGTTCCCTGTTTCTCACAGGCATTGTTACACTTGCAATTTATCTCGGGGTGAATAAAACACATTCTGCTTCATGACATTTTTTGCTGGATTTTTTTTATTTTTTTGAGTCATATAACAGCAGGTCTCAAATAGAATCCATGGGAATATTTTTCACTAAAGAAATCTCAAACCAAAAGAAGCTGTTAAATTCAAACATGTTTGTCAACCCCACAAAACTTTGTTTTACAAAAGCAGCAATCTGATAAGATTGGAGTGATAGGCAGAGCTTTTTTTCTTGAACTGGAACTTCAAAAGAACCAACTTTTGAAATAAAAGGTTTTGAAAAAAAAAAAAAAACCCAGAAATTAGAATGAAATATTTTGATGCCATGGAAACAATCACTTCACATGAAATAGTACCTCCAGCTTTAGTGCTTTGGAATTGAAAGGCTGGAAATTTTGACTCGGAATAAATGAGGAAATCTGTTGTTGTTTGTTGACTTCCTGGTCCTGCTCCTCAAGAGGACCTTGGCAATTCCTTACCACCATGAAATCAGAGTGATGCAGACCCACTTTTTATCATGTCCAAAATTAACTCAACTCCTAAACTAAGAGCCCTTCTTTTCCATCCCTTGTGCAGGTCACAGCTGCCTCATCTTTCTCCAAGTCCCTTCCCAGACCAGCAGAGCCAGGGCTGGCAGTGGCCTGTGCTGAGGGGATGGGTGGTGTGGACATTTGTCTGCTGAAACCTCCTGATCTCTTCTACCAGAGTCCCACCTACCTTTCCTATCACAAAATTATACCTAGGTCTTGTGAGGGCAATTTCTAAGAATTATCACTGCATTCAAGCCCAAAACTCTGTTTTTATCTCAGCAGGTCCTTTGAAAGCTTTTCCTCAAGCTACAGCAGAAATGCTGTTTCAATCCATATTATTGATTTTTCAAGGCCAGTTTGGATGGAACTTTGAGCAGCTTGGTCTAGTGGAAGGTGTCCCTGGCCAGGACAGGGGGCTGGCATGAGATGATCTCCAAGACCCCTCCCAACCCAAACCATTCTGTGATTCTGATTTTATGGTTTTCATATGGTCCAAATTAAGAGTGCTTACAGGCAAGTGGACAATCCCACTCAGGGCAGATGGAGAGGCCAAACCATTAAGAGCTCTAGTGAAAATTGGGAGAAACAGGCTCCAGAGAGATTTCCTCTTTAGAAAAACCCACTCTTTCTGAGAAAATACGTTGTATTTTCCCCATAACACTGGGATTCCTCCTCTAATAAAGAACCTGTGAAGCTGCTGTCACTGCTACATAAAGCATTATGGTCTTAGATAGGTATAATATAAAGAAAGAAATACAGCATAATATTTCACTATAGGAGTGCAGTATAATCTGCATCCCAGACACATCTGCTTTGGGCTGCAAAGAGCCACTGTCCAGGGAGATAAATAGAAAATTCTACATCCAGGTTCCTCTGAGCACCAGGTGTGGTGGGCAGCACAGGTGAGGGACCTGGCAACCTGGGGTGGGAATTAATCATGGAAAGGCTTGGGCTGGAAGGGACCTCACAGCCCATCCAGTGCCACCCCTGCCATGGGCAGGGACACCTTCCACTGTCCCAGGGTGCTCCCAGCCCTGTCCAACCTGGCCTTGGGCACTGCCAGGGATCCAGGGGCAGCCACAGCTGCTCTGGGCACCCTGTGCCAGGGCCCCCCCACCCTCAGAGGGAAGAATTTCTTCTAAACATCCAATCTAAACCTGTTCTCTGGCAGCTTGAATTACCAGCATAGATGGACATTGCCTCAGGATGCAGACATCCCCCAAACTGGGCTGCAGTGAGCCTGGAAATCTCAACCCAAGTTTGGTCTGACCTGCTGCCAAAAAAAGGATCAAAGCCAAAATGTTCAGCTGCAAGTCTGAATCTTCCTGGTGCTTCAAGAGCTGGACTGGGCATTTCTGTGTGATGTCCCCTCAGTCACTGTGAGCAAAAAGCAGCCCAGAGAGTGGCCAGGAGACAGAACATCACCTGCATGTCCCCACCTCTTCTTCCAGAAGCCAAATAAGAAACACAGACAAATAGAAACTCATGCCCAGGGAGCAGAGATCATCTAGAACAGAAAAAAAGCCATGAGGAAGTCTGGGCTTCTTTCAGAGTTCAGATTTGCAGTGTATGATCTCCAAAAAGCCCACTTGAGCTGCTTAGTACCTGCATCTTTAGACTTGCTTAAGCCTCTGGGAGTCTGTGGAGTCAGGGCAACTTCACCACAGACTGTTTCACACAGAGCATTTCATCCCAAGCCCTTTCCACAGCAGTGACCCAGCTGTGTCTCCAGATGAACTTGTTCTTGGCTTCAGCAGCTGCTCAGCATGCTGCAAAATCAGCCTGCTTGTTTAAGAAACCTCATGGAAATTTAGAAACTCAGCAATACACTCTGAAAAAAGCCACTCGGGGTTGATTTCTATTTTGATAGCTGTAAAATGGGGATAAAGAAACCTTGAAATTCCCAATATTGGTCTGAGTGGGAGGGGTGGGGCCCTGGGGCTCTGTGGTGGCAGAGGAGGTGGTCACCCTGTGAGCCCACTTCAGTTTGTGATTTTACACCACTCCAGGTCTGCCACAAATTGCCTGGTCTTGCTGCTCTGCCTCCAAACTGCTTCAGTTCTGGGAGCCATAACCACAGTTTGAAGGCATTCAAGCAGAGTTATTCTGATACTTTCACCAGAGCAAAGTGTCTCAAGCATTCACCCCTTTAAAGCAAACCCCAAGTATTTGCAGCCCATCCTGTGGGTTTGTTGAATTTGTCCCTGTAGCTACATCTTTCCACTCTATATCTGTGCCTGAAGCAATAAAAACAAAGCAATAATTTACCTCCCATGGCTGTTGTACCAAAACTGGATTTTTATCCCAGTGTCTTATCTTCTCCATTCAGAGCCAATGTATGTTATTACTTTGCAGCAAACATGGGCAGAGATGAAAGATTCTCTCATATATTTCCCTTTCTATTAAACCACAAGGCTTTATCCTTCCCTTTCATTCTTCAGTCTCAGGTTTTATTGTTTCTATCTCTGTCACATGTGATTTTGGCTTTTATGTGAATATGTGCATATATCTATTTATCCCCTTTATCACAAGCAAACAAGATCAGGGTCACTTTAAAATACCTGGCCACTGAATGCTGTTTCATCAGATATTCACAGCAATAACCTTACCACGCAGACTTGGAGTTATGCAGATACCAGAAAAAAATATTTTTGAAGACTTTCAATATTTCCACACATTCTCTGTTTCATACACGAGTACGCCACACCAGGAAAAAAAAAAAGAAAATTAAAAATTACCTAGAAGGGTCATTTTTTCATCCTAGAAGGATCTGACCAGGCCAAACCCTGTCCATGCCAGCACAGGGGCATAGACCTAGAGGACAAAACTCAGGCAGGACTTGGCAGGACATTTGGGAGGCTCTAAACTGAATCTTGTTCTCCTCCCATATCAGTAAAACACAGCCCAGCTGCAGGTAAAGGATTAAAATTCTTGATCATTCAGTGGCACAGTTAATTATTTACCCCTCTATCTTCTCCCTTCAGATCTCTTTTTTTTTTTTTTTTTTTAATTATGGTTAAGGGTTGGGTTTGCTGCAGCCTCAGTGAGCATCATTTCTATCCTGCTGAGGGAGAAATGGGGGTCAGAAAAATAATCAGAGTTCTGAAAAACATTTAAGTTGTAATAGTTCACCTTTTTAATTTGTACTTTGAGGATGGGATGGAAGAGAAGCCAGAAAGATCAGGGTGCCTGAAGGATTAATACCTGATTTGAGTTTAAAGGAGTAATCACCTCACCTAATTTAGTCTGCTAATGTCAGAGGCTGCATTTCTCTGTATAATCAGTGAAACTGAGTGATGATTCCAGAGGGAGACTCAAGCTGTGCTTCAAACACAAAACTCATAAGCGCTGCCCATCCTTGCCCTGTTCAAATGTTTGTTTCTTTTCCCCCTGGTTCATCTACCTTTCTGCTATCCAGAAGGGAGCTGGGGCACATGCTCAGGCCAGGCAGCAGACAAGGATGAGTCCCTCAATGAGCACTCCCACCCTGACACGTGAGCCCTCCCAGCTCATTTGAGGTGAGCAGTGGCTGGAGCCATGGCAGAGAAGCCCTGAAGAGCCATCAGAGCACTGATTTGGTCTAAAAGCCAGTGAAGTTCCCACTGCACAGATGAAAACCTGGAGTTTTGCCATGGATGCAGCGTTCCCTGAGCCACAGTGAGTTCACTTTGACATGGCTACTTTGCAGTTGCCCACCCAGCTGAAGCAGTGGGGTGGGATGGTGGAACAGGAAAGCCAACAGGCAGCATTGCTGGGTGTGATTTCCTTTTCACACCTCTAATTAATGTCAGCGGAGGCATCAGTGGTGTGGTCACATTAATTACATGTGAATGACAGCTGAAACAGCTTCGAGAATGAGTACAGTTTCACCAGACTGCCAAAAAGGACAGGTCTTGGACATAAGACAAAGAAATAAATTGTGATTTAAATATTTCAATATTAAAATAGATTACATTGCAGTAGCAATAGACAAGATGACCCAAAAAATGGGGAAACAGAGGAATAATTAGTGCAACGCTTGTGCTAATTACTTACCAACAGTTTCCTGGAAGAAGAAGCTATAAATATTTCCATGGTGGTCACTAGGCCTTCCAAAACCTTGGGAAGGCACCACCTGCTCTTCTGGCCTTGGCTGCAAGAGAGTCTTGGGAGAACAAATGCACATGAACCACTCATGGTGGAAGCTGCCAGCCCCTGCCATGGCCTGGGCACCTGGGGGTGCTCCACACCCCTTTGGAGCAAAGACCATCCTTGCCATGGAGCATTAATTAGAGGTGTGAATAAATAGGAAATCACAGCCAGCAATGATTCCTGTTGGGTTTCCTTTTCCACCATCCCAACCCCCCCCCCCCCCCCCATTTCATGGAGCCCACAATGGATGGAGAGTCTGCAAAGGGTGATTTAAACCATGCATGGGCTCAGCCAGGCCATCTCAGGGAGTTTGGGTGCTCCTGTGGTGATGGCTGTGGTCAGAGGAGTCACACAGCGATGGGGATGAGGATGGGGATGAGGATGAGGATGAGGATGAGTCTTGTCAGAGGGTGCCTGCCCAGGCAGTGTGGGGCTGGGGGACTAGCACAGGCAGGCAGGCCTATGGTGCCTCCATCACAGGCAACACACAGCCATTCCATTATGGAAGGACTGAGGTTGGAAAACTCCTCCAAGGTCATTGAGTCCAACCATTAACCACCACAACATGCTGTAGCACCTCTGTCCCAGCCAAGCTAACTGCAGAGATTTGGAAAGATCCACTGCTGGCAGGGCAGGCAAGTCTGGAGTGTTGTCCTTTTGCTGGCTCCTGACTGGAAGAGGACAATTTCCACTTACACTTAATGTCTTCATGTGAAAAAAAAAACCAACTCCCAAAGTGTAAAGATCAAAACCCTTGCTACAAACAACATTCTGCCACTCTGTGTTAACAGCAGTGAGAATTTCATTTTTTTTTTTCTCCCATTAGGAGACATTTTCCTGGCCATTAACATCCCCATACTCCTGTGCAGAAGTGCATTACCTCTGACACGGGAGGGCTGACAAGCAGCAAGAGATGTGCAGCTCCCTGATGGTTAAATCTATAGGAAACCTCTGGTGTTTAATGAAACCCCTATGGAGACCTCCATATTAGCCATGGTTTAATGTTCCATAATGGCAGGGAATAATTTATCTGTGAGCAACAGCAGCTCCTGGTTCTCTGGGCGTTAGGAGTTATTTATGAGGTAATTTTAACAGTTTCACACTGGCTGGTCATTATGGCACTGAGGGCTGACTCTAGCCAGGGAGGAGAGAAATGCTTCCTGATCACTGGCTAAGCAGTAAACAATGACAGAGAGCATTGCAAGGGGGTGTGTGCACAGCTGGGAAGGGACAGCAGAGGGGACAAGAAACCTGCCCAGATCTCTACCCTAACAGAGCCCACTGATGACCCCAGTGGCACCAGCTCTGCACCTGCAGCTCTCATCTTCCTCCTCCTGTGTCTAATGACACCTTCCATCTCCCTCTTCCTGTGTCTAATTCCAGCAACTGTGCTGTAGAAGAGGTCAGAGAGTCAGGGGAGTGTAGGGGACAGCCCAGGGACACTGGAGATGGCTGCACAGCCAAAAGGGCCTCACATGTAGATCTGCTGTGCTCCAGTGAAGGAGCATGTACTGCAGCATCTCAGAACAGTGGAGAGCAGTCACAAGCTGACCAAACAAACAGGGGTAACTCCTACAGGTAATTCCTGCACTTTCTGGAGCACACAGAACACTGCACAGCCCTCTGGAGCACTTCACCTCCAGGTGTGTGCTGCCCCAGGCTGTGGGACCAGAAACCATGGCAAAAGGAAGTTGAGGGCATGGCCATAAAGCTGTAGCAGAGGCTCTGGTGTCAGTGTGACAGCAGACACGGGACACTGGCACAGGGGGGTGACACCACAGGCAAATGGGGAGAGGCAATGGGGCAGCCAAGCTGGATAAGGAGGATGGGGAAGATGGTCCAACCAACAGCTGGCCACGAGGGGGGTGTAGGAATGAAGAGGAAAGTGACTAACCATGGAACTGGGAGATCTACAGACTAGAAAGAGCAAAACCACAAATAAAACAGAAATAAAAACCAGCAAGAGGTGCCAGGGACGAGCACTGTTGTGAGTTTGGGATGTCAGTCACCTGCTCAAGGTGAGGGTCCTGCTGCCAGGCACAATCTCATTACGTGCCAGTGATGCTCTGGCCTTGGCAGAGAAGCAACTGCTGCACCAAGAAACAAAATAATGAAGAATATTGAAAGCAAACATGTTAACAACCCAGAGTAGGACTGAGATTAGAGGCAAGAAACGAGCAAGGAGTTGGCAAGAAGAGGCAGAATTTGAAGGTTGGTAGTAGTTGTGGCAGCAACACAAGGAGGTTTCTTAATTGAGATTTATTGGTTTTGTGTTAGTTTTATTTCTTTAAAAAGTTTCTTACAGAAAGCCAAGAGCAGCACATGAGAAATGGGGCCAGATCAAAGCAGACTGCTCCTTTGCTCCAAAGCTGCAGGATCTTCCTCCAGCAGTGTCCCCAAGGCTCAGCTCCTGGCTCAGCTCTCTCCCTACAAAGTGCTGCTCAGCCAAACCTGCCAGCTGCATAATGTCAAAAGGGCTGGTCTTTGAGGGAGCTTCAAGTCACAACTTGTCCTGAGTTTGTTCTCCAAGCCAGAAATCGACCCATCCTCCTTCTTCCAATCTCCCAGAGCTCTTCAGGTTGCTCTAAATTCAATGGCAGATGTGCTGCTGCACAAAATTGCCGAGCAGATGTGCTCAGTAGGAAGGTCCTGCAGCTAAACCATTTTTTCAGACTGGAAGTTCACATCAGGAGAATTTACTTAAGGGGGATGTAACTCCTCAGCTGTACATGTGGGTTTGCTGAAGCCAGTTCAAACCCATTTGCTTACCACAAGGACCATCATCTGGCTTGCTGGATTCAGCCCAACAGAAGTGCTAAAATGCACCCCATTCCCACTGTCCTTTTCCCACTGTCCTTTTCCCCACATGAAAACCTCCATCACTCTGGAGTTCTGGCCAAGGTGTCCCCTCACCATGTGCCCCATTCCCAGTGCATCTTGCCAGGTGTGTGCTGTGGAAAACCTCCTGAAACTTCAAGGCCTTATTCCAGTGTACCAGCTCTCATCCTTCTCCCAGCAACAGAAGACATCCTTAGTACTCCTAAATTTTTTTTTTCCATAGCCCTATTCACAGAAACAGCTCAGACACTTTTGCTGAGTCCTCCAGAAAAGAGACAGACTAAGACAGGTACCCAGCACAGAAAATTTCAGTTTAAGCTGTTTGTTTAAAAGAGGACAAAAGAGTCTTTTAATGGGGAATGCTGGGCCAGCACAATTGTGCATTGTGGCTCTGGAGCTGGCTGATATCTGGGCTCAGGGAAGAACTCCTTAACATGCAAATGGTTCTGTGAGCCAAAAAATATACTGCAAAATATCAGGGGAGAAAGTGCTATTTTAGATACCAGATCTCCTGACTGCAGGAAGAAACTCACAGATTTCAGCATTTACTGAGCAGATCAATACCTCTAAACTGAATCCATAAACTTCCCAGAGAAAACCCCTCCTGCTACACCACACCATCACTTTTATTTTCTTTTTTTTTTTTTTTTTTCTGTATCACAAATCTGCTATGAATACTGGCTGAAAAGTCAAAAATGACCCAAAAATACCAGCTCTAGGTTCCCAAAGGATTTTTCTGAAATCATTCTCCATTCTTTCAATGAGAAAGGAACGGGCACAACAGCTTCCAGAGTTTGACTCTTCATTTTCTATTAATTGACATTACCTGGCCAGAGACAGGCCAGTGCAGAGTGGACAAGTCCATTTTGTCACTCACCTGAGCATCCCCATCCTTTTTACACTGACTCACTCAGCAGCACCTTTGTGCTAATTACACTGCTCCATCCTTTCCCCAGACTGACAATTCTTTATTAAAAGCCTCCCCAACTTATTTTCTACTGGTGGCCTTTACACACACAGCTCCCAGTTGTCAAATGCTGTGCTTCGAACAGTACTGGACAAGACCAAGCCCTCCCCAGGTGTCTGTGAAGCAGCAGAGAGTCACAAGCACAGACTTTCCTACCCCACCTGTATCAAAGCTGGACTTTCCCATTTGCAAACCCAGACCTGGGACTGAGCTCATTTCCATCCAGCACGAGCAAGGAGCTTCTAGAAACCAGCAAGGCTCTGCTGGAACACAGCTGCCCTTCACAGAGAGTTCATTATTTTATTTTATTTTACCCAGAGAGAGCAGAAGGCTGAGTCACCTTCCTTTCTCACTGCATCAGAGAGGAAGACTTGGCTAAAGAAGCAATGGGCAAGCCCAAACCCAAAACCCCTCCATACACAAACCCTTGCTTCACCATCCTTTTTCCTTTCCTGAGCACCAAACTGAGCAGATGTACCTAGGAGAGTCACTTCCATGTGCCTCCATATGTTTGGCTGAGCATTAACACTTCTCTCCTTTAATTCTTGTGGGCTTTCTGCTGCAATCCAAGGTAACATCAGGCAGGGAGACAGACACAGACACATCCAGCAGCGATGGGCTGACGTCAGAGGTGGGGTGGGAGGGATGGCATTTTCACAGGGCTCTGCTTGACAGCAGATACCTGGAACAGACTTGTACTGGGAAGAAAAGTGATTTCCTGACATTTTCAAATCAAGAGTATTCGGAAACAAGGTTGGAATAATTGCACGCTGCTGGGAAGATTTAACCTTGGAGTGGGTTCAGCAAACTCCATTTTCTTCAGGTTTTTTTCCTATGATAGCACAAACAATAGCTCTCTGGTACTTTGAAATGCTTTTAAGTGGTTAGAGAGAAGAAGTTACTCTAGTTGGAATTTCAATACCTAGAAGGGCAGTGACTCACACTGAGGAAATTATTTATTTACACCTTTTTAAATGGGGTACTTCTACAAAGCTGACTGCTACTGAAATCAATGGAGGTGCTTCAGTGCATTTAAACATTTCCCCATCTGCCTCTGTAAGTCTTCTGGTTTTACAACATTCCTTAAAATCAGGGCTTTGCCTCCCTTTCAGGCAAGGAATGAGTGAGGGCTAAGATATATTCATGCAATAAAGCACAGATGCTCACTGAACATTTGGAGGGGGAATGAACTGTGACAATTTTATTGAGGCTCTTGTGGACCAGGGTCACAAAGTCCACTGCAGCCCTGCTGTGCTTCTGCCCAGGCTCCCCAGAGGTGACATAACTCACCTGGGGTGTGCCCAGGGCAGTGACAACTGGGAAAACTTGTGTGACAGCTTCCCCTCCCAGCTCCAAACTGAATTGGAGACAGGTTCTGTGTACTTAGAAACCCTCATATTAATTTCCAGGCACTCATGGAATGGGGGGAAATAGCAAGAAATCAATGTCAATCCACCCTCCCTCCTATAGCTTTATGGATCTCCACCTCCTCCTCTGCTGTTTCCTTGCCAGGATGTCATGAAGGGAGTAATAGTAGTACAAATGATCAGACCTATTTAAAAATGAGATATTATGGGTTTTTAAATCTACAGCAACTGCAACAACCCCCTACAGAGTAACATTTGTATAAACTGTTGATGAAAAGGAACTTTTATGGGAAGTACAGGAGGAGAAAAATCAGTATATTTCCAGCTAATCAGATGAGAACAGTAACTACTATGTAATTATTGCAAGAAAGTTGCTCCATCTGTACTCAGGCAAAACTTTGCAGCATCCCTGCTATTTAAATCTGCAATTTGTCCTTGCTGCAGATATAAAATATAACCATGACACAAGAACAAATGAGAAATGATGCCTTGGGGGAGAGTAAGTTTAGGCTGGAAATTAGAAGGATTCCAGCAGTAAAAGGAATGAAGTATTTGAGCATCCTTCAGCTTGGGGTAGGAAGAATAAAAAAGCCTAGATGGTTTTGTCTAGTGTGTCATTAACTCCACCTGATCCAACACAAAAAAGATTTGCAGCAGGCTGTAGAAATTCCAGATTTTGGACTGAAAACCACGAGTCCATCTGAGCTGCTTGTGAATCCAAATCAATGTGTGGGCTCATAAAGGCAGCTGGGGGAGTCCCCAAAGAGCCCTTGGAGGGCAGGTGAGTGCAGAGCTCAAAGCTGGCGTGGCTGGGGCTGCTGCTGGCAGCCAGAGCTGGATCAGGAATGAGGGATGTGCTCCCAGTGGGATTGCTGATTGCCAGGCAGGGCTCTCAGCCCAGGGGTGCACACCTGAGAGAGCCCAAACTGACATTACCTGGGCCAGAGGAGCTGAGCTGTCATTCCCAAGGCTGGCAGTGTTCACTTTTGAGAGAGTGACACTTGGAGAGAAAAGAACAGCTTTTGGTTTTGACCTTCACAACAGGGGGCAGAAGCCCATGTCCAACAAAATAATGTGCAACACCTTTAAAGCTCTGTCTGTGTGTTGATTGTAGGTTGGATTTTTTTGTGGGGTTTTTTTTTGAGCTCTGGAGTGGCTCCAGGTCACATGAAAGCCATCTCCAGCTGAGGCAGAAAAAGATCACAGGAAAGAAGCAGAGAGCAATTCTGTTGTGTGATTGTTTGACCTTGACCCTCTAATTGCAGTGGAGAAAAGGCCACAGAAAATGCCTCTGAGCCCATGCAGTTTGCAGGTACCCAGCAGGATGCAAGACACCTCCTGCCAAAGCACAGCCATGTGGTTAAATAACAATCAAAATAGTCAATATTTGCTGTGACAAACATGGGGCAGGGAGGGGGAGAGCAGTGTGGGACCTGTTCCACTGCTGCTTTTGTTTTAAGTAGTTTACCAAATAACATTCTTTCTAATCACTGCTCTTGTAGACCTGACCAGGCAGAAGGAAGAGAGATTTCCCCAGAGAATCCCAGGCAAAGGCAGGGGGAAATCCAGAATGAAAGGTGGGGGTGAAGAAGGTGCTGTCCTGGCCACGTGAACCTGCACCTCAGAAATAAAATGTATTAATAAAGCACTGTCCTGAGCCAGGGAGGGATGTGGAAGAAGACTCAGCTCCTTGCCAAAGAGGGCTAAAAGGATCCATCAGTTATGGAGAACTGTTTTAATTAAACACCTTTATCAAGGTTAGGCTTTTAAGCAGGATCAATTGGAATCATTGACAGCAAACACAGAAGACCACAGCAAGTAAACAACATTAAATGTTTGGCTCTATTGTGCCCACTGGCTTCAGGGGTTTGGATCCAATTCTTTCCTGATGGGACAGCAGACCAGGCTGGTATATTATGCCCACTCTGACTATAAAAACACAGAGGATCTTTATTGTTGCTATGCAACATTCCAACATGGCAATTATTTGACAACTTTATGCCCCCAGTGCCCTCAGTTTGTTTGGCTGTCTGCTGGCTGGAGCACCAGCTTCTGCAGCTTCACTCACTTTCAGTCAGCATCACACTGCTGTCCTTCCCCTCTGTGTATGGGCAAGGTATTGCTGCCTTCAGAGCAAAAACAAAGCAAAAAAACCCCACAGAGCAAACCCCCACTGCATTCTCAGGACAAGGCACACACCATGGAGCTGCTTCTCCATCTGGAAAGCAGCAGAGCTTTTGCCTGATGTGGTTTTGTTTTCTTCAGTGACAGTTTTATTACAGGAAGAAAAATGAATATTTGTGTTTGCAGCACTTGGCATGCCACTCGTGGGGTGGTGAAAAAAGATAAAAGTTGCATCAGAACTGATGCAGCTGCAGACCAAGCCATCCCTCTCTCCTCCCCTGCAGCCTCCCTCCTGCCCCTCTCATTCCTCCTGCAACTTATCTTCTTATTTATCTTATCTGCCACTGTTTCACATAGGAAAAAATAATCTGGGAAGACCTTAAGGCATCCTCAGCTGGGCTGTACTGTGCAAGGCACTGCCAACAAAGTTCTGCTCTTTGGATCTGACTTGTGAAAGTGAGACACAAAATGTGAGTGGAAGCTGCTCAGTCTACTCTTTCTGGAAACAGGGAGGAGAGCTCCATATGCTGAACACCTGCACAGAGCTGTTAAATAACCAATCACTTTAGGAATCTGATGCCATGTATAGATGGTTTCAGGTAGCTGGGGGTGAGTGCACTCCCCCAGTAAACTCAAGGAGATCATCTGTGTCAAACTGAAGGAGCAAAATTTTCAAAATCCCAAGCAAAGATCTCTGCAAAGCTGTCACAGCACCTTCCCCCTGAGTATCTGAGTTGCACATCCAGGTGTAGTCCCACCAGGAGCACACAAAACCCTGAGCTGCATCTGAAAACACCCCAGGACCTGCTGCAGGGGAGGCTCCATCCCCAAAGTGCCAGGGCACAGCCTCTCCCTGGCAGCAGAAGCAGACCCAGAGCTTCCCAATCCCTGGCAAAGACAAAGTGTTCAAGTTGCAGGACTTGAACTTGCTCAGATTTTTTTACAGTGGCTAAAAGATACCTTGCTTTTTATAACAGTTCTTTGTATTGCCAGCATACTTTGAAACACTCGTACAAAACTCTTGGTGCCACTTTGATATAAATAAGCAGACATATGCACAGTGATCTTTAACTCCCTTACCTCCACAAACCTTTAAGCTCCTGCTGGAACTTGCAGTGCCACAATAGTTATCAGCCTGTGAGGGGGCTCAGCAGTAGAGAAAGCAGAGCTAAGCCTTAAAAAAAAAAAAAAGGGTTTCCATGACTGAAGAAATAACACCTCTTCCATGCTCAGTGTAAATAATGCTGGGTTCAATAGGGACCCCTTGGGAGGGGAATCAATCCCACCCCCAGGAAATAAAGTGGTGCCATTTGTATGCTAAAAGAAGAGCAGCACAAGCCAGTTACAGTAATGACCCATAAAAGTGAAATCACAGGAGCAGGGCTCTGGCTCTGTGATTTATACCTCTCCACTGGTAAATAATGGGGACTCTTGCTGTTTTTCTCTTTCTTGTACAAGAGTTCCCATCATCTGAGCCAGAATTGAAAATGCAAAGTGGAACAGATGTTTGTCAGAGCCCTGGAACTGTAACTCTCTGCACCTCAAAGGGAAAGGTAACAGTTTGCATTTCAGACCTGTCTGTGCAATGCTAAATAGGGAAATTGCTAAAAGGTCACCAGCCTTCACCAGGGCTGAGACACAGAAGTGTCACCCAGTGCTCAGCTCAGTGCCAGAAATGTGCTAACATCCCAGTCAGATCTCAGCTGAACTGCCACTTGCTCAGCTGGAGTTTGGAGAGCAGCTACAGCTCATTCCTGCTCTCCATGGGCAGATCTTTGAGGAGATCCTCGCCCAGGGGCTCATCCTGCCCTCTCTGTGGACAGGGAACAGAGTCTGGGGCACAGAAGTGAAGCCTCCATCTGATGCTGGAGCTCATAAGAAGCCAGGAAAGAGTAGAATCAGCTTCATTTTTGGGGTGGATGAGCAGCTGCTGCAGGTGGGAGCTGTTTCCCAAACAGGGTTACTTGACTCCTGGGGACTTGTTCCACTTCCAGCAATTAATCAGACTCACCCAAGTCCCTTAGACACCCCTGTGAAGCTCAGAGTCTGACACAGAGCCCTTGTGGAGCTAAAATAAGCATCACAAAACTGTTTTGTTTTGTTTTCTCAAAGACTTTTCATAAGTAACCAAAGAGCACAGTGAAATTAAAAAACTGAAGCTAAAAAATGTCCAAGAGACATTTTCATGTTTACCTTGTGTGCATTAAAATATATAATAAGGCTTTATGAAATAGGCTGTGTTTCTCCTGCAGACATTCCCAATGTGTAATAGGGCTCATTTGAATTGGAGAAAAGTCTTGGAATCACTCTAGACACAATCTTGGACCTATTCCAGTAAATTCAATTTATTTTGGACTATGCATGTGGGTCTGACTGAGCCTTAGAAGGTTTGGGAGGATTTTTAGAACCTCTGTGTTAGACTTTTATCTCTGTTACACAAGTGGGAACCTGAAACCCTTGGATTGATGGTATGAGATTCACTTCAGCTTTACATCTGGATACATCAAGTAAGATTATGCTTTGGCTCCATCCCTACATGTTTTCCTGTTTTTCAGTGTAGATGAGAGGGAAAGACAGCGTTACAGCTCTTCATATCCATTGTACCCAAATGACATTTATCATCAAAAACCAAAAAAAAAAACCACACTCACAAAATTAAAAAAAAAACACCAAAAAAAAAAAAAAGGAAGAAAAAGATTCTTGTCTTTTAACTTAAGTTTCTCATCTAAGTCACTTAAGGTCTTGGAGCAGAGGATGAAAGTGAAACTGCCTTCCAGTGTCCACACTGACTTTGAACAGGAGACAGTTCCATTTTATACTTCATTTCTCCCAAAGAACTCTGTTTGCTCAGCTTTGTGACAGTCCCATCTCCCTGTCATGTGGCAGGGCTTTTTCTTTTATCCAACTAATAATGCAGAGGGAGGCAAAGCAGGTGTGTGACTCCTGCCCAGGAGGGTCTCAGGGCCTGAGGAGCCCCAGGAGACCTGGGGCTGGTTTATCTCCTCACCTGGGGTGGGATCAGCCCTCCCTGCCTCCTCCCTGCCAGGTGCCAGCCACAGGGAATGGTGCTGAAATTCAATGAGGGACCCCAGGATCCAGCAGCAAGGACTGATGAATTTTAACATGCAATTACTGTTGCTTGAGACTGTTTCATTAGAGATGGACTTTTTAAATAGAGATGCCATGGGCAGGAGATGCAATTAGCAGCAGCTCTGCCCAAGTGAGCAGAAGTGGGGAGAGCTTGGGGGTGTTACTGCAGCCTGGTTTGTACAGAAAACAAACTGGACAGGAGAGGTAGGAACTGGCTATTTTTGTGGGGTTTTAAAACTGGACAGGAGAGGTAGGAACTGGCTATTTTTGTGGGGTTTTAAATTTTTTTTTACACTTTGACTCAGAAAAAGAGGTTCTGCCTCCTTTTGCCAAAGAATTTCATCCCTAGAAGTTGATGTATCTGAACCACAAAGCGGAAGCCAAGCCCATCAACACACCCATTAATGAATTAAAGTGGATTTTTCTTTGCTAGATGAGTTTTACAATTATTCTTGATCACTTGATAACAAGCTTGGGTGCAATGCTCCCCTGACAGTGGTTCCCCCAAAAAACTCTCAGCTCCCTTTAGGCTGGCAGTTTCCTACAAACCCTCCACCAGTTGCACAAATATAATTGCTTTTCCAGCAGGGAGCCTGCTGGAGAGAGCTGGCTCTGGCTGCCAGGTGTCTGAAGATGTGAATCCATTGCCATGGTTAGGAACCAATGTGATTATGCAAAGCAGAGCTCTGTGCCTGGCTGGGAGTGCAGGCGGGTGTGGGGATGAAGGGAAGGCAGGAGCCTTCCCTGGAACGTGACTGCCTTTCCTGAGAGAGTGAAAAATCTCTGCTGTCAAGCAAATGCTCACAGAGTGCTAATGGGAAGTGGAATCTGAGCAGAAATTAAGGTTCAACCAGATTGCACAGGCTGGATCCTTAGTTGGTATAAATCTGTGCCTACAGTGGATCTGACTGCAAATCTACTCCAGGCTCGGCTCATCCATCCTGAGCTGGCTCTTTGCTCGTGCACAGCAGCACAGAGGCTGGGTGGAAATCTGCACAATCAGGGCCCATCCCATCCTCATGCTGCCTGCAGACATGGCTCCAAAAAGAAAGGGCTCTGTACATCTCAGAGCAGCCTGGAGTTGATACAAGCAAAGGCTCCTTCCCCTGCCATGCTCACCCCATGAACAAACCAGAGCTGGGGCAGTTTTACAGAACAGGTTTGTCTCCTTCTCATATTTCTTCCTCCATTCCCTCTCCCCCTACAAATATGCCTTGGTGGGACTCACACAACAGAGTGTGGAGTTGAAAAGTCAGAGATACTTTAGGAAGAGCCAGTGAGAGGCAGAGCAAAATGTGAGGAAGGGGGGAGTCCAAGGAGGCCACAGAAATAAATCATAGATTGGTCTCAGCAGCTGTGCTTTGATAAAAAGTGACTTCCCAAAATGTCCCCTTTGCTGAGACACCAGTGTTTCATGCTGGTGGATGTGACAGCCCACAGAAACGAGAGGGAAGGGGAACACCCCAGGAGTGAAAGATGCAGAGCAGCAGCAGCCTGAGAGGTGCAAAGTGAGTGCAAGACAGCAGCAGGAGGAGAGGAGATGGGCTGTGGTCTGCCAGGATGCTCTGTGATTTCCTGGAACACTTGCTCTGATGTGCAGCCACGGGACACCCACTGCTCCTGGCAATGGCACAGGGCAGGTGGCAAAGGGGGGACAGGGAGGGAGGAGGCAGGATGGGAGTGGGGCAGCCCTGGAGGCCAGGCTGGCTCCAAGCACTGGGGCACACATGGGAGGAGGTCCCTGCACACCTGTGGAGATCCACTTCACTGTTTGAAGGGAGGTGTTTTGTGGAAATGGAGGAAGGGAGAGGTGGAAAAAGCACCTCAGGGATGTCTGGAGCTGTGGATGCACTGGCAGCACACAGCAAGAGGGAGCAGGAAATAACTCAAGTGAAGCTTGCCAGGAGCTCTGAGCTCTGCCTGGACCGAGCTGGGGGCACACAAGCCCTCTGCAGAAAGTGTGCCTGGTTTCCTGGCACACAGATTATTTAAAAATACTGCCCCTGGCCCTCCACAGGCCATCCTGGTCTGTGCATAGGCAGCACCTCACTCCAAGTGGGGCAGGCACCATTAAAGGCATTTACTGAACCAGCAGACACAAAACCAAAAGGGGACAGTGGGGGATTTGCAGAGCCCAGCTCAAGGCTCTGACATTGCCAGCAGTGACTGGGACCAGCCCATTGCAGCCCCAGTGGGAGAGAACTGGGACTGAGCTCTGGGGCCATGGGACCATCTCCTAAGGCTGGTACTGCCCAATGTCCCACGTGCTCCAGCTTAGAAATTACTGGAACAAACCCTGGCTCCTCTCCTCCAAATAGGAGGGAAAAGTTCATTTTGACTACCTGATGACTGGCTCAGAAACATGTCATTTTTAGAAAGCTTTCCAGGGCCAGTAAAGGTGGGCCATTCAGTGAAGGGATTGAGGAGGACATCCTGGTGCCTGAAGGGTTAATGGAATCTTTGCACAGTGCTCCAGAGGGCCAGGACTTCATGCTGTATTTCCAGGGTGTGAAATAGTGTCTCATTATTTTCCTGATACAAACACCACACAGCTAACAGCAGCCAGAAAATGGTTCTTAGTGGATACTGACCATAAAGAAAAGCCAAATAAATACTTATTTTCCTTTAGGCATGCAGACAAGCCATCAGCATTCAGCCAGCTGAGACTCCACTGGCTCACAAATGTCAATGAACACACCATGCCCATTTGTTAGCCACTCACTGCCCTTTGTTCTGCATTTCCTCTGCTCTGACTGACCACTGCAGTCCCCCAGTCCTGGTTACACTTCCATGGTGCTCCAGGGCACTCACCCAGCTGGGACTCTCACTGCAGCTCTCTTGGCTGGATACAAATGAAAGAAAATTTCCATTCCTATCTCTTCAGGAGTTTTAATGTTATTTTCTTCTGGAAAGAAACCCTGAACTGCCCAGACATCTGAGAGAAGGATTCAGACCTGAGAGAGGCAGGATGGCACATCCATCATGCAACACAAGCTTTGCCCTGGTCTGGGATCCCTCTCCAGGTTATCCAGGCTTCCTTCCCAAGCAGTGTGTGCTCTACCTCTCTCAGCCCTGTTTTGTTATTTGATATTTGACCTGTAGGTTGTTCTGTCCTCTTTTACAAATCCAGAATACCAAGAGCTATCACTCAAGTCCATCCAGATTTACATCCTTTTCTTACACTCTGCTTGCTCTGGACGATCTCTGGGTGCTGCTGTAGAGGTGTGAATGGACCTGTTCTCACAGCACCATTTCAGGGAGGTTTCATCAACCCCCCTCCACCTGACAAACCAATGGACAGGACCAGTGTGTTTCTGAGGCAAAACAGCCCAGAAACTCCAGTGCCATGCTCTAGAATACATTCAATGGCATGTGCATTAATGCAAAATTGATGGGGATCCATCACTGTGCAGTGGCAACTGCTAATGGTGCTTTATAAGCTAATAAATAATAAACACTAAAACAAACATGATTTTGATAGCTGAAATCCCTTCTAGTGACAATAGCTTCTGCCAGGAGAGAATTTGGCTCTCTAATTCCAAATAAACACAATTAAAGAAATATAACAAAATAACAAACTGACAGCTCAGCTGCTGAGACTGGGCTGCCCTCATTTAAGGTTAGAGTGAATCAATTTGGCTGTTAAGGATTCCTTGTGGTGCTCTCAGGATTAAAGGCAAAGGGAAGAAGGTATGAGATAACAGAAAATGCAGGTTCCAGGGGGTTTGTGTGTGTTTTATTCCTCCAAACTTGGTCATCTTCCCACAGCACTTACCCATCCATCCTGGCCATGACCATTCCACAGGCACTGCCTGATCCCAAAGAGAGCTCTCAATTCCCCCTGCCTGAGCATCACCAAGAGGGGAATGCTGGGACAGACCTCAGTGTTTTCAGCAACAAGGACCTCACAAATGTTCATTTTCCATGCACTGCATTTTTCCAAATGCGTGGAGGGACATGCTTGGTGTAGTTTCAAGAAAGGAAAATCCCCAACAGGGGTTTCAAATCCCAGCTCAAAATCAAGGAGCACCTTCTAAAAGGAGAGACTGATGGAGGGTTTTTTTCTGTTTGGATGAGCAGAACAACATTTCTCTTTATCCTCTTTCTTGGAAAATCAAAATCCTTTTGCCTGAACTCTTTCCTAAACAAGTCGGTGGGGGCAGGGACCTGCTGTGAAAAATTGCATCCCAAATACTTTAAATGTGGCAGAATCACAAGGAATTTGCAGTGAAATGTGGAAGAATCACAAGGAATTTGCAGTGAAATGTGGCAGAATCACAAGGAATTTGCAGTGAAATGTGTTTGGGGCTCAGCAAGAACCCTGCGTGAGGAAGTGCTGAACAGTGGATGGATAGAGAAAGAAATAAAATTCAAGATTGATTTTATCATGAATTTTGAGGAGTATGAAACATCTTATCTAAAAGGAGGGATGTGATTGAGTCCAGTGTGGTAAACTAATTCAATATTTAGTTATATATATTAAAAATAAACCAACTAAAGAAACTACAGATGACATAACCTTCAGCTGAGCCAGACCTTGGTTGTTTGGATTTGACTTGCCAATAAATAAAAAAAATGTCTCTTTAAAACTTGTTCCCACATTCAGGTATGAATTTCAGCCCAAAGATCAACTCCTGACACTTTATTAGGTGAATTTAGGAAAGAGATGTTTCCACTGATTGAAAAGGCACAGGAAGGGGATGATAACACCCTCATTCTTCTGTGGAGAAGGAAGAAGACAAGACATGGCAGGTGCTGGATGTGGACTGGTGTGGCCCCAAAGGGACTCACAGCCCCCTTCAGCTCTCATTCCATGGCAATTCACAGCTGGCAGGTGCTGGGAGTGCTGTGACACACCCAGAGCTGTTGGGTTCATCTGCTGCAGAGGGGAAAATAAAGGTCACAATATTTTTAGGGAACAGCTGTGAATGTAAATGCTAAAAAAAATCAGATTAAACTTTACAAAGAAATTCTTCCCTGTGAGGCTGGTGAAGCCCTGGCACAGGGTGCCCAGAGCAGCTGTGGCTGCCTCTGGATCCCTGGCAGTGCCCAAGGCCAGGCTGGATGGGGCTTGGGGCACCCTGGGACAGTGGAAGGTGTCCCTGCCCTTGGCAGGGGGTGGAACAGGACTGAAATTTGAAAAATCCAGTATTTGCACCTTAGCTCAAAGGAATCTCTTGGAGACCATCAGCAGTCAGTGGAGTGCCATGACAAACACAGATATACAGCCCAGTTTGCTGACATGACCTTATTCAGTGAATATTTTATAATCCCAGCATTATTTGCACCACTCTTCTGGCTCTGACCTTAATAAATCCCACATCCCATATTTAAGCCTACAGCTTATCAATCATCTTAAAGGTCTTTTGAAACCTAAATGATTCCATGATAAATGCAATCAAAGCTGAGCTACATCCCTGGACACGCAGAGATCTGATCTCCTGGCTTGGTCATCTTTAAATGAAAAATAAGCTTAATACTGTGCATATTTTTCATGCACAATTATACCACTGTCTTATGAAAAAAAATCTGGCCTAGCAGCCCTGCCTCAAAGTAGCTGATGGTGGTTAGATCTGTGAATGAAAGATAAAGCTAAAAGACAGCTTGAAACCAGGAAAAAAAAAATTATGATGCTTCAGACAAGTGTCCACAGAACTCTTAAGATCCAACTCTGCTTAGAAATTCCAAACTGACTTAAATTGGAGGATCACATTGTAATCCCATCTAATTAATGTTTGTCCTCCTGCTGTAAACTGCCAGATTATCATTAGTTCATCTTTTGTATTTCCAGGAGAAACTCATTACCCAGGAGCGAAACGTTGGGAAATTGTTTACAATTACGCTGCCGAGAGCAGTAGGCTAATTCCATCTACTAATTAGCCCCACTCACATAAGTATAGGTAGAGAGCTATAAATACCAGCAGCAATGTGTGGCGTGCTGGCACCGGCTCGCCGGGGCTGTGCAGCAGTGGCAGCTGCCCCCTCTGGTGGCTTCTCAACGGGATTTTACTCAAACCACGGGAAATGCTCCTAAAAATCCTCCCATGCCTGGAGCAGAGAGGAGCGAGTAGCAAGGCAGGTGTTTCCAAGCTCCTTTCTGCACCTCTGTGTCACCACCAGCTGATGCTGTCCAGCCTGTTCTGGCACTGCTGGCAGAGAGCTGCTTCTCTGGAGGGGTTTTGGGGGAGAAAGAGCTGGTGAAGGGGAAAAAAAACCCCAAAACTTTGTTTTAACCTGGAGGGTGTTGTGCAAGTTCCAGGCAGGAGCTAGCTGAGATCAGCTCAGCTGGTTAAAGAGTGGGGCTAAAAACACCATTGTTGAGAGGTGGATCTGGTGATCCCTTCCAACTCAGAATGTTTTGTGACCTGGAAATAAAGACTAAATGTTTCAACTGGATTTTAGAAAATGAAAAATAATAAAAAAGTGACACTGGGTTAGAAGGGACCCTAAAGATCACCTGGTTCCAACCTCCCCGATGTGTGCAAGGGCATCTTCCCTGAGACCAGTCTGTAATGGATTTTGTGCTGTTGGTGTCTCCAGACCCCTCAACTCAACCACTGCCCCAGGCTGGGGTGTTGGACACCCCCTTTGTTCTCAGCTGCTTGCAGCTTTCAGGAGCAGAAGCTGAATTTCCCATTCATCAAAGATCAGACTTGGACAAAAAAGAAACACAGCAGGAAAAAGTCCTGCCTCCCCTTCAGCTCAGTGAGCTAAATAAAGGGCAGGGCTGGCCCATGCAAACTAACATAATCTGTGTTATTTTATTTTTATCTGATTTCCACAAATCTCCAGTATTTCTGTGCTGCCTGTTTGCTCTCCCTCCATGAATCTTGCTCTTCTCCACACATAACCTTCATGGAGCAGGGGCTCTATAATGCACACCCCAGGCAGCTCCTCATGATTTGGGGATTGACTGAAAAGAAAAGAAGGGATTTAGGAGAAACAAAGAGATTTATCTGTGAATTAAAACAAGCCTGATTGCTGCTATTTTAAATATAGAGATGCAAGTACTTTCCTCAGGGGGGTGTTCCAGGCTGTGGACCTTGCATGGAGAAAAGCAGGTCTAAGAAAAGTCCACCTGGGATCAGAGGGAGCCTTCCTTGGGTGCTGTGCAGAGCCAGGACTTTGCCAGGATGCTGGGTGCCTCTCAAGGCCTCCATGCCTAAAAATGAAGGCTGCAAAGCCCACATCCTTCCTTGGATATGGCTGACAAATGGCACCTGTTTGGGGAAAATAGAAAAAGATTAGTGCACAATTGAAATGAAATCTTTTAGTCTAAGCCAGCATTTATTTCATGTCTGGTTTCCTTTGTCAATGACTTCAGGGATATCTGGGATGTTAGAGAGGGAAGATGAATGATGCTGTAACACCAAGGTGTACACTAAAAAAAGAAGTCCAAGAACATTTTTCCTTTAGGCATTGAAATTTGCAGAAAGGAACAGCTGCCATCCTAAACCACTTTAAATATTAGTCACATCATTAACCACTTATTTTCATTGTGTTTTCATGTGGTTTTCAGTTTGCACACTTTGCCACAGCCAGAATTTCCTGACAAAGATAATGAAATTGGCCAACATTTTCAGCCAAACAGTCTCAGATGCTGGAGTCCTTATTACAATGTTCCCTGCACCAACTGCCTGGAACCATTTAATAAGATGGAATTGCAGTTTGAATGACACATATAATCAAAATTTTCATTTGTTTTCAGAAAGAAAATCCATCTAATCTCCAGCAGAAGAGAATGGAAGTGGTTTTGAGGCAGGCAGTCCATGTTCCACTATCAATTTAGATGCAATTCAAAATATAGGATTTGCCTTAATGGATTGTCAGGTCTTAATATAGAGGGAGAATGAAGGTATAAGAAGGGTTATTGAATGAGAAGGAAACACTATATTAAAAGACAACAAAAAAATAAGAGAGGGAAAATAAAAGGTATATTTTTATGGCTGAATCCAGGGACTATTACATATGGTGGGATTTTTCAAAACCCTTTGGTCACTTGTTATATCCAGACCATTTTCCTGCTGCAGCAGAAGTGTTCCCTGTAGCCCATGATCCAATTTGCCAGGCAGTTCTCAATGACCCATGGAAGACATTAAAACAGTCCCTACATGGTTATTACATCACTCCAGTCTCCAAGATGAGATCATATAATTTTCATTACAGGGGAAACCCTCCATCCAAAGTGGCTTGCTTGGACAAGCAGCCAAAAGGAAGAAGTTTATTGCTTTTCCTGCTAGTTTAAAGTCTGTAACATTGATTGTTTCCATCTTGGCACTTTGACTTTTCCTCCTCATTGTCATTCTCAAAGAAAATCTTCTCTCAGTGCTCAGATCCCAAGTTTTGTGGTTTTGCTGTCTGCTCACCCTCTCGTGTCATCTCAACTTTAATCATAGATATTCTTTAGGAAAAATAAACAATAAAATTACACCTCTTCCCGCCCATGCATTTACCTCACTCACACACCTGCCAAACCAGGGGTGTCCATGGCAAACACGGATATTTTCCCCAAACTTATTGAAGACATCAGAGCAGCATGGGTGGCACTCCAAGCCCCTGGATCCCCTCTGCAAAGCCTCAAGGGTTGGTCCATGAGCCCTGGTGACCCCAGAGCTGATTCTGTCAGACCTCAGCAGCTCTGTTGGGGCCCTGCAGCTCTTTCAGGTGTGTGGCACGTTCCTTGAGGCACAAGGAATTTTAGGATGCACTTTATAGGGTTTTGTTTGCCTGTGAACTGGTGGTGCTGATCCTATCTGCCTTTCTCCTGCTGGCATCCAGCTCCTGCCCAGACTGTCTGGCCCAGATGCTCTCCTGTTCCTTGTTGAAACAGTGCCCAGAATCTCCACATTCTTCCTAATGATCTTCCTCCCTCTGGGGCACTTTCCAGATTTGGTGCAGATTTTCCAGTAGTTCACACTTCTTCACTCCTCCCCATTCCTCCCTCCTTGAAGGGAGCTACAAGAGGAAGAGAGATTATTTACAGGAGCATTAGTGACAGAACAAGGGGGAATGGTTTCAAATGTGGGTTTAGACTGGATATTGGGAGGAAATTCTTCCCAGTGAGGGTGGGGAGGTGCTTGAGCATCTCCAGAGAAGCTGTGGCTGTCCCTGATCCCTGGCAGTGCCCAAGGCCAGGTTGGATGGGGTTTGGAGCCCCCTGGGATACTGGAAGCTGTCCCTGCCATGGCAGGGGGTGGAATGAGATGACCTTTAAGGTTCCTTCCAACCCAAACCATGCTGGGATCCTGTGACACACCCCACAGTCCATCAGCCTGCATGGGGCCCTGAGATGTGTGCTGTGGCAATCACGTCGTTCAAGGTGGTGACAGCAGAGCAGCAGCAGCATCTGTACCCTGACAATGATGTGTGCAGCAAATAAAACACCCCCTGGCTCAGGACTGGGCTCCACAACCACAGCCTGAGCCCAGCACAGTGTGACTGCCCAGAAGTCACTGGCAGGGACAGTGAAACCTTTGCCCAGAGCTTCCAGGAGCAGCACCTGGCCCATGGGAGTGCAAGGAATTGTATTTACAGTCTGTCTTGGGAGGTCAAAGGCAGAAATTGCTGGGATTGGATCGTGCTCACAGCATTCCCTCTGGGTCAGTAGAACATCAGGCAAGAAAACCTTGAAAATTACCTTTACACAGATATAGAAAACCTGAAATACACAGATGCAGACATTCAGTTGTTTTTTTTTTAAACCTTAAAGTCATCACAACATTTTACATGTCAAAGGGAAAAAGTCTGTCGTGGGTTTATTTTTATTCCCTCTTATTTGATTCTGTATTTCCAGCACATGATAAATTACAGGTTACACCAGGATGTAAGACAGAAAAGCATTGCCTCATTACACACCCAAATGTTTGGGATTAAAATTACAGGCTAGTGGCCTAGATAAGAGGCAGATTGTAATGAGTATCTGAACTCTGGGGTGATGAATCACAGCAGAGCACTGTTTACCATCAGTCCTGCACTGTGGTGCTGGTCAGGAGTTAATGACCCAAGGAATGCCACCACAGGGCTGTGGGGTGACATTGCTCCTTGTGCTGGCCCCAAAACTGAGGACAGGACTCGTGACAGGTGCCAGGTGGACCCCTCCAGAGACTGAGGGGGTTTATCTCTGGCTGCTGCACATCACCAGGGATGGAGGAGAGAGAAAGCTGGAGAGAATGAGTGGGTAGCTAGTAGAGCTGGAGATTTTCTGTTGAAGAGGTTTTTGCAGGAAAATCCCCATCCCTTGAAACTGAAAATTTCTCTGGGGAAGTGCAAACCTTCAGAGAACTTTTTCAGTGGGATATGTTGAGGAGATGGAGGGTGTGCAGTGGGACTTCCTCACCTTGCCAGAGTGAGAGGAATGACAGATTTGTCTTTACAAACAATCTGTGGGTCTGCTGGTAGATAAAACCAGCACTGAGAGATAAAAGAAACAATGGGAAGGATTCCACTGACTGATGAATGGGGAAAAAAAATAAATATTTGCCTTTACAAAAAAACTGTAGGTTTAATGATAAATAAAATGGGATATTAAATAAAATTGGATATCAAAAGATGAAAGAAACAAATGAGGGAAACCATAAATTCCATAAGAATTAAAAATTAAAAGGGAGAATGCATTAGAGGAGAATTTTAAGTACCAGATCTGGGAAGTCTGTACCTCCCAAGTGCCTCAGCCATGGTGAAAGAGAGAAGGGAAATGTGGCTGGGAAATTGGGATAAAAAGGAGGCTGAGTCCTCCAAAAATTGGAGAGACCCCAGGGCAATGTCCCATGGCCTCTGCCTTTATTGGAATAAAGCCAAAGGTCTCCTCTGCCTCCTTTTTGGGAATAAACTTCTGGTGTTTGTGGATTAATTTTCCTACAAGGGCAACTACCTGGACCTGAATAGATTCTCCCATGACTGACCATCCCCACACATCCAGGCAGATTCTTTGAATTCATCAGATTTCTTCCAGTCACTGCTAATTAAAAAAACCAAAAGGCAGTAGCTAGCACAACTTGACAGTGAGATTTAGCACCAGGAGAGCATCCAGCACGGGGACCACCAGGAGCTCATCCCCACATCAGCCCTCTCCACCCACTGAGTGCATTTAAACACTACCAGTGGCACAGGGACATTAGCGTGGTTTTTAGCATATTTCTCATATTTCTGTTCCAGTGCAGAGCTTTGGAAGGGTTGGGCTTAGCAGGTGTGTGCACACCTGCTGAGCCCACACTTAGCCCACCTTTGAGAGCCAAACACGCCCCTGTGTTAGCCATGTGCGTGCTCACCAGTCCCGCACACACGGGAGGGAACATTTCCATTGCAAATCCACCCTGCACCTCATCTGGCAGTGATGCCGCCCTCCCTCCGGGGAGATGCCAGTGCTGACAGTGAGAGGATTAGTGAGGTGATTGAGCTCTGAAATGCATTGTTGCTCTGCTCAATAGCGCTGATTGGCAGCGGTGATTAACTGGGGAGGGCAGGGATGGGTGTTCACAGGCTGACCCGGCAGAGCAGGGCTGCAATCAGCTCCAGCAGCTGCCAACAAGCGCTGGTTTTCCTCTGAGCAGCTCTGTGGTTCACAGGGAGGGTGGATGGCAGCCACCCACCAGGTGAGACACACACACACCTGGCAGGAGTTTGGGTATTTCACCTTTCTTTTTCTTCCTATCTTTGGTGGCTTCAGAGGAAGATCCAGGTGTGAAGACTCTGTCTTCCTAAACTTCAGGAAGCCACAGTCCAAACAGGATTTTGTGGTAATTCCCTCTCCTGCAGTGCTCTGGAGGAGCTGGGTTCCTGCTTCTTTTTCCAGCTCAGACATCGATTCAACTTGGATTTTCCACTTGGTCACACTTTGGATCCTGGCACTGCTGGAAGTGCCCAATTTCTAAGGAGAAAAGAGGGATATTGTCAGAAAATTAAAAGATGCTCACAGTGGGATCCATGGGATCATACTCATATCACAAATACACTTAATTTAATTTGATTCTCTGGGTTATACCTGGTGGCATCTGAACTGTCTCTATGGGCCTGGAAAATGTTCTGACCTAAGGAAACTTCTTTTCTGATCTCATGTGACAACTCCTATCTCCAGCAGCAAATGTTTACTGAGCTACAAAAAACATCAGAACTGTAAGGGTGGAAACACAGAGTATTTATGCCTAATATGATACTCCAAGGAACAGCCATCAAAAAAAGGCTTCTAGTTTCTAAAGATTGTCAAATGCCCAGCAGAGTTACTGCAGCATGCACCAAATTTCCCTTTTCCAGGTTTTAATTCTTGACTTCCCTCACAAGGCAGAAGACAGATGAATTATTTCAACACTGGCAGACAGTTGTTATTTCCTCACAGCCCCATCTCTTCCCTCAGATATGACAGAGCCACCAGAGCAAACTACCCAGTGCAAAGGTTCCCAGAGGAGGCTGTTGCTTGTATTGTCTTGGAGCACAGTTGCATATCAACCCTCCTCATCCCATTTCTTGGTCAGGTTCTGTCATTTGGACTGATCAGAGAGGAATCTCTATGGCCCCAACCTCTCTTGCTCTGCTGCTCACTCACACAGCTCCCAGAACCCACCAGCAACAAGTTCCCCCTTATTTCTTCTCTTAATGTTCATTCCACGAGCTGCAGAAGCAACACTTCTCAGTATTAAAATGTAATAAATGATTTCACCATAATGAAATTATTAATTAGCTAGAGAGACATTTAGACCCTTTGTTGAACAAAACTCCCTAATTTTCTGGTGCATTAGGACTGTCTGGTCTGCTCTGCCTGTGAGGCAGCAATCCCACAGCTGGCAGCAAGCCAGGGGCTGCAAAAAACCTTGCTTTTTTTTCCTGTCAGAGCATTTCTGACAGGCCTCAGCAGCAGCTCTGCTCACAGGCACCATCAGCTCCCTGCTTCTGGATCCTGTCAAAGCCAGGAAAATAAAAGGAAAAGGTAAACATGGATGGGGGGAGGGAGAAAAACCTGCCATTTGTGAGATGCCCAGACTAAAAGGTTTCTAAAAGAATTTAGAGTGGATATTTTGATATCTGCCTTGAGGACTTCTCTGCAGTAGACCAACACGATGGCAGCCACCAGGTGCAGGGCAGGATGAGGCACAGGAGTGAGCAGCTGGCACAGCAGTGCCCTCAGATTTTGATCCCTCTAGCCAGTTCCCCTGGGCTGCACCAGGCTCGTGTCACTGCCCCAGGGACAGCAGATAGCCACAGAATAACAAATAAACTTTCAGAGAAACACTAATTCTTGAAGAGTTTAGACTCAGACTGATGGATTTGTAATGAATTTGGTAACTCCCACCACAGGTCCACTGCCACACCACCGAAGTCAGCCTACAACCAAGCCAGCACCTTTCTTTGGTATTGAGGAATCTTAAGCTAAGATTTTAGCCTTTCCTTGAAGCCAACTGAATTAATCAATTCCTCCTTGGCATTGAAATAAACTCACTTTCTGCTAGGTGGGTCAAAACCTCACAATCTATTTTGGCTGTTCTGTTCCCATGAATTCTATTACAATAGGTTGCAGAGGGGAAGATTAGAGGGAAGGCAGAGCCAGCAGCATGCCTTGCTTTATGAGGGGGAAAAAAACACACACACAATTTATTTTTCATTGCTTTATGATGAATATGAATTCAATTACATGCAGAGGAGAACTGCTGTAGTCAGTCAGAATTATCCTCAGCTAGTAGCAAACATAATGGCTTTTAACAAGGAGGGCTTATCATCAAGGTTCAGACAAGCTTGCTCCTGAGGAACCTGCCCAGGGAGACAATGCCTGTCACAGCTGGGAGTGCAGCTCCCATCTGCACAGCTGCAGGAGGGAGGGAGAAGCAAGGGGTTATGGAGCACTCTGGTCACTGCCAGTCCCCCACCACACGTGGCAGGACAGCAGCTACAGGCACCAGGGAGCAGCAGGATCACCTGTCCAAATGTGAGCAGGTGCCTCTAAAGCTGCACAGAAACATGCTTCTCTCCCTCCTGGATTCTGCCATTTTTCCCACCAAAAAAACCTCTCCCTCTCCCTGGGCAATGTTTCCAACAGTTGGGTTAAGTTTTGCCCTCCAAGCTCCCAAGCTTAGAGGCCAAGAGTGCAGAGAAGAGCAGGGTGTCCATACAAAAGGCATCAATCACAGCACCCAAGCCCCCCCAGATACACCTGTGTGCATCTGTGTCCTCTCACTGATCAGCTCTGCTCGTGCCAGAACAATGTACACCTGTGCAGGAGCTAAGGGCTCTTCCAGGAGACCTTCTAACTCCCTCTCAGTCCTAACTGAGCAGAAAGCATCAATCCATGCTTGGGACAAAGTGCCTCAGCACAGCTCCCCCAGAGCAATGAGCAGCTCAGCTTGGGGAGGAGGATGAGTCTCAGCACACCCCAGGGATTCTCTCAAAAATTCTGCTGCCTCCATGGCAGCCCTGCAATCCTCAGAGGCCCCTGGTCCTGCTGTCCCTCTCCCCAAAACCAGCAGTGCTCTCTCTGGCAGTGGCTGCATTCCCCCAGCTGCCACAGCATCAAAAAGAGAAATTCTCAAGCCAATGGGAAGAGGGAATGAAAATTTCCACACACTGTGCATTAATCTCAGGCATGGTGAAATTCTCCTGGGGTGTCACTAATGTTTGTGCAGCACTGGTATATTCAGGTTTTCTTTCTTCCAGGTAACTCTCAGGTTGTTTCTTTGGGAGAACCCAGGGGCAAAGTGGGAGGGCTCAGGCAGCAGCCAGGTGAGGCTGAAAGGAAACATCATCCTGTGTTTTGAGCTGTTAAAGCCCAGCTCTGGAGCAGCAAACATTCCAGTCTGTGCTTCCCAAAGGAGGCTGGTGGAGATGCTCTTCCCAGGAGGAGCTGCTCTGCCTCCCTCCAGCACACACAAGGCTCCCTCTGTTGTAACAGCAGAATGTTAGTTTGGACCAGCTGTCTGGAAAGAGATGCTCAAATCTTGGCCTAAACCAAACATTTCACATTTCCTCTCTGTTCTTCATAAAAACACTTCATGGCCACTAGAGGGTTAAGCTTTGCATCCCCTCCAGTGTGGAAGGGGAGTGTTGCTGCTCTTAGAGTCAGGAGAAATAAGAGAAATAAGACATGGCCCATCACATTTCATGGTCAAACTTAGGAATCAAGGCAGAGCAAAGCTCATACAAACCCTGGACATCTCTGCTGCCATCCCCATTATTTGGTCCTCAGAGCAAGAGATGGTTTTGGCCATTCACAAGCAGGGAAGGTGTTTAATCTCATTTCCACCCAGGTGAGGCTGCTGGTGGGTGACCCTGTCCCAGCCTGGAGCCTCTCAAGCCCCAGCCCACCCTGCAGAGGCAGAAGGGGAGCTGAGCTGTGCCCTGAGCACAGCAGCTGTGCTGCCTTTGGGTCTGGAATCAGGCTGTGTCAGTACACTAAATCTATGGGCTTGAACCCTGCCATCTGCTCACCAGACTTGATTGAAAGTGCAGGAATTACATGAAATTACCTGATTATGTGCAGGCTGACAAATAACAGCAGACATTGCAGCTCAGGCTGAACAGGAGCGTGGCCATTCCTCTCTCTGCCAGAGGACAGAGGGCTTTGCCCTGCTAATAACAAGCACTGCAAGTTTCTTCTCCTTTTTTAATCTGAGTTTGGAGAAGAAAACATCCAAATTGCACATAATAAGTGGAACACAGAGAAAAAGAGCCAGCTGTACTCACAGATGTTACAGCACAACCAAAGGTGCTTTTCTATTTCCTCTCCCCCTAGAAAAAGCCATACACATCCCATGAATAAAGCAGGAGATTTCCTCGATAGAATTAATAGCATGCAGTCCTTCCTGACTTGCCTTTAATCACACTCAGCACCCCAGTGGGCCTGGGAGAGAAAATCAGCATTACTCATTTACTCAGGCAAACTCTGAGTGTTTGTCAACCACCCCAATCCTTCACAGCTTTAATGCTGCAGTTTGGGGCACAAAATCAGGAGCAGTGGGCAGCCCTTGGAGCTTTGCTGCTCACTGGGGGCAAAGCTTGGGTTAGAGTCAATTGGCATTTCACTTGAGCACAACCAGTGTTTACAAATGTCTGTGGGAAAAGCCTAATTAGGTGGACTAAGTCAACTTAATTGATTCACAGCCAGCTTCAGGTTTATATTTATGTAAATTCCTGGAGATCCAGAGGCTTTGGCTCACTTAAAGAAGGTGGCTTAGAGGTAGATTTGCTTGTCAGTCTATAGGATGCACACAGACTGTCCATTCTGGACACCCTATTATCAGTGGGGGTGTAAATGGTGTGGTTTCAAGCACCTGTGCAAGCCTCCAGCTGCAGAAGCACCTGAGAAGCTTTGCAAATTAGGAGATGAAGAGAGGAAAGGAGTTCAGATGTGGCTGAATCTGAAAATGTTTCAGGATTTGCAAAAAAAAAGAGAAAAAAAAAAAGGTTTCTAAGAGGTCTCTCCTGGTCTGGTTCAGCCCAGAGCACAGCAAGGTGTAGCACAGGGGGAATTCTGCCTCAAGAAAAAGCAAATCAAGTGTGAGTCATAGGCAAGAGTGGTTAGAGAATATTGCAAAGCAGAGCTCCCATCCATCAGAAAATCTGATTACCTGAATGTGTTTTGTTTAGAACCATTTCTACCTGCATCAGTCAAGAAGTTTGGCTTTGCTGAGCAGCTGGGCTCCTCCTGAGCCCTCACTCTCACACTGTGTCCCAGCTCCCCAGCAGAGCACAGCTCACAGGAACACCTGCCTGTCCCTCTGTCCTGCCTGGCAGGACCAAGGCCAGGGAGGGACAGGAGCCACCACACTCCCAGGCAGCAGAGGGACATCACAGAACATCCAGCCTACATCTCCTGCAGGAGCTGAACCTACATCTCCTGCAGGAACTGAACCTACATCTCCTGCAGGAACTGAACCAGCTCTGGCAAACATGAGGAGATATTGAATTCACTGAAAATGACATGTTTTGGTTTGGCTTAACATGCCAAGATGGTTTGATCTGGATCCACTAGACCGGAATGATATGTTTCATTTAAATCTTCTGGATAAGAGAGAAAAGTCTATGCATTGATTTGATTTAGAATATTTTATATTTCATGGAAGATTGTATTTTTACAGAAACTGCGTTATCCACATACACAAACACTTAAGCACCTCTAATTACCACATGTCAGTGAGTTTGCTAACAGACTTCTTGGGATCTCTGGAACCTCATTCTCAGTTATGGTAAAGTTATTTTACATCCTGTTACTCTGCTACCTAGAGCCATAAAATGGGGATAAAAATAGTTGTGGAGAAAGAGTAAGAGCCTGCAGCCAGAACACATTTCTCTCTGCCTGGGTAGAGGCAGGGGGGCTGAGCCTGTCCCCACCTGCCAGCTCTGCAAGAGTCACCTGGTGATGGGGAAGGTGAGATCAAACCGCCCGAGGCTCTCACAGGGATCCTTCCAAGGGGCCCTTTCCCTTTCAGGGCAGCAGATGGGGTTTGCAGCCCAGCCTGCCCACAAGGGCTGGGCTTTGGGATGCTGCAGGCTGCAGCTCCCAGGCCAGCCAAGCCCAGGGAAGTGTTAACACAGCTCCTGGACTCAGTTCGTGCTGCAGAAGGAGCCTGCTCTCCTGGGCTGTGGGATGATTGCAGCACGCTTAAATACCTCATTAAGGAGGGCTCTGTGAGCAGCATGGAGACAAGCAGGATTGCAGAGGGCCAGAAGCCTTGGTGCTTTCTCCTTTTCCACAGGGGGGGATTCAATTCACCGGCCAATTTGCAATTGCTGAGACAAAACCGCGCGCACGGAATTGGATTTGCCAGCACAGTTTGTGCCTCCATCTAATTGTTTTTTAAACTTTGCATCTTGGGAAGAATTAGCAATCATGGTGTTCTTAGAGACTTCACGTTCCTTTATGAAATTGTCTTCCCATTTTATCCCATATGTTGCTCTCAGGGAAGCAGAGCCCAGTCATCCTCTGACTAAGACCTTGTAATTCACAAAGCACATCAATCTGCTGGACAAAGCCTTTGCAGTCTGTTGAAGAGATTAAGACAAACTTCTCTAGT
Organism: Serinus canaria; assembly: GCF_022539315.1. Taxonomy (NCBI): domain Eukaryota; kingdom Metazoa; phylum Chordata; class Aves; order Passeriformes; family Fringillidae; genus Serinus; species Serinus canaria. The sequence goes on from NC_066333.1 coordinate 4,002,938, forward strand.
GAGGAAATTTATACCAGGAATAAATATAAATCTTGTTAACATGATTATTTGTGTTCTTTTTAATGGTGCATGCAAAGATAGAATAATGTTCTTAAGTTTTGGGGGTTTTTTTAACAGGAGGAGGAGTGAGAAGGTGTTCATGGGAGGATGTCTGATTAAATCCACTAAGGCCTGGTATTTGCAGGAGTCATTCCTTCAAGCCTTGCCAGCCCTGACTCAGGAGCACCAGGAAAGCTGAGATGGAATAGCAGCTTTTACCACCCTTCCTGATTTGACATCTGCTGGAATTAAAAATACTTCAGGCTTTACCTAATAGTGAGACATAACCACTGCCAAAGGGCACACCATCATCCAGGAAATGCCCCCACCACCCACATTGACAATTCACACCCCCTTGGCTTCTCTTTTAAGATCTCCTGTGGCATTAAATGTGAGACAAAAGCTTGGACCTTAAAGATCTGGCCTCTGGTGGCTTTAGAAAAATTCTGAGCTATTTGAATTTTTGAGTTTAGAACTAACATTAGTTGTGTTTTTAAAGCGTTCTTAAATCCTCCTACTCAAGGAAAAAGTATAAAAATATCCCACCACACCTGCTTAACTTGCCCACTTGCAACAGCCACTGCTTTGTAAGAACAGGTGTTTCAAAGCTTTCCCCTGAACTGCTTTTTTTGAGCATGTGACAGGTTAGGTATTTAGGGATTTGGGCAATGTGCACCAAAAGAGAGAAAAGGCCAAGAACCCAAGGGGTTTGTGGCAGCATCCCAGCCATGGCAGACCTGTAACACCCCTCCCTCCACTCTGGCCCCCACAAAACCCTCTAAACTCATTTCCTGCATCAGAGGCTGCTTCCCTCCCCTTTGCTCTGTTGTAGACTTGGAATCTTGGGCAGGCTCCTAAAAATAGAAACTGTACCCTGGCATCTGTGCCTTTCTCCTGTCAGTAAAAGCAGGGCACAAAGTGCTGTTAATCAGCTTCTCATCTCTGGAATGAGGAGGATTTCCCCTCTCTGCTCAGAAGGCAGGATGGCAGATGTTTGGTTTCACTCCCTTTGGCCACTGGCAGTGGCACATTCTGAGCTGCTGCAAAGCACCAAAGCTCTGCACCAGCTCCTAGCTCTGGGAAATCCTGGCTGGCTGCTCACATCCATGCTCTGGAAGCAATCTTTAATCTTCCCAACGTTCCCTTCAGGCTCTTTGTTCCTAGGCTGCAGAATGTCTTCACACAGCCTCAGAATCCAGAAGTGTAATGTAACCTCAAGGCAAAGGGTGAAAATGTGAATGTGATTTTTTTGGGGGGGGAGGTTGGTTGGTTCTTTTTTTAATAATATATTAAAAAAAAAAAAACAACAAAAGAACAAAACAACAATTAAACAAAACCCCCTGACATTAAACTAGTGGCCAGCTTCCTCCCTCATGAAGATGCTTAATCTGCTCATTTCTTTGAACATCCAAGCCACAAAGTTCTGTGCTTCCTCCTCTATTCATCCCTTTCTTTCCTTCAAAAAATTTTCATATTGCAGCACAAGCACCAAATACAAACCCTGGTTTGCAATTGGTCATAAAATCTGTTTGCTAGCTCATACTTCCCATCTACTTTTCCCACCACGAGCTTGCTGATGGGTAGGACTGACCCATTACAGATTTTATCAGGACCTCACCTGCAAAGGAGAGGGGCTGTGAAACCCAAGGGTTTGGATACTGAGCAGTGCTTAAGCACACCTCACACACATTTCCCTGGAGAGGATCCTCTTCCTTTCTGACAGACCCAGATCCAGCCCACCCAAGGCAGACCTGTGACATTGGAAGGCAAATCTTGTTTTTTAAGCTGGGGGAGGGCAAAGGAAACATAGCCAAGAGCTAAGTGAGAGCAGAGGACGAGAACACAGAGAAATTTTCAAGCTGGCTGCTCTGCAGGTGATGGGTGAGACTGAAACAGAACCAAGCTGCTCACCAGACCTTGGAGGCCATCTGAGGTGAGACAGAATCAGCAAAGATTTCATTACTCACAAATCCCTCCAGATGTCTTAAATAATTCATGGCAAGCACTGGGACATAAAGACCAGGAGTTCCATTAGGAGGCCCACCAGATTGTTTTCTGTTCATTAGGGTGAGTCACACAAAACACATTATTACATAAAGCAGGATGTCTCATTAGTGACATCACTCTGGGGCTGCAATGTGCCAGTGCCTGGGAGAGCTCTGGAAGGCTCAGCCCTGTCCTCATTGCTCCAGAGAGTCCCACAGTGCTTCCAGCAGAAAGTCACCCTCAGTCCCAGCCATGCTGTCCCTGGGGTCTGGCTGTGGCTTCTCAGGTTTCTGAGGCTGAGATGACCCTGAGGTATCAGAAAGTCTCTTTTTTCCCCAGCCCTGTGACCAAAGAGATTCCTCAGCTCTGCTTTTCAAGGTTGTTTATCTTTTCTTATCCATCACATTCTGTCTCTGCCCTGCTGAGATCTGTCCAGCAGGTCAGGCTGTGGCACAGTCCCTGCCCTTGGGGTGCTGTTGGCTTTTTATACGAAGAACTAGGTGTGCTTTATTTACAATAATTTTCCAATGCCTATCACCTATGTCAGACAGTCTGTCTCTGCTCTAAACCAATCCAGAAGTGTCACCATCACAGCAGAAGATGGAGGCCAAGAAGAAGAAGGACAGGACATGCCCTGATTCCTCCATCTTCCCTCTTGAACCCCCATTCTAAATCCCCAAAATTCTACTTTTTCACCCCATGACAAATTAATTATTATTCTACTCAAACCCTTGTGGCTTGTACATCTTCATATTAAGTTGGTAATTGTTTTTTCCAAGGGCTAAAATCAAAGGCACAGGTGTCTGTGACTCTGTGCCAAGGTCTCTGAGCCCCTGCCAGGGTCTCGAGTCCTCCAGGGCAGCCAGAGGAATCTCCTGGGTTCTGAAAGTGACTGTGCTTGGGAACATCCTTTGTTTGTATTTTGCTCTCCAACAGCTATTCCACGTGAGTGTACCAAAATGCAGCAGCAGTGACAGGGACAGATGATCTAGAACTCCCTGCATTATTAATACACTGTGAAAGATGAGGCAGCTTTTGTGAAAAGTAACTCTTTGCATGTTTAATATACAATGATCTAACCCAAACACACTGCCATTCATGGGGCTGTATTAATACTCAGCTAACATTTTAAGTCCCATGAAAAGAAGAGAAAATATTTGCCAAGTTCAAACACTCCAAATGTTCCAGGCTTGGAAGTAGAACTGTTAAGATGAGGAGAACAAAACATGAAGGTGGAAAGAGAAAATTCAGTGGTAAATGCCGACAGAAGTGAAGTAGAAGAGGAAACAAAGAGGGAAAGTGGAGACAGAGTTCAAGTTATGCCCACACTCCACCAGCTCCAAGGAATTCAGCCCTCCCCATGGGATACTCAGACTGTGACCCAGAGAGATGCAGCACACACCTCACAGTGCTGGGAGGTGCTTTCCTTGCTCCCTGCTGAGCCTCCAGCTCTGCAAGGCACCATCCACTTGTGAGTGCCTTGTCCAGGATGAGCAGCTCACCCCAGCACTCCAATCACAGATCCTTCTCCCATCATTGCAAAAATTCATCCACTGCTCCTGGAACCAGCCCTCATCCTGAGCCCAGCCTCGTGACAACCAGAAAAAATAAAAAACAGCAAAATCTCTCCAGCAGCAGGGGAGAAAAATGGGGCATGCCAGACCCTTCTCCTCCATGAACCCTGAATGGTCCCATCGTGCCTCATCCTCTAAAGGAAGCGTGAGGATGGCAGAGCCAAGCCTTTAAGCTCTGTAGTCACCAAATCCAGGAATACTTTATCCTAAGCTCTTTAACATGGAGTGCCTGAGCAGCACGTGCAGAAACCAGCCCTAATGCTTGCAGACAAGCCAGGAGTCCAGGAGACATGGGTTTCTCCCTGTTATGTTAAGCTGAAATAGAATTATATGGTCTTTAGTTTACCTTGCCATGCAGGCACATTAGGCATGGATTTCTCTAAAGCCAGAACATCACAAGCTACCCAAACAGCCCTGTCATTGCAATTTCACAATTTCCCTCTTTTGTGCATCTCTGAGCTCTGACTGCAGGAAAATTTCATCTCCTCAGCCCACTGCCATCTGGAGCAAGGTTCAGACTCAGTCACAAGCAGAGAGGGAAAGGATATTTCTGGAGAACAGTGGGAAGGTTAACGATGAGTGTGCACAGAGCTGGTGATCTCTTTCTGTGCCTCACTGTGACATTCTGGTCTCCACTGCATCATCTGGAACCACTCAGTGGAAGTTACTGGGAAGATAATGAGAGTTCTGAGATCTGACAAAACCTGGGAGCTACAAACCCTCAGTCAGCAAGGCAGGGGGAGTCTCCCCAAAAGATTATCCATCTCAAATTATCCCAATTCATCCAGGAGACTGGAGTGGGTCCTAGATCATCTGCAGAGCATCAGCAGGAGATCCTCAGCAGCTACAGGGACTTTGCGTCTGAGCCACCCCAGCTCTGGAGGGGACAGAGATGGAGGGTGTTCACATGGGTGAATTCCAGGTTAAGCTTCAGAGGGAACATCAAAACTTTAATTACTGGGTTAAAAATGGCCATCAGAGGGTGCCATGGAGGAAACAGGTGGTACCCGCTGCTCTGTACAGCTCAAGTGACACATCACCTTCCAAACCACCCTCCTGCTGAGGTCTGGACCATTCCACCCTCCCTTCAACAATGCCTGGAATCTCCTTGAAGGGCTCCAGCTCCCTGGCAACCTTTCCTGGCCATTTCAATGCTCTTGCTCCTTCTGCTGTGGCCCTGCCTTACAAGGCAAGGCTCCTCCACACCCCCAGGGCAGGGACCAGCAGGAGAAAAGCAGAGATGCTGATGCTGGTAGGTGCTGGTGGGTGCTACCAACCTGTGTCAGACAGACTGTTTGTTTCTGCTGTGCTTAGCTGGAGGTGCTTGGATGCTTTTCCACAACTTGACACCCACCCCTCAGATAAGCTGCATCCCAAAAAGGCCAGAGTCAGGCATATAGTCCCGTGGTGCTGTTTGCAGCTTTGTCCAGCTCACAGCACAGGGAAGGAGAACAGCAGCAGCTCAGGCAGTTGCACAAGCTGCTGCTGGCAGGGCTGTTCCAGGCAGGGCCTGTCAGCTCTGGGAGAGCTGGGCACTGCTAATGGGGCAAAGCTGCTGTGTGTTACCCCCTCGTGGTCTCTTGACTTTTCATCTTGATTAAAGACCATGCTGAAGGATGGAATTAGCAAGGCAGGGTTCCTAATCCATTCCCTGCTCCTGCAATCCAGTCTCTCTGCCCACATGCTCAACCTCGGGGCTACCAATTAGGGGCACCAGCTGCTAGCCTGGATGCCAGGCCAGGAGCTATTAGTGCACAGACCATTAGCTTTAAAAGGCATTTGGAACTTCTGAATGCATTAGCTGGGTGTGATTGACATGCACTGCAGCCATATGTGGCTCGCTGGCCTTCCTGTCAACCATTTTTTCTCCAAAAACGTGTTGGCTCACTGGAGTGATCTTGGTGCAGCATCTCCTAAAAGCATCTTAGCCAGGACAGTCAGGCTCTGTATTAGTTAAAGAGCTGCTACCTACTTTACCCAACTGCCTTGGCATCTTTCCTCTGAGACAGGAATGGCAGGAGGTTGTATGAAAGGTTGAGGAACTGGTCTCTATTTTTAGCCCTGTCATTTACCCAGTTAATGGTTCCAGGGAAGTCATTTCCCATCTTTCTGCTTCAGCAACCCCATCTGTAAGGTGGTAATGATGAGCCTGTACCATAGGGTTTTGAGATCTATGCTTGTAAAAAATACAGTAAAACTCAGAATTACCAAGTCTGCCTAAAGCAAGGGTGGGGAGGAAGTCCCACGGGCCTTTGCAGCAGTACCTGCATGGATTTTTTTGAAAATCCTGTTCTACCATGGCACCAGGCCTGGATCCACCCTGCTGACCTTGGCAGTCTCTGCAGGGCCAGATCACTGGGGGCTGTGGCTGTCCCTGTGTCCCCAGGAGTGGTGGTACCAGTGAGCTCTGCAGGCCATTCCCCAAGAAGATGACAGGAGAGCATGACAGAGGGTGCTTTTATTACAGCTTAATGCCTGATCAGTCCCTCAGCACAGCCAGAGGCATTCAGTCATTGATTTCAGCTTGTTTGCCTCACACCATCTTCATTTCCTCAATCTCAGTCATAGCTCAGTGCTCACTCTCACCCCAGTCCCCACTCCAGCCTGGGACAACCAGCACAACAAACCTCTCTCCTTCTCCTCTCCTCAGCTGCCTGCCAGGAGGGATCCTGCCATGAGCACCTTCTCTTTGGGGAAATTAATAGGATTGGATTGGAATCCACCTGAGATTAGTGCTGGCACAGCAGGTTCACGTTATTGGGGCCAGTGCCAGGAGGGAGAGCCAGAACCCCAGGCTGGGAGCTCTGTGTCCTGTGGCAGATGGGGGATGTCCATCAGGAGAACCTGGCTGCCCAACCATTAACCCTGACCTTCAGGGATGAGCCAGGTGGCAAACCAGAGCCTTAACTCTCAAAAACTAGTCAAAAACCTGTCTGAGCCCACTGCAACCTGGCTGCAGGGAGATCCTCCCGTTTCTTTCTCAGCTTTTTTGTTTAAAGCAGAGCCATCATGGAATTTGGGGTTCAAATCTCTAAAAGGAATATTATAATACGAAGTTCTGATGAAATTTCCAGGCTTTCCTGCTTTATATAACTGGCAAATACCAGCAAAAGTATTTAAAAAATATTTTAATGTGATGGCCCTTAGTTAGATTCTTGACATGCAAACATTAAATCAGTGTCACTCTAAGCTGTTTTTTAATCTTGGGCCTGGCAGATTTTTCCAGCTCAGGACAGTTCCTTTGTCATTTGAAATGACTCTTCCCTCAGCAAGACACACATCCTTCAACTTACCCAGATGGTCTCCTCCTCCAAGCTGGAATAATGTATTTAAATTTATCCAATGGTTTTCATGACTCAGATTTCCCATCACTGGCTGGTTTTTACCCGTCCTCTGCTCCACCTGTTCAGACATCACAGCAACCCTCTCCCTGGCTCCTCAGTGCAGGAGGGCTTCATGCAGCAGTTCCAGAGAAGCTTCACAGCCACAAAACCCACAGTCTACAGCTTGGTCTGGGCAGCTCTGGAGAGGAACCGTGGCTTTTGGAATCTGCTTCAAAGTTTGTTTCTTCTGGGGAGGAAAGGTGCATCCTGAAAGCAGCCATACAGTTCTGCTCAGATGGAAAAGCACAGTTTTATTCCACCACAAAACTCTGTCCCCTGAATATTTCTCATCTAACTACAAATCCAATCCAACAGAAAACTCATCCAACCACCACAAGCACAGCAAACTCACTGTGCCCATCAACAGATCATTTTCTGGTTTGGACTGCAGAAGAGAAATGCAAATCTTTGTATACAGAGGTTTGCACCAGAACAACAGGCCAGGATTTTAAATAACACACAAGGGACCAAGGTACCCCTCTGTACAGCTGTTCCTTGGGATCTCAGCTCCTGCAGCAGATCCTTTTGAAAATGTCACAACAGGACTCCTACTCAAACAAAGATAGTTTCAGGAAAAAAAAAAGTCCCAAAGTCCTACTGACATTCAATAAATCCTTTGAAGCTGCTGAAAGGAATGTGAGGTGGCTCATCATGGCCTGGAGCAGCTGAAAGCCAAAAGCAGGGAAAGCAGGTGGGAGAGAGGATGAAGTGAGATGAAGTTGGGAGAGGAAGGGGTGGAAGGAAGAGGCATGAAAGGCTGGCTACTGCTTGCATGAGCTGTTAGTTTGGGTTTAAATGCAATTTGGAGTTTGAGAAGGCAGAAGTTAATTAAACTACAGGATATTGTCCTGCCACCATTTTCCATAGGCTATTTCCAGCTGCCACAGAAATCACAAACCATTTAAAACCATTCCTCTGTCCTAGCCCAGACCCCACTGGGCACCAAAATGCACAAAGCTCAGGCAAGAACCTGGCTCCAGAAAAGGACAAATGATGGCAAACAAAGTCCTGCTTCAGTAGTGCTGATGTGGCACAGTTTACTCCAGCCAGGGTGGGCTGTATCAGCTTAGGGGTAAACAAGGGAAATGTCTAGAAGCAAAAACCCAAATTAATAAGAGATGCTGTGTCACCAACGTGTTTTATGAAAAATCCTTTCTTTAGGATTTTTCCCTCCTGAGAAGCTGAGAGGCCTCAAGAACAAACTGTAAACAATTCTTATCTGCTGCTGTGGGATGCAACAGAGAGAATCTGTGATTGGCCTCATCTGGTTGTTTCTAATTAAGAGCCAATCACAGTTCACCTGCCCAAACTGTCTCAGTCAGAGACAAGCTTTTGTTTTTCATTCCTTTTCTATTCTTAGCTTAGCCTTCTGATGAAAACCTTTCTTCTATTCTTTTAGTATAGTTTTAATATATTATATATCATAAAATAATAAAACAAACCTTCTAATACATGGAGTCAACTTTCTCATCTCTTCCCTCATCCTGGGACCCTTGTGAACAATACCACAATGCTGCCTGTCAGAAAATTAATCCCCTTGCCATAAAAGACAAAACAGGAAGGGAAGATTGGCAAGGGCTAACAGGCAAGCAAGCAATTACAAATTTAACTCTTCAACCATGTGCACAATCAGACAAAAACAGTGGTTTGGGTAGCTAAATGTTGACAAAATGATCATACATCACCCCCAGCTCAAACAGCCAAGCTGTACTGGACCATGTCCAATGGAGCTGGTGGGGAGCCTTCCAGGCTTCTTGCTTTAAGATGTAAGGAGTTCTTTGGGATTAAACACAGAGCACATGATCTCTCAATCTGTCACGGTGACAGCACACCCTTACATCCTCTGACCTGAGAAAGACAATAATTTGTGAGGCTGCCTAGTGCTCATCCATCCCCCAGCATGTGCAGAGGCTCAGCTTTGCCCTTTCCACCAGGCACCTACTGAACCTGCTCAGGCTGTGTCCATTAAAACCTGGACTCTGCAGCCCAGAGGACAGAGAGAGATGGATGGTGCTGGCATGCAGCCACTTCCAGGGGTCAGAGACACACTAATGAAACCCTCAGGACTGGCAGGCCATCACCTTGTTTGCCAAACTTGCTGCAGATGAGTGGTGTATTTTCAGTGTTCTGCCCCAGACTGCAGGGACAGAGCTGGCACCTGGACTCTGAGTGTGTGTCCAATGCCAAAGCAGGCAGAGGCATGGTGGGGCTGTGGCTGGGAGAGAGGCCATCAGTATGGGACTCTTTTAATTCCAAAATATTCTTCATACCCTAAAATGAGGTGCTGGGAAGGAAGCTCCCATTGGCCTGAAAGGAGAGCTCAGCAGAGTTCAGGGCTGTGAATCTTCAGGGAGTTTGCCCAGAGCAGGGTGGCAGTGATGGATGTGGCCAGAACACACAGTTCTTCATTAAATAGTGATGAGTTAATGAGTTACTGTGGCCTTTCCTGCAGATCAACCTGAAAGTGCTGTTTGTACAGGCACTGATATGCTTTCAAACTTCTTGCATTTAAAATTATTTTTTCTTTTTTCTCTTTTACATCTGCGATTTTTTATTAGGGTTTTATTCTTATATAGTTTCTACAGCATTAAGATGCTTCCATATCCATCCTCACTAATTTCCAGTCATACAATGAAGTCTCAGCATATGCACTAACTAAAATTCTGGTAAATATCAACAATTCAGGAACTTCCTGTGAGGAGAAAAAAACAGCAAGCAAGAAATCAATTTCAAAATAAAATAAAATGAGAAGATGAAAGAAAAGAAAAATACAGGTTGCAGTAATTAATTTTATTTCATCCAAACTCCCCCCAAATGAGAGCAGTCTTCAAAAGTCAAACAGAGATCACTATTTTATGTTCTCTGCATTAACCTTTCAAGTTCAAAACGTTCCTGTGTCCCCTTGCAGGGGAGTTTGTAAATGACACAAAGGTTTGCCTCTGCTCTGTGCCCTCTCCAGTGCCCAGCCTGTGCCCACCTTGCAACCATTTCCTCTGGAGTGAGTTCAAGCCCAGTTTGCTCACGCTGGTGTCTGTCTGTCATCTGTCACACTGTCATTCCCAGCTCCAGTGGGCAGCAAGGAGACAAAAGGTCACCTTCCATGTACAGTGTGTTCTCCTGGGGGCAGAAAGAGCAGGAGGAAACCCAAATTTCCCTCTGCCTGACAGGATTAGAATGCTTTCTCCCCTTTTCCTTTGCATTTTGCTCGCCATGCTGCCATTTGCCTCTGGGAGCAGGTGAATGTGCTCAGGGCAGATGAAAATGAGCCAGACCCTCTGCAGGGCTCTGGGAGTTGGTGCTGCTGAGGTGACTCCAGAGGTTGTGATGTTTTCTCTTAGAGAGAGGATCCCTCACCAGCCTTGGGGTGCTGACAGTGCCCTGACTCCCCCAGGCTGTGCTGAGCACTGAAATGAGGTCTGGCTCAGAGAATCACAGGGTGCTTTAGGTTGGAAGGACCTCAAGATCACCTTGTTCCACCCCTGCCATGGGCAGGGACACCTCCCACTGTGCCAGGCTGCTCCAAGCCCTGTCCAGCCTGGCCTTGGACACTGCCAGGGATCCAGGGGCAGCCCCAGCTGCTCTGGGCACCCTGTGCCAGGGCCTGCCCACCCTCACAGGGAACATTTCTTCCCAAGATCCCATCTAAACCTACTCTCTTCCTGTTTGAAGCTACTCCCCCTTGTCCTGTCACTCCTTGCCCTGGACTGAAGCCCTCCCCCAGCTCTCCTGGAGCTCCTTCAGGTACCAAAGGGCCACCATAAGGTCACCCCAGAGCCTTTTCTTCTCCAGGCTGACCAATCCAACCTCTCTCAGCCTCTCCCACTGCCCACAGAAGAAACACCCTCTGTCCCACCCTGCACTCCCAAGACTGGCTTGCCCAGAGAAGGATGGCTGCAGAGGGGAGAGAAGCCAGATCATCCCTCTTTCCTGGAGAAGGATCTCATCCTCACTGCACTTAGAGCCTCAAGGATTTTCTTTTTGATCCCTGAGCTTTATTTTCTGACTGTTTCTGGATCTGACACCAGTCAAAAGGGATTGTGGGAAAAATATAAATGATACTTGGAGTGTTTTATAAATGGAGCTGTATCATCCCAGTGATTCAGTGAGAGCAGAATACTAGGGGATGGGAAGGAACAGAACAGAGCTGGGAGATTTATTTCCCATCAGAGTGAGGCAGATGGGGAACAAGGGGGCACAGGCAAAGGGAAATGATTCCATGGGGAAATGGAACTAAAATGTAGAAAAGGCAAAAATCAAATCAAGACAGACTAAAAGTTTTCCAGTGAGAAGTTTCACTCCCCCAAGAAAAGGAGTCTATTCTACAAAAGGACATGTTCAGGGACACTCCCAGTTTTAATGGAATTGTTATTATTTTTCAGTTTTCACTAAGTAAACAATCCAAAAAAGTGTCAGCACCTCCAGTAAAAAGTTGCAATACACTTACTGCCATTGAAAACAGAGGTGAAAGCAAAGGCTTATGTACATTTCTCCCACCAATAACATCTAAACCTCCCATCAATAAAATCTAAACTCAACCTTTTTAAGTTTGAAAATAAAAAAGGAAAAAAAAATACTTAAAACAAACATTCTCAAGGAAGACAAGCTAGATGCTATGGGAGGTAAATCTACAGAAAGTTTTAATTTTATTTCCCTGACCATCTCTCTTTATCTGTTAAAGGTCTTATCTCTCTCTACAAACCCTGTCTTACTATAACACTTAACCACACATGTTTGAAACAGCTAGGCCTGTTTCAGAGCAGGAGAGGAGCCTGTGCCATGCAGAGCCTTGCACTGGCTGGCAGGGGGATGCACCAGGCTGGCTCAGGAAAAGGGACCCATCGCTCCATCCCTCTCCTCTTGGAGCTTTATTTTGTTGTGCTTCTGTGTCCCCCAAGCACCTCATCCCTCATCTCCTTTTCTTGCACCCCTGATGCTTCCTCTTGCCCTCTGAAAAGTTTTCAAAGTCTCTGAAATAGGAAAATACAGACAAACACCCACGTGGTACAAACTTAGTATCGGGAATTGGAGAAAAGATTTCTGTTGTTTTTCCATGGAGGCTGCTCCAGCCCAGGGAACAATGGGTGCAAACTGCACAATTTGCAGCCTGTGTCAGTGCCCAGAGCCCCAGCACAGATTTTGGCAGCAGCAGCTGTGAGGAAGCTGCTCTGTGGCAACCAGGATAAAGTAATGAAGCAATGAAGACACTAAACTCTTTTACTGTGCAGCCAAACCAAATGTCTTTTGGTCCTTCATGCATGAGTCTTCTGAGTGTAAACTTTTCACAGCAAGAGAAAGGAAATCATCCTCAGACTTTAGTGAGAAGAGTGACTCAGATAGCCCCAGGCAGCAAAGATCTGAGCAGATAAAAAACAGTTTTTGACTGCCTTTGGAAGAGTGTCTGCTGATTTTTGTTCTTGTGCAATATTGCTCAAGCCCACACAGAGGTTAATGGCAGATCAGGGGGAAGATGTTCTTGTGTTGTTTCCTTTCAGGATGCTTCCTCCCCTCTCCCAGAGGTGTGGGGCCAAATGGGAGATGGGCTGGCAGTGCAAGCCTGATCCCCACTCCTCAAGCAGAGTTCAGCCCAGCCCTGGGTCTGAGCTTGGCATTGCACCCTCCATTCCTGTGAGAATGAAACGGAGCCTGTGCAATTGGTCTGTTCCAATGCAGCTTTCAAAAGTAGGAGAATAAAAGCTGAACATTGCCCACTGCTCACAACTAACCCAGGAACCCAGGGCATTTGTTGGTAATCTGGTGTAGAAAGGGCAGGGGGAAAAATCCTTTGAGAATTTCCATGATTGCAGTATGTCAGCAGTTCCCATCTCTGCAATGAGCAGAGCTCCTCAGAGGAGTCCCTGGCTGCTCTGGGCCTGACAGCAGCAAATACCTCCAATCCCGAGTGAAAACAGTGTGTGGGGAGGACAGGCAGTGAAAACAGGTGAAAACAACAGTGACAAACAGACAAGAGTGAAGGAGCACAGGGTAGAATCCTGTCCTAAGGGGGCAGCAAAGCATTCCCACTGGTTTCCATGGATCCCTGTGGGCTCTCTCATCAGCAGAACACCCAGACTGGCATGGAAGGGTGTGTCATGCAGGATTTTGTTCCCATTGTCCATCATGGGGGTCAGAGATCAGGCAAGGTGCCCCATCCTGCCAGCAGCACTGCTCTCATGTGGAAGTGGCTACGGCCTCCTGACCTCCCCTGGCTCTAGGATAAGGAATGGAGCCTTTCCCTCTCCTGCTTGGGCAGGATTTCTGCCAGTTGTGAGGAGTGGAGCATCACAGCTGCCTCACAAACATGATGGATTTTGATGAATGCTTCCCAAGAGGTGGATGGGATGGGATGGGGAATGGGGATGGGGGAATGGGGGAATGGGGGGAATGGGGAGCACAATCTCTCTCTGCTCTGCAGGAGCATGTGCCTGCACTCCCCTCTGGCACAGCCTCCTGGCTGTCTCAGTGCCCTGGCACCGAGCCTCATCCCCACCAGCAATCCCAAGGGAAAATGAGATCAGCTGAACTCCTGCTCAGCCATGGGAGATGGGTTCCCCAGAGCTTCCTTCCAGCTCTGTAAATCACTCATCCCAAGCAAAGCTTGGCCTCATCCCTTCCCAAACTCACAGCCCTGCCCTCCTCTTCCAAAGCCATTTATTTGGAAAGGGCAAAGAGGGGTCCCAGCAAAGCCATGACTAATGCCTGGCTAATTCCCAGCAGAGAGACAAAGCAGCTCCCCAGGGAACAGAGCCTTCTGCTTTCCCGACCCAGGCTGTGACAGCTGAAGAGAGAGCTTGCTCTTACCAGTAAAAATAAACCCTTTCCTCATCTGAAATCTCAGAGGGCAGTTCTCCTCCTGATTTACATCTGCAGGGCCAGCATGGAGCACACCAAGGCCCTGCTCAAGGCACTGCAGGGACTAACCCGGAGGAAAAAGCTGCTGTGACCCTTGCCACCTCTTTAGGTGTTAAATGCTGAAGTCATTGCTCAGTTTTCATTGTCCCTCCGGGCAAAACTCACCTTCACTTTCCCAAAGTAGTTGTTGCCTCGTTTGGGGTTCATCTGCAGAGTCCTTACTGCAACATCCATCAAGTTCAGAGGTGTGGAACAGCTGCCAAATCCTGCAGACACCTTCAGGAGAAGCTGCTCCTCACTTGAGCCAACGAAGAAGGTTCTGAAAGTAGCAAACAGCAAAAATGGCATTGCATAATAAATGGAAAATACAGGACATGTGAGCTATTTACAACAGAAAAGCACCAAGGCTCAATGAAGTTGAGGAAATATTTATTAAAATGAAGAATACTTCAAATTACAATTCTTTTCCTTCTCAAATGTGTATGTTTTAATTAAGTATTTTTCGTGTTTTATAGTTCCTACATTATCAGGTCATTTGTAAATTTTGACATCTTTACCTGCATTTTAAGCCACATTTCTTCTTCTACTGACAATTAATTCTTCATTCAATTAATATTTTTACATTTACCAGAGAGGTAATAAAGTCTTTCATCTTAAAAAAAAAAAAAAAATATCCTTTTAATCATCTCCACTGTTGTGCTGCAGGCAATATTTTGTAGGTGCACTTGGAAGTTGGGTAACAATTGCAGAGCTGGAACTGCCAACACTTCCTCAACTTGGAGGAAATTCCAGCATTTTAGTGCCTTGTCTTTAGGAGGAGAGATGTTGCACAAGAATTGTGCATTTTGCCCATAAGAAATTGCTTTTCCTTTTTTATAGAAATATCAAATTTCTTGTTCCATGCAGTGCACAGGAGCAGCAAAGGGAAAAGTGCCTCCAGCCTAATCCTAGAGGATCATTTCCCCCTTGGAGAAGCTGATGTGAAAGGCAGCACCCACTGAAGGGCTCCTGAAACAAAAAATGAGGAAGCTGGTGTGAACCTCGGTTTTCCAGGCTCCTTTTCCCTTCTGCCAGGGTTGATTCAAGGAGCTCTGCACACTCGAGGGTGTGAGCAGTGTCTCTGTAGTGTAACTTTGCAAAGCAGCACTGCAACTGCTCACTGAGTCTGAACTGCACAAGGAATTCATGTCAGCAAGGAACAGGAGTACCTGAGAGCCTGAACTGCACAGTAAATGGCCCATGGCTTCCTGTACTAAAAAAAAAGAAAAAGGAAAGTTCACAGGGTAAAATATCACAAGGAAGGAAACTATTTAAACCAAATAAATGACGAGCATATTTTAAAGAAAGAGGGGTTTGGCTTAGCAGAAGTAGTTTGAGCCAGGAGTACTTTGCTGGTACAGAGGGAACTCAGGATCCAACTTTGCTTTCGTGATGCTGTGCCAACACAGCCCATTATGCAAGAGAGGACTTTTAAATCCTTATTTCAGAAAATAGGTCAGGCTGAGCTCAAACACTTCCTTGTAGAAACACAGCTTAATGTGGATTTGAGTGACTGCCGTGGCTCAGCGCCAGGCAGCAACTTCAGAGATGTTGCTGAGAAACGTCCTTCAACCTCCTTTTGCTTCAGACTTCCTTCTTCAGAGAAGGAGGGCAAAGCAACAAGGCTGAGAGGTCTCCATCAAGGTAAAAATCAAGGTAAAAAAGTTTTTGGTGTGGAGCACCTACATCCAGCAGCTGATATCTGCTGGTGCTGCTGCTGGACCACAAACTGCCTTGGGGGAAGCAGAGGGAGCTGCAGGTGGGATGAGCAGAGAGCTGAAGCCCTGTCTGCTCATCAAAAGTTCATTTCAAACACAGGTCAGGGTTGGCTGGAGGAGTGGCAAAATCTTTTATCCATCCCAATTTCATGGCTAGATCTGTGTAGGAGCGAGGACAATGATTCTGAAAGGCATCATCACAAAAGTGTTTCATTATTTTGTTGCATTTTTTTTAATAAGGCTCAAAGCTTGACATATCCAATCAATTCTATTTCTCATGTTACATTCTGGATTAGTTAATTGCAGAAGCAAAAAAGGGTGCCTGATTTATTATGTATAGAGCTTTGGAAAACTACAAAAAGCAGAAGCATAGACAAGTTACCCAGCACCACTAATGGCCTTCAGCAACGATGAAATGAAACTAACTGTAGTAAAAATGCAAATAAAAAGCAATGTATGAATTCAGGCCTCTGTCTTCATTAGAGAATCAATGCAAAATACATTAATTCAGGCAGCCAAAAGTTAAAAAAAAAAAAGGGGGGGGGATAAACACAAGTTTGTCCTATCTGTAGCCTTGGCAGCAAAGAAATGTTGCCAAATCCCTTCACATTCCTAGCCACACATATGGCAACTTGTACCAGGTGGGCTCCAGTAGCCTGTGGCAACAGTTCAGAGAATAAGTCTCCAGGCAAAAAAAAAGGCCAGTTTCACCTGGAGACAGGAGGAGCCTCTCTTGAAATCTCTTCTCTGATGGGAGTGTGAAATTGCCAAGCCCCATCCAGCTGAACTCACACAGAATTTTAACCAGACCTTTTGGCCACTGCAGAAATCTCCACCGTGTCTTGCCAGCTGGCAAAATGCCTCTCCTGCTGCAAGGAGGGCTCCAGCTCAGGACAGCTCCTGTTCTCAGGGCTTTTCAGTCCCACTAAGGAGCAGAAACGACCAGCAGCTGCATGAGAAATCCCTGAGAGTAAGATCTAGACGCCAAACCATTCCAGATAAAATGTAGGATAAATTCAACAGGGATACCAGCTGCTTTTGAGGAATCCATTACACAGCCATCAGCTCATGACAGCTCTTGGCTTTTAAAGGCTGAACCAGTGACAGAAGAGAGAGATCTTTGTGCAGCTGCTGAACCTCAAGGGTCCCTTGGTGGGGAAGGAGCTCTGATGAAGCTGTGAGCCTGTGCAAACCAGAATTAGTGATGAGAAAATGGACCTCAAACCTGTGCAAACCAGAACTAGGGCTGAGAAAATGGACCTCAAACCTGTGCAAACCAGAATTAGGGCTGAGAAAATGGACCTCAAACCTGTGCAAACCAGAATTAGGGCTGAGAAAATGGACCTCAAACCTGTGCAAACCAGAATTAGGGCTGAGAAAATGGACCCCAAACCTGTGCAAACCAGAATTAGGGCTGAGAAAAGGGACCTCAAACCTGTGCAAACCAGAATTAGGGCTGAGAAAAGGGACCTCAAACCTGTGCAAACCAGAACTAGGGCTGAGAAAATGGGCCTCAAACCTGTGCAAACCAGAATTAGGGCTGAGAAAATGGGCCTCAAACCTGTGCAAAGCTTTCACTCACTGCCTGTGCACGGGTATGGATGTGAATCAAACTTCTACACTGGCAATTAATAACTCCAGATAAAACACACGGGGGAGAGGCTGACACTAGCAGAGATTTTGTGTTCTCTCCTGCCCTGATAGACATTGTAGCACTTTACTGCTGTTTTACATGTCCAAATATTTGCCTGGATAAATAGAATAGTTTGAGTAAGCTGCACTTTGGAAGCTGGATGAGTCACATCATGAAGAAATATTCTGGGAAAGGTCTACAGCATAATTACAGACAGAAAAATGAAAGAAGTCAGCACTAAACAATATATCAAGGGTAGAAATATCCAGACTAGATTTACCAAAGGAGGCCTTTTCCCAAGTCTAATATTTATGAAAACTTGTTTCATAAAACAATCAATTGGATTGGAGTGCCTTTTTGAATAATAAAATACATATTTCTTTCTTTGTCTGGACACAGAACATCCCATGTGAAGGAAAAGAAATTGAGCAGTTTGAGCAGAAACCTGCCTGGCATGCTGGGAACACCCTCGAGAACATGATATAAATATTTGAAAATAAGATTTTATGCTCTTCTGTAATTCTGCTTGTAGCACAAGGAAGCAGGGAAGCACAATAACACACACACACACTGTAAGAGAAGGCTCAGGTTACAATTTTGAGTCTCTCAGAGTGCAGTGAGAAGCCTCACACACCTCAGAGAGCCGAGTGCAGATTTAGCAGGTTATGCAGATCAATTGCAGACAGAGAATTAAGGAAGCAAAAAGTGATGGTCCCACCATTAAATATAGGTTGGAGTCTTAATAAGGCACAAAGTGAGGGGAATGAGAAGCTTTGAAATTGAAGTGATTATGTGCCGCATCAACTAGCAAAAATTACTTGCTAATATCATTCTCTTGCTTTTATTCCTCTCCAGTTCAGCAAAAACCCACTCCCCTCAGCCTCCTTCTGCAGGTACAACTGCTCCTGTCTCACAGACTGGATACCACTCTCTGCTCTGCTCTCCCCCATCAGAATGAACCATCCTTCCCAAAATGCCCCAAACCCAACAACTTCACCATGGATTCAGTGATGTCGAGATGCACACCCAAAGTCACACAATATCACATCAGTAGCAATAAGTATGAAAATGGTGTTTTAAGAAGCAAAGAACCTGTGGAGAGAGACCTAAAAAACAAAAAAACCCAACCCACAAGCACCATTTATAGGGAAACACCAGACCAAGGTGAAAACTAGAAAGCTGCAAGATCACAGGCAATTATGGGTGACTTTCTTGGCAATCAGGACTTGCAAATTAAGTCCACCTCCTGCCCTGGTGGCTGATTGCCAGGAACAAGTTAATTAACCATCACTAAAAAATGTGCTTGTATGGTCTTGCCTAGCCTTTAACTGGCTGGCTCCACCTCCCCCTGGCAGCTTCCCCTGACTGACCTCCTGTAATTGCCCATGGGCCAAATTCATCCTTGGGGAGTCTTTTTACCTTTAGTTTGCACCAAGAATTAATTTTGCCCTGAAAATACGCCCTGGCATTTTTCTCCTAAACTAAAGGAAATAATAAAATCTTTCTTTTTATTTCTTTTTTTTTTTAAACCTTCCCTCAGCATCATTGACCTTTCCCATCCTACTCCAGCCACCTTCACTTACATCCAGCTCCTTTTCTTTCAGCTGATTTTTGCAATTTGTTTTATTTTACATGTTGCTCATTGAACTTTTTCCAGTCCATGTGTCTTATTCTAAAACTACAATTCACGAAATAGCCTAATTCTCCAAATGGTGCTGAACTGAGTGGAATAATTACCTTACTTGTTTTAGGTCCCTGCTGGAATCCAGAATTACACACTTGGAAAATTATGATTGTTTTATCTCCTCTTTTTTTCTTTTCTTCAATTTCACAAGATGTGTGAAAGACAGGTTTTTATAAAGGACATAAACCCAGCCAAAACTATAATTACCACAGACAGAAAAGAATTCAGAGAAAAGATGATTTTATGATTAAGGCATTGGAGTAGAAACTTAGAAATTTAGATTCTTTTTGTGGCCCTGCCAAAACCTCTTTATACAACCTTTGCTGAGTTAATCCCTCTGTTCCTCAGATAAAACACTCTGGCACTTCCCTGCTTTACGAGAGCTGCTGCGTAAACACATCCATTCACATTTGTGAGATGTTCAAACACACCAATAATCAGAGCACCACCACGGCTGGGATGGCTGAAATCATCTGGCTCTATTTAATCATCTCTTGTCAGCACTGAATGCAGCTTTAATCACAGGCACATGGGATGTGGCAGCACTGCTGCTGAGAAACGAGCGCCCTACCAAAGGAAAGAAAAGCAGGACCAAAAATTGTGTTCCTGAGAAAAAACAGTTTGCAAATCAGGACAGCAAATCCACAAATGAATCTAAGCATCTCCCCATTCCAGTTCCCCCAAAACAGGGACAGGCTCAAGTTTCTCACTAAACAAACCTGTCAGAGCATCAATCACATTCCACTGGAGCTGAGGGAAGTCCAGAGAATTACAGCAGCTCCCAACCTCTATCTCTATCCCAGGGAAAAGTCAACAAGAGAAATGCTGCTAAAGGCTTACCCACAGCTTTAAAACAACCTTAGTACAGGATGCCAGAGGAGCATTAGCTGCATGCTTCCAGGGCAGGATGAGGATGCTGAACCCTCAGAGGGAATTTCATTTAAAAACTCTGGGGTTGAGCAATGGCTGAAGTGAGAAAGCAGGAAAGCCCAGCCCTGCAAGGCTGTAGGGACACTGCAGGAATGTCACTGTGGCCACCTCAGTGCCCTGTTGGCACCTTTGGGCATGGACTAAGGCCCACAGAAGGTTTTCATCTGCTGCTCCACTCTGAACCATGTCTGCATCCCACACTTGGATGGAAACTGCTGCCACATCCTCCCAAGCCTTTTCCTGGAGGAAAAGGCAAACTCAGGGGTGTTTCCCTTCCTCTCTCTTCCTCCTCAAACACCAAAGGCTTGGAAGGTTGCTGTGTCAACCGATCCCCCCTTCCTGTTTCATTGCTTTAATAAATTAAGCTGAGTAACAATAGAGATGAGAGAAAGCAGGACAATGTGGTAAATGTAGCAGAAAGAAATTTGAATTGTAATGAGGAGAGCTAATCAGGAAAAGAATGGACTATAGAAAAAAGCACTAATGAGTTTCTAAATAAATTCAAAAGGTTAATATTGTTCTAGCTAACAAATACGAGAAGAATCCTGATGTGAAATTAAAGGCCTCACTCCAGTGCCCTTGCAGCCAAATGTTAAAGCTGTAACACCCACTCTATTTACCCCTCTGTCCATCACACCCTGATACCTCTCATGGATTGCTCCTGGAAATGGCACCTTTCAGATCAGCCAGGGCTCTCAATCTCCTTTTTTTTCTGTACACCAAATACTCGAGCCAAAGTCACCAAGTCAATGGACAGACTCTCTTTGACTTGCAGAGTTTGCACCAAGATGACTGTGACTCATTCATGTCAGCATCAACACAACAGAGATCAAAATGCACTTTTCAAACCATGAGAGGTGTGTGGGTGTTTATGAAGTGATGGATCTGGTTGGATTTAAGCACACTTGTATTCCCTTTTATTGCCATGTGGATTTCCAGGGTGAGCATGCAGGTTAACTGAGGAAAGAGCAAGTAAAAATAAAAGTTTATAAAAATAAAGAAGTTAGAATGTTTCTTGTTTGTTTTAATTTATACAATGCCAATAGTTCAAAATATAAAGCTAAGACTTTCTATGTATAATCAGAATTCAGAGACCTTTATGTATTTTATTGCAAAACATGGTAAAACTCTATTTCAGCCAAAATTTTGTGTGAGAAAGTAGCCCCTTTCAAGAATTAAAAAAAAAATCTAATTCCCAGAAAAGTAATAGACTCAAAGGCTTTCCATAAGAATAGAGGATCTGCTCAACTAATTTTTTGCTTGAAGGAAGGAAATAGTGCCATTATAGAATTTTACTCTGAATATAAAATACCAGAATGACATCATACTTAGGGGAGAACTCTGAGCACATTTGTGACCGTGCCCATCCATCTGTCTTCTGCTCTGCCAACAAAACCCACAGGGGAGAGCAGGGGGTGGCTGCACATTTCTCTCCCCTGGTCCCAGGCTGGCAGGAGATGAGTTAGGTGCCAGCCCAGAGCTGTGTAACCTCGTTGCAGTCCCGCTGTGGCCACGCTGATAAATCTCTGTGTGTTCACCCCGGGGGCATGGGCTGACTCAGAGCCTGCCAGCAGCACTCAGGCTCTGCTCCTCTGCCTGCCCTGCTCCCACCCCAGCCACGGCCCCAAAGGGCAGAGCTGCAGCTGCTCACACCTGAGCATCAAAGCATCCCTCCACACCTATCACAGGGAATGAGAGATAGGAAGATCTGCACTGGTTTTATTCCAGGTGTGGGAATCATTCCAAAGTTAGAGCAACACTCCCGTGCCAGGACTGACCATGTTATGTATTATTCACAGCAACCTTGCAAAATGCTGTTCAGCCACTCACCTGCCATGAATAATTTGGTTTGACAGGCAGGTTAAATACTTCAGCTTCCTGATCATCCTCCTCTCCCTCCTCACAAGGCAGGAGGGCAGTCATGGGCTGCCCTGACAGGCATGGTGGCAAGGATGTTTAATAGAGGCTTCAATGGAGCTCAAACTTGGTAGGCAAAGACTGAATAAAAAAAACCCCTCGGACCCAAGAGATTGGAGTGGGAAATACACAGAGAGTTGACAGTCAGGACATGTAAACTCTTTGTGAGTGACCCTCTGAAAGTCAGCAGGAGATGTGCACTTCCCCCTGGGGCAGGTGTGAGAGCTCCCCAGAGCTCCCCAGCGTGTCCAGCAAGGGACCTTGCACCTTCTTTCCCTGACCCACGAGGGAAGGGAGGTGCCAGCAGGGGAGCAGCTCGTGCTCCTGAGCCCAAGGTGGATGTCTCACCCTCTGAGTGTCTCTGGCACTGCTCTCTCTGCAGAAGCACAAATGCAAGAAGACTTCCTGAGACAAAAGGCACTGCGAGGAAATTGCTAAGTGTGAATAAACAAGGCAGTTGCATAGCTCATCATAACCCTAATGATGCTCCCTAAATCATGCAGGCCCATCACCTAGATCTATTGGCCACATTAGCAGACTGCTGAGTGCAGGAAATATGGAGAGGATCATTTTTAAAGGGTTTTGCCTGCAATGCTCATTGGGAACCCTTTGAGATGGAGTCTAAAGCAGATGGTGAAATGGGAAAATTATTCACATTAATTCTTTAGCAGCCTAAAATAAATTTAGAGAATAATGAAATAATGAAAGCCCCATTCAGCCACATTTTTGCTTTTGCAGCAGTCATCAAAGTCCTAACAGGGAGGACCTACACTGCTGCATTCCACACACAAAGCTTCTGCCTTAATTGGTTCCAAGACACAAGAGCAGCAATATCCTGGGAAAAAAAAAATAAGGTCATCCCCTTTCATTAGCTATTGTTCAATGGCCTGATGAAAGAACAAACAAGCTGAAACAGCAAATAAACCTCACAGTGCTGAACACAGATCCCTTTCAAGCTTCCTTCACACACGTGTCCTACAGAAAAACATCTGCTTGGAGCTTCTTATCCACCCTTCAAACTCTTGCAGTGGGAGAACAATCCTGGCCTTCCATTTTACAGACATGGAAACTGAGTCCCTGCTTTCATCCAGAGGGGGAACATCAAAGTCAGGACTACAGCCTAGCAAATCCAGTCTCAAGTTTCCTGCTCATTTTGCAGGAGTACCAGCTCCTTGGGTGATCTGGTGAATCAAACCACAAAAGTCTCCTGAGCTAAACACAACATCCCCAGCCACATAACATGACTGGTAGCCTGGGAGGTTTTTCCTTCACCCAGATGATCCAGAGGATATGAGGACCAAGCCCAGGGGAACCTTACTCCCACAGCAAGAGGTCATAGAAAATATTTTTTTTACCATCTTAAACACAGGAAGCAAATAAAAACATTGCAGAATTCATAAGACATTTCTGTGAAACTGCTGAAAGCAAATGAGGGAGAATGCAAATGTTTCATACAAAAAAATGCTTAAGTTCACTCCTAAAATCACTAACACCAGAGTGATCCAATATCAAGATATAATATTTGCTAAACGGAAATTTCTGGCTCAGATTTTGCTCCTGACACTTCACAGCCCTGCTGCTTTCTGGCTGTTTTATTTCCTAGTAGTTTTTGGCACGGTGAGCAAAACCTACCAAGGCTGATGTTCTCTGAGCCCCTGTCCGTGGTCCTGACGCTGTCCTGGCTCTGTCCTCCCCAGTGCCCTGCAGTCAGTGGGCAGAGCCAGAGCTGCTCCATCCCTGGTTTTCCCACCAGGTGAGTGCTGGGATAAGCAGCCAGCTGTCCCAGTGGATAAACATGTGTGTCTTTCATCAGCTGGACAGACTGCCCTGCCCCATTTCCCAGAGTCCAGCGATGGTGAGACACCTCCAGCACTGCCCAGAGCCTGCATGGACTCACTCTGCAGCCCAGGCTTGGGGGGAGAGCTCCCATGGGTGGTGGGAGCTGCTCCCAGGGTCTGACCTGAGCCAGGGACTGTGCCTTGGGAAGGTGTCACACACCAGCTCAGCTTTGAGCAACGCACTTCTGCTCTCAGTCCGTGGTTAGGGACAGCCAGGGGACTCAGGGGAGCCCATGCTGGCAAAGCCACAGAGCTCTCACAGCTCAGCTGTGCCCCAAACCCCCTGTCTGCAATTAAAACAGTTTCCCCAGCTCCAGCAACACACTCAGAAAATGCCCTGGGCTGAGGATTTCCTGCCCTGCTCCCAAAATGAGGAATCCTACTGGAATGGAGGAGATGGGAGAAAACTTCCTCTGTGTTCCTCTTGTTTCTTCCCAGCATTAGCTGGAAGTTCTGAGCCCTGGAAAAAGCACAGCTTGGTAAAGGTCATGATCTGAATGCAGATTATTCATGGACATGAATTTATCTGATGAATTATTCTAAACACATCATCCAGCTGCTGTACTGAGCACATATAGGATAGGATGTGCCTCTGCAGCTACTCTAAATACAAAGCAGGGCATTAAATAAGGACAGTCACTTGCTCAGAAGCATAATATTTTATTTGCCACAAATATGCTAATTCTTTAATTTTCAGTCTCTATGCCAGCAAGAAATACAACCTGAGCAAGATAAGTTTTCTTGTAGCTGATTACTAGCTAGCTTATCAAAGTTGATATATTAGATATATTATTTTAGGCCCTGATTCAGTGGGGTTTTTTTAGACTCTTATGCAATTTTGATCCCATGGTAATGGATTTTGAGCTGCTTACAAACATGTCAAGACTATCATCTGCCAGCCATGTCCCCATGCTACTAATTATTTATGCCTACTGAGTAAATTTATTGGCAGGTTTGTCAGAAAGAACTAGAAAAAATATTGCTTTTTCTAAATAAATATCAAGGGGCAGGGAAGAACCAGCCATTTCAGTGTCTGCACCAACCTCCTGGTATATCTCCAGGTTCCTGGACCCCAGTTTACAGGATTCAGACAATAAAAGCAAAACCAGAGACCCATTGTCACTTAGCACTCCTTGAGTTTCAGCAGTCCTGCTGTTAGAGCTCTATAAATCATTTTTAAAAGCCTTGTTTCTGTCACTGTGGCTCTGCTGAGCACAAGTTCCCTTGTTGGGAAGGACCTGGGCATCATTTTCAGTAGGATCTGGAGGTTAGAAAACCACATTAGGTGTGGTTGGAGCTAATGGAATTACACAGGAATTACAGGACTCCTCTCAAGGAGGAAGGCACCAGGTCCAAGGGGAACAAACTGCAACTCCCCAAAGCCAGGAGGCTCAGGGGTACCCACTGGGAACTCAGGGTCTAATTCCTGGTGATTGCACTGCCTTCAGCCTCCTGCCCAAGCTGGGAAATGCTGCAGGCTCAGCTGCAGCAAGTTCAGGAGCTGGGAGAACCCCAAGATTTCAGCTCAGGGCCACCTCTGAAACCAGCAGCTCTGGGCAATCATCCCTTTCCTGACAAGGTGGAAAAGTATCCCCAGAGGCCTTGAGTGTCACCAGGTGTTTGCAGCTCCTCTGGCACTGAGCCATGATAAAGGAGGGATGGGAAAGTTCACTAGCACCACATTTTAGAGACAAATTTGCTGTCATCCCTTGGGGTTTGTGACTGTTGGTAGATTTAGTGCTCGAGCCCAACATCAGCACAGAGAAGTTTAGGAGATAGAGAAAACAGAAAAACTGTTTTAAAACAAGTGCAACTCTTCGGATCTCCTGAACAGATAGAGAGCATTGTTGGGTCAGGACAAATATTCAATTTGATCCTTGTCTTATCCAAACTCCAAATCTCTTTTGTTATCAGTGACTTTCCAAGGCAATGTACAAGTGAGCTCTGAACTTACATTTGAAAAACACAGAAATAAGAGAGCTCTTCTGCTTCCTTCCCTGGGAATTAGCCCAGCCCAGACTCCCAACAACCTTGGGGAAGCTCAGATCCAGAACAAGCCACAATGAAATTCCAAAACGGCAGAAATAATGGCAGCATCTAAACATTAAAACTAATTTTTCAGACTTATCAGGGCAGATCAAAATCCAGGACTGGCCACACCAGCAGGATGTAAGCCTGCTGTACAAGACTGAGAGGTGTTTTTAGATCTTTGTCAAAAAATATTTGGTAGAAGAGACTTTTTTTCCTTGACATGTTCTCTTCACCATCCCATCCTACCACCTACAAAATTGCTTTTCCATTTATTCCACAGATGAGAGAAACCAAAACCAGCAGAACCTTAAGCCAGACATTTTTCTTGGCCATGTCCAGTCCATGGGGCTCATTAGAAAACTTTGATATAATCAGCCCTTTGAAAAAATACACATTTATTAAGTGGAAGCTGATCAGAAGAAAGATTCACTTTCATATGTTCTCTTGATTTGGAAAAAAAAGGTCAGAAAAATATTTTTAAAGTTCAAATAAAAAATGCTCAAAGCCAGATGAAGTATCTTCTTAGAAATGCAGGAAAACATTCATTCTGCTCAAGTAAACAAAATTAATTGGCATGTTCCCTTTCCACTCACACCAGGGGGGGACCACAAGTGGACAGCAGGGCAGATCCTCAGGATGCTCCCCTCCAGAACTGTGGTTTTTGTATCAAAGTATCCCTGTACTTCTCTGAGCTTTGAGAAAAATGTATTTTTATATTTAGAGAAGTAGCCAGGACTGACTAAAAGCACCTACACAAAGTCCAAAATTACCTGGGCCTTGTTGTTGGGGCACAAAATCACCACATCTTAAAAACATCCCTCCCCTGTGGCCAGAGCACCACCAGCTGAAGGAATCTTGTGGTGGCAAAGTACACAGAGCATCCCCAAAACCTGCAGGGATACCACGGAAAACTCCAGCACAATAAAATGCTTTTCCTGTTAGAAACATGAAGGCCTGGGGCTTTCTCTTCTATATCTCAATTTCCCACTCATCTTCTTTTATAGCCCAGAGACAGCATGGATCCAGTGGTCTTCAAGAAGGAAAACAGGAGAAAGGAAAATATAACCAATTCCACCTCTGCTGCTCCCTGACCTACTCATTATTTCCACAGTGAGTTCACTGTGTTCAGACACATGCCAAGAGCAAGCCAAGGCCCCTGGGATGCTCCAGAGGACACCTGGATCTTTGTAGGCACAACAAGAGACTTCCAGCTTTCCCCATGGAGGGGTTTTGGCTGAAAAGGGCTCACCCAACAGAGGTTGGGTGCTGTGGGCTTGGAGCAATCAGCTCCTGCAGGGGAGGTGGTCTGAGAGCACAGACAGGTTTAACTCTCAGCAGGATGGGTGATGCTATGCAGGGTAATAAAAGATAAACTGAAAAATGAAACTGCTTCCCACAGCACCTTTATCCAACCAGCAGAAAAGCAGCTGCTCAGCAATGGGCTTTATGGCTGGGTGATTTGTGGGACCTGGGCAGCCCAAACCCAGGGATTCCACTAAAAATGCTCCAAGCAGGGCACCAGCACGAGTGCCTTCAGCACAAGCACCTTCAGGTCTGTTTTTACACAGGGAATGGGAAGGAGGAAACAAAGGAAATAGAAGGAGCAGAACAGCAGAGCGAGACGGCAGCACAGGTGACAGGAAACAATTTATAACTTACTTGAGACTCTGTTCTGAGTCATCTGTTCTGCAGCTCAGACAGCAGTGCAGGTCTGCCCAGCTGGGTTACACCCAGGCACACAAGCACACCAACATTCCAAGCTGTTTGGGGGCACCTCCTTCATCCTGGCCTGTGGGAATGTTCCAACAAGCCACATTCATGGTGATTTGTTCCTGTGCTTAGAGTCAAACACAGGCCACGGTAAAATTCAGGTTATCACGACCAGAAAAAAGGGGAAATGGCTGTAATTCCATGGAAAATTGTCTTACAACATGTAAATCAATGTGAGCTGAAATTCACAACTCTTTGTGCAGTTTGTTAAAGTCAGAAATAAAGATGCAAAAGCCTGTCCTAGGACACATCTGCACCATTGTTCCATGCTTACTTGAGAGAGTGGTGATGAGAGCTCAATAAGCTCTGGAGAAGTGAAACACAAGGCTGCTGTTCCCCAAGATCCTCAAATAAACTCCAGCACTGAAATATGGGATTTGGTAGCTTGACTGTCCCCTTGGAGCTCATGAACCACCATAGAATCATGGAATATCCTGAGCTGGGAGGGACCCCCAGGATCATCCAGCCCAGCCCCAGCCCTGCCCAGACCCCCCAACAGCCCCACCCTGGCCATCCCTGGGAATGGTGTTCAAGCTCTCCTGGGGCTCTGGCAGCCTCTGGCTGTGCCCATTCCCTGGGCAGCCTGGGCAGTGCCAGCACCTCTGGGGATAAACCTTTCCTGATCTCCAGCCTGACCTGCCCTGGCACAGCTCCCTGCCAGACTCTCCACCAAAGCCTGGGGACAAGGAGGCTCTCAGAAGCCTTGTGACACCCCCAGCTGCACTGTGCATCCCCCTCCCTGGGCTTTGGGCTCTTTGGGTCACAGTCTGTGTGCAGATCTGCTGCTTCTCCCTGCAAACCAGGATGGCAGTGCCAGTCCCTGCTGCTGATGGGGGGTCAGAGCTATTTCCCACTTTGGTGACAATTCACTGGCCGTGCTGAGCCCAGGGGGAAACTGAAAGCAGGGAGTTAAAGAGAAAAACTCAAAGGAAAAGTCATCCCTCGGTGCGTGGCTGCATGGGAGCCACATGTTAAATTTACACCCACAAAACCATGTAATAATTACCCAGGCCTTCTGTTTGCACAGTAATTACACTGAAATGGTTGAAGGAGAGAAAGAGAGTCTCAGATATCAGCTCTGCTGGCTTTCCAGTCACTGCCTCCACCTTAATTCCTCTTCCCTCTGCAGAAAGGGAGCACTCCAGCTTGTGGCTGTGACCATGGGGACGTGCTCCAGGTCTGTGGGGTGTCACTGCCCAGGATGGGCTGTGGGGAGCTCAGTGCCTCCTGTCCCATCACTGACAGCAGGGGTGGGTGACACCAGTGGGTGCCACCAGCTGTCCAAACAGCACTTGATGGCTCTCTCAAGAATATTTAACACATTTTTCAAATCCACCAGAATTAACTCTCACTAGCTGTCCAGTCTCTCCCATCTGCATGACAGAAAATTCCTCAATTCCCGAAATCAGCTGCTGCCTGGGTTCAGCTGGGACCAAGCACAGTGGCTGTCCCCCTGGAGATGGGACTGTCCCCACCATCCTTGGTGGCACACAGGGAGCTTCAAAGCCCATGGGTGACCACGCTGAAAGGCTTCACTTCAAACAGCACCACAAACTCCCAGCCTGAGGCATTAAAATTCAATTACCAGGGACAGCTGGATGTGGGCAAGGGTCTGACACTGAGGATCTGGAGAAGGGAACACTGCAAGCTGCCTGGAGCTGGGACCTGGACTCAAGCCAAGCATTATTTATATGTCTTAAGGTCTCACAGACTCTGCTCTGCCAGGCTGTGCCACCAAAGCCCACAGGACATCCTCCTGGGGACAGCCCTCAGTTGCCATCTCCAGGATTTTGGGAGGCCATATGGGTGACCCACGTTTTAGGGGGTCAGGAGGACAGGGAGCTGAGCACACACCTTGGCTCGGGCTGGCTGCTGCTGCTGGTACCCCCAGAGCATCCTCCAGCCCATGACCAGACAACAGGAGCCTGCAGGTGACAGATTTTACATTTTCTGCTGGCAATGAAATTCAATCTCACACAAATAATTGCATTTGTTTTCCCCACGGTTCCAATCAGGCATAACCAGCTATGGAAAAAGCCAAATGCTCATCAAATTTGCTTCTCCTCTCATTTCTAATGCTGTCAGTTGCAAATTCCTCTCCTGGATGGGTGCTGCTAACTTAAACCCTTGGTGTGAGCCTGTTCTCAGTGAACCAGACCAAAACTGGGGGGAACAGGTATCTTTAAACACAGGAACAGACATTTTAAACAGCATTTCTGTTACAATAACAGACAGGAATAACCGAGTTTGGGATACAGCTCGATCTCCTGCTCAGCTTAACCCCCAAGGGAATTCCAGCTGCTTTAAGGGCTGGTGGAGAGCTCATTTTTAAGCACACACATCTTTCCCAGGCTCAAGTGACACTGGTGTGACAGCAAGGGGACCCCAGGCTGGTCCCTGGGGTGTGGCACCAGCATCACACCCAGGGCTGGGCTTGGGGCACCCAGGGGCGCAGCTGCCACCCCAAAATCCGTCCCGACAGGGGGTTTTGGGTGGCGGTCCCTGCGCAGGGGCCGTGCGTGGGGCTCTGTCCCCCTCTGGTGACCGCGACACGCAAGGACACAGCAGAGCCAGCCCGGGGGGGACCTGGGGCTGCAGGACAGAGACACGGTCTCTGAGAAATGGGAAGAAAAGAGAAAAAAATGTAGGGACCAAAAGGTAGGAGAGAGATTAAAAAAAAAAAAAAAAAAAAAAAAAAAAAAAGGGGAAAAAAAAGCAAAAAAAATAAGGGAAAAAAGGCAAAAAAAGAGGGAAAAAAAAGATAAAAATAAAAGGAAAAAAAAAGACAAAAAAGAGGAAAAAAGGAGGAAAGAGATTTAAAAAAAACAAAAATAAGAGGAAAAAAAAGACAAAAAATACTAAAAAAGACCAAAAAAAGAGAAGGAAATAATATTAAAAAAAAGGAAAAAAAGACAAAAAAAGAGGAAAAAAGGAAGGAAAAAGATAAAAAAAAAGACAAAAACAGGAGGAAAAAAAAAGACCAAGAAAAAGCAGGAAAAAAAAGACAAAAAAAAGGAAAAAATAGAGGGAAAAAAAAAGAAAACAAAAAGAGGGGGAAAAAAAAGACAAAAAAAATAAGGGAAAAAAGGCAAAAAAAGAGGAAAAAAAAAGATAAAAATAAAAGGAAAAAAATATAAAAAAAGAGGAAAAAAGGAGGAAAGAGATTTAAAAAAAACAAAAATAAGAGGGAAAAAAAAGACAAAAAAGACAAAAAATACTAAAAAAGAACAAAAAAAGAGAAGGAAATAATATTAAAAAAAAGGAAAAAAAGACAAAAAAAGAGGAAAAAAGGAAGGAAAAAGATAAAAAAAAGACAAAAACAGGAGGAAAAAAAAAGACCAAGAAAAAGCAGGAAAAAAAAGACAAAAAAAAGGAAAAAAAAGAGGGAAAAAAGAACAAAAACAGAGGAAAAAAAGACAAAAAAAAAAAACAGGGAAAAAAAAGACTAATAAAAGAGGGGAGAAAAAAGAACAAAAAAATAAGGGAAAAAAGACAAAAAATAGGAAAAAAAGGATAAAAATAAAGGAAAAAGGACAAAAATAAGAGGGAAAAAAAAGAAAAAAAGGACAAAAAAGAGAAAGAAAGAGGAAAAAATACTAAAAAAGACAAAAAAGAAGGAAAAAAGATTAAAAAAAGGAAAAAAGACAAAAAAAGAGGAAAAAAGGAGGAAAGAGATTAAAAAAGACAAAACAGGAGGAAAAAAATACTAAAAAAAGAAGGAAAAAAAAGACAAAAAAAGATAAAAAAGAGGGGGAAAAGACCAAAAAAAGGAGGAAAAAACGAGGAAAGAGATTTTTAAAAAAAAGACAAAAATAAGAGGAAAAAAAAATAAAAAAAAGAGGAAATAAAAAGACAAAAAAAAGGAGGGAAAAAGGAGGCAGAACAAAAAGAGGCAAAAAGACAAAATGAGAGGAAAAAGGAAAAAGTAAAGAGAGAAGGGGAAGGCAATGAGGAAGGGAAAAGGAGCTCAGTGAAAAGAGGTCAGTTAAAAAAGCAGTTCAGTGCCCAAGCCCTTAGGCAGGGAGGACTCCAGGGCTGCTTCTGCACCTTCCCCAGTGGGAGCACAGGCAGAGAAGCTGCTCTGAAAATGCCCAGAGGAAGCAGGTGATGCTCTGCTCCTCTGGGAATAAAGTCTGTCTGGGGAGGTTTGTCCCTGCAGAGAAAATGCCAGCAGCAGCCTGCAAGGGAAGTTACCACTGCTCCACATCCAAAGGATCAGCTTTGGGCCACTCCTGATCCCAGCTAACACAAAGGAAAGGCAGGAATGCTCCCCTGAGAGCAAAACCATCCTCTGAGAGACATAAACCCCACAGTTTTCCATAAAACAAAGTATTGTAGGAGTGCTTTTTGGCCAGTCCAACTTTTCATCTGCATAAATCACACTGGAGATGCATCAGAGCTGATTGCACCTGATTTGCATCATTTTTTGTGGGATTAAAAGACCTCAAAGAAATCCTCAGGGCTCACAGCTCCTCTGATATCCACCACACCACACAGATGTGAGAGACACGTGGAAAAAAGGCAATTTTTCAGCTGGGTTTTGTGGGAGTTTTGCATTTAGGGTTGCAGGGTCTTGTGAAATGACATTCATCTCCCTCTCACTTTTTAGAGTTTAGAGGCAAGAGCCCAAGAACCAGACTTTGTAACCTGATTCCTCTGCAAATAATTCACATTTAATTGGCCTTGAGTATTTTAGAGATGCTTAAAATGAATAGGTCTTGGCATTGTTTTCTCACAAATGGTGAAAACCATTGTACCAGGCTCAGCTACAGCTTTTGTACAGGGAAAAATATTGATATTTGTGCCCTCTGGCAGCCCTAATTGCTTTGTTGACATCATTATCTTTTGATTTGAAGGTTTTGAACCTTCCTTTGTGTTTGTAGCCACTTTTTTAAGGGGCAGCCTGGAAGGGAGTGGTCTGCTTTATACTTCCACCATCTGCTTCAGCAGATCAGGAGGTTTTTCCTCCCTGGAGAGATTGTGCTACAGAAACCACTGAGGGCCAGCACTGCAGGGGTGGCAAGGGAGAAATGTCACCTCACCCTCATCCCTAGGCTGCTGCAGGGTCCCAGAGCTCCTCCAGGTCAGTGAGTGCAGCTCTGCAGAGCTCCTGGGAGAGCCTCCAGGTGTGGCCTAGAACCATCACAAATAAAGCTCTTGGAATCCAGTGCCAGAATCATAAACCCTCCTGAGCTGGAAGGACCCACAAGGATCAGCAAGTCCAACTCCTGGCCCTGCACAGCACAACCCCAGCATGGTGCTGCCAGGGTTTGGTCATTCCCTGCCCAGGGGTCTGGCTGGCAATAAGGAGGTGCCAGGTCAGCTTCATTCATCCCCACAAAACCTGAGGAATCAGCGTTTTCCCATCCCTACTAATTTCCCCCCATCCTTTTTGTTTTCAGCAGTGTTTGTTTGCTTTATGTGTCGTCTGGTGGTGTCCTCTAGTGGTTCCCTCCTGCACAAGAACCACCACCTTCCCTGCCTAAAATGATGTCAAAGCACTTGGGGGGGAAGGAAAACCACAAATTTTGACAGGACTCAAAGGAACAGCAAAATAGATGGCATTCTTCACCTTCATTTATGTGTTTAAAAGTTACAGCAAAGTTCACTCTGCCCTAATATTAAGGCAAACTTATGAAAGGTAACAAACAGCAGCATGACTCAATATTTTGGAAGTGATGGCTTTCTATAAATAAGGGGGGAAAAAAATCAGAAATGGCCAGTAGAGCTATTAATTAAAATACGAAAGCAGATAAATTATGAATAGCAGTGTCATGTATTCATTAGGATTCTACAAATGAAAAATATCTCTCCTGCTTATTCCTTTGATGAATCTAGCCCAAATATACTTGAACTGCAACATGAAAAATTCAGGATGCTCGTATTTCATCCTGTATCAGCCAGCCTCAGATCCCCAGATCTCAAAGCCAAGAGCTGCCAGTGTCTAACCCCAGCACTGGCACTGAGCTTTTCCTCTGGCCTTGGACAGGCTTTTAAACTGGTTTTAAGAATATCTCTAATGAATATACCAGAATGGTTTGGGATGGAAGGGACCCTAAAGCTCACCCAGTGCCACCCCTGCCATGGCAGGGACACCTTCCACTGTCCCAGGCTGCTCCAAGCCCTGTCCAACCTGGCCTTGGGCACTGCCAGGGATCCAGGGGCAGCCCCAGCTGCTCTGGGCACCTGCCCACCCTCACAGGGAAGGATTTTTTCCTAATGACACCAATCTGTGCTCAGCACAGTCCCATCAATGGGCAGGGTGTCTTTTGGGGCTCTGTGAAGCAAAGGAAGGATGGAGAAGCAAGGATGGAAATGACCACAGGAAGGAGAAGAGAGCTACAGGCTCGTGTCTCCCAGGTAAAATTCCTTTTGTGCAAGGCAGATTAAAGAAAGCAAAGAATGGGTCCACATGCTGTATTACACAATTATTACACAATTATTTATATTTAAAATACAGCTGCAGAGGTAGAGCTGTGTAACACACCACTGTGGATTTTTTGTTAAAATGTTTGCTAAAAGCACCCAAGCCAATCCTTTAAGAACCAGAACCCAGCATGCCACTGAAGTACTGAAATGCCATCTGGGGGCCCTAAACACCTCAACACCAAAAAGAAAATCAAACCACAAACCAAAAATAACAAAAAAACCAAAAAGAAAAACAAAAACCAACCCCCAAAAAGACAAATACACCCCAACCTCAAACCAGCCACCATGTCACTAATCCAAAATTCAGACCTCCATTGCACAGTGACTTTTTCACCTCACTGCTGATGGTGTTCACATGCTGGTCCCCCCACCCCACCTGTGGGCTGAAGGCACTGCCAGGGGTGCAGGAGGAGGACAAAGGGTCACCAAAGCCTCCTGCCACAGCCAGGGCCTGTCCCAGCCCAGCCACCCTGTCACTGACATGTTCTATGAAAAATCCTTTCCTTAAGATTTTTTCCTCCTGAGAAGCTGAGAGGCCTCAGGAACAAAACACAAACAATGATTCTCTGCTGCTGTGGGATGCACCAGGTGGATCTGGGATTGGTCTCTGTGGTTGTTTCTAATTAATGGCCAATCCCAGCCCAGCTGTCCAGACTGTCTCAGTCACAGACAAACCTTTGTTATTCATTCCTTTTCTATTCTTAGCCAGCCTTCTGATGAAATCCTTTCTTCTGTTCTTTTAGTATAGTTTTTAATATATATTATATCATAAAATAATAAACCAGCTTTCTAAACATGGAGTCAACTTTCTCATCTCTCCCCTCATCCTGGGACCCCTGTGAACAGTGTCACACAACCCCTCCTGCTCACACAGAGAGGTTCCCTCTAAGCATTCCAGTGGAGTTGCTGCAGTGTACCAGCAGTTGTTAATAAAAGACACGCTTCCCCCTGGGCTTTGTCAGCTCTGCACTTCAAAGCTCATTTTACACACAGGCCAACGCTGCTGGATTTTCAGAAGAGAATGTTAACATGAGCTCTTCAGTCAGTTGAATAAAAGTATCAGGAACCTCCCCTCTCCCATCAAATTAAAAAACCAAAATAAACCAACAATCTCTTGGCAGCCTCTGAAGGATTGGAGAGGAACACACCCTTTGCAGGGTGGATATAAATCCCAAGCTCTGGGCATGTGATTTTTTGTTTTTTCCACTCTAAAACAAAAAATGAGACCAACTGTCACAGACCAAGGAATAAGGATTAATAGCCAACACTCCCAAGGGATATTTGCTGGCCTCTACTCTTCCTATTAAACACAGGTACTGATCCAGGCTGAGAATTGCCTCAGACAGGTGAGAATGCAGCCCAGACAGGTGATGCCCATTTCCTGGTGGGTTTTTATCTCACACCTCTCATTCAGGTTGCTCTGCAGAGGCCAATGTTTCACTCTCCTCTCCACCACCAAGCAAACAATTACTCTTGAAGCCATGAAATCAAAAGAGAATTAAATATATATTTTATCTATATTTTACTACTAGTAGTGATTTGGACAGTTAATTACAGTTAATTAAGCTTATATTTACTGTAATTACTGAATAATTTATATCACCATGGAGGTGACAGAAACTGCATAAAGAAATGAGGATGATTTAAAATTATTTTAAGTGCTTGGAATGTCTGAGAAGCATTTTGTAAGATACATTGAAAGATTCTAAATTTAATTATACCACTAAGTTACCTAAAGCTCTGTCTGGGCTAATATTTTTCCTAGCAATTAGACAGCAGTTGATGATGCAATTACACTTGCATGTATAACTTTTGTGCAAGCAATATAATTTTTTATTTAAAAAGTATTCAGAAGACATAATATGTGTGAAGTAGTTCCATTAATTTTTTCCATCATTTTCCCCAGACACATTTCGTAGCTCCAGTGCAGGTCTCTGCATAACAAAAAGGTGGGGGGAAGTAGGCAAAAAGGGAAGGAAAAGAGTCAAGACAAGCAATTAATGCATGGTAACTCTCCTCAGAAAGGACTATCCAGCCTCCATCAGAGGAGTCTGTGGTTATGGGGAATTTTAAATGAAGAACAATACCACCCATGAGAATAAGAAGATTAAAAGTCAAAGAAACCACACTAAAAAAAATTTAATGACATTTTGTTTGTTTTCCAAACCTCATGATTTAAAGATTAGGATTCAGTGGGTAGTGGGGAAGGTTGGTTTCTTTTTTTTTGTTTCCTACTTTATTCCCTGAGCTGGCAGCACTGCAACTTTGGAGCAGCAACCAAAACCCCTTTGGCAAAGATTGCCTTTGGACGTGGCCAGGGCCAGGTTTCCTCCCTCCAACATCCAGGAATCTGCCCTGGCTCCACCCTGCATCCTGTGGGAATCAAACTGGTCCAGCCCAGCCTGACTGGGGACTGGGACAAGAAAGGCCAAGGTGGCATTTGGGGCAAGATCCAAGGGGAGCAACTCTCCCAGTCCCCCTGAAGCTGGAATATTCTTTCCAAGAGCTGGCAGGCTGTGCCAGCTCTGCCTCCCACTCTTTTTGCTTTTGTTTTTCCACTTGGACCAGATTTCCAGCTGATTTGTTGGGCCAGACTGCTCAGCCTGTCCAGATGCCAGTCAGCTCTGAAAAGGCTCATTCAGATCATTGACAACAGCTAGAATGTGAAGGGTTAAGATTTACCAGTGGATCAGGAAACAGCAGATGAAAAAACCCCCAAGACCACACCATCACTCACCACTAATAAATGTTTCTCTGTAGAAAATGGAAATTTAGTGCAAAGAAGCATTCATTACCATCCATCATGGCACTCCTGCAGCATCTCTCCCTCTTGCACCCTGGGATTGCAGGGTCCCAGAGATGCAGCAGTCTCTCACTTCTTTTGAAATGAGAAAATTCTCCTTAACTCTTTATCCCACACTGGCTTCCCTTGCTCTTCCACAGCAGCTGCATCTCCACTGAATTCCCCAACATCACTGCTGTTGGCTTCCATGGCCAGGAGAGAGCTTCAGGTGGTCCTGAAGGCCAAAGGCTGGGATCTTCAGGGGGCTCTGACAGCCTCAGGTCTATTTTACTGAAAGATGCAAAGTATTATAAGATATTTAAGCAGCCATTTAACCACTGAAGCTCAGGGGATGCCATCAGCCAGCACCAGGCTCCTCTCCAGAGCTGCCTTCAGGATGATTCCAGCATCCCCACACTGCAGGTGCAGGCAGCCCTTCCTCCAGGAACCATCAGCTGAGGGCTGCAGAGCCTCCCTGGCTGCTCTGGGGATGCAAACCCCACACAATTCCTGCTCCCACCCTCAGAGCATCCCTTGGCAGCTCCAGTTTGCTAATTAAGCATTGCTCAGCCAGTGATTTGGCAGATGTGGTGCTGGGCAGGTTCTTTAGCTGCTGACAGGAGCATCCCTGCTCTGTAATTCAGCAGTGGGCACCAATTCTGGTCACTTCTTTTTCACTCCAATTTATAGGTTTAAATATTCCTCTAATTGAGGGTTATCGTGGTTCTAGAATGGCAGTGCTCAAGAAAAAAAAGGTTTATTGATCAGTATAAAAACAACCCTAGCATTTTAAATTCTAGCTATTAAACAGAACACCCAGATTTCCATGTCTTCTCACAATAAACTCATAAATAGACTCCAACATTCTCAGAAACTGGCAGTTGTTTTTGCCATGGTTAATGGCCAACACTCAGGTTGTTAAAGAGCAGAAGAGGAGCAGCCAAACACCCTGACCCCTGTGCCCTGCAGCAATTATTTCCTTCCCCTTCATGGCCAGAGATGTGATCAGCTAAAAAGCCAGGGAATTCAGGTAGTGAGCAGGTCCAGTGGGTAACTGGGATGGAAACATGGACAAAATGTTCAGAAATTGTGCTGGCAGAAGTGCCTGGAGGCACAGGGCAGAGATGGAGCAGCTGAGGTGGATTGACAAGGAAACACTGAATTGTGAGGGGAACAAGGCAGAGGACAGTGACCATGAACAGGAGGCCAAGTGGAAGGGCAGTGCAGGGCTCCAGGGGAATGGCCTGGGAGCAGAGAGAGGTAGAAAAGTGCAGAGAATCAGAAGGAAATGAAGCAAAGCAGAATGTCCAGAGTAAGGAGATGAAATGAGCCAGCTCATCAGGTGAGCTGCACCAGCCAGGGTGAGCCCAGACTGAAAGCACGGACCTGATGGTGAGGGGCAAACCCAGGATTTAGCAGGGCACCTGCCAATCCCCCTGGAGTCACACCTTCAGCATTGCTCAGTGAAAGGGTGGTCAGGCACTGGGACAGGCTGCCAGGGAGGAGGGGAGTCCCCATCCCTGGAGGTGTCCAAGGAAAAGCTGGATGTGGCACTCAGAGCTCTGGTTTAGCTGGCAAGGTGGGGATCAGGCTGGACTCGGTGATCCTGGAGGTCTTTTCCAACCTGAACAGCTCTGGGATTCTGTAACAGCACTGCAGTGCTCCTCAAGTAACACCCCCAGCTAACCCCAGCAGCCTCACTTGCTGCCTCCAGGGCAAAGCTCAGTGCAAAGAGCACTCAGAGCACACTCAGACCCCGGGCTGCACCGTGGGCTCCAAGGCAGCTTCCCTGCTGGAACTGGAGAGTCTGCTCCAGATGGGAGCTTGGGATTCTGGGATTCAACCAGGACTGGCCTCCAAAAGCAACTGTGCTATCTACAGATGGAAAAGCAGAACCACAAGCACCATTTCCTTCATTTACTGTTCCAGATTGCAAGGCAGGATGTGTCCTATTGCCATCTGTAGGGCAGGTGTCTGGTGTCAAGTGGGCAGTTTGCCTTATCTCTCTCTCTCTCTCTCCCCCTGAGTGATCACAATCACTCCTCCCTCAGGCAGACCCCTGCTGATAACAGGCCATGGAATGTCCCTGCATGGCTGATAAGAACTGCAGCATCCCATTGGGAGATGGGAGCCCAGAGGGAGGAGCCAAGCATTCCTACCTGGATATAATCTGGAGGTTCTGGAACACCAGCACAGCTTCTCCACTGGATTTCCCAGAGGAACAGCAGCTGTCTCTTCCCCTGGATCTTCAGAGGCAGAGTGCACCTTTCTCCAGGATCCCTGCTCCAGCAGAACCACCCCTGGCACTGCAGGAGGGCTGAGCCACAATTCCAATGGGACTACTGCCAGCACCCTGGCCCACAGGGTGTCAGGCTGTGCTCTGACTCTGGCAGTGTTCTAGTGTACTGCATTGTTCATTTTATCTTTTTATTTTCTTCCCTAATAAAGAACTGTTATCTCCTGTTCCCATATTTTTTGCCTGAGAACCCCTTAATTTAAAATTTATAGCAATTCGGAGGGGTGGGGAGGGTTTGCATTCTCCATTTCAGGGGAGGCTCCTGCCTTCTTTAGCAGGCACCTCTCTTTCCAAACCAAGACATTTGCCCACCCAGCAGCATTTGGGGTTAGCTGACACCTTCCTACAATCAGGCTGACTTGTCCTGTTTCCTTGTGTGAGATGTTCCTCCACCATTTTGTTATGGAAGCCAATCAAATACTTTTGATTTTTCAAATACAAGACACCAGGGGCTGTACAGAGAATGAAAGGTTCCCAAGAACTCTTGAATTAAGTGTGGGAATGACCTGAACAGCAGCTGGAAGCACTGACAACAGAAAACATTTGCAGGCAAAGGAGTGATGAGACAGGCAGTTTAAATGATTCCAACCTTATCTGAATGAAGGTCTGAGGAAGAGTTAGGAGAGCTTACTCTAACAAATTGGAACAGATTGCCAAGGGATGCAGTAGCTTTGCCATCATTTCCTATCTTTCAAAGCAGATTGAATTTTATACACACACACACATATTTTCATTCCAGGTCAACCAGAAGTTTTTGGGGTGGACACGTCAGTGACTGAAATCCTATGACTTGTGTTAGTCAAGAAGTTAGCCTGGGTTATTACATTAATCTCCCTGCTTCTCTTAAAAACCTATGGCTGAACTGATAACTTCATTTGAAATAGGAAAAAAAGCCTTCATTTAAATTATAACAGAAATTCAGCCTCTGAATGTGGTGAATTCCACGACAAAACTCTTATACATTAAATAAGGATATACAACCACTGATGTTTAAATAGTATTTGATTGCAACTATAAATAAATTGTGGAATGCTGTAACATTATTTTAAAAATCCACTATTTTCATCTGATAGAGAATATGAGCCAAACAACAATCTGAAATCCCCCAAATTCCAGAGACAACACACAGATATTTTACAATTAATTTCTGGGGAAAAAAAGCCTATTTTAATTAGAGAAAAAAGTTTCCTGACACAAAACCAGTTCTAGAGGCTGAAGAATTCCAAGAACACTTTTCATATTTACCCACTTTGAACTTTCTGCGTCAGAATTTTCAAGTTTCCTGTTCTTTTTGCTGTAAGCTTGTGGGAAGTTTGGCTGGCTCTGGTGGGGTAGCACAAGGGTCACCATGAATCCTGAACAGTTTCACAGAGAATAAAATTTAACAGACCCAAAGGATATGAGGGCAGGGGCCATAAATATAAAAATTAACAAGGGGAGCACTCTGTCATTAAACAGGGATCAAGGAACAGGTTCAAAAGCTGTCATGGGATCAGGAAGCTGTCACAGTGATTGAGGTAATTAGTGAACTGTGGTGATGAGCATGCTGGCTCTCCTGGACACTTCTGCCTGAGCCCATGGGCCATGCTGCCTTTGGGCTGCACAGTCCTTCTCTGCCTCATGTCAACCCTGGTGTTTCTGCAAGGGCACAGCACCCAGGAGCTGCAGTTTATGTCTGCAGAAAAGCCCTGGCTGCCATCAAGATCCCAAAGCAAATCCCATTTTATTAACAAGCATCAACACACCTGAGCTTGCCCAGGTTTGGCTGGGAAGTCATTAGAGAGTTAACAGGTGAGGCATGTTCAAAAATCCCGAGTTCCTTTGCTGCCTGAGCAGCTCAAAGCCTGAGTTATTTGCAAAATGCAGCCCTGTGTTTAGTGAGATAAAGCCTCAGCTCTCCAGAAGGAGCCCTCACCCCACAGCCCTGAGGAGCTGCAATAAACCAGCTCCATCACCTGTGGGGCTTGAAATGGCACAGCCTGACCCAGCAAGGAGCTGCACAGACTGCAAGGGCTGAGAGCAAGAACATCAGGCTGGGAGACAAAGTCCCAAAGTGGCTGACAGGATACAGAAACCTGCTGGAAAACAGAGGCATGCCCAGGCTGGGAACCCCAGGGCAGCAAACAGCAGGAAAACGTGAGGCAACAACAGGCAAAGAGCACGAGGTGGTGGTAAGGAGATGGATTTTAGCCTCTGCTTGGATGGATGAGGGACCTTTAGATGAGATCCCAGCAGTCAGATCACATGAGGAGGGGAAAAGTGAGAAATATTACCCAGCAGAGCACAGTGGGTGCTTCACAAGTCTCCTGTGCCCCACTGAATTTCTTTTTTACTGCCAACATAACTAAATAACCCTCTTCCAGAGTGAGGAAAAAATACTATTTTTTTTTCTTTTTCCAAATGGTAAATCAGGATGTTTAATCAAAATATTAATTTGGCAGTCCAAACAAAGCTCCAAGCATCTTTTCAGAGGAAATTAGGAGATCTCAGAAAGCTGCAGCTGGCCCAAGAGACTCCTCTATCAAGAGCCAGTTTGCCAGGCTCCTGTCAAGGAGATACCACTAAGAGTTCTTAACTCCCAGACCATGTAAGAGCTGACAGCATCTTTTCCTCATTTACTGTGCTAAAAAGCAGCCTCTGAAGAAGACACTGTGCTTTCTCAGTGCATTAGCTTTCATTTCTGGTATGAAAATTTCCTATGCCATGTCCAACACGTGGCTCTGTTCTGCAGGACATATCTTTAGGATATGTCAGTGGAGTTTGGGACTCACCCCATGAAAAGCAAAACTCCTTTAGAGGAAGGTAGAGGCAAATGAAAGCAGAGGGGAAATGCTCACCCTGCAGTGAGTTTTATCAGTGTGAAGAAGAGAAATTGCATCCCTGATAGTCAGAGGCACCTCACAGCAACAGCTGCCACTTCTCAGCACCAAGGGCAGCAGTGCTGGTACTGCACTCAGGGGCTGGAAGGACTTCTACAAGCTCACCCAAAAATCCTGGAGAGGAACAGGAGAATCAACCCTGCCTCTTGCTTTAGGGAAAGGTCCCCCTTCCTCCTTGGGACTGCAAGCTGCTCTCTCACACTCTGAAATCATTCTCTTTGCCTCACCCTGCCTTCCCACTTTTATAAGTATAAAACATTGTACATTCAATTCATCTTGGAAATTAATGTATTTCTTTTTCATCCACAAAATGTGTATATGCATTCCCCCAAACTGTGAAAACTCTTGCTGTGGCCACCCAACATCCCAGATGCTTTCTCCACTTTTCCCTTAGCACAGAGCCAAGGCTGGCTCCACCTCAGGATGAGACACTGAGGACAAAAGGTGTTTTATGTTTCAGTGGCAGCCTCTGAGCAAATGCCAGCACTGAGCAGTGACAGTGCAAGTCCACAGTGATGCTGCACCTGCCAGTGCTATAAACCTGCAGACAGAGTTTACTCTGAATAAAAAAACCGACCACAAAACAAAAGCAACAGCAAAAAAAGAAAGCAAGCTGAATGTGTGGTGTATTTTACAACACTCAGAGATAATAAATCTGGGAGCTAGTAGCCACAGCAACAAATTGCATTTCTCCTCTGGATGGCTTTTCCCTTCCAATCAACAGCAATTACTGGGCACCTTCGGGTAATACAACAAAGTTTATGCTGCTTCTATGGTAAAGTTCTTTTCCCAAGACTAATTTATTCCATGTCTGCAAGGGGCTGATTCATTGCAGCACATTACTGGGGGTCTGACCATGACAGCCATTGAAAGCACCCAGAGAAAAGCCCTGGCCACAGCTCTGCTGGTTGGGGTTTCTCTGATCCCAGTGAAATCCCAGAACACTGGGCTTGGGAGAGTGATGTCAGCCCTGACTCCTACAAACAGGGAAAGGAAGCAAAGATAAAAGGGTCTGGGGGATGCACTTGGGGGTGAAAGGAAATATAGGCTCCTACCAGACAACACCAGTCTCAACAAAAGTTGAGAAACCAGGCATGTGCTGCTTGAAAAAAAATAATAATGAAGGAATAGCTGTGCTCCTTTCTGCTCTTCAAACCACTCCAAACCCTCTGTGCACCACTGCAGTGCCATCAGGCTCAAAGGGGGGCTAGGAATGTGCTTCCCATGGCTTTTATCCAAAGGGGCTTTGGGAAGAGCTGATGCTGATGTGCTTTCAAAACCTCCAGGTGGATACAGGACAGCCACACACACACATCTCCCCACACTGGAAGAGCAGCTCAGCACTGGTGCAGCACATATTGCCCTGTCCTGGGGCATGGCACAGCCACTGGAGCACCTCCCCTGCCCCTTGAGAGGGCTTTAAAGCAGAAGTCAAGGCAGAAGGACAGAGTGAGGACTAAATCACACAGGGCAGGGCAGACCCTCCCCACTCTGGTGTGACCCAGTAGTTGGATTTTAACCACATTTGCTTTTGGCTCCCAGCTCCACCCAAGAGTGTGACAGCACACTGCATGCAGGTGCATTCACCTGGCTGCTGGGAAAAGCACTGGGCAATCCTGCTGCCCAAAAAGGAGATTTATTGCCCCTGAAACAAAGTCCCTGCAAGGCAGCACAGCTTCCAGCACACTCTCAGCAGGCAGGGGCAGCCCTGCAGGCTGCCAGGAAGGCACTGCCTGTCCTACCAGGAAGGGAAAGAGCCATCTCCACACCGCAGTCCATGATGAAAGTTGACAGAAGGGATTTGTCTAGTTTTCTAAATATTTTGCAGGGAAGCCGAGAATTCATCTCTGTGTGATCCAGGAGATGAATTCCAAGCAGGATGAAGAGCTTTGGGCTCACTTTCAGCAGCAATCATGGGCTGTCAGTAACTACAGGGAGCAGGAGACAAGCAGGCTGAGACACAGCCACACCAGCATCACCTGTGACAGCTGGACATGGGACTTCATTTTCTAGAAAAACACTCTCATGACTGCCCATGGCTCCTGTACAGCACCTCTCCCACCTCCCATGATCTCTAAAAGTGTGGAGCTGACAGTTCCATTCACCCCTGTCCATTTCTACCCTGTAGAAAACACCACCTGCAGGTACCCTGTCTCCTCACTGGTGACACACCCATGGGGACCCACCAAACACAAACTTCACCTGGCTCTCAAAAATCCCTTTTTTTGGCCAGGACTGCCAGAAGAGATCTCTCCTTTCTACTGCTTTGTATTACAGTGGCTTTTTTTCATGCTATATTTGCCAAACACTGGGGTTCCTCCAGGGAAAAATGTGACACTACCCTGGATCAGGGTCCTGGAAATACACCCAGCACTGCAATACAAAGCATAAAAGGTAAAAACAGAAGCCTCTTCCCCATCTCAGCAGGCTCTTCAAGCTACCTGCACCCCAGTAATATTTTTCTGCCAAAGTTTGCTACCACTCTCTCTCTCCAAAAATTTTTATCCTGCTTTAATCTACTCCCAAAGCACCCCACCCTGCTGCTGCTGAAATTAATAGATGTTTTTACCTTTAAATTCAGTGGGATGAAAATTAAGCCCTGAAAAAGCCAGGCAATCACACTGCAGCCCATGTTCATGTAGGGAATGCTGCAAGCAGAATTTAAAAGGACCTTCCATTTATCTTTGTGCTGCCTGGGCTCCATCTGCATATAATTGCTTTTGTCTACAGACGCTGCAATGCTCATCAAAGGCTGAATTCTTACCCACAGTAGCTCTCCCTTTCAACTAGCAGGAAATTCTCATTGCTTTACAATCCATACACAGCAATTTAGCATTTAATAATTCAAATTGTAACACAACATTTGATGGAAAATAGTCATTATGGATTTATAACACAAAGCAGGTAGCTGAAGTACACAGATTTCAGTGTTTCAGGAAATGGGTGCTATTTTCAAACAGAGCTAATCCTATAACAAAAAAAAAAATATCCATGGTATTAT
The DNA here is from genome assembly GCF_022539315.1 of Serinus canaria. Classification (NCBI taxonomy): domain Eukaryota; kingdom Metazoa; phylum Chordata; class Aves; order Passeriformes; family Fringillidae; genus Serinus; species Serinus canaria. The sequence goes on from NC_066333.1 coordinate 4,047,716, forward strand.
CCATAATCTCTTATTGCTGTCTGAATCTATGGGGTTTGGTTGATCCCCTCCCCTTCTTTTTAATGCTCAAACAACTGAGTTATAGCAGAACATTTTTCTACACTATGAAGCTTATTTACATACTGTAAATAACTGTGAATGCAATAAAATTGTGGTACAAATAACATGAAATAATGCCTCAATTTGCAGTTGTTTTACATCAGCATAGTTTATGGCAGTGTTTACTGTAGCCTTTGGAACAAACAAATAAATAAATAAAAAAGACAAAGAGAAAGAATAAAACTTCTCTATCCCCCATACCCCAGCATGGCCACTCATGGTTTAAATAATATTAAAAATCAGAGACATCATATGATCCCTTCCAGGACCTGTAGGGAGCCTACAAGAAAGATGGAGAAAGACAATTTACAAGGGCCTGAAATGACAGGACAAGGGGAAATGGATTCAAACTGACAGAGAGCAGGTTAAGATTGGATATTAGGAAGAATTTGTTCCCTGTGAGGGTGGGCAGGCCCTGGCACAGGGTGCCCAGAGCAGCTGTGGCTGCCCCTGGATCCCTGGCAGAGCCCAAGGCCAGGCTGGGCAGGGCTGGGAGCAGCCTGGGATGGTGGAAGGTGTCCCTGCCCATGGAATGAGATGTCTCTAAGGCCCTTTCCAACCCAGGAACTTCCTGGAGCAGACAGGTCAGGAGAAAGTTCTCTAAACTCCCTTTCCCTCCTGGCACTTCAGAGAGCCAGAACAGAGTTTGAAACGTTGGAGTGCAATTTTCTCCTGCCTTTAAGCACACACAGAGATGTAAATAGTCATTTCCAAGAGCTTAAAACCCCAGGGAAGCAGATAATAAGCAATTACTCTAACCAGATAGCACTGCTGTCTAAAAATTAATTTCTGTGCTAATATCCCACCCCTAAAGTTTCAAACTTCAAAGCGGAGCATCCTCTGAGAGAAGATACACAGGTGTACAATTATGTTTCCTAGACTCCTGTCTCTGCTCTGCTCTGCTGGGACATTTAATCTGCCCACTGGGAGCAGAGGCAGCCCATCCCACGCATTCCCTGGGCACATGTACCTTCAGACAAGAGCTGCTGCTGCAGTCGAAGGCACTGATCGAAGCAAATTGATCTTGTCACTGCAGCATTCCTGACGTGCCTATTCCCACCACAGATTCCCTTCTTATCTCTGCCAGTGTTTACAAATCAATTTATTTTTATTCAGGGGACTGTTCTCCTCTGGATCTGCTCAGGCACTGAGCTGTGCAGTATCCTCAGAAACCACTGAAATGGGAGGATGGAGCCAGGGAAGCTGGGAGAGTCAGGAGCACACCCAGAGGAACCTGGTTCCTCCAAGCAGCTCCTCTGTGCCCAGCACTGAAGCCACAGGCAGAAGAGCCAAAGCTGACACAGATGCTGCCCCACAAGGAGAGGCTCCACACCACGAAGGACATTCCTCCCCTTCCTCTGAATTCAGACATGTCTGCCATAAGAGGGGCATCAAAAATGCTACAGAACCCCAGGAGGGTTTGGGTTGGAAAGCATCTTAAACCCCATCCAGTGCCACCTCCTGCCATGGCAGGGACACCTTCCACTGTCCCAGGCTGCTCCAAGCCTCATCCTTGAACAATTCCAGGGATGGGGCAGCCACAGCTTCTCTGGGTAACCTCCCTCCACTGATCCACTAATATTCCTCAGGAAAAGAAGAGCATTTCTAGGGTTTCATGTACTCTTTGTATTTAATCCTATTTAATCATGAAGGATCATGAAAAGAATTGAAGACAAACCATTTTCAACAGCAGCACATTGGGTTTACAGGGCTATTAGTTGGGTGTTATATATAATAAATGATCCTATGCTGGTCAGTCTTTCTTCCAGCTAGGGTACTCTGAGACATCTACAAATGTACCTAAATAATCATCCCAGGCACCCAGAGACACCTTTTATCATTTATTTGCTGACATTTTCTGACAGCAAAATGCCAAAACCAAATATTGGGTATCTACACATGGATTTAGTGTCTACCTTGATAAACCTTTACATTTGGAAATTTGCTCCACAATTACTGTGCACTCCTTGAAACAGAGAGGTTGAAAGGCAGCTCATTTGCAGGGGTTCAGTGAATATACTTTGAAAAATATCTTTTAATTTGCAAGACACTGGGAAAACACTTCCAGACCTCCTCCCAAAGCCCACCTTGTTCTATTCCCTGCTCCTCAACACTCACCACTGAGTGCTAACTGGAAACTGCATTAGCAGTAAATTTGAACCCTGAGATCTCATCCCTTATGTCATTTGCCAAACATTCCCTTGTATTTTTTTCCTGTGGCTCAGGATGTTTCCTGCTCTTTATTTCAATTAATGGTGTCATAGTCACTATATTCTCCCAACAAACTCCTAAATTAACGACCACACTCCTCCTTCAATTTTTCATTCACAGAAGGGAAGAAAAAATAAGCCCAGCAATTTGATGCACTTAACTCTTTATGATTTCAAATAAAAGGCAGAAAAATGATTGCAATGTTTCACTAGTCCCATCATTTAGCCAAAAAAGCACACTGTACATCTTAGTTATGTCATGTTTTATCCCTCAGCCCATGAAGATGCTGCAGAGTGTTGCATGCAGGATAACAGGAAAAAAAAAATATATAAAATGACAAACCAGCAGCAACTCAAAGCCAGGGATTTTTCTGTTGCTTAACACCTCAACAAATAACCTTGTTCTTTCCCCTCCTTTTAAAAACAAAGGTGCAACACAGGGAAATAAAAAATGCCATCTGAAGCTTTTATTTCCAAGTCTGTGGGAGCAGCAGTTTTTCATGGCTGGCTCTCCCTGCTCTAATCCCTGTCACGTCCTGTCCCTGCTGGCCTGGGGGTGACTGGCAGGGCTCTGCTGCATTCCCTCCACGTGTGAGAGCAGGTGAAACCTCGCCCCAGACACACAGGCTGCAGGCAATTTCCCCTCAACACCCTCCCTGTTAAATATTTACTGGGCTCTCCCTTCCTGCTTGGACCACCAAGGGCTGAAAACTCTCTATAAGGCAAGTCCAACTTTCCACCACCTCTTTTTCTCCCTCTTCTGAGCAGCACTCACTCCTCCTTTCTTACCCCTTTTCCTGGTCCTCTGGGCTAGGAATTTCCTATTTCCCTGGACTATCTGAAGTTTTCTCCCCAGAATCTCCTGCATCAATACTGCCAGTCAGCACCAGCTTTTCCACCTCCTACTCCACCTCCTTTTGTTCATTATTTTTATTATTTTGTTCATTTATTTTATTTACTTAAACTTAGGGTTTAAGTTAAAACAAAAAGAAAAAAACCAACAACAGAATAAATGCCAGCAGCTAAGCACACACCCTGGAAGAAGCAATGGCAAGGGGGTCCCTGCTGCCACGGCCAAACCTGCACCAGCACTTTCCAGGGCATTCCTTGTTGATGGGGAGCTGCATTCATTCACCCCACAGCTGGAGTCATCCTAGGGGAGGTCTCTGTTGCCTCTCTTCATGATCCCCATGCCCAGAAAGCCCAGAAGTTCCATGGAAGCCAATCTGATGAGCTGAATCCAGCAGCTTAAGAAATTTCAGTTTCTAGCACCAGAGTTTGCCGAGGGCAATTTTAACTCTAAGCCCCAAGGACTCCAAACAGAGATGAAAAAATAGGAATACAGATGTTTAGAAGAGCCTGGCTTGACTTCCTCAGTGTTGTGGGCAGGCAGCACTGAGGATCTGACCAGACCCACTCTGCACACTCCAGCTCTGACCTCTGCTCCACCTTGTCCCCGGAAATTCTCCACCCTCACCAGGCTCATTTCCATTACAATTCCTTTTCAACCTTTTAGTTTTAAGGAAAAGCAGGGCTGAAAGGTCTCCCAGAGGCTGCACAGCCACAGCCCCACTGTCCTCCTGTTTTATGGCCATGGCTGAGGAGCTGGGTTGTGCTGAGCACCAGGAGGAAGGGCAGGAAGGGCCATGAGTCACTGCAGGCACCGTGACCTGCCCAGGGGACAGAGCAGGGGGACAGGAGCACAGAGCCAGCCCTTCCCAAGACCACACTGAGGAATTTGCTGCTGCTTGGGAGCTGCCACCTCTCGGATCACCCAAGGACCAGACAGGGCAGTGGGGAGCAGATTCCTCCAAAGATCCCCTGTAATTCCTGATGTCCCATGGCATCCTCCACGAGGTGGCACTGCCAAAGGAGGTTGTCACAACAGGGAACAGGAGCAAATATTCTTCCCAGAGCTGACAGATTCATTATGCATTAAAATATTTTTTAATTATGCTCCTTTCACAGCCCTACCAGTGGCACAGGAGGCTCTTGTTGTCCTCTTGTGGATGGTTTGCCTGGAACAGGAGCAACTGGGATCAGAAAAACCTCTCAGGTCAACCTCTTATTGCAGAAAAACACATTATATACAGCCTTTAATAAATGTTATCAATCCTGCCTGTACAAACTCGTTAGGTTAATGTGGTGCTATTTTTAATAAAGCTCAGAGAGCTTGCATTTAATGGCAATTACACTGTATAAACATGAAACAACTCTAAAATGGAGCCAGAGATTGGTGTCAGCTGACATTCACAGCCCCAAATCTCTCCCATGGGACTCAGGCTGACTTTGTGGTTCTCAGTTACACCCTGAGAGTGTGGAATTGCTGCTGAGTCCCACCTTCCTCAGCAGCAATTCCACACTCTCAGAGGGCTCAGATCTGCTCCTGAGGAAGGGTTTGACTTCCACATCACAGCTGGCTCTGCACAGACTCCCCTAAAGCCCACAAAGCTCAGATGGGAGGCATTCCCACCACATCCCCACTCCACAAGAGCTCACAATGAAACCACCTTGTGCCCATCAGGGTCAGCTGCTGAGGCACTCGACTCAAAAAGAGTTAAAAATAGGTGAAGCTTCCTCTTCAGTGAGATTTATGGATAAGCTGCAAATAAGTGAATTTTAAGCTGTAAAGCACTCTTTGTGCAAGATGTCTTGAGGGGCTGGTTAACTTCCTGCACACACTGGGGGAATGTCACCTCTGAAAAAGGAGTCATCCAGATGGAGGTGGGTTCACAGCTTCAACAAAGAGCTCTGGATGAAGAAAATGGAGATTTTAATTTTCCTTCCTCTGAGCACTTCTTTTCATAAACTGGTGGATATAAGTCAAACTGAAACTCAAGAGTTCAGGCTCTATCCTGGCTTGCAGCAGCAAAAAATCTAGAATAGTTGGAGGGTTAAGTGATCTTTAAAGCTTTTCTACTCCAGTGCTCCTAATTGTAACGAGCTGCAACATCTTCAGATTTGGTTTTTCAGTGTGCCAACCTAGAAAGCAGAAGACACCACCAGCCACTTCCCTGAACACCTGACAGGAAACAAGCAGATCTAGCATTTCTCTGAATTTTCCAGCTTGTTTTCAATAATAATCTCTATTTTCATCAGCATGGATTTCTTGTAAGTCTGTTTCCATATTCTATTAACCTCTCTAAAACCTTCATGCTCAGCAACCTGGCAACTGCCACACACATTACACAACCAAGGAAACAAAAGGCCATAGTTTAAGTAAAGTTGGTGCTGAGTCCTCATTAGTCAGGTGTTGGCAGGACTTTATTGATGGCAATAATTAGTAGGGAAAAAAAACCAAACAAACCCCTTCAGTGGTGGCAGTGGAAAATTTTACCACTTAAATATTCATTGTTATCAACTCCTCCAGCTTCCCAGTGCAAGTTATCTCATTAGCTCCCTTTGGGCCAGCCCTGTGAGCACTGGTGAAGGTGAAGGGCTGGAAATGTGACATTTCTTCCAGAAGTCAGCAGAATTACATGCTGAGACAAATGGCCACCCCTCAGAGCCCTGAGCATGGCCTCCAGCCCTCCCCAGACATCAGGACAAGCTGAACATGGCCAGCACATACTGCTCTTTTCTTTGGCCTTTCAATTCCCAGACAATAAAGCAATAAGGAGGACCAAGAGAAAAGCACTGATTAGAGCAACAATGCCTGAACAGAGAAAGAGGACAGGCCCAGAAAGAGCTCTGCACTTTACTCTGCACTCTTGTCTTATTAATTAAGGTCATCAAGGAAATCTGGAAAGTTTTGTGGCAAAGGCCCTTTAAGAAAAAGTGGGAAAATGAAGAAATCCAGAAATTCTCAGTAATCTCTGTCTCCATTTGTGGGTGTTGAGCTCTGAGAGAGTTAGGGCAAGGCTATCAGAGCACCCTGAGTGCTCAGACTTGCTGAAGTCCAGGGGAAGTAGAGGCACAAGCCCAGAATCCAGGACTCTTGAGCTATTCTCCTGTGGAACTCACTTTTATCTCTCAGCTGTAGGAGCCAGAGGCAGCTCAGAGCTGAAATCACTCAGGTTTAGTTCGACTGGGGTGCAACAGAAGAAATTCTACCTGAAATCCTTTGCAGTGACTATCTGAGTTGGTCTGATAGATGTCACACACATTAAATCCACAACCTCCAGCATATTCAATATACAGGCACGCCAGACATGCATTGAAAGTGAAATATTTGTTCTTATTCCACAAACCTTTGGCCTTCTGACCATGTGCAGTTCTCCTCTGAGGCTCACTTCCATCCAACAGCACACAACAAGCAGAAATAAAGACAAAAACCCAGCAACTACTACAACATGATGGTATTTATCTCCTCTGGGTTGTAAGGTTTTTGGTTTTCTCAAGCCCCCAAACGTCTCAGCTGACACTAATTCTCCTATCAGCATGAAATCAGATGGATTCATGCCAAATTCAATCAGGCTTTAGGACCTTGAAATTAAATTCTACTGGGCCCAAAGCATCTTTGAGATAAGATCTGTGATTTTCAGAAGCTAGCCAAGTCTCCTGTGTCATTTTTTTTCCTCCTGCCTCTGCAGGTGGGATGGTTCTCTGCTGTGTCCTGGTGGTTGGTGCTGTACATCATAACACAATAGCTGTTAAGTGCTGCAAGACCTTTAGGCTGGAGGGGGAAAACATAAACCCACAGTGTTTTATTGCTCAAAGTAAATGGTAGTCTTGGAGCAGCACTTGTAAAGAGAGGCTGAGCACATCTGACCTTTCCACAGCCCTGTAACTTTTACTGAGAGCACTCTCCCAAAGCCAGGCTGGGGGGAAGAAGAGCAATTGATTGATACACTGCAGCAGCAGAGAGCTCAAGGAAGATGGCACTGATTTGAAAAGGCCAGTCTAGGGCTGGGTGTAAATAGCTGCAGAAATGCAGCTCTTATGGGAGGTGCTGCTGTCTTAAAAACACCTTCATAAAAAACAAGAAGCCATTGGGTGAGGTCGTTGCATTCCCTGTGTTGACAGATTTCTACAGATTTAACTGATTTCACACTTTACCCCTTAAAAGTCTCCATTATGTGAAAGGATTTAAGACAAAGCAACTCCTTTTCCTGTCCCATTAGGTGTCCTGCAATACCTCTATTTTTGTTGTTCTGTTTGCAGTAGGTTTTCACTTCCATGGTGCATCACCTGCTCTCTCTGCCCTTGCCTCTGCAATAATATTTTGACTTTTTGCTGGAAGGTGGGTTTAAATGAAATGTAAAAATGGGTGAGGCTGGAAACCCACCTGGTTCTATGGAATGGGAAGAAAAGAGTTTTCCCACTGTCACCTGGGCTGGAAAAGCACTGCTCCCTGCCTGGCATTAGGCATGCAGAGCACTGCCAGCCAGCAAAGCTCCCGAGACACCATCTGTGCACATAATAAAGAGCAGTGGGACTTTTGTAACATAAATGATTGAATTTGCTTTCTCCTTCCCTTGCAGTGGGAGTATGCCAGCTATTAAGTGCCATAAGAACTTGCCAGACTACCTCTGAATGTAAAATTTATGTTCTCTGATTCATGGCCTCTCCCACCTCTGCAAGTAAAGCTGGTGCTGCCGTAGGAAATGTTGTTATTTTGCCTGGGCAAAAGTGAGTTTACCTGCCTGTCACATCCACCTAAACCAGGAGTGTAGGTATGAATTACAGAAAGCCTGAACTGCTTTTGGGACTTGCCTTATTCTTCCTTGACAGTGGCACAAACACAAAGTGACCATTAGGTTTGAAGAAGTCTCAGGAACCTTTCAAATTGCAGCACCCAGTCCAAGGCCAGTGAGAAGGCTGATGGCAGCACCATTCATCTCTGTCATGTTATGACTTCTGAGCCTTGGTTCACTCCAGCACTTGTCTGTCACTTCTCAAATAAGAAGGGAACCTCAGGTTTCTTCAGATTGCCTTGTATTTTTCTTTTATAAATAAATAAATGGTGTTTGTCAGCCACACGCATCACCATCAGGACCAGAAGCATTGCCCAGCAAATGACCCTTACCAGACCTTATCAGGTGAGGTTTGTAATGACAAATTTTCCACAAGGTTAGAATTTTATATCTGGAGTGCCTACATCAGGCTAAAGAGGTTTGAAACAGCTCAGCCCAAATGAGTTTCAGAAATGCTTCAGAAAACAGAACAAAACAAACAAAATGATCCCTGTGTTGAGAGGAAAACCAAACCAGTGAGTGATGCTTTTACTGAGAGTGTCAGAGCACCTCATCTTCCTGGCAAGGACATGAAGTGTGACAGGGAGCTCTTCAATCTGGGCCTGCAAATAAAGATGGGCAGAACAGGTGAGTGCACAAGGCAAAAGTACAAACCAGTTTCAATCTGGCCTCTTCCTAACTCTGCTCTGCTCAACTTCTTGCTCTCCTGCTCTCTCAAACATGTTGTTCCTGTGGTTATGTAAACAAAACACAACCCAATTACACCCAGGCAAGTATTTCCAATTTTACAGGGCTGTGGGATGTATGGAGTGGGAAAACTCAGCCTGTACAAATTGAACAGCAAACAGAGGCAGCAGGAGGAGCAGCAGCAAGTGCTGGGGAGAGGCAGCTCTTGGCAGGGCTGCACTGGGAGCACTGAGGTCTCACTGAGCCCTGGGCTGCAGCCCCAGGGCTGTGAGGAGGAAACGATGTGCTGAGTACACGAGGTCTTTTGGTGAACTACAGAGCCATGGAATTGTTTAGGTTGGAAAAGGACTTTAAGATCAGTGAGTCCCAGTGTTAAAAATATAGAAAGAAATATTAAAATTCTAAAATACAAAGATGTAAAAAGTATAAAAATATAAAAATACAAAAATAGAAAAAGTATAAAGGGCAGGAATATGTCCCAGATCCTCTGAGTGGACAAGCCATTGCATTGGGCTTCAGCAGGTCCATGGGAAGGGGAGTGGAGATTTTCAAAAAGCTGCAGCATCACCTTTCCAGCAGCAAAGCAGTGACATCCATGCTCCTCCACCTCTAGGCCAGCATTAGCCCCCCAGGTAAAGATGAGGTGTCAGACTCTTCACTAGTTTGCTCCAAGGACACCTTGAGACACTTCAGGGTGACACTGTCACAAAGGACAGGACAAGTGGCCTGCCCCAAGCTTTAATGGTTTTATTCACTGCAGGTCTGCACAGCTGGAATTTTCCAGGCTGATCATAAAGAGAGCACAGCCAAGGTACCCATGGCCACAGGATAACATTAGGGACAGAAAAACTTCAGTGTCTGCCTGAAATGACATCTCCAACTCACAGGAGGAGCAACACCTCGGGGAGGGAGGAGAGGACAAGGTGTGCTTGAAACCTGCCCAGTTGTGTGTGACCAAAGTACTGACAGGTGACAAAACATCCACTGGCAGGTGACAAAACATCCACTCAGAGAACCCAAAGAGGGACACAGGGGACCAAAGCTTCATCTGGGACTCAAGGCAGTGAGACTCACCAAGCCCTGCCCAACTAAATGCTGATCTTCCAAAGACTCTCTCCAGCCAAGAGCCAAGAAATGTCTTTTTTCTGTGCTTGTCCCAAAAACATTTGCATTATGGTCATAACTGATAGACACATTTCAACCTGTCTGCTTGCAGGGCTTCTGCTCATAAATCACCAGCTCTCCCCTTCCCTTTCCCACTGCAGTCCCAGGGCTTGGTAAACCCAGCCCTGCACAGGAGCCTGTAGGCAGGCCTGATAAATAAACATATAAATAAATATTTAAACTCACAGTTAAAGATTTCTAAAGTGCAAACAAAAGAGGCCACTTCAGCTCCTGTTAAGCTTCTGACCCTGTTAAGCCCTGATGAAGAGAATTAGCTCTGCCATACCAGTTGGCAGATGCTCTTGCCTTGCAGTCCCTCTGCTTGTGTCCCTTCCACCCTTCCCCTGCCCATTGCCAGCCCTGACTGACACTTTTTGTGCTTGCTTCATCACTGCATCCCCAGAGAAATAGGGAGAGGTGAGAGGAAAGGAAGAGTGAGAAAAGGGAAAAAATAATTACAAAGGGATTTCATTGACAGGCAGAAAAAAAGGAAGTGTCCCTCTGGGTTAGATCAATAATGCAGCACTTGTTATCTTGATCTTCTTAATAAACCACAAGCAACCCAGATATATTTCTATCTGTGAATCAATGCTTCACAATGTTTCTATCACAATACAGCCACCACATGCAACCACACAAAAATAAAATGGAATGGGCTAGTTTATTGATTGTCCAAACAAGAAACCTTGTCGTTTGCATAGATTATCAGCAGAGAAGTGCTGCCTGTTTGCTTCTCTTTAATTACTTTTGCTTTGTTTCAGCCCTTCTCTGTCCCACTGGGGCCTTCTGCATTACCAGGCAATAACAATGGCTAAATCCTTCCATTTTAACCCCAAAGACATTTGCTAAATCTGCAACCAGAACTGCTTTTAGATCTGTGCTCTCCGTCAGTGAAGCACTCCCTGGCACTGCTTTTATTCCTCTGTACTCAGAGGGGCTGGAGGGGTTGCTGCACTTCACAGGAGGCAGAACTGGCCTGAGTTCCTTGCCCTGGAGAAAGTTTAATTACACAGCTAATTATACGGCTGATTTCACCTCTTTTCACCTCTTTTTTTGTTCCTGCCTGTGAAGGTCGCCCTCCCTGACCTGCTGCTGTGCAGGTTAGGACCCCCCAGCCCAAGGCTGGCCCTGCAGCAGTAATTGCTGGGCTGGGGTCAGGCTGCAGAGCCCTCCCAGGCTCTGTGAAGCTCTGCTGACCCTCCTGGCAGCTGAGCCGTGAATAAAAGCCCAAAGGCATTTTGTGTTGGGGTAGTTTTGGTTCCCTGAGGGACCCTGCAGATCGTGGTGTGGTAGATACAAGGGCAGGGATGCAGGGCAGCTTCTGGAGGAGCTGGGCTCAGAGAAGGGCTCCCCACACCCAAACTGCTGGGTGACCTGCAGGGCTGCACCCCTTGGGTAACCCCACAACAGAGAGAAGGACCCCACCCCACCCAGACAGCACCAGGCTGCCCACAGACATCATCTATGCCTAAACAAGGAATGCTTTGATCATCCCAGAATGAATTCCAGGCTCTTTTATTTTGCTTTTTCATTTTTCAGTAATGCCTCGAGGCTTCTATAGAGGAAAAATTTCTTTCTGCACAAGAAATATAAGAATAAAGCCAGAAAAGCATTCAAGATTTGACCAGTGAAGAAATTACTCATTTTCAGACCATGTGATGAAAGCCACACGCACAGAAGGAGCAAGGTAACATCTTGTTGTCTAACAATTCAGGTTTTGGGCATGATAAGATTTCCTGTGGGTCTGGTGAATCCATGCTGCAGCTTGCATTGATCAAATGAAGGTCCTAAAGTAATTCCCCAACTTTCTTCTGCATTTACCATCGATATTACCAAGGTTTGAAAAGACAGCCCCTGAATGTATGCAGATGAGCCCCCCTTCCCACTGAGACAGCATAAAATCCTTCCAGAAAAATGTAATTAAGTTAGACTTGTGAATGATAATGAGTCTCTATTACACCCCGCTGTGAGTAGCGGCAACATCTGAAAATTATTTTTCACTGTCTACAACCAAGCAAAATCTCTTTTATTAGAAACAGGGGCGGAGCTGATAGTCCTGACTGTTGCAGCTCCAAAGTGCCTCCAAGGCCAAGCCCTTGTGGAGGATATTGCTGTGGATCAAAGCTCTGGATCTGCACATGCTTAGAAAGCTGCAGTGAGCCTCTCTTCCCAGTCCAAGGCACTCCTGGTTTTCTCAGTCATGTCACATCCTCCCCTCCAGTTTTTCTTTTCCAGGCTGGACTCCTCGGCCCCTTGGCTGTTGGTCCTGAGGGAAGAGCTCCCTGTGCCCCCTGCCCAGCCCTGCAGGACATCCTGCAGCAGGGAGCCAGCCTGGCAGCTGGGCTGAGAGATCAGCAGTGTTGGCACAGTGCTGCAACAAGAGCTGCTTTGTTCTCTGTCCATTTCTTACTAAATCCTCACACTTAAATGTCCTGTTTGATTCAGCAAGCTCACACTTTGACAGGACTCTATGTTTTAAGCCCAACATCTCATTCCTCAGGTCTCTGCTGAGGTCAAGGACCATCAGAGTCAATGTACAAACATAAACAGGTGTGGACATTTCTATGTATGTGTAGCACTGTGGTTTGTCCCCCCATGTGCATAATTTATATCCAGCTACATCCCACCTCATCTATGCTATGTTACCTCTCACTATAATGAGGTCTTCACACTCAGCCCTTGCTCACTTTGGGAGCTGGGTGGTTTTTTTAAGAATGAAATGAAGCAAACACAAACAACTGTTGGTCCTTGCAATGCAGGAGAGGGCAGTTTTTATCTACCTAGAAATAACAGTTTAATCTAGGACCCCAAACACACCAGGATGAAAACCACTTGTGAATTTTATCCAAGAGAGTTCATTACCTTAATCCTGGATAATCCATACCTAATCCTTTTTATAATCTTACTCATCTACTTGCCTCAATAGTTTTCCACAGCAGGGAGTTTACATTTCATAAAAGGAATATTTTCCTCTTCCTTTTTTTGCAATTACTTTTACTATCATAGAGGTTCCCTATTCAAGTGGTCTTCACCCAAACCAAAAATACATTTTATCTTTTTGATGCCATGCTTTGTAAATGAGCAGAGAGCTGTTTTGTTTCCCAGCAGGACTTGTAATCCACGTGGCTGGTACCAGGAACAGCCACAGACCCCTGAAACTCAGCAGTGTCAAACACACACTCAATATAGTTGATAGATGGTCACTATTGAACAGAATATATTTTACCAGAAGAAGAGCTCCCTTCAGTATCTTCTAATGATATCCAGTATATTTTAGGGCTGGCAGTGAAGGAGACATTAAGAGAGACATTGAATCTTGCCCTCGAGATGGGGTCAATGGACAATGACCTCTCCCAGCTGCCTCTCCCAAGCTCTGGTACCCAATGAGCATCCTGAAGGAGCTCTCCAAGGCTTGGAGACCCAGACTCTCTCTGCCAGGCAATTTGGAGTGCCTGGCCAATCTGTCAGGGAGCTCTTCTGCCGGTCAGGACCTTCATCAGCAAGGGTGAGAGACAGCAGGAGGCAGGAAAGGGCAGAGCACTGCCCTCCTGCTCACTTGCTGTGTGGGCCAGGGGCAGAAACCAGGAGAAATCACATCCATGGAACCTGAGAGATGCAGTTTTCCTGTAGTTTTCTGGACACAGCACTCACTGGTGCAACAGATGTGTTGATTTCTGGTTTAAGGATTGGCTTGAATTCTCTCTATTGTGCTTAAGGAAAGAAGGCAGATGTGCATTTTCCTTTTTGTGTGCATGTGAATGATTAAAAAAGGCTGCACAGAAAATGTAGCTGCCACTGTCACTGCTTTCTCATCCTGACAGAAACAAACTAGCCAGCCTTCAAACTTCTCAACCACTCAGGGTGAAGGGGATGCAGCATCTCCCCTGAAGTGAATAACATGGCTCGGGGTCCAGGCAAGTGTGACAACACCCACAGTGTTAAACTGGATCATCTATTAACAATCAAAGATCTGGTACTGAGAATCCACACTCTACAAATAACATGCCAAAGATGAACTGCAAACCCTGACCAAGACACTAATAACCAAGAGAAATAGGCAGAATTGTCCCCAGGATGAAGGTGGTGCAGCTGTATTTTTCACTTGGGGAACCTACAAACTGTAGCTTTTAGTAATCACTGCAGAAATCCTACATCCCATTAAGGAGAGCATCCTCACTTGAAATTCTGTGCTCAGCTACCCAGCTCCTCATTTTAAAAAGAATTTCAGAAAGAACTGCTTTGGCCTTTAACCCTCCATGCCATTTCCAGACCCCTGGCTAATTACAGGCAGCTAATGAACATGGTTGGCACCACACAGTACAGGGATGCTGGCTGGTGCTAATGAAGGATCTGCTCCTCACTGTGGGTGCTGGGGAGCCTGAAGATGAGCTCCCCCTTCTCTCCCACCATCAGCAGCATCTCTCTGAAAATTCCTGAAGTTTTTTGAGCTGCTGGTAATAAAAACAGTTTCATAGTGCTAGATCTTAAATACAAGCAGATCACTTCCAGCTGCTCCTTATCTAATTTCTGTTGTCATCTGACACTGTTCATTTACAGTATATCAATCTAGCCTGGGAATATTTGAAATATTAATTAGGGAACAACCTCAGCTCGTTACCAGGGATGCATTTAGCAGGATGCATGCCTGCTCACAGGTATCCAAACTGCTGTGCAGCACAAGTAATCACTGCTTCCTTCCTTAGGGAATGGCAGAGCAGAGCTGCTCAGACTGGCTGTAATTGAGCCAGCTTGGGTGCTGCACTGGTTCTGTACTTCAGCCACAGTAATGAGCTTTGGGGAGACAGAAAATATCCTGGGATATTGTACAGCCCCACTTTGAGCTGGGCTGGGACAACCAGGCTGAACCACAAACCATTCCCTTGGTTTTATTCACAGAATTATTCATGGAATAATTTGGAATGAATAATTCAATCATGGAATGCAATTCTTTTTGGCTGGAAAAGCTCTGTGAGATCATGGAATCCAAGCAGTAACCCAGCAGCTCTGTGTTCACCACTAAACCATGTCCCCAAGTTTTCTGAGCACTTCCAGGGATGGTGAATCCATCACCTCTCTGGGCAGCTGTTCTAGCATCAAATCACCCTTCCAGTGAAGAATTTTTTTCTAGTGTCTAAACCAGTTTGAGTCCATCTGAACCCCCTTATGCTTGGCTTACCCCACATGGGCAAGCTCAGAGATGTTTTTAATATCCCCATGAACCTGCTGTGGGGCAGAGGGGGATCTCCTGCCTGCCCCACCCCACTGCTGGGGTGCAGGAGGGTGCCAGGTCAGGGGGGGCTGCCTGGTGGGTTCTTCCCAGATTTCCAGCAGGTTTTCCAGCCAGTGCTGAGCTGCCCTGGGATTAGCAGCACGTTAAATCCTGCTCAGCCCCCAGCCCACAGTCCCTGATGGTGACCTTACCTCCAATTTGTCTCACTTTTTTGGGAAGGCTGGATCATATAAAATGGAGGAGAAGAAGAACACAAAGGGCCACCTAAAACACAAAGTTCTCCACGTAAAAAAGGTGGGACAGCAAGAACTGGGCCTTTCTGGGAGCCCTCCAGCACCTGACCACACTTTACCCCAATGCCATTTCTTGCTGGAATTACCAACAGCCACAGGCTGGTATCGATGATTATTGATAATTATCAATATTAACACGTAGATGGGAAAACAGGGGCTTGGTTTCTGCAAGCTGCAGCTCATGTGGCTGTGCACAGAGATGCTTTCTCTCTCACACACCCTCCCGTCTGCCTGTAACCATGCAGGGCTTTCCTTGGTTTGCATTTTTGGGGAGAGGTTGCAGGTGGAAGAGGAGCCAGAGTGACCAGTCCCACTGTGCTGCACCCCAGCTCTGCCCAAAAGCACCACAAAACACACAGGATTCAGCCCCTCCTCATCTTCCCTGCTGAGGCAGAACTGAGGAGCCAGTCAATGAGCACACACAAAGGTGAACACAAGCACTAAAACTGTCATTTCAATGCCTGGAAAACAGCTGAATTTCTGCATACTCTGCCTGGCTGTTGCTGAGACATGGAAGGGAGATGGGCCAGTGATTGACAAAGTGAGGCATTAAGTCCATCAAGCAGATGGAGAATGGCATAATTATGAAAATAATAACAGTGATTGGCCAAGTTACAACCACAAAAGCCATGTTGTAGGAATTATTGACGTTTAGAGCTGTTGAAGCCTAATTTATTCTAGTGTTGGATAGCAAGAGGAAATGCAGAAATCACGACCCCTGAAATGCTCATAACAGGTGGTACAGCCCAGAAAAACAGCTCCCAGCAAAGGGGTTTAATTGCATCTCCTGATGAATGAAATTAACCTTTATTTGGGGCTGATGTTGGGTACATACCACCCAATAGCCTTTCTCAAAAGGCTCGTGTTGCTCCCATCACAGTTAATGGTTTAAATGAGTTCACTGTGGTCTGGAGCAGCAGAGCTTGGAGCCACCAGGGTGTCAGATAAGAGGAATTAAGATGTACCCACAGGACCAGCTCTGGAGCAATTAAAGTCCCTCATCAACAAACAATTTGCAGGGAGATGGGGAAAAACTGATAAAGAAGTTGGTTGGGAATAAAAAGAAAACAAATGCAGCAATTCTTTTTCTTATGCTTCCGTGTTTGAAGAGGGGCAAACCTGGCCACGTATCCATGGTGGCCAGCCAGGAAACCTCTGACCTTCCTGAATAAAACATTCTCATCTAGGAAATCAAAATATGACTCTGAAGTTTGTCATGCTGCCAGGAGCACTTACATTTTTCATACTTAACCCGAACTCTTTTCACCTCCTTGAAGTTTTTCATCCATTTCCCTGCCATATTTGCTCTTTGTCAAAGCCCCAGCTCACCCATCACATCCTGGGGGCAGTGGCATTTCCTGGGCTGCTGGGATCAGCTCAGGATGTGCAGACTGCCCTCTCCACTCTTCCTGCCAGGGAGGAGGCACTTCCTCCTGTCCCCCTGGATGAAGTGTATTTTGGGATTCAGCCACACTTTTCCATGCACAGGCTCCCTGCTCTTTGTCAGCTCAGACACTGCTAGGGGAACAGGAGAGTTATTGAGTGCTTAAATTCATTCTCATTCTGTGGGGAACCTCTGCCTTATTTACTGCACCCTCCAGCCCTCTTGCTGGATTATTCCTCACCTTTCCAGGGGTGTTCATCATTCTGCCTCAAGCATTAACCACCTCCTCTCTGCAGAAAACTGTTCATGCCCCTGTGGGGAAGCCAGGGCAGAGGGGCACCCACCATGCCAGGAGGAGACCAGCTGGAAATCAAACCCACAAGGATACTCCACCTCCCTGGAATAGCCAGCCATGGCAGCCTTATTCCCCGGGGTGATCACCCCTTTGGGTACCAGAGCTTTCCCAGCAGTGGACCAGCAGCATTTAACCTCTTTTTCTGTGCTCTGTCTCCCTTTTGATACAAACTGCTCATAAAGCAGCTCCTTTGCTGTTCAGTCTTTATTCCCTTCCTTGGCATCACCCTGCTCTTACTGGGGTGGTGTCATGGGAAGGATCAGTGCAGAGTCAGGGACTACAGGATGAAATGGACAAATTAAAATGGAGCATTTCTGGGTTTCCTGTGTTTGCCTCCTGCCAGACTCAGCTGCCCCCACTCCCCAGGCTTCATTTCCCCTTAGGAACCAAAGTCCTGTACCAGAAATGTGAAATCTGAGAGATGGAGTCACCCACAGGCTCACAACAACCCCACATCTTTCTGCCCTCAGCACCTCTCAAATTATTGCCCCAGCCCCTTCCTGCAGCCCTGATCCCTCCCAGCCATGGGAGAGAGGGGCTGTTCCCCTCCAAGCTGAGTGCAGACACCAGAAGACATCTGAAATTCAACATTTTGGGACTTTGTGATGAGTCAGATTCAGCCATGGCTGCAAAACTTCCTGAAGCTGAGCAGATCCTGCCAGGGCCAGGGGAGCAGCAGCCCTGCTCAGCACAGTGCAGCTCACACAGCCACAGGGGGGAACAGGGAGAAGGGCAGGAAAGTTAATAGAAAAGTGGAAAAGGCTGCTATGAAATGTGCTTTTAGAAGAACATTGATAAACCAGCTTGATGAAGAATACCTGCAGGAAAAACCTGCAGCACCTGACACGAAGCCCTGGCCCAGGCTGTGCCCTGAACTGAGCTGAGCAGTGACCACAGGATTGAGGCTCTGCTTTAAGTCACACACAGTCTCTTTATGCAGCAGCATTGGGCTTTTCTAAATGCCAGATTCTGCCACCCAAAAGCTTCTAAAAGTCTGTTCCAACAGAGGTGAGAAACTCCAGCAAAGTTCTCTTTAGGGACACCTCACAGTGCCTGGAAAAAACCAGAGCCTCTGTTAGTCCTGTACCTGCTCTGTGAATTAGGAGAGAGCTGCAGCTATCCCTGGCTCTGCCTGTGCCTTCCAGAAGCAAGGAATTCACTCACTACACAATCAAAGAGGAAATCTCCATTTTTTACTGAATTTTTTCCTCAGGTTGTTGTGTTTTGTTCCATTTTATTTAAGGCAGAAAAAAAGAAATATTAATTACATGCTGCCAAGATCTTTGGAGAAAAATTCAATATTATCTTTTACTGCAAAGAAGAAATTAATCAAGGCTCCATTCCAAATCTAGCAGCAGTCCTGACTTTGACGTGCCGAGGAAAATAATAACTTTCAGCACATACTAATTGTCTTGTTAACATGGATTATGCAGCCAGCCAAATAAATGTCATTCACACTTTCATGTGGAAGAACATAAATCTAAAAATCAGAAATACATAATATTTTTTAATCTTTTCCTTTCTTCCCATTCTGTGTTCATAGCCTAAATATATTTACAGTTTTAATCCATGCAAACAAAGCCAGGCTCTGCTGGAGACTTCTGAAACCTCCCAGGGGGTCCCAAGCTCAAGGTGATCAGATTTGCACAACAACAAGCTTGGTTCCCATGTAGCCTTAAAACCAGTTTATACTTTCCTGGCACTGCAAAGCGGTTTTGAAAGGAGGGTAATTTACACTCAATTTAATTTACACTAAGTCCCCTTCTGTGCCAGCACAGCACGAACACGGCTGGGGCTGGCCTTGGTTGGGGGTAGGGAATGTGCTGAATGCTCATTTTGAGGGGAGGGATGGCTCCAAACCCAGCGAGCAAGCCAAGCCCCAAACCCGGGGTGGTTTCCCCAGGGGAGATAATTCCTCACCCCACCGGGCTGGATCCTCCCTTGGCTTCACCCATCTCCCTCCCAGCCGTGCAATAACCACTCTCACTTTGGATTTTCCATCTCAAAGCCCTCCCCATGCCATCACCTTCCCCTGGTGCCAGGAGCAGGGCAGAGCTGATGTGCCCTGCAGAGCCAAGCCCTCCCCAAAGGCAAAATAATGGTTTGGCTAAAGGAGGAATGGCCAAACAAGGAGATTTAGGCTGACACAAAGCACAGATAAACATCACTGATTAACTTTGCCTGTGCAGTTATTAAATTTCAGCATTCATCTCAGCCCTGGGCAAGCAGCACCCACCAAGGGAGCCCAGCACTGCTGGGTTCTGACCTCCCTGGCACAAATGGACCACAGGAACTGCTCTTTGGGCTCTCTCTGGTTTTACAGCAGGCTGGCAAGCAGCACAGCTCTGGCACAAGGCTGGGTTAATCCTGTGGTGCTGAGCCCTGGCTGCCTCCCACCAGCAGGATCATCCCTTCCCCAGGATTGCACAGCTGGCCCTGGGCTCAGGGATCTCTCCTGGCACTGCTGCTCATCACCCTGCTCTGCTGGGGTCACTTCCATCAGGAATATCCCATCTTTCCTGCTCTCCCCAGCTCGGGCTGGTGGGTGTCAGCAGTGACAGCGCTCCCAGCAGTTACTGGGAGCACTGGAGCTGTCACCACACCACCCCCTCCTCCATCGTGGTAGTTCTCCCACTCCATCCCACACCACTGCCATGAGCTGAGCCCAAACCTGCCACACAGCACCCTGTGCCTGTCCCAGACTGGCTCTGAGCTGGAGATCTTGGTGCTGATTGTTTCTGTATTCTCCTGACTTGGCACTGCCTATCTGCATTTGTGATTTTCACCATCCTCCCGTGGTGAAATGGCACCTCTGCACCCAGGGATGAACGGTGTGGGTGGGACAGTCTGGTCACAGAGAGGAAGCCAGATAAACTTACCAGGAATTGTTCTGGAGACTTTAGAGAAAGCTGAGGAAAAGAACTAAAACAATCTTGCCACCAGTGTTTTGAACAGCTGTTTTCCCATAAGATGCTTACCAAAGTCTTTTTAATTAGCCAGTAGTGTGACAGTGTGTTGATTAAATGACCAGTCAAGTCCACCTGTGTCAGAACAGTGTATAAAAGAATAAGTTTCTAATAAACTCAAATTAGTAACCTCCTGAAGAGGCCTAGAGTCTTGTGTCACCTCACTCCCATTCCTGACTCAACAGTGACAGAACAGCCCCAGCAAAGCTCCACATCTGGCTCAGTGACACCAAAACCAGTGCACCTCCTTCCCTCCCACCCCTGCCAGGGGAGAAACACCTTCCACCTGGCCAAGCTGCTCAGAGCCCCATCCAGCCTGGCCTTGGGCACGGCCAGGGATGGATCCCTGCCTCTCTGCAGGGAGGAGGCTGGGGGGCTGTGCAGCCCTGAAGTCCTGCTGCCCTTGCCAGCAGTAAATCCAGACCTGTTGTGCAAGGCAGCGAGGCTGTAGCATCACCCAGCTGAGGAGAGGGCTGGCAGAGGGGAAGCAGCCTTGACAGAGCAATTCCAGCAAAGGCTTACAGACAGACACAATTAAAACAAGCACCATGGTTTCAATTAACTGTTCTTCCCAGCAGCAGAGCCTTGGAAGGCACTTTTAATAGATCTCTTCCACTGCACTGCACAAACTCTATTGCCATTTCTTCACCGATTATTGAGAGTTAGCAGAGTGCAGCAGCTCCCTCCCAGCAGCCTCAATAGCCATTTGAGGATCTGTCTGTTATTAGCCAGCCCTGCCACGGATGGGGAGGCTGAGCAGGGAGTGCAGTGTGACCATTTCTCAGGTAGTTTATCTGCCCAGGCCCGCTTTGTGCTGCCTCAGGGAAGTGTCAGCCCTGCTCCTGCTGCCGTACCCTGCACTGGAGAAAGCATCCCAGGCCTCATCCCAGACTCATTCCCAGCCTCCACCAAGCTTCATTCCATGCCTAAGCCCAGCGTTCCAAGCTGCACCACAGCTTCCATCCCTGCCTATTCGCAGCCCATCTGAGACTATCCGCTTTATCTAAATCCATCCAGCCTATCCAAGCTTCATCCACAGCCTGTCTCCCATCGTTCCATCCCTGCCTCATCCAGCCTCAGCCAGCCTCATCCCAGCCTCCATCCCAGCCTCATCCCATCCTCCATCCCTGCCTCATCCCATCCTCCATCCTGCATCATCCAGGCCTCATCCCCAGCATCCATCCCAGCTCTCCATCCCTGCCTCATCCAAGCACTCCCAGCTTTCATCCAGCTTCATCCCTGCTCTCCCTGCCCCCAATCTGAGACTATCCAGCTTTCTATCTCAAATTCATCAAGCCTCATCCAGCATCCATCCAAGATTCCACATCTAGCCTCTATCCCAGTGCCATCCCAGCCTCCATTCCTACTCCATCCCAGCCTCCCATCCCGCCTCATCCCATCTCAACCCTGCCTCATTCCCATCTCCATCCAATCCTCCATCCAGCCTCAATCCCATCACTCCATCCCAGCTCCCATCCCATCCTCCATCCCACCACCCCATCATCATCCATATTCCATCCAGCCTCCAAGGGACTGCTGGTCCACGCTGTGTGTACCTTGATTAAATCACAGGAGGACACAATTCTCCCACCACCTCAGGGCTGACTGGGAGCAGGCTCAGCATAATCTCTGAAGGATTTTCTTCCCCACTCAGAGAGACATCCTGATGGGTTTAAACTTTCTTTTTCAGCTTGCAAACCCTCCCCCAGGAGGGCAGGCCCCTGCCAGCCCCACCATGTGGCTCCTGCACCCCTGGCAGGGCAGGGAGAGCAGAGCAGATTTATTCAGCCAGGTGTGAAGGTCAGCCACCTGCCTGCCCAGACATTTGGGAACAACATTAAATACAGCAGCCACACTCAGCATGCACAGGCCCCAGAAGAAATTCTGGCTGTAGCAGCCAGCAAAGCAAAAAGCACCGAGAAAACTGAGTTGTATCTTCATTCTTCACCTTGAAACTCTCTGTAAGAAGCAAAAGTTGTTTTTAATAGAAATTATTAACCTTTAGAACAACTGACTTATAGATGTCAGAGATCCTCTAATTCTACAGTTTTAAAATCAATCCTGCCAGACTTCCTAAAAATCCTGTGTAAAAAAAGGCAATACCACTCAAGTTTTCCATTACAAATGGCAGCTACAAAGAGCTTTTCCATCTCTTTTCCCCCTGGCTACTCCTTGACTACAAGAAAATAAAGTGTCCCGTGACAGAGGCTGAGGAGGCTCAGAGACCACAGACTTCCCATGCCCTTGTGTCCCTACACTATTTTTTTGTTTGTATTTGTAAAAATTTTTTGTAAAAAAAATATTGCATTTGTAAAAAAAGTGATGGAGACACCCACCAGCTTTCTACAAAGGTACCACAGTGTCCTTGAATTATAGAACTGTGAGTAGTTAATTTTCTCCTGGCACTGGTTGCTCCTGTTATTTCCTTCAACATGGTCTTGTTCCTTCTTGATTCTTCTCCCCACAAAAGTCCACTTGAATTTAGGCTGCCTCCAATGGTCCCCAAGGCCTCAAACATGGGGGACATCAAACCCTGATCTCCCCTTCTTTCTTTTTCCTGGAAAACAGAGGCTCCCACAAGTTCCTGTGTAGCCAGGAGAATTACCAGGTCCTGCTTTCTAATGGAAAACACATGAGCTGATATTTTTACATCCCCAAGATGTGAGTTCATGCTGTAGTTTCCCCTCAACTAAACCCATGGACTCTTTTACCTGGCCAGCTATTTTTACAGAGCTTTTCAGAAATCTGTTACCTTTTAAAGCTCTTGTCAGTTAAATTGCATTGAAATTGGCCAATTCTTCAAACTTTAACAAGAGCAGTCTGACAGCTGGGCTGCAGGCATCTCATATTCCCACAGCCCTTGTTCTCTCCAGAAAAGAAGTTCACAAAGCCCAACAAACAACCTCCCTCCTGCCAGCCAGCCTGACAAGGATGGTGCCTGTGGGATTAACAGCCCCCAGGCCAGGATGCCCTGGAACATGGGAAAAGGTCCAGGGTTAGGGTTTGGGTTAGGAAAGTTTCTTTTTGGATAAAGGAAGGTGACATGAAGGGCAATCAAATGTAGTTAAATCACACCTCCCCTCTCTTGAAACATCCCAGTGTAGATTCACAAACTCACTGAGATGTTTTTGATGAATTTTGATTCCTTCCCTCCAAACTCTCCATCTGTGGTCAGGGGAAACCCCCACACAAATCCCACTTTGCACTGCATAATTCAAGGTTCCTTTTCTGAACAGGGTCAGCATCCCCCCAGGCTGTCTGCACCCCTCAGTTCCCCACCAACATCCTGCTCCTCTTGCTTCTCTCTGATCTTAAAAATCATAAGAGTTTTCTCCCCATCTTGGTCTGGATCAATTTCTCTCATTTTTTTTTCCAGGGGTTTTCAAATATTGGACAGCACAAGACAAAAATTTTTTTTTTATCTTTCTAGCCAGAAAGAAATAATTTCACCTAGATGGCTGCAGTGAACACTCTGCAATAACAAGAAGCTTTTCTAGAAGGGGAAATCAGTGGTGGTACCAACAGGGAGTGATGCTGGTTTATATCAGATGTAATCTCTCAGCAACAGGAGGAAAAACACTTGCAGAAAAATGCTGTTTGTCATTGGCCACTGTGGTGGGGCACCCAATTACACTGCTTCCATTTCAGATCCAGGGACCCAGCCCAGAGGAGAAGTCCCACAGCTGCAATAAACACATTGAGGCAGGGGCCAGCCAGCAGGAATTAGAGTTTGTCTGTGCCATAGGACAGGGCACAAACTCTGGCCTGTCTGCCTCAGATCCTTTGGGCCTCCTTGGAGAAATGCTGAGGCTTTTGATAGTCCAGGGAGGTGCACACAGAGCAGACAGGTCAAAGGGAGGGAGAAGCATCATTTGTTCAGAAAACTGAGTCAGCACATCAAATCCTGTCTGGAGCCAAAGGAAATCTGACCTAAAGACTAAGTCTCTTCTGAATCCTACTGGGCCACTGGTCTATGAAATCTTATTTTCTTCTTTTTTTCTCTGTGTTTAACTCAGTCAGGGCCTGCCTGGCAGGGAGCTGGTGCAGCACAGAGGCTGGGCATGCACTGGGCACCCTCAGGAGACCCATTCTGACCCACCCTGCCTCCATTCTCAACCCCCCCAGTGGTTATTCCTCCTCTTCGACTCCATTGCTCCCCCACCTGCCAATATGACCAATTCTCTTCCCTAACTGTCATTCCCATTGGTTTTGCCAGCCTTCTCCCCCTGCTCCAGCCTTGCTGTCAGCTGCAAGAGTTGGGTTTGCCAGGGACAAGTTTCCCTTGCTTGCTCACAGAGCCAGGTGGCCAGAAAGGCCCAGCCAGTGCCAGTCTGGGCACAGGACACAGGTGACATCACCCTGCTGGTTTCATCAGCACCTCTCCCCCATCAGCACACTTCCCTTCCTCCCAGAGCTCCCAAAATGGGGATTTTGGTGTTGAATCCAGTTCTGCTTTAGGAAGCCCTTGCTGCTGTAGGCACATAATGGAGTGATTTGTGGGTTGCATAATATTAATTTCTTTCTTTTCTGCCAATTACTGTAAAACATTTGCAAAAACGTTTTTCCAATATTCAGCCAGCTGTACAGGTGATTGAAAATATACACCAACTACATCATGGGCAATATTTTCCTGTCAGTCATCAACCAATGTATTCAGAGATGAATTCCCTTTTTCCTAGGCTAGCTTTAAGTCAGATTTAGTGACTGAAAACAACATTAGCCTTGTTGACTTCTTTTATCAGAACCCCTGTTGCTGGTGGGGAGACACATGCCAGACTTTCCTGAACAGTGAGACTGATTACACTTTAAAATCACCAGAACTGAGGGGAGAGCAGGGCAGGGGCAGTGGCAGCAATTTCTATCTCTAGATTGGGCAGCAGTAGGGTCCAAGCCCTTTCCCCTGCTCCCGAGTTTGAGTCTGAATTTGAAATTCACCACTAATAGAGAGAACTCAGGTTCTGATAACAACTCTCCTCTCCCACCACAGCCTCCAGCTCCCCCAGTGTGCCTTCAGACCACGAGAGAAATCCCAGTGAAAATCCTTTTCTTGCCTACTGCACACTGTTTTCCTGATTCTTGATTTTGCAGAGCTTTTCTTGCATTTAAATCCATAACAATCCTTTTAAAAGCCCCCAAAGCCCAGGAATTTGCATTCCCAGACTGTCCCCAGTACCAGTGACTGAGTGACCCCATCCCAAAGGGTGCAGCCACTCTGCAAACACATTCAGGGGCAAGATGTGAACTCGTGTGTCCTCAGCCATGACCACCAGCCCCAGCATCATCTGTTTTTCTCCCTGACAAGCAATTCCACCTGGCTCTGCTCTCTGAAGGCAACACTTGCCTGCCCAGCAGTCCAAGCTGAGGTTCTGCTCACTAAGTCACAGCCACATCACATTTTTGTGCCTCCAGCACCTGCCAGCCTCTGTTTCCTGTGCTCTGAGCCCTTCCTGGGCAATGCAGATGCAAACCAACACAGATCCAGCTCTGAAGAAGAGAAACACATTTGCACTTGGCTCCTAACCAGTAGCTTTTCCATTGAATTTCCCAGCTCTTTGTGATCACCCTCTGCACCATTTCAGTCCCATCACATCCATCATCTGCCCAGCCCAAAGCAGGACAGTAACACTCTCCTGTGTGTTCCCAAATGTGGTCTGGAGCTGTACATTGCAGCAGGCATCCCTCACCTGAGCCATGCTCCCTCTTCCTTGATAACCTCCCCATCCAGACGTGGCTTGCTGTGGGAATTTATCCTGGGAGAAGCTCTCCTCTGGCAGGTAAAGCTGCCCATGAATCCTCATTTGAATATAAACTGTAAAGGGAGAGAATTCTCCACCTTTAAACACAGGCAGTGGCCAAGAGGAGAAATCTCTCCAGCTGCAGCCCTGATTCCCCAGTTCCCCACCTGGCCTGGTGCTGCCTCTTCACTCCTGAGCCACCAACATTTTGCTAGAGCCACATTCTGACAGGCAAGGCAGCAGATCCACATCCCTGTGAAGACCAAGGCAGGTCAATTGTACCCCAGCCTGCTTCAGGTCGTTCCAGATGCCAACCAGGGGTGAGGAAACCTTCTGCTTTGTCTTCTCCAGGATGCTGCAGTTACCCCCTGCAAGTCTCCAGCATCCTGCAAGTCCTCAGCTACCTCAGGTCTTCTGGTTTTGACCTAAATACAAACTCTGCAGCAGATGCACAGCCTGTGATCTCTCCAAGGAGGTACCTGGTGCTCTCAGTGCTTCTTCAGTGTTCAAGACAGTAAAGAAAAGTTGTCAGTGTTGTTGAGTCAGACCAGAAGTATCATCCTGGACAGATCCCTGGGAGAAACAGGGGATCCAGAGGGTCTGATTCATATCTAAGTCTCAACTTCATGGCAGCCACCTTCCCCCAGCAGGCACCTGGGGGTACCTGTGCCCACCACCCTGAGCTCCTGAGGGTAGATTTAGCTGGATATTAAGAAATTCTGCCCTGTGAGGGTGGGCAGGCCCTGGCACAGGGTGCCCAGAGAAGCTGTGGCTGCCCCTGGATCCCTGGAAATGTCCAAGGCCAGGCTGGACAGGGCTTGGAGCACCCTGGGATGGTTGGCAGTGTCCCTGCCCGTGGCAGGGGGTGGGATGAGATGGGCTTTAGGTCCCTTCCAACCCAAATGGTCTGGGATTCCTGAGGGATGCCTTTCTTTAGCACTGTGTGAACCTCCTGCCATGCTTTTGCCCCTCTCAGACACCTGCTGGGCAGGAGAGCTCTCTCACTGCACTGCTAAAGCATCAGGAGAGAAACCAACTCACTCAACAACTTAAATACCCTCAGGCCTTGCCTGTGCCTGGACAGTCCCTCCTGCCACCAGTGCTCAGCAGTGACACAGAGCAGACCTGGCTCTGCAGAGCACAGCAGCCTGCTGCCAGCAACAGGGTGTTGTGCTGCACACAAGTAATGAGAAAACTGGGAATAGGGTGGAGGAGAAGGGATTATTAGATAATAAATTATCAATGCACCAAAAACTGCTCTGTACATATTTCCCCCCCCTTACAGCTTCCCTAATATCCTGGGAAAGTGACAATTACACAATTCAAGGAGGTTAACTTTATTAAATTCCTTTTTTATTGCTTTGCTTTTAATAGATGGTTGAGATAAAGCATCTGATTAGAGGAAGGTCACAAAATAAAATATTTAATACTCATGGAAAGAACAATTCATCCTCCCCTCTGCATGCAGCAGCAGCACAGAGGCAGAGGGTCCTGGTGCAAAGGCTGCTCTGCAGAGACCACGAGGGAGAGCCCAGAAAAGGCCAAAGATTTTCAAAACTAAGATGGGAATGAGAGGGTAAGGCTCACTTTTGCCAATATCAAATAATGGATACCAAGAGGTGCATTTTCCACAGGTTACACTCACTCCTGGGCTCTGACTTAAATATTACAGGCTGGAAGACATCAGGAGAATCACATCCCCTCTGCTGGATGGGTGCTGCAGCATGTGCCCCTCCAGCCACAAGCACCACTCCAGTTCTGCAGGGAGCACCATGGCAGCAAAACTGAAGCAGCCTCTGCAGCCCCCAGTAACCTGCTGCATGTGCAAAACCCTGCCTGAAGGCTGATCTTCCATGAAGAAACTATTCCAAACGTGGCTCACTGAGCACTGATGGCACACGAGGAGCTGATGGGCTGGGTTGAGCTGTTGCCCTGGTGGCCAGGAAGGCCAAGGGCTCCTGGCCTGGGTCAGGAATGGAGTGGCCAGCAGGAGCAGGGAGCTCATTCTGCACCTGTACCTGGCACTGGTGAGGGCACACCCGGAGTGCTGTGCCCAGCTCTGGCCCCTGAAGGACCTTGAGGGGCTGGAGCCCATCCAGAGGGGGCAACGAGGCTGGAGAGGGGCTGGGAGCACAAACCCTGTGAGGAACCCCTGAGGGAGCTGGGGGTGCTCAGCCTGGAGAAAAGGAGACTCAGGGCTGCCCCCATCCCTCTCACAGCTCCTGAAAGGTGCCTGTGCTCAGCTGGGGCTGGGCTCTGTCTGCAGCAGCACTGACACAACCAGAGCTCACAGCCTCAGGCTGCACCAGGGGAAATACAGGCTGGAGATTGGGAAAAAGTTCTTTCCAGAGAGAGTGATAAAGTTGTGGAATGGCTGCCCAGGGAGGTGGTGGAGTCCCCATCCCTGGGGGTGTTTAACAAAGCCTGGATGTGGCACTGGGTGCCAGGGGTGAGTTGAGGGCTTGGGGATGGGTTGGACTCAATGATCTTGGAGGTCTCTTCCAACCCAGTGATTCTGGGAATTCTGGGAATTCTGGGAATTCTGCCAGGCACTCAGGGCAGGGCCCTGGAGCTCCCTTGCAGTGACACACATCCTTGCTCCCCACACAGCTGGAGCTTTGTTAAAAGCTCCTCTGTGGAACTGACTCTCCATGCACCTTGGCACCTCCTGACTCCCTTGGTTCTCCCAAGCCAGGATTTCCTTGGGCAGAGCAAGCCCAAGAACTTCAGAGTGCAGGTGGATGGTGGGTAATGGGGGCTTTAATGAGACAGAGTGTTCTTGCACATCCTGAGGTAAGAGGCCAGTGCCCTGCACAGGGCCACTGTTGAGCCACAAGGATTAATAATAATGGTTTCTAAATGCTCCTGTGTGGCAGAGAGAAACTCTTTTCCATATTCACCTTGCAGTGTCCTGTGAGGCAAGGAAAACAAAGTATGTGAATTGCTAACTCCACTGCAGGTGAGAAATAATAGCTGCCAGCTCTCAAAGCCACTGTCTAATTACTCCTTAGTAACAGTCCTACAAGCCCAGCAGGTACTTTTATTCCCCAAAGCAAAAAAAAAAGAAAGTAAATTAAAAAATCTGTATGGCAGGGTTCATGAAGTTGGGTCAAGGCTTGGCCTAAAGTCCAGGTAGGCACTTACCTTTCTCATGTGCAGCATCCAACCCAGGCCTGCATGGCCAAAAGCACAGCCAGCATTCCCAGCTGGGGGAGTGATGCACAGAGGGATTTCCTGAGGGTTTCAACTCAGCATTTTCAGTCCTTGCACTGCTGTTTCCTGCTCCTGGGGAAAGGGCTGTGGCTGTCCCTGATGTGTTACTGGGAGCACTGGGTGATCAACCAGTTTGAGCCAGAAAGCATTGCTGATTCACACAGCAAATGGCTGAGAGGAAATAAAGTTTCTTTTTTAGCACTGGACCCTGCATGGCTCAGCTGGATCAAATCAGCAGGCTGGAGATGGATGATGATGGGAATCACTTCTGAGCTACAAAGGTACCACAATGACAGAAATTAATAGAGTCCTCAGACTCAAAACACCAGGGCATGTGTTTTAATTTAGAAGGACTGAAAGTAAAAAATCATCTCACTGTCACATCTCCAGGTCAGCATTTCACTTATTAACTTCAGCTTTGGGCACAGGTAAAGGAGCCAAGCCATGCTCCATGCAGCTGCACAGGGGCTCTTTGGTTTTTAACATGTTCACTACAACACCACTGCTTGTGTGTCTGGAAGGGGCATCAAAAAAAAAACCTAACTTCCCTTAATAACCAGATTTAATCTCTTTAAGTTTTGTTGCAGTCACTTTCCCAGCGCCTCAGGCAAAATTCAGTCTTAAAAGCACTGAGAAAGTGAACCATGGTAGTTAGATAATTTATTATTCCATAACTCTGGGCCCTAATCTCATTAGAGATTGTATCTAGGATTCACTTCCACATCAATTTATTTTTCTATTTTTACTTGAAAACATTCACAAAGAAATTAGGTTGTAAATGGGGAGATGGGGCATATCCTGCATTGTTCCTGCTGGGCTCCCAGATTGAAGTTGAATTCCACATTTCATGACCAAGAAACAACAGAAACAAGACCCAGATTAACAAATCACTCAGAGAACTTTGGAAATTTTAGCAGAAAACTTCCCACCTAGTGGGAAAACCCAGAGAAAATGTATCCAAACCCAAATTTGTCCTTCCCAGCCAACTCCAGCATCCCAATCTTCCCTTCTCCCAGCCAGCAGGTGAGTGCATCAGGTTTGACAGGTCATTTGCCCTGGCCCATGGCATGGGGGCCGTGCTGTCCCCCAGGGCTGCAGGAATCCATCACTGCAGCATTTGGAAATGGTGCCTTGCTGGCTCCTCACCCCGGGGTGATCCTACAGACAAGACATGATTTATTTGTTTAAAATAACTAGAGGTGCCTCTCAGAGCCTGTCAGGGAGCTGAAATAAATACCTGAGGTGCAATAAAGTGCAAATAGAAAGGGAAGGAAAAAAAAAAAAAGAAGAAGTAATTTCATGGCATATATTAACATAGAATACAATTGTTAGGGCAGCATGGGTATAAACCAAGCCCCTTCATTTGCTCCATAGAGAGCCCATAACATTTATATTCTTTGTCTGCAAGCAGAAATAATGGCTTGTTTTGGAAAGATTTTGCTCAATTTTTTTGGAGCATCAGCCTTTTCTATGAGAATGTCTAAGAGATTGAGTTGGAAGTTCTGAAAAATAATAATTCCAGCTTCTTCTACCCCATATTTTCCAAAAGGAATGTTCCAATGTAATGCAAAAATATTTAATGACTTCAGCATCAGCACATGTGAAGGACTCCTTCTGTGGCCACGCAGTCCTGAAAGCCTTTCTACTCAAAGCATTGCTACATTTTAAAGAAAAATAAGTTTAAAAAAGACACTTACAGGAGGACAGCTGCTTCACTGCCACCAGATCTCTCAGTGCCTTCATTCATTGCTTCCCCTCTTGGAAAGCAGTTGCATGTCTAGCAAGCCTCCAGTGCATTTCCCCTGCCGGCCTTGGAAGGAGTTTTTGAGTTCTTGGGAGAGGGAGACAATAAACATTTCCTTCACTCACTCTTCTCTTCTCTCTCCACTCTCTCAGGAAGGTCATTGAGGGTGCCAAAAAGCTTCTGACTTTTACAGTGAGTCCAGGGGAGGCACCAGGGGGATCAGAGGGATGGAGCAGCTCTGCTGGGAGGAGAGGCTGGGAGAGCTGGGGCTGTTCAGCCTGGACAAGAAAAGGCTTTGGGGTGACCTCAGTGTGGCCTTCCAGTACCTGAAGGAGCTCTGAGATGGAGAGAAACGACTTACAAGGGCCTGGAGTGACAGGACAAGGGGGAATGGCTTCAGATTGGCAGAGGGGAGGGTTAGCTGGGATATTTGGAAGGAATTCCCTCCCAGGGTGGGGAGACCCTGGCACAGGGTGCCCAGAGAAGGTGTGGCTGCCCCTGGATCACTGGAAGTGTCCAAGGCCAGGCTGGACAGGGCTTGGAGCAGCCTGGGATGGTGGAAGGTGTCCCTGCCATGGAATGAGATGAGCTTTAAACTATTGGTGATTTTGTGGTTCTAATTCCACAGCCTGCTGTTCATGGGACACTGGGAGCATGGTGGTCATACCTGAACCCCTGCACCCTTGAATCCCTGGGTTTCTCCTCACAGCATCCTGAGCAAGGAAGAGCCAGGCTCTGGAAGGAGGTGGTGGCAGCACTTCCCAGAAAGGAGCAGGTAACCAGCACCTCCTTGGATAGCCATGCAAACTGTCCCTGGTGCCTCTGTCCCTCGTGCAGAGCACAGCCCCAGGAGGATCTGCTCCCTCCCAGAGTCTGCCTCTCTCTCCATGGGCTCCCTTTGCCAGTCTCCATGGAAGAGGACACATCCCATTTTCTGGACTGGCTGTCAGCACGGTGCTGTCTGCCTGAGTCACCATGAGAAATGGAGCAGAATCTCCTCTGCTGTGTGCAAGGCCCTTTGGCCTCCCTGGGTCTCACTGCTGAATTTCAGCCTGCTGGGACCTGCTGGGACACCTCTGGTGCTCCAGAGCCCAGGAGCTCTGGGTTATGGCAGCTGTGACCCCCCTGGATTGTGAGTGGTTACCAAAACTATACCCACAGTAATTACAAACTGGCATAAGTGAGAAACTGAGAGCAGAAATCTTTAAGAAGGTCCCTGGCTCTGTTTTCCCACCATCTCTGACCACATGCCCTATTTACCTCTAGCTGGGCACTGCTGTAAATGCACTCCTGCCATCTTACACATTTCTTTTTTAAAGGAATAGCTAAATCTGCATTTTCACAGGTCAGAAGAGTAGTTTGCCATGAACACATTTAGGTGTCTGTTCATAACTACTGTACACAGCTGTGCCCTTTAAATTTACCAGCGGTTTAACTGGGACTTTGCAACCAGATTTCTCCAGCAAAGCTTCACCCACAGGCAGGACAGGCCTAGGCAAGAGTAGCTGCTTGGGCTGTTAACAGGACAGAAACAATGAGAAATTCT
The DNA here is from genome assembly GCF_022539315.1 of Serinus canaria. Taxonomy (NCBI): domain Eukaryota; kingdom Metazoa; phylum Chordata; class Aves; order Passeriformes; family Fringillidae; genus Serinus; species Serinus canaria. Next base: position 4,079,978 of record NC_066333.1, read on the forward strand.
CTGAAAATCTGCTGTGAGAGTTCAGCTGGGTTATAACTAATCACTGCATTTCACTTTGCCATGGGAGTCACATTAATTATCACAAAATCAGAAAGGGCTTCATCCACCTCTCCTCTGAGTCACCAGGAAAAATAATTAAAACTTATTATCTTCTATATTCTTCACTGGCTCTCTTCAAAATCTCATAACAGCCAGAAATCCAGATCAAAAAATATGACACTTTCCAATTTCCCTTGATTTAATTTCCTCAAGCTGACTAATTCAATTGCAATATTTTCCTGGTACCTCGAGTTCTGCTTTCTCACTCTCTTCCCATTGCTGAAACCTGTTCCCTGCTCCTGCTCCCTAAGCCTAAATCTACACAGATGTTTCCAAATTTGTATTTGTTAGAGATTAATTACCATCATTCCCCAGTGGATCATTCCATAGGGATCAGATGTGCTATTTGCCATCAGAGATGGTGCACACACACACACACACACACACACACATCATGTGGTTATCTAAGGGAGCCTGTGCAATCAGGTATCACAAAAAGGATAAATTGTTTAAAGTGAGACAGATTAAAAGTGAAGTCTGGATTATTTTGTTTTTAAGCTTCCATGTGATATGAGCCTGGAAGATCAAGTTGGCAAGCAAAGCTACTGGAGCACAATTAGAATTCAGCTTCAGCACCAAGAACTCAAACAAAATCAAGGTGAGGTGGTATTTTAAATGTCCACAGATTAAAAAGCTTTAAATGGATTGCAGACTTTAACTCTCCCCTTTTTTCTACTTTTGGGCTTATAAATAATTTTTAAAAATAGTTGCAGCACTGAAACTATCAAAATTAAGTCAAAATATGCAAGGGAGATTTGTTTTAATTTCTGTGTGTACCCATTCCTCTCTCTCTGCTGTGAGTGCCTTTCACCAAGCCAAAGCCTTGGGATGGGAGCTGTCCTGGGAATCTCAGCAGCACATCACCCATGCCCTGCTGCAGCCCCTGCCCCCCTCCACCTCCCAGTAGAGGCCACCCCAGCAAAGCCTTTTCCTTCTTGCAGATCTTAGGACTTTTCAAGCTGGAGGTGAGTCCTCTTGTGTGCCGAGCTCTCTCTATGTGCATCATTTCATATTCCAAGACTTTGGAGTAGACTTTCAAAGATAAGAGTCACGGATCTTAAAAATCTCTGGAGATTTATAACAAAAAAACCCCCAAACCTTTAGACACAGGATGCTCTCCTGACAAGCAGCAGTCACCAAGGATCCTGCAGTAATTTTCTCAAGGCCAAAAGGATTTAATGTCTTTACGTGCAGGAATGGCAATGGAGAAAGAAAGGTATAAAGTGCAAATCTGCCTCCCAGCATTTCAGTATCCCCCAGCCACATCTCAAACGTGCCCAAGCAGGGTTTGTTCAGCAAATTTCAGCCCTGCTCTGCAGCCCCCACTGCAGAAGCTGCTGAGCCCTGACCTCCTGGTGCTGCTGCAGGGCTCTCAGGGCTTCTCCTCTGCCCTGGCAAAGGAGAGATAAATAAAATCTGTAAATTCCAATGGTGCTGCCACACAGGACCCAGCTGAGCCCCTGTGCCCTCTGATGCTGGGATTTGCCCTGGGTTTGCTCCTAAGTGCAGGACATCACCACCCCTCTATTCCTGAGCCCCATCCAAAGCACAGTGCACTGGGGGCTGGGCACTGTCTTGTGGGCAAATCTCACCAAAACCTGGGCTGAAGGAACACACCATCAGGATGAGGGTGATGCCTTGTGAAGGCTGGTCTGGAACAGAGACCAGATGGAGCTGAAGAATAAAGTAGGGATTTATTAAAAGGCCTCCATGGATCCACCTTGGGCAGCACCAGAGCCCAGCCAGGGCTGCACCCAAGGTGACCCAAAATGGCCCCAAAATGCCCGGCCGGGCACGGGGTCTCTCCCTGGGATCAGCTCTGCTCCATTCCCACCTTGCAGTTCATTGTCCCAGCCCAGCTTTAGCCCAGGCACTCCCACCCTGCTTGTTTTTCTCTCTCCAGCCCACGGGGTTTGTGCTCCTGGGCTGAGATTTGGATCATTTGTCCTTGGTGCCCAGCTGGAGCAGGAATTGTTTTGTCTCCCTGCTCTGTGCACAGAGCTCACCATCCCATAATGGGAAGCTCAGACCCTCACACTAAAGCAGCACAGAATGTGAAAAATTTAAAAGCCAAACCTGAGGCATCTACATGGCTGAGGGTGACATCTCCCAGCCTGTCCTGTGTGCTGACAGGGGAAGCCTCGTGCCACCAAGTTCATCCATATAAATAGGAGGGGTCTGTCCATCAAAGGTGAGAGCAGAGAGCAGGGGAGGAAATGTTTCACGGGGCAAATGAATGGAAAATTCTGTGCTATTCACCCAATTCCAAACAGGAGATCCTTGTGCCAAGGGAATTAGGATTCTTTTGTTATTCCTATTGGCTTCTGAGTACAGGCAAGTTGGAAATGACATAGAATTACATTCATTATTATTTTGCTTACAGAGCCAGCCAATCTGTCAGCTTAGACTGGGCCCTGCAGACACCCACCAGGGCTGAGACCCAAACCTTTCCAACCCTGCCTAGCTTGAGCAGGGCACACATCTGGCAGCTTGATGCTGGTTTTAGCAGTGGCTCAGGGGACAGGAGCTGATGCACACAGTCCTCGCTGTGTCTCCACAGCTCCCTGTGTACCCAAAAGCTGCAGGTTTTGGCCCTGCCTGTGCCCCCAGGAGCAGCACAGCAGCCCTGGCAGGATGCAGACCCAGGGTGGCTGCCTGAGCTCTCAGCTGCAGCCACAGGGTCACAGCAGCTCTGCCTGTGCCGTGAGGACTTTTCAGAATAAACATTCCCCATGGTGGAATCCAGGCTGGAGGGAACAGGAGGGGATGGGAGGTTTTACACTGCAGAAATGAGCCTTTTCTTCCCAGCTGCAGCTCTTTCACTCTTGGTGAAGGACTGGCCATAGAATCTTGACCTTTTCTTTGCCCTGAATAGAAAAGTAAAAATTTTTGTTAGTATTTTTTTGCCTTTGTTAAATTATTAGATGCCTTTCCAAAGAGAAGACAAATAATCTCATCAACTGCTGTTTATCTCCAGTTTTGGCTTCTGATTTCTCCTCCCTCTGCCTTTTCTGTATTTTGAATTAAAACATTTTTTCAAACTAAAAATATCAAAACCTGTCATTTGAATCCCATCAATTTTCAAAATGCTGCCTTTTTTTCCCCCTGAAAACTTAAACTGTCAAATCAATACCAGTTCTGTATGCTGCACCTGCAAAACCACAATATCTTCAAATAACCATTTTCCAACGTAAATCTTTTGGAAAGAAACACTCAGATGAGATCCAGAGACAGAGGCCAGGCTGGGGCAGGGACAGGATGGGGTCCAGTGGGTTTCTACAAAGGAAAAAGTTGCAAGTGATGTAAAGAATTGTTTTGTGGTACTTCTCTCTTTATCCAGTGTTGTAGGAATACACTGATAACTGATTGGTTATTTGATCATCATCCTTGGTCATGGAATGGTTTGGGTGGGAAGAAACCCTAAAATTCATCCAGTTCCAGCTCCCTGCCAGGGGCAGGGACACCTCTGACTAGAGCAGGATGTTCAGAGTACCAGGAGAGCTCCTACCTAAGGGCAAGGCCCTTCCTGCCAGAAGGAGGGATGATTAATGGGAAGAGATCTTTTCCAACATGATCCAGTGTTTAGCACCCATATTTGGATTGTTTATGCATCCCAAGGTAGGGACAGGAACAAATTGTCCAGTTAGGTTTTGTTTCCAAATGTCCTTCAGTTCCAACAATTCCGTTTCATTGAAACTGAAGTTATTTGAAAAATATTCCTTTCTGCCAATCACCAGTAAGTAATTATGAAATTACATGTTCTTCTCTCAAACTTTCCATTAGGGATTTATTTTCAGAATTGAGAAATTTTAGTTTCAGTTCTGTTGTTCATCTTTGGAGGGGTTTTTTTGGGTTTGGTTTTTATTTTTTCCAGTTTATGACAATTCCATTGTAACTTATAGTACATTACTGTGACTGACAAGTTCTACCATGATGGAATGCATGAATCAAAACACTCCTTTATTTAAAAAATATCAGGGACAACAGACACCAAACACTTGTTCTGTAGAACAGAACATTTCCTGTTTGTTCCAATGAAGTGAGTTAAAGCAAGCTGACACACAGATCAAAGTGTTGCCTACTTGAAAACTGTCAAACCAGTTCATTGCAAACTAGATGGGAAGTACTTTGAAAAACAGGAGAAAACCCTGATGTTTCATTCAGCAAGCCAAATCCCAGCCATCCCTGAGGCAGGGAAGAAAAACATCAGTGTGATTTGTTCAGCAGGTTGTCACAGAACCATTATCAGTGAAATCTGTTCATCCCTATTAACACAGTGTCACAAAAGATGGTAAAACAAGACAAAGATAAAAATAAATGTAAAGTGTCATCGTTCCAAAGTGAAAATTCTCCTGGTCTATTTTAAAGGCAAGGAAAGTTAAGGTAATTGAGAACAACAATATTTGCTGCCCTGGCTCTGTCCCCCAGGGGTGGGATAACCCAGGATACCCATCCCAGGGGCTGGATCCTGTCAGGGCATAGCAGAGGCACATCAGGGAATTTCTACCCACTCCAGCATAAAATCTTCTCACCTTCAGACCTACCTGAATTTGAATATTAAAAAAAATAATCTGTATATATTTCCATATACGAAATAAAAAAGTATATGTGATTTATATAAATATCTTCTGGACTAAATTTCCATATCCTAAATTTCCATATACTAAATAAACTATGGGAAATCTAGTGTTCTGGACTACAGACAGGTCAGTTGTAGAAACTGATTCAAAAGGTTAAGAACTATGTAAACGAGTAGAAAATACACCTGGGAAATAAAATTAAAAATAGATTAGGTTGTATAGTGCTGTAGAGCTTGTAAGAGCCTAAATTGCAACACTGAAACCCCCAAAATTATGTCAAATTAATAATAATTTTATGATCAGGAGAAGAGCTCCTCCATCATTCAGCAGAGCTGTTCCCTGCTGTCACTGCAGAGGGTAATGCTTCCCAATAAAAATGATGGATTCATTTGTAGAGATATTTCAATGGTTACTTCCTACGAAAAGGTAAGAATTCAGACTACAAGGGGAAAGCAATAGTCCAGAAGATATTTATATAAATCACATATTTTCAAATCAGCTGGGGCTGCTGAGATTCACTGCCAGGTACTTGGAAGTGGTGGAGACAATCTGAGGGCTGTTAGCATTTATTTTTGAAAACTCAGGGACTGTGACGAGTCCCAGAAGAGCAGAGAACAGCAAACATAGAAGGGAATTACAGGCCAGGCAGCTTAACTTCAGTTCCCAGAAAAAATATTGCAACAAATCATCAAACAAACACTTTCTAAGCACCAAAAAGATAAAAAGGCAGTGAGGGACAGTCAACAAGGATTTGTCAAGAACAAATATCAAGCCAATCTCATATTTTCCATGACAGGGCAGCAGGACTCAGGGAGAGGCAGTCATTGTTGTATACAAGGGCCACAGCAAGGCCTTTGGCATCATTTTACATGACACTGCTTTCAGCAAGGCACAGAATTGTGATTAGGTGACATTGTCAGGGTGCACGAGGTGGAAAAAACACTCAGAAAACAGAACAGAACAGATGTGTTCTGTTCTCTGGCTGCAGAACACATCTGTATGCACTGAGAATCCATCCTGGGCCACTGTGAGCACCCCCTGAGCTGGGAAAATGCTGGGGAAAATAAGGATGGACAGGGAGACTGGGAGGAAAGACAAAGGAGCTGGGATTCTGTTTAAGGAGGAGAAGTAGTAGAGGTAAATTAGGGTAAATCCTTGTGCTGAGTGCACTGCAGCCTCAGACAGATGGACAGATGGAGAGATCATCCTCCACTCCTGCTCAGGGTGCAGTGAGGATGAAGAGGTTTGAATTGCAGCAATGCACACTGGGGGCCAGAGCCTAAAGAAACTGCTGAATTTGAGGGCCAGAAGTGGCTGCCCAGAAAGCACAACAAAGATCCATCACTGAGGTTCTGGGGAAAGGCCAGGCACGCAGACAAGGGGTGATACCAGGTAAAATACTTCCACACCAGAGGGGCAGGCACTGATCTCTGCACCCTGGTTACCAGTGATAGGACCCCAAGAAGGGCATGGAGCTGTGCCAGGGCAGGTCAGGCTGGAGATCAGGAAAGGTTCTTCCCCAGAGGGTGCTGGCACTGCCCAGGCTGCCCAGGGAATGGGCACAACCAGAGCTGCCAGAGCTCCAGGAGCATTGGGACAGCACTGCCAGGGATGCCCAGGGTGGGGTTGGACAGGACAGGAGCTGTCCTGGATGATCCTGTGGGTCCCTTCCAGCTGAGGATGTTCCATGACCCCATGAAAATGCCTCCCCTCCTGAGTTTGTCTCCCTTGCACCCAGCACTGCCTGACCAGAAAGGTGTTCCCCATGCACTGTATGCCAGGAGGATGCTCTTTGTCCTGTTTTTCTGTTATTCTTTATCAGTTTTTATTATTCTTCAAGGAGAAAGAACCATCCTGTGGAGGAGCCCCACACTCATCACTATTAGTGACCCTGTGAGCAGGAGGATTAATTCTTTGTTATGTGCTCTGCTGTGCAGAGAGAGCCATCCTAAACAGAAAGTAAAATACACTCCCAGAACAGCCACAACCATGAGTGCATTTACAAAGGAAAACAGCCCATTGGTGTTTTCCTACAACAACAGCCTCCCCCCAAAAAAAATCTTGGGGCCATTTGTCATTTCATGCAGAGTGAAAGTTGCCAGTTTTCCCTTTGCATTGATTTCTCTGAAATATCACCTGCAGCTCTTGCCTGCAGAGGAATAGAGGGGGTTTGATACAGCCCTGGAGCACTCACACAGCTGGGTTACACAGGGCATCAGAGCAGGAGTAGAAAATTAAAGGAACAGAGAAAAGGAAGGGAATTGGGATCCCCCTACTGCTCTGGACAGCAGCTGCATCAATCCAGACCCAAACCCACAAAACTCTGCAGTTTCCTTAATGGCACAGCACTGTAAATCTTAGGATCAAAGACATGAACCCATCATCCACTTGTGCCAGGCCAGGAATAAATTCACCCCCTGAGAAAACATTATTCAGCTGGCCAGGTACCCTGAGTGCTGTACTCAGACACAGCCTCCAAAACCAGCACATCCAGGAACAGCACACCAAACTGAGGTTCCAAAGGGAACTGATGCTCTTTTTCTTTTTTTTTCTTTTTTTTTTTTCTCACTGCTCAATCTGTTCATTTTATAAACAAAGTGCAATTCCCAGCATGGAACATTTTCCTGCATTCTGGGACTTCATGATGCATCTCTTCCTCACCCCACATCAACTCAATTTCTTTAAAATAAGCTTTTCCCACAGCCAGGACTCCTGGAGAGATGCTGGTGAGGAAGACACAATGCTACCTATTCATTTCACTCCTTTTGTCCCAAAACAAAGACACAATCCCAGCAGTAAGGCAGAGTCTGGAGCAAACACAAAAAAAAATTTGATCTATTTATTTCAGCCCTGTGTATGGGTGTGAAAAATATTGGGGTTTTGTCAAGCCTTTACCTTCTGCTGCTGTCCCCCAGGGAGCTGCATTCCCTGAAAAACGTGAGCATGCCTTTGTATTACACTGCCCAAGGACCCCAGATTTCTGCTCTGCATCAGCAGAACTCCCTTCATTCACCACTTTGGGACAGGTACTGCCCTGAAAACAAAATTTTAGCTGAGCAACTGCTAATACAGAGTGAGAATTTGGGGTGGGCCCAGATCTCCACCAGCAGAGTGCTCTGTCTGACCCAAGCTCTGGCAGCAGCTCCATGGTTTTGGCCCTTATCTCTGCTTTCTCCTCTTTATTTTATACTTCTCTTCCCAACCTGTCCATCCCTCAGAGCTGCCCCAGCTTTGCTCTCAGTGAATCACTAATTTCAGGCACTTGCAGGTTGATTTTCTCCTCCCATGCTAAAACCACTCTGGTTTCTGCTCTCAGGCACCCTGTAGCAATCCCAAAGCTCTGCCCTGAGCTCCCTGCTGGGATGCCCAGGATCCCACTGCAGAGATGAGGCTGCAGTCTGGCTCTGGGCAGGCAATCCAGTGTGAAATGCAGCGTGGAGGGCAAGGCAGGAGCTGGGATAGGCACAGGTGAGACTGGCTCTGTGTGGAGCAGGCAGAGCAGACCTGAGCCCAGGGGAAGGGATTATGTCCCTGCTGGGGTTTATCTCCACTCCCCCACAGCTCACTGAGCTCCTCTTAGAGTGATTGCCTAGAGCTTATGCTGGGAAGAATTGAGATTCCTGTTGGTTGCATTGCATATTAATAATTTAAATAGATAGGACAGTATATCAGACATATTGAAAAATCTTGCCATACTTTTTATGGTATTTTAAAATTGATGGCCCCTGGTTTAAATGCAAGGACTCTGAAATAGAGTTAATACCTACAATACTTTGCCATTACATCCATTTTTAATTATCAAGAACACCAGGCAAAGTTTATGATATATTTAACAGAGTTTTATGTTTTGTCACAAGTACCTAAATTATTGATGTGCCACACATTTTATTAAGCATAGCATTTCATGAGAACAATAGTTTAGGGATAGAATTCTACTGGAGTTAAATTGTTAAGGCAGAGAGAGAAGCCTCCAGAAGCAATTCCTGAAGAGGGAGGGAGGGAGGAGGAAGGTGAGAGCAAGATCAGTTCCACACTTCTCTTGGTGTTTTGGGGAGTGATGACCAAAATACCCCAGCTCCTTTTCTGAGGGAAGGAAAGGAGATGGGAAGGCAGACATCATGCTGGTTTTCACCTGGCTGCTGAAGGGATGCCTCCAAAAGGGCAGTCAGTGCTTCTCTGATTGAGAAAGGGACTGAGGGAAGGAGCTCCCAGCTGGAAGAGCTCTGTGACTGCACCTGGAGCAGGTAGAGCTCCATTGCCAAGGCACCCTTTGGCCTCCCAGCCCTCCAGCAGGACTGCTACACCAAATTTACACATGGGAAGCCTCAGATGAGGCAAAGAGCCAGGAACAGCAGGAGAATCAGTGAGAGAACCCCCAGAGGAACCACACAGGGGGGGCTAGACCAGCTCTCAGCTCCTTCTCCCCCCAGTTCTGTACCTACACAGAACCTTCTGGCCAAACATCACCTGATGCCACAGACAGGAAGGACACAGAGAAAGAGAAAAACCAGAGCCAGGCAGAGTCAGTGAGGCTCCAACCCAGCTGGGCAGTCCTGTCTCAGTGACCCATCCTTGCCAACAGCCACCAGAGGCACCAAGGCTGCTCTTCCACACTGGCTTTTCCCTGTGGCTCCTTTTTATCCCTGAATAGACTGGCTCTGCTGGCCACAGTTATTTTTCCTCCACAACTAAAGTTTGACGAAGCTGCCCTGGGGAGTGATTTTGGAAGCAGCTGCAATGTTTATTATCAGTGTGGGCAGGTTTTATTCCTTTAACAGCCATCTATCACACCCCATTTGATTAGTTGCTATTTCTCACTGTTTTTCCTCAGAAAGGCTGGAAATTACTCCTTTTCTTTTTTTCTTTTCTTTCTTCTTTCTTTCTTTTCTTTTCTTTCTTTCTTTTCTTTTCTTTTCTTTTCTTTTCTTTCTTTTCTTTTCTTTTCTTTTCTTTTCTTTTCTTTTCTTCTCTTTTCTTTTTTCTTTTTTCTTTTCTTTTTTCTTTGACAAATCCAGCTCTGCATCCCAGGAACCACAGCAGCTCCATCCTGCACCAGGGCTGCTGTGGTCAGGGGTTTGTACCAATATTGGAGAAGCCTTTTCATTCTCTCCCTATCAGGGTTGGGTTGATTTACATGGAAGTGTTTCAAATCAGCAAAATCACTGGTGTCAATCCCATTTCTGTTTGTACTTTCAAGTGGCTGCTGAGCAGAAAGTTTTATTCTTATCAGTGGGAAACCATCAAAACATGAACTGCAATTAAATTTACCCTTAACTTTCAATTCACTACCTCATCTGTATGCATTTAGGCAAATACAGATACCTGCATTCATTCACAGTCTGGTTTTTCCAATTTTTTGCCATGTTAAACAATGTTAAGTGATCCCTTCACTATTTACTAAATGATAGTTTATTTTCCACTTGTGTCAGACTGTACTTGGACAACTGGAACTGAATAAAAATGCCCAAATCAGTGTTTCAAACAGCTTTCTACCAGTTACAAGTTCTTTGTGTACGTGAGACAGCAAAAATATTTTTATTAAAACATGCTTTGCATTTCAATCTGATTTACAACACAAAAGAAGAACTACACGTGATCAATAAAATTGAATTTTTTGTTTCCAATAACTGGGGCCAAAACCTTGGAGAAGTTACAGCTAATTGAATGAAGAAAACCACTTTCCTGAACTTTTGTGTTTTGTTCTCACCAAATTTGAATTAATTATTTTTTGAGCTTTATGACTGGATGAAACTGCTTTAAACAAAGTTTCATTTCTGTAATTCCTGGAAACAGCAGCTTTTCAAGTGGAGGCAGCCCTTCAGCAAGGTCACTGCCAGTGTTTAGGAAAGATTCATCCATCCTTTCAGCAGGTTGAAGAATCAGAAAACTTCAGCAGCAAATGTCTTGCTTTAGCATTTTCATTTATTGTAACTCTTTTAAATACATTAAATTAAGATCTTAATATAGATGGTGAGAATTTCACACTTAATTTTCTAGTTTAAAATATCTGATTACTTTCAAGTCATCCCTTTTTAACAGCCACATGTCCAAGAAAGAATTCCTTGCAGGCAGAACATAAATCAGCTGCCAGGACAAGAAAATTAACCCCCACGGGTGGGCACAGGGGGTGTTCATCCACCACATCAGCCAGGGCAGCCACACCTGAGCCAAAAGAGGGGACACAGGTGCAAATGCTCCTGAAAATTGAACAGATGAGAACTAAAGATTCAGCACTGCCCTGCTCTCTGCACACCTTGGTTCTTCTGCATCCCCCAGGATGAGAAGATTGTGGCTGCCCCTGGATCCCTGGCAGTGTCCAAGGCCAGGTTGGACAGGGCTTGGAGCACCCTGGGCTAGTGGAAGGTGTCCCTGCCCATGGCAGGGGTGGAATGAGATGAGCTTTAAGGTTCCTTTCCATCCAAACCATTCTGATTCCAGGGAGCTGGATGGATACTGAGGACCAGGCAGCCCTCACCCCTCATCCAGCAGCCAGTTTGGATGGTGATCCAGCTTTTTGCACTTTAAAGGTGACAAACGCTATCATCTACTTCCAAGCTGTGGGTGGAGCTTGGAGACACTTCAGTGTGTGGTTACTTTGATCAAAAGTGTTGAATTCAGATTGCCTTTCTACCAGATCACCGTGATCTACCAGAAAAGTAATTTGCATCCACATAAAGGTATTTAAACTGCTACAAAAATTAGAAACCAAGTTCCATTGAAGGCAGAGCCTTTCTTCAGACTGTGCTAGAGGAGTCACTGGGAGTCTGTACTCAGTACTGGAGATGTGACTCAGGAATCAATGCTGATATTGGCTCCAAAGAGGAAATGGAGCCGACAGGGCAGCAAATTGATTTGGACATGAGTAATTACTTAAGTTATTAGTGTCCTTGTCTGCAGCAGCACCTAAAGCAGAGATGACAGGGAGCCCAGGAGGAGCCTGAGCAGGACAGCCAGAGCAAGCACACCCTGGCACCACTTGGCTGCCAAAGGACCCTTCCAACTTAAATTTGTGGTGATCCTGTTTGTGCACATCCCTCCTTGCAAGGGCACACCTGAGCTGTGTGGAGCAGCAATTCCTTGCAGAGGGAAATGGGATATGTTGGGAAAAGCATGAAGGATGTGAGATGCAAAATGGAGGGGACAGACTCTGAGAGTCACAGTGTGAGCAGGGGGATGAAGGCAATAGGTACACAATGCACAGGTGCAGGGGAGCAGCCTCCCAGTCTCTTTTTGTATGTTTCTATTTTATAGAAAGCCCACACACACCAAAACCTGGCTGTTCTGCAGTTTGGGCAGCCCCCTGTGGGGCTGCACCACTGCTAATGCCACACAGCTTGGGAACCAGTGTTTCCTAGACATAGAAATTAATTGATGATGAGTTTAGTGTCCCCTCCCCAGGTTTATCCAGCCCCTGTGGCAGCAAGAGGGATCCTCCACCAGCACAGCCTGCACGCTGTGCTCTCACCAGAGCTGAGCTCCCTCCTGCAGAGGAGGTTCCATGGAATTTGGGGACACTGAGGTGCTGCTGAGGTGGCCACACTCCAAACACACCACTGACAGCACAGAGCATCCATGCCCAGCTCCACCTCAAAGGAATATTGCATGGTGCAGGGAGAGTGAGATCATCCAAAAGCATCCATGCAGACAGCAGAGAAACAACAGGAAAACAACTCAAAACATGGGGGGGTCTCTTCAAAACATTGGCCAGGAGGCATTTGGTGGGAAATGTAGGCCAGCTCCCACATGAGGGGTATGCATTTTTCATGACCATCCCCAACCTTGATATTTCTTACCTTCAAACATAAATAAAGAGGGGTTTCCCCTCCTCTCCTCCCACCAGCTGCAGCTTGGCCCTGCTGTAGACAAGAGCAGCTCACAGTGGGTGGAGAAGGAGAGGAGTCACCAAGGAGTCCCTCGCTCTCTTAAAAGCCCAGCTTGATCCTAGGAAAAAAAGCAAGAAGAATCTGAGTCCTCCTTGAAGTGGAAAACCAGAAATAATACACCCCGTGAAATATAAAACACAGTTTAGAAATGAGCAAGTGAGCAACGAGAGGAGGAATTTATCTTAAGAGATGCTTTCTTATTTGAATCCATCAAAAAGGAAACTCACCTCCTGCCCCAGCCTCAGAGCCCTCCTGTCTTGGGCAGACAGTGCAGGGAACATCAATGAGTGGGTGTTCCTGGCTGTTTGTGTTTCATCTCTATATTCACCACCCCCTTCTGTGCAAACGAGAAAGGAGATGTAGGAAGCCCCAGGATAAAGAAATACAAAATTGAACCCCCCAGTCCTGGTGGAAAACAGCCGAGTTTATTTTTTAATGAGGATTGCACCAGAGGAGGAAACCAACTACCAACAGCCCGTGAGCTAATCAGGGGGAGGGTCAGGTCACACACACTCCTGTCTCTGCTCGCTGTGCTCCACAGCTGATGACACCTCACAGAGCTGCTGTTTCACACCACATCACTCCCTCAGCCCCACAGAGCATCGCTGGAGCTGCTGCTGTCCCCTCCTGCAGCTGGAAGCCAGCGATGCCCATCGTCACCACCGGCTGTGCTGCGGGCTGCCCAGCCCGGGGCACAGCTCCAGGTCTCCTCCTCCTCCTCCTCCTCCTCCTCCTCCTCCTCCTCCTCCTCCTCCCCAAAGTGAGGTGAGTGCCTGAGGAAAGAGCACTCCCCAAAGGGCTTTCACGAGGGAGTTCACTCAGGTTCCCATCTTCAAAGCAAAAGAGCAGCTCATAAAAAGCACATAAGCACATGGGGTTTCTTCTCCCCTCCAAAGATTAAATAATGGATGGTGAAGCACTTTCTGTCTTCTGAACTCACCTACATCCACTGCCTTCAGAACAGGAGCAGCATCCCCAGGTGTTCCACACCAGCAGCACAAGTTGTGACCCTTCAGCAGAGGATGAGCTGCACCTGAGCTCCCATCACAGCAACACCCCCAGACCCTGCTCTGTGCCACTGAAACACACCCAGACCCTGCCCTGTGCCACAGCAACTCCCCCAGACCCTGCTCTGTGCCACAGCAACACCCCCAGACCCTGCTCTGTGCCACAGAAACACCCCAGACCCTGCTCTGTGCCACTGAAACACACCCCCAGACCCTGTTCTGTGCCATAGCAACACCCCCAGACCCTGCCCTGTGCCACAGAAACACCCCCAAGTCCCAGCAGGAGCCCCTTCAAAGAGAAGTTTCACACTGATATTGAGTCTGTCTCACACAGCTTGTACCAAACCAGGATTTTTGGGCTCTTCTGGACCAAAGGATTCATCCTGGGGAGGTGCAGTTAAGAGTCCCCTGCAACTCAGGGCAATCTGAATGCAAAATATTTCTTTAAGGAAGCACTGATGTTTCTGAAGTTTGCAGGATAACCTATCCCCATTTCTGGGCAGGACAGGGAGATCTCCTCTGTGTCTGAGTGCCAAATAAAAGCTGTCATCACTGCCCTCTAAAGAGACACCTCCCATTTACAAGCCTCATTTTAACTGCATTTGAATTCCAGTAGAGCAGCCCCCAGGCACCTGAACATTCTCCATGCAGAATCATTTCAGCATTTCTTCCCAGAGCTCTCACTCACTGATCTGTTTCCCCACTCCCACACACAGCCCCGATGATGTGCATGAGCAGCATGTAACTCCTTTGGCACAAACAGGTATTTATGTTTGCCTGCTCCATCTGGAGGAGTGCAATATCCCCTGCATGTGCCCAGGAGAGCTGCAGGAGTGTTCTGTTCTCTGCTCCTGGCCCTGTTCAAGCAGCAATGGGAATCCCATGTGAGGCAGCTCTCCTGGGGCTTCTTAAGCACACAGAGGAAGAAATTTTCCTCACATCAGCTTGATGTCAAAGGCCAAAGGATTGTGCTGCCATGCCTGGCTGCCAGCTCAGGGTAAAAGCCTCAAATTTGATGCTGAAGATCCTTTTGTGTGAAGATCTGGGCTAACCATAAGTTCTGACTTCATCACAACTCATGGGTGGGGACAGCCCAGGCACAGCTCATCCCAATCCCCTCCTGCTTCCCAGGGCAGGCACAACTCCCCCCTCCCTCTGGGCTGGACATCAGCAAAAGCTGTCAGGCAGGTGGGATTCCTGTTCTTTTGCAGGTGTTTTTCTTTTGTAAACCACAAAAACCAAGTGAGTGACAAGGAGTAGGTGATATAGAAAAGCTTAAATCAGTAATGCCAACAAATGCTTCATATCAGCCAATATGCTGAGTGACAGCAGCCCTTTCACAGATCCTGATGTCTTAATTGCAGCTGCTCTGTGCCAGCAGCATTCAAACTTCCTCTCAGCCATGCCCAGGAGCCAGCACTGGAGCACCAAAAGAAATTTACTGTGAAAAATCTTCAAGAAACCACACCAGGGTCACAACAGACACAGGAAATACAGCCAGAGCCAGAATTCCAAGTCCCTGAGCTCAGTGAAGCCTTGACCAGGCTACAGGGCATTATACAGGAAAATATGGCTCTTATCTGCTGTACAAACAGACTGCAGTTCTGTTCATTACCCAGACTTGCATCTCTGTTCAGCCATGGCACATGAAATGCAAATAAAAGAGGAGTTGAGTTTCATTTAGCCACCCCTTGTGCTGCTGAGGGGCTCACAGAGGCATTTCCCAGGAAGGCAGCCAGAGCTCCCTGACAGCCCTCTGTGCAAATTGCTAACTGCTTCTGCAAGGCTTGCAGGGCTTTTTCTCCTTTCCCTTTGTTTTTGGAGCTGTGAACAAAAGGCATGTGAGTAACTACTTCCCACATTAGCAAACACACCACAGAGCCAGCGCTGTCCACTGTTGTTTGTTTTCTGATTTACAGCTGAAAAATCAACCAAGAATATTAGCCATTAGCAGTAGCCCTTTACAACATGCTGAACAAAGCTATTTTACAACATTTCCAGCAGCAGAGGAACACGAGATTTTAAGAACCAGCTACCTGAAAGGCAGCAAAGTGATGCCCAGAGGTGGGAGCTGTGGTGCAGCAGACCTGGAGGAAGAGGGTCTGAATGAATTGGTAGGATGAATCTCTGCCACAACGGCAAAAAAAATTATAAAGTGGTGTTGGGGCATCTATAGTAACTGTGAGCCCAGTGGTTCTCAGCACCTTTAACATCAAGGCAAAAAATCTGGGCAGCGTGGGACACTTTCAGCCTTTACTGCTTTTCTTACTAAGGCTGGGGAGTATTTTAGGCTGATAATGGCAGAGGTGGAAGCTGGACACTGAAGGTGCTCCTAAAGTGACAGCTGTAGAGTGTGGCTGTTCCTTCCATCCTGCACTAATGGCTCCAGACTGACAGACAGGGGTTGGATGGGATACTGGGAAGGAATTGATCCCTGGAAAGGTGCAGAGACCCTGGCACAGGTGCCCACAGAAGCTGGGGCTGCCCCTGGATCCCTGGGAGTGTCCAAGGCCAGGGTGTCCAGCAGGACTTGAAAACAGAACAGAAAAACTTCCAAGTGCTTCTGCATCTTTCCTCTGTAGCCAGTGCTTGTTCTATCCAGCATTTATTTTTAATTATAATTTGGTCCAAAAAGAATTTCCAAGACACTTGTCTGCTGCCCACGGCCCCAATTCCCCAGCCTGTGTCTTGCTGGGGAGCAGCAGCAGCTGGTCCTGGAGCATCCCTGCCTGGCTCTCTGCAGGGCCACACACCCACCACCCCCAGGCTGGACACAATTAAATTCCTGAAAGGAAACTTTGCTTTTCAGCAAACCTCACTGAGGCACAGAGGCAGCCAGAGGATCCAGCAGCAAAGGGTGCACCTTGTTCCTCATTATTTCATCAGTGGTTCAAGGATCTGCATATTTGTCAGAAGCCTTTTCCCCACCCTCTCCTCCTGCCGGCTCTTTGATCACAGCCCGTAACCCCTGGTGCTGCTGCAGAGCTGATCCCAGCTGGGCTCCCCAGGCTGCAGCAGTGCTGTGGCTCAGTGCCACCCTGGCAGCTGGCACCTCCCCACACTCCAGAGGAGAGCCCACCACCTCCCCGTGCAGGAGGGCAGGAGAAGCCCCACGGTTTGCTAGCAGGGCACCCAGCCCAGGAGCAAAGCTGCTCTGCCACGGGCACAGGGACAGGGGGCCAAGGCTCCTGCTGCCTCTCATGGGCTCTGCCTGAGACCAAAGAGAAAATTCAGATTAAAATTTTAAACATACAGATTTTAGATTCAGGAGCACCCTGCACTATTAGGTTTAGTTTTCTCAGCTCTGAAGAAATAAGAATACTGTGGTTCTCCATAATATTTTTTTTTTAATATTAATTTCCCAGATTATTATGGAATCAGGAAGATTTGCTTTCAAATGCTAATTTTCTTTTCCTCTATTTTTTCTGAAAGCACAATCCTCTGAGCTGGCTGGCTCTGACTGTTTGAAGGCTTTGTTTTAAAATTAAACTTCCCTCCACAGAAATTCCAATAGCTACAATATTTCCATGGCTTTGGTGAGCCAAGAGCAAAGTCAACCTCAAAGACCTGAAACAACCCAACTAAGCTGGGCTTTGCTTTGTGAACCCAAAGAGGCAAGAACTAGCCTGGAACCAAACTCAGGGAATGGAAAGCAGGAGGGTTGTGTCTGGCAGTGCTGAAAAATGCAGAGGCACCAGGAGGGCACCTCCTGCATAACTCATCTGCCCTGGAGCAGCAGCTCAGTGAGAGGAGCTGCACAGAGCTGGGGCCAGAAGAGAAGCCAGCTCACTGAAGCAGCCAAACAAAAGCAGGTTGAGAAAAAAAAAAAAAAAAAAGAAAGTATTTGAGTAGACTCAAGAATCCCAATATGTTTTCCTGTTTTACCCAATAACAAAGGGATAATTTGGAAGGGTGACCAAGGTCCTTTCTCCATGGAAGCTCTCCCAGCAGCCAATTCACACAGCCAGCAATATTCTCAGATTTAATTTTTCCCTCGGGCTTTTTAAGCCCATGCAGAGGAGCCTATAGATTCTGGGATAACATCTGCTCTACCCAAAGGGAGATGGTGGGAAACTAAAATTGCACCAACTGCTCTAGAGGGAGGGTGGTCCATGAGTGGGAGCTCAGTCCCAGCTGTGGGGAACTGGGCTCAGCTTTGCTACAGGTTGTGTGTGAGTGCAACCTTCAGCAAATCATTTCATTTTTCTTTATCCCATCCACTGCCTGTCAAGGGTGGATAATCACATTTACCTACCATGGTTTTAGTGAGCATGAGGACACAAAAGCAGTGAGGAAATCACGTTCAGGCATGCAGAGATACCTCAGAGCCACAGATTCTACTAAACAGGTTCTTAAAATCCGAGCTGTGCTGAGACCTCTCATCTGCAAAAAGACTGGGCTCAGCAGTGACCAACCCCAGCTCCCAGACAAACACACAGGGATGCTGTTTTGTGTTTAAGAAATGCTGAGAGCATTTGTTAGTGAGCTTCCAAAAAGACCCAGAGTGTTTGGAGTTGTTTAGTGTTGCTTACTCAAAGGCACACAAACTACCTAAAGAACAAGCTGTGCAAAGCCCATAGGCCACACTTCTGCCCTTTTCTTGCTGCTCTTCACAAAATTAACACAAAAAGCCTCATCTCTGCTTGTTCTTGGCACAGTCCCTGCAGATCTATTTTGCTGCCCAGTAAAGTGCAGCAAGTCCTTTTTTACTAGGTTTGCAGTCAGTGGACAACCAAGATAAACAAGCACCATTTTATTTATGGTTTTAATATTGATCAGTGACTCTGGTGGTACTGCAGGGAAATCCCACAGAACATCTATTTTAACTCCAGGGACTGATGGAGCCTTTTGCTCTCAAGGCCCCCCTGCAACCCTGACACAGAGAAGGCTGCAGTGTGAGCCTGGCCCAGCAGCAGTGTCAATGCATTGGGGATTTCTGGCCCCATCTCCAGTAGGATGAGCACCAGAGGGGGATTTGGGGGTTCCCACACCTTGTGCACCCCCTCCTGCTGCCAGGCAGAGGAAGGGGAAGGCATTTATTAGCTGTGCATGTACCACAGATAATAAATAAGCAAATAATAAATCAGCAAATGTGGATGCTAGCGCTGACAACTTGGCAGCTTACACCAGCACATAGTGCCTGGCATGGGAAAGAAATAATTTATATTTAAAAAGAAATAAGTTCTCAGCTGCTGTCAGTTCAGTAGAAATCCATTGTACAGAACCCATAATTACAAGTATGGGGCCATCATAAGTCAATTTATTTCCATTTTCCTCCTTCCCAGTGGAGCTTTAAGGGAGGGCATATTTCTCTAAAGAACCCAGTGCATTTCAGTGACACTTGCCCCATTACATGAAATAAAGCACACCCCCTCACTTCCTACAGCCCTGCATGGAGCCCCAAGCCTGCACTACAGTCAATTCACAGATCAGGGATTGCTCCTAATGCAGACAGCATGACAAAATTCATTTAATATTCTCCTTGGATTCAAAATAATAATATTGTCAACTAAATAAAAGGCAAGCATTCATTTGTATGTAAAACAGTTGGTTACATCAGGCCTATTTATGTCTGCTCTGCCTTCCAGCTACAAAGATTTATGACTGAACTCCCAAGGGACCTTTCTATATCTATCCAAATTCATGCATTTTTTTCATTAACCTGTGTACTGGCATCTTGTACGACTTGGTGTGAAACAATAATATAGATTTGTTTCCTTTCTATTTAGGCACAGGAAAGAAAAGTTCCTGCCAATAACAGCAATAAGGAATAAACACTCTCTGGGCTGGTTTGTCACAGGTAAAGGCAGGTGTGTATTTAAATGTACACAGATATGTGAGTAAATGGACACAGACATTATGGACACACACACTGGGGGGTCTGCTCCCACCTCTGCCTGTTCTTTTCCATCTCCTATTTCAATTCTACCCCAGCCTCCCCACCTTTTTATAATGCCAGGCTTGTTCTTTTGGTATCTCCCTGGTGACAGGACAGAAACAGCTGCAATAAATTACTCAGTGTGCACCTTTTTTTTTTTCCCATTAAATATATTTTTAAAAGTGAAAGTTTGAAAGACAGGACTGTGTTTGTATAGAGGCAGAACAAGCACCTTTATAACCCCTGGAAAATTGCTGCTGGATGAAGGAGGTGAAAATTGGGAGGATATGGAACAAAACTCAGCTGCTGTTCAGACTAATGAGACCAAAGTTTCTTAACTTGACCATTTGGGGTTTTCTCCTAATTTTTTTGGTCAGGCTGACTATAGCATTTCCTTTGTTTAGGTTCTCAAACCACCAAAAAGAGGCTTCACCTCTCACATCTCTGGCAGCTGCCTGAGGTCTGAGGAGGAGAATGGTCCCAGTCCTATTTTGTATTTTGGTGATGGGCAGGGCAAGACTCAGGTGCAGGAGGGGCTGAAGTGGCTGCTGCAGGGGTGCTGGAGCCATCAGGAATCTCTGCAAAGGAGTAGATGGGGACAGAATCAATCTTTTGCTCCCAACACCATCAAGCCACTGCAATTGCACCTCTAGAAAATGCCATTTTTATGGCAAAACTCTTTTTTGAGGTGCCAGCAGAGCAACCAGGATCACCAGAGCAGCAAATGCTACCTGCAGCCCCATGACTTCCCCGCCCCATCCTAAACCTGCCCATCACAACCAGCCACTGCCTCTTGCCCCATCCCTGCTCCTTACTGGCACCTCTCAGACACAGCTGAGGTGCTGCAGGGAAATTTCTACTCCATGTGGGGTTTTTTGGGATGAAAACTGAGTATTCTGCCTTGCAGGAGGTTGGGAGAACATTTTGAAGGCATTGAGGAACAGGAATCCAGGACACATCTGGAACTCAGATCTGCATGTATATGGAATTCTGGTAAAGTTCAACTTTTCTACTTAAAAAACCCCAAATCCTCCCCAGGAGAGTTTTATTCTTCTTTCTTTTCCACTAAGAAGTGCTAATGTTTTTTCTCTGAGGCTTGGCAAGGAGGCAGGCCAGAGAGGTTGAGGTTTTTTTGGAACAGCAGCACATCCAAGGAGCATTTGTACCCCAGCCATCCCCAGAGCTGGACCTGCACTGAGAGTGCTGCTGCTGGGGTGGCATCACCCAGTTAATGCCACCCAAAGCAGTCCCTCCCCTTCCCAGCAGCAGCCAGGAGGCATTACCCCTGCCTGCAGCACTTGGCATTGAGGTGACAGGCTTCTTCCCCACCCTCTGCCTCCTCCAAGGCATCATTGAGCCCCTTAAGTAAGCAGGGAAAAAAACCCCAGGAGCTGGGTGGAAAAGCTCAAGCATAAATCTTTAGGGTTTTATACTCAAGTACAGTATTTTTTATGTTTAATAACACAGGCTAAGGCAGAGCAATCCATCTCAAGATCAGCCTTCCCAGGTGTAGCTGTGGCTACACAGTACCTGCTCTCAGGCCTGAAAAATTTCAGAGTGTCTTCAAATTTTTTCTAAAAGTGGCTCTGTAGGTACAATTTTCAGCTGGGTTTCATCCCATGCTCCTGCTCCATGGGTGCAGCCTATCTACAACCTGCAGGGGAATAAAGGTGGGACCCAGCACCTGGATCTGAGAGCACAGAGGGTCAGAAATCAGGATGGGCCACTCAGTTGTCCAGGGAAAAAAATCTTCCCAGCCCCAAAGAGTTTCCTAGGACTCTTGCTACAGGATTCAGGCCCTGACCTGTCATCTGTGCCTTTGAGAAGTGTTCCCAGGAGCCACATCAGGGGCTCAGTATGTTGGATATTGTAATGGATCCAAGCAGCCCCAAAGAGGCTGTCCCAGGTTAAAGAGCAGCATGGAGGAACCTCACTTTTATTCTGCCATCAGCCCAACTCTCCTCTTCCTGTGGGGAAGGTTTTGGTCCAGACCTCATCCAATGAACACCTCAGCAATCAGCAGGACATGGCATTGCTTTTTGAGAGGTGCCTGTGTATCCTCTGTTAATGAGGCTATTGCCCAGAAGGTCTGGGAACCCATTTCAGCCCTGAAAATTATATATTACTTCTTTCCTTGATAGAATTCCCTGCTCTGCAGGCTGTCACGACTTTATACCCCATCCATCATGGAATATGGTATTTGTACACTCAGAAACTCTCAGAAAGAAAATTTGGACCTCCAGAGGAAATTTCATCCTCAAATTTAAATATTCATTACACAGCAGACCTGCGCCTATGCTGCCCTGGGCTAGGCTGGTGCTGTGGCTGACTCAGATTTCCTGCTCTGTGAGGAGAACCCCTATTTTATCACTAGGACAGCTGTGAAAAGTCAGCACTGGAATGCCTCAGCTGCCAGCACAGGGTATCAATGTGTGCAGCAGCAGAGGATGATGACATTCCACCCCAGAGGGAGCTTGGCTGTCCATCCTAGGATGGCTCCTGACTTGATGGATCCCAACTTGACTGATGCCTCTCTCTCCCCAGGGAGAAGACAGGGCTGCAACTCTCTGCTTTTGTCCCTGACTCTGGTCCTGAGACCACAGGCAAAAAAACTCCCTCAATATCCCTGTTTGCTGCACTTTGTCCAGTCACTCACCCAGATCCCAGTGCCCCCTTTCCTTGCAGGCAGCCTGATACCAGAGCCCATCTCAGGTTTTCCCCTCAGGGCAGGCTTTGCTGAGCTGAGCTGTACCAGCAGCCCCTGCAGAGGACACGGAGGTTTTGGGCACAGGGAATGTTCCCTCCCATGGAGTCCCTGAGATGGATGAGAGTGCAGTGAGCAGCCAGGGAAGCATTGCTCAGCAGCTTTCCTCACAGACACTGCAAGGGCAGCACCCTTCCCTACCAAGTCCTGCTGCCCCAGAGGCTCTCACCAGTGGGGAGGGGAAGGACCCAGCACAGGAGGTGCACAAAAGTGTCCTCATCCAACAAAACTCAGGGTTAACCTTCCACAAGTCACACCTGCAGCCTTCCCGGTTGCTCCTCATGCACAAAACACCTCCGAGGCTTGAGGACAAATGTGTCATGTCTCCTCTGGTGCAGCTTTCCAGGTACAGAAAACAGTGGTTTTCATGGCTAAATGGATGGAAGAATTGCAGAACATGGTGTCAGCTGGCTAAGAACCTCATCCCAGAGTTCTACACACAATAATACTCTCTACAAGAAAAATCAAACATCATCCATCAATTACTGTCTTTTTACCCTACCTATTTATATTATCTTGTACTTTTAAAGTGTTATATATATTAACTAAACAGGATTTACAGCACACACATTGATTTTACATTAATCTTGCTTTAGCTGAGCCTGAAAAAAGTCAAACTGTTTTTTTCTGTCACAAGTCAAGTATATGCAATCATTTGCAGTACAGCTGAGCTCTTTGTAGCACACTTGCTGGCCACAGTGCCTCCCAAACCTTTAGAAAAAAGAGGTTTTTAATATTTGCTATCCAACAAGGCCAGGTTGGATGGGGCCCTGAGCAAGCTCATCTGGTGAATGGATCCCTGCTCATGGCAAAGGGGTTGGAACAAGATGATATTTAAGGTCCCTTCAAACCCAAACCACTCTATGATACGTGCCTGCATCCATAGGAAACCATGAAAATGCTCATTACAAACCAGATTTCTCAAATGCAGACAACACAAGCACTGTCACATCTGTGCACCCTTTCAAGGGAAAACAATGTTTTGGGTGGGGAGTAAAAGGAAGAATTCAGAGTCAGGGATTTCAAGGAGGAGCCTGGCTTTCCCTTGGGCAGTTTTTGCAATGTAGAGTTAGGCTCTCTCACACACACAGGGGACAATGGCTTCATCCAGCCCTGTGGGAAGAGGCTGTGGCCACCCCTGGGGTGGGGGACAGGCTTCCACAGCCCCACAGAGATGCTCTGCACCTCCCATACCATCACAACAAAGCATCTCTTCCCCTCACCCACTACTTGGATGTTTCCAGATAAAAAGCTGTTAATGTAGGTTAATGCATAATTAAACTCATCATTTGCACACGCCAGCAACTCTGCATATCTGGCACTAATACCTAAATATTTTTAAATGGCCAGAGACAACATGAAAACCTGCTGCTCTTGAAACTTCTCAAAGTTCTCTGCTTCATCCCCAGTGCCATCAGCCAGCCTGGGACACAGCTGTGGCACCAGAGACAGGAGATGCCATGACCTGGGGACGTGACACAGCACCAGAGGCTGGGTCAGGCTGGACAGGCTCTCAGTGACCTCCCAAGCACTGCATGTGCCAGCCAGGCAGTGTGCTGGGCTTGTCTGGCCTTGATGGGGGTTATCTTCTTCACAGTAGCTGCTGTGGGGCTGGCTTGGCAACTCAGGGATGTTTTAGTCACTGCTGAGCAGGACTTGTACAGCCAAGGCCTTTCTGTCCCTCATCCCACCCTGGCAGTGAGGACAATCAGGGTGCACAAGAAGGGATCCCTTGGGGCCAAAAGGATATCCCATATCTTATGGCATCATGCTCAGCATGTAAAGCTGGGGAGAAGAAGGAAAGGGGAACACCTGGAACCATGACCTGGAGCCAAGTCAACTTTGCATGTGGCAGAGCTGTGCTGCCCTGGGTGTGGCTGAACACCTGCCAGGCCATGGAGAGTGGGGTGGGGAACTCATTCCTTGTTGGAATTAATTCTTTGATTCATTCATTCTTTCTTTGTGTGCACAGCTTTTGCTTTCCCTGTTAAGCTGTCTTTATCTCAGCCCATGAGTATTTTTCACTCTTGCCCTCCCAATTCCTCTCTCCCCATCCCAGCAGAAAGAAGTGGGAGAAGAGCTGAGGGGGAGCCGAGCTTCTGACTGGGGTTTGATCACAACAGTGATTTAATAGTGAGCAAGGCTGAAAAACAACTGCATCAGCCACCACACACTTTTCCTTTTTTTCCTTTTAAGTTACAATTTTTCTGCCTCTTGGTTTCCTGGTGTGCAAGGTGCTGCCCCAGCTGAAGCTTGCATTGAGCCCTGTAATGGTCCCTCACCAAGTCCCAGTAAGGAGGGGACAGCAGGATTCCAACAGGCACTGAGGGGGCACCTGAGCTCCCTCAATGCCCCAGCAGTGACATTCCAGCCCGAGGAAATCAGGGAGCTGCAGGTGCCAACCATGCCTGCCCACACTGCCAAGTCCCACAGCAGTCCGTGCAGTGATTATCCTGCCCTGCAGAGAGCTGCAAGCACACCTTCAGAATGGCACAGGTGGATCTTAAATGCTCTGTCTTGCACTCCTACTGTTCCACACCATCATTAGGACGAATGGGGCACTGGGAGAAAGTCAGGGAAGGTTGTGTCTTTTCACTCCCCTGTGTGCTGAAGATTAATTTAGAACACATTAATTACATTTGGATGTGCCTGAAAGCCAGCAGAGCACTGAGGAAGAGTCCTGGAGGTAATTGAGTACTGTAACAAGAAAGTTATTTTGGCAGGATTTTCTTTGCAGAGCGGGGCCGAGCAGGAGAGGGGAAGAGGGGCAGAGCACAGAGCATCCCTCCTGGACACTGCAGCATTGGCAGCTCAGCACTGTGGGCTTCCAGCTGCTCAGCAGGGACCCATCCAGCCCAGAGCAGTGCTCTCCTCCTGAAGGGCTGACAGGAGGGAGCTGAGCATATCCAAGGCATTTAAGTCCCTGAATGTTCTTCTTGCTGCTCAGATCTCTGCCCAAACACTCGTCCCTCATACAACTGCTCTCCTTATCCCCTTATTCCTGCTTCCTCTTCTCCTTCAAAGGATTCTGACATCAAGAAATTCTGGTGAAAAACTTTCTCAAAGATAAAACTGGGACTAGGTCAAGTCTGTGTCCCATTTCAAAGCACTTCCCCTTCCCCACTCACCTTATCCATCTCCCCCAACCCTTCCCACATACACCCAGCCCTCAAACACTTGTCTTGACAGGAGAATGAGTTAGATTTTGTATCTGTATCACCCAGGTGTTTTCCCCCCCACACACCTCCAGCAGTCATCTCACAGGCCCGGTGCATTTAAAAAAAATTTAAAAAAGGAGTCTCTGCTCTCACCACATCCAGAGAATCAACAAAACTGAAGTTTTGGACCTCAGGAAATGCCCTTTGCACCACTGCACCAGCTCCAGAAGTGAGGAGGGGTTGAGGTATTTTGTGTAAATGTTCCAAAGTGGGGAATATTTTGGAGGAAATAAAAATTTCCTTTGCCCTACCCACCAAGCGAGGAATCTGCTCTTCAGGCAGAAACACTTTGTGCTCAGCACCTACTTAGTCTCTTCCTGAGCTGCTCCAGTTTTCCCAAAATTCTCTTAAATTTCCTACAAAAGAAAAAGTGCGAACTCTCTCCCCCATTTTTTGACCTACATTCATTTATCAAATTGTGGCTAAAAATAGCACAAGCTATGCAGAAATGTTTTAAACTGTTTTTTGCACTTTCTCTCTTTTACCATCTATTTTAAGGCTGCTCTAGCACTTTTCAAAATACAACAAATGAGGGGGATGAGGTGGGTGGAAGGGAACATTGCCATCCCATCAGTGGGGCCACAGCTGCTCCTGCAGCTCAGAGACAGAGGGAGCTGGGGGTGCTCAGCCTGGAGAAAAGGAGACTCAGGGCTGCCCCCATCCCTCTCACAGCTCCTGAAAGGTGCCTGTGCTCAGCTGGGGCTGGGCTCTGTCTGCAGCAGCACTGACACAACCAGAGCTCACAGCCTCAGGCTGCACCAGGGGAAATACAGGCTGGAGATTGGGAAAAAGTTCTTTACAGAAAGAGTGATAAAGTTGTGGAATGGCTGCCCAGGGAGGTGGTGGAGTCCCCATCCCTGTGAATTCTGCACTGTCCCCACATAATTGGGGTCCCACGAGTGGCTTATGGGAGTCACGTGTGTTTAGTGGGGGAAGTGAGGGATGGGGAAAGGGCCGGGGGAAGGACAGTGTGAGGGATGGGGAAGAGGCAGGCTGGAATTTCACCTGGGGATGAGGGGTGGAGAAGGGAACACGGCAAAAGAGGACTGAGGGAAGGTGGTAAAGGTCAGGAGGGGGAAGCCCATATCTCCCAGACCAAACCTGCAATAAAATAAAACTCTAAATGGCCTTGCAGTGCCAAGTGCTTCATGCAAAGTGATATCAGGAACCTCGGCTCGTAAGTTTTGCTTTCCATGGAAAAGGGCAGGTCTTCATCTTCATGGGCCTGTAGCCCTTGGTGGGTGGCTGCCTCCTAAAATACTAAATGGCGCACAATGTCTCCCACACCCAAACTCCCACCACCTCCAACTTGGGATCCCTGGACAATTCCAACTGCCTCCTGCAGTCTGACACCAGGAACCTGGGCTGGTGAGTTTTGTTTCCCAGGGAAAAGGGCCGGCATTGGTGTTCCAGGGCCTGTGGGCTGGAGTGGCCTGCAGGCTGCTGGAATTCCACATTGTGCAGGATGCCTCCCAGAGCCAGGCTGGCACCAGTGCCAACTCGGGCTGCTTTGGCAGTGCCAAGTGCCTCCTACAATCTGACATCACGAACCAGGGCTGGCAAGGTTGGTTTCTCAGGGAAAAGTGGCGACCTTGGTGTTCCAGGGCCTGTGGGCCGGAGTGGCCGGCTGGCTCCTGAAATTCCGCATTGCACAGGATGCCTGCCAGACCAGTGATAGCACCACTGCCAACTCGGGCTGCTTTGGCAGTGCCAAGTGCCTCCTGCAGTCTGCCATCATGAACCTGGCTGGTGAGTTTTGTTTCCCATAGAAAAGGTTGGTGGTTTTGTTCTGAGTAGGTATCTGCTTGCTAGGGTTATGAAATCTACAAAGCCCAGAGTTCCAGGCACACTGCAGCTGCCAAAGGCATCCCAAGGGGAACACAAAACTGCCAAAGCATGACTTCCTCCACAGCTTTGTGTTTGAAACCAGCCCTAGCCCAATGCTGCTTTTACTGCCTAGAATTAAAATTAGGGTCACACCTATGGTTAGGGTTTGGATAACCACAAAGCCCCGGGCTCCAGGCACACTGCAGCTGCAAAAGGCATCCCAAGGGGAACACAAAACAGGATGCCTCCCAGACCCAAGCTGGCTCCTCTGTCAACTGGGGCTGGTTTGAGAGTGCCAAGTGCCTCCTGCAAACTGGCATCAGGAATCTGGGCTGGTGAGTTTTGTTTCCCAGGGAAAAGTTCCAGCATTGGTGTTCAGGGGCCTGTGGCCCAATGCTCCCAATGCCCAGCACCATTCCCCCACAGCCTGAGCCTCTTGCTCTCACCCTGGAGTTCACATAAAGTGCTGTCATGTTCCAGGTGAGAGCTGCAGGGGACTGGAGCCCCCTGCAGATCAGACTTCTGCATATTATTATAATAATTATTTATGGAAACCAACCCTTTCACTTCCCAGCAGGCAGCATCTCATTAAATGTGTTGGGTTACTGGCTGTACCAAGCAGCTGCTGAAGTCTTGGAGCTTCTTGTCATCTTATTACAATCCACTGCCAGCTGCTCCCAGCACTTCTGCCCTCCCCTCCTTTCAGCCTTATTTTTGCACTCCATGCTTCCTCACTTCTTGCACCCCTCCCTCCATGCCCCATCAGTAGCTGTGAAGCAGAACATATCACAGGCAGCCTCTCCTGCTTAAAACCCTGCCAGCAGCTGGGAGCACAGTGAGATCTTGCTCTGAGATCTGAAAATCAGGTCCTAAATCTTGCAGCAGCCTGGCACAACCAACCCCTCAGCCTTGAGGGGCTGAGAACTGCAGAAAGGGTAGGGGGGGAACTGAGTGAAAGCATTTCTTTACTCTGGGCCATTTCCAGCTCCCACAGAGCGTGGTCTGCACAGCAACTGCAAGTTTTGCTCACCTGGAAATGGTCCTGAGGGCACTGGCAGCTTCCAGGGTTGTGGCATTAACACATGGACCTTGCAACAACCCCTGCCTCCTGCATAAAACTCCAACACATTCTCCCTCCTCAAGTTCTGCACTGACATTTCACTGCTGATCTATCCCTGCTGCAAATAGGACCATTTCAGGGAGAAAAGAGATCAGCTCTTCTGTTAATGAAAAGCATTAAGCACAAATAAAATTATACAAAAGCTGACCTACCTGAAGATAAAGTGTCAAGAATCAGCAAGAAGAAATTGCTCTGCCAAGGAAGATGAGTCAGGACTTCAGTCCCAGGGCAGGGAGAGTCAATTTTGGGGAGCAGACCTGAAGTCAGAGCCAAGGAGCAAGGCCAGGTAAGGCACCCACATGGCCTAACCAAGAGAAAAGAGAAAACTGAGCTTAAATATATCACCTGACTAAGGGCTGAAGGTGGGTGGCTCACCTGGTCCCAGGTAAGGCTGCTCAGGGTGTCAGAGCTTGGAAAGGAGTCCAGACCTCTAGGCAAGTTCTCCTTCACAGTCCTGGGGCTTGGCCAGGCTGCCAGAGCCACCACCAAGGGAGGCTCCAGGACAACACCAAGCTCCTCCTACACTTTGAGATCCCCTGTGCTTGATCCCTGTGGTTAATTGCACCCTACTCTCACTAATTGCACCACAAAACCCCAGGCTAAGTAATTATCAGTGCATTCTCTGAAAGAGCTGTCCCCAGAGTCCTGCCTGGGTAGGAGCACATTGCTCTGCTGCTCCTCAGCCACTGCTGTCAACCCAGAGCCACCAGTGTGCCCCAGTGTGACCAGTGCTGCTAGTCCAGCATGGGGGGAGCAGAGTGAAGGCCCCTGTCCACCCTTACCCTTCACCATGGCCATAAATCCTGATTGAAACCTCTCTTTCAACTGAAACCACATATTGCTGCAACCTCTCTCCTCTGGACCCATCGCCTTCAGCAGGTTTGTCCTCATGCTGGTCATTTCCACTTGTGCCAAATTTCATTCCTTTCTATTTCTTCTCTCCTTCACTTTCTGGATCCCATGAAACTAATCCATATTAAGCAGCTGTTGTTTTTTCAGGCTGTACATTTGCAACAAAAAAAAATCCAAACTCTTCCTCCTCCTCTAACAGAAAATGAAGGAATAAATAAATAAATTAAAAATAATATTAAACTATAAAAAATAATAAATAAAATATTTTTTAAAATCCCCCCAGAACACAACAGGAATGGGAATGGCAGGTTTCAGGCAGAGCCAGATAAACCACCCCAATTTCTCTGGGCTGGGAAATGGATAAGATAGGGCTGGGGTTCCCATACTTACACCAAGCACCCTCACAATGATTCTGCAGCTCTTAGCAACAGTGTGAGAACATGAGGATTTGTGCTTGGAGAATTGTTTCTGTTAAAATCTTTTGGGTGCTTTTAAGGGCTCTAATTCATTAACCTTTCTTTGGCCGAGACCAGCTAATGGATATCCAGAAATGCAAAAAGCAATTAGACAAATTAATGGGGAAAAATGTCTATCAACATTATTAACCACAGCCCCTCAAGAAAGTGCCTGAGCTGCAGGCAGGGAGAGCTGCTGTGGGCTGGGGAGGTGCAGCTGCTGCTTACCCTGAATTCTCCCCCTTTCCCTTGGCTGCTTTTGGAGATGAGGGTGCTGGGGCAGACAGACCTTTGCTCTGACAGATAATCACTGTCCCCAAATTAAGCTTTATGGATGGCAAAGCCCAAGGATGGCCAACCTTTTAGAGCCCTCACTCTCTACAGAAAATATTCAAGTTTTCATTTGGCCACAAGACAGCTCCTGGGAGAGTGAGGCTTGTCAGGGAAGGTCTTTTGGGGTGGCTGGTGCAGTTCCTGCAGCAGCTCAGTGAAGCACAGCCTCACATGTGCTCTGCTGGGACAGACACCTTCACACTGAGCCTCCTCCTTGATCCCAAAGAAATTCACATCCACAAGGACACAGCACCAAGGGAATGGGGTGAGCTGGAAGCTCTGGGATGATGCAGGTAATGGTGACAGCACTGATCCTGTCTGAGTGAGCCCTCTCTAAGGCACAGCACCTCTCCAAAGAGCACTTCATCCATGGAAATGGGAATAATGAGAGGTGATGAATGTGAACATGAGCCCTGAGCCCTGACCCAGGGAATGAGACAGGATGAGGCCTGGATAAATTCTCTAGGAAAGAAGGAACCACCTATAAATGCACAGCCTGCTCAGCCTGGAACCTGGGGTATGCCAAGATGGAAAATTAGGAGGATTTCTAGGGTCCCTTTTGAGCCTTTTCTGAATCTTGTCTGCATGTGATGATCTCCAGGGAGAACAAGTGATTATTAAACCAGAGTGTGGCCCCTTCTTTCAGGATGTTCCTGCTGGTTTTGTAGTGCTGCATGGATGTGGGTACCAGCACACACCCAGCAGGGAACCTGAGCCCTCAGTGCCCCCAGCTCCCACACAGGGACAAACAGAGAAACCCTAAAAAGAGACACAAACTAGAACAACAGCTCTCAGTAGCCTGTAACAAATAACTTTGGGCTGCAGAGGGTTGTGTTTCCTGGATTTAATGTGCTGTGCACACAGTGTGCTGGCAGTCAGTGCAGTGTTGAGGGCATGGCAAACACAAAACTGGGAGCCATGGAAACTCCACCTTTAGCCAGTGAGAGATGGAGAGCCCAGTTAAGGGTTCTGGCTAGCACTTACCAAATTTGTCAACTCCCCTACACAGTAGGGACAGATTCCTGCCAGCCAGGGCTGCCTGGTCCAGCTTCTCTGAGGAGGAACTGCCTGGATTCTCCCTGAGACCTCCTTCACCCCAAGTTTCTATACCTTTCCTAGCAGTTTTCAGGTGGCAATAGCAGGTACTCAACTGTTTGAGCCAGACCTTCACCCAGAAGGTGAGCAGACACTTCTGGTGTGGGGGAGAAACCACAGCACTCGCTACCCCAGAGCACAACCTGCAGGCTGCTGAAAGCTTGTCAAGAGACATGGATCTCTGCCAAAGAGTTTCTGGGGCAACCACAACCATTTCCAACTGGGAAAGAATTGGCCAAGTCCTTCAGAGAGTTCCATCCCTGCAATGCCTGAGGGAGACCTGTGTCATCCTACCAAGGCTGGGGCTGCAGGAGGTGTGTGTGACAAGGACAAGAAATGGAGGAGTGCAGGAGATCTGTGGGATGATGGAGGGAAGGCTGCAAGGAAGGAGCTGTCCCTGACAGATGCTCTGGAGGAGGAGTGGGACTGGGGGGAGATGCTGAACTGCAGCAGGTCCATGCACTCTGTGGCAGATGTGTCCCCAGGAGCCACAGCTGGACAGAGGCAGCTCTGCCCCAGCTGCCTGGATCTGCTGGAGCACAAGGAGGGAGATGTTCACTTTCTCCTCCTGGCTGCTGCCTGGGCAGGGTTTGCAGGGACCAAAGGTCTTGAAGAGGAAGAGAAGGGGGGATGATTACAGTCCAAAAACAAATTAGAGTGCACTGAAGGGCATTTTCTGAAAGTGTTCTTGTCATTATTTAGCAGATGCAGAAGGAATGAAATCAAAGAGACTGAAAGCTCAAATTAAAACCAACTTTGATGTTGAAATGGATTTTTTACAGTTGTAACAACAAGGCTCTTGGGAAAGGGCTCCATGGCAGTGTCAGGCTCTGCTGGCCCTTCCCTGGTCAGGACCCATGGCCCAGCAGCAGCCCTGCTCTCATCCCTGCCCAGCTCAGGAAGGCAGGGGACAGGGTCACAGTGCTGCTGCTGCTGCTGCTGCTGCTGCTGCTGCTGCTGCTGCTGCTGCTGCTGCTGCTGCAAAGGGCTCCAGCTTTGCTCAGAGCACACTGTCAAAACTCTTCACATGGTGGCTCAGCTCTGCTGCATCTTCATTTTTGTTTCCTCTTCCTCCTTACCCTTTCCCCACCTTACATCTCCTGATATAATATAATGTAATGTAATGCAATGTAATGTAATATCATATCATATCAATCATATCATATCATATCATATCATATCATATCATATCATATCATATTTTTTTCCCTGTTTCTTATAACATTTCTTATCAGGCATTCAGCACCATGAGTGCCTCAGGTCTGCTCTGGAGCTGACCTCCCCTGGCATTCCCAGCAGCTGCTCTGTCCAGATACCTGTTCCTAAGCCAAGGCACTCAAGGGCAGGCTGGTGTTCTGGCTGTTGTGTTGTTGGGGTTTTTAATCACAGTTTATGAAACATCTGCTGTTTATAAATTATTTCTTTTGAATGTGATAAGCTTTTCAGTTGTGTGAGCCAGCAGGCACCTCTGAGCAGCAGAAGAGTGCTGCCAGCTCTTGGAATTGGCACCTCTTCCAAAGGCTGTGCTGGGATGAGTTGTGCAGACCCCATCCCCAAGCACACATGTGTGTGCACACACATGTAGAGGGCTGGGAGACCCTGGCACAGGGTGCCCAGAGAAGCTGTGGATGCCCCTGGATCCCTGGAAGTGTTGAAAGTCAGGGCTTGGAGCACCCTGGGATAGTGGTGGCATCCCTGCTTATGGCAGGGAGTAGAACGAGATGAATTTTGAAGTCCCTTCCAAGCCAAGCTATTCTCTGATTCTGTGTACACACAGCCCTTCCCTGTGCCACAGGGAACTCTTCAGTGTCACCTCCAAGCCACAAAAAGCCTCAGGGACAACCACAGGATGGGCACAAACTCAGCCTCCACCAACCCTGAGCCCCAAGCCAGGCACGGACACACGTGGTGAGCCAACACACAAACACACTCATGATTTTGGGAATTCCTCAAAAAGTCCTTATCAGACAGACTTTTCCCAGAGAAATGATCCCCAAAAGCCTCTGACACAACACCCAGCCAAGCAACAAACCCACCTGAGCCAGCCCAGCTCATGCTCCTCTGTGCAGGGCTGGAAATGCTGATGGACTGTGCAGGAGCAATGCCTGGTACTGAAAATCTGCTTATGAGAAGTTAAGAAAGTACAGGAAAATTCTGAGGAAAAGAACCAAATCATGTAACTGATGCATTTGAACATCAAAGTGCTGTGCTCTCAGCCAGCTCTCCCCCATTATTTATGGTTTACACATGGGTTTGCTTTTGCTGCTTTGTTTTTTTGTTCATTTGTTGTTATTTCCTTGAGAGAACATGAGAACCCTCTGGGGGATCAGAAGATTTTTCTTGTTCTGCTTAGTGAAAATTCTCTAATGATTGTAAAAACAAGGCAAAAATCAATAGGGAATTATTATCTGCAGGGATTCAACTGCTTTCTGCCCGAGTGACAGCAGAGCTTTGCCAGACTGTCCCCCTGACACTGGCTCCTGCTCTAGCACCAAAGTGGAAAAGAAAGAGCAAGTACTCCTTTTTCACCAAGGAAAGCACATTTTAACTTATTTTTACTTTGGACACATCCAAGGATGTTTCAGCCCCAGTCCAAACTTTAGACTGGCTCCCTGCACATTTCTGCAAGGATGGAAAAACCAAGTGGAGCTTGCAGCAGCTGGTAAGATCTAACTGGAGCTGACTGGTTGAAGCTTACACTAGCTGAGAAGCCTCAGCAGAAGCCTCAGCAATTTGTCCCTGAATCAAGATCATCTAAGTCCTTCTGCAAAGGCAGATGGAAAAAGGGAAGGAGAATCCATTTCTGCATTTGCAAACTTCACCAAAAGTCACATAAGACTGCTCAAGAGGTGATTTCTCTTTGGTTTAGGGCTTTTGTGGGGGTGACAAGTGTGTGCCCTGTGAACAAAGACCAAGGTGTTGACACAACCACTTCCCAGAGTCAGGAGCAGGTGGTTTTTTAGGGGTAGGGACAAACAGCTAAATACCCATTGATGGAGAAAATCACACTTATGTCCTAGCCCTAAAACCCCTCTCAAGGAGTTCTCTCATAGGGCAGCTTCTCCAGAGTCACATCCTTTCTGTGGTGTGACCTTGTCTCAGAAGTCAGGCAAGGGGAACACAGGGACAAAACTGGATTAGAGGTTTCTCATGCAGGCACAGGGGAGATGACCCACCAGAAGTGCCAAAGCTCCCAGTCCTTTCTGTCAGGAAAGGTTTGGATCTGGAAGGACTTTTCAGAGAAAAAGACATTAAAAAATAAAACCACAAAGTAAAACTCTTGAATGCCTTCAAATGAGAGGCTAATGATATTTTACAAATAAAACAACCAAACAATGAGCGAGGAGCAGGGGAGAGACAATATAATGAATAATTAGACAATTAGGTTAATCCTCAGGAAATGAGCTAATTCCCAGGTAGATAACAGCCAGGACTGATTAATTGTTATGCCCCAGGAGGTACCAAGCAGGGGACACGTCCTACTTTGGCTCTTCAGCAAAGGAGCAGACAGAAATTCATCCTGGGAGCTTCTCCTCTCCCTTCTGGGATTGGGTGGGCACTGCGATCCTGCTCAGCTCTCCCAGCAGGGATGAAGGAGGGAACAGTGCTGCAGGAGGTCACCACACCCCTCCAGAGCCAACAGGAGCAGGGACACGGAGCAGGAACTGGGAATAAATGAATGCTCCAGGCAGCTGGGCTGAACTGAACTCTGCCTGAGCACAGTGGAAGTGACAGGCACAGGAAGCACGTGCCCAGCAGGGGTGAGGCAGTGCTTCCCATGGAGCAACAGCCAGGAGAAACAGCAAGTGCACCATTGTGCCTGCAGGCATCATTTTTATCTCGTCAAGATGAGGATGAAATTTTATAATCATATTTATATTGCTTCAATGGAGATGTATTAGGGATATAATAAAAGTGGAGGCTGACATTCAGATACTAATTCCCCACGTCAGATCTGTGTTATGTTATCCTTTATCAGCTTCTTGTATGGCATGATTAAATAGCATTATTTTAGTCTTTTACCCTTATCTTAGTCTTTTACCCTGAGCATCCTTGCTAGCATGGATTCTTTGAGCTCTGGTGATTTTTTTTTCAGCCAGTTTCTGAGGGTAAGCACAGGCACACAAAGAACAGGCTGCCCATGTCCCTGGGAAGCTGGGTCTTTTTCTCCTTTAGTGCAATTATGAACTCACTGATTTAGGCCCCAGCCCACCCAGTTGCTCCCTTTGGATAAGCAAAGGGGTGGGCAAGCACCTAAAGCAATTCCTGCTGGAGCTGGCATGGATCCCTCCACTCCCAAATGGAAGTACCAAAGCACAGGAGGAAGCAGCAAAACGCCTGATGCAAGCAGGGTGAGGTTTTCTGTCCCTTCAGGCAACCAACAGCGTCCAGCTGAGGTGGGTCCTCATTCAATCACTCATGAACACACCAGATCTGGGCACTGCTCACACTGGGGCTGTGGCAGCCCCTGTCCTGCTCAGTGAGACCATCCATCTCTGCACACCTGGACAGACACTCTGAACCTTTTTTTTAACTTGCTCATCATCACTTTTCCCAGCAGATGGAGTTGCAAATTGGAGCTCCTGCCAGTGGTTCTGCTTTGCTCTCAGCACACTGGGGTCAGAGAAGGAGCTCTAGACCAGAGCCCCAGGGCCGTGGGGATGGTTTGGTGGCAGTGATGCTGCAGGTTACCATGACACCACAGCAGCACTCACAGCCAAAAGCTTGGCCCAGGCTGGCCAGGCAGCTGCAGCAAACAAACCCCAGAGTGCTGAGATCCTCATTGCAAACCCATCCTCTGCAGCAGCTGCCAACAGCTCAGCCCCTTGTGGGTGCACAGGAGAAAGGGATTGTATTTCTTTGCCTCACTGCAAGGCCGAGGATTAATCCTAGCACTGATATAAAAAACCTGCAAATTGGCATTTGGAGCAGAGGGAGGGGGAAGGCCAAGGATGGATTTTGTCACTGCACCTGCTTTGGGTGTCTGGCCATGGCACAAGCACCCCAGAGTGAGCTCTTGTGTTTGATCCACTGGTAATGGTTTGTGAGGTAATGAACACATCTCTGCCAGGACATGGGCTCCTACATATTTGATAGTGATGCTGTAATATTGCTTATTCTCCATTTTTCCCCCTCTCCCATCTCAACAGCTTTCTATTGAACAGCTGCAGAAAGAAACCCTGAAAAATTTTGTGCCTTGGAAACCTTCAGATGTTGTGAGAGGCAGGAGAGAAATGTGTTGGAGCTCACACCCAGCACAGCCACCAACACCAGCATTATATCAGTGGGGTGGGTCTTGTATTTACATTCATTTGCATAATGCTAAGCATGGGGTAGTGTGGTTACCCCACAAACACAGCAGCAGCCAGCTGGAAGCCCCCAAAATCTGGATATTGCACTGGGAATGGGCTGGGAGGGGCATGAGAAAGGCCAAAACACCTCCCTGTGCTTCCACTGCAGGGTCACACATCATGAAACCCTCTCTGGTGGCTGCTGAGGGTGCAGAGCTGAGGTGGGGAGGGTTCCACAGACTCAGGCAGCTTTATGAAGGAGCCAGGATGGGGGGATGCTGGGAGAAGGGTCTGGAATTCTGACACGATCACTGGGGACACTTTCACTGCAGGCAGGTCTTCCACTTTGCATTCAAGCCCAGAAATGATCTTTGCTGAAGCTCTTTTCTGTCTCAAATCAAACTACATCCAGGCTCACAAGTCAAACAAGGCCTTTCCCAGCCCTTCAGCTGGATCCAGGGACCCCCCAAACTCGCCTGTGTATCGTCTCAGCTTGACAAGAGCCAGCACAGCTCCAGGAGGGGAGCATCAGCTCGTTCTTCAGATGTGCAGAGACAGCTGCACATGCTTTCCAGCAGCACCAGCTGTACAACTTGGGGCCATTGCAGATCATGGTTTGATTAAGAATTTATACATGTGTTTTACCTTGTCTCTATTGCTGCTGGCAGCAGCAGCCCTCAGCTGAGAGCTAAAACCTCACAGCAGAGAGAATGCAGAGCTTAGCTAAAGGTAAATTCACTTTTCTTAGAAATGCCTCTAGGACAAAGTTTCTGGACTTCCAAGGGGAAGTGTGGCCCTTGGTGTAGGCTATGGGAAGACCTTTGTCACCTACATTCCTGTGGGGACAACACAGCCACTCCCTGGGGACTTGTCTGGGTGTCCCAGGTGGGTAGCAGAGATGGAATGACAGTCTCCAGAGGGTATGGGTGTCCCAGAGGCCAAAGCCTCCCTGTCTCATTCCCCTGCCAGGTGAAAACCCAGCCCTAACCTCTGTCTGGATGCAGCAAGGATGCAACTGGAGAATCGAGAAGCCAAATGGGAGGTTTGACAGTGCACTTATGCAATAAACAAATCACAAAGACCAAAAAATTCAATAACTTTTTTTTTCCTAATGGATGCCGGTGGGGTTGCTCTTTTTTGGTACTTTGGGCATTTACATATAAATTGCTCTGTAATGGCTCTGCCCTCCTTCTCTTCAGTGTGTCGTTAATGAGCTGTACAAAAAAGGTCAGGGGCTGAGCGAATGCTGCTGCGGGCAGCGATGTGATCCTGTCCTCCTTTCCCTGCCACACTCCCCGCTGGTCACCCAGGGTACCAGGCACCCAAAAAAGCCATCAGTCACCTCAGCCATGCCAGAGGAGTCCTGTGCCAGCAGCAGTGAGTTTTACATCCCATTCCCAGTGAGGTTTTGTCCATCGTGTAGATGTGTTAGAGTGGCACAGCTGGCACAGGCCATTGGGCTCTGCTGGCACGGGTGACAGGAGGATGAATTGAATTTCTCACAAGCCTCCTCCAGCCCAGCGTGCTCCTGGCTGCCAGCCTGACCAACCCCGTGCTGGCAGTGCTGCAGAGGCCAGCGTCACCCTGGACATTTGTCCTGAGACATCTGAGACCTAAACTTTAAGGAATTTAGAGATTTTAGAGGAGCTAAGGTTTTAGTTAGAGATAAGCTTTATTGGAGTTGATTAAAATAAATGGGTAGGCCTTGATGAAGTTAAGAGTTAGTAGTTAACTAATAATTCATTGTTTGTCAACACAATGTTAGCTGGGTTTCTAGTGAAGAATAGAAACTGATAAATAGCTTTTAGGAACATAAGACAATTGTTGGCCTCCTCTGTTGTGAAACCAACTGAAGACAGGGAATGGGAGCTCTACCAAGGGTTCAT
Source organism: Serinus canaria (assembly GCF_022539315.1). Lineage (NCBI taxonomy): Eukaryota > Metazoa > Chordata > Aves > Passeriformes > Fringillidae > Serinus > Serinus canaria. The sequence goes on from NC_066333.1 coordinate 4,118,266, forward strand.
TTGTCAGATTTGCATTGAAAAGGAAGAAAGGTCAGAACGAGGAAGATTTCATTTACTTCCTCATTTTGGGACCCCTCCCCATGAAAGGGACCACCCACCCATTTCAAGGGACAAACTGCCCATGCTTAAAGCTTTTGAACTAATTACCATGGGAAGTGGGGAGTGGGATGTGCCAAGGTTATGGATATGCATTTGTATTTTGGGTATTCAATACTTGGATAGATAAAAGGACTCTGTGATCACCTGTAAATTGGGTGTGTATTTGGGAGTTATCCCACAATAAACAAACACTTTCTAACTTTAAACTGTTAGAGAGTTTTTGTCCGTGACAGTTGGATATCAGTAATAGATCAATATCCACAATTTTTTAAATAAATCACATCTTGGGGCACCCTGAGACAAAAAGGGACAGAGCTGCCAGCCAGGTTCATGCAGGGTGCAGGGACAGCAAGGGGAAGCTGGCAAGTTGGGGACAGGCTGCTCACCTGGCAGGAGGGTTGGGGCACTCCCGGTGCCTCCAAGCACAGCCCCTGGTCCCCAAAGGCAGGAGGAGGGTGGGCAGGAGGTGCTGCCCTCACTCCTGCATGTCCCGGGATGCCCCTGTCTCGGGAATGGGCGAGGCTGCCTTTGATCAAAGCGGCCCCGTGCCCCAGGCAGCTTCTGCCCACCCCGAACGGCAGGGGCAGGAGGGAGGGGAGGGGTCACACTGCCATGGGAGAGCCGGGCTGGAGACAAATGCCATTGTGGGTGACACGCCTGGAAGTGACACAGCCACAAGGCCCGTGACACTGCTCAAATTGCCTCCAATGACAGGGGGGGAAATAAATAAAAGGAAAAAAAAAATAAAGAGCAGCTTCATCCTGGAGTCTAAGCAGAGGAGTGGCTGAAACTGCAGGAGTAGGACCCCCCCCTTTACCAGCATCATGTCATGGAAGGTGAGCTGGTGCCTACACACATGGAGAGTGTCACTTGTACACAGCTTTTCCATCCCTCCAGGGATGGCCACTCCACCACTTCCCTGGCAGCCTGTTCCTGACAACGCTTTTGGTGAAGGGATTTTAACTCCTCTCCAACCTAAATCACACCTGGCACAACCTGAGGCTGTTTCCTCTCATCCTACTGCTTGTTACCTGAGAGGAGAGACTGACCCTGGCCCTGCTCCACCCTCCTGGCAGGGAGTTGAAGAGAGCAATGAGGTCCCCCCTGAGCCTCCTCTTCTCCAGGCTGAGCTCCCTCAATCCCCTCAGCACTCCTCATGTGATGAGTGCTCTAGAACCTTCCCCAGCTGTGCTGCTTTTCATTGAACAAAATTTTAGTTGTCTTTAACCTTTTTTTACCTTTTACCCAGCACATCCATTAGATAAGTCAAGCAGAGGAATGGTTAGAAAGTCTGAAAGAAATCGTTGCTGCAGCATTTGAACCAAGTGGCACCAGGATGATCTCAGAGCACTTCATGCTTTGGTAACTCCATCATGGGCAATATAGGAGCTTAGAAAAACAGAATGAGCAGGTAACAAAAAGATAACCTGGGAGAGATACCTGCTCCTTCTTCCTTGCAAATAAACTGGAGATGCCAGAAGTTCTCCCAGGAATCTCGAGGCACTAGGGAGCAACAAAGGGATCAGGTCCCAAGAGCTACCTCGGGGTACAGAGTTGTGGTTCAGGACTGCTGAGGCACAGAGCTGAACAGCTCCCAAAGCAATGTCTATAAAGAGAAAATTGCTACTGTGTGAAGCAAAAAAAAAAAAAAAAAAAAAAAAAGCTACATAAATTACCACCAATTTAATATAATTTAAAGGACAGCCTTGTCCAAGGAGACAATTAAGCATTTCTCAGAACAAAAAGGGAGGTAAACAGGCTGAACAATAGATTTCTAAAGCCGGAGAGAGTGTGAAATCCCTCTTTTTATTAGTACTATCACAGTACTGCAATTAAAATTGTTGCCTGGAGGAAGGAAAGGGAAGATTTAACCCAGCCTGTTGGATGATCCCACCTCAGCACTGGCAGGACATGGTTCCCCTGCTAATACAGACCCTCAAAAAGCCATGGAGGGACACAAGTGGTGGTGATTTGCACAGTGCTCACAGGCATTCCCAGGAAAAGCAGCCTGTGATGGCCATGGGTACCTTGAGCCCTCAGGGCCAGCTGGGGACCATGGATATGAAAGAGCATGAGCAAAGGGGGGCTCTGGATTCCCGAGGACCTGCTGGCTACAGGCTGGTGGGAGAAGCTCATGTCCCACTCATTACCATTCCCTGGAGCCCTCCCTTGTGAGATGATGAGCAAAAAGCTCGTTAAGATGATCAGGGCTTCTCCCTCCCTCTCCCTCTCCTGTCACCCTCCCAGGAAGCAAACCCTGTTTGCCATAATTGATGGACACAATTCCCTGCAATTAGTATTTCAGCAGCAGGTAGTTAACCCTCGGGGCAGAGCTGGATGTCTCTATCTGGCTTGCTCTGCCTGGCCATGAATTCAGAGCAAGCTCTTCGGATTCTTGTTTGTTTGCTGACCCATCAGAGCAGGCAGCCCTCTGCTCCTCTATCCAAAAAAAATCTCACTGCTCAGGGCAGCAATGTGCTCCCTCAATTTCCCTTGGATGCAGAACCCATCCCCAAAAAACCCCTGGTCCACGACAGCTTCTTGCTCCAGTAACAAGGCTGAGGCCCTTTCCCTGCCAGAGTGAATGCAGACACTAATGCAAAACAGCCTAATGACCCCAGAACCCAGGCTGATATTTAGACAAAAAGAGATTTGTTTATCCTCTAAACTCCCGATAATCTGCATTTATTTTAATTGGCACTCATGGCAAGAGCATTTACAGGCAGCAGCTGAGAAGGTGTAATTATGTTACTGTCTCAGGCACAGCCTACAGGGAATCTGCTCACAGAAAAAAAGGGCAAAAAAAAATCCCAAAACCAAAGAAAAGGGACAGCCATGAAGCAATGGAACAGATTGTCCAGAGAGGCTGTGTGCTCCTCAGCCCTGGAAGTGTTCCAAGCCAGACCCTGAGCAACCTGGTCTGGTGGAAGGTGTCCCTGCCCACAGCAAGGGGCTGGAATGAGGTTGTTCTTCAGAATTTAAACCCTTTGAACCCAAAGCCTTCTGTAATTCTGTGACTACCCATGATGTGGAGCAGGCCCAGGCCAGCATGGAAGGCTTTGAACATCCCCCAGACAGTGCTGGACAGAGGCTGATGTGTGCAGGGATTTCGAGGGCAGTGCCATCCCCAGTGCTCTGCAAGGGAAATGTGGCACAGAACCTTGCAGGGTTATGAAATGCAAGAGTTTCCCTGGAGATATCAAATATCATATAATCATACAATAGCATGGGGTGGAAGAGACCTTAAAGAACAATTTGTTTTAACCCTCTGCCATGGTCAGGGACACCTTCCACTGTCCCAGGCTGCTCCCAGCCCTGTCCAGCCTGGTTTAGACACTGCCAGGGATCCAGGGGCAGCCACAGCTTCTCTGGGCACCCTGTGCCAGGGCCTGCCCACCCTCACAGGGAACAATTTCTTTCTAACCTCTCATCTAAGCCTATTCTCTATCAAATCTTTAATCTTCTCAACTGGTATTTTCTAGAGCTCCTGCACTGGGTGTGATGCTGAAGGCATGGAGACACATTATGGCATTTCAGTGAGCCACTCTTCACAAGCTGATTTCTCCTGCTCCAAAAAAAAGGTGAAATTTGTTGACTTTACACTTAAAGGAAATTTAAGCCAAGACCTTGGATTTGCAGGTGGGTTGATCCAGTAGCATGCACTGAGGCCATAGCAGCACAGAGGCCATAGCAGCTCAGCACCACCACTGGCAGCTCATGGAGATGCTGTTCCCCAAACTACAGCTAATTGTGTTCATAAATCCCATATTCTAATTAAAACTTGGTTTCCTTTTTCTTCCTCTCAAAATAAATGGCCAGTCTTTACCAGCTGAACTCTGCCCTAGAAAACTTCTTGCTTGTGAATAGAAATTTATTTTCAGATCATTTTTAACAATATCACAAAATGCCTCAACCTCTGTCTTAAATCCTCCCTGTCCTGGATATATTAACAAAACAGCTGAGAGCCAGCCTGGTCAGAATATTTAAAACTGAAATGGAAAATCCACCCAGGTTAACCACTAGTAAAATAACAAACAGTATACCACCACTGCCCAAACAAATAAGGAAATGCCAGAACACAAATGGGGGACTTTACCTGCACAAATTTCCTCAGCCCCAGCATAACAGGGCAGAGGCATCCCTAAGGCTTGGGCTGCACCAAATACTGGAGGGTCAGAGCCAATGCCCCCAGTGCCAGCCTTTCCCCCTCCCCAGCCCCTCTGTGTCACCATCACTGTCAGCCAGGCTCAGAGGAGCCATCTCCTAAAGTGCAATTTGTTATTCTGCTACGGTCATTTTCTGTATTAATTTTATGCAGAATCAAAAGCCCTTTCATATGTTAAACTCTAATTCATATGCTAATACCCAATTTATGGCAAGTTAATTATTTTTTGTCCAATTTATTACTCGGTGCTCACTGAGGAAGGGAGAGGTGGCAGCGGGTGGGCAGGGCTGAGCCAGGTCCGTCCCACTTCCCGGCTGGGATCCATGGGCACATCCCTGGAGCCCGCCTCGGGCTGACCCAGCCATCCCAGGGCCCTCCAGTGGTTTCCAGCCATTCCAGGGCCCTCCAGTGGTTTCCTTGCAATTAGTATTTGCAGAGGTGGCACCTCTGGCAGCGAGGCTGGGGGGAAATCTGCTCCAAAGCTGTGAAGGGCTCCTCTCAAACCTTTAGAGCTGCTCCACTCAGGTCCTGGGTTTGTCCAAGTGCTCCAGAGAAAGGAAAGCAGGGATGGGGATTACTGGGAAAAAATGTGATTTTCAAATGAGTAATGGAATGATCCAGGCAGAAATCAGAGAAGAATGGAACAGGCACCCATCTCTGCTCACAGCAGCTGCATTGTGCTGTCCCACTCCATGGTTTGTGCCCCATCCTGCTCTGTACAGTGACTGTGGAGCAGTGGCTGAAGTTTCCCACAGGCTCAGGACAGGCAGGAGGGGATGGGGACAGTCAGGGGTGCCCCAGCCCCTGAGCTGAGTGCACAGCCCACCTGCAGCACGTTATCCCAGCCTCCCTCCATCCCAGGAAGAGTTCTGCACGTCGGGAAGAGCACCCACACCTCAGCATGGGGTCAGAGCTGGGATCAGAGGGACTACAGGAGCCCAGAGCAGCCCCTTGGCCCCGAGTCCCCATTCCCCTGCCTGCCACCACCACGGCCTGCACTGATCATCCAGCACCTCACCAGAGCCAGGCTGGCAACACAGAGGGGGAACAGAGCAGGGATGGAGAGCATATGCTAAACATAAAAAACCCACCATAGCAGTTTAGCCTTTACCACTTTTTTTTTAACAGTCTATTTTCTGCTTGAGGAAGCAGGTGCATTTGCCATGCTCACAGCATCAGCAGCAGACAGGCTGTCAGAGGTGTGATGGCTCCAGGACAGTTGCACTGCCTGGGATTTCACATTCCTGACACATCCGATAATTATGCCAAATGAGCTCACCTCATCTTCAGCCCTGTGAGCTGCTCAGATTAAATTAAGTGAAAGCTGTTAGTGTCACAGACAGGAAGGCAGGAGGGGAGAGGCACCAACACCCCACTGTGCAGCGGGATGGGGCTCAGGGAGTGAGCAGAGGATCCACCTGGAAGAGTGAGGGTCCCCCCTCTGCCTCCTCCCAGCTCCCAGCACTGCCCTGGGACAGACAGACAGACAGACAGACAGCACCACTCTCCCCTTCCCCACAGCTTCTCCATCTCCCCAACTCTCTTTTCAATTAACCCTTTTTCTCAAATCCCACATGTAACACCCCAGCCCATCCAGGGGAATTTCAGCATGTATATTTTTGATTCTCCATCTTACATTTTTAGCATGGAAACCTCCACGATTTATTCCAGCGATATGAAGGAGCTTCCACCAGGCAAAATGAAGCTGTAACTCCCTCAAGCTAAACTCCAAATTCATTTCATAATCCTTAGATAAAAGCTTAGAAGCCAGAATATTCATTACCAACCTGGGCTCCACGAGCAGCCGGGGTAGTAATGGAATGGAGCGGATTTGACACAGGGGATGTTGCTACAGAAATTAGTCTGTCATAAGATTACAGGGACTAAGTGTTATTGGGTGATAAGGTGTGATGTGTTAATATTAAATTATCTCACCAGTTTAAAAAAAAAATTTAAAAAAAAAGGCAGTGATGAAACTCACATTTATTAAAAGCCCTGAGTATGATATTAAAAGATCTAAGATAAACCAGTTTATTTCTGTGCTGGAGACCAAATTGAAAGAATTCTCCAGGAGGGATTCCTTTGAATGGAGCATTACAACAGTAAAACAACAACAACAAAAAAAAGCCTTTAATAAATGTTGAGGCTAAAGAAGCCTTAAATATTCCAGACTAATCCCTCTTGGGAGAGTTCGTTAACCCTTCATTGCCTTCCTTGTTGCAACAAAACAGGGATTAACTAGATAGTGTTGCCATAAAGCTCAGTACATCCCAAACTCTCTGTCTTTATCAATGATCACATTGTGCTTTGTGTGACTCAAGGCTGGGACAGGATGCTAACAAAGATTTCTGAAAAAAAAAAAAATAATATAAACCAAAGCACAAAGCTTAAGTGATTTGTCCAAATCACCAGGACCAGCAAGATAACAACTGGGCCATTGAGTATCTGAAGTTTGCTTAAAAATTTGTTTTGTTGCCATCAGGCAGCAACAAATAACAGTGGGAGCTGATGTGCATTTGTTCTGAGCTGCGTGGTCACATCCATCACACCCACTCCGTGCTCATCCACTCGCCAATTTCAGGCACCATGGAGAAGCCCAGGGTGAATTCATGGCTGAATCTGTGGGACGTTGGGACAGGGAGGGATTTTTGGGGCAAGTACAGAGCAGCCAGGCCACAACAAAGGGATGGGGGCTCCAGGGAGCACAGCCATGACCCACATAACCCCTACAGAGCCCAGCAGTGAGGGCTGGGGGGCTCTGTGGGGTAACCCTGCCCTGCAGATCATGCACAGAGCTGCCATGGGTTCTGTGGGGCCCCAGCCTTGCATAGCCAGGGGGATTCACCTGGAGCTACTCCTTGGTCAGAAATTAGAAGAGGTTCTCTAATCTCTTTGAGCACTAGAGCAAGAAATATAATTAGCTCTAAAAGGGTGGTGAGTTCTTTAAAATAAAGCATGAGCCACGACCTTCAAGTAGGACTGACAGGATCCACCAGCCCACATTCCCCACAGGCATTTCCCTGTCTCTCACCCACAACACATTGCTGCCCCCAGGGCACTGAAGGATCTGTGGGAGGGGTCCATAGACATGGTCTACAGTCCTAAGCCACCTAGATGCCTAAAGGAACCTCTAGAAAATGGTCTGTAAACTCCTAAAAAACCACTTGTGGTGTTTTCTCAAATCCCAGCTGTTTTTCCTTTTCCCCTTGATAAAACCCAGCGCTGTTTGCCCCGATGGTTGAGGAGGAAGGTGATGGTGCCCAGCACAGTGAGGTCACCCTGAGAGGGGTGCAGGGAGCAGCACCTTCCCTGGGGAGGGCAGAGCTGGGCAGGCAGAGTGCAGCCCCTCCCTGCCCACCCACAGCTGCTTTTCAGAGGGTCCAAATTATTGCATTCCCTGCCACTCCTGAGCATGTGCTTTGTCCTCCTGCCCCACCACCTCTCTCTCCACCCCATCGTGTTTCCCTCTCTTTGTTTAATTTCTTGCTGTTGTACAAAGTCAAGGCATAGCCCCCTCTCCCCTGAGAGAGAAAACCACCTCTCCCCCTGCCCACACCCCCTGCAAGCTGGCAGAGAGGACCACAGAGCTCCAGGAAAGCCCAGGACCCTCCTCACCCTCTGCCTTGGCAGCTCTCAGGCTCCAGAGATGCCACAAGGGGCATGATCTGCCCATGACCCAGCCAACTGAATAATTCAAATCTCTTCAAATCCGGCTGCATTGCCTCTCACTTCTCTTTGCTCTGGTGCACTTGGCACAGCTCTGGTTTCACGTGGCCCTGCACTACCCCCACACCAACTTCTGACCTGCAGATTATTGCATCCCGAGCTGCCCTGAAATCAAACCACAAGGAAAGAAAAGATAAAATTTTCCCCCCAGTTACAGCAAATTCTACAGTGGCTGGATGCTTCTGTTCTCTCTGCACAAAGGATTACATTTTTAAAAATATTCTTTCTTTGAAATCTTTTGTGACCCTTGAGCAGCATAAAAATGCAACCCAGGGACGCCGAGCAAGGCTGGAGATCCACTGGGGGGACTGGGAAGCGAGCACAGTGTCGGCACTTAACAAATAATAAATAACCAGCATTAATTATTGATCACAACCCCAGCTAATCAAGTTCCATCCCTGTGGTTCCCAGGCTCTCAAACCCCCTTTGACAGAGCCCACCAACAGCCTTGCAGAGTGTGCCCGCCCGGTGCACGGCTCCCCGGGAGCCGGCGGATCTGAGCAGGGATTTGGGAACATGGCACTCCCACACACACAGCCCACCCACCTCCAGGCTCCCCGAGGATGTCTGTACATCCAGAGCCTGCCAAGATTCCAGGGGAGCAGGGCTGGGAGAGCATCCCAGGGTGTGGGTGGGCTGGAACGGGGTGGCACAGTCTGGAATTACGGCGGAGCGAGGCGCGGAGCTCTGGCTTTGGGGTTTCAGTCGTGCAGCCTGAGAATGGGTCCAGGAGAACCCCCAGAGACCATTCCCGTGCAAGGATGCACAACCCAGAGCCAGTGAGGCTCTGCCTCTTGGCCAAACCCCTCCAGGGAGCCCCAGCCTCAGTCCCTATGGCCAATATCTGAGTGTGGCTCAGAGCAATCCCCACAGGGTCTGTCCCCACAAAGCCCACCACAGTCACCTCTTGTCCTCCATCCCCCATGGCTGTGGTGCCTGCTCTGGCCAGGGAAGAGATCCCACATCTTTCTGCCAGTGCCTGCCCCAGTTTCACAAGTGATTTGTGGAAGTGTAATACAAGGGAACTCTGTCTCGTGGTCCTGACAGCAGCTGCCTGCCTGCTCCCTTTACAGGGACATTAAATCCTGTTATTAAATGCAGGCCATTATCAGGATGTCACTGCTGCCTCCTGATGAAGCTCTATACCTGTGCAGACAGCCAGTCCCCCATTAGCTTATTTACTACTCATTATGAATGCTCCGCATTGGTTTGCCTCGTCCTAATCTCTGTGTGCCTTGAGGATTTGTGTTCTCTGAGTTCAGGGCACTGGACCTCACTCACTCCTTCCCAGAGATATAGGAATCCCCATTGCCATCCTGCCCTGAAACCTGCACAATCTGAGGGGACAAAAAGAAGAAAATATGAGGGTTTTGCTCTTCATGTCCATGAGCTTTTCTTCAGAGAGAAGAAAAATCAGAGCTGGAAGTCAGTAGGGCAAACAGGATCTTGCCAGGACCAGAAGAGGGACTTGATTTCCATATTCCTTGCAACAGGAAATGCACCAAGCCCACCCCTTCCCTCTGAGCTTCCCACACAAGCCAACTACTTAGCAAATAAGAATAAAAGCCAAAAAGATTTGCTGAAGGAAGAGTTAAATACACACTGCAAGTCCCAAAAGCAACATTTCTGGAAGCTTTGATAACTCTGCAAACAGAAGATTGTGCAAATTTTTACCCACTTTCATATTTCCCAGTAGATGCACCCTTCCCCCAGATAATTTATGAGCCTTCATCCAAACCAAACATCCATCTTTCTTTCAAAGGCATTATGACCCTTTTTCAAAATCTCCATGAAAATGTCCATTTCAGTGATTCTTTCTTGCTGGAAGGAATAATGCCAGCTCCAAGAGCTAAAAATAAACAAACAAATAAATAAATAAATAAATAAATAAATAAAAATTAATCAGACCTTCTCAAAGTGCCTGAGATGAGGTTAGAAATCAGGAGATGTTCATGTAATCTGCACAGATCTTTCACTTGGGATTGGCAGCAACCCATTCCCAAGGGAGGATTTATTTTCCAGGGCAATGCTGGCAGAGAGATGGGAATGTGCTGGTGCCCATCCTTCCCTCCTAGAGGAAAGGACAGAGACATCTCACAAGCCATGTGCAGTTTTTAACCCTCCTCCCTCGATATTTAAGTGCCCACCACTGCTTCTCACTCTGGGGAGTCCTCCCCACTCAACACCAGCCAGGGCCATGGCCAGAGGTTTGAATTTGCTTTTTGCCAGGTGTGTTGGGAAAGCTGCTGCAGGGACCCATCCCAGCCACAGGGACACAGACATCTCTCAAAAATCAGTGGCAGTCCCTGGGAGCAGAGCTGCCTCCTGCCTTAGACAAGTTTTCCTGATCACATTGTATTCCCTCCTGCTCAGGCAATATGCATTTGCTAATTTGTGCTGGAAAGGAGGGAATTCAGTATTCCCCTCCCTTGCTGCGTGGGGAATAGCCCAAATTTTCCAGAAATCTCCCCTGACTTGTCCTTTAAATAAAACTTAAATAATGCCATACTGTCCTTTAGGCAGCTTATGTCAGACATATTAAGGAATACAAATATATATTCATATATAACAAAATTATATTAGTATACACAGAAATATGTACACAATACCATCTTTCAAGCTGCCCAGCAAGTACAGCAATTTTCAAATACACCAATTTCAAACACACCAATTTTCAAATATCTACGGATGAGTATTGTGGGTCAGGCCATTAACCCTTCCTTATCCCCCCAGGATCCCTGACAGACACTTTGGAGAGCAGCTCCATTGCAAGGTGCTGGCCCTGAGCAGCCCCATCCCTGCTCTCCCTCTCTCATTACCCAAGGGGCCAGGCAAGGCATGATGGAAAATGGGATTATTTCCTGGGAGGCAGCAAAGGAGTATTTCAACCTGGGTGATGCTGGGAGCTTTGTCTGCCATCAGATAAGGAACCAACCCCAGCTGGAGCCGTGGTCAGTGCCACAGGGAAGGGAGGCAGAGAGGGGCTGAGACCCTCCTGCTCCATGGACAGACCCAAAAAATGCCACCAGGCTCTGGTCATGGCAGCCACGACCCTCCTGTCTGGCAGCCAGCAGCTGCTAAAGGTCTCTGGAGCACCCCATAATCTGGGTCTCTTTTTAAAATCATCCCCAGTGTTCAACCCCGTGGTGGGTAATGCACATTCCCATCCCTGCAGGGGAGGAGGAGGGTGCTGGGGACACAGATGTCCCAGGAGGAGGAGGGATGGGGCTGCTCAGGGACCACACGCTGTTTACACCCCATTCCCACCCAAGCTGGAGCTTTTCATCCCCCACGCCAAGCCAAACAGGGCTGGGAATTTTCCCTCTGCTCTTGTCATGCCTTTGGTCCACGGAGCATCCTAGAGCTTCACAGATCTCATGTCGCTCCAGGGTTTAAGGCAGATTCTCACTGCCCGACTCAAGGGATGTGGAAATCAGCATAAAATGGGATTTAGAGAGCAAAGCTGTTACCAGGGATAACCAGGAGCAGAACGGGGCTGTCTGCCGGAGCCCAGGGCCCTGCACGCTGTGCTGCTGCCTTCCCACACTCGTGTGACGAGCATCCAGGGAAGGAAGAGGATCCAGGAAAGGAATTCTCCTTGCCCGTGGGCCGAGCATCCCTTGTGCCCCGGTGTCCCTGCTCAGCTCTCCCGGGGCACAAGGGACCCGAGCCCCGGCTCCTGCCGGAGGGAGCAGGGAAGGACCTGGCACGGACAGGCTCTTTTCTCTCAATGGCATCGATTATTTCTGTAATCAGCACCTCGCTGCCGAAAGTGAACATCCATTATTACAGGATTCTAAAACAAAAATAACCCCAGGGAGGGAAGAAGATGTAAGGCAGACGCCGCTCCTGCACCGTGCGCGTTGGGTCAGTGCCATCTAGAGGCAGCAAACCAGTCCAAAACGCCCCAAAACAGCCACATCCCAGGGTTCTCCCGGGTCTGGAGACCTTGTGGCCCCGTGATGTTGGGAAGGGAGCTCGGAGGGGATGCTCTGTCCCATCCCGGTGGTACAGAGCCACAGGTCCTGCCTGCTGTCCCGTGGGCACTGAGGGGGGAGCCACACAGCGGGCAGGCAGCCCTGGCAGCCAGCAGCACTGCATCCCAAATCCCACAGCCCACATCCCACAGCCCAGCACTGCATCCCACATCCCACAGCCCAGCACTGCATCCCACATCCCACAGCCAAGCACTGCATCCCAAATCCCACATCCCACAGCCCAGCACTGCATCCCAAATCCCACATCCCACATCCTACAGCCCAGCACTGCATCCCAAATCCCACATCCCACAGCCCAGCACTGCATCCCACAGCCCACATCCTACAGCCCAGCACTGCATCCCAAATCCCACATCCTACAGCCCAGCACTGCATCCCAAATCCCACATCCCACATCCCACAGCCCAGCACTGCATCCCACATCCCACAGCCCACATCCTACAGCCCAGCACTGCATCCCACATCCCACAGCCCACATCCTACATCCCACAGCCCAGCACTGCATCCCACATCCCAACACAACATCCCACGGCCTAACACGACACCCCAGAGCCCGGAATGGCACCGGGGGCAGCCACAGCGCCGGGATGGAGGCACAGCCGAAGGTGCTCCAGGCAGCCGCTATTGACATGCGTGGAGCTGTATGAATAGAGCTGCTAAACACCGCCGCGGGCCACAGGAACACTTCAGTGCTTCGTGTTCATCCCAAATTAGACTGGAACAGCCAAACAGGAATTTTATTTTTTTTTTCGCTTTCACTGATGAAAAGTTCAGGAAAAAAAAAAAAAAAACCCACAAAAAACTAATGAGAAAATGAGGGATGAGCAAGTGCCACATCACTGCCGTCGGTGGGATCCAGGCTGGGGGTGTAGCTGCCTGTGCTGCCCTGCCTCGTGCTCACACACTTTTGGGGCACTTTACTGCAGTGTGACAAACCTGCACACAGGACCCAGCTGGTCCCCCCAGCCTGACATCCCCAAAAACGCTTGCAGACACCCCTGGGGTTTATAGCTGGTCTGCAGATAAGGCCAGGACAAAGCTTGTACCAGCTCCCTAACTGGAGCTAAATCCTTGCCACCATCCATCCAGCCCAAGGAAGCCTTTGGCACAGCCCAGCTGGTCCCTGCTCCCTTCCCCCCAGGAACAGCAAAGGTCTCCAAAGGCATCTCCCCTGTACCAACACTTCCATTCACTTCTGTTCACTACATTTTTTCCCCAAAAAAATAAAAATTTCTCCTCAACATGTTTAAGAGCAAGGAGCCTGCATAATGAAAGAGTAAAACTGCCTCCTGTACCTGGAAATGCTGTCCTATTTTGCAATGATTAACTGGCTGTATTTGCATACTGCCCATTCCTGGCTAAAGACTCAGGGGCACAGTTTCCAAACACTTTTTAATCTCTCACGGAGCCTGCACGCAGTGTTGTCATTTCCTGACAACCCCCAGCGTGGCTGCATCTGGCAAGCTCCACTTTTGCTCCCTTTTATTGATATTATTTCATATTTCCACTGCTGGCTTGCCCACAGCCAGGGCCCTGCCATGCTGGGTGCTGCACTAATGAGAAGGATGATGCTTTCCTCACCATGCATAAATCAAGTGGTGCTCACATGAGAAATGTGATATTAAGGCCTATCGTGAGGGCATCATGGCTTTTGCTGAGCTTTCATTCCCATGCTCCCTGTTGGGGTCTCAGGAATTGCAGCTCTTTTTCTCCCCTGAGCTTTGCAGTGAAGGTTTCCCTGGACAGAATCTCCCCAAATCACCTAAACATCCCAAGATGGTACCTATCTACTGGTACCTATTGATGAGAAGCAATGGGTCAGCCCATGCAACCCCAAATTGTGAATTATACACCCCAGGCTCATCAGGGGAAGTGTAGGAACACCAGTGTCTTTGGAGCTGGGAAAGAAATTGGAAATCAAAAGGGTTGGGCACTCTCTAATCGTTATAGCAGGGTTTTATTAAGCAAATTATTACTGAGCAAGTAAATAAAGCAGCAGGAATCAAAGTGGCAATCAATAGGATGGTTTGGTCCAGGGCAGCCTGGGCATGGCCTCGTGCAGACCCCACAGAGCTGCCAAGGCTGGTGCCACAGCCAGCACTGAGGGGGGACACCCAATGCTCAGTGCTTGAGGGGGAATTAATAAAATAAACCCCAAAAAAGAGCTAGTCACAGGCTGGGATAGGAGTGTCTCAGGGGTCTCCACACCCTTTCACATCCCACTTGCACACTGGCCCCACTGCAGCCTTTCCCATGAGATATCCCCCAGGGGGAGGCAGCAGCAGCACATGCCCCCTTTATTGCCCTTTTCCTGCTCCCAAAAGCACCAGCAGCCCCCATTAGCTGTGATCTGTTGCAGCCCCCTCCAGCACAGGACTGTCCCCTCCCAGCAGAGAGGGGAAGAGCCTCACTGGGAGTCCCTAATCTCCCGTGAAAGCTCCAGTGCTGCACTTTCCCCTCCAGGCAGATGCAGGAGCCAGCACGGAGCACTTGGAAAGCCTCCTGAGCACCCAGGGCAGAGCTCTCCCTCTCCACACTGTTTGCCATGCCAAACGGGAGTGCAGCATCCTTCGTGGCCAGGCTGGGGGCTGGGATGGGCACAGCCTCCCTGAGAGGCTGCCCCAGCAGCACAGAGCATCCCACATCCCCAGCCCAGCCCCAGCAGCTCACCTCAGGGCTCACCCAAACCCCTCTGCTGTGCACAGCAGCAGTGTAATTGCCCTTGGTGTGTATTTGTGGGACTGGAGGGGGTCAAACCCTGGATATTTGTCCCTAGAGCACAGCAGGAGTGAGAGCAGGCTGGGTGCCCTGGCAGGGATGAACCCAAGCCCAGAGGCAGCAGTGATCGATGTGCTGGGTGTGCTCAGGCTGCATCTCTCACCAGGGCCAGCACAGCAGCACGGCCCAGACTGAGGACATGGATTTACTGCCTTGGGAGTGTTGTTTGTGACTGACCCACGTCCACAGGGAGCAGCCCTGGACAGGGATTTTGTCACAGCAGGGGAATGTGAGCGGGCTGTGGATGTGTTCACCCTCACAGCCATGTGCCTGGAGAGAGCAGAGCTTTTGTGCTTTCCCCCTCCCTTCATTCCTTTCTATCTCCTTCCTCCCCAGCCACCATCTCAGAGGGAAAGGGTCACTATTTGCACCCCTCCATGCAAACAGGGAGTGGAGCCCTCCCTCCCCAATGTGCACAGACAGCCCTGCACTGCTGGATGCTCCTGGGAAGTGTCAGTGTCCAATATGTCCCGAATTTCCTGGGGCACCAGCCCAGCTGTAATCAGCTTTGGATTACCATAGTCTCCTAAAGTACCAGACTCTGATAACATCCCTTCTGTTACTGACTCTCTAAATCTCCCCAGTCACGCAGATGGTTTCCCCCCAGCAACCCAGCACCAATTACTAGGAAGGGAAAAGAACCCCAAAATAGAAAAAAAAAGAAGTTAATAATGAGGGGAAAGCCAGATGCTGTTGCAGTGAGCAACTGGGGGCTGGTTTTTTGCAGTAACACAAAGCCAAGAGGATATGAAGTGAAATCAGACAGCAGTGAATTTCAAAGTGACCACTTCCCACAACGTGTCATTAACCTCCAGAAGGTGCTGCCACAAATTATCTCCAAGGTCTCAGTGGTGCAAGGCTCAGGCTGATCAGAGGCTCAGATTGATGGTCAGGGGAGCCACGGCCACCTGAAGAACAGGAGACAAAGTTTTGTGTGGGTTACAGGGGTTCATCCTTCAGGACACAGTCCCAGGGTTAAAAAATTTCCCTTTTCTCAACCATCACCATTTTCCCCATCCTTTTCTTGAAGCAGCAGGAACATCCTCTGCAGCAGCTGGTCCTGTCCCAGTGCTTTGAGCAGCCTGCTGTGTACTTCTCATCTCTGATTTCCCAGCAAGTCCCCAGGGGCTCCTTAGCTGAGCTCCTTGTAGATCAGGATGCCCTTTGGTCTCCAGCTTCCCAGAAGGTGCTGTTCTCCAAGCAGGAAAGTGCTCTGGTGAGGAGCTGCACGACACCAGCACAGCCCATGCACTGCAGGGTCACAGCACACCAGGGACAGCTCCTCTCCCATCATGGATTGGAAAGGGGAGGTCCTAAAAATCAATGACTGCTGCTTCCCAGCACTTCTCCTCATCCCACTCCATTCTGGGTTTAAACAACCTTGCAGAGGAGTTTTTATCAATAATCTTGTTGCCTTAGTGTTAAAACTCAGGTGATGTAGGAAAGAGATGGGGCCCAAAAATAACTGCAGCAGCCATAAAACAGATAGAGGTTATTCATAATTTTTTTTTTTTTTTAGTCTCTGCCCTTTGTGGTGCCTGGAGTACCTCCCACACCACAGCTGTGAGGGACAAACAGCCCTGGCATGGAGCAGCACGAAGAAAACTGTCTCCCACTGGCCTGGGACACAGAGAGTGACACTGGGTGCTGTCACTAGGGACCAGATTTTGCAGCATTAATGTATTTAAAATCCCTGTGCAGGTAGGGCACAGTCCTGGGGGGACACTTTGGTCCCCAGTGCTGCCCAAAAAGCTTCACCCCCCACATCACACAGCTCCTGTGCAGCTCACAGTGAGCACTGCAGCCCATGGGGGTCACACATGGCAGGGCCACTGCTCCCATGGCCCAGGAACCCCCCTCCAGTGACCCTGCTCTGGCCACTGTCACCTGTCACAACATGACATGAAATGAACGACACTCACACTGAGATGTCCGAGGCAAAAAGGGCACATTTATTTCTGGACTTCCATATTTATAGAATTCCAAAAGTGACCATGGATTGGAGGATGACAGTGCCACCTCTCCAACCACACTGGTCAAACCAACAGTCCATCAATTTTTTCCTCCTCTAGAAAGGAATGCAAAGCAATCATTACTTACATGACAAGTGTGTGAGAAACCCCATTGCAAAAATGTAAACATCAGCAGGCTTGGAAGAATTTAGAACAACAGGGTGACAGTCAGAGCAGCAAGGGCAGGGCCAGCCAGGACCAGAGGGCTCACAGGCCAGCCAGGCACAAAGGACATAAGGGAGGGACAAAGAGCTGACAGACAGCAGTGTGAGAAACTTTGCAGGCTCTGGCTTTCATCCCCGTGCACAGCAAGGAGCAAGGACAAAGGGAAAAGCCCAGCACCTCTGAGGGACACAGCACTGGCTCTCACTGTGGCACACACTGCCATGCACAGGATTTTCCTCTGGGCAAGGCAGCTGGGGGGTTTAAATTCTTTAACATTTTCAAAAGACTGCTGAGGTAAATCCTCCAGGCCCCAAGCAAGGCTCCCACTGCACCCCACAGGAGTTTTGCCTGAATGCAGTAGGATTATTATAGCCAGAATATTTCTGTGGATTCGAATCTGAGGCTTTTCCTACACAGCCTGTAGCTGCAAGTTTTGTCAGTGAATAGTCCTGATAAAGCCTTCCTGATTTTCCCCCTGTTTTAATATAACTGGTGTTTCTCTCCCTGTAATCCAGGCAGCTCCTTTTCTCTGCCTTTTCCCACCAGCACTGAGGATTTACTTTTTCCCTCACTAAAGTGAAAAATCAGGTTCTCCACCCCGTGCTCCAAATGTTCCTTTTCCACCTGGAGAAGCCCCAGGTGAGCCCTCTGGGAGTGCCACAGGAACCCCAAGGCTGAGTGGGAAGAGATCAGCAATCCATGTCCTGTGGCATCCCACCCAACCCAGCGGGATGGGAAACAGTCAGAAAAATAGGAGGGGGTTTTGTAGCCACCATCCACGTGTTTAATGCTGCCCAGCAGAGTCTGACCTTGCTGCTGGAGGCACAGGGCACACCTGGGTGGCTCTGTGGGGCTGGGGCACCCCTGCAGCTGTGGCACTGGGTGAAACACCCAACCCCAAGGCTCAGGGACAGGGCAGTGACAGCTCTGGGCACCTGCTGCAGGCAGTGGTCACACTCTGTCCCAGCTTCTGGGAGGCTTCCAGGCAGCAGAATTAAGTCTGTCCATTCAGCTTTGTGCCCTGAGCTGCTCAGCAGCTTTGCCAGCTCCTCCTGCAGGGCAAGGGGTGAGGGCTGGAGGGAATGCTGCCCAGAAAGAGATGCTGAAACAGCTTCTGGAGGAAGGAATTTCTTCTTGGTGGTCTCTTTTGGGCCATCAGCATTCATGACAGCTCCTGTTAGTGATGTCCTGAGACATGCCACCTCCCAGCAAAAAGGTGAAGCTTGGAAGTTTCTTTAGAAGATGCTGAGCCTGTGTACAGCTACAAGGTGATACTTCAGAGAAGTTTCAGAGGCTGTACCCTCTATCCTATGGGCCAGCACAGAGGAAAATTGAGCCTGAAAGGAGGAAAATAAATGTCCTTGCTGGGACAGAGCTGTGCTGCCCAGAGATCCATAAAGGAGCTTTGTCCTGAAGGTCTGAGCTTCCCCTGGGGGATCATCTGCAGCCACAGCCCAACTCCCTTCCAGGCAAGGAGGGATCAGCACTGCCAAGTGTGCCAGCAGAGCCCTGGAGCAAATGGGAAGGAAGAGGAGTGAGCCTGCAAAGCCCAGTAATGTGTAAATCAATAGCACAGCAGCTCTACAGCCTTCCCCTACAAATCCAGGCAGCCACGCTTACAAACACCTCCAGTTCAACAGCAGATTCCTCACCAGCTCAGCACAGCACCACTCCTCAGGCACAGGCCTGCTCTGAATGGCCTCTGCCTGCCTGGGCTGGGGACAAACAGCAGCTGCAGCCACAGAGGTGGAGTGTCAGGGGTCCCAGAAAATTCCCAAAACAGAGCTAGGACAACCCTGAGGCTCCTGCACACCTGTGTTTCAGGGCCTGGCCCTCCCTTCTCCCACATCTCACAGGGACATCTAGAGACCACCTGCATCAGCTCTAGGGAAGAAAAAATAGAGTATCCATGGTGGAATTAGCAGTTTTTCTAGCTGGGTGTGTCAGCCAGGCTGTGGCTCACCAGGCTGGGTTGTCCCAGACCAGGAGGCTGCCCAGCAGCCAGTCCTCAGCTCAGTTTGGAGCTGGATGAAAAAGCTCTTCAAGAGCTCATGGAGTGGCACAGCACCCCAGGGAGCTGGGTTAGCTCTGGGGCTGGCACACAAACCCCTTGTGTGTGTGTGGCAAGGTGAGCTGGGGTCAGTCCCTGCTCCCAGACACTGCTTTTCAACTCCTGGGGTAACCCCCATTCTCATCCTCATCCCATCCCATCCCCATCCCCATCCCCATCCCCATCCCCATCCCATCCCATCCCATCCCCATCCCCATCCCATCCCAGCCCATCCCAGCCACCAGCCCCATCCCCATCCCCAGCCCCATCCCCATCCCCAGCCCCATCCCCAGCCCCATCCCATCCCATCCCCATCCCCATCCCATCCCATCCCATCCCATCCCATCCCATCCCATCCCATCCCATCCCATCCCATCCCATCCCATCCCATCCCATCCCATCCCATCCCATCCCATCCCATCCCATCCCATCCCATCCCATCCCATCCCATCCCATCCCATCCCATCCCATCCCATCCCATTCCCACTCTCCTTGCCAGTTTTTCCCAGCTCATTAAAACCAGGTTAAATTTCTGGGTTCCATTTACATTCAGCCCCCTGTGGCCAGTGGTAAAAAGCACAATGCTCCCTTTCCACCTGTACAAACCAGGCTCCAGCTGTCCCTTGGATCCTTGTGTTCCTCTGTATTTCAGAAAGGATGCAATGCATCCCTGTGAGCCAGCTGTGGGTGCCACAGCAGCATTCCCCTGCCCAGGAGGAGTATTTCCTTCCACCCTACAGGGAGCCACAGCAATAAACAAAATCTCCTCAGACCCAGCGCCACATTTCAGCCTTTCACTTGTTCCTCTCCTTTTACAGCAAAGAGATGCTAGAGGAACAAAGTGCTGAGTGTTGCTGTCCTGCTCCTGTCCCCAGGTCCCTGATCCTGGTCTTCTTCCATGTCCCACAGCACATCCTACAGTGTCCTTGCCACTTCTCTGCACCAGGGTCAGGAGCTCCCAAAGAGACATACAGGGTTTGAGGTGGAGTGGTAGGGAAGAAGCATTTGGAAGATCAGAAATGGCCAGCAGAAGGTGCTTCAAAGCACCCTGGAGGCTGTGCATGACCTCAGAGTCCCTCTTCCATGGGCAAGTTTTCAACTTAGAGAGTTGAGCGCATAACATCTGGAAAAGCTGCTCATTGGATATCAAATTATCCACAGCTTATACCAAGAATGCACACATACCTCTGATTTCCCCCAGCAGGGTGGGAAAGCTGGCAGAACAACACCCTGCAGCAAAAGGCCCATCCTCTGCTTCACCCCAAACCTGCCAGCTCATCCTCTCTGCTGAGGGATTGCTCATGGAAGGGACCCACAGGAACAGCTGTGGAGCTGCAAAAAGCTCTGCTTCCTTCCTGGCAGGTGGACAGATGCTGGTATTTGCTACACCTGCAAATGCAGCTCCTGGCCACGAGATCAGGGACTGCACAGAGCCTGAGCAGCACAGCTCTGCTCTGAGGGCATCCTTGGCACATCAGTAGCTGCCATCTCTGCTGAAGGGAATTAGTTTTTTATTTGGTTTTATTAACCTTCACACACCTAGACCCGAGGCCTGTGCTTTGCAGCTGACACAGAGGAAGAGATGAAATCACCACATCTCCCTCTTTAAGATATTGCAAGATATTAAGAATCACAGCGTGCCATCTGCCCCTTATTAAACAATGGTCCCAAACCCACTGAAACAGGGGAAGCAATTTCCTAGCAGGTGGGAGAGCCCAGCTAACCCTCCACTCCTGCCTCCACCACACCACCCTTGGCTGCTCCCAGCCCCTCCAGAGCTCACCCTGCTTCCCTCTCCCCTGTCTGGGACAGGGTCTCATTCCTGGTACAGGAAGCCATCACATCTGGTTTATTCTATTCAGTCAGGAGAAGGAATTTAAAACAGAAGGTTTATCCAGAGGAATGTTTCTGCAGATCTACCTTTGCTCCCAAAAGGCTGGAACTTGTTTGGAGTGGAAGAGGCAATTTGGGACAGTTTGAAGCTATCCCTGGGGCATAGCAGAAGCTGAGCTAAAGTGCACCTTAATGATGTGCCCTTGTGCATCCTTTCAAATACCTGCATCTTAATTACTTCAGAGGACAAATTTCTGATGCTGGAAATGCAGCTAACCCAGCTGGGGTGTCTTTCATGCCTTCCCATCTCATTTTGCCACTGTTTCCTTCAAAGCAAACCATAAAGCCAAAGCCATTTCCTTTAATGCACTTGATGGGGGTTTGATGTGAGTAGTGGGCTCTTTCATCTGCTGCTTCTTCAAAAAGGGATGGAGATAAAAGGATGAGAGGAGAAGGGATCCTCGTGCACGTACCTATTGCTCCTGGAGCCTCACTGGCTCAGCACTCGCTCCACCAGCACAGCCCACGTGCTGCCACGTCACAGCCCCAGTGCCAGGCCTGTCCTGGTGGGGTGGGACTGTCACAGCCACCTTGTCTTGGTTTGAACAGACAGGAGTCTGCTAAGGAAGGCAGGATCCTCCCCTGAAATGGAAAATGCAAACCCCCTCCCTCTGAATTATTGTGTTTTGGAATTAAGGGGTTCTCAGGCAAAGATATGGGAATAGGAATAACAGCTCTTTATTAGGAAAACTAAAAATACAAATGCAAGAGTACAAACCAGAAAAAATGGCACTGACAGAGTGAGAGGAGGCCCTGTCCCCTGTGTGTCAGGGTGGTGGCACAGTCCCATCCCAGGAGGGCTCAGGGTGGGGGCACAGTCCCATCCCAGGGGGGCTCAGGGTGGGGGCACAGTCCCATCCCAGGGGGGGCTCAGGGTGGTGGCACAGTCCCATCCCAGGGGGGCTCAGGCTGGTGGCACAGTCCCATCCCAGGGGGCTAGGGTGGCACAGTCCCATCCCAGGGGCTCAGGGTGTGGCACAGTCCCATCCCAGGGGGCTCAGGTGGTGGCACAGTCCCATCCCAGGGGGGCTCAGGGTGGTGGCACAGTCCCATCCCAGGGGGCTCAGGGTGGTGGCACAGTCCCATCCCAGGGGGGCTCAGGGTGGTGGCACAGTCCCATCCCAGGGGGGCTCAGGGTGGTGGCACAGTCCCATCCCAGGGGGGCTCAGCCCTCCTGCAGTGCCAGCTGTGGCTCTGCTGGAGCAGGGATCCTGCACAAGGGGGGAGTTTTCCTCTGCAGCTCCAGGGCTGCTGGAGATGGGCCTGCTCTCCCTCTGGGAATGCAGGGCAGCAGAAAGCTGCTCCTCTGGGAATGCAGTGGGCAAAGGCTGCTGGGCTGTTCCCAGGGCAGATTGGATCCAGGGAGGAATGCTTGGCTCCTCCCCTGGGTGCAGCATCTCCCCATGGGATGGTGGAATTTGATCAGCCCTGCAGGGACACTCAGTGGCCATGGACAGCAGAGATCTCCTGGAGGGAGGATGGGCTGTGGGAGAGAGAAAGAAAACTGCCCCAGGAACAGCAGAGAACTGTCCAGCTCTGACAGATGGGGACAGAACACACACCCAGCTGAACCTGAGACACACCTGGTGCAGTGAAAGCACAGGAGGATGGGGACAGGGACAGTCAGTTTATCTTGCTGGGACCAGTTCCCAAGCACCTTTCATTGTTGTGGCAGAGGGACCCAGGGGGTTTGGGGCACCAGGATCCCCTCTGAGCCACGTTTCTACAGCCCTTCAGCAGCTCAGCTCACCCAGACAGGGCCAGCACAGCCCACACAGGACCCCAGACCCTCATTCCCTCATTCCCTCAGCTTTTTTCCCCACTGCTGTCCTGGAGGGCTGGATGTTTGCCCTTCCCAGCAGGAGGAGAGCTGGGAGTTGGAAGGAGACTTTTCCACTCTCTGCTGCTGAGGGGCTGAGTGACCAGGGAAAAGCAGCATCAGGAGATGGGCCAGGCTGGGGCAGGGCAGCTCCTCTACCCCAGTTTTGTCTCTTTTTTGCTGTTTGTGAAGGGCTCTGAGGCTCCCCTTGTCCTCCCTGCATGCCTGGGGACATCTCCCTCCCCTTGCCACCCCGGGCACCAGGCAGGGCACCAGGCAGGGCACCAGGCAGGGCACCAGGCAGGACTGCAGGCACCCCTCCTTGCCACAGCTTTTGGACAATCCCTGGGTGTGCCCGTGCCACTGAGGCCAGCACGGGTCACAGGGACAGCAGCTGCTGGGTTCTGCTGGCCTGGCCGAGCTGCAGGGGGGCCACTCCTCCCACTGGCCCTTGTGGGTCCCAGCTGGGCCACGAGAGCATCAGGCAGGGCCAGGAACATGTATCTGCTTCCTGGGAAGCACAGGAACAGAGGGCAGAGGAGAGGTAAGGGCGAGGCAAGGATGAGAGCTGGCAGCACTCCCATCTGTCACCCCGGGTCTCAGCCTCAGCACTCATTCCAGCCCTGAGTCTTCAAGTCATGAGATCAGAAGTGATAACAAAAAAATCAAAACAGCCTCTAATGGAATGGTTTCTTGTAGAACAAAGAAACAGCACTTCTACTGAAAAGTGCAAAAAAATCTGGTTTGACTTGAAAATCTTTTGCTATTGCAAGTGAAACAGAGAGATAAATACATTACAAATATATTTCATTTAAGTTTTATCACTGCAAGTCTGACATTTACATTGTATTAAAGTTTTAATATTAATACTGTGCTGCTACATAATATTTAATACAAGAATTAAATATATATATTTAAGTTAATACTTCATATGCCAAAGTCCAAATGGCAAAATCCTTTTTTTCCATCAAAGATAAAAGCAGCCAGCACTAATTAAAAGTGATCTGATGCTACAGAGGCTCAGGATCAAGAGCAGCACCAAATGAATCCCCCGGGAATAAATAGCAATGATGCCAGTAATGTTTGTAAGAGAATCTCAGGGCTCCTCAGTGCCCTGCACTGCTGTGGGGACCAGGAAGAAAATGACCCCTGGTGCTGTCACACCTGGTGAAAGCAGAGCAGGAGCAGTGAGGAACGTGTGGAGAAGTGGGATGAGGAGGGATGGTCGATGGTATCTTGCAGGAAAACCATCAGCTGTGGGAATGAGCCACTGCAGCCAAGGCTCTGGGCTGGCACTGGTGGGATCAGGACCCCAGGGCAGGGAGCACTGCCTTGGGGCAGTGGGTTTGGGCTGGATGGCCTCTCTGTCCCCTTCATCTCACAGCTGAGGTGTGCTCCTGAGCCATTCCTGTTACTGAGCACCCACACACGGGCTCCAGAGGAGCTCTGCAATCCTACAGGAAAAGCTGAGCCCCCAGCAGGGCAGGGAGGCTCGTGCTGAGAGTGGGGTCCTCGAGCTCCCAAAGCACAGCCCCCAGCCATGCACAGCTCCTTGGGTCCCAGCAGACAGTCAGTGCCCACATTGCCATGCAGTCCATGGCTTGTTGAACACCCCAACCCTTTGGGGCTCTCCAGGGGTTACCTCCCCATGTCCCAACACCACCCAGGGCACAGCCCTGGTCCCCTCCAGGCACAAAGAGTTCAAGTGTTGCAGTCTGACACATCTCAAAATCAGAGAAAAAACTGAGGGGAGCACAGGGCACATTTTATTCCCCTGATTTCTCAAGCTCCCAACCCAGCCAGCAATATTCCCTCAGCCCCCTGCTGTTCACCTCTGAAGCCTCAAGCCTCCATCTCCACCAGCCTGGAGACCACCCTTGCTCTTTTCCAGCTGGAAAATGCATAATAATTCAGCACAGGCAGACCAAGAGCACCCTGCCCAAGGCTGGCCAGGGGCTCCCTCCCACCAGGGAGGAGCTGCAGGCACAGGAGCTGCTCCACAGGTGCCCCTCTCCCCTCAAGCTCCAGCTCCCCAACTGCCTCTGCTTAATTAGAGACCAGCTTTGAACAGCCTGAGTATAAGCAGACCTAATCTTCAAACTGAATATATTTAATGGGCCTGATCTCCATAATGGCTGTGTCTGAGGCCCTGGATTTCAAAGCAGCTCCACTTAACGGGACTTTGTCTGGAAGCTGCAGCCAAATAATAGGGCCTGGTTTTAAACCAGGAGTGTTTAATAGGATCTGATGTTTAAAGTGCACGTAACTAATTGGACCTAATCTTCACAATCCTCCTTTCCTCCCCCTCTCCTGATGTTTTTCCTCCTCCTTTGCTGCTCTCCCTGCCTCCAGCACGGAGATTCTCCATCCTCACCACGGTAGATCCCCACCTTTTCTGAGAGCCCCACCAGGATCATGAGCTGATCTCACAAGGATCATACCAAAGTCCTTCAAAACTCTCCAGGTTTCCCAGACAAGCTCTTAATTCCTGCTGCAGTTCCTCTGCTCTCACCATCTCCTCCCTGGAGTTCACCCAGGCCTGGCTTGTCCCAGGGACACAGGCACAAGCCCATCCTTAAAGGCTTGTTTTAACAGGAAGGAGAATAGTGGCCAAAAAAACCCCCAAACACATGATTTAGGGAATGGAAAACCATGGGGAGTTTCTGTCCTTCTCTGCAACAATCACCAGCCTCAGACTGTTTTATTTCAGTATTGCCCTCTCAGGTGCTCTGGTAAAGGTTGCACTCTTTGGAAGAAGAGTCCTCTCCAGGAGTAGCCAAAATGTTCTGGTTTTGAGAATTGTGATTGTCTGAGACAAAAATTTCTTTTGCTTCATAATTTATATAACAGGAAAAAAATATATGAAAGGTTTTCCTATCATCCCTGCTTCCCAAATTTCAGGCATCTCTTCCAAGCAAAGAAGCCACAAAATACACACAGACAGTGTTTTCAGAGCAGCTCTGATCAGCCCCCTGCCCACCTACACCCGAGTCTCAGACGTGCCCACCTTGAAGGACAGCAAACCTGTGCCTCAGTTTCCCCTGCCCTGACTCCCTGCAGGGCTGTGAGAGAACAAGAGCAGGAGGAATTTGTGCTTCATGACCTTTCAGCAATGCTCCTCAGGCCCAAGACAAAAGTGTTCTTGGCCCCAAGTGACCCAGAGAAATTAAAGCAGAGAGAAACCAGGGCTTGTTCTCAGCAGAGAAGCTGTGGCTGCCCCACCCCTGCAAATGTTCGGGGTCAGGCTGGATGGGCCCTGACCAGCCTGGGCTAAGAGCAGTGTCCCTGCCCATGGCTGTAGGACTGGAACAAGAGGAGCTTTAGGGCTCCTTCCAACCCAATCCATTCTATGGTTGGAAGGATCTGGAAAGATGGAGTGTGGAGATCCTGAGAGCAAGGACATCTCATTCTCCAGGCCACCAAGTGATTGATGAACCTTTCCCTAGGAGCACTCTCCTACCTCCCTGTGCCAGCTCCAGCAGCTCTCCAGGCAGGGCAGCCCAGCTGGGGCTGTGCCATGGGGTTACCCAGCCACATCTGCCCACATCTGCCCCGTGCTGCACCTCCACCAACCCTCAGCACTGCCCCTGCTCCCCTGGAATCAACCCACCCTCTCCTGTTTGCCACTGAATCCAGCTCTGGCACTGCCCTGAGATTTATGCTCCACACAAGCAGTGACAGACAGCAGGGTTGGGAGGTTAAGGAAGCAATATTTCCCAAATTTGCATAAAACAAGGGCATTTCATCATTTAGCTGATGCAGATTTGGATAAGATGAAATTGTTGGCCATTTTATAATTAGATGGCTAATCATAAAATAACCTTTGCAAGTCATCAAAAACCATTATTATACAAATGAATTCCTGCTTGGTACTAAACTTACTTTACCCTCGTCCTTGAGGACCTGAGACAGTAAAAGGCAACCTCTTTTTTTTGGTAGAATTCATTCTGCAGCCAGCCCCACAGTTTTACAGTGTTTTATGGATCACAAATGCTTAATCAATAATGCAGTGCTTTCGGGAATGATGTCCTTTCTCCTGTCTCTCTGTCTGGAATTGTTTGGCTGGCTGCTCACAAATCTTTTGACACGGATTCATTGTTCTGGAGATACCCTTCCCTGCATCTCAGGGCAGATTGATCAGCTGAGCTGCAAGGAGTGGAAAGGTTTATTGGGGCAAAAAGAGACGTCATGGCAAGCAGGTAGAATCATTGCTCTGGGTTTGCTGGTCGACTTGTCAGGTTAATGAATGGCCCTAGAAAGCCATTGAGTATGCAGCTGCTGGAAGATCCCTTCTTCAGCAAATAAAAACAAAGCTGGAGCACCTCTTTCCACATGCCAGTGCTGCTTATCTCAGAAGACAAGGATAAGAAATGCAATTGCTGCCCCCTTCAAGCCCAGGAACCTTGTGCATCTCAGTGCCTGGGTGTGGAGGTGATGTTCCCAGAAAAGCAAGTTTGCCTCCCCAGGGGTTTCTCTGCCTTAATTTCTGTCCAGTGACAGAGGAATGGATGTGTTGCTCCATTAGAGCTCAAGAGGGGCCCGCAGCATCCCCAGCACATCCCCACACTCATGTCCCCCATATCACATGATTTCTCTGCCCTGTGGGGCTGTTGAGAGAACTGCACTAAGCCTCACACAAAACAGCCCAGCACCAGCACTGGGGACCAGCTCAGCTCCTGACCCAAAACTCACACCAAGCTTCAGCAGCACCCTGGGCTCCTGTCACCACATCCATCTCAGCACCAACAACCTCTACAACTCAGACTTTGCTTCAGGATCAAGGCTTGAGGGAAAGAGGCACTCAGAACAGGTGCAACTGCCTGGAGATGGGAAAAACTAGGAGAAAATGGCTGGATGCTTTTAAACCTGGGGTCAAGGCAACAGCCATGGTCTGCAGGGCAGCCCCTGCCCAGAAAAAGTGGAGAGAAGCTTCCCTAGGGATAGTCTCTGTAAAATAAAGCCATCTCATTCCTGTCCTCTCTGTTTAACTTTCCAAGCCCTTTTTAGGAGGAATTAAGTGTTGTAGCTCAGCCCTAATTTGTGTGCAGTGTGCAGCAGGTACTGCCCGTGTTTGGCTTGGCCACATGAGTAAATGTTGGACCTGTGGACAGGCAGGAGGGAGGGCAGGGCCTGGCAGGGTCTGGCCCATCACACAAATCCCCTGGGACTGCATTTCTCCTGATGATCTCAAAGCACTTGGGCAAACAGAGATAAGCCCAAAGCCTCCCACACCTCCATGTGCGGGTGAGGTGGGCAAATCCTCAGCTCACAGCAGGGAGAAGTCACCAAGGGCCACCAGGGGCTCCTCCCTGGCCACCCCTTGCCCCCACTAGGTCACAGCCCATCACTGCTCCCCAGAGCAGATGGATCATCCCAGCCATACCATACACTCCTTCAGACAGCAGTTCAGTATAATCCAAACCAAGAGCTCACCCCTAGCTCTGCTGCAGCCCCCGGGATGACCCCAGGGAGAAGCAGGACACACAATGGCCACCAGGTCAGGGAGCCTGCAGAGGTGGGGAGCCCTCAGGCAGCACAGGGTCGCTGCAGGGCACTGAGTGTCTCACCAGCTGTGCAAAGAGAGCATTTCAAGGTCCATCACACAAGCCCCTTCTCACTGCAGTACACTTGTATTTTAATTAGCAGCTAATGGGCTGATTACCGTGTTGTTGCCCAGCACACTGCCTGCAGGGCTGGTGGGCTCCCAGCAGGAAGAGGGGGTTTCCTGCAGGAAGGGGAGCTCCAGGAGGGCAGGCAGGGAGCCCACACTCACTGCCTGGCTCTCCTGACAGGCTGCTGCTCAATGCACCCCTCCTCATGCACTGCTCATTGCCCTGGGGCTGCTTCCTTGGGGGGGAGGAAAACCAAGGTGGGAGAAGCAGGACAGACCCTCTGTGAGTCTGTTGAGATGTCCCCAGCTCCTCAGCTGTAATTCACCCCTGCAGCACATAAGGCAAATAATTCATAAAATACCACGGGGCTGTGGGGGCTGGGTCATCTCACTCCAAAGCCACCTGATAACACCAAATTCTTATTTTTATCCTAAATAAGAGGGATTGAATAAACTAGGGCAGGTGGTGGAGGAAGAGGATTAAGTCCATAAACTTTTTTTTTTTAAAGACAATAAAACTACTTTAATATGTGGGTCACACATCATTTACTGCCACACACCTGCACACTGCAGCTCAGACATGCACATGATCCTCCTCTAAACCTGGTGCTAATCCTAAAATCCTAAAAACTGTTGACCCATCAATATTAATTAGCTTGCTTACCAAAGCACACGAGAAAGATGATGATGTTATTAATTTCTGGGCTACCCTGCTGTGATGCCATCTTGGGCAGGGGAGCCTGACAGAGAGGCTATGGAAGGATTTCCCTCCTGAACCCCCCTCAGCACCCCAGGAATTGGCTGCACCCCCAGAGCAGAAACTGGAACCTGGAACTCCAGCTTGGAACTCCTCAGAGCAGGAGAATGTGTCACCATAGCAAGCATGCAATAAACATAATTATAGAAGAAACTGATGATTATTCAGAGGAGCGTGTGGGCAGCAGCAAGCAATACATGATGGAAAAGCATTTCAGCAACTGCAGCAGAGCTCTCCAGATCTCCCAGATCCATATTTTATGAGAAGAGCAGACAGAGGCATCAGCAGAGGCTCCAGCAGAGCTGCCTCTTTAACCTCGGTGCTGCCACCAAAAGCTCAGCATAGGCAGGGTTTGCTGACACCTCCTGCCAGGGTCGTGTCTGGGTGCCACAGAGCTGATGGCACCCAGCTCTTTGCTCCCAGGTTTGCTCCAGAAATTGACTTTCTCCTGAGAAAAGAACACACTGTGCCTCCCCACCTCGCTTTGCCTCTCCCACCACCCAACAGAGACCCTGGTGGGGCACAGGATGGGCGCTGGCAGCAGCAGATGGGAGCACACTCAGCTCATCTGGGAGGACACCAGGCTCTGTCACACAGCCCCAGCCCTGGCTGGGAGCCCCCCTGGGCACCCTGGATCATTTTCTGGCTGCTTCCAAGGCCAGGCAGGCTGGTGTTGTGTTGGATTGAGATTATTCCTGGCTGGGCTGATGGGAAGCAGTAGCAGACACACACAGGGCCCCACCAGGAGCTGATGTGAATGCCTGGGGCAGGTTTCCTAACAGAGCTATTATGGATTTAAATGATAGCATTTTCCAAGCACTTGCAGCAAGATGTTTTCAAAAGCCCCATGTGCTAAGCCTTAGCTGAATAGCTGAGTGATCTCTTGCAGAGATGGGGACCCAGAAAAGAAGAATTTAGTTGATTCCTTATCAGCAATACCTAAAATGGCTTTTTTTTTTTTTTTTTTTTTCTTCCTAGGAGGAAGACTTATCCTTAGGAACAGCAGCTTTGCCTCCCTGTCCAATGGAGAGCTGAAGCCCTTTGTCCTTACTGCATCATCCCACTGTGCTCTCACCAGCTTCCCACCCTGACCTGGCCCCTTCTCCATCTCCCAAAGTCCATCTGATATCCTGGAATCATCCCTGGCCCAGTGCTGTGGCCACAGGGGCAGGAGAGGAGAACAGCCAGGCCAGAGCCAGCTGGGCACCAGTAAAACCCAACTGGAATCTTAAAAAACATATGAGGGAGATGGGGGAGGTTTTGCATTTCAATGTGGCTTGTCCTGATAACAGAGGAAACTCAAGAGGTCTCCAGCCAGCCACAGAATGCTCAAAACAGCCACCAGACACAGCATGGCCTTTTATCAAACTGGAAAAATGCTCACCTCCCTTCACTTTATCTAAAAAGACACCTCTGGAGGTCACGTCCCCAGAGAAGGCAACAGGAGGAGCTGCACAAACGTGTTATGCCTCAGAGTGGCTTTTCTGACATAAATACCTCGTGTGAATCCCCTGCCTGACCCAAAACCAGGGCGAGCTGCATGGGGCCAGCTGACAGAGAGCACCCAGAGAGCATCTCCCAGCATTTACATCTCAACAAGGCATCCTCCCCGGGCTCAGCCTCTGCCTGGGCACAGGGAGCCAGCCCAGCACCAGGTCAGGCCTTTCTCCTTGGAATTGCCCAGCTTTGGGTGCACAAGAGTGGGCTCTGGCTGGGTTTGAGCTGGGAAATGTCTGTAATAGCAGTCTGGAGGAAAGGGCTTTGTGAGAATGTTGTTGATGTGGTGGGAGGATGCAAGAGCCAGGAACAGCAGCCTGGACAGAGGCTGAGGGTTGGCAGTGATCAGCTTCAGGTCTTTGGCCAGGAGGTTCCCAGGCAGCAGAGGGCTTTCCTTTCACACCAGCAGCAAAAGCATCACCAGCTGTGCCTGCAGGCAGAGAGGGATTCCAGCTCCTTCTCCTCCTTCTCCTCTTCTCTTCCCCAGGAATCACAGAATTCCCAGAATCACCGGGTTGGGAGAGACCTTCAAGATCATGGAGTCCAACCCAGCCCCAACCCCTCAACTCAACCCTGGCCCCCAGTGCCACATCCAGGCTTTGTTAAACACCCCCAGGGATGGGGACTCCACCACCTCCCTGGGCAGAACATTCCAGAACTCGATCACTGGAGTTCCCTGCCAGTGCCAGAGCTCTGAAACCACGCCCAGCAGAGCTCACCTGTGCCTTTCCCCAGGAGGAAGCAGCACAAACGTTTTTCACTGAGAGCTGGCAGGTTTTCCAGCCTGCTGTTTCCCTCCTATTTCCCCACTCCTGAAGGGGATCCAGCAGCTCCTCCCTGGGCAGGTCACCCAGCAGGGTGGGAAGAGCTCCTGATTTCCTGGACAAGTATTTATAAGAAGCTCGTGCTGGAGCCTGTGCTTCACCTCCCTGTTTTATTTTTAATCTCTGTTTCATAGAGCTCAGACAATTCTTTCAAGGTTCCCATGAATGATCTTTATCCCTTCTGCAGCTCATTCCAATTCTGTGAATAAAATCCCTGGATGGCCCTGAAAGAAGAAGAGAAAAAGGATGACATTTGAAGTGAAGTAAGAAACCAAAAAGAGCACATATTTTTAAGGAAAACTCACAATTCTATCACCAGCAAACCATAAACAAGCATGTTTGGCATCTGCAGATCCCAAAATCCTGTGCAGGGAGAGGTAAAAGAGAGATGGAGGGGGGGTTATCTGCACTTCATGGGCAGAGGGACTGGGGGTCTGAGGAGGGAAAGTCTGACCTGCACATATATTTTGTGTCTCTCACAGGGCAGGGGAATGACCTTGGGGTCAGCTTGAGCACAGCAGTGGTGACACAGGCATCAGAGCACAGGAAAGCTGCCAGAAGCAGAGATCCTGACCTGCCCTACCCCAGAGAGCCTCCAAGCCCCATTTTTAACTCTCTTCTCCAGGCAGGGAGGGACCCTTTCCACAGGCATTTTTGGGGCATTTCTCTTCTTCTTCATCCACTCCTTCCTGTAGCAGGAAAGCTCATTTCATGAGCTGAGGGTCCTTCCATCCTCCTGCATCCTCATCACTCTTCAGCAGTTTCCATCCTCCTGGGGCCTCCTGGATCACCCAGTGCCTCAGCCCACATCAAAGCCATGTGCTACAAAGGATGGAGTTTGTTTATTGTCCAAGCTGGGTCTGAGCTTTGGGTCCCTGGGTCACACACCCGCTTTGACACCGAACAGGAGGGTGTTTGCCCTCCCCTGGGTGATGCTGCGGCCATCCCTGCTTCACTCCTGCCTCTCCCACAGCTCCGGGAGGGAAAAGCAGCTGCGAGGAGGGGAAGGATGAGCTGCTTCGGCCTCATCCAGCTGCTCCTCGGCGTGGCAACACTCCCCCTTAGCGGCAGGAGCGGAGAATAATCCTTCAAACCAGAAATAACTCTAAAGAAGGGACAAAACCATCTCCTGGCTCAGCACGGCTCTGCCTGGGTGCTAATCCAGCTGCATTACCACAGCGTGGGATTGGGAAAAAAGATGACATCTAGAGAGGGGGGAAAGATTTCCTTCCACAGAATTCACACAGAATTCCCAGAATGACCAGGTTGGGAGAGACCTCCAAGATCATTGAGTCCAACCCAGCCCCAAGCCCTCAAGTCACCCCTGGCACCCAGTGCCACATCCAGGCTTTGTTAAACACCCCCAGGGATGGGGACTCCACCACCTCCCTGGGCAGCCATTCCACAACTTTATCACTCTCTCTGGAAAGAACTTTTTCCCAATCTCCAGCCTGTATTTCCCCTGGTGCAGCCTGAGGCTGTGAGCTCTGGTTGTGTCAGTGCTGCTGCAGACAGAGCCCAGCCCCAGCTGAGCACAGGCACCTTTCAGGAGCTGTGAGAGGGATGGGGGCAGCCCTGAGTCTCCTTTTCTCCAGGCTGAGCACCCCCAGCTCCCTCAGGGGTTCCTCACAGGGTTTGTGCTCCCAGCCCCTCTCCAGCCTTGTTGCCCCCTCTGGATGTGCTCAGTGTCCCAAGACTGAGGGGCCAGAGCTGGGCACAGCACTCCAGGTGTGCCCTCACCAGTGCCAGGTACAGGTGCAGAATGAGCTCCCTGCTCCTGCTGGCCACTCCATTCCTGACAAAAGCCAGGATCCCTTGGCCTTCCTAGCCCCTAGGGCTCACTGCTGGCTCATGCCCAGCCTGTGCCCATCATTTGTGCCTGGGCACTGTCCAGTCACACCATCCCCAGCCCAGAGCATTGCAGGGGGATATTGTGGGCAAAATGCAGGACTGGGCACTGGGATTTATTAAACTTTATCTTGTTAGACTCTGCCCATTCATTCAGTCCTTCCAGGTCTCTCTGCAGTGCCTTCCTACCAACTGACACACACTCCCAGCTCAGTGTCATCCACAGATTTACTAACCAAAGCCTCAATCCCCTCATCCATCCCTTGCAATGGAGGATGCTGGGTGCAGCCCCGAAGGCAGAGCAGGGTGGGTTTTGCAGGAGGGGGTCAGGCAAACATCCCAAAGTGTCCCCAAATATCCCCTTGGGATTATGGGCTGGGAGGGAGCCACAGGGCAGGACAGGAGCCATGGCAGGGAGGGCTCCAGAGAGCTGCAGCTGCAGGGATTATTAGGCAGAAATTAATCTGTAAAGAAAACTTAGCAACAGTTAAAGCAAATATTGATTTTGTGTTTGTCTGCTTGTGCAGGGCCTGAGAAATGGCAGATTTAGACATTAACTGGGCTGTTTTGGCTTAATTCAAACCTCAATTTACACTGACCCTGGGAATAGACCAGTACATCAGCAGAATTGAATTTAATTTTTTTTCTCTCTTATCTGGTCCTTTTCTGCAGATCTGACAGCAATTTTGGCACCTGTTACCTCCTGTACAATTACAGATAACTCACTTTATTTTCACAGACAGGCACTGGGCTCTCCCTTCCCCAATGGACTGAATTAAGCACTTTCAGCAGCCCAGTGCCCCTTGCTGAACTCAGAACTGGGCACAGCACATTAGCACTAGAAAAACATTTTGCATTATCAAAATCTCAGAAAAATAACCCCAAACCCCATCTTCAAAGACACCACTGTTATACAAGGCATCCCATTTCCTGGGCTGGCTGCCTTGTCAAAGTCAAAGCTTTGAGTGAGCTCTCCAAAACTGAACAAATTTTGAAAAAGTCCATGGGGGATTAGGAATGCAACATCTTTTTCTTTTCCTACAGCATCTATTTAGTATTTTGGGAAAACAAAACCAAATGTAAACATTTACAAACACAAACCTTCTATAAAGTATTAGATTTGCCTTTCACAAGCTATTCTGGCCACTGCCAGCCACACTGGCACTGGCCAGAGGCTGCCCATGGCCAGAGGAGGTGACCCTGTGCTTGTTCCCTGGGTAGTTTTGTTAAATATTTTCACAGCAGGAGTTTTAACTCCCTGAAATTTCTGATTCCTAACATCTTCTCAGTGGAAATATTTAGTTCCTCATCCTGGACCCTTTGGTTTCCACAGGAAAATGTCTTCCCCTGACCTAGTACCATATTTTTATATTTGATTATTCTGCTCAGGCAGAGAAGAAGAGCTGCAGTTTTCTCACTCCAGAAACAGGGGCAGGCAGAATTTTAAGTTTCCAAAGCACAGTTTCCTGCCCAGCTGCGGCCAGCTCTTAGCACAAGTGGTCTCCATCTCTTGCAAGACCCAGGAGCTGCTCAGCTAATTCTCAGCATGTGCCTACCCAGCTAGAATCATCCTTTTCATTTCCCAAACCTCTAAACCCACAGGTTTAGAGCGCCAAAAAAAGCACATGGGAAATTCTACAAGGTTATTGCTGAGCAACTACTCAATAAAACCCATAAGCAAAGGCAGGAGAGGAAGCACTTTGCTGCTGTCAGTAATCCCCAGGACCAAAGCAGAAACCCTGGAGTCCCCACCCCAACCTCAGCACCCCTTGCACTCATCCCAGGGTCCTTTCCTGCACTCAGCAGTGATAAAGCCCATGGAACATCACTGGGGTGTAACCAACTAATACTGAGCTGTTAATGATCCTGGAATGGAGAAATTCCTCTGCTCTGTTCCTAAGGAGCCATCAAAGGTCAGCAGGGCAAGGCTGGCTTGCAGCAGGAATTGCAGCCAGGCCAGCAGGGTCTTCTGCCACAGCTGCCAACACCTGGGGAGCTCCAAAGCCTTGGAATACAAACATGGATCCCATGCCCACAGAGCCCTTGCTGTGCCAGGGCTGGTCTTATACCCTGTTCCTTAGCTGAGACTCATTCTTTGTCTTTTTCTTGTATTTTCTTCAGATGCAAGAAATGCCCAAATTATGAGGAATTTCTCTGTTCACCACTTGCATTCCTCCATGGTCAGATGTCTCTCCCCGTGGGTGTGGAACCAAAAGAGTCCCTGTGAGCAACCTGCTGTTCGCAGAGGCTTTAGCAGAATTAGCTGTGAAAATGAGATTAAAAGGCTGTGAAATCTCTCCAAGCAGCAGGAAGGAGCCCAGCAGCTGAGAGCCCTTGGAGGGACACACAGCAGCTCCCACACTGCTGACCATGGAGCTGTGTGAGCTCAGTGCTCCTCAGCCCCACCAAGCTCCATCCAAAGTAAGATTGCCAATAAAAAAAACACAGATGTCCTTTTCTAATCACCTTACTCCATTATTTTTACTCTTCCCAGCTTCTTTAAGGTTTGTCCCAGTTGGAAACAATGCCCTGATAGCAGTCAAGGCACTGCCACAACCCAGGAGCTCTAGCTATGGTATTCCCTTCCCACTCCTGGTAAAAATCCTTTAAAAAGCCCTTTTGAAGTTCTTTAAAAAACTTTTTTCCATGTCTGGACTCAACCAGAGAGTTATTTGATCTGTTGTGGAATGCAAACTAGCAAAAGACAAATGTTAAAGTCAAGCAGAACATGGGGTTTGTGCAAGAAGCTGGGCCATGGGAGGGGATTCCTCCCACACACAGCCAATGCTCACGGAACATTCTCATCCTGGTCTTTCATTTAAAGCTAAATTAAACACCCAGATTCCCCTTTGTGAATGAAGGTTGTGCCACTGCAGAGGCCTCAAGGGACATCAGCCAGGGACATGGAGCCTCAGACTGAGAGGGGTCTCCAGCTCCAGCCCAGTACCTCCACAGGCAGCATGAAGTTCAACTTCCATGAGATTTTTACTAGAAAGAAAGCAGAGCATCCAAACTCACAGGAAAAACAAAGCAAGTGTTGCCTTTTTTACCTCACTAATGTCTATCCCTGGGCCCCAGGACAGCCAAAGCACACTGGCAACCTCCACACTAGAAGAAGCTCCCTTTTCCAATTAAAAGCTAATTCTTTTTTACTTATCAACTATGCCAGAAATGGGTATTTTTCTACCCCTTGAGTTTTCTCTATGAACATTCTGCAGTGCAGGATAGCCTGCACTGTCTGGATTCACAGCCTCAGAGAAGAACTTTATTCTGGCTCATCCTCCTTTAATTTGGGGGCAGCTCTCAAACAGAGGAGCCAGGCTCACAGCCTGATCTATCCTGCAGCAGACCCTGCCTGCTCAGAGCTCCCAGCTCCAGGAGGGAATTGCAATTCCAGGCTTGGGTTTGTGCAGTCACGAGTGCAGGAACAGCCCAGCCCACCAAAGCCCCAGCAGAGAGGGATGGGTTTATGATGATTTTTCTTAAAATAACACCAGAATGGGAGCAGCTAAAGCCAGGCTTCCAGACAAGTGGTCTCAGCTGTCTTTCCAAAGCAAACACTGCAACACCGAGAAACAGAAATAAAAATTACTTCATGGATTTGCTCTGGCCCTGAGCTTGTAAAAATGAAAAATTAGCTGGGTTTCTAAACCTCCCTCATTTCCCAGGATCCAAGGGTTTATTAACAACTTTGTCAGCAAGGATTTTTTTAGTCTATTTCCAGCATAAGCCACAACCTGAGAGGAGATTTGTACAGCCCAGCTCTGGTTTTCCATGCTGGGGTGGGCACATCTTTGCTGTGTGCACAGCCCCAGCCTGGGGCAGCTCTGCCAGCCTGGCTTTGGCCACAGAGAGCACATCACAGCTCTCCCAAAAAGCTCTTCCTGCTCTGTCGAGCTGCTCTGCAGTTTTTCCAACACCTTTCCAATTGCAGAGTTAACATGTTGCTAAGATCCCCACATTCCATCCTCGGCTACCTCAAACCAGGGCAGTGCTACTGTTCCCACACTGGAATAGCTACATGGTGCAACTTTAGCCTCTAAAGGAAGGGCAACAGAAAGGCTCTGCTACATCACACACCCTGCTCTCCTCCAGCCTTCATCCACCCTGCAGGGATCCCAAACCTCATTCACAGTGTGGCACCTGCCCATAAAGTAGCCAAAACTTTGGAACAGCTGATGAAACTCTGTGTGTGTGTGGGGAGCATCCCTTCTCCTCCCTGCTGAGAAGCCAACAGGAATTCAACAACTTGCCAGGATAAAAAGCCCCCCCAAACCCCAGCACTTTGCTGCCTTCCCCCAGGGCTGAGAGGCAGAGGCAGAGTCCAAGGGATGTGAGCACCATCATTTATTGGAAGAGGGAGCACAGTTGTGGGGAGAGGCCCCTGCTGGAGCCATGGCAGGACAAAGCAGCCCCATGGGGAGCAAGGGGCTCCAGGCACAGGTCACCCCACAGCACCACACCCTCCCTCCTCCTTCTCCAGCCCAGGGAGACACTCCATCCCCTGGGGAAAGCCAGGAGGGACACTCAAGGCATGCAGGAACATTCACAAAGCCATTGCTGAGGTACCAGAGCAGCAGCAGGAATCCAGGGATGCTGTGAGGCCAGTCTCCAGCACCTGCTGCTCCAAGGTGCAGCACAGAGCTGCTTCCACTTTTCCAGAACTCAGGTCTTGCAGAGAGAGGTCTTGCTGTCAGCTCTCCAAGCCTCCCTCGTTTGCCTTTCCATAATGATCCCAAAGCTTGCATTCCACACACTAGCCAGCAGTTAGCCCAATTTATTACAATGTAGATCTACCTGGGAACTGAAGGGAAAAAAAAATCCACTCCCATATACTAAGGCCTGGCAGAAGATATTTTTTCCTGTGGTTCCCCCTCCACTTATTAAAAAGGTTTAAAAAATAAGATTAGAAATCAGAACAATCCTTCATGATAAGATTAAGGTCCTTGATGTGTGACTCTGTTTCAATGTGCCCAAAAACTGTCGAGCTTTCTCCTGCATGAAGAGTTGGTCTCGAGTTCCACCACAGGCCACTGCTTTCCAAGCCCTGGTCATCTGCAGAGGGAAGAGAAAGGATGTGTACAACACAGTCAAGGCCAAGGCCAAACACTTGTGACATCCTGTTCTAAAAGACTGCAAATAATAAACAAAACTAACAAGGGAAATAGAGCTTCAGAAACCATCTCACACCCAGGAGGATCTTGCCCACCACCAGTTACTCCTCATAGCTGAGTTGGTAATTTCTGGGGTTTAGGGTCAGCAGTTTCCCAGGTGAATGCTCCACTTCAAGACAATCCCTTTCAGGGCTTTCCCTTACTTGCCTCAAGACAAAAACCCCAAAGCACAAACCTGTTAAAATTCACTGCCCCAAAGATATTCCAGAATGATAGAAGAAATCAAGCACAGTTTTGGAGTTTATTGCCAACCAGTTAAACTCCTACAGGAGCTGCTGGGCCCCAGGTCTATTCTGATTAAGTGCCATCCTCAACAGCAATCTGGTGCCTTCATTTTCAGCAGGGTCCCACAGCACAAAGGAGGATCCAAAATCCAGGAGTGCCTCAGTGTCTGCATGCAGAAAGGGCACCCATGGGGTGTTTCTGCACTCCAGGAAAGCCCCTGAGGATGCTCTGGTTAATGGCAGGAGACAGGCAGTGCCCTGAACTGGAAATAACTGCACTGCAGGGAACCAGGGCTCCAGTGCTGGCCACAGCAGGAGTATCCCACACAGCCACAGAGTGGCTTTGGGCCCACTGAGGCTCAGCCCAGAGCTACATGAGCTTCCTTAACAAAAAACTGCCTGCCAGCAGCACCAGAGCAGCACAATAAATCCCTAGAGGCCAGCAGCAGCACAGACTGCCCTGCTGGCTGTGGGGAGTGGGATTTCACTGCACACCTGTACTCTGTCACCACACCAGCTGCCTCCCTGTCACCCCCAAAGTTTATTTATACTGAGCCATTAGCTCTCAGAGCAACACAACCCTGGTGAGGACAGGAGGAGAAATGGAAGTGTTTAAGAAGGTTTATTTTGGGAAGGAGAAGGAATTACTCTGGCTGAAGGGTATTTATTTGTCAGAAGAAATAGGTTTCACAAGACAGCTCTAATGCAGGGACAGATCCCCACTAACTGCAGTTTCCTGAGGACAACCCTGCACCTTCCTGGGATGAGAAAACACCATCACAGGAGCCCCCAGTGGCAGTTTAACCCCTCAACAAGGACAGCACATGTTTCCATCCCCACTGAAGCTACCAGAGACCTCAAGTGACTCAATCCAAGCAAATACCTACAAAATTGTGGTCCAAATCCCCATGTCTAAGCTACACTTTGACTTTATCTAAGCCCAGCAAATAGGGATACCCCTCCATGAATGCACCCTGCCTGTGAGTGGTGAAGATTGCAGAGAGATCTGTTTAAGCCCCAGAGGGCATTTGCAGGCTGCTGTGACTCCAGCACAGCTGTGCAGAGCTGAGGAACAGGGCTGCTGTAACAGCACCAGCCTCAGCACATGGTACAAGGTGCCACACTGCCACTGGAGCTGTGTACTGCCACAGGGGCAGGATAAAGCAGGATAAAGCCAGCCTATGCTGCACACAGCCTTCCCCACTACCCAGAAACACCCTAAAAAACACAGGGGTGGGAAATACCTTCCTGTTTAACCTTTATACAGCACTTCAGAGTTGCTCTGCACTGAAAAGCAAAAAAAGATGAGCTGGCTGCAGTCCACTCAAGGAGTGCCCACTGGAAAAAGGAAGGTTTGCTCTACTGCCAGAGCAGTCATCCAAATTCATTGATGGGTGGGAATTCCCATGAGGAATCCCAGGGCCAAACATGCTGAGCAGGCCACAGCTGTGGCTTGGAAGAACATAAAATGGCACCTCTGGCTCAGCATATCCCAGCCTTGGTGTAAAGACAGCTCTGACAGTGCAGGGATGCCTGTGCAGCAGTTCACAGCTCCATCCCTCACTCCTCAAGGTGCAAGGGCTGCACTGCCAGATGAACTCCTGCTGGGAGAGCAGTGGCTGCTGCAGGGCTTACCGGTGCTGGTGGCCTGAAATGGCTTGGCATTTTCCTGTAGGACATTTTCTCTGGCTGCACTTGCACAAAGGCTCTGTTGAGTAAACCACTGTCATTCTTCCTGCTCGAGGAGGACAGGTTCAGAGACCTTGACAGGAAATTCACAGGCTGCACCAGGAGAAAAAGTGTAAGGAAAGAAGAAATCCAGCCCTTCATCCACATCCACATGGGCTGTTCAAAGGCAGCTCCAGGCTGCTACTGCTGCTTTGCAGAGTTTTTTCAGAGCATAGCCAGCTCTGCCCCTGCTCTGAGCACACAACCCCTCACCTGGGCTCTTTTGAAACACACAGTCTTGGGGAGGGCAGGCAGGTTTTGTGTCACGTCTTCATCCACAATATCCAGGGCCAGAGACTTCCGGACCTTCTTGATGGGGCTCCTGCGCAGCTGGGGAATGTAGGGACACCAGTGTCAGCACAGATCCACCCTGCAAAGTGCCACCCTGGGGCTCAGGTGCACACCAAGGCCACAGCACCCCAGTTCTGCATGGCACCAGCACCTCAGGGGGAAGATGTGTGCAGCTTTCCCCACCACTGGGCACAGCAGCTTCCAGTGCCCCCCTCCTGGCACCTCAAGCCACCAGTTTAGAGGAGGAGCTTTTAGTAGGAAGGGGAGACTACCAGGAAGCTGAGACTTTTCATGCCATCCCACAGCCTTCTGAGAGCCCAACTTGCCCCAGGTGCTCCAAGTGTGCCAACAAGCCCTGAGCTCAGCATAAACCAGGACACTCCTGGCAGTATTTGAAACAGGCCTTAACCTCAGGCACTTCTTGCTGATGAAAAGAGAGCAGCCACGGGGCTAAAAACATTTTGGCACCTATAGCAGGATGAATAAAACCAGCCAAAACACTCCTTAAGAGCACAGGGCAGCTTAGCAGCTGGTACTGGATGCACAGCCAGCTCACCCCTTGTTTCCTCTTCTGTTTCTCAG
The DNA here is from genome assembly GCF_022539315.1 of Serinus canaria. Lineage (NCBI taxonomy): Eukaryota > Metazoa > Chordata > Aves > Passeriformes > Fringillidae > Serinus > Serinus canaria. The sequence continues at coordinate 4,159,507 of NC_066333.1, forward strand.
GCTTCACATCATCCTCTATGATGAGTTCAATGCCAGCTTCACTTCGGAGCACCTCCTTCAAGTCTTCTTCCAGGTGAGGAGTCTGGGGCTGGGGTGGAAAGAGAGAGCACCAGGCAGTCAAAATCTCTATGCTGGGCAGGCTCACAAGTGTTTCCCTAGAGGGACAATGGGGTCAGGAGAGCCCACAGTGGGAGGACAAACACAAAAACCTATTTGCTTCCCAGCTGGAGAAGATATGACAAGTTTTCTGCTAGCCTGATGGATTTACAGGATCTCCAGGTGCAGGGACTTAGCCGAACTCCAGTGTGCCATCAGGAGACCTGTGTGCACATAAAGCCTGGGAGATGCAGCTCCTCAGGGAGGCCTAGGCAGATCACTTCCCTGCTCCTCAAGGTCATCAGCAGCCAAGCACTGCAGCATGATGCAAGGCATTTTTTAGCTGATTTACAGAGGATCTGAAAGTCCTGCAGCTCCTTACAATGAAATGATCACTGTGACAATGTCCCCTTCACCCCTCCCCTCTCAACCTGGCACTACCAAACTGCCCTTTGTTCTGGCACAGATAAGAGTTTGCTCACAGCCCTGCCCCAACCTCCCCCAACCCTGTGTCTCATTTGCATTCATCAGCCCCACAAGGCACAGCCCTGCCCAATAATTACCAGAGGTCTAATCGGTCCATATTTCTCCAGGGCATTTTTGAAAGGTGTGGGAGTGTGAGGTGTGTTGTCCGCCACATAGGTCTGATCTGGTGTGACAAACCTGGGAGCAGAGTGGGAAAGACAAGGGATCAGACAGGCTGTAACCCACACCAGGCCACAACCCACCCAGAAGCTGAGCACAACAGAGGTCACCTGGCTGTGCCCCCAGTGAGCCTGGACACTCCCTGCAGCTCAGAGAAGAGCTGTTTCGGGAGAGAAAATGATTTGAGGAAATCTCCAGCCTGCCTTGCCCCTCTCTCAGTAATACCATGACAAGTACTGAGAGTGTGTCTGAGCTGGACCAGACTCCTGTGTGGAAAAGGGAGGACTTACGCTAAGTTCTTCTGGAGCAGAGGGGTCTTGTCCCTGTGCAGTGGGGTGGTGACAATCACCTTCTGGCTGCACACAGGCGTGGAGGTCAGGGAAGGGTTCTCCAGTTCTAGTGTATCCTGTTTGCTCCAGAAGTTCAAGAACTGCACAGCACAGGAAAGAAAAATTGAAGACACTCAGCCTCAAGCAGCCCAGCATTGTATCACAAGCCATTACTTTTCCTTAAATATAAGGGAAACCCTGAAGTAGAAACAACCCTCCCAAACCAGAGTGGGTTACAGACTCACAGCTCTGTACGTGGACAACACACAAAAGTTGCCAGAAGCTGCCTCACACCTACAAAGATTAGTCACTTCCCATATGGGATGAGCTGATACAAATATCAGAGCTACCAACTACAGAGTAAAGAGAAGTCTCTCCTTGCACTGGTAATCCCAGCTCACCCAGCTATTCCAACTCAGGCTGGCAAACATGAGGGACAAGTGTACAAGTTTACAGGTTTTGCACTGAGCTGTCTTCAGCTTAAACATGAGAAAAGAAGCTGTTAGCTCTTCTAGGGTTTTATCTTCCAGCAGCCAGTAAGTGACAGCACTGCTCCCACAAGGAACAGTGTTTGTACCCAAGAGCCTCTTGGAAGAGAAAAACTTTGTGACATTTACTGACGGCTGAAGCCCAGCTTGAAGCAGGGCATGCACTTTCGTCTTCTCCGACTCACTCCAGACATTCCTGACTTTTACACTCTGCAGAGCTGTACATTATGGGATATTATGGGCCTTGCTCTGATTTCTTCTTTGTGCTGGGCTTTCATTCAAGGGCCACCTGAACCTGCATTTTGGACTCTCCTGTGGTGCCTCTCCCATGTTTTCTGCTGCAGAAACAGCAGAAATAAAGGCCTGGAAGGCAGAGCTGGGGAGGGTCTGGACAACAGAGCTGCAGTGGGAGCTGTGCTGGAGAATGCAGCAGCCTTTATTTTGATTTATAGACACAACTCCACCCCTTCCACATGAGACACTCATGGGTCTGACCACCACAGTGCTCCAAGGTGGTGTGTTGGAGACCACGTGCGTGGACACTGGGAGTCACAGCAAAGGCTGAAAGATCCTGAGTCCCTTTTGCAACAAAGACATGGCCAGGAGCATTTCCGTAGGCACAACAGGACAGATCTGCACAAGGTGTTTGCTGCCCAGTCTGTCTGTGTGACTGAACTGCAAACAGAGAGGGAAAGCAAGTTTTTTTTTCTGGTGCCACTCTACTGCCCACAGCTGGGACAGCAATGCCCTGGGGACAGCAGCAGTTTGCTCTCCATCACACCTGCCCCTCACACAGGGTAGCTGGGCTTTCTTGAAACTGCAGTCACTCCCCGATGGAGACACTGGAAGGGCAGCACTGAAGAGAAGCAGTACCAGAAACCAACTCTGAGCCTTCTTTTAGTGCAGGAACACACTCTGCACACTGGCACGGCCTCATTCAAGGCAGGAGGAGCACAAAGCTGGCAGAGCTGATGGGAATACATGACATTAGGGCAAGAAGATACCTGAGATGGAGAGAAGGGCAGTGTCTTTACAGGGGTGCCCTTGGGCGTCATGCTGTTGCAGGAGTCCAGGAAGGACATGCTGGTGCTGGCCACATTCTCTGTGACAGGCGAGAGGGACATCTTCCTCTTCTTCTGCCTCTTCAGCACTGAGGGCGGGGTGCCAAAGCTGCCCTCAGCATGGGGGGAGATGGGGATGAGCTCTCCCTTGCTGCTCCTGCTCAGGTCAGAGATGGTGTGGCCGTCCAGGCGGTACTCGGTGACGCTGGGCAGCGCCAGGGCCGCCTCACCGGGCGCCGGTCTGGCCGGGCTGGCGCTGCCGCTGCCGGCCAAGGGCTCCTCGGGCAGGTCAAACTGGGTCAGGTCACACCACCCATCTGGGTCCTGCACACAAGGGAAAGCGTCAGCAGCAGCCCAGGGTGGCAGCTGAGCAGACAGACTGGTGAAATGGGAGGTGAAATAAGTGGGGGTGTGAGATGGCACCAAGCTTTGGAAGGAGCCTGGCCAGGGACAGCTCAAGCCCTGCTCTCCTCCCAGGCACAGCTGGAGACAGAGCTGAAATTTGTTGCTTGTGCACAGGGCAGGTTTTTCTATTTATGCAAGGCTGGTTTCTCTGTTTGGTTCATAGCACAGCTGCACAAACAACTGCACCCCCTCAGAGAGAGGACCAAAAAACCAGCTGGGCAGAGGGCTGGGGACAGGGACTGAAGGAACTATCACCCAAGAGCAACCCACAGTTTTGGGCACACCTGTACAGCTGGGCATGGGGCTCTGGTGTAACCTGCACAATTGAAAGCAGATTAAAACTAACCAGACCAGTTCAGAAGTAAGCTGCTTCACAGCTCCACCCCAGCAACACCCAGCACCACACAAGCAGCAGGCCCCAAGGGCCCACAGATGTGCTGCTCAGCCTCAGGCACACCATCTTGCTATACAGAGGCAAAGTGACTCCTTCACACCTCAGGCAGGCTGGGGGCTGCAGAAGCAACTTCCCTCTGATGGCAGCAAAGTGCCCTGTTGATTTGAGCCAGCGTCTCACCCGGGTGTGCCTCTGTCACCCAGGGGACCACAGCACTGAAAAATAACTAATTTCAGTGAAGCTACCACCATTGAAAGCAAATGGTGGCAGTTATAGCAGCCTGAAGGGGTCAGTCCTGCTTAGTATAATGGGAATAAGCCAAGCCCAGTCTGTCCTGTCCTATCCCACCCCAGGACAGGACAGAAAGGGCAGCCAGTGAGCATGGGCCTGAACCATTACAAAAAGGAGAGCTGGGCACACTCTGGCTGACAAAGAAGGGCTTGAAATCGAGTTTGCCAGCACTTACAGCCTCCCACACAGGCAGAGCCCATGCACAAGGACATCCAGCTAGGAAAAGCTACAAGCCCACAGCAATACTGGCAGTGCTGGAAAGGTCTAATCCAGCCCTGGAAGAGAGACAGGGGGAGGCTGCAAGGCAATGACAGACCCAGTCCTCCTCAGGGTGATGATCAGGGGATCCAGTAAGTTCACTCAAATAAAAAGGGTGAGGATAACACCCTAATAGTAGCTGGAGGAACAAGGATCTGTTACTTACAGATTCAATCATGTCCAGAGCTTCACTGAGGGCTGGGGCACAAGCTGGGTACAAATAGTTGGCAGCTTCAACAACCCATTTGTATGGTGATTCGACCAATGAAGTGCCATCCTCGGGCACTGCATCATCTGGGGTCCCCTCCACGTTCTGCTCTGCCACTCCTGCAGCTGGCAGCTCCAAGGGCAGCTCCTGCACACCCGTCACTTCGTCATCACTGACATCTTCTTCCTTTATTTCAGAGATATCCACTGGCCAGCTTGGTAGGACGTTCTTGGCACATACAATAAGGAAAGGCCAGACATCAGCAGAAAGCAAGGGAACAGTGTCAAGTCCTGGGGACAGAGAGCACCTAGACACATTCAGCTTTGCCCACTCTACCTGCCACTGGGTTTGTTTCACATCCCCATTCTCCCTCACTGCTCTGTCCCATACACTGCCTGAGGAGTCCATGCAACATAACGAGCACAGGACTCTTGAATTCAAGATTTCACTTAACAGTGTCTCAGGAGAAAGTTGTACTTAGGCTGAGCATGTAGCACTAGTTCTATGTTTCCTATTTATCAGGAGCCTGCCTTCAAAAATTACATGCTGTCTTCATGAAAACAATCACAGGGTGTACTTCCCTGCTTCCTTTTTTAGAGGAAAGGAACACAATATCTCTTCACCCTGCTCCCACACACACTGTCTGGAGCAGCCTCCTCCTCCCACCAGCAACAACACAATGTAGCCAAAAGAACAGTCAGTGTCTAAAACAGACTTGATGCTGGGCTTGGCAAGGTAACAGCTCCAGCAGACTGCTGTCCTCTGCCTGGATAACACACTCAGGCTCCCAAAAAACCTCAGCTCCTGGGGGGAGAGATTTCGGAGGCTGGGGAAGGCACAGACTGTCCATGCAGCCACCAGGCTGTGGAAAAGGCAGCGGGAAGCAGCAGAAGGGTGGATGAAGAGCTCCAGAATGCATTAGCAGGGCAGGGACTGACCCAGCTGCCTGCTGCTAGTGCAGTACCTGGCTCTCAGGTGTCGTCTGACTTTGCCTCTCCTTGTTATCCACCTCCACGAGCAAGTACAGAGACTTGGACTCCTTAGTTTCATTGAGGAAACCTCCTGTGTCCACTTTCCTCTTGATTGTGGAGTTCCAGTGATTCTTCACAGCATTGTCAGTCCTGCAGAGAGAGAAGAAGGGAACAAACCATCACTTACAGCAGCTTTAAAGCACAGCTAGCAGCTCCACCACACTCCCCAGCCCCATCCCAAGAGCCTAACACACAGATCTCCACAGGCCACCCAGCAGGGAAGGCAGCAGTGAGCAAAGGGGTCCTACCTCCCAGGCAGCAGCTTGGCAATCTCTGCCCAACGGTTCCCCAGGACTTTGTGGGCCTCAAATATGATGCGATCCTCCTCCTCTGTCCATGAGGACTTCTTCACCTCAGGGTTCAGGTGGTTGTGCCAGCGTTCCCGGCACTGCTTCCCTAACCGCCCTTTCAGGTGCTTGGCTATCAGCGTCCACTGTTTGGTGCCATACTTTTTAACCAGTTCAATTACCTTTGGAGAGAGTGGGAAGGAAATAAGGAAATGGAAAAAAGGAGGAGAAGGTCAGTGCAGTCATCTTCAGGCTTTGCTTTTCGCCTTTCCTGGGACCAGGTAAGGGCAGACAAAGGAAGGCCCCTTTGGAGGAAAAGCTGGAGGGAGCCAGCAGGGCTATCAGGTGTTCCAACCCTCACGAGAGCACTGATTCTGCCAAATTTCTCTAGGAGGTTCTTTCCATATAGACATTTTGCCACAGGGCGCCTGTGAATGCAGATGACCCCATACAGAAGATGGGGGGGAGACTGGCAGGTGCCCAGATGTAGAAACACATTCCCATTTCTGAGCAAGGGCCAAGTCCCACCTGCTCCAAGGCTCCTCTGCCCTCCCTACTTCCAAGGACCTTGCTGTATGACAACTGTGTACCCATCAGTGTGGTACACCCAAGACAGACAGAGCTGCAGCTCCATGCCCTGACAGCACCAGGACATACAGGGACAGATCCGAATTCACTTCAGGACCATCCACTTTGCCTCTTACCCTCCACCCAGGGCTTTGTCACTTCTGCCAGAGCCCCAACACAAATATTTCTGAGCACTGAATCTATTCTGGGCTCCTAAAATATCCACGGCACAGTCAGGATGAAATAACCTGCAATGTTCAGCCACCAAAATCCTGGCTGAAGAGTTCTCAAAGAACATTTCTACCCTGGCCAGCTGTGCTGAGCTGAAAGGTGCAGGTAGAAGTGATGCTCATGTAACAAATGTCCCTGCTGCAGACTGTTGCCTTTCAAGCACAGGAAAATGGACCAAAGATGCCAAACTGAGGCCAAGGAGCAGGGCCAAAGCAATGAGGAGAGCTGGAGCCTAGTCTGGCCAGGATGGGTAGGCTAGCAGAGTCAGGACAAGGCAAAGGAAAGGGGAAAGCAGGCAACAACTGCTCTGCTGTAAGAACAGGAAACAACATCAGGAGAAGCTTCCTTAGAGCTTGACAAAACATAATGGGACCAAAAGGGAAAGAAGCTGGGGAGCAGGAGTGTTACGGAGACTCTGCCAAACAAGGATGTTCTGTACCAGAAAACCTTGGTAAAATTGAGATTTCACTCCAACTTTCCTAAAGTACATCAAGATGATGAGTCTGTCTGAGCTGGCCCCTCTTGGCTGACTCTGGATTCAGCAGAGAAACATGCTCACAGAAATCATGATTCACCCAGCCAACCTCAGACATCCACTCCAGCCTGCCTACTGTGGCACAGGAAATGCCAGTTTTATTTTCTCTCAGATCCAACCTGGCCAGGCCAGGTGGAGTCCTGCCAGCAGGCAAATGAATTAATTCCCTTTTCAGCTCTCTCCCTTGGCAGCCTACTGTAGCAGCACTATGTGTAAGGGAGAAGGTGTTTACCTGGAGAGGCCTAGATCACATCACATCCCAACCATGGCTGCCTGGGCTGCCCAGGGCAGGACAGACAGAGCTGCTCTCACAGGTACCCACCAGGGAGAACAATTACAGCCAGTGTACAACACCTGAGGATGGGTCTGACATCTCCACCCTCTCTGCAGAGACAATCCAACACTCTGATCCTCTCAGCCTTACCTTTTGATCCTCCTCTTTGGTCCATGGGCCCTTAACCAGGTCTGGATTCAGCACCCTCAGCCACCGGTACTGACACTGCTGGTCACTGCGGTTCTGGGGACAGCAATGGGAACAGCCTTGGGTTAGACCAGGGGCTCCAGAGGCCCAGAAACTTCCCAAAGTGACAGCAGTCCCCAGACACACAGGCTGTCCCACAGAACACCTGCAGAAGCACATAGAGAACACATATGGAGGTCCTGGGCCCAGGGCACCAGACACAGGGACAGGAACCTCAATTTCTCAGCCCAACTCCAACAGACTCACCACGGAAAGCCCTCTATGCAAGAAGGTCTCCCTACCCTGAAGCAGCCCCATTTCACAGCTTGGAGCTATGAAGTCAGAACAGAGTCAGAAAAGAGTCTCACGGCACAGACACGGGGAACCAGCAGCATGCAAACACTGGGATTTCCAGCTGAGCATGGGGGTCACTCACAGGAAAGTGGCTGGCCAGGAACTTCCAGTCATTCTGCCCATAATGGCTCACTAACATCTTCAGCTGCTCATCCTGCAAAGGACAACAACATCCACTTTCAGATCCACTGAGGCAACACACACCACAGGGCTGATGACACTAAAAGAACAAGTTTGATGTTCTGAACTGTCAAGGTTTTGTTGGCATTGTGTGCTCAGGGGAGGAAGGCAGCTCACACCAGTGTTTAGCAGCCCTCCAGTACATGGAGCCCAACTGGAACAGACTGGTTCTGAGCTTTGTACTGAGACAAGCTCATACATTAAGTACAAAACAAGAGCTCAGCTCTGTTCCTCTACAGTCTGGTTCAAAACCTGTGGCAAGGGCCTGTTTATCCAGCCCCAAAACACTCCTGACCAGACAGTCCCTCTCCCAGCCCAGCCACTGGGTTTTGTCTGGCCAGGAAAGCTGACTGATTAAAGTGTATCACCACCTGCACAGTGCTCCTTCAGTGCCACAGGACTCTAGAGCATTTCTTTTGTGATCCCTGCTACAGCCTGGGTACACAAATTCCTACAGCTCACAATCCCTGTTAGAGACATCCTTGTCTGTGAGTTCTGGATAGTTCAATAATGAAATTATTCCCAGCCCAACACGAGGCCAAGGCTTTGATCCCTCCACAAAAGCCACCTTACTTGGTGCTCTAACCCCAGCTGTAGTTTTCACGCAGCACAAAACTGATAGTGAAACTGGGAGGAAGAGAAAATCCCAGTTAATTTCAGGCTCTCAGCCAGGATGACTAAACCATAATCCCAAAAGTCAATTCTCTTTGCTTTAGCTCCAGAAAAAGGAGTACATTTCCACTGCACAGTTCAGCTCATTGAAGGCCTCAGCCATCATCTGGGCTCCTCTGTGCTCACAGGAGTGCTGCAGGCAGTGGTGTTTCACTCAGTACTCACAGGCTTAAGTTAAAAATGTTTGAGCTCTTGCTCTTCAGGCTGCACTTCAAACTCCTCTGAACCTCTGAGCCTCATTCAGGCCTGAGCTCAGTACAGAAGACACAAGGTCCTCTCCAATAGCAAGACAGAAGGAGGTGAGATCGTGGCCAGCAGGTGAGGGCTGGGCTGGAGTCATCCAAGCCCAGGGTGCCATGTCAAAGGCACCATCCCAAAGCACCTATCTCGGCAAATGTCAGGCTCTCACTCACCTCTTCTGGGGTCCACTTGACTTTGCACCTGCCATCCCGCTGCTCCGGCACATCCAAATCGTTATCCTGGTAATGTGGCTCATCCTGGTCCTCACTAGGGGGGAATAAAGGAAGATTGTCTTTTCTACCTGATAAAAACCTCCACAACACAGAGCAGAGCTCCAGATCTCCCCCTTTCATCACCGAGCCCCAAGCTCACCGACACCCACCCACACACCCCAGACTGAAAGGAGATCCTCCACTTTAGGCGCCAGCTGGCAAGTTTTATTCTGCCCAGAGCAGGGGAAAGGGTATTTCCATTTCTTTCCACTTCTGTCCTTCGGGGTGGACTTTGCATGGGGGCACCCAGGCTCAGCTCAGCAGCTCCAGGACCGCTGGCGCAAAGGGGCGCGGGGAGCGCTGCGGGCAGCGGCCGCAGGGCTCCCGCTCACCCCCGCTCCCGAGCGGCCAGAGCCGGGGCGATGTCCCAGCGCGGGTACCGCGGGGCCGCCGCCCCGCATCCCACTGTCCGGCTGGCGAGCGGGAACGGGGCGGCCAGGAGGAGCCTCCTGCGGCTGGGAGTGGGCACGGGGAGCCGCGGCACGGCGAGGCCGGCACTCACCCGCGGGCGCGGCGAGCCATGTCGGGCCGGAACGGGCCGGGCCGGGCTGAGGGCCGGGCGCGGGTCCGGAGCGGCGGCGCTGGCGGCGCTTTCCTATCTCGCGCCAACGGCGCCCCCTCCCGCGCGGGGCCGGGCCGCGCATGCGCGCCGCGCCTCCCGCCCGCACAAAGAGGCGCGCGCGGGAGGGCGCCCGCTGGCCCCGCCCCCGGCTCCCTCAGGGAGCCCGCACCGAGCCGGGACACCCGGCATCCGTCCCTACACCGAGCCGGGACACCCCGCATCCGTCCCTGACACCCCGCATCCAGCCCCGCACCGAGCCGGGACACCCCGCATCCAGCCCCGCACCGAGCCGGGACACCCCGATCCACCCTTACACTGAGGCGGGACACTCCGCATCCAGCCCCACCACCAAGCAGGGACACAGGGCAGGAACATCACACATGTTACAGAGCCATAGATTATTCCATGCTGGAAGAGGCCCCCAAAGATAATCAAAATCCAATTCCTGGCTCTGCCCAGGACAGCCCAACAATCCAACCCTGCGCCTGAGAGCATTGCCCAAATATTCCATCATATACTGTGTATATCAATGCAAGGTCTGTAGACGTGGATATTCCTAACCAGCAGCTCCCAAAACACAAGGCAAGACTTAAAGTGTCACCTTACTAAGGGCCCACTGACAGGACAAGCACAAGCCAGCCCTCAGAGTACCTCCATCAGTCAGCCATGGCCCACCCTCACTGCCCCTGTGCTTAATAGACGGCAAACAGAAGCTCCTCCCTCTCCCAAACTAGCTTAATTAGGAAATCAGCCTGTTAATTGATTACCAGAACTATAAAACTGCTGTAAGTAACACTTGTAGAACAGGGTCAAGAACATCAAAGGGTCTTCACAGGAGCTGAAGGTACTATTTATTCTGTTTTATTCCTTCCTTCCTTCATTTATGATAAGAAAAGTGGGTTTTAGTCTCTTAAGACTTTCCTTCTAGACTGACTATATAGTCCCATTACAGTAAATTCAGGAGCTATTTATCACTGTTTAGCATACATTCAGAGTAAAGCTGGGTTTGGAGTATAGCCATCCCCTTCCCTGGCCTACCCAGTCCCTCAGGAAGGAGCTGGAGGTGAGGGTTATTGTGTATAGGACTTAAAGTAAGATGAGAGCTGCCCCCTTAACCTCTCCCAGCCGAGCCAGAGCCTGATTTTGGTGCGTCCTTCTCAAACGGACTTAATTCTAGCTGGGCCCTCTGACTGCAGCAGTGAGGACAAAATGTCTCTATCCCATGTACCAAGCTAAGAGTAGAGATATACAGGCTGAGGTAAAATAAATACAGCTTCAGGGAGATGCCACTATGACCTCTGAGAAGCTAACAGGCTGGGGTGGAACTGTTTTACCTGAAAAGACAGTGATAGGCTGGATAACCTCCTATGTGCCCCAGATCCTGCTCAGCTCCTTGCAAGACTGAGAGAGGATTTTGCCAAGAGTGGTCCTGCTACTGTAAGTCTGTAATCCATTGGTGAATAGTAGTGAACAGTAACAGGTTTATCCTGATCTCTCTCCATAAGCTAGAGAGCTGCTGGATTCTGCACCATGCTGTCCACCCAGAGGCACAGTACCAGCATTCTGACCAGAAAGGAAGTCCTGGAAAATGGGTTCTTGGCCAGCTCCTCCAGCCATAGCTATTCCTCTCCTGTTGTGAGCTATTACAGGGACTCTAGCAGTGCTTCCAAACATGACACCTGGGAGCTTGGACACGACACCTGGGAGGTTCCTGTGGACTTGGACAACACAGCAAGCGGGAGTGTTGTCAAGCAGATGGAGTCTCTGAGCAGCTGTGTGAAGACTGAGCTGCACAGCCTGACCCAGAGCATCTCGGACCTCAGTCTTGTCTGCCTCTGTAAGGCCCACCATGGCCACACCACGTTTGAGCTGTCTGGTTTGTCCTGTGAGCACCCCAGCAGAGATGGTGGCCTGACAAATGCGGCATCACAGAACACCTCGACACCTTGCAAGAAAGACAAGCACACCAAACCACTGGAGAGCCTGCTCTTCAAGAGCTCTGAGCTGGCTGGAGACATCTCAACCCTTGGGAAAGCACCAGTGTCCGGGTGGGACATCTCAGCAATAAAATCCTTTATGGAACCAGCACGTCCCTCAATGTCAGCACTGAGGAGTTAAGCTTACTGGGATGCTCCAAACCAAACACATCACCCCTGAAGACCCCTGTGGTGATTCCTCTGACTTGGCCTGGTGCCTTCAAGAAGCACCCCATGCTGATCCACAGGTCTGCCACCCAGGAGACCCAGCTGAGTGACCCTGACGCTGTCCCTATGTTTCTTCACGAGGCTCTGTGATGCTGCTGCCCCGGCTCCAGCTGGAGCTGCTGGGTGCCTGGCCCCTCCTGCGAGGAGCAGGGATCCACGCTGAAGCACAGAAGACGGAGCCAGCGGCTTGAGTGGTGATGGCAGCAGCTGGTGACAAGCTAAATCTGCCCACCTAGGGGGGCCGAGGAGACGCTGATGATGGGGAATGTTTGGGCTGGTGATGGCACTCTGGAGAGCCGCAGCCTTGCTGGCTCCTCCTCCGCCCCGATCCCTCTGTTTTGTATTAGCACAATAAAGATACAAACGTCTCTCTGCTGGTGGTCTCTGACTCTCGCTGCCCTCCCGGCCTGAAGCCGAGCCCCCTCAACACCCAGGGTACAGCTCCACAGGGCGAGGCACCCTCCGGCGCCGCCCCGGGCAGGATCCTCCGAGCTGGCCGTGCCCGAGCCCCCGCCCCGCCTGCCCCCGTTACCTGGCAGAGGGGTCGGGGCGGGTTCCGGCGGAGAGAGGGGCAGCGGGACGCGGCTGCAGCCCTGGGGCCATGGCTGCGGGGCCGGCGCTGCCCGCCGGGAGCGCGGGCGGGGCCGCGCCCGGGGCTGCGGATCCCTCTCCTGGCGCACCGGGAAAGCACAGCCTGGCTGCGGGGAGCGGCCCCCGGGCACCCCCGGCCTGGCACCCGCCTGCTTCATGCACGCTGTCACTGCTCGTCCTGGCCTCGGGAATCCAGCATCCGCCACCGCGCAGGGACGATTTCCTCTGTCACATCCAACCCCTGCTCCGAAGGAAGGAAAGGAACCCAGGCCATCGCACCCACCCATTAGAGATTTTTTTCACACTCTCTTGTTAGATCTCACCCCATTCACACAATCCTGATTTTCCTCTCCTGTCCCTGCTTACAGCAAAGAAAGGGAGGAGGAACTTGTTAAAACCACTTTTCAGGACATTTATGGTTTGCTGAATAACCAATGTAATGTCCCCCTCTTCCTTTAGCGGCAGCTTAAGGGGTAATGACTTATGCTGAATGAGAGGACAGAGACAAAAAGGGAAAGCAGCAAGAGTTGCTTGTAACCAACTTTTATGAATCACAGCAATAATTTCATTAATATATAAACTCCCCCACTAGCTACGTGCCCAACCCTGGCCTCACCTCACCTCTTGAAAGCAGTCACCTACTTGTACTTCTTCGAAATTCTGTCAGTCAGCCATAAATTTTACATGTATCACACTCCCATGACTTAAGTGTTTCTAGTTACAAAGTAAGTTTAAATACGTCCAGAGGGCCAATGGGACAGCTTTGAAAGAGAGGTATAAGCTACATGTATTTCACACTATTAAAAAACATTGTTTCAGTGAAGAAAAATTTGTTGTCAGAGAGGCCTCCGGGACACCCAGAAAACAGGGAGTTGACGTTATGCCCTGGCTGCTCACATGGCTTTTCTTAAACCATGTTACAACATCAAGAACAGGTGACAAAACAACTTGAAACAGGGCTGGAAAACAGAAGTTGTTTACAGTTTGAAGTGTAAACACCCCAGAAGAGTACAAACCAGAGCTAAAATTAGCAAGAGGAGCACTCAGGGGGTTGGTTCAGCTGCAGTCTGTGCTGGCTGACTGATTGCTATTGATACTGCACAGGAGAAGAGATTAAGCTTGTTGTGTAAATCTGGAGCTGGAATGTACAAAGTGCTCTGGGTGACAAACACAACCACAGCCTTAAAAGAAAACAGAGGAATAAATGAAAAATTTCCAACATGCTGCTATGAAAAGGGAATGGCTGCAGTGGAGGAAGAGGTACCACCACTTCTGCTAACATTTTATTAGCCCATCTCAACTGGGCAGGAGCTTTGGGGCATTCCTTTAGAAAAACCTGTGACAAGATGATATGTGAAGCATGAAGAAATGTAAAATAAAAGATATTTTTGGGGAGATAAAAAGATGAACAGATTCTTTGCAAAAAGCAGCTCTGATTTTAAAAACCATGGCAGAGCAAGGTAAAGCACAGAAGTCATGGAAGGCCTGCATTGGGGAAGAATTAATTTGAGTGTCAGACTGACAGCCAAAAAAAGTCTTAATAATGCAATTTTTCCATGTTAATATAAAAAATATATCCTTGCAATAGAGGTGTGGTGTTGATGATGTTGACAAATCTTTTCTCACCACTGATCTCCTTGATTCTATTTTTGCTGTGCATTGAGCTTCAACATTCATTTCACGGTCAATGAATTTAACCTGGATTTCCACTCCTGTGCATTACTGAACTCACTACTTCAGAGAGCGAGCTAGATATCAAATAAATGGAAGTAAAAATATTCATGAGTTTCTGTGCAGTATGACAGTTTCTTAATAATGATCCCTTAAATCTTAAGGTTTTCATCCATATGCTGTCCTCTCTTTTTAAATTCTGTAGTTGTAGTCTGCTATGAGGCAGCAATCTGCAACAATGTCATTATTGCTTAATTTCAAATCCTCCCCTCCCTTGGAAGAAATGTTTTCTTTCTATGGTAACAAACTCACCTCTCCTTAGTTCTCTTTGGCAGAGAGACAAAAGGAGGCTGCCTTGGGGTGACAAATGTATTTTCAGCAGCTCCTGTTAAAATTATGGCTCTAATTTTTTTGTCCTCAGTTCACAAACCAAAATAACAACCCTTCTCACAGTGCAATTAAGGATTTCACATACACCAGGAGAACCAATAGTAAGACTTAACTACAAAAAAATAAATCCTGGAGCCAGAAAGAAGGACCCAAAACACATTTTCTTGGTATATTATTTTTTTTAATATATTTAAAAATTACAGTTTCAATAAAGAAGTAGAAAAATAAGAAATTCTTTGGAAAGTGCTTGTGAAATACAAGCAGTTCCGCAAAAGGCATTAATTATCTGAACTACCACACATAAATGATCCAAGCATCCAGTGAACTACTGAGACAGTCCCAATCAATACATCGAGAAGAGAGACTTTAAAAATGGAAAAATATACTTTCCCTAAAACGTCTATCTCAAACTGGGGAAAGCCAGGTCTCAGGTACTGTTCTGGAATCCAGCTTCACTTGGGTCAGTATCATGTTCCTTAAGTAAGGGAAGAGGAAGGGAAAAAAAAAAGAAGAAAAAAGAGTTTTAACAACAGGGTAAGATTTTTGGTTTAAACAGATTACACGTGAAACAGGTGATTCATGTTAGCACAAACTGCAGCTCTGCCAATATGCTCCAAACACACTCTGAAGTATTAATTTTGCTATGAAGAATTCTTTCAGCACAGCTGCATTTCAGTGCAGCTCCTGAGGAACAATGCTGGTCACCTCAGCACTGCAGCACTGGCCAGAGCTGTGAACACTCCTGAGGACTCCCTGCTCTCACTCAGGCACCAGTAATGAACTGGATTTAGCTGCAATTACAAACTACACTTGCATGTACTAATCCCCCAATTAAAATAAATGAGAGACTTAATAAATTGAGCAGTACATGTTTTATGGAGATTAACAGCCATAAGTACTCTGGATCACACTTCACTGGTCTCATTTATTGCACAGCTAATGTCTTACATCACCTCATGCCTGAGACAAGTGTAGCTGCTACAATGATACACCACCCTCACTGCTGCAACTACCAGCTACTCACTTGTAATTGTTATTAAAATACCTGATTCAGTTTCTTAAACTCAACCACTTGGAAGAAGATGTGCTCCAGGATATATTTGGCATCTTGCTTGTCCTTTGGGAGTTCACTGGTCACTCCCAGGATATCGCCGCATTTCCGCACGTAGAACTCCAGGTCATCGTCAGTGCCTAAACAAGCACCCAGGGAAGAAGGCAGGTGAGTATCACACACATCTGGAGCAGCTGGCCACAAACCTGCTCTGAATCTCCATTTGCTGTTGGCATCCTGGGAGGTTCAGTCCCATCACTAAGCTCAGTGGACTAGCCATGATGTATTCCTGCAGCCAGTAGCTGCTCATCATTACGTGTTTAGAATAATCTTAACATTTTTTACTTCAAAGCATAAAAAAGATGTGAAATTTATCAGCCAGGGTGCACAAAGCAATTTATGCACAATATAGGAAGCAGCAGGCAGAAGCATGATAAAATGTCACGTAACAGACAAAATATAATGTCATGGTACATAAAGTTGCACTATTAATTTCCAAAGCCTTTCAATTTCTTAGATCAAGATAGCAGCATTAGATTTTCCTAAATGAGGTCCATGCTTTAGAATTAAATACAACAATTTTCCCCTAAAGAAACTGGACTTTTATTTTAAATGTGCAAACAATCTGCTCCACTTACATTTGTTCGTGATCTCTGCAAGACGTGCTTTCTCTGAGGAAAAAGTTTCATCCAAGTCAAACAGTTCCAGAGCAGGAGGAGGCAATTCTTTGAAAGCAGGTGGAAAAACCTTGGAGAGAAAAAGCAGCATGGTTGATTGCCACATATTTTTCTTACACTTTATAGATCTCTAAGACAACAGTTTTGAACTTATATTTGACTTGAAGAAACCCTTTAAAAAGTCAATAGCAACTCCAAAGCCACAGAACCAAGGGGCACCATTTGAAAATTCCATTTTTATGTCATAAAAATAACTGAACATTCCAAAATAATTTAGTCACACGTATACCAGAATTGCCACCCAGCATCACAATTAGACATTCTTATTTGCAGTTTCAGTTTTGCTCCATGAGACCGAGGTGATGCTGAGAGCTGAGGAATTAAATTGGCCCTAACAGCTCACCCTGAAAACATAATGACATCAGTTCTGGTCAGAGTACTTTCTGTTTCATGCAAGGCACCATTTATGTCACAAGCTGGACTTGGGCTTTTAAAAAGCAATGAAGGAGACACCACTTTCAGTTGCACTCCTGAAGCTCTAAAGAA
This sequence comes from Serinus canaria, assembly GCF_022539315.1. Classification (NCBI taxonomy): domain Eukaryota; kingdom Metazoa; phylum Chordata; class Aves; order Passeriformes; family Fringillidae; genus Serinus; species Serinus canaria. The sequence continues at coordinate 4,176,203 of NC_066333.1, forward strand.
TCCCAGTGATGCTCTCTCAGTGGTCAGGGTAAAGCAGGATGGAACAATCATGGCAAAATTCAGATACTCAGAGATTCCTGCCTTCTGAAATGAGTTTGACACCCCCATAGCTCGTGTTGTTGCTGTCAGCCCAAACATTGCTGGTTAAAGTTTGATCAGCTCCTGCTGGAAAAGACCAATGCTCCACTTTCTGCTTCCCCTGAGGATCTGGGAGAAGGAGGCAGAGCAGGACAGACTGGCTCCTCCCTGGCAGCAGGCAGTGCAGTACCTTCACCACCACAGCTTTCTCAAATACCACATCCAGTTTTCACTGGGAGGCTGAGCCAGCACCTCTCAGGACTGGGAGCAGCTACTCAGGCAAAGGCTTATTACAGAAGGATGCTGTTTTGGTACCACACACTACATTTTGAAGCTCTTTTAATAAATTAGAAGTGTAAATGAGTACTCTTTCCTAAAAGATAGTCCCTGCAGTGTAGTCAACTCTTAGTAGTTATTGCTACAGCATTTCTCACTACTTTTTTTACAGAACCATGGAAATGACACACAGAGGTTTTGCATGAAGCAAATGAAATAGACTCATTAAGGCTGGAACAGACATCCAAGATTATCAAGTCCAACCTTTGTGGAGAAGGGCTCTCCCTGAAATGAACAAGCAAGAAAATTACTCACAGCTGGCTGAAGGACAGGTAGTGGAGTCTCAAATTCAGGCTGAATGAGTTGGAGGGGTTCATGTTTCATATTCAGTTCTTCATAAGCTCTGCAGCACAGAAAAAATCCAAGTATGAGGAAAAAACTGGTACCACATCTATTTCCACTAGCAGGCTATAGAGATGGATTTTTGTGAACACACCAGCATCAAAGTTTTGCACTGTAACAGCACAAAAAAATGGGATGTGAATTTTATAAGGACCTCAGAAAACTACAGATCAGTAATAAATAACTTCTACAGTGAGAAAATTAAAGTTGTGACAGGGGAAGATAATGACAGGTGGATATATAAGCTGACTAAAGAAAAAAATCACAGCTCAATTCTACAATCGACTTTTAGCACGATGAACACAGATGAAGGAAAGTGATCAAGCACAAAACAAGCAGAACTGGGATTACAAAAAAAAAGTTTGTAAGGAAGTCAATAACCAAAAGTTATTTTTTAAAAAAGTATTTCTTATGGGGTCATAAGGGAGAGACTCCTGTGAATTCACAACTAGTGAAAATACAAGAAATACAGAGTAAGAAGAAAAAGTGTCCCCAGCAGAGTGGAGTTTATGGAATCTGTGTTAAGCTGCCACTACTCTAAGTGTTCAGACATGATCTGGGTAACAGGGGAGTTATGATGGACAAAACTGATAGTGGCACAAACTGGTAAAATGAGCAGCTGATAAAACACTTATTGGGAAATGCAAAGGTGACTGAAATGCAGCTTTCAGTAAATGCCAAGTAATTCAAAAGTGGAAAAATGAGCAGCTCTCAGTTATCACTCCAGAAAGTGCCCAACTTCACAGCAGACAGTTCTCAGAATATCAAATCAATGAATCTCATGTAGTCAGAAAAAAAAAAAGGAGAAAAGAGGGCCAGAAATTACAGCTAAGACAAGAAGCAAGAGGAAACATCATTGCCTCGCTGTACAAATCTATCTTCAGGTCTATCCATATTCAAAATGCTCAGTCCTTCCTGCTCTCAAGGAGACACAGTTTAAGCACAAACTGAAAATGCAGAACACCAAATGGAATAAATAAATAAGTAATAGGAAAATTACAGCTGCTGACTTGATAACTGACGGGAGGGCAGTTGTGTCCAGCTGATAAAGGGATGTATCAAACAGCTTTGTGAAGTCTCTGGGGTTCTCATCTCCTTCCTGCAGGCACACTCGCAGCTGCTCGGAGAGCGCGGCGGTGTCTGGGAGCACGGTGTAGTCTGAAATCTGGACACACAGACACACACCCCTGTCATCTGAAATGGCCACCCCATCCCCATTGTCTCTTTCTACCTCATATCTCATCTAAAATCTCTCTTAGAAATAATTATTTCACTCTTTACCAGGTACAGCCCTTTGCAGTGCAGCTCACTAGATCAGTAACTGTCCCAACTCTTCTCTCAGCTGTAAAGCTACCCAACTCACGGGTGCTTTATTTGCATTTCTGGTAATTCTTTAAAACAGACAGCTTACTAATCAACTGTGCAAAACTGCTGTCTTTTATGCACACAGAGCACACAGCTTAATCACATAAAGGTATTTCCAAATAAAAACAGCATTTGTATACAACTAAAACTGACACACAGGTTGATCCCTGCTCACATGCAGAAAATCTGCCTCTCCTTCCTGCACATTCCTCTTGTCTCAGGGCTCAGAGTGAAGTGCAAACTTATCACACTGGAGCAGTCCAGCTCATAAACATGGGCAAATTGGAAAGAGACTTTCACAAATTATATCTGATGATGAATACACCTCAATCTAAGGCTGAGTGGTACCATTAATTTTTACACCTGAGCCATCTGTCTACTCAATCCTAGACCATGAATAAAGGTTCTGCAACAACAGCAGCACCCATCTTGCTGTTAACCACTGTGTGCTAAGCACAGGGTGTGCCAGGACCAGTGCAGATCCCACTGCTCTTTACCTCCTTGTGATGGATCTCTCTTACCTCAGGGTCCTCCATATCCATCTGGTTTAAGTGGATATCTGATGTTGTGAGCCACTGGAAAAGCACATCCTGGGAAGGGCAAAATTCAATTACTTTCAGGAGGATCCAAGAAATCTCATACTATGCTTAAATATTCCTATTAAAGCCTTAAATAACATACCATGAAAAATTAAAAATAAGATAATAAATCAAAGAATATCTCTTAGTATTGGCTGAGAATTCCCTGAATACTGAATCCATTTCATAGCTGTCTTGCTCTAAAATGAAGCTGAGCCTGGAGTGCTTTACAAATGTTGTGAAGATACAACAGGGTCTTTTTAAAAAAAACAAAAAAAACCCAAAACCCCAACTCCCAAAAACCTCCAACTTACCATGATCTTACCATTTTCTTCTTTATCTAAATACTGGTCATTGAACATGTGGGAAGATCCCAGGGCTGCCATCTTTCCACCTTTACTCTACCAACAAAGAATACAATATAGCAAAAATTCCTTCCAAATCACAGCTTTAGAGGCAATTGTCACTGCATTGCATTACTGGTCTACATAGTAAAAAACTGTGTCAACTTGTTCACATCCATTAACAATATCAATCCTGTGCTTGTAACTCTTTACTACTAAATTTCTGAATATATTTTAATAAATTAACAGGGCTGGATGAGTAAAACAACATATGAAAAATCTACTGGTTCCAAGATGAGAACCTTGGAATTTAACATGCTGTACTTACAGAGCTAATGATAATATTATTAAATAAATTATTACTAAAACAGCAGAAAACCCCCAAAACTTTAAAGAATTAAAGACATCCACCAGTCAGTCAAAAAATATGTAATTTTTGCTGAACACCTCATTAATTCTCTTCTGAGCCCCATGCAAAGAAGTTTACTATAAAAAAAGTCAGGAGTCATTGGGCTTATCTGGAGTTTGCAAATGCATCAAAAACTGAGGTGGGTTTGTAAGTACCCCCCAAAAGAGCCACTCAAATTTTTTGTGTGGGGCAGGGGGAATGCAGGGAGGGCCCCAGGAAGCTCGTACCTCATGCTGATAGAAAGCCAGGATAGGCCTGTTGAGTGGGAAGCAGACAGACCCTGTGGACAGGATTGCCACTGCTGGCTTCATCACATTCAGTGTGGCTCCAAAAGGGTAAACAAAGGTGAGAGCTCTGCAGGAAATACAGGAATTCCATGAGCACCTGCATGCACCAGGCAGATTCACAGAACTCAAACTGAAACCCTTAGACTAGAGGCAAACAAGATCTGGTCATGAGAACAGTAATTCCTTTCCAAACCTATCCCTCCTGCTCCTTCAGAGGTTACCAAGCTCTACTAAACAGATCCTCCCTTCCAGATATAACCTAAGAAGCACAAGAACATAAGAAATGCATTAGAAAACCTCACCAGAATCACAAACCTGCCAATTCTGAGGTGTTCTACACATTTTCACATCAGTTTCCTCAGAGAAAACACTTACTGTGAGTCATGGCCCCTTCCATCTTCATCTGCTGTCTCAAGCACTGTTTTCTTTGCAGCTTCACTGATTCCCCTACGAGATATTGAAAAACAAACCTTACTGAAAACAATCTAGTTTACAAGAGTTTACTGTGAAGATTCACATACCCCAAATATTCACCTGTTCAAAACTCCATCAGAGATTAGTGCTTCTTTTGGGTGGTGGTACTTGTAATACACATTTCGTACTACAGCATCTTGAAAAAAGAAAAAAAAATAGAAATTGACATCTTAGCTGATCAGTGTGTTAGCTTTAGCAAAGAAAAATTAGTTGAGATCTTGGATTCCCTGTGTGTTTGCTTTTAACACCACAAATCTGGCATTTGGTTACCAAAAGAACTGAAATCAGCCTTCACTACTGTTTCCTTTTGGACAGAATAGATTTAGGATAGGAATATGTTTGCAAATTAAAAAAAAAGAATACAAAAAAAGAATACCATCTTCTGCAAAGCAAAAGAGACAAAAAGATGATCCAGTTAAAACAGCCTTTATCAACTTTTACAACTCTATTTTCTTACACATCTTCCAAACACTTCATGAATTGAGTCCTATTGATGCAAAAAAGGGCATAGTCTAGAAAAGCCTCCAAAGACCCCAAATATTTTATGTACACTGCCTTGTGTTGTTGGGTTTTTTTCCACACTGGCAGCACAAAACTAATGAGTGACATTTTATTGGTCTGCTAAAGAAAAGTGGCACTTCTTATTCAGCGTGAGCATTATGTGATTCAATCCTTTAAAATGTGTAGAAACAGTTTTAAATTAATGGCTGTTAAATCAAGAAATTTCCGTAATTTTCTTTTTTTTTTAGTAAATTAAAACTAACAACTACAGCAGAGGAATGGAAATGGCCAATGTATTCTGTCCATGGAAAGCCTTTGCTGTGCTCCAATATTACCTTGCCATGTGCATGCAGATTCAAAGAAAAAATCTTTTAGATCAAAAGATACTTTGTGAGAAAGATCTGCTTGGCTTGTATCCACAAAGGCTGAAGCTGCTCTTTTCAATTTTCAAATTGATGACTAAAGGTAGAAGTGAGCCCCATTACCATTATTGAAAATGATCCCATATTCTTCTAACAAAAAGTTAATATTTGTGCCATTCCGGGACTCTCCACCTTCTCTCAGCATCACCAGGATGGCCCCACCATTCTCCAGGAATTTCTTCAGAACGGAAAACTAGAAATCAACAAAGATACAGAAAAAAACAAACAAACATGAGAAAAAAATCCAGAAAAAAAACCACACAAAACTGCATGAAGTTATATTGAGATGAGGGGAGAGAAATGCATAATCTTCTGTCCTGTTCTTTTCTACTTAAGCAAATTTTAAAACATAACTAACTTGAAAACAATTATTGACTTCTTACCTCATCAGCACTGAACTTCTCCCTTGGTCCTGCTGTAATCCACAATTTCACCCCAAACAATCTCTCAGAAGTGATTTCATCTTTTAAGCTATGAATAGATTAATAAAGACACACATTATTCTTGGATACAGTCCTGAACCACAACTTTTTCCTTTTGTTCTTTTTATAAAGGACTGGCAAATGAACACAAAGCAAATCACTTCAGTCACTTCACATCCTTTTATCTGGGTTTAAAGCTGACAACTTGGGCAAAAATAATCCTTACAAATGCCAACCAGCTAAACAGTAACACTCCTCTGACAAGGCACTGTGGCAGATCCAGAACTGCTGCTGTCACAGCGGCTATTAAACTTTGCACCTGAGGAGCTTCCCATTGTTTTTCTTTTCTTCTTTTTGGTCTGGCCACATTTCAAAGAATAAGATGAGGTGGAAGGGACCCACTGGGACCATGGAGCCCGGCTCCTGTCCCTGCACAGACCCCCCAACAGCCCCACCCTGGCCATCCCTGGGAATGGTGTCCAAGCTCTCCTGGAGCTCTGGCAGCCTCGGGGCCGTGCCCATTCAGCCTGGGCAGTGCCAGCACCCTCTGGGGATTAACCTTTCCCTGATATCCTTCCTCTCCCAAACAGCTCATGCCGTATTTTACGGCAGTCAGATAAACAATACCATTCACAAAACCCCTTTTTTCTTTTTGTCCCAAGCTCCAAATCGAGACAGACCCACAAACCTGTATGAAGAGCTTCATCCTTACAACTTACATTCCATCTCCTACAGGTGAGCTGTAGCTCCCAAGAACCGTGCACAGCATCCCACAGGGGCAGAAGATGCAACAGGGAGTAATCAACGCAAGAGAGCGACCTCAGCTCACGCCATAAACCCCCAAAGGCCACTCGGGTGCCCAGCGGGGCCCACACACGCCCGCCGGGGCCTCGCCGTGCCCGGGAGCCGCCCCTCACCTCTGCACCTTCCAGCTGCCGCGCAGCCTCTTCCGCAGGGCCTTGTAACCGCCGGCCGGCGTGAAGCTTTCGCCCTTGGAGGCGTTGAACACTATGGCATTGCGCGGGCCGCTCTCCATAGGCTCCCCCGGGTCTGCCGGAGGGCTCAGGGGAGCAGCGGGCAAGCGCCAGCGCTCCGGCCGCCCGCGGGTCCCCAACGAGGTCCCGCCGCGCCGCCGTCACCACGCGCGCCCTAGCAACGCTCCGGACGCATGCGCGGATGGCGTTTCCCCCCTTCTCGAGTGCAGAGGTCGCCGCAGTGGTTCGCTCCACTCCCCGCTAGGGAAAGGGACGGGGCGGTACCACTGCGGAGGGCGGGGGTGGGACGGGGCGGGGACAAGGCGGTGCGCTCCCGCCCTCCCTCAGCCCCAGTCCGCGCCTGTCAGGGCTGAGCGCAGTCCCGCTGTCCGGAACCCCTCTTGACGTTTTTGGGCCTTGCTTGTGTCTGAAATCCCAATCCTGATAACTGCAAGTTCTTCCCTGTGAGCGTGGGGAGGCCCTGGGCACAGGTTGTCCAGAGAAGCTGTGGCTGCCCCATCCCTGGAAGGGATATCCAGGTCCAGGCTGGATGAGGTTTGGAGCCGCCTGGAAGAGGAGAATGTGACCCTGCCCCTGGCCTTTAAGATCCTCAACCCTTCCATGATTCTGTAGGTGCTTAAATTAGGGAATTCCTCTTTAATTCAAACCCAGCAGCGTCAGTCACTTTCTGTGTGCAGCCCCGTGCTCTCAGCCCCAGCAGAAGGCAAACAGCCTCCTTCCCCTCCTAGATCCAGGACACCCAGAGAAGCACATGAGTGTTTGCAACTTTAATATAAACCATGTCATATTTCCAATGACTTCAGCATATACAAGATAGAGCCTGATAAAAAAAAAAACCCAAAACACACAGTGATACCAGCACAAGGTTCCCCACAGCACAAGCATCACACAGCTTTTAGAAAGCCCCTTGTTTATTCCCGTGTTGCTCTGAGCCCCCTCTCCTCCCCCCAGCAACAGCACAGAACAGCTTAAAAAAAAGTGGGAAGTGACATTCAATGAATACACTAGCTTTTAAATTAAGGCAGAATAAATAACTGTTCCACATGAGTGATGGGCATTTTCAGGTGAGTGCTGGAGCCTGAAGCGTGGCCACCACTCATTGTTCACTGCCCTGTGCTTGTCACAGTAGTGTTGGTGTGCCTGGGGCAAGTCAAGCACATACTGTGAAAGCACCCCTCACCCCCAACCAGAGTTCAGCTATGAAGTTATTTTTATTTTTCCAAGCAACTCAGTCTCTTTCTCCACCCCTCCTTGATCTGGGATTTTCCTCCTGCACATTGGCTCCTCCATCACAGCCTCGTTGTTGCTTCAGTATCATCCCAATCCTGGGCCAGAAAGATAATCCACTCACTTTGAGGAGGATCAGACTGGCATGAAAGGCCACAATACAGATCTGCAGCTGCTGATGAATAGTTTCTTCACTCAGCCCAGGATGAGCAGCTTGAGTGACAGTTCATGTAAAGGAAGGAAGCCACTGTTCATGGTGGTGTGAAGAGTTTCCTTTTCTGTTGAGGGCTTTGAGAAAGACATTGGGCATAGTTGAGCATAGCTCCATCAAAAAAAATAAAATAAACGTGTCCAGTTACAGGGACATGGCTGTTGATGTGAATGATGGCACATACCTCAACCATAAATATAACCACAGAGTGAATACAATTCTGCCAAGTAGCACAAGACACTCAGGGAAAATCATGGTCAGTGTCCCACTTTCCCCGGGAGGAAAACACTCATTTAAGGAGAAAATCCACCAAACAGCAAAAATTAAGCGCTCTGTTCCATCTCAGCCAGTTAGTGTGTTAGTGCCAATTTCTTTAAACCATGAGCAAAGGACAGTACCAATCCTCTCAAAAGGGGAAAAAAAAAAACAGCAAAAAACCCCAAAACCCCCATAAATCCCATTCATTTAAAATATGGCTTGACAAAGCCTTTGTAAAACTTAAATGTCCTCTTCAGTTGGTGCATATGAAAATCCTAAAAATGCATCTGAGGCACTGGAGCTGCTGGCTGCTAGGTCAGGTGTGCGGGTGATGGAGGCAGAGATAGCTTCCTGGGTGAACTCAGGATCAAAGTGTCTCAGATCAGCTGGGCCAGCCTAAACCAAGGAGCAGACACACACAATCATCGAGGGAACAGTCCCAAAGCAGACCCCTGTGTTCAGACAGCCCAAAAAGATCTGTCACCACTGCATCTGCAGGTCCCAACCCACACCTCAGAACCCTCAGCATCAACATGAGATATTTGGAGAGGATCCCTTCTGTAAAACAGGATTACCCACTTACCACATTGGGGTTGAAGGGAGGAGTAATCCTCTTGTGATATAAATCATCCCAGTTTATTGGGCTGAAGAATACATGGCTCTTTATCTCAAGCTGTACAAAAAGCAGGAAGGAAAAGTCAATTTTCTACCAACCCTCATTTTCCAGCACCTGGTCTCACAGCTTTAAGTGGTTGACTTGAAGTTCCCAATACTCATATCCACAAATCCTTTTACACGAGGGTCCTGGCCCAGGAATCCCCAAAGGGAAATGACCCATCACACACTGGTGTCCTTAGCTGGCCACCTCCCCTCTCCCTTTGGAAATCCAAGTCAACCCCATGTGTCCCTTGTAGGAGGCTGAAGGGACAGACTGTGTGGGAGGGTTTTTCCAAGGCAGTGCTGTTCTGAAAGAAATGCTCAGAATAGAAATTTCCCCATCCATCCTCCCTCCCTCCTGCTCATAGTGAAGGCCACTACAAAGTCTGTTTTGGCACCCAGCCTCCTCTTCTGGTCCTTGTGGAGAAGTCCCTGAAGGATGTCACAAGCTGCCACAGTCTTGGTTCCTTGGATCTGTAGTGGCTTGTGCAGAATGTTGTCATACATCTGAGACACATCCCGGCTGTAAAAAGGAGGCTAATTGGAAAGAGAGGGGAAGCAGGCAGGTAAAAACATGAGCTACCAGAAGGAGCCACACACTGCAGGTCAAAATGAGCTCTGCAGTGAGTAGAAGAGGTAGACCTGCCACACCTCTGCTCAAAAGGGCAGTGGTAGGACTGAACCAGATCATTAATTCAGGATTTAGTTGTCTATCAAGTACCTTGTGAACACCAGACCAACCTCACACCACAGCTTTTGCAAATCAAATTTCCACTATGGAAAGTAAGCCAGCCCATTTCTAAACTTACCAGTCCATTTCCAAACTTACCAGTCCAAAGAGCATTTCATAGAGGACAGCTCCTAGGCACCACCAGTCTACTGTCCTGTCATAGGGCTGCTTCTTTAGCACCTCAGGAGCCAGATACTGGGAAGTCAAAAGGAAATGTTGGAGTCAAATTATAAAGGAAGGGCTTTGCCCTCCTTAGTCCCAAACCTGGCTGCAGCTCAAGATGAACAAATGCATTAAGAATAACACAGATGCTCTTCCTAGTATTATCTAATAAACTCTCCACTTGCTTTGGAGCAATGGGGTTGAGAGACACCTACCAAAGCCCTCAGTGTCCCTGCAGGCTATAGGAGGTTCTCTTCCTTGAGAGGACTTCTACAAGCATTTGATATCTGCCACAATTTAGCCAGCAATCCTGTCCTACTAGGAGACATCACACCTCTGAAAATCTCCTGTATTTTTGAAAAAGCTGCAGTTTTCAGCTCCAGTAAGTCTGTCCAAAGCAGCAAAACTACCAAGAGGCACCATCAAGGAGCAACAGGCAACAATTTGAACAGTCTGCAGAACAGTTTCCCACTGAATTACCTCTGTGTACTATCAGGCTCTGTCTAGAACAGGAAAACATCAACACACACCAAAACTAGAAAACAAAAAAAAAGTTCACACATTCCTGCTTGGTTCATGCTGTGCTGTTGGATAAGTGAAACCTCACTGAAAAATGAGGGAAATTCCTGCCCACTTCTGCTGAGCTTGAAAGCTGAAAGGTGTCATGCTTACAGACCCTTTGCCAAGCTGCCTGGGGAAAGCAGCAGGACAGGTACACTACCTAGGCTGAAGTGCTTCCAAAATCCCCAGGCTCAGTAAGAAGCAGGCAAAAAAGCCTCCAAGAAACCAGACTGGAAATAGGTTTTGCAAAATCCAGTTGGAGTGCACTGGAGGAAAGGCATTTCCTCTCCCCTGAGCAGTGTTTGCATTTCAGGGGGGAGCCTGGTCCCCTCCTCTGCACAGGGCACTCTGCAGCTCCTGCATGCACACCAAGAACACACAGGAGAGCACAGCAAGGTCCTGTGCATGGCAGTACCAGCAGGCTCCTTGTCCTGCACCACTGGGGTCTCAGAGCAGGTAAACATCCTGCTCCCAGGGACAAGGTTGTCTCCACCTCCACAGCTATTTTCACAAGCCTGGTCATTTCCAGGTGCAGGAACCCCTGCCCCAATGGAATATTCATACTCCAAAATTTCCATGTTGTTCCAGGTAGCTGTCCCTGCTGGATAGGGAAGGCCTTATCTGAACTCCAGCTTCAGGCTGACAACCACAGAGAGCCCATAATTTTTTTTTGAGGTGTCACATAAGCCCAAGACCCAGAGCACCAAGTGCCTGAAGGTTTCCAGCCCCAAGGTCTCATCAAAGCCCCAGCACATGCAGTACCTCAGGAGTGCCACAAAAGGTAGAAGTTGTCTCCTCTTGCTCCATTCCTTCTTTGCAGAGTCCAAAGTCTGTCAATACTATGTGTCCCTAAAGAAAAGAGAAAGTTTAGCTTGTCCCACTCTTTGTGGAAAGCAGACAGGATTTCCAAGTATTTGCCTTTGCATTATATCTCATGTGGGTTTTGGTTCCCCACTGCTCACCTGCCTCCCCTCCCTCCCATTATGTTCATCCTATAGCACAGGTACTGGAACCTGTAGAAAAAATGAAGTCTAGATTTCTTCTTATTTTTTATTTGTCTAGAGCTAGATAGCCAAGAAGAGCTCCGGCACTGCTGTGATTTTCTGCTGCTTTATCCCAGAGCCAATTTATGTAACAGTAGCCCCCAGAGCTGCAGCATTGACCTGCACTTCACTACCCTGATCCCCCCACAGGTCAGGTCCCAGCTTCTGGGAATGAGCCCCAAAACCATGCAGGTCAGAGGTCAAGCCCTCTCATCCATCCAGGATCTGCAGTGGGGCAGACAGACAAAATCCATGCCATGCCATCAGCTATAGTCCAGCTTGCAGAGCCACAGCCCTCTGCTTGTGGTCCTGATGTTTTTAAAGCCAGCAGGAAGACAGCCCAAGCTGTGAATATACCTGGCAATCCAAGAGGATGTTCTCGGGCTTTAAGTCCCTGCAAGAAAAAATGCTGTTTGAGCAAATTTGGCCAGATACTTAGAAAACATAGATCTGAAACAGCTTTAGCTAAGAACAGGAGCTAACAAAGCCTCCTAATCCAGATCACCAAGACCTTCCCAAATTGCAGACTCCCATCAGTATACATACATGCAAACATAAATAGGCTGCTTTCCCACAGGATCAGGTGTTAGCCTGCATTTCTATGCATAAATTCTTACTGAGAGATGATTTCTTACTTATTGAGCCAGGTTTATTTTATGTTTTTTTTTTTAACTTAGTGCTCTCAGACTGATACTGGGAAGGGGAAAGAATGGTTTATTGCCCATCAGGTCTTGCAGGGGAAAGTGCTAGCAGCACAGTCTTGTCTGGGCTAGGATGTTCTTCAGCTACTCCAGTCCTGCATTTCACTTCCCCAGTGAATCCCTTTCCCTGCCAGGACAGGCTTGGAGCCCCTGCCTTACCTGTAGATGATGTTTAGGGAATGCAGGTACCCAGTGCCTTACCTGTAGACGATGTTTAGGGAATGCAGGTACCCAGTGCCTCACCTGTAGACGATGTTTAGGGAATGCAGGTACCCAGTGCCTTACCTGTAGATGATGTTTAGGGAATGCAGGTACCCAGTGCCTTACCTGTAGATGATGTTTAGGGAATGCAGGTACCCAATGGCACTGGCCACTTCTGCAGCATAGAACCGGGCCCGGGGCTCCCGGAAACAGCGCTCCCTTTGCAAGTGGAAGAAGAGCTATGGAAAGGTGAGAGGGTTAATCATGTCTCCAAATCAATGAAGGCTAATCTGGAGCAAGGCTGAAAGCCAGCTACATAAGTGAAAAGTGATTTGCAGCAGGTGGCACATTAATAGCATGAAATGTGCCCAAGTCAAGTGAATTTAAGCAATCCAAACACCTTTCTAACAAATAGTTTCATTTTTCCTCCTCATCTTTCATAAAAATTAATTAGTAATTCTCAAACCTCCCATCACCTGCTGACCTGGTTAAGCTCCTAGCTTACTGCAACCCATAGGCTGATTACAGTGGTAGCATGGCCATGAGAAGTGATATGTGCAGAGAGCTGAACATGGAAAGATCCCCAACATGAACTTGATTTGAGCAAGATATCCCCCTTAACAATATCTCCCAGCCAGTTTCAGACAGCACAGAAAGACAGCTGAGAAAAGTAAGCTTCTACATGACAGGAAAAAAATCTAGAAAATTACAATGGCATCACCCCTAAGCACTAGACATGGATCCAGAGCTGACCCACAAGGGGGTTTCCCTGAACTTCACCAATGCCAGTATTTCCCATATTCTCCACAGGATTTTAAAAATGCTTTACTTTGGAAATCATCTGACTCAGGTCATAGCCAGCAAGATCTTGACTCAATTTACAGGTGAGTTATCCTGACAGGTATTCCTGGCTTCTCCTTGTCAAAACAACATTATCCCTCAAGATCATTATCTTCTGACAAGAAATAGTTTTAAATAAAGCAGCATGTTTGTGAAGGACCAAAAAGTATTAAAACAAAGCCTGGCAGTGCACTCACCTCTCCTCCATTTACATAGTCAAGCACAAAGTAAAGCTTCTCAGAGGTCTGGAAGGAGTAGTGGAGTCCCACAAGGAAGGGGTGCTTGACATTTTTCAGGAGCACGTTGCGCTCTGCCATGATGTGGTTTTGCTATCAAGAAGCAGACAAGGCTTTAAGGTTTCAGGCAAGGATCCAACCCAGCCTGCCCTGAGGTCTCACTGATGCTTTCAAAGGAGGTGGAAGCTGGGAGCCCACGAGGGTCATTTCCAGACCCAAAAAGAGAACCACTCCTTCCTATCTGACCTAATTAATCTCTGTTCTTTTGTTCTCATGCACAGGCAAATCCATGTTTAACATCTGAACTGCCTGCCTGAATGCCAGGTACCCCAACTGCATTACCCAGAAAACTCATACCCTGACCACATTTTACAGAAGAGCCCAGCAGAGCAGACATACCTCCTTTTTCTTGAGGATGGTTTTCTTATGCAAGACTTTGATTGCATAAAAAGTCCCATCACACTTGCGTTTGGCCAGGAGAACCTGCAACAGAAGGTCCTGGTCACAGCTGTCTGTCTCACCTTGGTCAGTGTGTCCTCACTAGCTCAAAGCTCTTGTGAGTGATTATACACAGAAAACTACTTCAGAGGGCCAGCTACAGGGTTTTAAAGACCAAGCTCCAGCCCTCTCAATTCCCAGCACCTTTTCATTGCCAGAAGGAAAGCATTCAATATCTCCACATATATCCCCTAGACACCCAAGAGAAAATAGTCTTGGAGCATTTGGTGCTAGTCCCATTTAAAGTGAATCCTGGCTGTCTCCAAGGTTTCTCTGGAGATCTTTTGCTGAACAAGTTTGAAACTTATTTTGAATCAAGCACTGCTCTTTACCATCACCACCCTGAGCATAAAACACCTCACTCTTCAGTCCATAGAGAGATTGAAGGACCTTAAATTTAGAATGAACTGCTAGTAACAGTGTCTCAGGTTTTGTTTAATCTCAGTCCCACTCAGGCCAAACACCTCAGGAGAGGTGCAAGCTAAGAACACAGACAGAAACTCCTTCAGCAGCACATTTTCCCTTCCAAGCTGCCTCCAAACAGCTACAGCCCACCTGCACACACCCACTTACTTTTCCAAAGCTTCCTTTACCAATAACCTTCAGGAAGTCAAAGTCTGTTGGCTTGGCACTGTTGGGCAAGAATGAAGCAAGTTAATGTTTCTGGGAGAGAAACATGCAACAGTAACACCACCATCAAAGCACAGTTCCTGCTTGGAAAAACCAGTGTTTGTGAAAGGGATTAAAGGGCACTGGTGGGTGACCCTCGCTCGCAGGCAGCTCAGGATTCACACCGTGTGTGTCAGGACACCCTGCAGAGCACGAGCAACCCTCAGCAACCAGGGGCTGAAGGCAGCAGCAGTGACAGCACCTGCAAGGATTAAGTGATGCCCTTACAGGGGATACACTTTCTACAGAAAGATACTCAGGAAGCCAGCAGTGACAAGGAAGAGATTCCCTTACTACCTCTCAAAAGAAAAGGGACAAGGGGTTATAGACATGGCAGGAGAGGATGATACACTGACTACCAGCTACAGCTTGGTCTTGGGAGCTGGTGCCTTGGTGGCACATGTGGTGTTAAAGGCCAAGAAATGTAACTGTCCAGACTCCTGCAGACAGCACCCTGTGACACACAGGGACCAGCTGCATTCCCCTACCAAATCTCTTCACACTCCACACCCTACCTGGCTTTGCAGGGAGCTTACTTGGGGTTAGCAGAAGGTCCGAGGTTGATGTTGTCAGTTGGTGTTGAAGGCTAGAGAAAATAACAAGAATTTTAGCCACAAGGACTATGCTGCAGGTTGAGTTTTCCCTTCCTCAGCACAGCAACCCATTGATAAACACCCAGTGGATACTTCAGCAAACATTTAAGGTCTCTTTAGATGGCCTTATGCACATCCAGCACCACAGAGCTGCAGCCTCTCTCTTCCCAAAAACAAGGGGATACATGCACATGCTCTTCCTGTTCCCTAGGAACCTTACTGTCCCCAGACTCTGGGCACATCATGCCTTGTCCACAAGGGCCTCTCTGCTGTTTTTCCCCACCCAGCATCACCCAGAGGACAGGGCAGCAGCAAGTGTCCCAGCAAGTTAACACAGGCTCTCTCCTTGTTTTTCATCTAAAGGCAACATCTCCCTTTGTCCCAAAGGTGAGGATTTGTTTGTTCAGAGCCATGATCTCACCTGGGTGCTTTTGTCTGGGCTCCGGGAGCGATCCATTAAAAAAACAACTCGCTCAGCACTTGGGAAAAGAAGTGGAAGTCAGTGTTGAGTACAAATCCGAGAGAGAAACAGCTTCACACCATTAACTTGCCAGGGATTAGTGCAAACCCCAGTGGGTGCACCTCTCCCATCACAGGAGGGCTCAGCTGAGTTCCCAGCACTGCTACCCCCAAAGGATGGGATACCCACACTCTGGGGGAGGCAGGGAACCATGTGTGCTGACAGGACATTAGGGAAGCAGGGCTCCTGGCTGAACAAGCTTATCTGATATTGGCCTCTGACAGAAAGTGCACAAGCACACGAGGGCCAGCACAGCCCCAGCAGCAACACAGCACCAGGCCAGGAGAAGTCACAGACCCCTCTGCAGGCAGATGCAGCCCCCTCCTCACTGCACAGGGATGCTGCAGCCCAGTGAGAATCCCCACAGGGCAACCAGGAGAGTCCAGCTAGGTCCAGGCACCACGGTCCATGGGGCTGGCAACGCCAGAGGCCACACCCCAGGCCAGGTCAGACCAGGGCAGCTCAGGGATGTTGACATTGCAGGGAAGAGGAGCTGCCATGGCAGCCAGGGCAGGCTTGGTGAGCAGAGCCATTAAAGAGCTCTTGTCTGCCTGGTGCAGCCTTTGCTGGGGCTGGAGAAGCCAGACTTGAACACTTGGTTCAGATCCATCCTGCCTGAGCCACTGAGGATGGGTGAGCCTTGCCTCAGGGCTTCCTCCCTTTGGTTTTAGGGGTTCCTCTGTGCTCTTTGCAAAAGCCAGAATTAAGAAGATAATGTGAACAAAACAGCTTTGCCCCCTTCTCCTCTGCCCCAGAGAGCTTAAACCACCCCCTCCCCCTCAGCCCCACCACAATACATCAAGGTTCTGAAGGCTCTCATCCCCACAGCCACTCTCTGTCCCACCCCTCCCAAAAAAGGGGCCCAAAGACCCCACCAGCCTCCCCACATCTCACCTGTGGGTGCTCCCACTCTCTGCCCCCACACACCACCAGGAACAGACCCCCAGCCATCCCAAAGAAACCCCTCCTGCACAGCCAGGCTGGGCATGGCAGGAGCTGGCAGGCAGCAGCAGATGCTGGCAGCTGTGCCAGGGACTGCCCACATCTGCCCGGTGCCAGCCAGCTCCATCCACCACCCAGCCAGCACAGGGGTTATCAGCTGAGCTGTTAAAGGGCTCCCATCCCACGGGGAGGGGTTCATACTCACTATGAGCAGAGCCTGGAGCCAGAGGCCTTGATGGTTTGTTCTATCCTCTCCCGGCCGTGCCTGATGAGTTCTGTGAGCAAAGTTGGAGCACCGAAGCCGATTAGCTGGCAGCGTGATCACAAGTGCACAGAGGCACATTTGTTCTTCACTGACCTTGCTCTTCTCTCCACAGCCACCCTCCTCCCCCCTCCACTCACATACCAAAATAACCAGGAAATTATAGGAACCAGGACATCTTCCCTCCCAGCCTCACCAGGAGCCCTCAATAGCTCACAGGACAGGGATGAGTACCACAAAACAGACAACCTCTCTGGTGGCCAAGGGGACTCAGGCTGAAGCACCACTGTCAAGCCTTTCTGAGCCACCCCTGTGTCCCCAGGGGGGACAAGGGGAGTGCTCACAAGGATGAGGTTGTGCTGGGATACGTCACACACTTGGCACATCCACTGTCCCTTCCATTCAGGACTCTGTGAGTAATTAGGGACGTGAATGAAACCTTTCAGGCCCTGCAGGAGGTAAGCCAGCACACACACATCACAGCAGTGACTTGCCCAAGGACACATAGCCAGCGCCAGAAGCTGGGATTCCCACCATGGAGCATCCCTGCTGCTCAGCTGTGAAGGCAGTTGCCATCACTCATCATCATCATCACCTCTCCCTTCACAGAGAGGAAGCCCTCAGCCTGATCCCTGCTGCACAGCCTGAGCCAGAGGGAAGCCCAAGGAGTTCAGCCTGTGCAGAGGAGTTCCTTGTTTTGCTCAGGAGCAGATAGCAAAAGTATTTCAAAACTCAGTTTTACTCCTCAGTTCTGCCACTGAAGGGAAAGCCAGAATAAAAACATTCACAGAAATATCAAAACATTCATAGAAATATGTGTTTCCTTCTCCATTTAAAAAGAAGGGGCTTTGTAGATACGAGCAAGCTGGAATAGTTCTTCTACAGACCAAGGAATGGCAGCACCAACTGCCAGAGCAAGCCTCCCTGGGCAAGGATTTTGTAGGACAATGAGTTCTGAGGCAAACAAGCCCATAACAGAACTCTTCCTGCATGGATCTTTGGATCTGCCAGGCAGGGGGTCCTGGAACTCCTGAGAGCCCCTGAGCTGGCCCCACCAGCAAATCTGGGATTTGGGGGCATCTCTGATGAACAGCCAAAAAACTAAGCTGTGAGTTTAGAGTTTCTGAATGAGTAAGAAAGGCAAAACAGGAATTTAAAGCAAAGCCCACAAACCATGCAGAGGGAGAACTTACAACATCAGGCTGGTCTGAGCCCCTGACCTTGTCCATACTCTGCCCTGCAGCAAGTCCAAGATCCTGTCCCAGCTGGCAGTCACCAGCAGGGACAGCATGCAGGCAGCACCCAGACAGATCAAGCCCCATCTCCTCCCACTGGGCATAGTCCTTTCCCTGACAGCCTGGCTCTCCCAGGTCTGCTGAAGGTCATCCAACAGCTGCCCCAGGGCTGTGTCTGCCTCACAGGCTGCTGGGCAGATTCACGGCCACAGCAGAGGGACACCACTGCTGCTGTCTCTGAGCAGACAGCATTCCCTGGAGGATCCAGTCCTGGGAGGAGGCTGGCACAAGGCACACAGGTGTGTGTGGACAAGCCCCAAGCTGCACATGGCAGCAGTAGGGAGAGAAGAGAAGTTCTCACCCCTGCTCAGGAGTCTCTGGCCTGAGCAACCCAACCTAACACCTCACTCCTGCTGGCTGCCTGCAGCTCCATCAGGTGATACAGCCCCCACTTCCTCCAAAGCTGAAGCCCCACAAGCTTGGGTTTGTCCTCAGGGCCACCTTGATGTCTCTGTTCTGTTGCCAGATCCAGGGGAAAAAATGACTCAGGCACAGATGAAGATATCAGAGCTTGGGCATCTTGGAGAGCACATGGGCAAGCCATGGGAACATATCCAGGGCAGGTGGATGTCTTTACAGGATGCAGGACAAGTTCCCAACTTGCTCCAAGGGGCTTGGACAAGCCTATTTTAGCAACCTGCAGCTAGGCATGAGCCCCTTCCAGCCTGCCAGCCCATCCATGCCTCCCTCCACCAGCCCTGTTCTGCTCCACTGCCTCTCTGCTGGAAGTGAAGCCGCTCAACAAGTCCCTGCTGACCAAGGGCAGCCTTTTCCAGCACAGCTTTTTCATTAAAGGGACTTGCTCTGAGGTTAAAGTCTCTGGCACTGAAGTACCAGACCCATTTGTAGGATGTGTATATCCCCAATCCATCACTTCTATTCAGGTTCAGAGCCACCTTCCCCAGCCCAAGTCCACCTTCAAAACCAGGTTAGTTTGTGGTTTAAATCTCACAAGTAGTCAAGCAGGCTTTTCCTTATCACTAACAAACCCTACCCCCCTAAAGCAGAAAGATTTCCTGAGCACACACACTGAACAACAGAACCAGAAATAGGTCACGAAGATACGCTGGAATCCTTGGTTATCCATGCCCGGCTGCATCCCTCCCCGTGCCTGCTGCTGCAGCACGGATGCTCCAGGCACGGCCAGGACCACAGAGAGCACTGGCAAGCAAGTCTAGGAGTTCCCCAATATCACGGGACTGTTACACAGCAGGAACACACACCCCTGCACCCCAATCCCCCCCCCTCAAACACCATTTCACCCCAACTCCCGGCCACAGGCACCCCCCAGGCAGGAAGCACCCACTCAGAAAGCTGCTATTTCCAAGTTGGAGCAGTTTCTGCAGCTCGCTCTCCCCCCATCACACATCCCTCAGTAACATACGTTTGCTTCCCAGCACAGCACGAGCAGGTCCCTGTTCCTCGCACAGTTCTGGCAGTGGTGACCCACATTCCCATGCCAGCCCAGCGTTATTGCTACAAACACATTACTAATGCAAGGCGTACCTTGCACGGAGACACAACCTCACAGCCTCGTCATCTGCGGGCTGCTCCCGCCTCCTCCCCTATGTCACCGCTCTCGGCAGCCTCCCCTGCCTAACCTACATTGCAAACCCCTCCGAGCGAGTCCCTCGTCCCCTCCTGCTCTGGGAAGGGCTGGCTGCCAGCCTGGAGAGGCTGGGACAGCCGGTGATGTTGTGGAGGAAGCTCCGAGTTTGGAGGGGCAGGGGTGAGGGAAGGGCACCCACGGGTTTCACCCAGCACAGGGGCTGCTCTCAGCTTAAGGGGGAGATGCCCCAGTTTCAGCTCAGGGAGGAGGTGGGAAAGAGGATTCCTGCAAACACGTGCTGTTACTGGGGAGAGAAAAAAAGGCTCAAGTTTTCCCCTGCTACAGATCTAAGAGATAGCTGCAAGCTAGTACTGAACTCCACTTTCATCCCCATTGAGACACTACAGCAAGTCCAGGAAGACATTAGGAAAGACTTTAAAGAACTTCTGCATTTCAGGAAGCTTTCTTAGCCAGTCTCTGGAGACCTACTGGCTTGTCCAATTTTTTCCTGAAGACCCAGGGACACTGCAAAACAGAGCAGGAACCCAGCCAAGCATCCCTGGCTCAGGGCAAGCTAGAGACAACCAATCCTGGAAATTTTAGAGAAAAGCTACATGCAGAACTTAAAGAAAACAGCAGGTGGCTAAAGCCTGAAGCACTTTGCAGAAAAATAATTCTATGAAAACAAGTCATCAAACATACCTGGGACCTCATCTCCCACAGGCTGAGGCCTGAAGCAGGGGAAGCAGTCCACAAGCACCGAGCACAGCGACCTCTCACTCCCCATCCCTGCACCAGCCCACCCTGCCTGCCCTGTTAGGCCAGGAGCCCAAAGTTCCTTCCTAAAACCCAGAGGAGAAGAGCTTTGCTTCCTGCAGCAGTTCACTTAGCCCCTAAACACAACCACTCCCAACTCATAGAGTGATCAGGCCACTGCTGGTGCCTCACTGCAGCATTTTAAAGAGAGCAGGAAAAGCTGACCAGCTGCAAGAGATGAAGAAACACCTGCTAGCTGTACCCAAGGAATGAGAGTTTAGGTGGGAGGGAGAGCTTTGGGTGGGAAGGAAGAGGTGCAGGTGGTGTGTGGAAGCAAATTGCAGCCTGGCAGGCAGCTCAGGTGTTCTGAATAATTTTTTATAAGTCAGCTGGAAATTTGTCCTCTGTCCAGTGGTTTGGAGGAAGGTCAAAACTGGCAATTGGTTCAGGTCAAACCCTGAAGAAGCTGATTTTACAGAGTCCTGGGGACCCTGGAGGGCTGCAGCCAGGGCAGCCAAGTGGTGCTTTGCAGCACTGCTAAGTGCAAACATAAACACATGGGGAGCCTGGTGATTTGAGAGACGAGAGACTGAGCTCTGAGCAAAAGGAGATCTGGGAGAAGGGCTGATGTCTTCCCTCTCTTCATTAAAATTAAAGCAGTTGCTTTTTGCTTCCATTGTGGTTTCCTATTGAAATCTCCCTGTGTGCAGCTGCAGCAGCAGGAAAGCAGCTTCTGGAGCAATTTCAGTGGTGGGTGCGAGGAGGTAAAAGCCAGGCTGTGGCAGCATTCCCTGTGGGAAGCAGAAGGGCTTCCACCGTGGGTTGGGTCCCTCACCCAGACTGCAACTGCCAGGGGGAGATCATCAGGAGGGAGGGGAACCAGCATTTTGCTTGAAATATTACCTTCTTTCAGGTCAAAAGCTGACTTTTTTGCTCAGCCTATTCTGAAGCTATCAGCATTGACATCCTTTAAGAAGACCTCTTGTTTTTCTTTTCTCCAGCTTTGCCTCCACTTGCATTGAAATGGTCAAATTTCAGAATAATTTTGTCAGTTAACTTACATTTTCTAGTCAGTGCCTCCTGCTTTTGTTTCTTTAATGGAAATCTCAGTGTTACCAACAAAATCTACTTGATTTTAATTTCTATGGAAAAAGGAATCTTTAATTAAAAACCTCTTTTCTAGTTAAAGAAGAGAAAGCAGGAAGATCCTATAAGGAAAATTTTAACACCTAATGGGATGACAGCTAGTGATGGACAATGTGATGTTGGGTCAGTTTTGTCCATCCTACCCCCTCTGTGAGGATCACTGACCCTCCAGGGCTGGGTGTCACTCAGGGCCAGGTGTGCAAAGGTGGGCAAAGCTGCCACCTCTGTGTGTCCCATTCCAGCCAGGCTCCCTGCAGCCCTTGCTGGGCAGGCTGAGCTCGGCTGGAGCCCACCAGGAAGGCTCTGCAGCCCAACACTTGTAGGAGACCATGGGGAAGCCTTCTCCATGCCCTCACTGTTCCCAGGGCTCAGTGCCACTGTGCCACCCAGCAGCATTACCTTTTGTCTTGCCCAGGGCAGTGGAGGAGGGCTCCATCCCAGCCACGAACATAAGCCAGCCAAAATAATCTCCTCTCCTTGCAGCTGGGGCAGGAATTCAGCTGCTGGCTCTGGGTGTCCTCAGGAAGCAGAGCATGCAGATGTTCCTCTGTCTGCAAAGGTGAAGGGCACAGGAGTGAGAGCACAGACGAGTCCTTGGGTGTAGCACTGGCTACCTGCCAGCCAGGCACAGCTCTGGGACACAGGGACAGCTCCTGACCCTCGTCTGGACAGCACCCACCCAGTCTGGTGGTGATTACTGGGGGGCTCTGCCACCACCCCAGTGACAAAGCACTTTGGGACTGGCAGACAGAGGGAATGGAAGAGAGCTCAGAGGTTTGGCTCCTGTAACACAGAAGAAATTTACCCAAAACCTGGTAAATTCATGTATTTCTGCTGTTGGGAAAGAATTTGGGGTTTAGGTGCTTTTGAGGAGCTGAAACCTAGTTCACCCTACCTGCACCCAGGGTGATAGCCCTGACACCAGTGGCTCCCTGGCACAGGAGCAAACATTCCCTGGAAGCACAGGGACACATGGCCCATGGGTGAACCCCACTGCAGGTCAGGTCCTCCTCAGAAATTCAACATCAGACATCACCAGACACTTGGGGCAGCTGCAAAGGGCTCTGCCTGTGGAGCCCTGTGACTCCCCCTGGAGAGGGTGAGCAGTTGTCACCATGATGACATGAGTGGGACAGGCAGGTGTGAGCAGGGTTGGCCTCCTGCCCTCCCCATGTGTAAGAGGTGAGGCTTTGCCCTTGCCCTGTCCTGTGTGCCCACAGCCAGTCCCCTCCTGCAGCAGCTCTTGTCCCCTACCCACCATTGCCCGTGCCCATGGCAGGACACATCAGTGCCACACTGAAGGGACTTCTGAGAGTGGGAGCACTTAGGGCATGCACATCACACAGGCACGTGTCCCTGCAGGTGCCAGCAGGGTAACCATGCCCCCTTACAGCAGCACTGACCTTGGCTCATTCCCCTGCCCGGAACTCACACACTCCTGGACAAAATTAAACAATTCTGGTGGAGCTGGAGAGCTGCTGATGTCAGGGCTGGGTTTTGCCAGCATTGCTGCTCCTCTGTGCCTGGCTGCTGCTTCCCTGTCCTTCAGAGAAAACATCTGTGCCAGGAAAACCTCTGGCTGGACCTGAGTTCAAAGGTGAGGAGCAGATCTTGGGCAATTTAACCCCTTCTGTGCACACCTCCTGCCTGGACCTGGCCAGACCATGAGGGAAACAAACTCTGGCCACAGAGAGGGAGCTTATTCAGATGTACTGGCACAGCTCAGAGCCTCCAGACATTGTCTATTCTTGGAAACATTTTCTTTCCTCCCAAGAGAGGGAAGCTGCCTTGCTCTTCCCCAAGCCCTGTAAGGGGTCAAGGGCTGTGTGGTCCTTCCATGGCTGAGTTGGATCCCTGCAGGAAGGACCAGCCCAGCAAAGCCACATTTGCAGCTTCACCAGGACCGGACACACCCAGTGGAGACAACAGGTCCAGCCCATTGTCTCTACACACAGAGAAGTACCCTCTGTCTCTCTCTTACTCTATTTTATATGCTATTTAACAGGGGAAGATAATCCTAATCTCCCTGTCTAGCAATATCCATAACCATAACCATAAAAGTGTCACTGAAGTGGAACCACACAGTCCTGAGCAATTGGAATTGCAGGGAAAGTCCAGATAAGGCTAAAAACAAATACTTCTCTAGAGAGCACAAAGCAAGAGGATGTGGATCTGCAGGGAAAGGTGACCTAAAATATTTGGTTATTCAGGTATCTCTACTGAGTAAGAGCTAAGATTGGGATGGGATGGGATGGGATGGGATGGGATGGGATGGGATGGGATGGGATGGGATGGGATGGGATGGGATGGGATGGATGGGATGGGATGGGATGGGATGGGATGGGATGGGATGGGATGGGATGGGATGGGATGGGATGGGATGGGATGGGATGGGATGGGATGGGATGGGATGGGATGGGATGGGATGGGATGGGATGGGATGGGATGGGATGGGATGTTCTTTAAAAGCTCAGAGGCTATTTGTTCCTTTTATGAGGATCCCTGAAAGAATAAATAGATTATTGGGGACCATTGCAGCTCTTTAAAATATTTCTTTTTTTTTTTCCCTCTACATTTTTCTTTCACTTCAAAAAGCAGGATGCTGCCTGAGGCTTTGACTTTGATTTTGCCAAGGAATCCCACACAAGTGCTGGGATATTTTCCTAAGTTTTGAGAAAAGGAGATAAGAGGAGGCCACTGGAGATCAAGTTTTGATTCCAAAGGACAGCTAAGGTGTGTTTGAGCAATTTTTGCCACTTTTTGTGCCTCTGTTTCTGTAAATATGAGTCTAGCAGAATCTTACTGATCTCTTGTAAAGCCTTTACATTTTCTGTGGTTATTTTTCCATTAAATTAGGTGGCTGGGACTTCTTTTTCTCCCAAGTGCTTTTCAAGTGTAGGCACAGTCTCAGTGAATAAATAACACACCATTGGAAGCCATCTGACTGTAAGTGACCCTTCCTGGCCAACCTTGTCCTTGTAAAAAGTCCAACTGTCCTTGCTGCTTGCTGTCCCCTCTTCTCCTTCCCAGCAGCATTTCAGGACACATTACAGCCTGTTCTTGAGGGCCTTAAAAAAACCAAACCAAACCAAACCAAATAAAACAAAACAAGAAGAAAAAAACCACAAACCAAAAAAACCACAAACCCCAAACCCTGTTTTTTGGGGTGAATACCTCTTTTCCTCTGCAGCACAGGTCAGTGTGACACAGGGCCACCACCCTAGCTCAAGTCCCAGATGTGCTCACCTGGTGGGCACAAGGGCAGAGGGGCAGTTTCCTGGCTGGATTGAGCAAGGCTTAGCAGCTCAGAAGTGGCTCTGAGAGCTGCACTGCCCAAGCCCAGGCCCCTGGCTGCTGGCACAGCACTGGCTTCAACAGGAGCAGCTGCAGGTACAGCAGCTGCTGTCCCTGGGAATGCCTCCCCTCTGCCTGCTCCACCCCAGCTCCCTGCCTGGAATCCATGTTTTCAACCCTTTCCACCCATGTGCAAATCCTGGGAAGCAACTGGAGCTGGCACAGCCAGAGTCTGTCTCCAGCAGAGTTCTACACACAGCATCCAGTGAGCAGCCCAGTCCAAGCTGGGCTCAAGGCATTGCCAGGACCTGTGAGCCCTTGTGCAAGAGCAGCAGAGCTGTGCTGAAATGTGCCAAGCCCAGCTCTGTTCCCCTGATCTGGAACCAAGCAGGAACAGCCCTCCCTGTCCTGCCAGAGAGGGGTTTGGGAATGCTCTGTTAGAAACCTGCTGGACACCTCTGAGCTTCACCAGGCCCAGCCTCAGACTCTCACTGCCCAGGACACCACAGAAGCCAACACAACCTGAAATTCCTGGTATAAACTTCACCCTTCTGGTGCTGGTTGTAAATCCCAGTGGAGCCCAAGGCTCCTTTCCATGTGCAGGTGGCCCAGGACCAAGGGGATGCACAGCTGGTCTCTGCTGAAATTACCCAGATCAGGAGCACTCATGGGTGCTGCCCACAGGAGCTCACCCAGCTGAGGGACAAGCAGGGTGATGGAAGTTCTTTTGATGGAAGATTCCTGGGGGAGGCAGAGTTAATGCCAGACATTTTCCCAGCTATTTTGCAGAGGCAGCAAGGAGGCTGCTCATCTCCTCTCTGGACTTCTCCACATCTGGAAAACAACCCCACTGCTGGAACTCAACCCCCCTCCACTTCCCGCTGCTGGCACTGGGGAGCAGCTCTTCCACAGGCCAGCCAGGTTCCTGACAGCAAGGGACAAGTCCTTCACAAAACCCTCTGCTGCTCCCAAAGGGCTTCAGGAACTCCTTAAAAGAAGGGAAAGTCTCAATCATCCCAGAGAAAGCAAAGGGGCATTACCTGCAGGCAGGGCTCCTGGGATCCAGCAGCAGGGCTGGCGGGCACTGCCACACTCTCACCGTGGGAAGCAGCTTGTGCCTCTCTCCCTCCCGTTGTTTTTATTTTGGCAATGCAGTCTGAAGGTCGAAGAAAAAGTCCGAAGGAGTGGCTTGTGGCAGGCAGTAAATTATTACCCTGGACCGCTCTCTGAGGGGACCAAGGCACAGGGAGCTGGGGTGGGAGAGGAAAATCCCTCTTGGGGGGATTAGAGGGCAGCTCGCTGGCAGGGAAGTGCAAAGGGTCAGAACAAAGTGCTCTGTTTGCCGGAGGCTCTGCTGGGTCACATGCTGGCTCCCAGCAGAAGTAATGAGGCATGGGTCACCTCCCAAACTGCAGCAAGACCTCCTGGCAGTGGACATGACCTGCTGCCAATCCCTCAGAAGGAGCTGGGTGAGAGGGAGCCTTGCCCTCTGGCAGCACTGAGGGGCAAGAAATCCAGGGACTTTTACATGTCTGATCTGTGCAGGTGTGGCAGTCCTACAACCTCCCTTCTGCCCCCTGTGTGTCCCCTGCTCTGTGGATCCTGGGTCATTCATACAGAGGAAGAACCACCTGAGAATCCAAGGGGGGACCATGGGCACATCAGAACTGAGCCCAGAGGAGCACTCTTGGAGCCAAAATCCACTGCCCTCCATGCCCTCCCAATTTGCTCCATTCCTCTTGCTTCTCCTCTGCAGGAGCCCAGCACCAGCGGTCACACATCCCTGAGAGGGGACCTAAACAAGAGTCTGACAGGTGAGTGTCTTGGTGGAGTCACTGGTGGAGCCTCCAGCTCCTCACCTGAAACACAAACTCCAAAGATGTACAAAATCACTTGATGGAGAACATTGATGCCACCATCAAAATAGCATTTTCTGAAATAGCCTGGAATATGTGATATGGAGTGTCCAAACTTCATGAGGCTGAGATATCCAGCTGCCACCACAGGCAAGGTCTCTGGCTCCATGTGTGAGGAGGAAGCAGAGCCATACCTGCCCTCTGCACACAGGGAGGGGTGGGCTCAGCCCTCACCTCACTCCAGCTCCCACTGATGGTCCCATTGGGTGGCACAACTGTGTGGATGCGTGAGGGCAACAGAGATTTGGTATTACCCTCATGTCTCAGGAAACGAGCCCAAATAGAGGTGCCCATTGTGCCTGAAGAACTGTAAAGACACAGAGAGAAATAAATCCGTTCCCTGGTAGTGCAGAGAGGGCCTTTGTTTGTCTGGTTTTCAGAGTGAGAAGGTTTAGAGGATTGTTGCAGCACATGACCAGAAGCTACAAAGCACAGACAAAAGCCATTTGGAGCACAGATCAGACTCTGACACGGCACTGGGTTTTCAGAAGATATCTGCTTTGTTCACGTTAAACCTGCTGCTATTTTGGGGGTTATTTTCCTCACTCCGCTGCGTCCCTCACTGTCAGGGCTGCACATATCCCACAGCCCTGGGCACACGAAGGCTGTCACAGGCAGCAGCACAGCATTAAAATGTCTGCTGCGACAGGCTGGAGGGGCTGCCCGTGTCCCTAGCCCAAGGCACAAGTGTTGCACCAACAGCCACGGACAAGTTTAGAGGACACAGCCTCTGCTTATCGCTCGGCTTGCAGAGCCGGCTCGTTTCGCAAGCGGGTCGCGCGTCAGCCACCAGCGAGCGCCGGCTCCCGGGTGGGGCACGGAGGGAAGAGCCTGAGCAGAGCTGACAGCCAGACAAAGCCCTTTGGGGCTCGCTGGGAAATCGCTGCCTTCGCCACAGCTGAAAAGCGCGGCGAGGCAGATGCTGAGGTGCCCTGTCACCCCCGGGAGCCCCCCGCCAGGCGGCAGCGGGGACACCAATGCTCCTCCAGCCGGGGCTGTCTCCCTGCAAGCAGGAGCTTGGGGAGCTCAGGGATTTGAGGTGCCCTTGCGGGGGCTGAGGGAACCTTCTGGTCAAGCTTCCCTGTTCTCCACCCTGAGGATAGGAGCGAGGATCCCCGACCTTCCCCTGACTGTCACCAAAAGGGCACAAATCTTACAGCCCCAAGTACAGCAGGGAGCACTTCTGCTCACAAGGGGAAGAGGGGGAAAAAAAGTGCTGAATTAAGTTTAAAACCTCTGCAAAATTAAACCTTCACAATACGGTTTCCATCATCATGTACTCTGAAACAGAGAACTTTTGGCCCCTGTAAAGCACAAGGACCAGGACACGTTAGTCTGTGAGCATCCTGTGTCCACACGAGAGAAGAGCCCACAGGAGAGAAGAGCCAGCTGCCATGGCATGGCATGGCATGGGTCCCTTTGCTTCCCTGGTGAGAAACACAGAGACATAAACACCCTGAAAGTGCCGTGTACAAACCAGAGATGTGCAAGCACTGTATTAACCAGCCAGCCAACCTCAGCTCCCCACTTATTCCAGGATCCGAGGGGTTATCTCAGGGCAGGGAGGTGCGCTGGATCTCCTCCCACGCTGGCCCCTCATAATCGCCCTGGGGAGAAAGCAGACCTGGAACAGAGAGTTCAGGGCAGAAGCAGGAGCAGCTAACACCTCTGAAGAGAAGCCCCTTGTCCGGGCTGGCTCCCCTCATAGCGGGAGGGTGGATGAGGTGGCTCCGGGCCGGGCCCATCCCGTCTCCCGGCCGGGGATGGATGCGGTGGCTCCGAGCCGGGCCCATCCCGTCTCCCGACCGGGGATGGATGCGGTGGCTCCGAGCCGGGCCCATCCCGTCTCCAGGCCGGGGATGGATGCGGTGGCTCCGGGCCGGGCGCGCCGTCGGGCGAGGGCGCTGCGCCGCCGCGGCGGCTCCGGGCCGGCTGCGGGCGGGGAGTTCACGGGGCGGGGGGCGGATCGGGCTGTCGGTGCCAGCGGCAATCACGGGTCACCTGCACCGGGGTGGGAGCAGGGGTGATGAGAATGAAAGTGGTGAGGATGGAGGTAGGGGTGAGCATGAAGATGATGGGCATGAGCTTGAGAATGGGGTAGGACGCTGCTGGGTATCCCCAGGCAAGGGCGCCGGCATGGAGGGAAATGTGGCTAACCCGGGGGCAGGCGCCTCACCACGATGCCCCCCACACTCACCCACCCCCGGCGCCACACCACCCTGTCCCCACACGGCACCGACCCCACAGTTCCCCTGTTCTTTTCTTTCGGAAGCTGCCCAGAAATGCGTTTTTCCCCGGGCAGGGACATCCCTCTCTCCTTCCCGCAGCCCCTTTCCCAGCTTGTGCCAACACCCCCCTCCCGCCCCGGGTACCGCATTGCGGAGCTGCCCGCTAACCCCGGACCGGACCGGGCGGGGGAGATGGGGGGGACATCCCAGCCCTACCGGGGCTCGGCATGTTTTGGGGGCAATAATAGGAGTCCCACGGGGACCTCAGCTGCGCCTGTGCTGCGGGAGCGCTGCCGGTGGGTCCCCCCATCCTCATCCTCTCTCTGTAGCGGCAGCGGATGGACAATTAGTTGTCGTGGCTTTTAAAATGGTGTCAATCGAGGTGTTTTCGGTCACAGGATTGGAGTGTGGGGCTGACCTCCCCCGCGGTGGCGGCTTTGCCCGCAGCGGGGATCAGCCCGACCCTCCACACCCATGGGCAGGGTTTGGTGAGTTTGGATCAAGCCAGGAGTACACCCAGCCTTTTATTTCGTTTATTTCTCCCCATTGTTTGTTTGTGAGGGGATTTCTTCCCCCCTCTTTCATAAGAACAAAAACCTCGGGGTGCATCTGCAAACTCCAGTCCCTGTAGCCTGAGCACTACGGGGGAAAGCAAAACTGCGAGGAGGGGGTGAAAGCAGCCCCACCACCCCCAGCTGTAAGACGATCTCTTCCTCAAAAATGTCTCGTACCTCTTGCAAGCAGCTGAATGCCACCTTCTCTGGAAACCCGGCACTGCCTCCCCTTAGCCCGAGGATGTGTTGCAGCCCCGACACTGAGAGGATGAACCTCCCTCTGCCCCTGCCCTGCTCCTCCAAGCCCCCCACGAACCAGGCCAGCCTCATCATCTATGTTTTCTCTTTATTGTTCCATATATTTATGTACCACATTATATGTTAAAGATAGATTTTTTTTCTGATATACATTTTTCATCTTATTTACCACAATGACACCACACGTACATTGGAAACAGCTCCACGGATCTGGTAGATTGCACAGAATGAATTGTGTCATAGTTTTGTTCCTGTAATCCTGAATGACATCAAATCCAACCATATATTATTATAATTATTATTATAATTATTTTTTAGCTTTTCATAATTTAGAAATAACAATTGTTAAAACGAAACGAAACATAAGTCACCGAGAAGTGGACTCCAGGGCTGCGATTTCAACCAGAGGCAACACATTTGTGTTTGATGGGAATTGCCGGTCCTCGGTGTGGATTGGGATGGAAGAATCGAGCAGTCCTGACATCTATTGTGACTACGGTGTAAACATTGCAGGTAAGCGGCATCGCCGGTCGTCAGACGCTGCTTGGGCTTGTTGGGCTGGTCGTACAATCTGGGTCTCGTCTACATCCATCTCTCAAAGTGTTAAAACAAAGGTCCCTGCTCCCGCCCCATTGGCGGGTTTGCTTCCCAGTCCCATGGGATCGGCACCTGTGTTTCAGCTCCTGAAACACTGATTTGCATATCTGTGAGGTGTTGAAAACTGCGACTGTTTCCCAACAGGCCGTTTGTGGGGGGCCAAGCTTCAGGCAACGAGTGAGGAGATAGGGGTGGGGCACCAGATAATTTCCTTCCAAAAAATCTAAATAACAAAAAAATAGATTTAAATCTGAGCTTATTTAAAAAGACATCAGGGCGATCACTTTCATCTCTTCTTATTTTCCTTAGTTTGCAGATTCTATGACATAGAATTTGTTGGATGCACGTAACGAAAATAATGACTCTTTCCATTAAAGGGATGCAGAATTATTTGGCTATGCAGATGTTCGATGCAATTCTCTTCCTGCTCCCGACTCTGGCCCCTCCTTAGTCTTCAGCATTGGTTCTGAAAGCCTCTATGAGGCCTTCTAAAGAGTGGATGAACCCAGAGATGCTGCAGATACCACCTATAACGAAAATGGCAACATCGAAGAAGACATGATGCCACAAGAGCTTCCTCCACAAGAGTTTGAGGTGGAAGAGACTGGGGAGCAAGAAACAGAGCCCTGCACCTGTGAGGCTCCCAGTAAGACCCATCAAGAGGGCAAAATGGGGGACATAAATAGCCATGAGAAGGGTGAAAACTACCAGGGCACATCTGAGGGTGAGTCCCCAGGATTTGAGCCGCCCGTCACCCCCATAGCAGTTGGGGAAGAAAGCCCTGTTTCCATCTTGGAAAAGGGACCGCTCCAGGACTTCTACAGCTGCAAAGAACGGCAGGGGGTACGAGAGCAAGGCTTTGGCCACCAAGAAAATGTTGACTACTGCCCTAATGGTGGATGGCAAGTTGTCTGTAATAACCTCCTTGGTCTCATCAGCCCAGGTCAGGTAGGCGACCAAGGCAAAGAGTCCCTTAAGGATGCAAGCTGCGATGTGAGTCCAGTTCATCATGCAATGGAACTCCTTGGGGTTCTGCATGTTCCCCTCCAAGGAAGGCAGAAAGATCTGGGAGGTGTAGCTGAAGACAATGATGCCAATGGAGATGGGAAACTTCTTGACATCAATGTAAAACTTGACTTTGTCCCAGGCCCAGTCGCGCGCCCTGGAGAGGCAGTAGGCGATCACCAGGATGTTGATGACAAAGTGGGCTAATGTGCAGAGCAAGCTGAACTTGGAGACTGCCTTGAGGTTCTTCAAGAACGCGCAAGGCAGGAGCACTGCCGTGGCAATGATGGACCACGACTTCTGGGAGACGGGCAGGTTGGGGAAGCTGTTGTACATCAGGTTCCCACTGACCACCACATAGAGGATGCAGGTCATGACCAGTTCAATGATCTGAGCCACGTTCACAATTCTGCCCCCGAGGGTGGGGAAGCGGGGCGCGCAGCACGCGTTCGCGATGTCCACGTAGGAGTCTCTCACCCTGACTATCTCCCCATCCTCATTCTCCTCATAAAGACAGGCAATAAGGATTTTCCCAGTGTAGCAGCACACCACTGCAGCGAAAATTATTAAAAAGAGTCCTAGGTATCCACCGTGAAGGATGGCATAGGGCAGGCCCAGAACAAACATCCCCTAGAAAGAGACAAAATGGAAACCGTGTTGCCGGATCTCTGCGGGGCCCAAGCCCGCGGCCGAGCACACGCAGCCGCACCACGGTGGTCACGTGCGTGCTCTCTGTCTGCCCATGCAGCCTGGCACCCACGCAGGCGGTCACACAGTCACGCCATGCAGCCGCGGTGACGCACCCCTGTCCCTGTGACGTGCCACCCCCACAGTCACACCCGCCTCATCGCAGCCCCGAGCACCCACAACAGGCCAGAAAGGTTTGGGTGCTCGAGCTTTGCTCCAGTCTCTACCCTCTCGGTCCCTAGCCCCTCTCAGTGCACCAAGACCTCCCTAGATGGGGACAGCTCGAGAGGCCAGACTGGGCCCACTCCAGTGCAGCCCCACCACCAGCCCAGTCACCCCCAGGTCCCCCATTCCTCCTTGCCTGTGGCCCCTGCTGGGGCAGCCTGGTAGGGTTATAATCTGCAGCGTGACAGGGCTGGGGCCTGGGGCCCTCCCTGGTGCTGTGCCGGGTTAGGGGAAGGGGGGGCCAAAGCAGAAAGCTGGGCTAGGGGTTTTAATTTCCTTTTTTTTAAAATCTATTTTTCCTTTTAGGTCCTTCCTCCCGCTCTATTATTCACGTCTATCTTTCATCTGTTTTTATTTCTATATTTCCCCCATTTTTTCCCTATTCCCCCTTTTCCTCGACGCCGGTTTGCAATCAGCCCACGGCTACTGGCCGAGATACAGAGCACTTAACCGGACCGGGGTCGGGGAGCGCTGCCCGGTGCCCCGCGGCGGAGGCGGCGGCCGTACCTGGATGGCGTTGGTGACGTTCCATCCCGCCTCCCATGCCGTGATCTTGGGCTTGCCCTGCCCGGAGAGCTCGGAGCAGGCCTCCTTGGAGGCAGAGGGCGGCAGGGGCCCTGTGCCGTCCCGCTGGTAGTGGATGTCCCCCTCCAGGGGCGGCTCCCCGCCCTCCTCGCTGCCCTCGGACTTGAGGATGTCCATCTGCAGCCCTTGCCGATGCTCCATGTCCAGGTCGTCGCAGTGGGCGAAGCCCACCGCCTCCTCGTCGGTGGCCGCCTGGAAGCCCATCCTGGCGAACATGCCGCTCATCTTCGCCTGGGATTTGTGCGACACCGAGGTGGCCACGTTGGAGAGCTTGCTGCGGAGGAGGGTGGCCATGGCGGCGGCTCTGGTGACTCCGCTTCTCGCGGACCCTCGGGGATGCGGAGACCCGACGGGGCGTGCGGGCGGCGGGGCGGTGGACGGGACTTGGTCGCCCCTTGGCGAGGGGCGGCTGCGGGGAGCTGCTCCGAGCCGCTACCTCCGTGTCCCGGCGCAGTGCGGGCGGCTCCCGGCCGGGGTGCCCAGGGGCATGACACCGCTGCGGGGGGAGCGGGCCCGCACGCCCCGCCGCCCGCTCCGCGCTGCTCCGCGCCGCTCCGCCGAGCCCCGCGGCGGGATCGGGGGGCGAGTCGGGAGGGATGGGGGCTGTCAGCAGCCGGCGGATGTCACCAGACGGGCAGAGCAAGCCCCTGGCAGAGCGTGCCGCGTCTCCATCGCAGTGCGCCCACCTCGCGGAGAGAAGAGGAGAGGGGAGAGAATTGCTGCATTTCTGGGGGAGGTACCAGCCTCCCCGGCCAAGCCCAGCCTCCCGCACTCCCCCCGCCCCACCCACGCCCGCCGGGCCCCGCCAGCAACGCCGCAGCCCGGGACCCCCCTCCCCGCACCCCCGGCCGGCTCCGCATCCCTTGCGCTGCCCGCCCTGCCCCGCACCTGCCCGCTCCCTCCAGCAGGACCCCGGCCGCCAGCCCCTTCCCCACTGAGAAACAAAAGAGCTCCGCTGAAGAGGCGGACAGGCGGCTTTCGACAGGTTCTTAACGGGATTTTCCCCCTCGTATCCCCTTCTTTTTCTTTTCTCTGTCCCCCAAAACGCGCGGCCCCTTCGGAGGCAGAGGGCGGCCTGGGCAGCGGCCCCTGCCCAGGGGACACAGCGGTGCGTGGCCACCCGCGCCCAGGGAGCGAGGGCTCAGCTCTCACTAACGATTCCTGGGATCGGTGAGCTCCAAAACCGGCGGGACAAGGGGTGCAGATCTCGTTTGGGGCCCGCAGCCGGGTGGCACCGCATCGGCACCGCAGCGGTACCGCCCGGCCGCGGGGGGCACCGGCACCCGGGGGATGCTCCGTGCAGAGCTCTCGATCCTCACCAGCCAACACGGAGGTTCTCCTTTCTTTAAACAAAAAACCGATATTTTCTGTTTGCTTACAAGCGCTTATGTTCGTTTGTAAGTTAAAAGCCTTACGAATTTTAATTTATTTTAAATTTTTCCGAGGTGAGCGGCCAACATAACCGACAACAGCAACGGAAAATCCCGCTCCTTTACTGTGGCACGGACAAGTGGAGAGTGGCAGGGGGAGCGATGGCATTCGGGGGCGGTGTGTGGGAAAGCACGTCCCCTCTGCGGCGGGAGAGCCTTTGAATCGTTGTTTAAAAAAAATTATATTTATATATATACATGTATATATATGTATGTTCTTTGAAAGGTGGGGGAAGGGAGGAATTTCTGTTTCCTTTGCTGTTTTGGAAGGCAAAAAAAGAACATTTTTTTACTACAGGCAGGAGGAAAAGCCACCACTGAATTATTTCCAAAAATCGTTGTTGAGGGAGGAGGGAGGGAGAGCCCAGGCTGCAGTTGCAGGTGGGATGCGGTACTGAGCAGAGATGGGGAAAAAACCCCAATTCCTAGGGAAAAAACCTCTTAAATCACCTTCTTAAATACCATTTTATTTTTTTCCCCAGCCACAATTTAAAAGCAAATAGGGTGCCAAGAGGCTGAAGGGCGCAAAAACCCAGAATAAAACTAAAATATCCCCGGTGAGGGCTGTACCCCTAAGGGGTCTCTCGGCCGTTGCTCGCGGCGCGGGGATGAACGAGCTGCTTCTACAGCTGGCCCCACAAAAATGGGGTTTTTTGATGGCAGCGGAGGAGGAGGGCGACTGAGCGTGGACCATCCTTGGCTTTGCGTGGGAATTATTACATGTGAGTGCACAGATAGGTCGCGAAAGCCGAGCGGGGCACGGCTTCGCCCCGGGTTTAGCAGCGTCTTGATGGGCTGGGATTTAACGGGCGAAATTGAAAAGCTCGGGCTGTCCCCGCTGCCCTCGGCCGCCGTTTCGCCTCTTCACAGCTCGGGAAAACCACGACGGACACCGTGAGGGATTAATCCAACCATTTATTTTTCTTTTTTATTTACATTATTTTTTTATTCATCCTAAGACGAGTTCGTTATGAAAGAAGACGTGAAGGAGCTCTGTTTCTGGAGGCTGCAGGGGGCATCAGGGAAGAAGGAACGAATATTCATCCAAACCTCTGTCTGGTGCGTGATTATCTCCTCAAGTAGCCCTGGCGCATCCGTGCCCCTGACCCGGCACCCCCGAACTGGTGGGAGACCCAAAATATTCCCACCGGGCATCACCCCACATCCACCGGCCAGCAGCCCTCCATGCCAGGGAGTGGAGGGGGTTCCTCTAGGAGCCACCCAGCTGAGCTTTAAGGTCCCTTCCAACCCAAGCTTTTCTATGATTACACCAGGGGTGGAAAAAATGAGCTTTTGGCTCTTCATTGAGAATCCAGAATGTCATGGTTGTGTCGGGCTCGGGAGATATCTCATAGAGAAAAAAAAAATCCTAACCAAAATAAATAATAATATTTTAAAAAAACATGAACGACAACAACAAAAAAAAAAAAAAACCGAAAAAACAAAGAAACCCAAACAACAAGACAAACAGACAGAAAACCAATCAAACAAGCAAAAAGAAAAAGAAAAAAAAACTAAACCAAACCAAACCAAAACCTCAACACAAAACCAAAAGAACAAAACCTAGTAAAATCCTTCCAGAACAACCAATTAAAAAAAAAAAAAAAAAAAAACAACTCCAACCAAGGAAAGGAAGAAAATAAAAAAAAGAAAATCCACAGGGAGCTTGAAAATAAGTTCAGGATCTCGGGGCCGGTGCGGACAGAATGCCCCGGGGCAGGGCTGCCTTGCCAGGGCCCTGGGACCCTCCTCGGGTCCTGCTCGGGTCGTTCCTCGGGCCGGGGATGCCCTGGGGTGGGGGGGTCCCTTTTCCCAGTGCTGCGCGGGGCTGTGCCCCCTCCTTGCCCGGGGGACCCCTCAAGCTGAGAGCCCGCAGAGCGCCGGGCGCTGCTGAGCCTCGCCGGACCCTGAGGTCAGTGAGGAGCTGTGGGGGATGCTGAGGATGCTGAGGAGGTCAGGGTCGGGGGCTCCGAGGGGTACAGGAGCGGGGGTATGGCTCTGCCCCCC
Organism: Serinus canaria; assembly: GCF_022539315.1. NCBI lineage: Eukaryota > Metazoa > Chordata > Aves > Passeriformes > Fringillidae > Serinus > Serinus canaria. The sequence continues at coordinate 4,212,599 of NC_066333.1, forward strand.
CTCCCGGTGTTACCGCCGGGAGCTGAGCCCCCACCCTCCTCCCCTCCCCACCTCGGAACCGCCCCAGCACCCCCTGACCGGCTGGGAACACCCACCCGGGGTCCCTCTGCCTCCGGGATGCCGGCTCTCTCCTGTCCCTTTCCAGGGGAGGGAGAAGAAGATTTTCTGTAGCAGCGGCTGGAAAAATAAAAATACTTTCTTCCCTCTCCCCCCGAACTAATATCGGCGGCTGAAATGGGGTAGAAAGCGCAAAAATAGGAGCGGGGGCGGGGGGGGGGGCGGTGCGGGGAAGGGTTACAGGATACAGAAAGAGGAAGAGAGGAAAACCCGGAGAGATGGAGAGAAGGGTCGGGGCATTTACCTCTGCTTCTCTCCCCATCGCTGCCCTCAGCACGCCGGGGAAGGCTGGAGGGGCTGATGGATGGACGGACGGACCGACGGACGGATGGAAGCAGCCGCGTCACTCCTGGGCTCTCCCTAACTCCAATTAACCCAAGCAGGATAATGGTGCCAAACCTTATCCAAAGGTTAGCGGCTCTCAGGGGGGCGTTTGAGCTGCAAATCGTTTCAGCCGAAGCTGAAAGGCGAGAGCGAGCCCGCCAACGAGCCGCAGCCAGCGCTGAAGCCGGGGGGCTCTGGCACTCTACCTTCTCCGAGCCGCTCCCTGGGGCGGGCTGAGGGTCTCCTGTACCCCCCGCCCCGAGCAGCCCTAGGGGTGTGCAGCCCTGCTCCTGAGGGGAGCAGCTCCTCCAGACCCCACCGTGCTCCCCAGGCACATCCAAGCCGGAGGAACAACTCTGCCTTATCTCTGCAGACCAGGCTTGCGAGGCTCGTGGCTGGGGCTTCTGATTATTACACTGAGGGAAAAGAGCAATTTGTGCTCAGTAACCATTTAAAGCAAGCCAGGAAGGCCAATCCTGGGTGTGTTGTCTTTCTGAGTGTGTTGTCTTTCTAAATCCCTCACCACCTGCCCCTCTCCAGGCTCCCGGGCAGCACAGGGCAGTGCCAGTTCCACAGAGGTGCAGATATTTGGGAGCAGGATGGCTGTCACTCCAAGTTCGCTGCTCAGTCAGGCTCCCAACTGCAAAGGATTTGATTTTCATGGGGTGTGGGGGGCTGTGAGCTGCTACAAACACACTAGACTGCAAATTGTGACCACATGAAAAAGGGGATGTGCAAATCCTGGATGTTCACCTTCATCCTCCCCTGTAACACTCAGGAAAAGAGTGGCTGTCCAAATGCAGGTGTGTAACCCCCTGATTCCTGCTCAGACTCCTGGCCTACAGCACGATCTTTCCCCACACCCCTCTAACCTGCTGCAGGGCACCTCCAGCACAGCTGCCAGCTGCAGAGACAGGAAGGCTGAGGGGCACCTTCTGCCCCAACAGCCAAGAAAATTCCACGGTCACATCTGCCCGAAGAACAGAACCCTTCCAGGTCAGCCCAGGCATTGCTGGAGCACAGCCACCCCTCTGCACAGGTACATCAGCACCTAGGGGAGTGATCCCAGGACATGGAAGCCGTTCCACCTTCCCGCAGCCGTTGCCAAAAGCAGCTCCTGTGTTTCTGGCAGGGCCGATGGCAGCCCTGCAGCCCCAGCAATGCACAGGAGAGGCTGCAGAGCAGTGCCCTTCATCCCAGCCCTGCCTCCTCATCCCCCCGCCGCCACCGCGCCGGGCGGCTCTGACAGGATAATGAAGAGTTGCACGATATTCTATAAAAAGGCAATTAGATAAACTGCTGGATTGGGACCAGCTCCCGTGACCCACTTAATAGCTCTGGGAATTTCGGCTGGGGAAGGAAAAGGCGTCGGTGTCCGGACGTGGTGCACGGTGAGGGGGCTTGGCAGGGGAGGGGAGAGGGGAGGCTCTGGGCTGCTGGAATGTCCCAAGCCTTGAATGTCACATGCCCTAAATGTCCCAAGCCTTGAATGTCACATGCCCTAAATGTCCCAAGCCTTGGGTTCTCCCTCTCGAGTGTGTTCAGAGCTCGGCAGCAGCAAAAAGCACGAAGTGAAAATTCTGGATGTAGATTCCAGCTGCTGCTGGGATCGTGCTCTGGCTGCTGTGGCTGATCCACAGTCCGGTGCTCAAGACAAAGACACAGCAGCCACGATGGCAGATACTCTGCAGTAAAATAACCATAACAGAGTGAAATCCAAAGGCAGAGTCTCCAGGAGATAGCCTGCAGTGGATGTCCCCTCTTTATTTCATTTTTTTACTGAACACACAAAATGGCTGCCTAAATTACAGACTCATAAAAAGGCACACATATTAAGGACTGGGAATATCATCATTTTAGATTAATGTGTATTACAATAAGAAAATTTTACTATATGTAAAAAAAATATAAAAAGGTTTCTTGCTTTAACCTCCCTATTTGCAAAATAAATAACTTTTGTTCTGTAATTTGGGATAAAATTTGTACATGAATTGCTGTGATTTCCATTTCCCAATGGGAAGAGCCTTGATAAACCATCATCACCTATAAACTAAAAATTAATTTGCAATTTGAGGACAACACATTCCCAAAGACACTTCCCATAGGTTGGAATTAAATTTAACCCATTGTTTGTCTTTATGCTTCACATCAAAATTAAGTGGCAACCACTGGGTACCAAATTCCCAACTCACTACTCTGCAGTATTGTTCCCACGAGCCTAACAGCATTTTCATTGACTTAATATATAAAGCTTCATCACTGTCAAATTAAATATTCATATATGTACACACTCTTGTATTTCACAGGAAATGACAATGGACTAGGAAAGGAAGGTGCACACTTCATGGATGCCAAGCTTTTCAACATCAACTTTCAAATAAAACTCTCTTCTGCTGCGGTTGCAGAGGCTGTAACAGCGACTGGTCTGTACAGGAAAGTTCTCCCTGTGGTCAGATGATGCCCCAGTATTGGAGACTTTTTATATAATCTATACTTTTTCTTATTCTTTTAATGCTGTTTTCTCTTAATTGTGTTTAATCTGTGTGTGCTGTGGGAAGGGCCTCTCATGCAGAGGCCCTGCCAGCAGCCAGCTTGCCTTGGGGTGTTTCTTGTCAGGAGGGCTCAGTCTCAGGCTGCTCCATCCCCCATCTGGCCATGTGCCTTCTCCTTTTTGTGTCCATTCCTCATAAAAACAGGTCAGCAACACACAGTCACTCACATCTCCTGCAAACATCTTCCAGCTCTATCCAAAAGCCAAGAGGAGCAATTTGGGAAATCCCAAATCCTGCTTTGGGATATTCCTGACAGCTCAGCCAAGGCTAACAAGGCAAGGCAGCAGGCACAGGTTTGTGTATCTTCCTTTAACAGGACCTCTCTCAGCATTTTGGAGTGACAGAAACCAGGTTCACCTAAGTCAGGGAGTGGAGTTACTGGCAAAATTGCAGCTGGGTCTCTGAACACGACTCCCACATCAATTTGTGGAGCCTCACACGTGGAGGGTCCTGTTTCCAGCACCAGGATTTGGATGTGCACCCTCTGTGTGCAATATCATCCATTAATCTCTTGGTTTTTTTCCTAGAGACCAAAAATAAACTCCATGTAAAGGATACAGTCAAAACCTGAGCCCAGAAAATCACCACATGAAGCTGCTGCTGTGTCCTAAGGAAAGCCAAAGGGAAAGTGAGGTACATCACAGCTTGATCCAAAGGGGAGCTCAGCCACAGCAACACTTCCCATGCTGCTGGAGAGGAGGAGGCACAAACCCTCCCCTCGTGCTGCTGCCTGTGTGCCCTGCATGCCCACTGCCAGCTGAGGGGACACTGCTGCTTGTGGGCAAGGGCTAGGTGCTGCACTCACCTTGACTGCCTCTGCTCTGCACTGCAGAGAAAAAATAAACCCCCCTCTTTTTGCAGGAAGGCTCCACACACATCATTCCCTTTCATCCCCCAGTGCCAGTGTGAGCAGGGCAGTGCACAGTGCTGGGGAAGCTCACTCAGCACAGGGAGGGTGTGAGTGCCTGGCTGTCTGCAGCCCCAGGGGCACTTGGCACAGAGCCAGCCCTGCTGGCCTTGCACTAGCAGGGAAATGCAGTTACCTGTGCCCAACACAAGCCATGGAGAACCTGCCTCTTTCTGACGTGGCTCAGAGAGGTCAGCTCATCACAGTGTCTTCATCTGCTGCTGCTGCTGCTGCAGGGGTGCCCATCATAACCCTGGGTAGCTCACCCTGCAGGCAGTGCTGATTCCAGAGCCAGTCATGGGCCAGCCCTCAGTAATCACAGCCTAAATGTGGCATTTCTACAGAGTTTCTCACATACTCTGACCTGAACAGTTTTCCTGTCAGCACTTCAGATTAGCAAAGCTGGGACAGGGTGATATTTATTGTCCTCACGAGCAAGCAAGCAGTGAGTTTCTTGTCCAGAGGCACCAGAGGAGTCCAGCCAGCCCTGGGGTCTCAGCCTCAACCCCACAGGCAGAAGACCTGACCTTTGCAGAGGAGCCTTTCTTCTTTCATCTGGGATAATGCACAGAAACAGAAGAGGTGCTAGGGCAGGATTGAAATTATCCCTTGCCAGGAGACAATAAGGAGGGAACAGAGCATGAGCTGGAAACCACAGCTGCAGCAGAGGATGTATTTTTGGTGACACAGCAGCATAGTGCCCAGCTGTGCAGCTCACACTGACACACAGCAAATAATTCAGCAAAACAGAAATTTCACCTGTTAGCACTGCAGCAAACCTCCCGTGGGGGTTTTGGTCACTCCCTGGTGGGCTGCTCTGCTCCACAAGAGGCAGAATTGGGCCCAGGACTAGGCAAGGTGCAGGCAGGGTGGTTCTCACCCAGGCTCTGCTCTGCCAGGAGCCTGAGGGTCTCTGCTTCATGGGCATTGCAGGGACAGATTCTGTGCCTTTCCATGAATTTAGCTTAAACCTTTGAATTAAGAGAGGAAAGAAAATGAGATTTAAAAACATTTGCAAATAAGTTCTTTCTGGGCATTAAAGCAACATTCCTGCCCACTGCCTCCATCCTTGCAGAGAGCTGAGGGCAGCAGCTCAGGGTGCTTGCCTGGGGCTCAGAGATGCTCATGGTACCAGCACCACCCTGCACTGAGCGCTCCAGGAGCCCAGCCCAGTGTGGTGCATCCCTGTGGGACACCCTGCAGGTTAGGGAGGGGCTTTGCCCTCCCCTGCTGCTGCTTTTCCAGCAGGGAGGAAGCTCAAACCCTGGGGAGCCTTGCTGTGCTGGTTTGCTGTTCCCCCACACCACTTTGCTCCTGGGACAGCTCCTAAGAGAGGGGACAAGCTGTTGATGAAGTGCATCAGTGCATCCCATGAAAGAGCCCATGAATGCCCCAGCTGGGCTCACTCTTTGTGGCTCAGGAGCTTCCCAAACCCTCTCAGGACCACCAGGACTCCAGCTTTGTGTGGGAATACAAGGATCTTCAGCAAGTGAAATAACCAATACTTTAACCACATTTATAGCTTTTCATCCATTTGTACCATGCTGTAGGCCTCTGTAAATGCATACCAGAATATTTATTCCACAGGGGAGTGTCTTTAAACTCTGAAACTCTGAAACTCTGAACTTAGCAGCCTGCAATCCCAAAGTATTACTATTAAAAACACCATTCTCATAATAAACTTTTGGCATCACAGCACTATTTGCTTTTAATAGAACAGTACTTCTTAAGCAATTTAGTTAATTTGATTTATGACAAAAAGAAATTTGGAGAGTACAAAACCTCAGGAAGAGAACAGCAGGGAAGGCAGCTCTGTGATTACCTCCCCCTGCATGCATGTAAACTGCAGATGAGGTAAATTAATAATGAGACTTGAAGTTACTTCTTCTCCACGTTAGAAAGGTGAGTGAGAGGAGACTGCAAGGCTGGGAAAGGAGAGGGCAGTGCTGTCCCACAGCAGGACTGTGATCCAGAACTCTCTTCCCATACTGAAACTCCTCACCTTAGGACTAGCTATCAAATAAACCTTAGGTGGTGCATCAGGTAGAAGATCCTCAAGATGTGTTTCTTAAGGCTTGCAAATGTCATTGAACTCCCCAAGCTGGGCACAGCAGCCCCTCAGTTTCCCCAGGAGGAGCTGACATCCTTCCTGCCACATCAAGGGGCTTTGGCTGTTCAAGCTGGACACTTTTGGTTTTGCCAAAAAACTTCTATTTGCAGCACAAAACCCTGGTGGTGGAGAGAGGGCAGCCTGGGATTCCCAATTTCCAACTTGTGCAGGAAGGCAGAGATTAAACTTCCTTGTCCCAGTTCAGTCTCTGTAGCTCTGTCACTGTGGATAAATCACTGGAGCCTGGTTCAGCTCACATCCCAACTGACAATGGGACAGAAATGGCCAGGGGGAAAGTTAAACTAGAGGGTCTCACATCCCTTGGTCTCTCTGGGTTTGATCCTTTCTACACACCAGGATTTCTTCCTGACACCTGAAATCAAATTTCTCTCTGACATTCCCTGTGTCACCTCGCTGGCTGTCAGTGCAGCAGAGCCCTGCACAGAGACCCCTCCTCACCCCATGGCTCAGCCACTGGCTATGCTGGAGGCTCCTGCACAGCCCAGTTCATGCTCCTCCCTCCCACTGCCCTCCTTTCCTTCCCTGGGAATTCTCAGTCCTGCTGTCCCCTCTGCCAGCCCCTCGAGGTGACCTGGGTGACACAGCTGAACTAGAGGGGCCAGAGGTAACATTTATTTGCTCTCATTAACAGATAATTACCGAGGGCTCTGAAGCTGTCAGATCTGATAGAGGGACATTAAAACAGTCCTTATCTTCTTTCACTTTTCCAGTTTCCCTCAGAACGGAGCAGTGCTCACAGAGTCTTGTCTGGGAGGGCTGAGGGTGACCTTACAAGCCCCTGTCTCCAGAGAAGCTGCTAAAAGGTGCATGTCCTCCTGCTGAGTCACACCCGGTATCTGTTCAGATCCCCACCCGTGCCTTCTCAGTTTGTTTGTACCCATCAATCCAATATTTCCAAGGAAATTCAATCTTTGCAATGATTTTCCCATTAACCTTCACCACAGAAAGCCACCAGGAAGAGCAGTGGAACAGTCACGTTCAAAACCAGCTCCAAACAGCTGCTGGCTTGAGACCCTCTGGGGCAGTGTGAGAGGCTACCACAGCCCTAAAGGGACCATTACCTAAAGAAACAGCAGCCAAAAAGGGACTATTACACAAATAAACTTCTTGAAAGCCCAGTTCTGAAGCAGGGAGGGGGTCAGAGCAGATAATCCCGTGTCTCCAGATGTCTGCAGAACCATCATCAGCGCTGAAAGCAGGGAAAGAAGTCAATAATTGTGCAATCAGTAGCATCTTACTTTTTCTAAATGAACCTACGGCATGAGGGTTTCCCCCAGCACCCTTCCTCTCCTCTTTTTGCCAGAGCTCATCTTTCACTTTGTCATGCAATTCCCGGCTGGCCAGCTGCAGCCTGCCTCCATCTCTTTTCCATTACACACTCGGCTGAGCCGAGGAGGAAAGGGCCCCTGGATTCCAGCGAGAAGGTAATTAATTGACTTTCTGCTCTCGTTGCTATGCGGCAAAGGTGGAAGCTGCAGCAGCCACAGTTCATCTTTAATCCGGGAAGATTAGTCACAAACGGCATCATTACCGAGGTGATCAGCTGCCCCAATAGAGACACGGGCTAGGGGTGTTCTCGGGAGGAGGAGGAGGAGGAGGGCTGTGAGGAAGAGGCCAGGAGCAGCACACCCACCCCACTCCCTGTTAACCCATCAGCCAGGGGTTAATTTTGTAGCTCATCTCCTGGCTAGTCTTTACCTTTGTATCTTAAACCTGCCCCAAGCTCCAGGCTGGGCAGAGGGCAGAGCCAGCACTGCTTTGCTGGCAGGTGTCAGCCCCCCAGGCACACACTCCAGGGAGGGGCAAAAAAATCACTTTTTGGAGTTGAAAACAAGTGGCTGGTTGGATCTCCTGTCCCTGGAAGTGTCCAA